>NC_140754.1:40117500-41367500 GCF_051527215.1 Medicago sativa | reverse complement strand
GTCCAGACCAGAGCACCTCCTCGGGTGCCTAACAATTTGCCGGTTTGGTATCAACCAGTCCTCTCTTGAGCCTTCCATCAAGGGGCACCCGACCATGACATCGAGCACTGAAGTCCAGAAACTGATTAAAGTCAATGTGTTGCTTTTCGAAGATTGAATTCGGACGTGCATTACCATTGAGACACATGGAGTGGATAGCCACAATTAAGTTGCTTTTGATGTTGCTTCTACTACTTATCAGTTCAAATAATGTGTTGGTTTCTTGTTTGCTGCTTTTCAAAAATAATCCTTTCGTCCCGCCCGAGACGAAAGTGAACTTGTGTAAGGCTTTTTGCTTCATGTATTTTCCATCAATAATTAAAAGGTCGTTTTGATCCCGACTTTGTTTTTATTTTCTGCTTTTTCTAAAAAAATTGTAATACAAAAAACCAAAAAAAAATCAACTAGAAAAATGGTAATACATAAAAACCAAAAAAAAAAAAAATCAATCATCCTCACATATCTCCATAATCATAATTTATACTTACTTGTCAAAATCAATAATTAAATCATGCATTAATAAACCCGTTGAACACATTAATCATGTACTCTCTTCCAACTTTGAGTTCCTTGTATTCGAAGCTGAAGAAGAGGAGAATGAAGAGGCTCCCAATGAGATCTCTCGCATACTGGGGCATCTTAGCTGTCAAAGCTGCCAACAAAATATCAAGAAAATTGTCCAAAAGATGGCAATCACTTACAAAGACCGGCATGAGATATTACCATTGCCTCACATGGGCATCCTGCTTCAGTACACGTTTCAACAGAGGCAACCCCCCTCCATCCCACAGTTTACAACATGAAGGTCGTGCTTCCCGTGGAGGTCGATGTCCCGTCAATCTGAGTTTCTGCCAAAGTCTGAACTTGAATAACTTAAAATGCTTGACGACCTTGTACAACTATATCAAAAGAGGTTTGAAACAAGCTTCCAACAAGAAGGTTCGTCCCCGTGAAATTCAAGAAAGAGACTTTGTGCCCAAAATGGTACTATCTCTCCAACCAGACTCCAGGGGCAAGTGGACGCCTAACTATGAAGGCTCGTGTGCAATGAGTTTTACAACTATGGATGGTGACAAACTCACACGTCCTATGAATGCCAGTGCAGTCAAGAAATACTCTGTAAAAAATAAAAGCTCGATAAGTCGCGAACCTGAAAAGGCGGCTTAGGCAAAAATGAGCGTCTCAGTGGACTGAAAACCCGAAAGGGCGGTCCAGGAAAAAGTTAGAGCCATGAACAAAAATGATTATCCTGATAGATCGAAAACCCGAAAGGGCGATCTATGCAAAGGTTAAGGATTAAAAGACAAGGTAACTGTATTCGGTCAGACACAATCCACTTGAGGCATCTTGACTGTCAAAAGACCTCCGGTTCGAAGCATCTGCAAATCTAAGAATCGAAACAGGGGTAATTCAAAGTCGGTAGGGAGAATAGCAGGTATATGTGTTCAATGTACCTCCCCGTTATATTTACCATTTTCCAAAAATTTTCAAAGATTCGTGGAGCCATGCCATTGGCAGGTCACTACTCAATTCATCAAATTTGAGTCTGTGCCCATTTATTTGGAACTCTCATTCATTCTATTTGCAAAATTTCTTCTATTTTTGATGGCAATACTTAAAGCAAAAAATTTCAAAATACAAAACTTCTTTTTTACATATTTTGAAAACTGCGAACAACAAACACACTCTCTTTGAACTCGTCAGTAGGTGAAGCGTACATCAGCATCCACCTCGAGAACGGTTACATTCCGAAAGAGAAACATGACTAAGCAGTATGGAAAGGACCCATGATGATTTTATAATATTGTACAAAGGAAAAATGAACGGTTATATGATTTTTTAATATTTTTATGAATTTTCCATTTTGTCCCTAGGAGGGGCATTTAGGTAATTTCTTAAATGATAGATTTGGTTTGTTGCCACCTCACCTTCTTTATGCCATATTTCTCATTTTTCCCCTCACCAATTTTTTTAATTATTTTCTAATTTTTAATAACTTTTAACTATTTTCCAATTTTTATGTTTTTAACTATTTTTCAATTTTTTCTCCCAAATTAAGTTGCTTCTACATTTCCGTTGTGGGAGATTAAGGTATAGTTTGACCCGGCTTTTTTCCAATTTCTCTACATTTTTAAGGAGAAGTTAGGTCAAACACAATATCAATTATTTTAATTTCAATATTGTTTAATCATCACAACCTCACGAATATTTTTATTCACGCTGTCATTTAATGATACCAAATATTTTTATTTCCTTTCTTCAACCTCGTGAATATATATACACACACACATTAATTAACGTTTATAGTAATATTTTATGTCTGTCTGTCTGTTTTTTTGTTACGCTGATGCATATAATTTTTTTAGTGTTGCTTAGTTGAGTTCTACCTCACCGATTTTTTTTAACTATATATTTTCCAATTTTTTTTATTTTTAACTATTTTCCAATTTTTTCTCCCAAATTCAGTTGATTCTACACTGCCGTTGTGGAAGATTAAGATACCGTTTGACCCAGGTTTTTGTTTCAACTTCTCTACATTTTTAAAGAGAAGTTAGGTCAAATACAATATCAATTAAGTACTTACTAAAAAAGGTACTTTTTTTTAATGCATAAAATTGAATGGAATGAGCTCTGGCCAAAAGTTGTTGAACGCTACTTAGAAAAACTACTTCTCGACAATTTATTTCACAAGCATTTCTCTTCAATTCATGTTCTTACTAATGAATTTCGCTTTAAGTCATTTAAGGAAATTCAAGATGGAAAAATTAAAACTGACGTTTTATATGGTATAGTTATGTGCTTTAATTTATTTCAGTGTTTCTCCGATTATAATATTCTTATAGATGTAATTTTTTTTTTTAAGAAATAATTGGGCTTCTTCATGAGATTGTCAAGGCAACGCCAATTGAGACTGGAAAGAAACCGTGTACGAACATTGTGTTGAAAGATAAAATGTATTATTTTCTAATTTGTCAGCATCAGATGATAGGAATTTGTATAAGTTTGATAATGACCTGAAAGATGTCTTTCCTTATGCAGTGGGAATATAGTTGATTTAACATTATGGCAAAAATACTATGTAGCTTTATCATTTACCATCTATTTACATTGAATTCTTTGCTTCCATTTTCTAGTCAATGGCAACCCAAATAGATGTAACAATTGGTCAGGTTTGAGGCTTCTCATCAACCTACATCAACCGGTTGTTGAGAAGTTTAAGACTTAGTAAGTTTGCATTATGATTTCACAATACAGCGTTAGAGAAACTTAATATTTCACAATCTGATTTGATTGTTTATTTACCATGTTTCTTGAATTGTTGTCGTGACCTTAACACTTCTCAAGGTCAGAGTCAAAGCTTCCGTCAGAACTTAAGTCATAGTTTGGCTTCTTCTCAACGTACTTCTTACAACAATTTTTCCAATCTGTCTCAAGTTAGGCCAATTGCTGAATTTATAAACTTAGTCAAGGTCTGCTTTTTTTTTTTACGCACAAACATGCTTTGAGTTTTTTTACGCACAAATTAAAAATTCATATTGCATTATTCTTTATTTCATGTGCATAATTTGTATTAGGATGCATTCTGCATCGCTATTTGGAAAAATAACTAAATTCAGTCCTAACCAGTTTGGATGGTATTATGAGAGTTGCACCAAATGTTCGAAGACATATATGTCAAATGGTGCTAGCTATAGATGCACATGCGGGAGTGATGCTTAATTTCCATTTGTTTCAACAATGTTAATTGGTCAATGGGGTACATATAATGCACATGCATGCATTTATCTAGACTTTATAGGAAGATAATAGGAAGATAAATTAGAAGTCTTGGTACATTTTCTTTAGCTTAAAATTAGTTATGCTACCTTCATTTTGTAAATTATATGTAACTATATTCGCATACATCTTATCCATGTTAATATGCATTAGACTAATATTGCAGGTATTTCCCTGTTTAGCATTTCCCAAACAAGGTGTCAAGAACAATTCTGAAAGGAAAGCGCAAAACAATCACTCTCATTGATGACCAGACACAGAGAAAGTATAAGTGTCGCCTCTATGCAAATAGAATCCAGATAAAAGAATTAGAGAGAAACTCAATGAAGTCCAATATTTTTTTTAGGCCTAAATTGTAACAAAAATAAGTTTAAACAAATTTTTAATTCTTTAATAAATTTATTTCTATACCCTTTACCCTTTTTAATTCTTTTATCAATCATCACAATCTCACAAATATTAATCTCTATTCAAGACTTGGTAAAGCTTTCATAAATATTTTGATAAAGATTTATAATATTTGTGCAGTATTCATTAATTTGCTCATTTTCCTTTGAAACAATTTTTTTTACGAAATATATGTTATTAAACCCGTGCTTCGTTTGTAACTAGTTTATCTAAATGATCAATAGTTTTCTTTCATTTGGTTTAGTTGTATGATGGCCGAACCATTTGAAATTGTTAAAAAGAATATGATTAATTTTTAAGGCTTAATTATTCCATGAATATCATAGATTGGGTATAGGTAATGATTTTTTTTTTTTTTGGCAAGGAGTAGTGCAAAGTGCACTACCCAAATTCATTCAAACTAGATTTTTGACCTGTGCGACGCACGGGTCTTCTCGACTATAATAGAGACCAATAAATCATCTTTAACCCTTAAGATCATGGGTCGACCAATAAACGCAAATTAGATTATTACAGATATAATATTATAATCAAATGATAATAAAAATAATTATAAAGAAAAAAGATAAAAAAAATACAAAATTATATTGTTTTTTATTTATTACTTTTATAGTTAAACATAAAAAATTAATGCAGTTCATGGTTCCTAACAAATTATTTAGGGTAGCCGAACTTGCATGGAAATTAGGGTATTCTGTTTGTAAACGTATTAAATAAGTGTACAACAATTTGTCAAAAACAAATATAAATAATCTTAATTACTAAAGCTTAACCCTTCAAGCTATTGTTGCCCAAATATTTTCCCCCCATTTTTCCCTCCACTTTTCTGAGCCATTGGATCTTGCACATTTAGGCGCCATTCAATTTTAGCCATTGATCATCTTACTTAATGTCAGCCGAATTTTGTTATCAAGTTTGCTATAATTTTGGCCAGTCGAATCCTTATTTTTTAACCTAACAAATTTCATTCATATCCTCCTTTTTTTTTGAATCAAATATTTTCTACACTTTTAGGCTTGCAATTATTTAACATAACAAATTCCATCTAAAAAAATGCATCGCACCAATTTTATTCCTATCCTCTTGCCTTTTTTTTTTATGAAGCAAATATTTTCTACCCTAACTTACTAAAGCTTAACCCCTCAAGCTATTGTTGCCCTAATATTTTCCCCACATTTTTCCCTCCACTTTTCTGAGCCATTGGATCTAGCACATTTAGGCGCCATTCAATTTTGGCCATTGATCATCTTACTTAATGCCAGCCGAATTTTGTTATCAAGTTTGCTATAATTTTGGCCAGCCGAATCCTTATTTTTTAACCTAACAAATTTCATTCCTATCCTCTTTTTTTTTAATCAAATATTTTCTACACTTTTAGGTTTGCAATTATTTAACATAACAAATTCCATCTAAAAAAATGCATCACACCAATTTCATGCCCACCAATTTCATGCCATTTTTATCCTCATTTATCCTTATTTATTAATTTTATTAGGTCTGCAGCAACTTAACCTAATAATTTCCCTCTAAAATTCTGCATTAGATTAGCAGCAATTTAACCTAACAAATTCCATCTAAAATGCAGCGCACCAATTTAAACTAACAAATTTCTTCTAAAATGCAGCAACCCCTAATATTTCTCCTCGCTGATAAGCTTTTTATTCATATCATGTTGTGTCATCGTTTGTATATATCTATTGTTTCTATGGACTTTTTTTTTTGACAAGTTGTTGTACACTTATTAATGATATTTTTTTTGTTACAATTATTAATGATATATTTGTACTATATTTATAAACAATAGAGGATTTTAGGCTGACTTTTGTTATTCAAACTATACCTTAAACAATTTTGTTTGTTACATTTGAAATTCATACATATTTATGCTTATAATTTTAATCTATATAAACTTTTTTATATAAAATATCGTTCATAATCTATATGTGTTAGCGTAATAAAAAAACGAAAAGACGGCTATGTGAATGCCCGTCTTTCCACACGTTGACATAATGTAAATCAATATTTTTCTAAATTAAAAATAAATCAAATTATCACGTGGTATATCCCGTGAAAATAAAACTATCACATACCTCCGTAAAAACAAAAGAAACAAAAAACTATCACATTCCTTAAAAAAACAAAAAAAAAACTATCACATGCTTGAAAAATTCTATAAAAATCCTAACGAATCTTTTTCATTTTTATAAAGGAACGAATATCTTAATATATATATATATATATATATATATATAAATTTATTATATATATATATATATATATATAAATTTATAAAGGAACGAATATCTTAATATATATATATATATATATATATAAATGTTAGATATTCTCCAATCAACCCTAATTAACCCTAATCCCGCCCTTTTTGGCGGGTCTAAATATATTTTTTAAAAATTGTTTTGCAAGGAATTGAACCAACTACCCATAACAACTTCTTAGAGCTTTTACCACTAGACCATTAACATTTTTATTGAAATATAGTTGTTTCTAAAATGGATATATAATCTTAAAGGCCTTTTTTTTTAAGCCACTAACACTCATTTTTATTGTGTTTATTTTCATGTTTGATTAATTTCACATAATTTAATTTATGGCTTTTATTCCATGTTCATTTTTATTGATGCAAACTAATGTTATAATTTTATTTTTTGAGATTTTGCATGTCGATCACTCTCAAACGTCACTTAATTTCATTGTTTCTATTACTTTGAATGTAACACTAAAATTAATAATATAGTCACTTTGATGCTTATATAAGAAACTCTACAAAACCCGTACATCGTACGGGTTAGAGTCTAGTCTACATAAACAATAGGTTAAGTTGCTGCAGACCTAATAAAATTAATAAATAATAAGGATAATGATTAAGATATCTATTAAATTTTTGCTTTGAAAAATATTCACGGTTATTAGAGAGAGAAATGAAAATTATATATGATGCAAATTTAGAGACAAAATTTTAGGATAGAGTTGTTGCAAACCTAATAAGGGATTAATGGAGGAAATTTTTTTGGTTAAGTTGCAGCAGACTTAACAAAATTAATAAATAAGGATTTAGCTCATCATCAAGCTTCGCAAAAAACTCACGTACCTGTGAATAGTAAAAAGGATATTTCACACATATATTGATGTAAGTCCAAAAATGTAAATACTGTGTACAACAACTTATCAAAAAAAATATATAAATAATCTACAGAAACAATATGTTAAGTTGCTGCAGACCTAATAAAATTAATAAATAATAAGGATAATGATTAAGATATCTATTAAATTTTTGCTCTGAAAAATATTCACGGTTATTAGAGAGAGAAATGAAAAGCATATATGATGCAAATTTAGAGCCAAAATTTTAGGATAGAGTTGTTGCAAACCAAATAAGGGATTAATGGAGGGAAAAAATTAGGTTAAGTTGTTGCAGACTTAACAAAATTAATAAATAAGGATTTAGCTCATCATCAAGCTTCGCAAAAAACACACGTACCTGTGAATGGTAAAAAGGATATTTCACACATATATTGATGTAAGTCCAAAAATGTAAATACAGTGCACAACAACTTATAAAAAAAAAATATAAATAATCTACAGAAACAATAGGTTAAGTTGCTGCAGATCTAATAAAATTAATAAATAATAAGGATAATGATTAAGATATCTATTAAATTTTTGCTTTGAAAAATATTCACGGTTATTAGGGAGAGAAATGAAAAGCATATATGATGCAAATTTAGAGCCAAAATTTTAGGATAGAGTTGTTGCAAACCTAATAAGGGATTAATGGAGGGAAAAATTAGGTTAAGTTGCTGCAGACTTAACAAAATTAATAAATAAAGATAAAGAGAAAGGCATACAAAAATAAAAGTGGGATATACCCCAAACCTTTTTGATCGTAACTGATCAGAAGGTGACTGCCGGTGCTTTGAATGCGGTGGTTATGACGGTGGTGAAATGCGTCAGAATGCTTCTTAGAGAGGATGGGGGGTGTGTACCTGCAGGCACTCCGACACTCAAGTCCGTAAAGATCAAACAGTGAGGGTTTAGAAGGAAGAGAGATTCTACCTTGGGGACTGCATTGATTCCCCTATTTATAGAGGTGGAGGGCTGCAGAGCCGTTGTATTGGCACACCTGACTCTGGCGGTTATGAAATCGTGGAAAGTGGAACCGCCAGAGAGTTTATTGCAGGAACGTGCAGAGAGACGTTGTGGCTCGTTTGAACCGGTCACGCTCGCTCCGTGCATCCCCTCGCGGAGAGGGGGTGTGTCGCAAGTAACGTTGCCAAACGTGGAGTTTGGGCTTTGGTTTGTATTGGGCCTAAGTAATGGGCTAAAGATCCTTTTGGACGGTCCAGAACAGTATCCCCCCAAGTCGTTACTCTTGCTGAAGAGTGATGACTTAAGTGTGGGCGTTTTGATCATTTGTGGCTGACCGTAGGAGGAGGTTTGTTTTTGCGCTCCCTCTCGTTCGAGGGTGGGATGAGTCTTGCTCGCCAGACTTGAATGTATCTTTAACTTATGGGGCTGCTTGCGAGGACGGTCGAGAGTGTTGAGAGGATTGAGCGAGCGGGGTCGTTGTCCTCAGAACTCCATTCGTCCTCTAATTGAGTAAGTTCGCCTGAGAGATGAGTCATGTTCGGTATTTGTGTTTTCGGCGACGCAAGATCAGACAGCAAGATTCCCTCGCCAGGAAGTTTGGTTGAATGTCATTCCACAATTAATGCCCACGTCTCGAGGGAAAAACTGAAGGGACATGTCTGTGTGACACGTGTAAAGGCTATTGTAGTACTTGAGTACCTATAGTCTGTAGAGTGTTATCGGTTTGTATTTCCGAGGTGCCATCATCACTGTTGATTTAATCCTGATGTTCAGGGAACCGCTACAAATGATCACGACCTTTAGATGAATGGTTCGATCGAATCTGGGCCGTCGAATTGCTACTTGAAGGCCGAGTTGTATGTGAAGGGCTGTATTGGATAGAACATCGCGACTTTTGAGTGGTTTATGAGACGAGTATAAATAGTTCAAACGTTGTTTGGAACATCACTGCGTTTCATTTTCTCAGAGACTTAGACATTTTTCCCCAGAGTTCTTTCAAAGGCGAAGTCTTTTCGAACCTTCAACTTTTCACTTCCAAGCCCAATCCATTCATCGTAACAGGTAATGTTCTGATGACTTCATCTCTTTCGTTTTTGTGCTTCTGATTTCCTTAGTTTTTGTTTTTTTATAAACCGTAGGGATGCATGCTTTTAAGGTAGAAGTGACTCTGACTCGATGGTTTCCGCCGTTGGCTATGGCGGTTTCCACCGTGCATCAAAAGTTTTTAAGATATGTTGTCTGTTTTCTGTATGTATTTAGAAGAACATTGGCGACAGGCTTTAGCTTCATTCATAAGCTTTGGGTCAGTTCGCCGGGAGTTGGTTTCCTCGCTGTGTGAATCAGATCAGTTGTTTTCTTTTACCTTTTACCTTTTAGCGATGGCGCTCGACCCCTTCCTCGCCGTGGCCGACCTGATGGGTGAAGGAAGGGTGGATCTGAATGTTGTATTCACTTTTTCCCTTGCTTTTTTAGGTCTTTCATGGTGAACGACGAAGTTGTTGCGCCTACTGCTTCTTGGCTGGGAGAAGAGCCTTTGGAAACGGAATCCGTTTTTGCTGCCAATGGCGTGGGTGAGGTTCCTTTTGGGACCATCGGCGAAGTGGAAGAGTGGGAGTTGATTCTTTCGAGCACGTCTGACCGGGTGTGTCCGGAGTATGTAAACTATGTCTTTCCCATGTATGAAGTGGTTTTCAAAGACATGGGTTTCCGGCTACCTTTCTCTGACTTCCAGCGAGAGATGCTTCATTGGACTAAACTGTCCCCCACTCATATTCATCCCAATTCTTACGCCTTCATGAGGGCCTTCGAGTTGTTGTGCGATTATCTCCGCATTCTGCTTCCAAAAATGTCTTTTTCTCTTTCTTCACCGTGCAACGGGGCGCGGATTGGGTTTCTTTCGCCAAACCCAAAAGATATTTGAGATATTTGTTGGGAAAGTTCGGTGTTTGAAAGAGCGCTTCTTTTTGGTTCGGCCGAAGAGTGTGGCCGCTTTAGATAACCTTTTGGAGTTACGAAGGATGGTGTTCAGGAGCGCCGTCCTTTCTTCCATTTATGTTGGTCTCAGGACCACTTTGCCTATGAGCTGGGGGACTTTGATCAAACCGTTGCCAATCTTACCGACGAGGAAAAAGGCCTGCGTCAACAACTTTTTGCATTTTTTTAGTCTCTTCCACGGAGGGTTAAGACTGACAAACGGGGAAACCCATTGATGAGTGCGGACGGGATCCCAGTAACAGAGCCCCGCCTCATCAATACCTATGAGTTGTTGACTTCTGAGGACTTTGAAGATTGCCTTGTTAGTTTATATTTTCTTTTCATCTTTCATATGCTTGCCCATTTGCTTTATTCTTGTTTTGTTTCCCCTATCTGACGAAATTTCCTTTTCTATGTTTTGCAGGAAAAATGAAAGATTTGGGGGCTCTCGTGAATGCGGCGTGTAAGAAGATTTCTGCCATGAAGCGACGTAAGAACGTCCAGTCACTAAAGCACCTTATAGCTGGTTCTGGTCCCTGCTCAACCTCTAGCCCTATGGTGGACTTGGAAGATGAGGACCCCTCTGAAGAGTTGGTACAGGAGTCTGCGAAGAGGCAGAAGGTGGGAGCGCCCTCCGAGGAATCGATCACGCCGATCAAGGCAGTTCCCGTCCATTCTGAGAAAGGAGACTTCCTCCAGCTTCCGAAAGTATGGTTCGAGCCAGAGTTGTGCGGTCCCCAGTCGACCCTTTTCTTGGATGACCCCGAGCTGAAGATTATCCAGGACCTGGGACCAGCTGGCTGGAGTAAGGTGATAACCGATGGGGTTATTGCTACTATGAAGACCACTTCGAATTCCCTTTTTATGACCTTCTTGCTGTGGCAAGCGGCTATTTTTTATTTTAGCACTGCTTCTCGCAAGGTAGCGTCAGTTCTGACTTCGTCGACAAATTCGAGTTCTTCATGTAGATTTGCCGTGTTGGCCGAGAAGTCGGTGTTGGCATCAGTTCGCCATGTGATTTATGTTAACTCAATGGGTATGACTGCTTCCGTCACGTACATGAGCCAAAAAGGCGACTCGCCAGTGGTGGAGTTGGGAGTAGTTCTATAGGCCTAGTGGACAGTGTGCAACTCTTCAGCCCACTGGGTTTTGGCCGCGTCTAGCCTTCTTCGTACCCCTCGCAGAATGACCCTGTTTGCTGCTTCGGCGAGGCCGTTGGCTTGGGAGTGTTCGACGGAGGTGAATCTTTGTTTGATGCCAATATTCCTTAGGTAGTCTTGGAATCTTTGATCCATGAACTGCGTACCATTGTCGGATATTACTAAGGCCGGTACTCCGAATCTTGCTAGAATGTTTCTTTTGAAGAAACTGAGTACGTTTTTTGCTGTAATTTTTGCTAATGGTTCAGCCTCAATCCACTTTGTTGAGTAGTCAATGGCGACTACCAGATATTTGAGTTGTCTGGCGGCTTTAGGGAATGGTCCCAGAAGGTCGATCCCCCACCATGTGAAGGGCCACGGGAAAATCAGCGAGGTCAGCTCAGCGGGGGGTGCTAGGTGCATATCCCCTTGTCGCTGGCATTTGTCACAAAGATTCACGTAATCTTGGGTGTCTTTTAACATGGTATGACAATAGTATCCAGCTCGTAGGACCTTTTTGTGAGAGCTTTAGCGCCAAGGTGCTGTCCGTAGATGCCGTCATGGACGTCGGCGAGAACTTCTTGGGTCTCGTTAGGTCCCAAACATTTGATAAGTGGTGTGATGAAGCCTCTTTTGTACATGGTTCCTCCCACTAAAGTGAATGATCAGGCCCTTCGTTTCAGCCTTGTTTTTTCTTGCGGATCGGAAGGGAGTTCCCCATTTTCTATGTCTCGGGAAATAGGTCCCCTCCATTCTTCCATCCCGATGATCGAGTTGATTTCTTGAGGTTGATCTCCTTTTTTTTGGATGCTTGGTTCGTTGAGAACCTCCTGTATTATGGTTTTGTTCCCGTTTCCAATCCGTGTACTTGGGAGTTTTGAAAGAATGTCTGCTAGGGTATTTTGTTCGCAGGGAACGTGAGTTACTTCGACAGTTTCGAATTCTTTCATCTTCTCTAGTACTAACTGGACGCACTGTTGGAGGTGTTCTTCTTTGACCTGGAACTCTCCCGTGACTTGGGAAGGTAAGGGGGAAGATTTGCTTAGCTTTTGAGGATACAAGGTAAGGGGGATAGGGTTGTTCTACTAAATAAGCTATAATCTTCTTTTTCACTTATGGGTCATAATTGTTTTGAATAAATTATGATTTTTATGATTTTAAATGTTAATTTTCGTACTCGTAATTGAATTATGATTTTGGGTATGTGAAATTTGTTGTAGACTTGTTGGTGCTTAATTTTCATTGTTAATGTATGTTGAAATGATTATTGTAACACATTAAACCCTTAAAGCAATAAATTATGCAAATAATACAAATCATCCAAGGATTTAGATGCTACTTATTCTATAAGTTCAACGTGCATAAATAATTTTCTCAAACATCGCAGTGGAATAATAATATCATCACATCAACAGCTAAATAAACCATCTCCAAAATAGTCATGTCACATAATCAAAACGACCACTGGGTTTTGTTAGTAATTCATAATCAAAACATAATCAAATGAAAGTAAATAACATTATTTAATTTCGTAACCAATTCAACATCATCATAAACCATTAATGACATAAGCACAATCAAGCAAGGTATACAATTCACCTTTTTCGAGTATTCAAAACAATCACCAAAAGTTCACCAATGCACGTATACACCGATTCACATATCCAAGTATGACTCGACTCACCAATTATTAAATGCATGCAATGTTCTAGACTCATCTAGATGCATGTGGTACCATAGGATTCTGGAGATAATTTTACCGTTAATGAATCTACCAACATAATAAACATCACCAATTATGTTTTGCAGAAGCTATGTAATAGACATCACCAATTACATTCTTCAATTCACCTTAAAATGACTATGAATGCATGGACTTCAAGTAAGGACCCGACAATTCATAACTCACCAACATATATACATTAACATAATAATCATCATCAATTATGTCTTTCACCAACATTTACATTATCAAATACTTACATCCAAACAATCAACAAGTCATCCATTTATAATCACCAAAAGAATCACCATCCTAATCATCAACATTTAATACCTCAAAGAAACGATAAAGTTTCAAATTCACATTTCACATAAAAGACGGACATATATCCACATTATGATATTCATCATATTAAACACCAAATCATCACCTATTCATTCACATTCTATCATACTAACATGAATTCAAAGCCTCCTACAAGTATTCGACCATAAAGTGTTAATTTGACAAAGTTCGTCTATATTTATAAAACTAGCATTTTTTTATTATATTCCACCAAAATCAAAGTAACCAAAATCAAATGTCTCAACCAAGTACATACACAATTCACATATGATTGCAGTAGCATATACATATACGTATCATAGGCCAATTCCGATTAAATCCGAAATTTCACAAAGTTCGTATCGTTTTGTGATTTTTCCAAAGAATTCTAATTTTCAAAGTAAAACCAAGTTAAAGGTCATGATTACCATCCAAAACATTTTTTTATAAATCATGGTTACAGTAAACAACCCTAACCTTACCCTTTTCCTTTGAGAAAAATGAGTTTCGGAAAATTATGCATTCTTGAGCATTTTTTCAAAAGTTTGATTCAATTCATAAAAACCAAGTTCAATCTAATTCATTTGATGTTTTCAAAGGTTAAAAAGAATAACAACAGTTATATGCATCAAAAGAATCAGTTTTGACAGTCCGGATCGGCCCCTAAGCACGAACAAACAAAAAACAGACAAACAAAAGAGATTCCATCATCTTTTATAACAATCCACATTTTTCACTCAAACACCTAATTATTAATGCAACACATCTCAATATAAAAAATTGATTAATTAAATCACATTCTTGACTAAGATACATTACTTCTTTATAAGACAATTAAAGTAAAGATATATCATCCATCAAATTGAGCATGAACTCACTATCAATAGGAACAATAATAATCTTTAAAATGTCGAAACTCATAATCACTAATGCACCACATCTCAAAAAAATCAACTAATTATCATACTAAACCATATCCCTTCTAATTGTATAACTTATCCCGTCCCACTAAACCAAATCACTAATATTGACTCATTTCGTTTACATGATGAACTCACTAAAAATCGAAAAAAGCTCTTTAAAATAAGCACCTAATTATTTTTTTCCAAATTGAAAATATGTCATTTCATTTACACACACGGTCTTCCCTCAAAAAAATTGACACACACGGTCTAAATTTAAAGCGCAACCAATATATTCAAAAACAAATGTTTAAAGCACATTTTTTTCAAAAAAAAAAAATGTTTAAAGTAGGTAAATCATTAAGAATAATTCTACAAATATTGTTTGTACATTGCACGGGTAGAGGTCCAGTAGTATAGATAATATCGTATAATTATAGTTGGTCTGCCAGATCTGACGATATGGACAAAAAGCCTAGGATAAGAGCATCCACAATGGAGACACCAATTTTTGGGTTCTTAAATGGGTCCCACGTGTACACATTCACGTGTACACATCACTTATTTATAATTTTTTAAGGGAAATGTTAACTTGTACCCAAAGGGCACGAGATAAGAAAACCAAAATTAGCAATAAAATCTTGGAAATTGTGTATTTTTAATTTTGAAAACTTTAAATTTAATTTTTTTATCTTGTGCATTTATTGATTAATTCCTTTTTTAACTTCTTAATTTGTGTCCTTAGGGCACAAGTTAACATGACCTATTTTTTAATAGTAGTACCTAAAAGACCCCGGGTCTTATAAGACCCTGAAAAAGATTCTCCCCATTGAGGGTATCTAATATGTATCGGGTCTTAAATAGTTAAGACCCTCCCAATGAAGATGGTTTAAGGACACCGCCCTAATCCACAATGGACGCCCTTATCCCCAACATTTGCCAAAACAACTAAAGATAAGTCATGCGCGCCCATTACTATAGGAATTAATTGGATATACTCAAAAAGTGGCTGTCAGGTTGTTACGATTAAAGGGAGAGAGAAACACTACAAATAGAACGCCTGTGATCAGCCCGAAACCAAAACTTCAGCCCGAAACCAAAACACTACAAATTGATATATTTCATTATAATATTTGTCGTTGGCATTTCTTACTAAATACATAGCTAAGTCTATTGTCAATTTCTTACTTTTTTTTTTATCAATGTCAAATTCTTATTTGTTTATACTGATGAATTAGTCATTGTGTTTCAATCGAATTAAGATAGCTTTCCATTAATAAATTGATTGCAACGCTAAACGAATCCTTTATTATAAAAGCTAGACTTGCTTGACTATCATGTTTGCCCTAATCCTCCTTACTTTGCCCTAATTTCCTAGCTTTTTTTCCCTCCTAAACATGTACTAATTGCTCGAGTAATCTCATCCGTTCAAGCACTTGATCACATCCGTTTATTCAAACTTGAAAAAAGTTCTCTCACTTCGTTAATGCAATTGAATACATATTAAAGCCTAATCAAGTCGGTCAACATTCCCCTACACTAATTGCTAATCAGAAATAACTAATTCCCCTACACTAATTGCTAATCAGAAATAACATAAACATCCCTTAGAAAGTGGCAATTGAAAATGTTTCACGCATACACTAATTCCTATCAAATTATTCTACTGACATTTCAATGTTTCACGCATGCATTTTTTACACTATAATGTGCTATCCGATATAGAGTGATAGGAAGATATGCGTTTCAAGGTGAAATTTCCCTCGAATTTTACCACTAAAGTGTGCACTAATCTCTCTACCAATTACTATCTATTAAAAGCAAGTATGACCTACTTATTTCAAATATTAACACGTATCAAGGTTGATTCGATTTTGAATATTAATTATTACGTACTGTTAATGGCAATTAAGAACGTAGTTAATGGCTTGAAAACGTCGTTAATGGCAATTAAAAACTTTTAAGTCGCATATTTTTGTATAGGAATTACTTTTAATTGCTTTTATGCATTATGCACCAATCACTCTACCGATTACTACCTATTAAAAGCAATTAACTACGTACTTATTTCAAAAATTAACACGTATCAAGGTTGATTCGATTTTGAATAGTAATTATTACGTACTGTTAAAGACAATTAAGAACGTAGTTAATAGCTTGAAAACGTCGTTAATGACAATTAAAAATTTGAAAGTCGCATATTTTCGTATATGAATTACTTTTAATTGCTTTTATGCATTATGCACTAACAACTCTACCAATTACTACCTATTAAAAGCAATTATGACGTACTTATTTCAAAAAATAACACATATCAAGGTTGATTCGATTTTGAATAGTAATTATGACGTAGTGTTAATGGCAATTAAAAACTTTTGAATAGTAATTATTACCAATAGAAGACTATGATTAATCACATTTGAAACTAACGAAGAGAATTGTCAATTACCTATTTAAATACCGCTTAGTTGTGCTAATACAACCATTCTCGACTTTAAGCAAATATAACTCTTTCTTGCACTTGCTAATATGGCAAACATTTTCACCCCATTTCAGCTGTGACAGGTGGAAAGAAGGATTTGAAGTTGATTGTCCGTGTGACCCATATATAGTTGATCCGTGATAAGGAAAATCCAGACGATATCATCTTCATGAACAAAATATTGGTTGATGAGAAGGTATATTATATAAATCGATTGTATAAATAAATGATCTTTTTTTCAAGTTGCCATTACGATAACATATACTATGGTTTATGTTAATGATATGTTATTTTTTGTTTAGCGAGGATGGATCCATGCCACTGTTCATAAGTTCCTGGTGCCAACGATTCAAGGAATGATTGAAGAAGGAGGAACATATAAGCTAGATAATGTCATGGTAGGATTTAATGAGGGGAATTACAAACTCTTGCCATACAAGCACAAACTTAATATGGAATTGGTGTAAGGCTTGAATCAAGTTTCAAAGGAGTCAATTTTTGTTTGTTTTATTTGTAATGACTATTAACAAGAGGTACTTTAAGAGATGAGTTGAATGTAAAAAAAAAAAAAAAAAAGGGTTGATGATAACCAATGATGAATATGAAAATACTAATGTCACTTCAAATGTCGTTTTTATTGTATTTCGTAATGTATGATAAATAATGTAAAATGTACGGTTTTCAAACTATATTAATGTCAAGATGATATGATTAATGTAATACATCCCTCAAAAAAAATGATTAATGTAATACATTTTTATCATGTGAATATTTCATATTTTTTTTATTATTATGATATAACTTATTCGTACATATTTTAGTCGGTAGGACCCGTGCGGAGCACGGGTCAATGGTCTAGTTAAGATAACTTTATTGTTGTGGTATTTGTTGATTAATAAGTGTTGGATTAATTATTTAATTAATCAATTATGGATTGACAATAATCAATTATTATAATTCGGTGTCATAATATAAATTATGGTCTATTGTGTTAAGCACTAATTATATGATGAATTTGAGTGATTGGGCTTTTGTAACTAAATGGACCGTGATGGGTTGGACCATTTAGATAAGCCCAATGAGAGGTCCCTGCCCTCAGCCGTTTAGCTATTTAAACGTCATCCCATTAGACGGTTAATTATTCTGAATATTGGTGAAAACCTAGAGCTAGACGGAATGAGGGTAGTTACCCCTCTCATCGTTGTCGGCGTTGTCTACGGTTATCCTTCATCAACCTAATTCAAAGGTACACAGTCTCTTGTTCCTTTTTTTGTTATTGATGATATACTATAATTTGTATCTAGTGATCTATGGCTAAAAATCTAAAACTTTCATCAATTGGTATCAGAGCCAAATAGATACATTTTATGGCTATTGCTTTGATTTAATATTAAGTTATTAAGTGGTATCATTCTCTCATCGAACATAATTTTGGTGGAATCGTATGAACCTGATCTTTTGTATCTGATTTGTGGTTCACTATAATCATTCTTTGATGGCTATTATATGGATTCTTGTTTTGTTTAGTTCAATTATATAAACACCGATTCAATTGTTTAGAGTAAATCTCATAAATAGTATTTTATATCATCTAATTGAATCGGTTAATCATCCATACAATTGTTCAGATTCATCCTTTTAATCCTATTGAATCCATAGTGCTTGTTTTAGATCACATCTAAAACCGATTTTGTTTCCTTTTGCCGTTTTGTGTGATTATCGGTTTTCTGTCACAAATCTTGGTGTACTATTGTTGGTTTTGCAAGTTGCTGTGTATTTTTTGAACCCTTAATATATGGCTTTAATTCTCAAATCTGAATGCCATAATTAATTGTTTTAAGGGTTTTATGAATAGCATGTTGTTGTAAGCAACTGTATTTTCGTGTTCCAAATTTTCTATCGGTTCGACGATCAAACCTTTGGAATCCCAATCATAAGTTGCCGGTTTCATGAGAAATCTAACTTTTATGTTTTTCGATTTTACAATACTGAGAGGTGCTAACCCTTAAAATTCCATATTTCATTTTATTTTTACCAAATAAATAATATTTATTATTCTAAAATTTTGGTAAAACTTTTTTGGAATTTTTTGACTTATGTACATATTTGTCATGATTTTATGAGGGGATAAATTGCTTTTTAAATTATCATATTCTCTCACTTTGCGCGAAGATGCTTTACTCTTTTACGACACTTTGAGACAATTCTCATTCTCTTAATTAATGTGTCAGTGAGGAATTTTTTCATCCCCAATTAACTAGTAAATATTATATTATTTTAGGATAAAAATATAATTTTCTCTTGTACCTAAAATATTTGGAAGATTTGATTTATTTTACACCCTTAAAATTTGGGATTGAAATTACTTATGAAATTCCTAAATATTTGATGTAAATTGATATGAGAATCATATACACTTTTAAATCGTATATTCTCTATATTTGAGCCTAAAATATACTATGTGAAAATATTTTTTTTTATAGTAATAACACTTTCAATATATTCTTTTAAAGTGTTATGATTGTGAAAATTCTTAGACTCAATTTTGTATATTCTTGCATCAAATATTCTATATTAATATATATTTTGAGATTTATTGATACCCTCTAAAGTATTTGTCCTGACAAGAATAACTTGACTATTATACTATATATATTCTTGATTTCTTGATTTGTGGGTTTCAAAATTTTGTCAAATCTTAAAAAGATCATATATCAGTTAAATTGAGAATAATTAATTTCAAATCATATATTCTCAATTTTGAGCCTAAACTGTTTTGAAAATTCCTTTTTTATTCCTATATTAGTAACACTATCTATTTGATCAATTAAATTGTTACTATGAAAGGCTCAATTTTACTAATTCTAATGCCAAATATAGTTGATTTAAATTTTGTGATTTTAAATATTCTTGGCATTTTAAATATTCTAATATAAGATATTCTTTAATTCATATTGTCTTAGCATAAAGATCCAAAATTTACTATTTGATCATTCTTTTGACGACATGTTTAAACTAAGACACTTGTCTTTGATTATTTGTCACAAATTGTTTTAAAGGGTCTTCATAATATTTTGTTTTCAAAATGAGTATAGTGAGTTGTATATATATGTCATTTATATTAATTGAATCTAAAATTGGCATATTTCTCTTTAATATACATTATGCTTTCTACTATACTCTCTAATCTAGACCCGTAATTTATTACTCTAAATTTTGTGATAAATACTATTAGTGTGTCTTGTCGCAATTAAATATTTGGATCACAATTATGTTAAACTATGTATTTTTTGTATATAGTAAATAATGCATTATTGCATTTTTTATGCTAAAATTATAATGATGAATTAAAATTTGTAAGCCTCTTTGTTGTTTATCTGTTAACTATTATCAAAACAACTTATTAAGAATGGAGGCAATTTTTGAAATATGTATCATCCTTACATCTGAATTCTTATATAAATCATATTGATTTATAATTAGAGTCTCACATATGCTTATTTATAATTGCTTATTCTCTATTGATGAATATTTTTGAGATGACTATATTATAAGATATTCTCGTTAAGTCATCAAAATTCAGTGGCTCTAAGTATAAGGATGAATGTCACACTCTGCGAGGTAAGTTGTTATTTAATTATTTTATCCTCTTGTGACTTATTGCTTATTATTGCACATATGAAGAAATTTAGTTCTTCTTCTCTTTTGTTGTGCAATTATGATATCTTATATAAAAGTGAAATCCTTTTTCGGAATATTCTAAACAGAACTCTGTTGTTATATACTATCTTCTTACTATAATGCTCCATTTTGTATTTGTGTTTTTTCTAATTTATAGCGGGAGTATTAAAAAAAAAAATTTATTCTAAGAGTTCTTTTCTGGATAAATTAGAAAACTATTTGACACACTTCTATTCCAAATAACAACTTTTGTTATTATACTACTTCATATAAAAGAAATTCTAAAGTCATATTTATGATGTGCTAATTTAAAATATTGTTAAGCACATTTTTCTATCATTTGAATATGACCGAAGTTGAGTAAATTTAAGTATAATTGTTTATGCATGATATTATTGTATCATATTCTCTTAAGCATAAATATTATTTATTTGTATAATTGTAATCTCACCTATCGTGGGTACAATTATGCAAATTTTGTTAAATAGATTAGCATTATATTGGTAACAGTCATACCCTATCGGTGTGTTGTTGTTAATATAATTGTTATTATTCAATGTACCTAAAATGTTTATACTTATGTCAATTATAATTAGAATACTCTATCAATGTTTAAATTTTGTAAGACATAAGAATGGTACATTGTGATGATATAGTTCTTACTTATTATCGTTAAGATCCTTGAATGAGATTAATATAAGTAAGTTACTTTGTTAAAAGACATGTAGAAAATTGTATAATTTTTGCAATCCAATATTATTACATTTTGAATTAAATTTCTACCTAAATGTGTTTTATATATATATATATATATATATATATATATATATATATATATATAAATATATCGGATTGCTACTATCCCTTTGTTATGTGAGTGACGGACATACCCTATCGGTGTGACGTTACTTAACATATCATTTTGTGATAGAGAAATAGTTGAATATTTTATTTAAAATATCTTTCAAAACTTTTTAATTCAACTATCATTGTCTATTCTCTATCAAGTGGGAGAATCATTGCTATGTATTGTGTAACGTGATGGACATACCCTATCGGCATGACATTACTTAACATAATCATCCTTTTGTGGGTAAGATAGTTTAACTATCATTCTCCATCAAGTGGAGAAAATATCATTCTTCAACAAGTGAGAAAAATTCTACATGTCAATTAATTATATCTCACAAACAAATATATTTATTTGTTTTCATATTTTTAGATATGAAATTTTTGTAGAGACTTATATTGAGGATATTAGTTATGCTATTGCTATTCTTTAATACTTATGGAAGCTTATGACTATTTTCTCTTATATCCTCAATAATAATAAAATATAAGTCTTGTGTATTTCCGCTGCTTGTAACCTAATTGTTTCTCAAATTTGTGTAAGTATAATTGTAGCATTTGAGTTTTGAGTGAGTTATTAAAATTGTGAACAGAGTCTTATATCCTATTTTTAAAGACTCATCTCACTCATATGATGATAAATTTTTTATATAATCATCATACTCTGTCATATAACGGTTACTATGTTTATAAAATTCTGTGGAATTTTAATTGTGAAAAGGAGATCTTGTGTTATGAAATTCTTAAATGAAAATTTACGTTCTCCTAAATTCTAAATGCAGAATATGTGGTTAACTACGAAACCCAATTCTTGATAATATCTGCCATTGATAAAATATGTATTTATGGGGGTTTCATATTATTCTTGAGTTACCACTTGTGTTAATAATTCTGCTATGCTCATGTGCAAAATATGTGGTTGAGTTCATGAAACTCTATTGGCTAAAATTATATAACCACTTATGTTGATAATCTTGCACTAGTAATTGAGTATCCCACTGTTGAATATTACATTATTATAATATTTTGTATCAGTGATCACTAATGAGAATCCCACTTACTCTTGATTATATATATGTGGGATCAGTGGGAGTGTGTACACAATATTATATATTATGAGCTCAAATGAGAAATCTCACTCTTGTTTATATATATATGTGAGATCAAGAGAAATGTGTACACAATATTATTGTCGTTATCGCCATATAGTCTTGTGCACACTATAAAATATGGCATAGCTTAAGAGACTTTAAACTTTAGTCTCATTCTATTATATTGAGATATATGTTAAAATTCTATCGATCTCAATGAGCATCATAATTGGATGCTTAAGTCAATTTTGTTGGAATATGCACGATAACTTCTTGGCATGCAAATATATATTGTGCTTCTGTTTTACCAACATTCCACATTTTATGAGGTCATAAATAGTAAGTACAATGTATAATATCAATACTCCTATCGAGTATGATATTGTGTTATTGTGGTACTTATAATTTGAGATAATCATACATGTTCTTTTGTTATTGACATTCTAGTGGCCACATTAATCCACATTTTTTTCTTTAAACTAAGTGTCTATGTTAATCCAATTTGGGGATTATTGAATTTCCTATTTTGCTTTTATGGATTTTCATAGTCACGTTTTTTTTATAAAACTTGGATTAATTGAATGTCGTAGAACATTTATTGATTTTGACTATATGTAATTACACTCTATTAATAGGCTATCCCTATAAGTAATTACTTTTTGTGTACCTATGTGGATATATGACTTCTGTAATATTGAAAACTCATTGGCAGAACCACTAACCACAGACTTATATATATGAGTATTGTAACTCATAATGATTTGATTAAGTCTATGTTATTTTGGGTTAGTGGGAGTTTGTTACAGCATTTTTTTTAAAATGCTTGGGCTATTCTTTAGTGACATATTCTTTTTTAATTCAAACGTGTCACTATAGATTCATCATTTGTTAGAAAAGTGAGTCTTTGATCTGTATGATTTGTTTTCCCTATCGGATTCAATTTCTGCAGCATTAAAGCTTACCTCTCTTTTGAATGATTAGTGCTTTGACCATACATGTAATTTTAAAAGCTTACCTCTCTTTTGAATGATTAGTGCTTTGACCATACATGTAATTTTAAATTTTAAATTCTTTATGACAAGTGAATTTTTTATTCTTTCAGTAATTGAGTATTGTCATCCAAGTGGGAGATTGTTGGATTAATTATTTAATTAATCAATTATGGATTGACAATAATCAATTATTATAATTCGGTGTCATAATATAAATTATGGTCTATTGTGTTAAGCACTAATTATATGATGAATTTGAGTGATTGGGCTTTTGTAACTAAATGGACCGTGATGGGTTGGACCATTTAGATAAGCCCAATGAGAGGTCCCTGCCCTCAGCCGTTTAGCTATTTAAACGTCATCCCATTAGACGGTTAATTATTCTGAATATTGGTGAAAACCTAGAGCTAGACGGAATGAGGGTAGTTACCCCTCTCATCGTTGTCGGCGTTGTCTACGGTTATCCTTCATCAACCTAATTCAAAGGTACACAGTCTCTTGTTCCTTTTTTTGTTATTGATGATATACTATAATTTGTATCTAGTGATCTATGGCTAAAAATCTAAAACTTTCATCAATAAGTTGATTGCAACGGTAATTGATGAGAGAAAGAATGCTATGCACCATATTGATTATTAATAGAGTGCTTTAGTATGTTCATAAATTAAATCTCAAATCTCTGTGTTCACTTTGTTAATGTTTGTTTGGTCTTGTAAGTATTTGGATCATAATTTTGATTCTCTAACTAACAAAGAAACTCCTAAATAATTTGCAGGGCCTCAAGATTCAACCAAAGAACTCAATAAATGGAGAGGAATGTGATGCTGTTTCTTTGGATGCCGTCAGGGTAGAACGGTTTTACTTCACATATACTTCTAATTTTTCTATACTATGACGTGCTTTGTTTCAGTTTCGACGACATATAACTTATCAAATAAGTCTAACCAATTTCAAATTATTAGCCAAACTATTTATTATATATCATCACCAGTTTTGAACAGGGTCGGTCTAAGGGGGTGGCCACTGAAACTATTTATTATATATCATCATAATTTACGCTTCCAAATTTTCCAGGTCTCATCTAAGGCCTCCAACTCTTTTTTTGCTTTAAATATGTTGGAGCGTTATATTATAATATTATTATTATTGGTATTAATGATTTACTGCATGTTCGTGGTATATTACTTATTAATCAAAAATATTTGTGGCCTATTTACTTGGAAGCATACGGTTGGTCAATCTAATTATTATGTTTACAGTTTTTGCTCGAGAGAATAACTTGCAACACGATATAAATATGAAAGAGGGATACATAGGTTGCTAAGGTATAACTTCTTTAATTTTTCTCTTTTCGTATTTAGTCACTAATAAGAAATAATAAGCACCAACTTCCTTTGGGCATCCAAATATTGTTCCTGAAACTTTGTTAGTTAACATGCAGTATTTGCTAGCAAGAAGTGTATCCCAAGGAGTACTAGACGTGAGAACTACCTCATCGAATAATCTACATGTGGTGGCAAACTCTTAAGCTCCGCATTTACACGCCTCAGTCAATAATCAATAAGTTTTCTTTCTTCTATAATCATATTTATTGTAGGAGTATTAACTTAAGCATTGACCAAATCAAATAATAATGGTTGTAATAATATCAGTAAATGGAAATCATATCCCATAGTAAATAGCTAATTAGTATAGTTGACTGTTCCATGATTTTAGCAAAATTCATCATTGATTATATGTATATATGGCCACACAAATGTAAACTATTTCTATATTGACTTGAATATAACAGTAACGTATTTGTCTTATATGGTATCAAGTGAGCCTTTTGCCTAACAGCAACAATTTCCTTCTCGATCCAAAATGGTCACTACCCCATCTTCAACCTCCACCCTCTCACAATCTGTTTCTAGCACCACAAAAGATCTCGTGGAACTCAAAACCAACACCCAACTTCCTATCAAATTGAACTCAACAAACTATCCTGCATGGCACCGCCAAATTCATTCCCTCCTTGTAGCTCGCAATCTTGATGGCTACATCACTGGTGAAACTCCCTGTCCTTCTCCAAAAATAAAAAATACCAATGATGGTAGTGAGACCGACAATCCTGAATTTGATTTTTGGATTCGTCAAGACAAATATCTTTACATCGCTTTACTTGGTTCTTGCGATGAAGAAGCTCGTGCTGTAATGTCTGCCTCACCAACAGCACGCGACGCGTGGCTAATTTTGGAGCGTGTATTTGCCACCCGTTCTCGTTCACGCGTTATGTCACTAAAAGAACGCTTGAACTCAATTAGAAAAGGATCCACTACTGTTGCTGCGTACATGCAGACTATTCGCTCCATCTCAGACGAATTGTCTTTGATTGGCCATCCTGTTGACGACATTGATCTTGTCATCCATGCTCTAAATGGTTTGGATCCATCATTTAGGGAATTTACTGCATCAATTCGGACTCGTGACAATCCAATTTCGTATGATGCACTATATGTCAAACTTATTGATTATGAAATGTATCTGAAGAGGGATGAACTCATGAACCCTCACACTCCTGTCACAGCTAACTATGCTAACCGTGGTCGTTCCAATTACCACAACAGAGGTCGCAATCAGCCTCATCATGCTCCTTCAAATCAGCATGGTCGCCGCTCAAATGTCACATGTCAGCTTTGCTCCAAAAAGGGGCATAGTGCTCAAACTTGCCGCAAATTTACAAACAACAAAAGACAGCCATCTCAACCAGCGGCGTATGCAGCCCAAGCTACAATCCCTCCTCCGGAATGGCTCTTCGACTCTGGTGCCTCGGATCACATTACCAATGATTTACAGAATCTCTCATTACATAGTGACTACAATGGTAATGATCATCTTCATGTTGCTAACGGTATGTCTCTTCCTATTACACATGTTGGTTCTACTACCCTTAATTCATCTAAACCTAACCGTAACCTTGTCCTTAATAATGTTTTGTATGCTCCTGGTGTTAGCCAAAATCTTGTATCAGTGTCTCAATTATGCAACACTAATAATGTCTCTATTGAATTTTTCCCCTCTTTCTTTAAGGTAAAGGATTTGACCACGGGGGCGTGTCTTCTTTAAGGTCCGAATGATTCCAATGTCTACAAGTTACCAACACCCACATCTCCTCGTGTCTACTCCGCTGCTTCCACTCCCTCTCTTTGTTGGCACAATCGACTTGGTCATCCATCAACTCAAATTTTCCATCACATTCTCAAATCAAATAATATTCCTGTCAAAGTTTCTTTCAATAACTGCAACCATTGTATGGCCAATAAGAGTCATAAGTTGCCTTTTCATATATCTACTATTTCTAGTTCCAGTCCATTAGAAGTTATTTATTCAGATGTTTGGGGACCCTCCCCTTTTGTTTCTATTGATAACTTCAAATACTATGTTATTTTTATTGATCACTTTTCTAAATATGTGTGGTTGTATCCTTTAAAATTCAAGTCTGATGTGTCAACTATTTTTCCAATTTTTAAAAACCTTGTGGAAAATCAGTTTGATCGTAAAATTAAAAGTTTCTACTCTGATAATGGTGGAGAATTCATTAAACTCAAGCCATATTTTCAAAATCATGGAATTCAACACTTAACCATTCCGCCTCACACGCCACAACATAATGGATTGTGTGAACGGAAACATCGTCATTTAATTGAAACCACAAGGTGCCTACTTCATCAAGCTTCCCTTCCACCTATGTTTTGGTCTTTTGCAGCCCAAACCGCTGCATATCTCATTAATCGTCTTCCGACACCCACTCTAAAAATGCATTCACCATTCTTCACTCTATTTCAAACTAAACCCAATTACAACAAACTTCGGTCCTTTGGGTGTCTTTGTTTTCCTTGGCTAAAGCCATATACTTCACATAAACTGGAACCACGGTCTGAACCTTGTGTATTTCTCGGTTATAGTTTGTCTCAAAGTGCATACATTTGTTATAATTGTAAAACCAATAAATTTTACAATTCTAGACATGTCCAGTTTATTGAAAATATTTTTCCTTATTCCAAAACACCTTCACAGGAGCATACTTATTTTCCTCACTTAAATTCAATTGATATTAATCCCAATTATTCCTCACCTTTGACCATAACCCACCCAATTGAACCTATTCCTACATTAACTCCTAATTTAACTCACCAAACCACATACCCACCTCAAGAAACCATTCACAATAATCCCACACCACTGCCACGTACCCAACCCACCACACCATTATCCCCACCCACACATTTAGATAATCATGAACATATTTACCCACCTAATCATAATGAGCCCATAATTCCACAAGTTAGTCACCATTCTCCTATAAATCAGTCACCTACTAACACTTCCATAACCTCGGTCATTCCACCCTCCAACATCACAAAACCTATATCCAAACCTAAAGTACCAGTAACTGATCACCCAATGCAAACAAGAGCTAAACGTGGCATTTTCAAACCCAAACAATTGAACCTTGCCACCAAATACCCTTTGCCTAATCCAATTGAACCAACATGTGTATCTCAGGCGTTAAAGTCTACCGAATGGCAACAAGCGATGACTGATGAATTTATGGCTCTTATGCGTAATGGTACATGGACACTTGTTCCTCCCTCACCACATTACAATGTTATCGGTAACAAATGGGTCTTTAGATTGAAAAGAAATCCTGATGGTTCTATATCTCGCTATAAAGCAAGACTTGTCGCCAAAGGATTCCATCAAAGACCAGGTATTGATTATAAAGAGACCTTTAGCCCTGTCATCAAACCTCAAACAATCAAGATTGTTCTCTGCATTGCTCTCTCTAAAGGATGGTCTCTCACACAAATGGATGTGAATAATGCCTTCTTGCACGGAACAATTAGTGAAGATGTCTACATGACCCAATCAGCTGGCTTTATTCACTCATCATTTCCAAACTATGTTTGCAAGTTAAAGAAAGCATTATACGGTCTCAAGCAAGCACCACGTGCTTGGTTTCATGCTTAAAAACATTTCTATTACAGTATGGATTTGTTAATGCCAAGAGTGACACATCATTGTTCATCTACACCTCTGGTTCTACAACTGCTTATTTTTTGGTGTATGTTGATGATTTATTACTATGCGGCAACGATTCTAGTTTTCTAGATCAATTTAAACAGGCACTTGCAGATCAATTTTCCCTCAAAGACTTGGGCCAGCCAAGCCACTTTCTTGGAGTCGAAATTATACCAACCAAGGCTGGATTATTTCTTACACAACATCATTACATAAGAGATATTCTCCTTCGAGCAAACATGGGTGACTACAAACCTGTGTCTACTCCCATGGCCACGTCATTCTGCTCACAACCTAAACCTGACTCCACATACTGTGACAGTAAGGAATTTTGCAGTATACTTGGTGCCTTACACTACCTTTCTATCACTCGCCCAGACATAGCATTTCCGGTGAATAAACTAGCACAACAAATGCAAGCTCCTACTGTGACAGATATGCAAGCCTTGAAGAGAGTATTGCGCTATCTCAAATCCACCATCTCCAATGGACTCCATCTCACGAGATCTTCAAATACAAGCCTCACAAGCTTTTGTGATGCAGATTGGGCAGGAGACACAATTGACTGGAAATCAACAGGTGCTTATTTAATTTATTTTGGCCCTAATATTATCTCTTGGTCATGCAAGAAGCAGCCAACAGTTGCAAAATCGTCAACTGAAGCTGAATATCGTACTATAGCAGCCACTACTCAAGAAAAAATATGGGTTCAAAACTTGTTACAAGAACTTCAAATTCCATTAACTGCACCAACGATATTCTCAGACAACATTGGAGCTACATATCTATGTGCAAACCCTGTCTTTCACTCTAGAATGAAACATATTGCCATAGATTATCATTTTGTTCGCGATCTCGTTGCCGCCAAGAAGCTTCAAGTTTCACATGTCCCAACAAGTCATCAGCTAGCCGATCTTCTAACAAAGCCATTATCTTCGGTACGACATCACTTCCTTAAAGACAAGATTGGAGTTATTGATGATACCTCCATCTTGAGGGGGCGTGTAGGAGTATTAACTTAAGCATTGACCAAATCAAATAATAATGGTTGTAATAATATCAGTAAATGGAAATCATATCCCATAGTAAATAGCTAATTAGTATAGTTGACTGTTCCATGATTTTAGCAAAATTCATCATTGTATTATATGTATATATGGCCACACAAATGTAAACTATTTCTATATTGACTTGAATATAACAGTAACGTATTTGTCTTATTTTTATTTTGTTTGTGGTTATTGATTATTTTTTTATTTTTTATTTTTTAAGAATTTATAGAATAAACACTTCTATCTTAAGTCATTCATATACACACACACACACACACAAAGACATACTAGGTTGAAACGCACAAGTTTGATTATAGTAAGTGTTAAAAAAATAGTTAATAAATAATAATATATAGTTATTTTATTTTATTTTTGAAATGAATGATATATAGTTATATAAGTATGTTAAATGCTGATGATTATATTTAAATGGTAAAATTATGAACAAATTTGAACTAAAAATTGACAATAATTATATGGTTAATGTACTATAAATATGTGTTTAGCACAATTTGAACAAAAAATTGAAAACAAGTTACATGGTTAATGGTAAAATTACAAACAAATTTGACAAGAAAACTATATAAAATGGATTTTTAATTTGTTAGAAAAATAATCTTCATCTTTTGATACTGTTTTTTGAACAATCATCTTTTGATACTTATTATTTTTCCCCTCTAAAAACACCCTATTTTTTAAGAAAATAAAGCTACTCTTAATATTTTTTTTTCTTGATTTTTTTTTATAGATCCTAGATTAAAAAAATAATATAAAAAACAAATACAATGCTTTTTAAAGTGTTTTATTTTTAATTTATAACAAACGGCCACATAGGACCCTTATAGATTAAAATAAAAATTAATTTAACTTTCAATAGAGATTTTTTTAGAGATGAACAATTTTTTGCATATAAAATAAAAAGTCATTTAATAAAAACACTTTGATTTTGAAAATAGTCACGCGTTTTTAAAATTTTATCATATCGACTCTCATGTATATATATATATATATAAATTTGTTCAACGGGTGTGGTGCAATCATTGGATAATCTTTTGCATATAAAATAAAAAGTTATTTTTATAGAAACACTGCATTAATTTTGATTTTAAAAAAAAGTCATGAGTTTTCAAAATTTTATCATATTAACTTTCTCATATATCTAAATAAAATTTGTTTTCGCATCTAAATAGAATCCAAAATTGGTGTGACTCAACTATTTATTTTATATAGCACTCTCTCTTGGACACTCTCACTATCATTGGTCCACGTCCCTTTTATTGAGAATTTTTAAAACAGGCAACCGGATCCATTTAAAAATCAAAAGTCTTTATTTTATTTTTTTTTTGAGCAAATTTATTTATTTTATAAACATGGGAAAAGCAAATACTCCTTTATTGTTGTAGATTCATTGCACAGCTTCCTTCATCATCAAGTGCAGCAAAAATTGCAGGAAGCAAAGAAATTTAGGAATAGGGACTTTTCGATGGCAGAGCCGTCGGCGAAGAGACGACAACGACATGGAGGATTCCCTCCTCCAGCGACAGTAATTGATGATTGATTTCATCCCATAGGGACTGACTCGAGAGATTGAGTCAGAAATCATGGCTAATTTCAGGAGAAGTGATGGTGACGAGCAATATATTACCGGCGAGATTGCGGCAAGATACCAAGTGGTGGCAATGGAAATCTGCATCTTGTGTTGGGATTCATGTGAATCTGACGATGGGTGTGATTTTATCTAAATTGATTGAAATGAAATTAAGAAATTTATGGAAGTGAAAAGTGTAAAACAATGTTGGTTTGAATCGGTGACAGTTCCGTGAAAACGAAGGAGGAGTAATTTTTTTGTTTAATTTTGAATAAAAAAGTTTCTTAATTAATCCAAACCTGTTGAGCAGGTTAGCAGGTAATGGGTTTTTAAAATATGAATACATGGACCAATGGTAGTGTGAGTGTCTAAGAGAGAGTGCTTGAGCAACTGTGCTTAGCATTCCTCTTTTTTTTATATATGAGAAAAATATTTAATAAAAACATCAAATTAATACTCATAGTTTTTTATACGATATTAACAATCTAATTATTTTTCATATAATTATCGCAATGTTACGTGACCCGTGCGATAGCAAGGGTCATTTACTAGTTTTACAAAAATCAGAATCTATTTTGTGTTTGTTTGTTGTGATGAAATCATTTTTTTTAGTTTGTTTACATACAAGTATATAAAAGGTTCTTAAAAAAAATGTTATATAAAAGAAATTTTTTGTTATAAAACTGTCTCAATCATTTGACGGTTATTTTCTTGCTCTTCTCAATAAGATTTTTTGTTACAAAACCGTCTCAATCTTTTGGCGGTCATTTTCTCTCTCTCTTCTCAATATGATTTTTGTTCAAAAATTCTCAATCTTTTGGCGATTATTTTCTCTCTATTCTCAATTTGATTTTTTTGTTACAAAATACACAAAACGGTTGAAATATGTTGAGGTGGCAAATGATTAGGATGGGGCAAAATTGTGTTTTTGCTAATCATTAACTTTCATAATTAATTAAAGGAAGAATACACGATCAATTCCCAACTCTAAGCTTTTTAATCCCAACTATTGAATGTTTAATTTCCATGTGTCGCCAAAGTCGAATGCCTCTTGTTGTTTTTAATCTTACGTTTGGACCTTTTATTTATTTATTAATATCTAAGAAAGATAAATGAATTTTGAATTTATCCTTCAGTTCCACTGCCATCAAAATTTAAGCTTAACAAACCAAAATTTAAGATTTTGTTTCTTACTATCTAACAATCTCAATAAATAGGCCTTAGTAGATTCGTATCTTTTGTTACAACAAACAAACTCTCATTATTCTTCTTCCCCACTTTCTCAATTTCTCACCGACCATGGCATTGAAATAAGAACAAAAATAATTGATCTATAGCTTGGCACATCGACGCATTCATTGCCACTGAATATGTCAATTTTGAAAGTAATTACATTGGTATCGTAAGAGACTTCATCCCGATCTTCCTTCCCTTTCTTTGCTTAATGTTTTTACTGTTAGTCCAAACAACATCATCAGTTGCACATCTGGTGCACTTTCTTTCACTTACCTCGTTCAAGACCCATGTGGTTTCTTGCTAAACTCTTCCTCTTTCTACTTTTATTTGATGTTTCTATTTAAAAAAAAATAATTTCTTAATTGATTTAAAGTCCTTGATTGACTTAAATATGTGTGAAATATTTTAGTTTATTGTGTTGTTGCTCTTGCATCTGCTGGATTTTAACTTCCAATTTATTTCCTTTCGACTTATCAAGGAAATTTTTTTCCAACACATTGTTGGAAATGTCGATCTATCCTGGTATTTCTTATATTGTTAGTTTTTATGATACATCCATTGAAATACTTGTTGTTCATTGGTGTACATCTAATTTGAAGGAACACGTGCATAACAATGTTAATCGGATGGAAGAGATTAGAAGTGGTAAAGAAGTGACTTCTTAAGATTTAGAAATCGGTGGTCATATCATGGTAGAGATTAGGACGTTAAAACACTTATATTTGTTGTTCCGGCATATATAAGCATTTTACCCTCCTAATCTCTTCCATCCTACGACCACCGACTTCTAGATCCCGAGCTTTCACTCCTTTACAACTTCTAATCTCTTCCAGCCGATTGACAGAGTTCTGCATGTGTATCATACAAACTAACAATGTAAAAATTGTTGGATTGGAAAATAAGTACTAAAGCTGGCGATCTCCATTTCCAGCATATGTGTTGGAAAAATCTTCCTTGATACGTCGAAGGAAAGCAATTGGAAACTGCAATCCAACAGATGCACAAGCAACAACACAATAAACTTAAATGCCCCACATATTTAAGTCAATTATGAACTCTAAACCAATCAAGTTATTAAAAATTATAAAAATAGAAACATCAAATAAAAGTAGACAAAAGGGAACAGTTCAGCGAGATACCGTATGGGTCTTGAACGAGGTAAGTGAAAGTAAGTGCACCAAATGTGCAACTGCAGATGTTGTTTGGACTAACTGTAAAGCAAAGAAGGAGAAGGAAGATCGTGGATGAAGTCTCTTGCTATGCCGGTGTAATTTCCTTCAAAATTGACGTCTTCGGCAACAATAATGCATCATTGTGGTGAGCTATGAAGCTGTAGATCGATCATCAATTATTTTTGTTCGTTTTTTAATGCCATTGTTGGTTAGAAAAAGAGAAAGTGGTGAAGAAGGAATAATGAGAGTTTGTTTGTTGTAACAGAAGATGCGAAGATATTAAGGCCTATTTATTGAGATTTTTGGATAATGAGAAACAAAAAATGCCGCGAGAAATTGTTACTTGTAACCTAATTTTGTAGTTTTGGTTTATACTTTCAATAGAAATTTTTTATTTACTTCTTCTATATGCTACTCATTATATTTTTTCTTCCATTTCTTTTGAAGTCTAACAAACTGGTACTCCATTTCTCTTTAATGTATCTCATGAATACTTCCTTTATTCATATGACTTATAAATATTTTAAAATGAATTTCATTTTATTTTCTCATTTTGACTGTAACATGTTAGAATTTTTTGTTTTCTGCATAATAGTTGTATGACAATTTCAAAAGTATGGATCGTCTTATGTTGAAAAAAACATAGGGAGGTTATGTTTCAAATTCAGGCAACTTTTTTCTAACCAAAACTAAGCATTTACTTGTTCTTTGACCGTACATTGTCAGGAAACCATCTGTTGTCATATGGCTATTTGCATTGAAATTCAGAATCCGTTGGTTGTTTGAAACAGCAGTGAGTAATGCCATGCTTTGAAGCACAGTTATACTGGTTGCAGAGTTTTGAGAATTTCAATCTTAGTACACAAATTGGAATCCGTATAGAAAGAGTAAATCCGGTGAAGATCAGAACTTGGAGGTTTCCAAGACAGGAACTTGAGTAACAGCAACAACAGTGTATGGCTCTTTCAATCCCGGTCAAATGTTCGCAGTTCCGCTCACTGACGCAATGGCGGAAGCATCACAACACTCGACCTTCAGCTTGAATATCCCTGGTTTCTACGTCATCGTCTTTTGATCCCAGCATTGAAGACTGTTCTCTTGGTGATCACATGAGTATACCGTTTGGGGACAATTACAATGTATTATCTGTCCTTGCTGCAATTTGAGGTGCATACCATATTATTCCCAATAATTTAATGTCAAGTTGCGCGTTCAACATGTGTTTGGCTGCAAGAACAAGAAATCAGTACGTTGTTATGCGGCGAAGTACAAAACGCTAATTAGTTTGAATCGTTTCAGTTTTAAGCTACAGACTGTCAATAAAATTTCCTCCAATAGAAGCATTAAGATGGTTTGTTATTTTAATGGCAAAATATTGAAACCTTTTTACTTTGAATAAATATATATTAGTCATTTATTTTAAATTAAGTTGTTAGTATATACTCTGAAACCTTTTTATGTTTGGATGTTATATATTCTGGCCCACTTGAAGGTTTGTTATATATCTGAGTGAACACTTGATCATTCTAAAGAAGAAAATATGAGTTCAACTTCCATCCAACTGTTATAGGCATTCCTGAAAATGATTAGTTTGTATGTAGTTGAAATTTACATGTTTGGATATAAAAGCTTAATCAAGACAATTTGGGATTGATGTCTCTTTCCATTCCTTTAGTTTTATCAGTTTGATGTCCTTAGGAGCTACCCTAAGGTCTCAAACACAAACAGCTTGTAAGACTTCACCTCAAAGGCCTGTTCGGTGTCGGACACAAACACATGCATTGTCGGCAACGTATTTAATCTCGATCCTTCACAGCGAAGAATGAAGTACTTTCTAAGATTGTCCAAAACCTGTATGTTAAAAATGAAACGCAAGTGCATGTCAGAGTGGTAAACTTTTAGATCAAAATCTCACAACAAACACTCTCATTTTCCTCTCTTCTTTTTCTTCCAACTTGTTCTAATGCCTATGACTACTGGCGGATTTGGTTTCAATACTGACGGATTAGATTATTAATGGCCACCGACCATTATTGACGGATAAGGCGGAGTACTGACGGATTGCTTGCTTTAGTTACTGGCGGATTAGATGCGTTACTGACAGATTCTTTAATAACAACATTACTGGCGGATCGTTTGAATTAATGGCGGATTATTTAATTCCATTATACTATTACTGACGGATTATGTCCCTCAGTAAGGCAAGACATGTGTGTTTACATTATTGGCGGAACATTTCCGCCAGTAATAATTCGTAGTTTCTTTATTGCAAATACTGACGGATTTATCCTTCAGTAATGTAACTCACTGAATTATTGAGGGAACCGTCAGTAACTTTATTGAGGGTTTTTTGGATCTTACTGAAGGTTTTTTCCGTCAGTAGTTACTGATGGTCCAAATCCCTCAGTATTGCAATTTTGAATTGGTTAGTGAATTGGGGAATTCTTGTAGTGTTAGTATGGAATGAACGAAACAACAATTTATTTAATAATTCTCATACATCCATTCCAGAGCTTATGGATAAAGTTAAGTTTCATTCTTATTGGTGGTTGAAGCTTATAAGACCACTTTTGAGTACGGTTGTCAGAGATGGTGGTTGGACCCGGTGATATGTTTGGCTATCAGTTAATCTTTGTTTTTTTAATTATTTGGTTAACACATTGTATTTTTTAGTTGTTTAGTACGCCTTGTGTTTAGGAGGCGACAATGTCTATGTTAATAAAATATATCCATTTTAAGGTATCGGCACACAAGCTAACACTAACTCATGATATATTTAGCCTGGCAAGCTTAATCAACTATAACATATAAACATTTTTAAAAAGGTTTTGGCATTCATTGCGGATTTTATGGTGTTTCATCTGGAGATCCAAACTTTTCTATACCGACATAGGAAAATCGATATGATAAACTTTAGAACACTCATGACTATTTTCAAAATATCAACATTAATGAAGTATCTCAAAACACTGTTACATCTATACTATATATAAAGAAAACAACCCCTTTTAGCTCTTTTGGGCTGATTTTTTATTTCCAAAAAATACCCTTAATTTTCAATATAAATACTCCCTCCGTTCCTTTTTAAGTGTCTCTTTTGGGTGATTTTTTTGTTCCTAATTAATTGTCTTTTGGTATTTTTAACGGTATGGTTTATCAATTATACCCTTTGTCAATTACTCTTATTTTTTTCAATAAAACTAATTAAATGTTATCTATTTGGAAAACTAAAGTTTGTTTATTTTTTTAAACAAAGTTTGTTTGTTCTTTTTAAAAAAAGATTGTTTCTTGTTATTGTAACACCCTACTTCTAATAAGCGGTAAAACGCGCGAACATACGAATATATTCTAGAAATAGATGCTACGTCTTCGAATCAAAACATACATGCATAAATATTGTTATATCCCGCCTACAGTATCGGAATATTACTAGTCGATCGTGCCAGAGGATTAAGATTTTGGAAATAAAGTTGACGGAAATATTTATTATGAGATATCAGCTTAATACGGGTTAAGTGTCAGAGTCGGATTTAACACGCTTAAGACAAGGGCATTTTGGTAATTGCACGAAAGAAGGATATTTATTTGGTGTTGGCCCAAAATATCTCACTTTCTCTTATCCTTTCTCTCTCCCTTCTCCCTTCTTTTCACGCCATCCTTCTCTCTCCCTTCCTTCATCAAGCTTGCAAACACCCTTCCCTCATGAATTAAGCTCAAGATATGGTATCCTAATGGACTAGGAACAAGTAGAAGCATGGTTTTGGATTGAAATTCAAGTCTAATATCATTAAGGAGGAATCATGAAGCTAGGGTTTTGGTTGGAGGAAAGATGGAATTGGAAGCTTAAGCTTGTTGTTGCTTTGAGGTGAGTTCTATAGATAGAATACTTTCCATTGGGTTGTGCATGAGATATGTGAAATGAATTGAAAATAGAGAAATTATGTATGTTAGATCTAGTACCCCTTGTGCCATTGATTATTGAAATTGTGTTGTTGGTTATCATGTGTTTGTTCTAAGCTGTTTTTCACATGTTATGGGTGTTATGTGTGTGTTGAAAACTTGATTTTGAGGATTAAAGGTCAAAAACACAAATTTTTGCAGGTCTGGAGTATGAAAATCGTAGCACGATAAGAGAAATCGTACTACGATATTTTACGAGGCAAAATGCCACAAATGTGCTCACAGATCGTACTACGATGCTTTATATCGTAGTCCGATATAAAGGAAATCGTACTACGATGCTTCAAATCGTACTCCGATTTTCACAGCACAACACTTTTTCTAAAAACTTCCTGTGATGCAGTGGTTTCGAAGAGGCTTTTCCTTGCAGTCTCTTATAACTTTAAGAAAAGTAAACCCCTCAATATCAAGTAGTCATTGCACATTACACCTAGAGATAGTAATAATGAAATGCATGAACGACATTAGTATTTTCGATGACGAATGGCAAACGAGAGAATTATGTTATGAATCGGGTAGCAAGTTAATCATTCAGGCAGGGAATGAAAATAGAGCCTTGACATAGCTTGTCAAGAACTAGAATAGTTAGCAAAGAATAGAACGCTAGGCATTAGTAGTATGCTTGATTAGATGCGAAGTGATTTAGAGCATTCTCTTCGTATAGAAACTAGTGTGCCATACGAGTATGGCAAGGCTTGAATTGATTAGATGTCTCTTCAAATAGAAAGTTAAGCAAGCATATAGTTTACCTCTAGTGGGATCGTTTAAGGATCCGAGGTAAAAGAAATAGTATATATAGATTTAATACTCATGCATTCATAGACTAAAGACTTTAATAAAGCTGTGAAGCGATTAGATATCTATTCACATAGAAAGCTTTAGCAAGATGTAGTGGTCGTGTCCCTTGTGGCTAACACTATGTTGGCTCAGGGGGTTTCCACCAGGGTAAATGGGGTTAGCCGTAAGGATTCCGAACGTCACTGCAGGAGTGTCGTTGGTTATTCCTTAGATAGGTTCCATCGGTTAGATAGGGATTGCACTCGGGGTTACTCCACTCGGGGCTTTCCGTAAAATGAACTCAGATTATAATTGTTTGTTAAACGCTAACTTAATGAACTTGACTATGCATATTTATTAGACATGTTTATGTTAAGTCATAGAGCCTTGACGTAGATCGTCAAGAATCAGTAGAGCCTTGGCGTAGATCGTCAAGAATTAGTATGATAGCAAGTTAGAATATGTTGTTAGACATAACGTAAGTATACAATAGAGCAATAGAGAAAGTTATGCCGATGACGATCTTAGGTTTTCCCTAATCGTCCGGTTTAGAATCGTGTCATGATTATAGTATACTTAGGCCTCGATATGTAGAGCGTATACTTGGCAAAGCGGTTTTAGATTCCCCTTGACCGCCATGACACGTATAGAAGAGAAGCCTATAACAAGTTAAGATGAGGCTATGACGGCCCTAGTATGCACGACTGTCTAGTATGAAAGTCCCCACACACGTATAATCAACTGGCAGGTTGTATTGTAGACACGCGGTGACCGTAGGTTTCCCCTGAGCTCACCTATAGCCTAGGATTAGGTGGAACTCACTGAGACAATATGTCTCATCCCAATCCTTATTTGTTTCAGATATCAGGATGGATTAGCAAGCTAGTAGCCGAATGGATGTTACAGCAAGTGTTCGTTCGTACCCGCTGCGGAAGGATATGGACATGCAAGGACACATTTATTATATCTTAGAAAAGTTGAGTAGTATTATTATTGTACGAACACATATTGTTGTATAAGATATTCATTCGAAGTATTTAAGTTGTAAAATTTTAATGTATCCAATACTAAACTAATGCACACGCTAAACTTTCTAGATACGTTTAGTGTGGGTATTACAAATATCATGTTACATAACATAGCAGGGGAACATATACATATAATCCATAAACAACTCCCAATCTCAATAAAATAAAAATATATCCTCCATATCTCAAACACAACAATATCTCAACTCCAAACTACATAGTCAAAACAAAAATCAACATGCAAGCACTATCCTAGATCAGAGCCTTAATCTAGACACTTGTACGTAAAAAGAGGAACCCCGCTCCTCGGCAACATCAAGCACACAATCTAAGCATCCTGCACTCCATCTACCCATCCATACGGAAAGGTAGGTGGTAAACCACTGAGGGTTAACATTACATCATCATAATCCATATGAAAACATAGCATTCAAGGAATCATACATATCACATATACAAAACCATCCCTCCTAGAATACTAGCATCACATGATTATTATCCCTCATCACTTACATTTCAAGCTATCACATTATTAACATGGCATAGCAAGTATATCCAATCTCTAAACAAATCATCGACATAAATTCATCAATTATCAATCAAAGAAAGGATTACTAACCTTATTCTCCACTTAGCATACTTAATTCAAAGGTACAATTCAACATTTCAAAGTTATAAACAAGTAATCATCATCATCAAGGAAATCGCCACATCATATGCATATACATATACAACTCTCACTTCATCATTGTTATCAAATTAATTATCATCAAATAGATTCACCAAGTGTATAAGCACAAACAAATAAGACATGCAATTAGAGCATAATTCAATTATTCACAACCATCAACAAAATTCACCAATGTACATATACACCAATCCACACAATCACAACATTCACCAAATTTCACCAATCCACACAATCACAACATTCACCAAATTTCACCAATCCACAAATTCATCAAGTCATATATTCAATTATGACACGACTCATCAACTAATCAAATGCATATGATGCTCTAGACTCTTCTAGATGCACGTGGTACCAAAACACCTCAAGGTCGTCACCTTCGATGCAACAAAAACATCGTAATCACCTCAATTGGATATAAAATCCACCACCATCAGTCATGAACGCATGAACATATGACTCGACTCAATGCATATGTTCACACAAACAATAATCACCTCACCATCACCATCAGTTTGCATACATGCGTTCACCAACAATATCATCATCAATATTAGCATGTATGAATTCACCACCAACAATCAACATTTAACATGTTCAACAAATAACATAACATAAACATGTTCATCACCATTCAATTAGTATATATGCATCGACAACAATTCACCACCACTTGACATATATATACAAACACCACAACATCCACAATTCAATCAACGTACAGTTGTCACATATATACATCATTAATCATCTCCACATAAATCAACATATAGTTGTCACATTTCCACATAATTCCTTACAATCCAAATAAAGGAACAAATACAACATATGATCACAAACATCATATTCATCACTCAATAACCATTCATACATCATCTCATAACCATATTAATCTATCCATAAATGATTCAAAACTCATTCTCAATCAAGTTCGTCTCCCAAAGTCACAACATTAAAAAAATAATTGGGCATTGAAGCCTAAATCGAGTAAACAAGTTTCAATGCCTCAACTAAGCATACCTCTAGGCCACATATGAGTGCAGTAGAGGATGCCTTGGCGTTTCACTGGCCAAATACGACGAATTCATGGAAATCACAAAGTTCGTCTCCTTTTACCACTTTTCACAAAAATTTCCATTTTCAAAGCAAAACAAGTCTAAACTTGATGACACCATTCACAACCATTCTTAGAAGTCATATACACATGCTACATACTTAACCTTACTTCATTCTCTTGAGAAAACAAGTTTCAGAAAAATCAGCGTTCTTGGACACTTCTTGAACAATCAACAATAAGCTTGATTAAATCCAAGGAGTCAAGTTCAACTCAATTCTTTTGATGTTTCTATAGGTTTAGAAAGTCTAGAAAATAGTGAAAACATCAAAGAAATCGGTTTTGGAAGTCCGAAAGTGGTCCTGAAGCGCCCATTCAAGAACAACAAAATTGTTGCCCTGAAGCGGCTGCCTGTTTGCGCCTAGGCGCAGGAGTGCTGCGCTCAAGCATGAGCAGCCAGCAACCTGACGCCTGTGCTGCAGTTCAGTGCAGTCCCGGCTTTTCGGTTCGCCGTTTTGTTCGTAAAATCTTGACCGTTAACCCAAATTCAATTCCGTTTTCGCCTATATTCTCCTAACACTTAGCTCTATCATAATGTACAGAAAAATTCAAGTTTCAACCATCCCAAAAATCATTTTTCATAACCTCACATCACACTCATTTTTTCAAAACGGTTAACACTCGAATTTCATATGAAAATCCCGATTTCTCCCAAACGACTCGACCAATACAACCTCAACATGAAAACAGAATTTCTACTAAGTCTAACTCACCTAACAACATCAAAAACTCAGTCAACAACTTCATATATCAAAACTTCATTTTGGTCCTTCACATGAACAACTTAACACAACTTCACAAATTTGAACAACAACAACAAATATCATCATAATTCACCAATCCATGATACCCAATGCATCAATTCATCAACAACACATCTAACAACCTCAACAATAACATCTAATCATGAAATCATTCACAATTTGACAACCACAACTTCATTCATTAACAAATTCACTCAAAACCCATCAAATTTGCTCAAGAACACAATGTACCCACAAATATACATTTCAACATGTTAATTCACATACTAACATACAATTATCATATAATTCATGTTCTCAAACATAACAACAACAATCATGCACGAATTTTACAACAATTAGATTCAATTCATCAATTTCACAAAAATGGGTAAGAGAGAAAAAGTTATGAATTATGGTTGAATTCTAACCCTCTTACCTCTAGCACCAAGAATCTCTAACACAAGCTTCAATTTAGCTCCTAGATGATGAATTCCTCTCCTAGCTCTAGCCTCCAACCCTTCTCTTGTTCTTCCTCTTGAACCCTTATCTTCTCTCTATCTCTATCTCAATGTGAAAATGAAATGAAATGTTGGTAAAGCCCCAATTTCACTACTATCTAGTGTTTATATAAACTATACTCAATTGGGCTCAACTTACAATGTCTTAATGGGTCTAACCCATTTCTATTCTAACCCCAAAATGTTACTACTCACTTAACGGTAAAAATATAACATTAACGGTCACTTAACGGTAAACTAAATAATTACCCCACTCTCCAACACTTAGTAAAATAATAACCCTCACTAAGCACTAAAAATAACCTTCAGCAAAAATTACATAATTACCCCTGCTCTCAAAATGACAAAAATGCCCCTAAGTCCAAAATGACTAAAATACCCTTCTAACACCAAATTCTACAATTCCTAACCAGAAATACACACAGAGGCAAATAATCACATAGAAGCACATATAACACAATTAAGAATGATAAAAATAAATCTAATCGAAAAATCAGGCTGTTATAGTTATCTTCAAATTTAAACAAATATTTTTTTTTTACAAAAAATGGTTCTAAGAGTTAAAATTCTATAAATAAGATGAGTAGCAATTGTTAAAAATTTAAAGTGCAAAGTAAAAAACAGATTTGAGAGAAGGAAAACAAAAGACTTCATGAATGTTCAAAAGGAAGAAAGAGTTTAAGACTCATTGCTGATGATAGGTGAAAAGGAAGAAATAGTTGAAGACTCATATGACAAGAAACAAGAACAAGATGACAATGAAAAAGTTGAAATAAATTTTATATTGATTTAAAATAATTAAAAGGATGTGCATAATATTTAGAAAATTAACAATTGTTTAATATGAGGGAGAGAGGGAGTGTGCAAAAAAAATTGGAATTTGTTGGAGAAAAGGATAATAACCAACAATTGTTTGTTACGAGAGAAACATAACATATTAAATTTATTGAAAAGATAAAGTGTGTGCAAAAAAATATGAATTTGTTTATGGATTAAAATGAGGGCATAATAGTAAGAAAATGTGCAAAAATACACATCACTATTTTGGTGTTAATTTTTTAAAAAGACACTTAAAAAGAACGGAGGGAATAGCACACAAATGGATAAGAATAAATGAATATTAAAAAAATGTAACAAACACGACATGATAATATATATATTTTCCTTTATCATTTAAAAAGCGCAACAAAGTAGATGATCATATTTATACTTTCTTTTTCACTATCCCAATTATAATCTTAAACAATTTTTTTATAATAAAGATTGTTGTTGGTGTTTATTTGAAAAAAGAATTTACATTATATTTTTTTTGTTATATTGTTGTTGTCATTGAAATATATAATCATGGTTAGTTTGGTTTATTATAATTTGAAAGCAATAAACAATTATATTTTTAGTTTTAATCAAAAACAAAATTTCATAAAAAAATATCGTTCATAATTTTCAAATGTTAGCGCAATAAAAAGAGCGGAATGACGGACACGTGAGTGCCGGTTTTTTTGCCAGTGGACATAAAATTTTCTCCAAATAATAGGCAACAAATAATTTCATCATCAAGAAAATATTATTTTAGAATAAATAAATTAGGAATAAGAGAGACTTATTGAATTGGCTTTCGACACCACTCTATCACCATCTTTAAATTAAACTTCTTGGTACTTCCACCTTATATCTCAATCAATTATGTAGAACTGCAAAACGAACAAACCGTGAAAGTCTAAGACACATTAATCGCATTGCTCTTAATTATTTTTTACATTATATAATTTCGCAGGATTTAACAGACCCTTATCAATATAGAATCGAGAAAACAGAACTGACAAGAAATAATTTAAACATGAAGATGAAAACCCAGATTTTGTGAGGGAGAGGAGTGTCTAATTTTTCTTACATGCGTATCAAACCAGTACTCTTTTTTTGACATTAATATAGCAAGTAAACTCTTCATAGCAAGTAAAAGTGCACTAATATAGGGCACACAAACAAAATATTGCAGTTGAGAAAATTAAGCCTTATACCAAGTAATGATCATGAACACGTGGTCAAAGAGTAGATATATATAAGCATGAAATTAAACCTAAGCAGAAAATAATGATCTAGTCAAATTATATTATAAATAAATAATAAATAGTAATAGTTTTCTACTAAAAATATTTTTTTTTATATTTCCAAGTTAAAATTAGTGTACAAAATCTCCGTGAGCTTAGCTCAGTTGGTAGGATATTTCATATTATATGCGCAGGGGCCGGAGTTCGAACCCCGAACACTCCACTTCTCCACAATTTAATTGTGTGAGCTCTAGCCACTAGGCTACTTGACCAAAAAAAAAAAATACACAATATATTATGAAACTTTTGAAATATACAAAAATTACAGCAATCCCCCAAATATTTTAAAAGTTGAAAAAGTAAATCGAAAAAGAACTTTTTGAGTTAACGTTGTGGACGTAATACATCAAACATGTGTAGCAAGCTATTTTAACTACCCCTAGCAAGTTATATGAACCAAAATCTTTCGGTGTATGTAAGAGGTATACCACTTGCATCCCACCCGACATTTATTATTGTTGAATTAGATCACCAACCAATTAAGAAAGAAAAATAAGTTGATTGATATTTTATCCAAATCAACAAAAACTCATAATATTTATATCAATTGATAAATGTATTGTCTGAAGCTTATGAAGTTCTCTAGATCATGGAATTTCAACATCCACATAAATCAAAGTGAACGTGGCAAAGATAACCAAGTAAAACTATAAAGAGAGTAATAAGGATTGAATAAGTAATTCATCAAATTAGGAATAAAAAAAATTGGAGGACTTAGTCAAGACATGACTATTACAACATATAATTACTATGGTATAAAAATTAACTTTAGTAATAGAAAAAACTTTGGTATAAAAAAATAAAGAGTTTAAAGATGGTAAGCATAGATAGTATATAGAAACGATACACCTTCAACCAATCAAATCTCACAATTTTGACCCATCATATTACAATTTTAAAATGAAAATATATTTTAAAAATAGTAGAAAAGTCTGACCACGATGAATAGATACCGTAACTACTTTTTGTCACCATGGTTCATTTATGAAATTCAGTCTTGTGATGCTCTCTCTCTCTCTCTCTCTCTCTCTCTCTCTCTCTCTCTCTTTTTCTCTCCCTCTCCCCCCCCCCCCCCTCTCTCAGTATATGTCTTGCCTCTGACATGCTCTTGCATAAAAAACCTCATAAAAAAATTGTCTTCTCCAAATATTTTTCCTATGTCCCTTTCTTTAGCGAGACATTGAAGCATAAACTTAAGCTCAAAGTAGAAAAGAATAAGTTGTTGTAAGAGTTCAAGATAATTGAGGTGAGTTTCTTTAGTTGTAGAACCCACCACTTGGGTAGATTATGATTATGATTGAGTGAGACGATTATTATGTTATATCAATCTAAGTATGTTAATACCCCTATAATGCATTTGTTGTGTTATGTTCTATTTGATTTGCCAAAACCATGGAAACTATATCTTTGTGTTCTTGGATCGAAAGGCATGTATGTGTGAGTGTTGTACATGAAAAAGTCATTTTAGCACTGAATAAGCTGATTATAGGCTTAAGTCAATCAATTACCCTTGTTTGGTAATCGATTATATGCTGGAAATAGGCTGGAAATTGATATTTAATTTACAATTGGAAATTGGTTACCACATGCTGGTAACCGATTTCCAGTTGATTCACAATGCTGGAAACTATTTTTCACAATGCTGGAAACTATTTTTCTACTCAGGTAATCGATTACCCCCCCAGCAAAAACCTTAAAAATGAACAACAAATCACATTTTCTTGTTTCTTGTCCTTATAAATCATGTACATACTTGTCTTTTAATCCTGGATGATTTATTTTAGAGGTGAATCAAGTTAAACATAAGATTAACACATAATGCATTTACAAGAGAGACTAATTAAGATTATTTGACTATGTTGAGATTATGGGTAGGATGCTAACCCATATGTTATGAGAAAATACCTTATAATTAGTGTATGGCTAAGTATGATCTAGAAAATATTTCATATGATAATCAGATAAGTTGTGTCTTTCAAGACTCCAGATTATATTGGATGAGATTCTCCCTAGTTGGAAATCCACACGCATGTTAGTATAAGTAAAGTATCTTATTCAAAAAAAAAAAAGAGTAAAGTATCATTAAGTCGTAATCTTAGATATTTATTTATTTATAAATATAACACTTATAATAGGAATAAAAGATTGATGTTTAAACATCAAAATAAATAAATAAAAATAATAAAATAGACTGATTGGATTTATCTTACCATTTCCATTGTCACTAGTCTTATGAACAATAAACATGTATTTAACAAGTAGGATGGTCAGGATGGTGTAATAAAACACGTATAAGACTGTGAGAATATTATCCATATGCTCAATACCTGCATGGTAGGTGCATCCAAACACATGAATGAGAGAAGTTGCGAAGTCACTGTAGACAACTCACATGCTTTGAAAGGCCAATAAGAATGTAGTCATCCAACCCAACTAATAACAATCAACATTCAAGAAACAAGTTACAAACTTAATTATCTCGTGGACAATAAGCCACATGTTGCCCAACTAATAAATTGTGTTGGGCAACATGTGGCTTATTGTCCATGAGATAATTAATTGTAACTTGTTTCTTGAATGTTGATTGTTATTAGTAGGGTTAGATGACTACATTCTTATTGGCTTTTCAAAACATAGGAGTTCTCTATGGTGACTTCGAAATGTCTCCCATTCTTGTGTTTGCAAGCACCTTCCATGAGGGTATTGAGCATAAAGACGACATTCTTGATGTCTTATCTATGATTTTTACACTGTTCTAACCATCCAACATATCAAATACATGTTTATTGTACTTAAGGCTAGTGTCAATGGCAATGGTAAGATGAATTGAATGAAACTCACTCTTCATTTTGCAAAGTTATGTATGTATCATATGTTACATTAGATAAAACAGTATAGAACTTAAATGTTCTAACTTTCTTCAATCCTTATATAATAAGCATTAAAGTTAAGCATTGAAGACTCAAATTGTCAAAGGACAAGATTCAACAATTAAAAAAAAAAAGATTCAACAATTAAACTAGTTAAAATATAAACAATATAAAATTATTTATCAGCACATATGGCATATCAAACACATAAATTAATAAGCATAATGGATAGAAAACACAAGCTTCAAATCCACCAAGAGATTTCAGTATATGGATTTATTACATAAACTCAATCAAAGTCATTTCATCAAATGGGTGGTATGTATACAAAAAGAAAAAAAAAATCACTTGGATGCATAAAAACTTATACATGTTTGACAATCAAATAACTGATCAAAACATTAAGCATGATAAATGAATCTTACTTGGTTTTTCATGATTCATGCTGCATGTCCACTTAATAACATCAACCCATTCTTCAGTTCATTAAAATTTTGGATCAACAATTCTAGATGAATACCATCTCAACAAAAATAAGTTTATCAGTTTATGTATCAATTTTGCAGGTTTACAGTAGCCTTCATCCTTCTTGCATTGTTTGATGTAGGTTCTAAATAACATTTTAAACAATAATTAGACTCATTGAGTTAGGAAAATATTACCAAAATAAAAAGTCCTCTAGATCATGAGATTTCATCATGCATATGAATCAAACTGAACGTGGCAAAGATCACTAAATAAAACTATAAAGAGAGTAATAAGGATTGACTAATTAATTCATCAAATTAGGAATAATAAAAAAAGCGTGGAGGATTTAGTCAAAACAAGATGAATACAACATAAAATTACTTTGATATAAAAACTTTTGTAATCAAAAAAACTTTAGTAGAAAAAAAGAAGTTTAAAGATGATAAACAGACATTGTATAGTAACTATACACCTTCAACTAATCAAATCTCACAATTTTGACACATCATATTCCAATTTTAAAATGAATATATATTTTAAAAATAATACAAAAGATGAATTGGTACCTGCTTTTGCTTTTTGTGACCGTGGTTCAATGATGAAATTTTGTCCTGTGATGCTTGCTTCCTCTCTTTTTTGGTATATATCCTGCTTCATTCTAACATGCTCTTGCATACAAAACCTCGTAAAAATTGTCTTCTCCAAAACAAAATTCCCATGTCCCTTTCTTTAGAGAGACATTGAAGCATAAGAATAAGTTGTTGTAAGAGTTAAAGATAATTGAGGCGAGTTACTTTAGTGTATAAAGAATTAGTAAATTACTAACTTTCATTTACTAATTTCTATGAATATAAAGTATTGAGGTGATCTTACAAAATTATCATTTACTAAGTTTCCGTGAATGTAAAGAATTAGTAAATTACTAACTTTTGAACTTCATAAGCCCCCTTGTCTTGTGGAAAATTTATCTTTAGGTAAATCAGCTATGGGAACTGAGGTATTCTCAAGAGCCTTCCTCACACATCAGAAAATCATAGATATGGCAAAGTAGTAATCAAATAAGCAACAAAGGAAATGCAACCAAAAACCTGCAATACGCTTATGAGCAATGCAGTTCCTCCACAGGCTGATCAGAAAATGACTGTTTCCCATATGAAATTGCCCCAACCAAATCCATGTTGAGAATTCTGCAAATTATTAAAAATGTCATTGTGTACAATCAGTTGTTGTATCTAAAGAAGTGACAATAGAGAACAAAATACCTTGGGAAGCCTTTCTTTTTGAGGTGAGCCAAGATATAATCCTTCTTTCATACTATCAATAAATAAGAGATGATGTGTCAAACTTAGACATGGATATCAAACACAATACTAACATGACCAATAATAATTTGAGAAAATAGAACTAATTCAAATTTACAACACATGTCGGTGTCGACAATAATTGAATCTGAAGTGCGGTTGCAATATAGAACTATATATGCTACAAAAGAAAAACATGAAATCAGCAAGCGATTGGATAGATACCATACCAAAGTATATTTTTTCTGTAGTAATGAAAAGACAAATGTGTATAGTGTGACATGAAAGTGTAAGCAAACACAGAATGGAACTCATTCATTATGCATTCCTTATCTACACAACAAAATGACACCAACATTTGATTTAATGAAATTTTAAAAACAGAATTACTAAATGAAAATTGCAATTAATAAATCTAATTGCAAAAGAGAGTAAAGTTTGATTGTGTTGAATCTTCGAACACCAAAAATGAAGAAGAATAAAAGGGACTCACAAAATTAGGGTTGAGAAGAGAGAGACAACGTGATGGAGATTTCCTGCTATTGGAATCAAAATCTGATTTTGTATAGTATTTGTAGATTGTAGATGGAGACCGAGTAAAAATTCTGTTGGGGAAATAGCCTTATTCTGCGGAAAAAACTAACAACTACACTAAAGACAAGGTCAAAGCAAAAACATATTTTAATAATAAATAATCTCAAAGAAAAGGTAAAAAAGGTAGTAAAAAAACGAGAGTAAAAAAAAAGTTATAGAGAAAAACAAATGGTCAAGGTAAAACTGAATTTTGTTTATATTTCCATCTTTGTTATGAATACCAGCGTCCAACAAACCTATTTGTCTGTTTTTTCCGATACGCTAACACATGTATAGATGTAACTATGTTTTTTGTATAAATTAATATATAGCACGTCATACACAAAATAAGTTATTTAAAAAGAATCCTTCAAAAAAAAAAAGTTATTTAAAAAGAGTAATATATATCTTTCAAAAAAAAAAGAGTAATATATATTTTGACCAAAAAAAAAAGAGTAATATATAAAGCTTAAGATAAAAGAAATTAAAAGACAAAAGTGCTGCGTTATTAATTTTTTTTGGTGGTGAAAAAAAAAGTTTATTAAATAGCCCAAGACATATTAATTTGATAATATGTGTTGGGGTATTTTTTATATTTTTTTTACTAATGTGTGCTAGGGTATTATTTAGACTTATAGTACATAAATCGTTTCATTAAAAATTTACTCTATTTTTTAACATTTAATCACCAACTAATTCAAATAAAAACGGAATAATTATAATGATTATCCATATTTAGTTATCTATGTAGAAATGGCAGGAAAAACAGTTAAAAAACAATCTCAATCCTTCTATCAAGAACCATATAATGTCATTCACCTGGTTATGCTCACATTTATATATATTGTAAACATGATTTGTTATTGTGGCACTTACAACTTGATGCCTTGTTGTGAATATTGATGATGGAGCATCATATGATATTCTTGGTTATGTTTTTAATACTTTTCTTTGCTACTGAAGACAAATAAGATGAGAGTTAGAGGAGTTGTCAATTTATGTTAAATGATATGTGGTGTAATTTATCCAAATGAATACACCAACGAATTCCAAGTTACGATAAAAGAAAATATTTTATGGTAAATGAAAAACATTGTAATGGAACAGTAATAATGTCGTTTATAGTTTATAACCCTAGTGACTCATACGGTGGCCAACCCAATAGTTAAAATAATTCATAGGACAACAAACTGGTGTGAGGAGAAACCAAGCAACCACTTAGCCATATTCATCTTCTAAACCCGTCCCCTAACTCAACTTCATCAACAATATCTTCACAAATAATGCATTTTGCGATGTTTAAAAAGCTTAAGCTGCAAAAGAAAATCATCATTAAGAATTAACAAACAATAAAATTTGAATCCGTAAAACAAAAATATGAAAATCTAAAAAAAAAATGGTTACACTTAAAATTCATTAAGTCTTTGAAATCTTGAAAATCTACAAACTGAAGTTTCCCTTGGTGTTAGTTTTGTTTTGATAATGTTTGATTAGGCTAGGTACTAGATATTTTCGATGATGTTTATTGTTTATTTGTTTATAGTAGTTACTATTAGCATATGTTAAATCACCTAGAAATCCATGATCTTAGTTTCCTACGAAGTGTCTTGTGTGTAATGTGACTTGTGTGTCAAGTTTTATTGGAACTCTCTGTTAAGCTATATGAATTGAATCATGATTCGATTCATTTGTATTCTCAGCTTTAAAGTCAAATATTTTACATTATTTTTTGCTTACATTTGTTACTAATCTTTTTTTAGAGTAATTAAAGTCCAATCTTTAACATTATTATTTTTTTATCACGTTTGTTACTGATATTTTTTTTAGAGGATTTAAAGACCAATCTTTAACATGATTTTTTGCTCACGTTTGTTACTAATCTTTTTTTAGAGGATTTAATATCCAATCTTTAACATTTTGTTTTCTCACATTTGTTACTAATATTTTTTTAGAGGATTTAAAATCCAATCTTTAACATTATTTTTTGGTCACGTTTGTTACTAATATTTTTTAGAGGATTTAAAGTCCAATCCTTACCACTATTTTTTTCTCACGTTTGTTACAATTGATCAAAGGTTAAGGAAGAGTAATTTAATAAAATAATATGGAAATACTGTTTTTTGTGGAAGGGATATGAAAATACTTGGCAATCTTTGTCGGTTGTATTGAGGGGAACAACACAGATGTACAACATAAAATCGGCTGATAAAAAAGTAACATTAGTTTTTGTTTTGTGCTAGTTTTTTGTGAGTTTGATCTATGGTTAACGGAGGTAAAAGAGGGTTAACGGGGACGATTAGTGACATGGATTAGTAATCCACGTGTTATTTTATAATTGGCTAACAATAAGAACAGTTCATAAGGAATTGTGTGTAAGTTTTCTCCTTAAATTAAATTTATTTTTATCTATTTGTTACATGTGTTATTTGTATTTAAAATTAAAATTAAAAATTAAGGGTATTTTTGGAAAGAAAAGTTTAAACCAAAAGTGTGCCGAAAAGGGTAGTTTTCTTCCAATTGCACCTTAAAAAATCGTCACTAAACCCTTGTTTCATACTCACACCTTTTATGCAACAGTACCGCATGGATAGTGTACTATCCTTACCGTTGCATCGTTTACTAGACAATCCGTCAATCACGGTTGCCTGTGACACTAATCAGGATTTGTTGGATAATCAATATTTTCGGGTCATTGGTTCGTTCAATGGATTGTTGTGCTTGCTTTTCTCATCTTATTCAAGTATGCAGGCTAAGTTCTGGTTCCGTCTCTAGAACCCTGCAACCAGAACAATATCGGAAGAACTAGGGTTTTTTCACGTTAATACACCTCTATTAGGCATTTTCAATTTAACTTTTGGTTGTGATTATTTAACAGGGACTTACAAGGTTGTAGCGGTTTGTACAGAAACAGATTCTGAGAACGAACGTTTATGGAGAAACAAGGTAAGAATTTTCAACTTGGGTGATAAATGTTGGAGAAATATTTCGTGTCCTCTTGTCAAGGGTAATGGTTTACATTTGAGTGGAACAGTTAACTGGTGCACTATTCGGGATGATTTGCAATCAGGTTTTGTTGGAGGAACATTAGAAGCTTCTGTTCCTCTTTTTGAGCTTTTGGTGATTCCTTCGGTTGATCTTTCCACAGAGACATTCACACAATTTTTGCATCCGTCGAGTTTTATCGAGGTGCCATGTGTGGATCCATATTACCTGGTTCTGATGGATCGCCTTTCCTTTTCGCATGATTTTAAGAGAACTGAGTTCGTTAGATGGTAAATGAAGGAGTTTGGAGTTCAAGAGTCTTGGACTCAGTTATTTAGAATTAAATACTTTAATCTTCAAATGCATAACCTTCCAACCCATGATGATTTTGTTGGATACATGAAAAAGGCTTCATTGTTGCCATTCAACATTTCTAAGAATGGAGAGACATTGATATTATTAACAAATGATGATGAAGGTCAGAGAGTAATTATCTATAATAAGAGGGATAATAGAGTAGAGAGAAAAAGAATAACCAATGGATTATATTACATATTCTTTGATTATGTTGAAAGTTTGGTTTCGACAACTTCGAAGTAAGTTATCTTCCACCATATATTTATAATTGTTTAATCTATATTAATTTATGTATGTTGTTTTAAAAACTTTCTTATGTATAGTAACATGTTTGAATATTTTATATGATGCTTTAGGTTGTTTACATTGGAGAATGATTCGTTCTTAATGGATTAGCTCTACTGGATTAAATGGTTTCCATTTTATTATAACGGAGGAAAAAGAAGACAAAGAAGGAGAGATTTTTTTTTTTTGAAGAAGATAAATTAATTAGCCCACTCAAATTAGCACCGGGAGAACATTTCTTATGAGGATGAGGATTAACTAAGTGCCATTGACCTTAATTTTTTTTTCATCTTGATTTTTGTTTGAGAGGTTCAAAACATGAAATTTGTACATCTAGCCCATTTTTTTTTATTTTTTGTCATTTAAATATTTAACTTTGATCTTTATTTATGTTTAAATTCGTATATGACACATGAACTTATATCTTGTTCAATTTTTTAGTTGTTTACTTGTTTGACTAAAAATAGAAAATGCTAATATTTTTGTTTTGAAGATGATGTTAAACTTAAGATGGAGGGAAATGTTGGGAGAAGCATACATGTATATGGAAGAGTTGTTGTTTTTGTGATTTTTGGTGGTGTTGGGTGCTTTTTGGTTTTCAGGGCACGTTTGGTAGTCCTTTCTTTGTACATTCATTCTTCTCGTTCGGTTTTTATTATATATCTATTTTCTATTCAAAAAATTAAATAATTTCTCCGGTTCTCTATCGTAGCAGACAATACAAAGAGCTTTGCTTGCAATTTTGTCAGTTGTTATGTGTTAGTCTATTAACACCAAGTTTGCTCTACGAGTACTATTGGTTTTTTTTTTGACATATCAGATAATCTCTATATTTTAAGAATCTTTTCTTTTGCTCTCTTTTAGGAATTCAGAGTATTTTTAAATTTTGGTGCTCCTGTGATGTGAGGCTCCGACTCCGTGTATGAATTACAAACGGCGCTGGAATCAACTTTTTTGTATGTTTAGCTAATTTATCTTCAAACTTGGTGTGGAGAGTTGGTGAGCACCTAGTGTGGGTTGGCTGCTGTTTCAGTTCTGCTCCGGTTCGGATGGCTGTTTTCCTGTAGTTTAGGTTGGAACTCGTTTAAGCGGTCAGTTTTGTATCCGGAATGGAAAGTTTTAGGGATAGGCTGGAACGGCAGATGCGTAATTAACTACTTTTGTTGTTGGTTCGGTTTCCTGCTATACAGTTTAGGTTTCATGCTTTGTAGGGGTTTTAGGGCTTCTGTGGAATCTTTATTTATGTGGATGGGCCAGTGGTGTATGTTTAAATGTTTAATATCCTTTAGTCTCTTTTCCGGTAGTTTTTTCTTGTTTTTGTTTTTGAACAGCCAATATCATTGCAAGCTCCCTCCCTAACCTTTCAAGAAGAGAAAGTTGGTGATAAAAATACAAATCCCCAGCTCATAAGGCAATACAGGGATCCCAACAGTTAATAAAAAAAACGCTATCCGTTGCTGGCAGCAGAATCCAGCGCCCAAGCAGTGCAGTAGCAGCAAAAACCGACACGAAAATCAACACCCAGCTTGACAGATTACAAACTAAAACTGAAACACAACACTTCCCTCTTCCAGCAACATTCGGATCCCCTACCCAAACAATTCTGCGGATTCCAACACCACTTATAGAAGTATAGACAAGATGCAATTTTAAGCCGGTTCATACTCCAACACCATGGGATCAACTTTATACTCTCCACCAATTCAATTACATCCGCCACAACATTATTGAAAATAATTCCATTCCTCACCTTCCAAATCGTCACATTTCAAACAGTCCAATGACCATGTCTTAATTTCTTAGATGTCGCCTCATGTGTCCAAATGCACCAAAAGATGTCGTTGGGTTAGGAAATTCGACATGAAGCAGGATGTATTTCTAGATTATTTTTCTCCTAATAAGAAAATAATAATTTCCCATATGAAATTGCCTTAACCAATACAGATCCTTGTTAATAATTCTACAAAATATTACAATTACCATTATGTATTATTGGTGTAATATCTAAGGAGGTGACAGTGAAGAACAAAATATCTTGGGAAGCTTTTCTATTTGTGGTGGACCAAGATATAATCCTTCTTTCACATTATCAATAAATAATAATAAAAACTCAACATTACATTATAAGTGGACATTTACTACTTAACACTGGAATCAATGATGAGGACTAAAAGGAGGAAAATACTTGTGTGGACCAGGGAACAAACCCAATTTCTTGGTCACAACCAAAGAAATGGGAGAGAAGAGAGAGAAGAGAGAAGAGAGAGAAAATGGAAAAAGTAAAAAAAGAAAGAAAAAACTATGTGTTTGTGTGTGTGACCAAACCCAATTGTGTGGTCCTGGTCCACACAAGTCTAGGAACCATTTCCCATCACTAGACCATCAGGTTGAGAGAAAAAGTTTAACCTAATAACACCCTGGAAATAAAATTTTAAAACATAAGTAAAAAATGTTTAAATTAATAGAAGAATTTAAACATGAGAATAAATTGATGGGACATTTACAATACTTTAAAGAACTCTTGCAAAATGTTCACCAACTTTGAAACATGTAACCCAACGACATCTTTGTAGCCAATACTATATAAATAGGCCAATATACTTTTACCAGCATAATGGAATATCACAAATGAAAAATGAAAAAAGTATTCAATCTTTGAAAATATAACCTTGTTTAAAATAGTCATTGGCGCAAGCTCATCGAAAACTCAATGTTTCAGCATCAATTCTGACTGGTGCCTCACATTCATCAAGTAAAAGTTCTTGATTCACTTTTATCCCATGAAACAGAACCTGAAATTCCATGTAAACCAATCAAGATATCTTCAATGAGGAATCAAATAACACATCAGATCCCTCCATGCTTTTCAATAGGAATCATACATGCATAAAAGATACAGAATCCCTCCACATAAGACTATCTAATGATTCTTTTTCCAAAGGCCGAAAAACATAGATTTAACTATCCTTAAGGAAGGATTAAATCGTGTTTATGGCCTTAAATGTCCATTCATGTCAACATGTTATATGTAAGTTCCATTTTTTTACAGTATATAATTGAAATATCTAAGAACTTCATGCAGAGAGAAAAGAGAGAGAAATGTGAAGTAAAGTGATTATTATTGAATGAATCTGATTCAGTTACAATATGAGTTTATATAGAATTTTGCAATGACAGCTAAGCCTAACTAACTCCTAACAAACCAAATGAAACTCAAATGTAAATGAAATCTTAATATATATAAATGTTAAACAGTTCTGAAAAGTTTGCCCTAATTTTGATCCCGCCTTTTTTTGTGGGTCTGAATAATTTTTATGAAAAAAAGAGTTTGCAAGGAATCGAACCAATGACCATATGCTTATGCTTTCCGGCTATAGCCACTATGCCAATTTGATATTTTATATATGAAACTCTACAAAAACCCGTGCATCGCACGGGTTAGAGTCTAGTTACAAGTAAATGAAATAACTTGCGCCTTAAGCTAACTGTAAACCCTAGCTCCTATTTTCATATTTTCTTCTTTCTGAGCTTTCTCTTCTAATAAAATATGACAACATTAACTTTGATCTTTATTTATGTTTAAATTCGTATATGACACATGAACTTATATCTTGTTCAATTTTTTAGTTGTTTACTTGTTTGACTAAAAATAGAAAATGCTAATATTTTAGTTTTGAAGATGATGTTAGACTTAAGATGGAGGGAAATGTTGGGAGAAGCATACATGTATATGGAAGAGTTGTTGTTTTTGTGATTTTTGGTGGTGTTGGGTGCTTTTTGGTTTTTTAGGGCACGTTTGGTAGTCCTTTCTTTGTACATTCATTCTTCTCGTTCGGTTTTTATTATATATCTATTTTCTATTCAAAAAATTAAATAATTTCTCCGGTTCTCTATCGTAGCAGACAATACAAAGAGCTTTGCTTGCAATTTTTGTCAGTTGTTATGTGTTAGTCTGTTAACACCAAGTTTGCTCTACGAGTACTATTGGTTTTTTTTTGACATATCAGATAATCTCTATATTTTAAGAATCTTTTCTTTTGCTCTCTTTTAGGAATTCAGAGTATTTTTAAATTTTGGTGCTCCTGTGATGTGAGGCTCCGACTCCGTGTATGAATTACAAACGGCGCTGGAATCAACTTTTTTGTATGTTTAGCTAATTTATCTTCAAACTTGGTGTGGAGAGTTGGTGAGCACCTAGTGTGGGTTGGCTGCTGTTTCAGTTCTGCTCCGGTTCGGATGGCTGTTTTCCTGTAGTTTAGGTTGGAACTCGTTTAAGCGGTCAGTTTTGTATCCGGAATGGAAAGTTTTAGGGATAGGCTGGAACGGCAGATGCGTAATTAACTACTTTTGTTGTTGGTTCGGTTTCCTGCTATACAGTTTAGGTTTCATGCTTTGTAGGGGTTTTAGGGCTTCTGTGGAATCTTTATTTATGTGGATGGGCCAGTGGTGTATGTTTAAATGTTTAATATCTTTTAGTCTCTTTTCCGGTAGTTTTTTCTTGTTTTTGTTTTTGAACAGCCAATATCATTGCAAGCTCCCTCCCTAACCTTTCAAGAAGAGAAAGTTGGTGATAAAAATACAAATCCCCAGCTCATAAGGCAATACAGGGATCCCAACAGCTAATAAAAAAACGCTATCCGTTGCTGGCAGCAGAATCCAGCGCCCAAGCAGTGCAGTAGCAGCAAAAACCGACACGAAAATCAACACCCAGCTTGACAGATTACAAACTAAAACTGAAACACAACACTTCCCTCTTCCAGCAACATTCGGATCCCCTACCCAAACAATTCTGCGGATTCCAACACCACTTATAGAAGTATAGACAAGATGCAATTTTAAGCCGGTTCATACTCCAACACCATGGGATCAACTTTATACTCTCCACCAATTCAATTACATCCGCCACAACATTATTGAAAATAATTCCATTCCTCACCTTCCAAATCGTCACATTTCAAACAGTCCAATGACCATGTCTTAATTTCTTAGATGTCGCCTCATGTGTCCAAATGCACCAAAAGATGTCGTTGGGTTAGGAAATTCGACATGAAGCAGGATGTATTTCTAGATTATTTTTCTCCTAATAAGAAAATAATAATTTCCCATATGAAATTGCCTTAACCAATACAGATCCTTGTTAATAATTCTACAAAATATTACAATTACCATTATGTATTATTGGTGTAATATCTAAGGAGGTGACAGTGAAGAACAAAATATCTTGGGAAGCTTTTCTATTTGTGGTGGACCAAGATATAATCCTTCTTTCACATTATCAATAAATAATAATAAAAACTCAACATTACATTATAAGTGGACATTTACTACTTAACACTGGAATCAATGATGAGGACTAAAAGGAGGAAAATACTTGTGTGGACCAGGGAACAAACCCAATTTCTTGGTCACAACCAAAGAAATGGGAGAGAAGAGAGAGAAGAGAGAAGAGAGAGAAAATGGAAAAAGTAAAAAAAGAAAGAAAAAACTATGTGTTTGTGTGTGTGACCAAACCCAATTGTGTGGTCCTGGTCCACACAAGTCTAGGAACCATTTCCCATCACTAGACTATCAGGTTGAGAGAAAAAGTTTAACCTAATAACACCCTGGAAATAAAATTTTAAAACATAAGTAAAAAATGTTTAAATTAATAGAAGAATTTAAACATGAGAATAAATTGATGGGACATTTACAATACTTTAAAGAACTCTTGCAAAATGTTCACCAACTTTGAAACATGTAACCCAACGACATCTTTGTAGCCAATACTATATAAATAGGCCAATATACTTTTACCAGCATAATGGAATATCACAAATGAAAAATGAAAAAAGTATTCAATCTTTGAAAATATAACCTTGTTTAAAATAGTCATTGGCGCAAGCTCATCTAAAACTCAATGTTTCAGCATCAATTCTGACTGGTGCCTCACATTCATCAAGTAAAAGTTCTTGATTCACTTTTAACCCATGAAACAGAACCTGAAATTCCATGTAAACCAATCAAGATATCTTCAATGAGGAATCAAATAACACATCAGATCCCTCCATGCTTTTCAATAGGAATCATACATGCAGAAAAGATACAGAATCCCTCCACATAAGACTATCTAATGATTCTTTTTCCAAAGGCCAAAAAACATAGATTTAACTATCCTTAAGGAAGGATTAAATCGTGTTTATGGCCTTAAATGTCCATTCATATCAACATGTTATATGTAAGTTCCATTTTCTTACAGTATATAATTGAAATATCTAAGAACTTCATGCAGAGAGAAAAGAGAGAGAAATGTGAAGTAAAGTGATTATTATTGAATGAATCTGATTCAGTTACAATATGAGTTTATATAGAATTTTGCAATGACAGCTAAGCCTAACTAACTCCTAACAAACCAAATGAAACTCAAATGTAAATGAAACTACAAGTAAATGAAATAACTTGCGCCTTAAGTTAACTGTTAACTGTCTATTTTCATATTTTCTTCTTTCTGAGCTTTCTCTTCTAATAAAATATGACAACATTAATAAATTAATAACCATTATTATATCATACAAGAAAATCAAGGTACCATAAGGAGTGATCATCATAATAATCAACTAATGAATGTAATAGCCTAATAAGAACAATGAAACATATGCCAATCTATTCAACAGTTGACCAAAGTATATCCAAATAATAATGTTGTTACCTCCAAATTCACACGTATTCTCATGACTCCCTTTGCCACTTGACCAAAACTGAGCATTGATTATTTCCACGTGTAACCACTTATTACCCTAGAGGTAAAGATTTTGGCACCCGATGAAGCAAAAGTCACCACCTTTTCCCATTGCAGAGGTCTTTGCAATGAGCACATCTAGACATAGAAATCATGTGAAAACTGAAAAATGAGCCCACAATCAAACAAAGCTTTCAAGCTGCAAATTTTACATGAACAACATCCACAAAATATTTCTGAGGTGTGTCAAACCCTGATGTTTTCACTGTTACATCCGCCAAAGATGCACCGTGTGGAACCAAATAAGATAAGTATGACCTAATGAAACCAAATTGTTGAGGCAAAATCCCTAAATAATTTTAAAGATAACAAACCTTGATGATTAAGGAATTAATGGACTTTGATTAATTTGTTGGTATTTAACTTGTGCTCTTGAGTGGTTAATTAAGACAGGAACAAGTTTCAATTCATACCAAGAAACAAAGAATCAAAGGACATAAAGACTTAAGAACTCAATCAGAGTTCAGAAAGTTAAAAGAGTTCAGAAGGTTGGACAGAGTTCAGAAGGTTGTTCATGATGAACATCAAGAACCAAGCCCAGATATTCATAAACAAAATGAAGAACATGCAAGGTCTACGTGACTTAAATAAAAGCCCAGTAAAGTACAATGACTAATATCAATCAAGGAATAAAGGCAGTTAATTGATTAAAGTCAAAGAGGGCATCTTCAATGTTCATTCAAGACTATGAACATTTGAAGTACAAAACATCAGGAATATTCCATCAAGAATATCATCCTAGATGTTTTCTAAGCTGCACTTCATAAATGTTTCACTATTAGGATTTGATTACATCAAATGAAAGTCTTACAAATCATCCTAAGTGAAACAAAAAGGAACATTCTAAAGTCCCCTGAGTTCAGAAAGTTCGATCCTGCTCCATGCTTTTTCTGACATGAACAGTATAGTTGTTGGAAAGAAAAAGGCAAAGACAAAAGCAAGATCAAATCTTTTTCAACAAGATTTCGACACATAAGGGAGTTGGTACTGTACAAAGCAAACCAAATCCCCTAAAGCATGGAATGAAAGTGACAGCTCCACTTTATGAGATCCTGCACTTGTTCCAAGGCAGATTGCAAAGAAAATCTGACCAAGGAACATTCTGAAGTCGTACAAAGCAAATCTTCAAGTACAACCCAGAAATTCATGTGACATTCATCTGCAAAAAGCCCAGATGCACATCTGACCGTCAATTCACATGAACCCAGATGAAGATCATCAAGAACACAATAATATTCTGGAAAATTCTCAAGAACACAACAACATTCTGAAGTATTCTCAAGAACACAACAACATTTTGAAGTATATCAGTTTTGCCCAGAATTCAAGTGTAGTTGGTGGGTCCCATGACACGTGGCACAAGACCAGTGGACACTCTCCAACGGCTACAAAGGTTCAAGAAACTCTATAAAAAGAGATCAAGGCCTCAGCATAACATACACCTTTGCAAAGCATACAAGAAAATGCTAATATTTTAGTTTTGAAGATGATGTTAGACTTAAGATGGAGGGAAATGTTGGGAGAAGCATACATGTATATGGAAGAGTTGTTGTTTTTGTGATTTTTGGTGGTGTTGGGTGCTTTTTGGTTTTTTAGGGCACGTTTGGTAGTCCTTTCTTTGTACATTCATTCTTCTCGTTCGGTTTTTATTATATATCTATTTTCTATTCAAAAAATTAAATAATTTCTCCGGTTCTCTATCGTAGCAGACAATACAAAGAGCTTTGCTTGCAATTTTTGTCAGTTGTTATGTGTTAGTCTGTTAACACCAAGTTTGCTCTACGAGTACTATTGGTTTTTTTTTGACATATCAGATAATCTCTATATTTTAAGAATCTTTTCTTTTGCTCTCTTTTAGGAATTCAGAGTATTTTTAAATTTTGGTGCTCCTGTGATGTGAGGCTCCGACTCCGTGTATGAATTACAAACGGCGCTGGAATCAACTTTTTTGTATGTTTAGCTAATTTATCTTCAAACTTGGTGTGGAGAGTTGGTGAGCACCTAGTGTGGGTTGGCTGCTGTTTCAGTTCTGCTCCGGTTCGGATGGCTGTTTTCCTGTAGTTTAGGTTGGAACTCGTTTAAGCGGTCAGTTTTGTATCCGGAATGGAAAGTTTTAGGGATAGGCTGGAACGGCAGATGCGTAATTAACTGCTTTTGTTGTTGGTTCGGTTTCCTGCTATACAGTTTAGGTTTCATGCTTTGTAGGGGTTTTAGGGCTTCTGTGGAATCTTTATTTATGTGGATGGGCCAGTGGTGTATGTTTAAATGTTTAATATCTTTTAGTCTCTTTTCCGGTAGTTTTTTCTTGTTTTTGTTTTTGAACAGCCAATATCATTGCAAGCTCCCTCCCTAACCTTTCAAGAAGAGAAAGTTGGTGATAAAAATACAAATCCCCAGCTCATAAGGCAATACAGGGATCCCAACAGCTAATAAAAAAACGCTATCCGTTGCTGGCAGCAGAATCCAGCGCCCAAGCAGTGCAGTAGCAGCAAAAACCGACACGAAAATCAACACCCAGCTTGACAGATTACAAACTAAAACTGAAACACAACACTTCCCTCTTCCAGCAACATTCGGATCCCCTACCCAAACAATTCTGCGGATTCCAACACCACTTATAGAAGTATAGACAAGATGCAATTTTAAGCCGGTTCATACTCCAACACCATGGGATCAACTTTATACTCTCCACCAATTCAATTACATCTGCCACAACATTATTGAAAATAATTCCATTCCTCACCTTCCAAATCGTCACATTTCAAACAGTCCAATGACCATGTCTTAATTTCTTAGATGTCGCCTCATGTGTCCAAATGCACCAAAAGATGTCGTTGGGTTAGGAAATTCGACATGAAGCAGGATGTATTTCTAGATTATTTTTCTCCTAATAAGAAAATAATAATTTCCCATATGAAATTGCCTTAACCAATACAGATCCTTGTTAATAATTCTACAAAATATTACAATTACCATTATGTATTATTGGTGTAATATCTAAGGAGGTGACAGTGAAGAACAAAATATCTTGGGAAGCTTTTCTATTTGTGGTGGACCAAGATATAATCCTTCTTTCACATTATCAATAAATAATAATAAAAACTCAACATTACATTATAAGTGGACATTTACTACTTAACACTGGAATCAATGATGAGGACTAAAAGGAGGAAAATACTTGTGTGGACCAGGGAACAAACCCAATTTCTTGGTCACAACCAAAGAAATGGGAGAGAAGAGAGAGAAGAGAGAAGAGAGAGAAAATGGAAAAAGTAAAAAAAGAAAGAAAAAACTATGTGTTTGTGTGTGTGACCAAACCCAATTGTGTGGTCCTGGTCCACACAAGTCTAGGAACCATTTCCCATCACTAGACTATCAGGTTGAGAGAAAAAGTTTAACCTAATAACACCCTGGAAATAAAATTTTAAAACATAAGTAAAAAATGTTTAAATTAATAGAAGAATTTAAACATGAGAATAAATTGATGGGACATTTACAATACTTTAAAGAACTCTTGCAAAATGTTCACCAACTTTGAAACATGTAACCCAACGACATCTTTGTAGCCAATACTATATAAATAGGCCAATATACTTTTACCAGCATAATGGAATATCACAAATGAAAAATGAAAAAAGTATTCAATCTTTGAAAATATAACCTTGTTTAAAATAGTCATTGGCGCAAGCTCATCTAAAACTCAATGTTTCAGCATCAATTCTGACTGGTGCCTCACATTCATCAAGTAAAAGTTCTTGATTCACTTTTAACCCATGAAACAGAACCTGAAATTCCATGTAAACCAATCAAGATATCTTCAATGAGGAATCAAATAACACATCAGATCCCTCCATGCTTTTCAATAGGAATCATACATGCAGAAAAGATACAGAATCCCTCCACATAAGACTATCTAATGATTCTTTTTCCAAAGGCCAAAAAACATAGATTTAACTATCCTTAAGGAAGGATTAAATCGTGTTTATGGCCTTAAATGTCCATTCATATCAACATGTTATATGTAAGTTCCATTTTCTTACAGTATATAATTGAAATATCTAAGAACTTCATGCAGAGAGAAAAGAGAGAGAAATGTGAAGTAAAGTGATTATTATTGAATGAATCTGATTCAGTTACAATATGAGTTTATATAGAATTTTGCAATGACAGCTAAGCCTAACTAACTCCTAACAAACCAAATGAAACTCAAATGTAAATGAAACTACAAGTAAATGAAATAACTTGCGCCTTAAGTTAACTGTTAACTGTCTATTTTCATATTTTCTTCTTTCTGAGCTTTCTCTTCTAATAAAATATGACAACATTAATAAATTAATAACCATTATTATATCATACAAGAAAATCAAGGTACCATAAGGAGTGATCATCATAATAATCAACTAATGAATGTAATAGCCTAATAAGAACAATGAAACATATGCCAATCTATTCAACAGTTGACCAAAGTATATCCAAATAATAATGTTGTTACCTCCAAATTCACACGTATTCTCATGACTCCCTTTGCCACTTGACCAAAACTGAGCATTGATTATTTCCACGTGTAACCATTTATTACCCTAGAGGTAAAGATTTTGGCACCCGATGAAGCAAAAGTCACCACCTTTTCCCAGTGCAGAGGTCTTTGCAATGAGCACATCTAGACATAGAAATCATGTGAAAACTGAAAAATGAGCCCACAATCAAACAAAGCTTTCAAGCTGCAAATTTTACATGAACAACATCCACAAAATATTTCTGAGGTGTGTCAAACCCTGATGTTTTCACTGTTACATCCGCCAAAGATGCACCGTGTGGAACCAAATAGGATAAGTATGACCTAATGAAACCAAATTGTTGAGGCAAAATCCCTAAATAATTTTAAAGATAACAAACCTTGATGATTAAGGAATTAATGGACTTTGATTAATTTGTTGGTATTTAACTTGTGCTCTTGAGTGGTTAATTAAGACAGGAACAAGTTTCAATTCATACCAAGAAACAAAGAATCAAAGGACATAAAGACTTAAGAACTCAATCAGAGTTCAGAAAGTTAAAAGAGTTCAGAAGGTTGGACAGAGTTCAGAAGGTTGTTCATGATGAACATCAAGAACCAAGCCCAGATATTCATAAACAAAATGAAGAACATGCAAGGTCTACGTGACTTAAATAAAAGCCCAGTAAAGTACAATGACTAATATCAATCAAGGAATAAAGGCAGTTAATTGATTAAAGTCAAAGAGGGCATCTTCAATGTTCATTCAAGACTATGAACATTTGAAGTACAAAACATCAGGAATATTCCATCAAGAATATCATCCTAGATGTTTTCTAAGCTGCACTTCATAAATGTTTCACTATTAGGATTTGATTACATCAAATGAAAGTCTTACAAATCATCCTAAGTGAAACAAAAAGGAACATTCTAAAGTCCCCTGAGTTCAGAAAGTTCGATCCTGCTCCATGCTTTTTCTGACATGAACAGTATAGTTGTTGGAAAGAAAAAGGCAAAGACAAAAGCAAGATCAAATCTTTTTCAACAAGATTTCGACACATAAGGGAGTTGGTACTGTACAAAGCAAACCAAATCCCCTAAAGCATGGAATGAAAGTGACAGCTCCACTTTATGAGATCCTGCACTTGTTCCAAGGCAGATTGCAAAGAAAATCTGACCAAGGAACATTCTGAAGTCGTACAAAGCAAATCTTCAAGTACAACCCAGAAATTCATGTGACATTCATCTGCAAAAAGCCCAGATGCACATCTGACCGTCAATTCACATGAACCCAGATGAAGATCATCAAGAACACAATAATATTCTGGAAAATTCTCAAGAACACAACAACATTCTGAAGTATTCTCAAGAACACAACAACATTTTGAAGTATATCAGTTTTGCCCAGAATTCAAGTGTAAGTTGGTGGGTCCCATGACACGTGGCACAAGACCAGTGGACACTCTCCAACGGCTACAAAGGTTCAAGAAACTCTATAAAAAGAGATCAAGGCCTCAGCATAACATACACCTTTGCAAAGCATACAAGAAAATGCTAATATTTTAGTTTTGAAGATGATGTTAGACTTAAGATGGAGGGAAATGTTGGGAGAAGCATACATGTATATGGAAGAGTTGTTGTTTTTGTGATTTTTGGTGGTGTTGGGTGCTTTTTGGTGTTTTAGGGCACGTTTGGTAGTCCTTTCTTTGTACATTCATTCTTCTCGTTCGGTTTTTATTATATATCTATTTTCTATTCAAAAAATTAAATAATTTCTCCGGTTCTCTATCGTAGCAGACAATACAAAGAGCTTTGCTTGCAATTTTTGTCAGTTGTTATGTGTTAGTCTGTTAACACCAAGTTTGCTCTACGAGTACTATTGGTTTTTTTTTGACATATCAGATAATCTCTATATTTTAAGAATCTTTTCTTTTGCTCTCTTTTAGGAATTCAGAGTATTTTTAAATTTTGGTGCTCCTGTGATGTGAGGCTCCGACTCCGTGTATGAATTACAAACGGCGCTGGAATCAACTTTTTTGTATGTTTAGCTAATTTATCTTCAAACTTGGTGTGGAGAGTTGGTGAGCACCTAGTGTGGGTTGGCTGCTGTTTCAGTTCTGCTCCGGTTCGGATGGCTGTTTTCCTGTAGTTTAGGTTGGAACTCGTTTAAGCGGTCAGTTTTGTATCCGGAATGGAAAGTTTTAGGGATAGGCTGGAACGGCAGATGCGTAATTAACTGCTTTTGTTGTTGGTTCGGTTTCCTGCTATACAGTTTAGGTTTCATGCTTTGTAGGGGTTTTAGGGCTTCTGTGGAATCTTTATTTATGTGGATGGGCCAGTGGTGTATGTTTAAATGTTTAATATCTTTTAGTCTCTTTTCCGGTAGTTTTTTCTTGTTTTTGTTTTTGAACAGCCAATATCATTGCAAGCTCCCTCCCTAACCTTTCAAGAAGAGAAAGTTGGTGATAAAAATACAAATCCCCAGCTCATAAGGCAATACAGGGATCCCAACAGCTAATAAAAAAACGCTATCCGTTGCTGGCAGCAGAATCCAGCGCCCAAGCAGTGCAGTAGCAGCAAAAACCGACACGAAAATCAACACCCAGCTTGACAGATTACAAACTAAAACTGAAACACAACACTTCCCTCTTCCAGCAACATTCGGATCCCCTACCCAAACAATTCTGCGGATTCCAACACCACTTATAGAAGTATAGACAAGATGCAATTTTAAGCCGGTTCATACTCCAACACCATGGGATCAACTTTATACTCTCCACCAATTCAATTACATCCGCCACAACATTATTGAAAATAATTCCATTCCTCACCTTCCAAATCGTCACATTTCAAACAGTCCAATGACCATGTCTTAATTTCTTAGATGTCGCCTCATGTGTCCAAATGCACCAAAAGATGTCGTTGGGTTAGGAAATTCGACATGAAGCAGGATGTATTTCTAGATTATTTTTCTCCTAATAAGAAAATAATAATTTCCCATATGAAATTGCCTTAACCAATACAGATCCTTGTTAATAATTCTACAAAATATTACAATTACCATTATGTATTATTGGTGTAATATCTAAGGAGGTGACAGTGAAGAACAAAATATCTTGGGAAGCTTTTCTATTTGTGGTGGACCAAGATATAATCCTTCTTTCACATTATCAATAAATAATAATAAAAACTCAACATTACATTATAAGTGGACATTTACTACTTAACACTGGAATCAATGATGAGGACTAAAAGGAGGAAAATACTTGTGTGGACCAGGGAACAAACCCAATTTCTTGGTCACAACCAAAGAAATGGGAGAGAAGAGAGAGAAGAGAGAAGAGAGAGAAAATGGAAAAAGTAAAAAAAGAAAGAAAAAACTATGTGTTTGTGTGTGTGACCAAACCCAATTGTGTGGTCCTGGTCCACACAAGTCTAGGAACCATTTCCCATCACTAGACCATCAGGTTGAGAGAAAAAGTTTAACCTAATAACACCCTGGAAATAAAATTTTAAAACATAAGTAAAAAATGTTTAAATTAATAGAAGAATTTAAACATGAGAATAAATTGATGGGACATTTACAATACTTTAAAGAACTCTTGCAAAATGTTCACCAACTTTGAAACATGTAACCCAACGACATCTTTGTAGCCAATACTATATAAATAGGCCAATATACTTTTACCAGCATAATGGAATATCACAAATGAAAAATGAAAAAAGTATTCAATCTTTGAAAATATAACCTTGTTTAAAATAGTCATTGGCGCAAGCTCATCTAAAACTCAATGTTTCAGCATCAATTCTGACTGGTGCCTCACATTCATCAAGTAAAAGTTCTTGATTCACTTTTAACCCATGAAACAGAACCTGAAATTCCATGTAAACCAATCAAGATATCTTCAATGAGGAATCAAATAACACATCAGATCCCTCCATGCTTTTCAATAGGAATCATACATGCAGAAAAGATACAGAATCCCTCCACATAAGACTATCTAATGATTCTTTTTCCAAAGGCCAAAAAACATAGATTTAACTATCCTTAAGGAAGGATTAAATCGTGTTTATGGCCTTAAATGTCCATTCATATCAACATGTTATATGTAAGTTCCATTTTCTTACAGTATATAATTGAAATATCTAAGAACTTCATGCAGAGAGAAAAGAGAGAGAAATGTGAAGTAAAGTGATTATTATTGAATGAATCTGATTCAGTTACAATATGAGTTTATATAGAATTTTGCAATGACAGCTAAGCCTAACTAACTCCTAACAAACCAAATGAAACTCAAATGTAAATGAAACTACAAGTAAATGAAATAACTTGCGCCTTAAGTTAACTGTTAACTGTCTATTTTCATATTTTCTTCTTTCTGAGCTTTCTCTTCTAATAAAATATGACAACATTAATAAATTAATAACCATTATTATATCATACAAGAAAATCAAGGTACCATAAGGAGTGATCATCATAATAATCAACTAATGAATGTAATAGCCTAATAAGAACAATGAAACATATGCCAATCTATTCAACAGTTGACCAAAGTATATCCAAATAATAATGTTGTTACCTCCAAATTCACACGTATTCTCATGACTCCCTTTGCCACTTGACCAAAACTGAGCATTGATTATTTCCACGTGTAACCATTTATTACCCTAGAGGTAAAGATTTTGGCACCCGATGAAGCAAAAGTCACCACCTTTTCCCAGTGCAGAGGTCTTTGCAATGAGCACATCTAGACATAGAAATCATGTGAAAACTGAAAAATGAGCCCACAATCAAACAAAGCTTTCAAGCTGCAAATTTTACATGAACAACATCCACAAAATATTTCTGAGGTGTGTCAAACCCTGATGTTTTCACTGTTACATCCGCCAAAGATGCACCGTGTGGAACCAAATAGGATAAGTATGACCTAATGAAACCAAATTGTTGAGGCAAAATCCCTAAATAATTTTAAAGATAACAAACCTTGATGATTAAGGAATTAATGGACTTTGATTAATTTGTTGGTATTTAACTTGTGCTCTTGAGTGGTTAATTAAGACAGGAACAAGTTTCAATTCATACCAAGAAACAAAGAATCAAAGGACATAAAGACTTAAGAACTCAATCAGAGTTCAGAAAGTTAAAAGAGTTCAGAAGGTTGGACAGAGTTCAGAAGGTTGTTCATGATGAACATCAAGAACCAAGCCCAGATATTCATAAACAAAATGAAGAACATGCAAGGTCTACGTGACTTAAATAAAAGCCCAGTAAAGTACAATGACTAATATCAATCAAGGAATAAAGGCAGTTAATTGATTAAAGTCAAAGAGGGCATCTTCAATGTTCATTCAAGACTATGAACATTTGAAGTACAAAACATCAGGAATATTCCATCAAGAATATCATCCTAGATGTTTTCTAAGCTGCACTTCATAAATGTTTCACTATTAGGATTTGATTACATCAAATGAAAGTCTTACAAATCATCCTAAGTGAAACAAAAAGGAACATTCTAAAGTCCCCTGAGTTCAGAAAGTTCGATCCTGCTCCATGCTTTTTCTGACATGAACAGTATAGTTGTTGGAAAGAAAAAGGCAAAGACAAAAGCAAGATCAAATCTTTTTCAACAAGATTTCGACACATAAGGGAGTTGGTACTGTACAAAGCAAACCAAATCCCCTAAAGCATGGAATGAAAGTGACAGCTCCACTTTATGAGATCCTGCACTTGTTCCAAGGCAGATTGCAAAGAAAATCTGACCAAGGAACATTCTGAAGTCGTACAAAGCAAATCTTCAAGTACAACCCAGAAATTCATGTGACATTCATCTGCAAAAAGCCCAGATGCACATCTGACCGTCAATTCACATGAACCCAGATGAAGATCATCAAGAACACAATAATATTCTGGAAAATTCTCAAGAACACAACAACATTCTGAAGTATTCTCAAGAACACAACAACATTTTGAAGTATATCAGTTTTGCCCAGAATTCAAGTGTAAGTTGGTGGGTCCCATGACACGTGGCACAAGACCAGTGGACACTCTCCAACGGCTACAAAGGTTCAAGAAACTCTATAAAAAGAGATCAAGGCCTCAGCATAACATACACCTTTGCAAAGCATACAAGAAAATGCTAATATTTTAGTTTTGAAGATGATGTTAGACTTAAGATGGAGGGAAATGTTGGGAGAAGCATACATGTATATGGAAGAGTTGTTGTTTTTGTGATTTTTGGTGGTGTTGGGTGCTTTTTGGTTTTTTAGGGCACGTTTGGTAGTCCTTTCTTTGTACATTCATTCTTCTCGTTCGGTTTTTATTATATATCTATTTTCTATTCAAAAAATTAAATAATTTCTCCGGTTCTCTATCGTAGCAGACAATACAAAGAGCTTTGCTTGCAATTTTTGTCAGTTGTTATGTGTTAGTCTGTTAACACCAAGTTTGCTCTACGAGTACTATTGGTTTTTTTTTGACATATCAGATAATCTCTATATTTTAAGAATCTTTTCTTTTGCTCTCTTTTAGGAATTCAGAGTATTTTTAAATTTTGGTGCTCCTGTGATGTGAGGCTCCGACTCCGTGTATGAATTACAAACGGCGCTGGAATCAACTTTTTTGTATGTTTAGCTAATTTATCTTCAAACTTGGTGTGGAGAGTTGGTGAGCACCTAGTGTGGGTTGGCTGCTGTTTCAGTTCTGCTCCGGTTCGGATGGCTGTTTTCCTGTAGTTTAGGTTGGAACTCGTTTAAGCGGTCAGTTTTGTATCCGGAATGGAAAGTTTTAGGGATAGGCTGGAACGGCAGATGCGTAATTAACTGCTTTTGTTGTTGGTTCGGTTTCCTGCTATACAGTTTAGGTTTCATGCTTTGTAGGGGTTTTAGGGCTTCTGTGGAATCTTTATTTATGTGGATGGGCCAGTGGTGTATGTTTAAATGTTTAATATCTTTTAGTCTCTTTTCCGGTAGTTTTTTCTTGTTTTTGTTTTTGAACAGCCAATATCATTGCAAGCTCCCTCCCTAACCTTTCAAGAAGAGAAAGTTGGTGATAAAAATACAAATCCCCAGCTCATAAGGCAATACAGGGATCCCAACAGCTAATAAAAAAACGCTATCCGTTGCTGGCAGCAGAATCCAGCGCCCAAGCAGTGCAGTAGCAGCAAAAACCGACACGAAAATCAACACCCAGCTTGACAGATTACAAACTAAAACTGAAACACAACACTTCCCTCTTCCAGCAACATTCGGATCCCCTACCCAAACAATTCTGCGGATTCCAACACCACTTATAGAAGTATAGACAAGATGCAATTTTAAGCCGGTTCATACTCCAACACCATGGGATCAACTTTATACTCTCCACCAATTCAATTACATCTGCCACAACATTATTGAAAATAATTCCATTCCTCACCTTCCAAATCGTCACATTTCAAACAGTCCAATGACCATGTCTTAATTTCTTAGATGTCGCCTCATGTGTCCAAATGCACCAAAAGATGTCGTTGGGTTAGGAAATTCGACATGAAGCAGGATGTATTTCTAGATTATTTTTCTCCTAATAAGAAAATAATAATTTCCCATATGAAATTGCCTTAACCAATACAGATCCTTGTTAATAATTCTACAAAATATTACAATTACCATTATGTATTATTGGTGTAATATCTAAGGAGGTGACAGTGAAGAACAAAATATCTTGGGAAGCTTTTCTATTTGTGGTGGACCAAGATATAATCCTTCTTTCACATTATCAATAAATAATAATAAAAACTCAACATTACATTATAAGTGGACATTTACTACTTAACACTGGAATCAATGATGAGGACTAAAAGGAGGAAAATACTTGTGTGGACCAGGGAACAAACCCAATTTCTTGGTCACAACCAAAGAAATGGGAGAGAAGAGAGAGAAGAGAGAAGAGAGAGAAAATGGAAAAAGTAAAAAAAGAAAGAAAAAACTATGTGTTTGTGTGTGTGACCAAACCCAATTGTGTGGTCCTGGTCCACACAAGTCTAGGAACCATTTCCCATCACTAGACCATCAGGTTGAGAGAAAAAGTTTAACCTAATAACACCCTGGAAATAAAATTTTAAAACATAAGTAAAAAATGTTTAAATTAATAGAAGAATTTAAACATGAGAATAAATTGATGGGACATTTACAATACTTTAAAGAACTCTTGCAAAATGTTCACCAACTTTGAAACATGTAACCCAACGACATCTTTGTAGCCAATACTATATAAATAGGCCAATATACTTTTACCAGCATAATGGAATATCACAAATGAAAAATGAAAAAAGTATTCAATCTTTGAAAATATAACCTTGTTTAAAATAGTCATTGGCGCAAGCTCATCTAAAACTCAATGTTTCAGCATCAATTCTGACTGGTGCCTCACATTCATCAAGTAAAAGTTCTTGATTCACTTTTAACCCATGAAACAGAACCTGAAATTCCATGTAAACCAATCAAGATATCTTCAATGAGGAATCAAATAACACATCAGATCCCTCCATGCTTTTCAATAGGAATCATACATGCAGAAAAGATACAGAATCCCTCCACATAAGACTATCTAATGATTCTTTTTCCAAAGGCCAAAAAACATAGATTTAACTATCCTTAAGGAAGGATTAAATCGTGTTTATGGCCTTAAATGTCCATTCATATCAACATGTTATATGTAAGTTCCATTTTCTTACAGTATATAATTGAAATATCTAAGAACTTCATGCAGAGAGAAAAGAGAGAGAAATGTGAAGTAAAGTGATTATTATTGAATGAATCTGATTCAGTTACAATATGAGTTTATATAGAATTTTGCAATGACAGCTAAGCCTAACTAACTCCTAACAAACCAAATGAAACTCAAATGTAAATGAAACTACAAGTAAATGAAATAACTTGCGCCTTAAGTTAACTGTTAACTGTCTATTTTCATATTTTCTTCTTTCTGAGCTTTCTCTTCTAATAAAATATGACAACATTAATAAATTAATAACCATTATTATATCATACAAGAAAATCAAGGTACCATAAGGAGTGATCATCATAATAATCAACTAATGAATGTAATAGCCTAATAAGAACAATGAAACATATGCCAATCTATTCAACAGTTGACCAAAGTATATCCAAATAATAATGTTGTTACCTCCAAATTCACACGTATTCTCATGACTCCCTTTGCCACTTGACCAAAACTGAGCATTGATTATTTCCACGTGTAACCATTTATTACCCTAGAGGTAAAGATTTTGGCACCCGATGAAGCAAAAGTCACCACCTTTTCCCAGTGCAGAGGTCTTTGCAATGAGCACATCTAGACATAGAAATCATGTGAAAACTGAAAAATGAGCCCACAATCAAACAAAGCTTTCAAGCTGCAAATTTTACATGAACAACATCCACAAAATATTTCTGAGGTGTGTCAAACCCTGATGTTTTCACTGTTACATCCGCCAAAGATGCACCGTGTGGAACCAAATAGGATAAGTATGACCTAATGAAACCAAATTGTTGAGGCAAAATCCCTAAATAATTTTAAAGATAACAAACCTTGATGATTAAGGAATTAATGGACTTTGATTAATTTGTTGGTATTTAACTTGTGCTCTTGAGTGGTTAATTAAGACAGGAACAAGTTTCAATTCATACCAAGAAACAAAGAATCAAAGGACATAAAGACTTAAGAACTCAATCAGAGTTCAGAAAGTTAAAAGAGTTCAGAAGGTTGGACAGAGTTCAGAAGGTTGTTCATGATGAACATCAAGAACCAAGCCCAGATATTCATAAACAAAATGAAGAACATGCAAGGTCTACGTGACTTAAATAAAAGCCCAGTAAAGTACAATGACTAATATCAATCAAGGAATAAAGGCAGTTAATTGATTAAAGTCAAAGAGGGCATCTTCAATGTTCATTCAAGACTATGAACATTTGAAGTACAAAACATCAGGAATATTCCATCAAGAATATCATCCTAGATGTTTTCTAAGCTGCACTTCATAAATGTTTCACTATTAGGATTTGATTACATCAAATGAAAGTCTTACAAATCATCCTAAGTGAAACAAAAAGGAACATTCTAAAGTCCCCTGAGTTCAGAAAGTTCGATCCTGCTCCATGCTTTTTCTGACATGAACAGTATAGTTGTTGGAAAGAAAAAGGCAAAGACAAAAGCAAGATCAAATCTTTTTCAACAAGATTTCGACACATAAGGGAGTTGGTACTGTACAAAGCAAACCAAATCCCCTAAAGCATGGAATGAAAGTGACAGCTCCACTTTATGAGATCCTGCACTTGTTCCAAGGCAGATTGCAAAGAAAATCTGACCAAGGAACATTCTGAAGTCGTACAAAGCAAATCTTCAAGTACAACCCAGAAATTCATGTGACATTCATCTGCAAAAAGCCCAGATGCACATCTGACCGTCAATTCACATGAACCCAGATGAAGATCATCAAGAACACAATAATATTCTGGAAAATTCTCAAGAACACAACAACATTCTGAAGTATTCTCAAGAACACAACAACATTTTGAAGTATATCAGTTTTGCCCAGAATTCAAGTGTAAGTTGGTGGGTCCCATGACACGTGGCACAAGACCAGTGGACACTCTCCAACGGCTACAAAGGTTCAAGAAACTCTATAAAAAGAGATCAAGGCCTCAGCATAACATACACCTTTGCAAAGCATACAAGAAAATGCTAATATTTTAGTTTTGAAGATGATGTTAGACTTAAGATGGAGGGAAATGTTGGGAGAAGCATACATGTATATGGAAGAGTTGTTGTTTTTGTGATTTTTGGTGGTGTTGGGTGCTTTTTGGTTTTTTAGGGCACGTTTGGTAGTCCTTTCTTTGTACATTCATTCTTCTCGTTCGGTTTTTATTATATATCTATTTTCTATTCAAAAAATTAAATAATTTCTCCGGTTCTCTATCGTAGCAGACAATACAAAGAGCTTTGCTTGCAATTTTTGTCAGTTGTTATGTGTTAGTCTGTTAACACCAAGTTTGCTCTACGAGTACTATTGGTTTTTTTTTGACATATCAGATAATCTCTATATTTTAAGAATCTTTTCTTTTGCTCTCTTTTAGGAATTCAGAGTATTTTTAAATTTTGGTGCTCCTGTGATGTGAGGCTCCGACTCCGTGTATGAATTACAAACGGCGCTGGAATCAACTTTTTTGTATGTTTAGCTAATTTATCTTCAAACTTGGTGTGGAGAGTTGGTGAGCACCTAGTGTGGGTTGGCTGCTGTTTCAGTTCTGCTCCGGTTCGGATGGCTGTTTTCCTGTAGTTTAGGTTGGAACTCGTTTAAGCGGTCAGTTTTGTATCCGGAATGGAAAGTTTTAGGGATAGGCTGGAACGGCAGATGCGTAATTAACTGCTTTTGTTGTTGGTTCGGTTTCCTGCTATACAGTTTAGGTTTCATGCTTTGTAGGGGTTTTAGGGCTTCTGTGGAATCTTTATTTATGTGGATGGGCCAGTGGTGTATGTTTAAATGTTTAATATCTTTTAGTCTCTTTTCCGGTAGTTTTTTCTTGTTTTTGTTTTTGAACAGCCAATATCATTGCAAGCTCCCTCCCTAACCTTTCAAGAAGAGAAAGTTGGTGATAAAAATACAAATCCCCAGCTCATAAGGCAATACAGGGATCCCAACAGCTAATAAAAAAACGCTATCCGTTGCTGGCAGCAGAATCCAGCGCCCAAGCAGTGCAGTAGCAGCAAAAACCGACACGAAAATCAACACCCAGCTTGACAGATTACAAACTAAAACTGAAACACAACACTTCCCTCTTCCAGCAACATTCGGATCCCCTACCCAAACAATTCTGCGGATTCCAACACCACTTATAGAAGTATAGACAAGATGCAATTTTAAGCCGGTTCATACTCCAACACCATGGGATCAACTTTATACTCTCCACCAATTCAATTACATCCGCCACAACATTATTGAAAATAATTCCATTCCTCACCTTCCAAATCGTCACATTTCAAACAGTCCAATGACCATGTCTTAATTTCTTAGATGTCGCCTCATGTGTCCAAATGCACCAAAAGATGTCGTTGGGTTAGGAAATTCGACATGAAGCAGGATGTATTTCTAGATTATTTTTCTCCTAATAAGAAAATAATAATTTCCCATATGAAATTGCCTTAACCAATACAGATCCTTGTTAATAATTCTACAAAATATTACAATTACCATTATGTATTATTGGTGTAATATCTAAGGAGGTGACAGTGAAGAACAAAATATCTTGGGAAGCTTTTCTATTTGTGGTGGACCAAGATATAATCCTTCTTTCACATTATCAATAAATAATAATAAAAACTCAACATTACATTATAAGTGGACATTTACTACTTAACACTGGAATCAATGATGAGGACTAAAAGGAGGAAAATACTTGTGTGGACCAGGGAACAAACCCAATTTCTTGGTCACAACCAAAGAAATGGGAGAGAAGAGAGAGAAGAGAGAAGAGAGAGAAAATGGAAAAAGTAAAAAAAGAAAGAAAAAACTATGTGTTTGTGTGTGTGACCAAACCCAATTGTGTGGTCCTGGTCCACACAAGTCTAGGAACCATTTCCCATCACTAGACCATCAGGTTGAGAGAAAAAGTTTAACCTAATAACACCCTGGAAATAAAATTTTAAAACATAAGTAAAAAATGTTTAAATTAATAGAAGAATTTAAACATGAGAATAAATTGATGGGACATTTACAATACTTTAAAGAACTCTTGCAAAATGTTCACCAACTTTGAAACATGTAACCCAACGACATCTTTGTAGCCAATACTATATAAATAGGCCAATATACTTTTACCAGCATAATGGAATATCACAAATGAAAAATGAAAAAAGTATTCAATCTTTGAAAATATAACCTTGTTTAAAATAGTCATTGGCGCAAGCTCATCTAAAACTCAATGTTTCAGCATCAATTCTGACTGGTGCCTCACATTCATCAAGTAAAAGTTCTTGATTCACTTTTAACCCATGAAACAGAACCTGAAATTCCATGTAAACCAATCAAGATATCTTCAATGAGGAATCAAATAACACATCAGATCCCTCCATGCTTTTCAATAGGAATCATACATGCATAAAAGATACAGAATCCCTCCACATAAGACTATCTAATGATTCTTTTTCCAAAGGCCAAAAAACATAGATTTAACTATCCTTAAGGAAGGATTAAATCGTGTTTATGGCCTTAAATGTCCATTCATATCAACATGTTATATGTAAGTTCCATTTTCTTACAGTATATAATTGAAATATCTAAGAACTTCATGCAGAGAGAAAAGAGAGAGAAATGTGAAGTAAAGTGATTATTATTGAATGAATCTGATTCAGTTACAATATGAGTTTATATAGAATTTTGCAATGACAGCTAAGCCTAACTAACTCCTAACAAACCAAATGAAACTCAAATGTAAATGAAACTACAAGTAAATGAAATAACTTGCGCCTTAAGTTAACTGTTAACTGTCTATTTTCATATTTTCTTCTTTCTGAGCTTTCTCTTCTAATAAAATATGACAACATTAATAAATTAATAACCATTATTATATCATACAAGAAAATCAAGGTACCATAAGGAGTGATCATCATAATAATCAACTAATGAATGTAATAGCCTAATAAGAACAATGAAACATATGCCAATCTATTCAACAGTTGACCAAAGTATATCCAAATAATAATGTTGTTACCTCCAAATTCACACGTATTCTCATGACTCCCTTTGCCACTTGACCAAAACTGAGCATTGATTATTTCCACGTGTAACCATTTATTACCCTAGAGGTAAAGATTTTGGCACCCGATGAAGCAAAAGTCACCACCTTTTCCCATTGCAGAGGTCTTTGCAATGAGCACATCTAGACATAGAAATCATGTGAAAACTGAAAAATGAGCCCACAATCAAACAAAGCTTTCAAGCTGCAAATTTTACATGAACAACATCCACAAAATATTTCTGAGGTGTGTCAAACCCTGATGTTTTCACTGTTACATCCGCCAAAGATGCACCGTGTGGAACCAAATAGGATAAGTATGACCTAATGAAACCAAATTGTTGAGGCAAAATCCCTAAATAATTTTAAAGATAACAAACCTTGATGATTAAGGAATTAATGGACTTTGATTAATTTGTTGGTATTTAACTTGTGCTCTTGAGTGGTTAATTAAGACAGGAACAAGTTTCAATTCATACCAAGAAACAAAGAATCAAAGGACATAAAGACTTAAGAACTCAATCAGAGTTCAGAAAGTTAAAAGAGTTCAGAAGGTTGGACAGAGTTCAGAAGGTTGTTCATGATGAACATCAAGAACCAAGCCCAGATATTCATAAACAAAATGAAGAACATGCAAGGTCTACGTGACTTAAATAAAAGCCCAGTAAAGTACAATGACTAATATCAATCAAGGAATAAAGGCAGTTAATTGATTAAAGTCAAAGAGGGCATCTTCAATGTTCATTCAAGACTATGAACATTTGAAGTACAAAACATCAGGAATATTCCATCAAGAATATCATCCTAGATGTTTTCTAAGCTGCACTTCATAAATGTTTCACTATTAGGATTTGATTACATCAAATGAAAGTCTTACAAATCATCCTAAGTGAAACAAAAAGGAACATTCTAAAGTCCCCTGAGTTCAGAAAGTTCGATCCTGCTCCATGCTTTTTCTGACATGAACAGTATAGTTGTTGGAAAGAAAAAGGCAAAGACAAAAGCAAGATCAAATCTTTTTCAACAAGATTTCGACACATAAGGGAGTTGGTACTGTACAAAGCAAACCAAATCCCCTAAAGCATGGAATGAAAGTGACAGCTCCACTTTATGAGATCCTGCACTTGTTCCAAGGCAGATTGCAAAGAAAATCTGACCAAGGAACATTCTGAAGTCGTACAAAGCAAATCTTCAAGTACAACCCAGAAATTCATGTGACATTCATCTGCAAAAAGCCCAGATGCACATCTGACCGTCAATTCACATGAACCCAGATGAAGATCATCAAGAACACAACAATATTCTGGAAAATTCTCAAGAACACAACAACATTCTGAAGTATTCTCAAGAACACAACAACATTCTGAAGTATATCAGTTTTGCCCAGAATTCAAGTGTAAGTTGGTGGGTCCCATGACACGTGGCACAAGACCAGTGGACACTCTCCAACGGCTACAAAGGTTCAAGAAACTCTATAAAAAGAGATCAAGGCCTCAACATAACATACACCTTTGCAAAGCATACAAGAAAACAACATAAGAGTGTTTGAAGCTTTAGCAAAAAAAAACATTGATCATCACAAAGATTCCAAGAAGTCTTCAAAGTGTACATCAATATTTCTCTTATCTTTTTAAAGATAAATCTCTTCCTTCATTTCTTTTTTGTCTGATCTGTATCATTCAAACTCCATACAAACTCCATACAAATTGTAAACAAAGTCTCATCTAGCTTTAGGGGTACTAAAGTATTAGGTTGAGCAGAAAGGTGTAAAGTCTAAGTAGGTAACTTAGCAAGAAAGGTGCAAGCCTGCTGAGGCTTAGAGAATACAGGTTGTGTAATTGTTCAGGTGAACAGAGTTGTACGGTGCAGGATTTGAGAAGTTATCTCAAGCATCATAGTGGAAAATCTCACAAAACTGTGAGGAGTAGACTAGCCCACATTGGGTGAACTACTATAAATTTCTGTGTGTCCTTCTTCTCTTCTCTTTACTCTTTAATTTCAGTAAACACAACACACACACAAACACATTTAATTAACTTAACTGTTTAAACTGTTTTTCAGACTAACACTTCAGAACGTTCTGAAGTCTGTCAGTTAACTTAACCATTCCAAGTTTTCAACTTGAGAATAAAACTTTAAGTGACAGGTTTAATTTTAAAAGGGTCACAATTCAAACCCCCCCTTCCTTGTGACTATATTATTTACTTCAATTGGCATCAAGAGCCTGGTTCTAAGGGTTTGAACACTTAAACAAGTGTTAGAGAAAAGATTCAGGAAGGAAGTATGTCTAAAGTCAAATACATAGCTGAAGGAGGATCATCAAACAGACCACCACTTTTTGATGGATCAAACTACTACTTCTGGAAAGGCAAGATGGAACTCTTGCTCAGATCTCAAGACAATGACATGTGGTCAGTAATCACAGATGGAGACTTTGTTCCAAAGACCAAAGAAGACACCATCAAAGATAAGAGTGCATGGTCAACTGATGAAAAAGCTCAGGTATTACTAAACTCTAAAGCTAGACTCTTTTTATCATGTGCACTGACCATGGAAGAAAGTGAAAGAGTTGATGAATGCAAGAATGCCAAAGAGGTATGGGATACTTTGAGAATACATCATGAAGGTACATCTCATGTCAAAGAAACTAGAATTGACATTGGAGTCAGAAAGTTTGAAGTCTTTGAAATGAGTGAAAATGAAACCATTGATGAGATGTATGCCAGATTTACTACAATAGTAAATGAAATGAGATCTCTTGGAAAAGCATATTCCACTCATGAGAGAATCAGAAAAATATTGAGATGCCTTCCAAGTATGTGGAGACCTATGGTCACTGCAATTACTCAGGCTAAAGATTTAAAATCTATGAACCTGGAAGATCTCATTGGCTCACTAAGAACTCATGAAGTTGTACTTCAAGGAGACAAACCAGTGAAGAAGGTCAAGTCACTTGCCTTGAAAGCCTCTCAACAAACCTCATCAGTAACTGAAGATGATGTGCAAGAAACACAAGAAATTGAGGAAGTTCATGAAGAAGAAGCTGAAGATGAACTGGCACTAATCTCCAAAAGAATACAAAGAATGATGATGAGAAGAAATCAACTCAGGAAGAAATTTCCCAACACAAACAACACCAGATCAGAAGCTGACAAGAGTCAGGTCACCTGTTTTGGATGCAACAAAACTGGACACTACAAAAGTGAATGCCCTGACATTAAAAAGGTGCAAAGAAAGCCAATTTTCAAGAAGAAAGCTATGATCACTTGGGATGACATGGAAGAAACAGAACCACAAGAAGATGAGGAAGCCAACTTAAGTTTGATGGCTCAAACAGATGATGAAGAAGAGGTAATTGTCTATAAAACTCATCCTCTATATAAAGATCTTGAAAGCAAACTTGATAGTCTTTTATATGATTCTAACTTCTTAACTAATAGATGTCAATCATTAATCAAGGAACTTTCTGAACTAAAAATAGAAAAGGAAGAACTTCAAAACAAATATGATGAATCTAGAAAAATTATACAAACTTTACAGGACTCTCATTTTAAAATGTCTGAACAACAAAGAGAGTTAAACAAGAAACAGAAGAACATTCATTCCAAACCTTCTGAGGTACAAAAGGAAAACATTCTTTTGAAAAAGGAAGTTGAGGAATTAAAAAATGATCTTACATGTTTCATAAAGTCTACAGAAACATTTCAAAAAATTTTGGGATCACAAAGCAAAAGTGATGAAAAATCTGGTTTAGGATTCAAGGATCCAAACAAGAATCTTATTAAAAGTTTTGTACCTCAAAAGGCTGAAATGAAACTGAAATGTTCTTACTGTGATAAATTAGGACATGATGTGTCTGTATGCTTTCATAAGAAGAATTTTATTAGAAAAAATAAAATTAATCTTAGTTCAGAACGTTCTCATCTCAATAGATCAGAAAGTTCACAAAAGGCTGAGAAAGCTAAGAAGATGTGTTCCTGCTGTAACAAATCTGATCATACAAGACAGAAAGTTACAATCAGAAAAGATCTCTTAGAAGAACTAACCCTCAAGGACCCAACATTACATGAGTACCTAAAGTTTTTGTCTTGTCAAATGTAGGTCCTGACTCAAGGTGCAAGAACAAAGCCATGGTACTTGGATAGTGGCTGTTCTAGACATATGACAGGTGACAGGAACTGTTTTCTGACCTTTGAAAAGAAGGATGGAGGACTGGTGACATTTGGAAATAATGACAAAGGTAAGATCAGAGGTAAAGGTACTATAGGTAAGCCTAACTCTGCTAAAATAGAAAATGTTCAGTATGTAGAAGGTTTGAAACACAATCTACTTAGCATAAGTCAATTGTGTGATAGTGGATTTGAAGTGATCTTTAAACCTAACATATGTGAAATAAGACAGACCTCCTCTAACAAGTTGTTTTTCACTGGATCAAGAAGAAAGAACTTATATGTCTTAGATTTAAATGATATGCCAGCTGAATCATGTTTTATTTCTCTTGAAAAAGATAAATGGATTTGGCATAAAAGAACTGGTCATATAAGTATGAAAACCATTGCTAAACTTTCTCAACTTGATCTAGTTAGAGGTTTGCCAAAGATCAGTTTTGAAAAGGACAAGATCTGTGAAGCTTGTGTTAAAGGAAAACAAGTCAAAAGTAGTTTCAAAACCATTGAGTTTGTTTCAACTCAGAAACCTTTAGAGCTTCTTCACATTGATCTTTTTGGTCCAGTTCAAACTGCAAGTCTAAATGGCAAAAGATATGGTTTTGTTATTGTTGATGATTTTTCCAGATTTACATGGGTTCTATTTTTAAAACACAAAGATGAATCTTTTGAAGCATTTCAAAACTTTTGCAAAAGAGTTCAAAATGAAAAAGGTTCTAATATCATCACAGTTAGGAGTGATCATGGAGGAGAATTTGAAAATGCATCCTTCAAAACATTCTTTGATGAAAATGGTATTAAACATAATTTTTCTTGTGCAAGAACTCCACAACAAAATGGAGTTGTTGAAAGAAAAAATAGAACTTTGCAAGAAATGGCTAGAACAATGTTAAATGAATCAAATGTTGAAAATTACTTTTGGGCAGAAGCCATTAACACATCTTGCTACATTTTGAATAGAGTTTCAATAAGAAAAGTTCTTAATAAAACCTCATATGAACTCTGGAAAAACATTAAACCTAGCATATCTTATTTTCACATATTTGGCTGCTATTGCTACATTCTGAACAATAAAGAAAAATTGGGTAAGTTTGATCCTAAATCAGATAAAGCTATCTTTTTAGGATACTCTACAACTTCTAAAGGTTATAGAGTGTACAATCTAAAAACCCAGACAGTTGAAATTAGTATGCATGTCATATTTGATGAATATGATGAACATTCTCAACCAAAAGAAAGTGAAGACACAGAAGTGTCAGAATTTCAGAATGTTCTCAGTCAGAATACTGACAGTCAAGTAGAGAAAGAAGATGATCAGAATGTTCAGGATCAGACTCTCCAAAGTCCACCCAGAAGCTGGAGAATGGTAGGAGATCATCCTGTAGATCAAATCATTGGAAGCACAACTGATGGTGTAAGAACCAGATTGTCCTTCCAAGATACCAACATGGCAATGATTTCTCAAATGGAACCCAAGTCAATCAATGAAGCTATTATTGATGACTCTTGGATTGAGGCCACGAAGGAAGAACTTTCTCAGTTTGAAAGGAACAAAGTCTGGAACCTGGTCCCAAATAATCAAGAGAAAACCATCATTGGAACAAGATGGGTTTTCAGAAACAAGCTTGATGAAAATGGTAAGGTTGTCAGAAACAAGGCAAGGTTAGTTGCTCAAGGCTACAATCAACAAGAAGGTATTGACTATGATGAGACCTTTGCACCAGTAGCAAGGTTAGAAGCTATCAGAATACTTCTTGCATATGCTGCTCATAAAAGCATTAAACTTTTTCAAATGGATGTGAAAAGTGCATTTTTAAATGGTTTTCTAAATGAAGAAGTTTATGTAAGTCAACCTCCTGGCTTCATAGATAAAGAAAAACCAAATCATGTTTTTAAACTAACCAAAGCACTTTATGGTCTTAAACAAGCTCCTAGAGCTTGGTATGATAGACTTAGCACATTCTTAATTGAAAATGGATTTTCAAGAGGAAAAATTGATACCACACTTTTTAGAAAAACTCATAACTCAGACTTACTCATTGTCCAAGTTTATGTTGATGATATCATTTTTGGTGCCACAAAAATAAAAATGTGTGAAGACTTCTCCAATCTCATGCAAAGTGAATTTGAGATGAGCATGATGGGTGAACTTGGTTTTTTCCTTGGTTTACAAATCAAACAACATCCAAATGGAATTTTCATAAGTCAAGAAAAGTATGTCAAAGACATTCTTAAAAAATATAAAATGAATGAGGCAAAAATCATGGTCACCCCTATGCATCCATCCTCAAGTTTAGATAAAGATGAGAATGGAAAATCTGTTTCTAAAAAAGAATATAGAGGCATGATAGGCTCATTATTATATTTGACTGCTAGCAGACCTGACATAGTGTTTGCAGTAGGCTTATGTGCTAGATTTCAAACATGTGCAAAAGAATCTCATTTAACTGCAGTTAAAAGGATTTTTAGATATCTAGTAGGTACTACTGATCTTGGCCTTTGGTATAGAAAAGGTTCTAGTTTTGATCTTGTAGCCTATTGTGATGCTGATTATGCTGGAGACAAAGTTGAGAGGAAGAGTACAAGTGGAACCTGTCAATTCTTGGGACAAGCTTTGATTGGATGGTCTTGCAGAAAGCAAAACACCATTGCACTCTCCACAACTGAAGCTGAGTATGTCTCTGCAGCAAGTTGTTGCTCTCAAGTTTTGTGGATCAGAAATCAGCTGGAAGATTATTCACTAAGGTACACAAATGTTCCTATTATGTGTGACAATACAAGTGCTATTAATCTTTCTAAAAATCCAATTCAACATTCTAGGTCTAAGCATATTGAAATTAAGCATCATTTCATTAGAGACCATGTTCAGAAAAAGGATATTGCATTAAGCTTTGTTGATACTGAAAATCAACTAGCTGACATTTTTACAAAACCATTAGTTGAGGATAGATTCAATTTTATTAAAGAAAAATTGTTAATCATGAAAAATCCCAACAAAGGTTGATCACTGTAAACACTAAGGGCCATAGACCAACCTCCTTGATGCTCTCTGATCCAAAATCAGAAAGTTCAACTAAGATCAGAATGTTTGCAAAGTTCAGAATGTTTGCAAAGTTCAGAATGTTCGCATCTGATAAAAAGGTTCAGAACTGACATTCTTGATAAATTAAATAATTCATTTATAAAATGATTATTTACTTCTTTTAGGATCCTTCCATATCTCTAGCATTTAATGCTAACCTAAAAGGAACCTTTTTGGGTTTTAACCACTAGGTAATGGTAAAAAGGTCAACTACACCTTTTCTACTTCCCTCCTTTAACGGCTACTTTTTCTCTCTCCTCTCTGTACCGTTTTCTTTTCCTCTTTCCCCATATAAACTGCCATCATCAAACTTCTTCCACTTCTCCACTCTCACACGTTCACTTCTATATATCCAACTACTCCTTTCACTAACTCCTCACTTCAAACTTTTTCATTTCCTTCTTTCCCTCTCTCTCCAAAAACCTAAAAACTCTGTCTTTGTCTTCGTTCCCAAATGGCTCGAACCAAAACAACATCTCCATTGTCTGAAGATGACTCAACCCCTATTGCTCGTTCTCAACCACCATCTCAAACCGCTGCTGAATCAAACTCATCACCTCTGAACGAAACCCCTGTCCACACCATCCTTCCAGACGAAATTATCCCAATCACTGAACCCTCCAAAAACACCAAATCATCCAAACTTAAGACCAAGAAGAAGGTTATTAAACCTAAGGCAACTAGAAAATCCTCAAGGATTATGTCTGGATCCTCATCCTCCAAAACCAAAACGGTTTCTCACGTAGATCTCACAGACTCCGTAGAAAAGGATGATAGTGACGAAACTCTCTCTGAGTTCATGAAGGCTTCAAAAGCTGAGTCTAAGAAGAAGAAAGGAAAGACTCAAGTGATTGAGACTCCTCCAGCATCTGAACCTTCAGAAAAGAATTCCACTTCATCTGAAGAAGAAGAAGAGAAGGAAGCTGACCCTCCTAAGCATGGAAAAGGGAAGGATGTCAAACTGATTGCATCCTTGATGAAGGCTGAGAAGGAAGCAAAACAATCTCAAAGACCAGTAAGCAAAGCAAAATATTTTGACTTTGCTGATCTTAAGAAGAAAAACTGGAACCTACGAGAATACACTGATTCTCAAGAATGGACCCACTTTGTGTCCCTCCAAGACCTCACCTTTGAAGATTTAGTAAGAGAGTTCTATAGCTCAATGAGAATCAAGGATAAGAAGAAAGAAAAGATGCTCATCACCACTGTCAAGGGAGTAGAAATCAAGATTACCAAGGAATTCCTCTCAAAAGCTTTGAGAATCCCTAATGAAGGTAATGAACTCTTCTTTCCTTCCTGGTTTGATAAGATGAAAGTCAGTCGTAGCAAACTCATAGTTGAGTACACCAAACCTGACCACCCTTTCAACTCCACCAATCTAAGAGATGTCCCAAAGATTTTACACAACATGATTAGGCACACCCTGCTTCCAAGGAGTGGTACTTTTGAAGCAGTCACAGACACAGATCTCTGCATCATGTATCACCTAATCACAAAAAAGAAGTTGAATCTCTGCTATATCATTCTTCAACACATGATAGACTCATGTATGAATCCCAAACAATCAAATGCTGCCCTTGCTTATGGTATGCATATCACCCCCATTCTTAGAGCTGCTAAAGTTGATCTTGAAGGAGAAGAAGGTGACTACACCTTCATGAGATTCACCTCAAAGACTCTAGCTCAACTTCACATAACCACCTCAAACATGCCAACTCCTACAGCCTCAGAAACTACTGGATCTATGAAAAGGCACTCAGATCAGAAGGTTAAGGTAACAAAGAAGAGAAAACTTGAAAAAGTCAAGAACTTGTCAAGTATTCATAGGCAAGAAGAAAATGAAGCCTCTGATGATGACATGGCTGATTCTCCTCCAAAGGAAGATGAACCCCCAGTTGTTAGTCTCTTCCAAGGAGTTGCAGAATGTGCAAAGAACATTCTCAGACAGCATGCAGAAGATCAGAATGTTAAGGAATCTCTGAAGGAAGATGAAGTTGCTGGTCAAAGGGAGATCCAAGATGAAAATGTCTCTCATGAGAAAGGAGAAGAGTCAACTCAAGAAGCATCCAAGATTGCTACAAACCCTGGAGAAGAACCTCAGAAAAATGATTCAACCATTGCTGCTGCAGTTCAGAATGTTACTGCTTCACATGCTGATCAACTTCAGAAAGTTGATAGAGTTGAAGAAAATACTGAGAAAACAGCTCAGAAAGTTGCTGATGATCTTGAAGAAGCATCTCAAGAAGATGACCAAGACATGCATGATGTGGCTGAAATTCTTGTCTCTCTAAGGATGAGTGAGGGACATGATAACATGGACTCTCAAGAGATTGAGCAAGAAGAAAATCAAGCTGGTTTTGATCTAAATGTGGAAGATCCCAGCTCTGATTTGAATGTGTACCAAGATGCACAGCTTGATAACAATGAGGAAGTGCTTCAGGAGACTCAGGAAATGATTCAGGAACTTCAAGAAAATCCTGCAATCATAGTTCAGAATGTTCAGACAAATGCAACTGCTGAACCAAATCTGCCTCAAGAAAATGAAATGTCTGTTGACCCCATTCCTCAAGCATCAGGATCACTACCTTCTGCTGAAGTCCAGCTCATGGCTCAACAAACTCCTCAAAATCAGAATCTCAATTTCTCCACTTCCACCATGGAATCAGAAGTTGGAAAGTTTTTTGTTTCTCCTCTGCCCACTCCAAATGTGGTACCTTCTCCACCACCAGTCACAAACAAAAACACTAGCAAACTGCCAAACATTCCTGACCTCTTTGAATCTTTGGATACCTTTGTCACCAAAGATGGTCCTTCTAAGGAAAAGGTTGAAGCATCTGCTCCTGGTCCCTCTGCTAAACCATCCAGAGCTGAGAAAATGGCTGCCAGAGCTCTTAGGGTCTCCACTAAGACTCATAAGATTGCTTGTGTGCTAGCTAAATGGACAGTTGATGTTCAAGCTCCTGGTCTTGCCATGGACCCTCCTATTTTTGAAGATCCTAGTGTATTTGACTCTGAGCCCTCTTCTGACTCTGGGGATTCCACCCCTTAGTTCTCTGGTCTTGTCTTGTACCTCCTTAACTTTTTGCAGATGACAAAAAGGGGAGAAGCTTTAGGATAATTATAATTATGTCTTTAAGTTTCTAGGTTAAGGCCCTAAGTAGGTCAGTGATCAAAACTTGTTGGTTGAAGTTCTTAAAACTTCACCTTTTTGCCTTTTGTTTGATCACATATGCATTTATAATTTCTTTTTTGTTTTTGAACCATAGGAATCATAAAATTGTACTGAATGCATAATATCAATGAGAATGAATATGATTTTGGTTCAAATATGAATGTTTTTATTTATGCCATAAATTATAAAAGTGAGGGGGAGCTTTATAAAGCTTTTAAAAAAAAACTCACTGCATGAATTATAAAAATGAGGGGGAGCATCAAAATAAATTTTTCAGCTCTGAAACTCCTCATATATATAATCAAAATCCATTATCCTAAATCATAGGTTTGTCATCATCAAAAAGGGGGAGATTGTTGAGGCAAAATCCCTAAATAATTTTAAAGATAACAAACCTTGATGATTAAGGAATTAATGGACTTTGATTAATTTGTTGGTATTTAACTTGTGCTCTTGAGTGGTTAATTAAGACAGGAACAAGTTTCAATTCATACCAAGAAACAAAGAATCAAAGGACATAAAGACTTAAGAACTCAATCAGAGTTCAGAAGGTTGGACAGAGTTCAGAAGGTTGTTCATGATGAACATCAAGAACCAAGCCCAGATATTCATAAACAAAATGAAGAACATGCAAGGTCTACGTGACTTAAATAAAAGCCCAGTAAAGTACAATGACTAATATCAATCAAGGAATAAAGGCAGTTAATTGATTAAAGTCAAAGAGGGCATCTTCAATGTTCATTCAAGACTATGAACATTTGAAGTACAAAACATCAGGAATATTCCATCAAGAATATCATCCTAGATGTTTTCTAAGCTGCACTTCATAAATGTTTCACTATTAGGATTTGATTACATCAAATGAAAGTCTTACAAATCATCCTAAGTGAAACAAAAAGGAACATTCTAAAGTCCCCTGAGTTCAGAAAGTTCGATCCTGCTCCATGCTTTTTCTGACATGAACAGTATAGTTGTTGGAAAGAAAAAGGCAAAGACAAAAGCAAGATCAAATCTTTTTCAACAAGATTTCGACACATAAGGGAGTTGGTACTGTACAAAGCAAACCAAATCCCCTAAAGCATGGAATGAAAGTGACAGCTCCACTTTATGAGATCCTGCACTTGTTCCAAGGCAGATTGCAAAGAAAATCTGACCAAGGAACATTCTGAAGTCGTACAAAGCAAATCTTCAAGTACAACCCAGAAATTCATGTGACATTCATCTGCAAAAAGCCCAGATGCACATCTGACCATCAATTCACATGAACCCAGATGAAGATCATCAAGAACACAACAATATTCTGGAAAATTCTCAAGAACACAACAACATTCTGAAGTATTCTCAAGAACACAACAACATTCTGAAGTATATCAGTTTTGCCCAGAATTCAAGTGTAAGTTGGTGGGTCCCATGACACGTGGCACAAGACCAGTGGACACTCTCCAACGGCTACAAAGGTTCAAGAAACTCTATAAAAAGAGATCAAGGCCTCAACATAACATACACCTTTGCAAAGCATACAAGAAAACAACATAAGAGTGTTTGAAGCTTTAGCAAAAAAAAACATTGATCATCACAAAGATTCCAAGAAGTCTTCAAAGTGTACATCAATATTTCTCTTATCTTTTTAAAGATAAATCTCTTCCTTCATTTCTTTTTTGTCTGATCTGTATCATTCAAACTCCATACAAACTCCATACAAATTGTAAACAAAGTCTCATCTAGCTTTAGGGGTACTAAAGTATTAGGTTGAGCAGAAAGGTGTAAAGTCTAAGTAGGTAACTTAGCAAGAAAGGTGCAAGCCTGCTGAGGCTTAGAGAATACAGGTTGTGTAATTGTTCAGGTGAACAGAGTTGTACGGTGCAGGATTTGAGAAGTTATCTCAAGCATCATAGTGGAAAATCTCACAAAACTGTGAGGAGTAGACTAGCCCACATTGGGTGAACTACTATAAATTTCTGTGTGTCCTTCTTCTCTTCTCTTTACTCTTTAATTTCAGTAAACACAACACACACACAAACACATTTAATTAACTTAACTGTTTAAACTGTTTTTCAGACTAACACTTCAGAACGTTCTGAAGTCTGTCAGTTAACTTAACCATTCCAAGTTTTCAACTTGAGAATAAAACTTTAAGTGACAGGTTTAATTTTAAAAGGGTCACAATTCAAACCCCCCCTTCCTTGTGACTATATTATTTACTTCACAAATATCTTCATTCTATATGACCTAATGAAACCAAATATATAAGGTAATAACTGAAAGTGTTAAACTTTGCATTATGCACGGAGTAGGATAAGTATGATTGAGCCTATGTAGTGGACAATTGTAAAAACTCATAATATTTATATCAATTGAAAAATGTATTGCCTGCACCTTATGAAGTTTGTCATACTAGATTGAAATAAATAGAATGAAACTCACCCTTCATTTTGCAAAGATACATATGTATCATATGTTAGATTAGATAACAGAGTATAAGAGTTTAAATTAATGTTCTAACTTTCTTCAATCCTTATATAATAAGCTTTGAAGCCTCAAATTGTCAAAGGACAAGATTCAACAATTAAACTATTGGAAACATAATCAATTTAGGATCATTTATCAACACATATGTATTACAAGATAAAGAGAATGAATCCAAAGATACAAAGAGAACTCAATTACTTGCTACTCAAGTCACTTAGCATTAGTTTAGTTTGGTGCTATTCAGCCTACAGAGCTTATAGTGCTCCTTCATTTTGTATATAAATAGACATTGTATCTCATCATTAATCAATAATAACAATTCAGTTTTCTATCTTCTTCATTTCATAATATGGTATCACGCGCCTTCTCCCTCGCGGGAAAGGTTGTTACGATCCAAAACGGTTTGTAACCGTTTTTCTTCTTCTCTTCCGTTGCGTCTCTGCAATCGATCTTCATTCTTTGATCGATTTTCTTCGTTTTGTGGTGCTTGATTCTTCTTTCGCACCGTGATTCTTGTTTGTTGATTCAATTTTCATCTTTTGTTCGGTTGATTTTTCGATTCAATCGTTCTTCTTGCTTCATCTTCTTTGTTGCATCATTACTCTGTTTTTCTGCAACTTTTTTCATCTTGATCATGGCTCCACGTTCTTCTTCACCTGATACTGAATCAGTTTACTATGTTCATCCGAGTGAAAGTCCTACTTCTTTATCCATTACTCCCAAACTCAATGGTTCCAATTACATTTCTTGGTGTCGCACAGTTGAACGCGCATTGGGAACGAAGAACAAATTGGTGTTCATCAATGGTTCCATACCTATACCAGATCCAGATGATTTGAATCGTGCTGCTTGGGAACGATGCAATCATCTCGTTCAGTCCTGGCTTATTAACTCTGTTTCTGATTCGATTGCTCCAACTATTGTATTTTGTGATACTGCTTTTGAGGTTTGGACTGATCTCAAGGAAAGATTTTCCAAGGTTGATCGTATTCATATCTCTAATTTGCGTGCTTCTATTCACAATCTCAAACAAGGTGCAAAGTCTGTTCTTGAATACTTTACTGAATTGAAGTCTCTCTGGGAAGAATTATCTTCACACAGACCTATACCTAGTTGCATATGTGTTCATCCTTGCCGTTGTGAAGCATCACGTGTTGCTAAAACTCATAGAAATGAAGACCAGATCATGCAATTCTTAACTGGTTTAAATGAGAATTTTTCAGTTGTTAAAACTCAAATTCTCTTACTTGATCCTCTTCCTACTCTCAATAAAATTTACTCTCTTGTTGTACAAGAAGAGAGCAATACCTCTTCTTTGATACCTGTTAGTGTTGTTGAGGATCCTTCTGTGCAATTGAATGCCACTGATGCTAGAAAGTTTCAGTCTCGTGGTAAAGGCCAGTTTCCCTCTAATTCAAACAAACCTCCAAGGTTTTGCACCTTCTGCAATAGAACTAATCATACAGTGGATTTCTGCTATCAAAAGCATGGGTATCCCAATGTTATCAAGCAACAACAAGCACGTTCTAATGTTGTTTCTCATACTGATTCTGAAGCTGTTACTTCTGAACCAAGTGTTGCTACTTCAGGTCCATCAACTGGTCTCTCTTCAGAGCAATACTCTCAACTTGTTACCTTGCTTCAACAAGCAAATTTGGTTACCTCAGCATCATCCTCCTCTAACCCTACTTCCAATCATATCACAGCTTCACCTTTGATCTCTTCTTCAATTGCCTCCACCCAAACCTCCACCAATGGTATAACTTCTAACACTTCTCATCTTACACATTGGCTCATTGACTCAGGAGCCAATGAACATATATGTTGCCATTTATCTTGTTTTACTTCTCTATATACTATTTCCCCAGTTAGAGTTTCTTTACCTAATGGTCAATTTACTGTCATTTCTCAAGCTGGTACTGTTTCTTTTACTCCTCAATTTTACCTTACTAGAGTTCTATATTGTCCAAATTTCCTTTTGAACCTTATTTCTGTTGCTAAAGTATGTGATTCATTATCATGTAGTTTCCATTTTTCACTTGATAAATGTCTTATACAGGACAACAAATCCTTGAGGATGATTGGTTTTGCTAAACAGATGGATGGATTGTACAAGTACCTTCCACCCAATTCTGAGTCATCTCCTGTTTTCTCTAGTTCTATGAATAAAACTTGTAATAGTGTTGTTCAAGTTCCTTGTATTTCTAGCAATATTATTAGTTCTGATGCCTTGTGGCATTTCAGACTAGGTCATTTGTCTCATTCAAGATTATCTCATATGATTTCATTGTATCCTTCTATCAAAGCTAATAAAAATGATGTGTGTGATCTTTGTCATTATGCTAAACATAAGCATCTGCCTTTTACTCATAGTGTTTCTCATGCTTCTAGCAATTTTGAACTTCTCCATTTTGATATTTGGGGTCCTTTATCAACTTTGTCTGTTCATGGACATAGATACTTCCTTACCATTGTGGATGATCATAGCAGATTTCTATGGATCATTCTTTTAAAATCTAAATCTGAAGTATCTACTCATGTTAAAAATTTCATTGCCTTGATTCAAAACCAATTTCACATCACTCCCAAATATGTCAGAACTGATAATGGCCCAGAATTTTTGCTCACTGATTTTTATGCCTCTCATGGCATCATTCATCAAAGATCTTGTGTTGAAACTCCCCAACAAAATGGGAGAGTTGAACGTAAACACCAGCATATTCTTAATGTTGGTAGAGCCTTGCTTTTCCAGTCAAAATTGCCTCCTTCCTATTGGTCCTATGCTATTTTACATGCAGTTTTTCTTATCAATAGAGTTACCACCCCATTACTTCACAATCAATCCCCCTACTTTATCCTTCATAATCAACTTCCTGATGTTCATTTGTTCAAGGTTTTTGTCCTTCTTGATTTGCTCTCTAGAGCTCGCAAATCTCTAGAGCTCGCAAATCTCTCTTTTTAGGGTATAGGCCAGGATACAAGGGTTTTGTCCTTCTTGATTTGCTCTCTAGAGATATTTTTGTCTCTAGACATGTTTCATTTCTTGAAAACATCCTCCCTTATCATATTGATTCTACTTCCACCACTTTGAGTTGGGAATACTTTTCTCCCATTCCAGTTTCCTCAGATTCCCAACCTTCTACTCCTTCCACCAATAACTGTCAACCCTTCACTTTTGATGACATTCCCACCAATGATTCATCACTTTCTGATTCTTCTTCACCCATCATACCTACTCCTAGACATTCCACCAGAGTCAGAAACCCTCCTACACACCTTAAAGACTTTGTTTGTAGTAATATTTCTGCATCCACCTACCCTTTGCATCATTATCTTTCATATAATAATATTTCATCTTCTCATTTTTCCTTTATTGCTGCATTGCATACACAAACTGAACCTACCACCTATGCTGAGGCAAGTAAATATGCTTGTTGGAATCAAGCCATGCAAGTTGAGTTATTAGCTCTTGAGAAGACTGGTACATGGGATATTGTGGATATACCACCACATGTTAAACCCATTGGCTGCAGATGGATTTACAAGGTTAAACATAATGCAGATGGTTCTATAGAGAGGTATAAAGCACGCTTGGTTGCCAAGGGATACACACAGATTGAGGGGCTTGATTATTTTGACACATTTTCACCTGTTGCAAAACTTACTACTGTAAGATTGGTGATTGCCTTAGCCTCAATCAATAACTGGTATTTACATCAGCTTGATGTAAATAATGCTTTCCTCCATGGGGAATTACAAGAAGATGTGTATATGTTAATTCCTCCAGGCATTAAAACTACTAAAACCAATCAGGTTTGTAAATTGAAGAAATCTCTTTATGGTTTAAAGCAGGCCAGCAGAAAATGGTATGAGAAGCTCACATCTGTTCTCATTCAACATCACTACACTCAAGCATCTTCTGATCACTCTTTGTTTATCAAGAAGACTGCTTCTTCTTTCACTATCCTACTGGTGTATGTTGATGACATCATTTTGGCTGGTGACTCCCTTCATGAATTTCAACATATCAAGTCAGTTTTGGACACTGCATTCAAAATTAAAGACTTAGGGTTGCTTAAATATTTCCTTGGTATTGAAGTTGCACACTCCAAGCTTGGCATCTCTTTATGTCAAAGGAAGTATTGCCTTGATCTCTTATCAGATTCAGGTCACGATGGTTCTAAACCTGTCTCCACTCCTTCTGATTCTTCTTCCAAGTTACATCATGATTCCAGTCAACCCTTTGAAGATGTTCCTGCTTATAGGCGTTTAGTTGGTAGATTGTTATATCTTAATACCACTAGACCAGATATAACCTTTATTACACAACAATTGAGTCAATTTCTTTCTCATCCCACTGTCAATCATCATCAAGCAGCTTTAAGAACTCTCAAATACTTGAAGGGTTGTCCTGGCAAAGGATTGTTCTTTCCCAGAACTTCATCTCTTACTCTTCAGGGTTTTTCTGATGCTGACTGGGCAGGATGCTTAGATACAAGAAGATCCATCACTGGTCAATGTTTCTTCCTAGGACATTCTCTTATTTCATGGAGAACTAAGAAGCAGGTAACTGTTTCCAGATCATCCTCTGAAGCAGAGTATAGGGCATTGGCTTCAGCAACTTGTGTGCTTCAATGGATTTTATATCTCCTTCATGATCTTCACATTACTTGTTCCAAGCTTCCTGTCCTCTATTGTGACAATCAAAGCACTCTTCACATAGCTGCTAACCCTGTTTTTCATGAACGGACCAAACATTTAGAAATTGACTGCCATATTGTGAGAGAAAAGGTTCAAGCAGGCGTTCTGAAGCTTCTTCCCATATCTTCTCAGGATCAGTTGGCTGATTTTTTCACCAAACCCCTCTTGCCTCGCCCTTTTTCCATTCTTTTGTCCAAGATGGGTTTGATAGACATCTATCAACCTCCATCTTGTGGGGGGCTATTACAAGATAAAGAGAATGAATCCAAAGATACAAAGAGAACTCAATTACTTGCTACTCAAGTCACTTAGCATTAGTTTAGTTTGGTGTTATTCAGCCTACAGAGCTTATAGTGCTCCTTCATTTTGTATATAAATAGACATTGTATCTCATCATTAATCAATAATAACAATTCAGTTTTCTATCTTCTTCATTTCATAATAATATGACATATCAAACACATCAACTAATAATCATAATGGATAGAAAACACAAGCTTCAAACCCACCAAGAAGATTTCAGTATATGGATTTATTACATAAACCCAATCAAAGTCATTTCATCACATGGATGGTAAGTATACAATTTTTTTTTCACATGGATGCATTAAAACTTATACATGTTTGACAATCAAATAACTTATCAAATGAAACATACTTGGCTTTTCAGTATTCATGCAGCATCACTACTAGGAAAAGCAAAATTAGGGAGGGAAATCAGTGACGGAAAAAATAAAATATCTCACAAATTCCTTGAGCGCAAAATTAAGTGACAAAATTAGAGAGGGATCTCATGTTTTCCCTCACTAAATTTCCCTCACTAATTTTTGTTTTTTTAGTAGTGCATGTACACTTAATAACATCAACCCATTCTTTAGTTCATTCAATTTCTGGTCAAACAATTCTAGATGAATACCATCTCAACATAAATAAGTTTATCAGTTTATGTATCAATTCAGCAGATTTACAATAGTCTTCATCATTCTCGCATTGTTTGATGTAGTTTCTAAATAACATTTTAAACAATCATTAGACTCATTGAGGTAGGAAAATATTACCAAAATAATAAGTTCTCTAGATCATGAGATTTCATCATGCACATAAATCAAAGTGAACGTGGCAAAGATCACCAAGTAAAACTATAGAGAGAGTAATAAGGATTGACTAAGTAATTCATCAAATTAGGAATAATAAAAAAAAATGTGGACAACATCAAAATTACTTTGATATAAAAATTAACTTTAGTAATAGAAAAAACTTTGGTAAAAAAAAAAAAATTAAAGATGGTAAGCAGAGACAGTGTATAGTAACTATACACCTTCAACCAATCAAATCTCACAATTTTGACACATTATATTACAATTTTAAAATGAATATATATTTTAAAAATAATAGAAAATTCTGACCACGATGAATTGATACCGTAACTGCTCTTTGTCACTGTGGTTCATTGATGAAATTTAGTCCTGTGATGCTTGCTTTCTCTCTTTTTTGGTATATGTCTTGCTTCTGACATGCTCTTGCATATAAAACCTCATAAAATATTTGTCTTCTCCAAATATTTGTTCCAACGTCCATTTCTTTAGAGAGACATCGAAGCAATAATTGAGGTGAGTTCCTTTTGTTGTAGAACCCACCACTTGGGTAGATTATGATCATGACTGATTAAGACGGTTATTATGTTATATTAATCTAAGTATGTTAATACCCCTATGATGTATTTGTTTTGTTATGTTCTATTTGATTTGCCAAAACCATGGAAACTGTATCATTGTGTTCTTCGATTGAAAGACATCTCTGTGTGAGTCTTGTACATGAAAAAAATGATTTTTGCACTAAATAAGCTAATTATAGGCTTAAGGTAATCAATTACCCTTGTTTGGTAATCATCTGCTTGAAACAGGCAGGAAACTAATATTTTACACTCTGTAATTGGTTACCACATACCGGTAACTGATTACCAGTTGATTCGCAATGCTAAACTATTTTTCTAATCTGGTAATCGATTACCATCCAGCAAAAACCTTAAGAATGCACTACAAATCACCTTTACTTGTTTCCTTTCCTTATAAATCAAGTACTAACTTGTCTTTCATTCCCGGACGATTTATTTTATAGGCGAATCCAGTTAAACATAAGATCAACACATACTGCATTTACGAGAGAGATTTATTAAGATTATTTGACTATGTTGAGATTATGGGTAGGATGCTAACCCATATGAAGAGAAAATACCTTATAATTAACTTACGACTAAGTATGATCTAGAAAATATATCAAATAATAATCAGATAAGTTGTGTCCTTCAAAGCTCCAAATTTTGCTAGATGGGATTCTCCCTAGTTGGAAATCCACACGCATGTAATTATAATTAAAATATCACACTTTTAATAGGAATAAAATATTGATGTTTAAACCACAAAATAAAGAAAAACTAATAAAATAGACCGATTGGATTTATCTTACCATTTCCATAGTCATTAGTCTTAAGTACAATAAGCATGTAGTTAACAAGTGGGATGGCCAGAATGGTGTAATAAAACATAGATAAGACTATGAGAATATTGTCTTTATCCTCAATACCCTCATGGAAGGTGCTTACAAACACATGAATGAGAGAAGTTGTGAAGTCACCGTAGAGAACTAATATGCTTTGAAAGGCCGATAAGAATGTAATCATCCAACCGAACTAATAAGATAATCAACATACAAGAAACAAGTTACAGACTTAATTATCTTGTGGACAATAAGACATATGTTGCCCAACACAATTTACAACAGAAAGTAAATTGTGTTGGGCAACATGTGGCTTATTGTCCATGAGATAATTACGTTTGTAACTTATATCTTGAATGTTGATTGTTATTAGTACGGTTGGATGACTACGTTCTTATTGGCTTTTCAAAGCTTAGGAGTTCTCTAGGGTGACTTCGAAACTTCTCCCATTCATGTGTTTTCAAGCACCTTTCATGAGGGTATTGAGCATAAGGACGACATTCTCGACGTCTTTTCTACGATTTTTACAGCGTTCTGACCATCCCACTTGTTAAATACATGTTTATTGTACTTAAGGCTAGTGACAATGGCAATGGTAAGATAAATTCAATCTATAAAACTAAATAAAATATTATCTCAAAGTAAAAGTCATTTTTAGTTTTCAACGTGATATTAATTAATTCGTTTTATTCTTCTAATTATACCATTAAAGTAATATTATGTACATTATTCTTGAATTATTGTACCTTTAATTTGTATCTACCTTAATAGTGAATACATTGTTATTTAATAAGAATAATTTAGTTAAAATTGCTATTTTGTTTTCATTTATGGAATTTTTATAATCATTAGTAAAAAAAATAAATTTAGTGAAACGTTTTCACAATGATGTAGCTCATAGCCGATTTTCGATGTGAAATATAATAGAGAAACAATTTTAAAATTATTTTGAATTTTACTAAGGCTTCTTTAGAGAGTTTGGAGGAGAGGGGAGGGTTTGGAGAGAAAAAAAAAGGAAAGAACAAATGGAAGAAATACAAGACATTGGGAAGAGAGGGTTTTAGGGATCAATTTTTTTATTCATAATACAAAATCCTCTTATTTGAGAAAACTAAAAAATTGTTTTGGGGGAAGGTTTTAGTGATTTCGGTAGGTTTTATAATATTATAATATTAATCATAAGTATTAGTTTAATATTATCTAAACAATTGTTTTTTTATAAAAATGTGAAATATATATATATGTGGGCCGGTATAATATCTTAGAAGGGAATGAACATGGTGGCTATTTTAAAATTTTAGTGAAATATATATATGTGGGCCGGTATTTCACTCTCCGACACATTTTTCACATAGGTTCCCAAATACCCATAAAAATGCACTACAAATCCCCTTTTCTTTTTTCCTTTCCTTATAAATCAAGTACTAACTTGTCTTTCAATCCTGAGTGATTGATTTTATATGTGAATCAAGTTAAACATAAGATTAACTTCTAATGCATTTACAAGAGAGTTTATTTAGATTATCTGACTATGTTGAGGTTATGGGTAGAATGCTAACCCTTATGTTATGAGAAAATACCTTATAATTAACCTATGGCTAACTATGACCAAGATAATATTTCAGATAATAATCTGATAAGCCGTGTCCTTCGAGGCTCCAAACTATGCTGGATGGGATTCTCCCTAGTTGGAAATCCACACGCATGTAAGTATAAGTAAAGTATTATTAAGTCATAATCCTAGTGATTCCGCAATTAGTTGGATGGGAGAATGTTCCGAATGGATGGCCCACTTCCACTAGTTGAAATAGGAGTATGTTCCGACTGAATGGCCCACACGAGGACAAGAGAAGTCCGATGTTAGCCTAATACGATAGAAATTTTCACCGATTATGTTATGGGGATGTATTCGCGGTTACTTCACTCGGATTCATTCTATAAAATCAACCCATATAATATTTTTTGTTGCTCCATAAACTTATGTAGAATCGCATTGACTCACAGACTCTAACATATAATTAGGATTTTGAGGCACTTGACTGAATTGAAACCTAATGTTATTTCAACCCCAAACATTCCTAATACAACGGTGGTTACAATATTTCTTTACAAAAATAAAATTCAATGCTTGCAATCTAACTTAATGGGTTTTAATGTGGCATGAACCAACTCTCTATGAAGTGTGAAGGATATGGATTGTTATCAACTCCCTCCGTTTCACAATACATTTCGTTTTTTGCAGAATAATTTTGTTTCACTTTACTTGTCACTTTCAAGTTTCAATGCAACATTAATTAGGTGTTTGTCAATAATACCCTTAGTTATTTATTGTAGAGAGAAATAATAAATGATCAAGGGTATTATAGGAAAAAAAACAAAGAATTTCATCAAAAATAACAAAATTTATTTGATTTCTTGGTATGTGTGATTTCCTCAAAAGCAAAAGTATTGTGAAACAGAGGGAGTACGTAATATACCTGTTATGAAAGAGACTTTTGGAATTGAATGCTATCTAACTTGTTTTAATTGGAAGAATGAGTTAAATTTATACATGCATGCTTGCATATATATATATATATATATAAAGAAACGAAACATAATACATTCTTCCTTTGGCTACATAGAAGGGAAAAGTTAAATATCCATAAAAGAAATATGTAAATTCACCTGTTTTTTCCAGATTGCTGGATATTTATTTGATACTGAACAGATGGAATGTTTTCACACTACTGTATATCCATCAATGTAAAAAATTAGTAAATTACTAACTTTTGAACTTGGATAAGCCCCCTTGTCTTGTGAAAAATTTATCTTGCTGACTCCAGGAAGAAAAAAAGAAAAAAAGTCATTTCCAATAAATAAGAAAAATTTCCCATCGGTGGTACACCATGTTGAGAGAAAAATTTAACCGAGTAACATTTTGAAAATAAAAGAAGAATTCAAAAAGGCAGAAATAACTTGCTGACTCCAGGAAAAGATTCACCGACTTTGATGCATCTAACCAGAAAGAAAAATGCAACCAAAAATCATAGATATGGCAAAGTAGTAATCAAATAAGCTACAAAAGAAATGCAACCAAAAACCTACATTACAAATCCTTGTTGAGAAAATGACAATTTTCCATTTGAAATTGCCCCATCCAAATCCCTGTTGAGAATTCTGCAAAATATTACAAATGCCATTATGTACAGTCAGTGGTTGAATCAAAAGAGAGAACAAAATACCTTGGGAAGCCTTTCTTTTTGTGGTAGACCAAGATATAATCCTTCTTTCATACTATCAATAAATAAGAAAAAAAGTCATTTCCAACTAACAAGAGGTGACTTAAAGAAACCATTTCCCATCGGTGGGACAACATGTTGAGAGAAAAATTTAACCGAGTAACATTTTGAAAGTAAAAGAAGAATTCAAAAAGGCAATTCAGGAAAAGATTCACCGACTTTGATGCATCTAACCAGAAAGAAAAATGCAATTCATCCCGACTTAAATTTATCCCGAATCATCCCGATATATGTAATTGTACTACATACCACCATTGCCAACTGAATTCCACTATTTCAGCCTTTTATTCAGTTGCATAATTATAACTAGGAAATACTTTCGGGAGAGCCTCGGGATGATTTCCCTCGCGATGAATAGCATCGCTGAACGAGAAAACATCTTTGTTAAAATTGCAACATAAATATATCAAGAAAAAAAATGGTGTTTTTAATATAATTTACATCATTTAGCAGAGGTCAATGTCTAGATTTGTAATCCAAAAGGGCAGAGTTTGAATCTCCATTACGCATCAGGTGATCCCAAAACAAGTGGGAATAATTAAGTATTTAAACAAATATATGATATATGCCAAGAGTTCATATACCTCAAACAAGTTTACAGCCGATTTGGGACTATAAGCAAACTAGCATTAAACTCATTATGGCGCGCATACAAACAATGAAAGAAGAATCATAGGCATGGTGAGATGTCACAATGCTCTCCTAACAACCACATTTGAACGAAGGACATACGACAAGAATTACACATCAATAAATTATTGCCGTTTGTCCTTGGTTCCAATGTGACTGTTAGTAGAGGGTCGTGACATAGCATCAAATCTATGATTTTCTATTAGAGATTTGTTACTATATTTAGACACCAATCATAAAATGAGAAACTAGAAGTGATTCAAATTTACAACAAATGTCGGTGTCTTGTACGACAATAATTAAATCTAAAGTGTGGGTGCAATATATAACTATATCTAATACAAAAGAAAATCATGTCAAAAGCAAGCGATTGATTAGATACCAAAGTATATTTTTTCTGTGGTTAACCGAATTCAGGAACTTAATTTTATTATAGTAATGAAAAGACAAATGTGTATAGTCTGACATGAAAGTGTAAACAAATTAACACACACATGAAGGTAAAAACTAAAAATAAAGGAACCCGTGAAAAACATTAACATTGCAACACTTTTTTGTCCAAAGCAACCCATTTCATCCTAATATCTTCAACCTCATTATGCTTTCCTGCTCTACACAACAAAATGATACCAACATTTGATTTAATGAATTTTTAAAAACAGAATTACTAAATGAAAATTGCAATTAATAAATCTGAATGCAAAAGAGAGTAAAGTTTGATTGTGTTGAATTTTCGAAAACCATAAATGAAGAAGAATAAAAGGGACTCACAGAATTACACTTGAGAAGAGATAGACAACGTGATGGAGATTTCCTTGTATTGTTAGAATCAAAATCTGATTGTTTGATCAATTGTGAGGAAATGTATAGTATTGTAGATAGAGACCGAGTAAACATTCTGTTGGCGGGAAATAGCCTTATTCTGCGGAAAAAACTAACAACTACACTAAAGAGAAGGTCAAAGCAAAACCATATTTTAACAAGCCACTTAAACGGGAGTAAAAAACGCTATAGAGAAAAACAAATGGTCTTAGCAAAACTGAATTCACAAAATTTATACTTCCATTTTTGTAATTATTTGGTTGACACATTGTATTTTTTAGTGGTTTAGTACGGCTTGTGTTTAGGAGGCGACAATGTCTATGTTAATAAAATATATCCAGTTTAAGGTATCGGCACACAAGCTAACACTAACTCATGATATATTTAGCCTGGCAAGCTTAATCAACTATAAAATATAAACATTTTTAAAATGGTTTTGGCATTCATTGCGGATTTTATGGTGTTTCATCTGGAGATCCAAACTTTTATATACCGACATAGGAAAATCGATATGATAAACTTTAGAACACTCATGACTATTTTCAAAATATCAACATTAATGAAGTATCTCAAAACACTGTTAAATCTATACTATATATAAAGAAAACAACCCCTTTTAGCTCTTTTGGGCTGATTTTTTATTTCCAAAAATACCCTTAATTTTCAATACAAATACTCCCTCCATTCCTTTTTAAGTGTCTCTTTAGGGTGATTTTTTTGTTCCTATTTAATTGTCTTTTGGTATTTTTAAGGGTACGATTTATCAATTATACCCTTTGTCAATTACTCTTATTTTTTTCAATAAAACTAATTAAATGTTATCTATTTGGAAAACTAAAGTTGGTTTTTTTTTTAAACAAAGTTTGTTTGCTCTTTTTAAAAAAAGATTGTTTCTTGTTATCTTCAAATTTAAACAAATTTTTTTTTACAAAAAATGGTTCTAAGAAGAGTTAAAATTCTATAAATAAGATGAGTAGCAATTGATAAAAATTTAAAGTGCAAAGTAAAAAACAGATTTGAGAGAAGGAAAATAAAAGACTTCATGAATGTTCAAAAGGAAGAAAGAGTTGAAGACTCATTGCTGATGATAGGTGAAGAGGAAGAAATAGTTGAAGACTCATATGACAAGAAACAAGAACAAGATGACAATGAAAAAGTTGAAATAAATTTTATATTGATTTAAAATAATTAAAAGGATGTGCATAATATTTAGAAAATTAACAATTGTTTGATATGAGGGAGAGAGGGAGTGTGCAAAAAAAATTGGAATTTGTTGGAGAAAATGATAATAACCAACAATTGTTTGTTACGAGAGAAACATAACATATTAAATTTATTGAAAAGATAAAGTGTGTGCAAAAAAATATGAATTTGTTTGTGGATTAAAATGAGGGCATAATAGTAAGAAAATGTGCAAAAATACACATCACTATTTTGGTGTTAATTTTTTAAAAAGACACTTAAAAAGAACGGAGGAAATAACACATTAACAAATGGATAAAAATAAATTAATATTAAAAAAATTTAACAAACACGACATGAATATATATATTCTGCTTTATCATTTAAAAAGTGCAACAAACTAGATGATCATATTTATACTTTCTTTTTCACTATCCCAATTATAATCTTAAACAATTTTTTTTATAATAAAGATTGTTGTTGGTGTTTATTTGAAAAAAGAATTTACATTTATTTTTTTTGTTATATTGTTGGTGTCGTTGAAATATATAATCATGGTTAGTTTGGTTTGTTATAATTTGAAAGCAATAAACAATTATATTTTTAGTTTTAATCAAAAACAAAATTTCATAAAAAAATTCCGTTCATAATTTTCAAATGTTAGTGCAATAAAAAGAGCGGAAAGACGGACACGTGAGTGCCGGTTTTTTTGCTAGTGGACATAAAATTTTCTCCAAATAATAGCCAACAAATAATTTCATCATCAAGAAAATATTATTTTAGAATAAATAAATTAGGAATAAGAGAGACTTATTGAATTGGCTTTCGACAAAACTCTATCACCATCTTTAAATTAAACTTCTTGGTACTTCCACCTTATATCTTAATCAATTATGTAGAACTGCAAAACGAACAAACCGTGAAAGTCTAAGACACATTGATCGCATTGCCCTTAATTATTTTCCACATTATATAATTTCGCAGGATTTAACAGACCCTTATCAATATAGAATCGAGAAAACAGAACTGACAAGAAATAATTTTAATCATGAAGATGAAAACCCAGATTTTGTGAGGGAGAGGAGTGTCTAATTTTTCTTACATGCGTATCAAACCAGTACTCTTCATAGCAAGTAAAAGTGCATTAATATAGGGCACACAAACAAAATGTTGCAGTTGAGAAAATTAAGCCTTATACCAAGTAATGATCATGAACACGTGGTCAAAGAGTAGATATATATAAGCATGAAATTAAACCTAAGCAGAAAATAATGACCTAGTCAAATTATATTATAAATAAATAATAATAGTTTTCTACTAAAAATATTTTTCTTATATTTCCCATTAGTGTACACAATCTCCGTGAGCTTGGCTCAGTTGGTAGGGATATTTCATATTATATGTAGGGGCCGGAGTTCGAACCCCGGACACTCCACTTCTCCACAATTTAATTTAATTGTGTGAGCTCTAGCCACTAGGCTACTTGACCAAAAAAAAATTATTATACACAATATATTATGAAACTTTTGAAATATACAAAAATTACAGCAATCCCCCGAATATTTTGAAAGTTGAAAAAGTAAATCGAAAAGGAACTTTTTGAGTTAACGTTGTGGACATAATACATCAAACATGTGTAGCAAGCTATTTTAACTACCCATAGCAAGTTATATGAACCAAAATCTTTCGGTGTATGTAAGAGGTATACCACTTGCATCCCACCCGGCATTTATTATTGTTGAATTAGATCACCAACCAATTAAGAAAGAAAAATAAGTTGATTGATATTTTATCCATTGATAAATGTATTGTCTGCAGCTTATGAAGTTCTCTAGATCATGGGATTTCAACATCCACATAAATCAAAGTGAACGTGGCAAAGATCACCAAGTAAAACTATAAAGAGAGTAATAAGGATTGAATAAGTAATTCATCAAATTAGGAATAAAAAAAATTGGAGGACTTAGTCAAGACATGACTATTACAACACATAATTACTATGGTATAAAAATTAACTTTAGTAATAGAAAAAACTTTGGTATAAAAAAATAAAGAGTTTAAAGATGGTAAGCAAAGATAGTATAGAGAAACGATACACCTTCAACCAATCAAATCTCACAATTTTGACACATCATATTACAATTTTAAAATGAAAATATATTTTAAAAATAGTAGAAAAGTCTGACCACGATGAATTGATACCGTAACTACTTTTTGTCAACATGGTTCATTTATGAAATTCAGTCTTGTGATGCCCTCTCTCTCTCTCTCTCTCTCTCTCTCTCTCTCTCTCTCTATCCCCCCTCCCTCTCTCTCTCAGTATATGTCTTGCTTCTGACATGCTCTTGCATAAAAAACCTCATAAAAAAATTGTCTTCTCCAAATATTTTTCCTATGTCCCTTTCTTTAGCGAGACATTGAAGCATAAACTTAAGCTAAAAGTAGAAAAGAATAAGTTGTTGTAAGAGTTCAAGATAATTGAGGTGAGTTTCTTTAGTTGTAGAACCCACCACTTGGGTAGATTATGATTATGATTGAGTGAGACGATTATTATGTTATATCAATCTAAGTATGTTAATACCCCTATAATGCATTTGTTGTGTTATGTTCTATTTGATTTGCCAAAACCATGGAAACTATATCTTTGTGTTCTTGGATCAAAAGGCATGTATGTGTGAGTGTTGTACATGAAAAAGTCATTTTAGCACTGAATAAGCTTATTATAGGCTTAAGTCAATCAATTACCCTTGTTTGGTAATTGATTATATGCTGGAAATAGGTAGGAAATTGATATTTTACAATTGGAAATTGGTTACCACATGCTGGTAACCGATTTCCAGTTGATTCACAATGCTGGAAACTATTTTTCACAATGCTGGAAACTATTTTTCTACTCAGGTAATCGATTACCCCCCCAGCAAAAACCTTAAAAATGAACAACAAATCACATTTTCTTGTTTCTTGTCCTTATAAATCATGTACATACTTGTCTTTTAATCCTGGATGATTTATTTTAGAGGCGAATCAAGTTAAACATAACATTAACACATAATGCATTTACAAGAGAGACTTATTAAGATTATTTGACTATGTTGAGATTATGGGTAGGATGCTAACCCATATGTTATGAGAAAATACCTTATAATTAGTGTATGGCTAAGTATGATCTATAAAATATTTCATATGATAATCAGATAAGTTGTGTCTTTCAAGACTCCAGATTATATTGGATGGGATTCTCCCTAGTTGGAAATCCACATGCATGTTAGTATAAGTAAAGTATCTTATTCAAAAAAAAAAAAAAGTAAAGTATCATTAAGTCGTAATCCTAGATATTTATTTATTTATAAATATAACACTTATAATAGGAATAAAAGATTGATGTTTAAACATCAAAATAAATAAATAAAATAATAAAATAGACTGATTGGATTTATCTTACCATTTCCATTGTCACTAGTCTTATGAACAATAAACATGTATTTAACAAGTAGGATGGTAAGGATGGTGTAATAAAACACATATAAGACTGTGAGAATATTGTCCATATGCTCAATACCTGCATGGTAGGTGCATCCAAACACATGAATGAGAGAAGTTGCGAAGTCACTGTAGACAACTCATATGCTTTGAAAGGCCAATAAGAATGTAGTCATCCAACCCAACTAATAACAATCAACATTCAAGAAACAAGTTACAAACTTAATTATCTCGTGGACAATAAGCCACATGTTGCCCAGCTAATAAATTGTGTTGGGCAACATGTGGCTTATTGTCCATGAGATAATTAATTGTAACTTGTTTCTTGAACGTTGATTGTTATTAGTAGGGTTAGATGACTACATTCTTATTGACTTTTCAAAACATAGGAGTTCTCTACGGTGACTTCGAAACGTCTCCCATTCTTGTGTTTGCAAGCACCTTCCATGAGGGTATTGAGCATAGAGGTGACATTCTTGACGTCTTATCTATGATTTTTACACTGTTCTAACCATCCAACTTATCAAATACATGTTTATTGTACTTAAGGCTAGTGTCAATGGCAATGATAAGATGAATTGAATGAAACTCACTCTTCATTTTGCAAAGTTATGTATGTATCATATGTTACATTAGATAAAACATTATAGAACTTAAATGTTCTAACTTTCTTTAATCCTTATATAATAAGCATTAAAGTTAAGTATTGAAGACTCAAATTGTCAAAGGACAAGATTCAACAATTAAACTAGTTAAAATATAAACAATATAAAATTATTTATCAGCACATATGGCATATCAAACACATAAATTAATAAGCATAATGGATAGAAAACACAAGCTTCAAATCCACCAAGAGATTTCAGTATATGCATTTATTACATAAACTCAATCAAAGTCATTTCATCAAATGGGTGGTATGTATACAAAAAGAAAAAAAAAATCACTTGGATGCATAAAAACTTATACATGTTTGACAATTAAATAACTGATCAAAACATTAAGCATGATAAATGAATCTTACTTGGCTTTTCATGATTCATGCTGCATGTCCACTTAATAACATCAACCCATTATTCAGTTCATTAAATTTCTGGATCAACAATTCTAGATGAATACCATCTCAACAAAAATAAGTACGTTTATCAGTTTATGTATCAATTTTGCAGGTTTACAGCAGCCTTCATGTTTCTTGTATTGTTTGATGTAGGTTCTAAATAACATTTTAAACAATAATTAGAATCATTGAGTTAGGAAAATATTACCAAAATAAAAAGTCCTCTAGATCATGAGGATTGACTAATTAAAACGTGGCAAAGATCATTGACTAATTAGAATCATTGAGTTAGTGAACGTGGCAAAGATCACTAAATAAAACTATAAAGAGAGTAATAAGGATTGACTAATTAATTCATCAAATTAGGAATAATAAAAAAAACGTGGAGGATTTAGTCAAAACACGATGAATACAACATAAAATTACTTTGATATAAAAACTTTTGTAATCAAAAAAACTTTAGTTGAAAAAAATAAGTTTAAAGATGATAAACAGACATTGTATAGTAACTATACACCTTCAACCAATCAAATCTCACAATTTTGACACATCATATTCCAATTTTAAAATGAATATATAGTTTAAAAATAATACAAAAGATGAATTGATACCTGCTTTTGCTTTTTGTCACCGTGGTTCAATGATGAAATTTTGTCCTGTGATGCTTGCTTCCTCTCTTTTTTGGTATATGTCCTGCTTCATTCTAACATGTTCTTGCTTACAAAACCTCGTAAACAAAATTCCCGTGTCCCTTTCTTTAGAGAGACATTGAAGCATAAGCATAAGTTGTTGTAAGAGTTAAAGATAATTGAGGCGAGTTACTTTAGTGTGTAAAGAATTAGTAAATTACTAACTTTCATTTACTAATTTCTATTAATATAAAGTATTGAGGTGATCTTACAAAATTATCATTTACTAAGTTTCCGTGAATGTAAAGAATTAGTAAATTACTAACTTTTGACCTTGCATAAGCCCCCTTGTCTTGTGGAAAATTTATCTTTAGGTAAATCAGCTAACAGAGGTATTCTCAAGAGCCTTCCTCACACATCAGAAAATCATAGATATGGCAAAGTAGTAATCAAATAAGCTACAAAAGAAATGCAACCAAAAACATGCAATACGCTTATGAGCAATGCAGTTCCTCCACAGGCTGATCAGAAAATGACCGTTTCCCATATGAAACTGCCCCAACCAAATCCTATTTGAGAATTCTGCAAATTATTAAAAATGTCATTGTGTACAATCAGTTGTTGTATCTAAAGAAGTGACTATAGAGAACAAAATACCTTGGGAAGCCTTTCTTTTTGAGGTGGACCAAGATATAATCCTTCTTTCATACTATCAATAAATAAGAAAAAAAGTCAACATCACAAGATGACATCAATAAATAAGAGATGATGTGTCAAACTTAGACATGGATATCAAACACAATACTAACATGACACATAGACACCAATAATAATTTGAGAATATAGCAAGGTTGTCAAAATCGGTACTTTACTTCAGGTCGAAAGAGAATAGCAAAATCGGGACTCGTAAAATCGCAATCAAAGTCGAAGGATTTTACTCAAGGACTTTTGTAGAATCGATATAAGAAATTGTAAAATCGCAATCGAAATCGATGGATTTTACCCAAAAAATTTAATACTAAATATATGTTATAAATGGTATATAGTCATAAATGACTTAGTTTATAAGAAATCGTAAAATCGCAATCAAAATCGATAGATTATGTCTATTTTGGTATTCTACTATGGATTTAAGTCGTTGAAGGTGAAGAAAGTCGCAAAATCCTGGATTTTAGGATTTAAGTCGGGATTTTGACAACAATGGAAAATAGAACTGATTCAAATTTACAACACATGTCGGTGTCAACAATAATTGAATCTGAAGTGCGGTTGCAATATAGAACTATAAAAGAAAAACATGAAAACAGCAAGCGATTGGATAGATACCATGCCAAAGTATATTTTTTTCTGTAGTTAACCCCAATTCAGGAACTTAATTTTATTATAGTAATGAAAAGACAAATGTGTATAGTGTGACATGAAAGTGTAAACAAACACGAGAATAAACGGAACTCATTCATTATGCATTCCTTATCTACACAACAAAGTGACACCAACATTTGATTTAATGAATTTTTAAAAAATCTAATTGCAAAAGAGAGTAAAGTTTGATTGTGTCGAATCTTCGAACACCAAAAATGAAGAAGAATAAAAGGGACTCACAAAATTAGGGTTGAGAAGAGAGAGACAACGTGATGGAGATTTCTTGCTATTGGAATCAAAATCTGATTTTGTATAGTATTTGTAGATTGTAGATGGAGACCAAGTAAACATTCTGTTGGGGAAATAGCCTTATTCTGCGTTAAAAACTAACAACTACACTAAAGACAAGGTCAAAGCAAAAACATATTTTAATAATAAATAATCTCAAAGAAAGGTAAAAAAGGTAGTAAAAAAACGAGAGTAAAAAAAAAAGTTATAGAGAAAAACAAATGGTCAAGGCAAAACTGAATTTTGTTTATACTAGATTGTCGACCCGTGCGTCGCACGGGTCATATTGACAATAATATATAAGATTAAAGTATATCAGATAAAAGAGTCGTTGTTATATAAGTTGTATAATCCCCTAAAAAAATCGTATGATGCAATTTTTTTAAGAAGTTGTATAATACAATTAAGTGCATTATTTTAATCAAAAAATACAAAATATTTCTTTATATATAGATCACATTTGAAGTTACATTAGTATTTTCATCATATTCATCACTTATCAGTATCTTCATCCCTTCTCTTGAAGTAACTCTTGAAATTACGACAAAACTTACAATGTAAAAACACAAGTATTTATTTGTATATATTCCAACATACTTCACCTCTTGAAGTAACTCATGTAATCCTCTCTAGATCTTAGACGGGTCAGTCATATATAAGAACTACATAGTTCATGATATTAACTAAAATTTAAGGTAAAATTGCAGATGCTACCCAATTTTTCACTTTTAAATAGGATCTCACAAAACAACTACTCATAGATGGTATCCTTGTTCTTCGTTATAAAGATTGATCCAATCTACAACTAACACATGATATCTGTTGTGATTTGGTCTCTCATAGTATAAATATGATTTTTGTTTCTTTAAATTTCTTCCAATAAATGACCTTTCTCCACCAAAGCCTATTCTTCAAGCTTGCGAGGACTAAAAAGAACAACAAAAATAACAAATGAAATAAAAAATTCTATTTTAGATCAAGTTAAAGATATATTCAATTTCTTCTATATACTTTAGTTGAATGCTATAACTATAAGATTTTTTCATGAGAAGTATTAAATATGAAGAATAAGGATTCATGCTACTTTGATAAACTGGATTTTTTTTAGGCAAGCAAACTCGTATCATTCCGTTAAGAATAAAATTATGAACACATGCATCCACATTACGGTTCAACTTAGTAGCTTGGTTTTTCTTCCATTGAACCATATTCCTAGAATTCTTATGCAGGGTCTGTCTCGAGTCATAATTTTTTTTTTTGTGTGCCACTGCTGCAAGAAAACGCTGGTTTGGTGGTGTCATACCCCAATTTTTGACCTAAGGATCCTACATTCATACACCGACACGTGTCACCTGACCTTGATCAATCCCCGATTTTCAGTGAAAAAATTCGGCAGAGAGGTATTTTAAAATACCTCATTTTGGTTCCAAGTCGGGCCCTCTTCTCACTTTTTTAATTAACTTTAATTTCCATCTTTTATTTAAATTCTTTAATTAATTGACTCTAATTTCTTTTTTTCTTTTTAAATATATGTATATATATCTTGATTTATCTCATTTTTGTTTCTTATTTTATTGTTATTTTGTTTTTATTTATTTTGTTATTATGTCCATAAAAAAACCAAAAATATGCATATTTATCTCTTGGTATTTTTACCTTTTTCATTTTATTTACTTATTTTTATTAAAAAGTGCTTAAGTCAAAAAATAGTTCAGGTTCAATCAAATTCAGTCCAAACACAGCCTGTACGTTTCATTCATTCCAATCCAGTTTTCAGCAAGCCTCATCTGCAGGAATCCAGGAACAGAAGCGCTCCTTCCTCATCTCAAATGCAGATTTTTTTCTGCATCCTCAGTAACAAACCCTACCACTATAAATATAGACCTGCACAAACACACAGAGGGGGCGAAATTCATAAAACCTGCGAGGCCAATTTTTCAACGCACGAAACATCGGCCGAAACTCACAAAACAACACGAAACCTGCATACAGAAAACAAGAACATAACACAATTACAGAGTCATTGTACCGAAACCAATTCACGTTTCCGTAGCATCAAATCCAGTATCAATTCACACAATCACGATACCAAACCAAACTTCCCATTCACACAACCACGAACGGCCAAACACCAAAAACAACAATAAACTCATAAAACGAATCTGAAACCCATGGCTACAATCGCGAACACATATGATTTGAAACAGTCACCATCTCGAATCATTGCCGTCGAACACCGAACCAAAGAAGGGAGCCGCTCTCGAACCAGCCAACACCAGCAGAACCAATCACCACGAGGTACACAAAGACCCGCTTCAATCATCACGAAACCGAGCTGAAATAGAAGGAAAAGGAACAAAGCCAAACGACACAACAACCGGACTTGGCACACACGAGACCGACGCAAGTCGCGACAACCAGAACTCAACACAAAGCTGAAATCCATTCAGATACAGAGGTAGTCTTTCTTCTTCTCCTCTCTCTTTTTGTAAACTTGTAGATCTAGGGCTATTATTTCGTCATTTGAAAATTTTGAGTGAAGAAATAAGTAGCAGAAGAGAGTAGAGAAGAAAAAACCAAAGAAATATAAGAGGAATAGGTTAACAGTGGCGGCGCGCCACCACTTTAAGTGGCCGGCCGCCGCCCATTCTCGTCGGAAAAGAAAAGATGAAACAGAGAGATGAGAGAGCTTTTGAGAGAAGAACGAGAGAAAGAAAGATAGAGAGAGAAGGGAAATTGGGAATGAATGAATCCTGTTAACCACAACCCATTTATACATGACCCTAACCCGACCCATTTGTCCAAAACCGACCCGGTTCGATTACCAAGCCAAGGCCCAGTCATTTGATTTTGATTACTACACCCCCATTTTAACTCCTGCACCCCCTTCCCTGCATTCATTCATTTTTAATTCTTTTCGTTTTTTTTATCATGTTTGTTTTCTTTCTTTTCTTCATGAGTTTCCATATTTATTACGGTCTATGTCATGCATCGGATATTACTTTGATTTGTTCTTTTGCATTCTTATTTTATTGTTAAGCATTTTTTTTTTTAATTTATTAGATTGCATATTAGGTTTGAATGTAAATAGTTCATGTGCATTTTAGTTTAGTTTTAGTATTTCATATTTTAATTTAATTTGTAGTTTATTGCACATAATTTAGAATATATATATTAGGCTATTGTAAAAATCATTCATGCATTTTTTAGTCTAGGATTATCTTCATGCATATTTACATAGTCATTTTTTTGTCATTTATTTTTTATTGCACAAGTTAGAATGTAAATATAGGCTTAATGTAATTTATTTTATTTCCTCGCAGACCATAGAATGTATTAATAGGTTTTTTTGTAATAGCTTAGGAGCATGGGTGCGTGCGTGTGTGTATGCCTTTCTTTTTATGCTTCTAGATTAGGTTAAAGGGTTTCGTGGTGGTCCAACGCCGCCATGGGGTCCCTACGCTTTTACTTCTTTATGCTCCGTTAGTTCAATTTCTTTCCAATTATTTGAAAACAACAAAAACATGCAAATAGTTCAAAAATCACAAAAAATATTTTCTTAAATAAACCTTGATCCTAAATCAAGTGACGTCCTTTTTTATTTTCTTTTCTTAATCAAATATCAATCAATTTAACTTATTTTGAGTCCATTTTCTTTCAAATTAAAAAACACAAACAAATTTATTTGCCATTTGGCTTTTCCTTTTAAAACCTTTTTCAAAACTAATAAAAAACACACCACCAATCAAACGTCAATTTTTACCCCGAACTACGAGGTTTTGATCCCTCACGGGTACGTAGGCAGAGGACACTCGTCCTTCCAAATCAATAAAATGTAGATAATTAGGTCTTCCCTTTTTCCATTTTAAATTCAAATTCTTTTTTAAAACAAGCAAGCTATAGCACATTATTTAAATAAAACTAAAAGGTTCCCGTAGAGTACTACAGACATAAAGGGTGCTAATACCTTCCCTTTATGTAACTAACCCCCGGACCCCCAATTTAAATAAATTTTTTCAAAGTCGTGAAATAATCAAGTGAGTCAATAAGCTAATCAAATAGCCTTGATCTCCGAAAAATGACGCGACAGGTGGCCCATAGTAGTTGTACTTTCATTTGTACCTCTCCATAATCGCAGGTTGTAGCTCCATATCAGCACCACTCACTACACTCAATGTGTGATAATGATGCAGAAGATTTGAAGAATAGATCATTGAAATCATATGCCTGTAACCGGACAGCCTCCATCTCGCAACCTAGTACCCGGACAGTCTCCATGATACAAAAGACTCATATTGTGACTTCTCTTACAACTTACTTTTGCTTCTTTGCGTCTTAATCTTAAAAATAAACTTGTGGCAACAATATAATATAAATTAGTATCAATATAAATTAGTATGATGCATAAGACTCACATCGATAAATTAGTATAATATATAATTTAGATCAATATAAATTAGTATGATACATAAACATGTGACTTCACTTTACCATATCAACCGGTTTAGTCTAGTTTCCAATCAAACAAACACTTTTGCATGAGAAGATCAATGGCTAAAGAGTAATCATGTTGGTTGTAACTTACATTGAAACCAAGCTTAATGGGTAGATATTGAAAAGAAAAAAAAAAGCCAAAATTTCAGCTATCCTTCGCAATAATAAACCTACTTACAAAATATTTGAAACACAGTATGTAACCCAAAGATACTATCTATAATCTGTCACTTCTCTTTGTAAACCCATACATTAATATCCTTGCTACAAAGGTTAGATCAACATAGGGAGACAAATTTCTCTAAAAAAATCAGAGTAATTATAATAGTATGTATGCTTTTAGGCAGTCACAACCGTAGTTTATCATCTGATAGTCTATGTTCAACAATCTTTCCTTCATTCAAGCAACAATATAAGTAATAAAACAAATTCAAAAGGAACAGAAAAAATAGCATTAAAGAAATATAGGACCGACTCCGTAAAATTATTATAAAGATGTTTTTCATCTTTTTCTTCCTTTAGTTTGGGTTCATCATGTATGATATCAAGATCATACACCAAAAAAGAGAGAAAGGCAATTATATCAGAGAAGCTAATCTTGCATTTAAGTTGAATCAAAAAGTATAGAATTTGATAAAAATGATACACCAAAAACTAATTAAATACCTAGATCTTAAACCAAGCCCTTCAAATACCTTCCATGCCTGCTGATTGGTTGATTAAAAGAGAGAAGCAAGTGGAGTTTCATGGTAGAAGGAAACTCGTTTTATTATGAGGGGAAGAAAAAGGAAGAATATGAAGATTAAAATGTAGAGATGCTGTAAGATTGGAACAACCGCTTAACCATTTTTTCGTTTCCAAAATTTAGTAGTATATTACCTTTATGGAAAATAGCATAAATAAATGCAATACAAAGTATCTCAACTCAAGTATTACAGTTTCGATGCAGCTCATATAAATGAGGACGGTGCACCATTTTTTTTTATTGGAATTCAAATTGGCAAAGACTTTGGAGGGAAATATTTTAGGGTTAACAATTTTAGTAATTAATGCATCACAATTAGAGGGAAAATTCTAGGTTTAGGTGTTGCATGACCTAATAAGCTTTAAGAATAAGTTATTTCCATCTTTGTTATGAATACCAGCGTCCAACCTACTTATTTGTCTGTTTTTTCCGATACGCTAACACATGTATAGATTTTTTTTTTTTTTTTGAGCAACACACACATGTATAGATGTAACTATGTTTTTTGTATAAATTAATATATAGCACGTCATACACAAAATATTTTATTTAACAAGAGTAATATTTTGAACAAAAAAAAAAACAGAGAGTAATATATAAAGCTTAAGATAAAAGAAATAAAAAGACAAAAGTGCTGCATTATTAATTTGATAATATGTGTTGGGGTATTTATGTGTTGGGGTATTTTTTTATTTCTTTACTAATGTGTGCCAGGGTATTATTTAGACTTATAGTACATAAATCGTTTCGTTAAAAATTTACTCTATTTTTTAACATTTAATCACCAACTAATTCAAATAAAAACGGAATAATTATAATGATTATCCATATTTAGTTATCTATGTAGAAATGGAAGGAAAAAAAAGTTAAAAAAAAAATAAAAAATCTCAATCCTTCTATCAAGAACCATATAATGTCATTCACCTGGTTATGCCCACATTTATATATATGACCCATTGTAAACATGATTTGTTATTGTGGCACTTACAACTTGATGCCTTGTTGTGAATATTGATGATGGAGCATCATATGATATTCTTGGTTATGTTTTTAATACTTTTCTTTGTTACTGAAGACAAATAAGATGAGAGTTAGAGGAGTTGTCAATTTATGTTAAATGATATGTGGTGTAATTTATCCAAATGAATACACCAACGAATTCCGAGTTACGATTAAAGAAAATATTTTATGGTAAATCAAAAACATTGTAATGGAACAATAATAATGTCGTTTATAGTTTATAACCCTAGTGACTCATACGGTGGCCAACCCAATAGTTAAAATAATTCATAGGACAACAAACTGGTGTGAGGAGAAACCAAGCAACCACTTAGCCATATTCATCTTCTAAACCCCTCCCCTAACTCAACTTCATCAACAATATCTTCACAAATAATGCATTTTGCGATGTTTAAAAAGCTTAAGCTGCAAAAGAAAATCATCATTAAGAATTAACAAACAATAAAATTTGAATCCGTATAAAAAAAAATGAAAATCTAAAAAAAAAAAAATGGCTACGCTTAAAATTCATTAAGTCTTTGAAATCTTGAAAATCCACAAACTGAAGTTTCCCTTGGTGTTAGTTTTGTTTTGATAATGTTTGATTAGGCTAGGTACTAGATATTTTCGATGATGTTTATTGTTTATTTGTTTATAGTAGTTACTGTTAGCATATGTTAAATCACCTAGAAATCCATGGTCTTAGGGTTAAATCACCTAGAAATCCATGATCTTAGGGTCCGTTTGGTTCGAGAATTCGAAGGGGAAGAGAGAGGAGGGGAGGAATTTTAACAGAGGGGAGGGGAGGGGAAATATTTTAATTAAAAACGTGTTTGGTTCGCAAGGAGAGGGGAGGGATTTTAAAATTATTTTACTGTTTTACCCTTAAACTTAATTAAATAAAGATAAGATAATAACCTTAAACTTAATTAAATAATGATAATAAATTAACGAAATAATAACGATGTATCCTCAACAAAAAAAAAAAATGATGTAATCGATAATAACACGATGTAGACGATGAAATAATAGATTAGCAATAGGGTTGTTACAAGTAGTAATAAAAGTTGTTACAAGGAAAAGTTGTTATAAGGATAATATAACCAAATAATAATAATAATCTATACCTATTAATAAAGGCAATACTTTGATTTGGTGTAGCCTTTTTTCTATTCCAAAACTGTCCTTCGTTGGTTTCACAGACTCACTAACTAACCACACACAATTTGGTAATTTCCATCTTTAATGGAAGTCGGTTACCATATTTCAAAAGTCAAAATGCAACCGCTCCTTCAATTAAAACCCCATGTATAGAATCTGTCCGTTCTATTACAGATGTGCCGTGTTTCTACGGATGAATAATGTGCAAGCACTGAAATTGTTGCATGCAAATCAATGAAGAAGAGTAAGTATTCTAACTTTTCCAAAAGAACAGATTATTTTTGTCTGACTCTAACTTGCATTGAGTTAAATTGATTTGTTTGTTCCATAATCAAGTTTGGTTATCAATTAGTATATGGGAAATTGGGAACCTGGATTCTTGGAAGAGAGATTGGGAAGATGTATGCAGGTTGAGAGACCCTCAATATTCAGAATTTTGATTTCAATTCACTTTTTTGAATATTCTCTTCCTCTTGCGTTAACAAAAATCATAAGTAACTTCTCTCATATCATCTTTTATTCCTATTCTTTTCCAATCATAAAATACCATTTGAACATCTAAAAAAAATCAATTGATGAAAAAAAACTCTCTGGCTCAAGATTTGGTTTACTTTTTTTTCTTCTCTTTTCTAAACAAATTCCAGAAATAGGGCGCAGAAACCATCCACGAGAGAGATAAATGAATGAAGTTTTTTTTTTTTTTACTTTGCAGGTTAACAATTTTTGTTTGATCTTTGATTTGTTCTTTTTTTTTTTCATAACAAGTTACCTTCGTTATCTTATGAGATGTTAATTAATTGATTTATGAAATTATGATCACTTGAAACTGAATTTTATCAAGTTGTTTTCCTGTGTGCTTATAATCAATATAATTGACATGTTCAATTAAATCTTTCCAGCACCTACATTCCATACTGTCTTCAGCATAATACGTGGAAGATATTACTTTTTTAAGATTTGACAATTATATATTTTCTAATTTATGACGGACATTTCTGGTCCCTTCAAGTATGTTTCTCAGAATTGTTTATATTTTATGTTTTTGAGAGAATTAGTTTTTCATATATAGTCATCTTAATCTATAACTTTATACAAAGGATGTGGACCTTTGATCTGAATTTTTGTCATTGAAATTTCATCCTTACCAAGTGATCTTTATTACATTTGGTTTTGTAGAGATAGAGAAAAGATGAAGAAATAGGAAACGACTGAGGCATCAAGGCCACATTTTTCATCAACCAGTTTTTTGATAGAGAAATGGAGACATTTTGGTGTCGGTGGCAGTGAAGAAGTCACAAAGTAGTCGGTGCAGTGGGGGCCAAGTTTCTAATCGGGAGATGGCGGTGGACATGCTATGCTAACGTATAGACGAGAAAATTTTCATGTTCTTTCTTCTCTATTTCAAGAAAGGTATATACCGCTCTTTGCTCAATATGTAAATATTTTTGTCTAGGTTACATCTTTTTTCTGTTCTTATTTGTTTTATTAGCCGTGCTAGCAGACTCACCATTCTTGAAGAGGTTAAGGTATTGGGATCTCACAGGGCAGTGAAGATTTTATTGGGACTTCCTTATATCAATTGAAGTGAATGTAATTTTCATTTGGTGAATTGCAATGCTAATTTATGTAGCATCGATGCTTATAATCATAGGCGTGTTTGGTGTCTCATATGTCCCCGTATTCGACACCGACAAGATATAGATACATATGAATACATTGAATTATATTATTCTTTAAATATTTATCGGTGTTCAGATGTTAGTGTCTCTGTGTATATGCTGATGCTTTATACATATGCTAATACATTTAATACCCATTCCTAACCATATTCATTGAGTAACTTGGTGGGCACAAATATACATTTAAATTAGTCAGCTAAGTTAAGGGGCCATACGGCCTTTTTGAATTGCAATGATCATTACAAGTCTTAACCACATTGATTTTTTTGTTGTAACCAAGTCACGTTGATTTAATTTACTATTGCTTTCAGAAATAAAACTTTCTTTTATCCAGTAGCTACATTTTACCCCCGGCTTCATGTTCATATATTGCTTTCTCATTGGTTTCTTGCTTTGCAATATGAGCGACTGGAAGATGGTGAAAATGATTTTTAACGGTAATCACACATAAATGATGGTAAGATACATCTTACTTCCATTATTTTTTCCTTTTTTTAAAGTGAAAAAATGATGTAATTTATATTGGGTTTCAATCTTTTCTTTCTTTCTTTTTCTTCATTTTTCAGGGAGTAATAGGGAAAACTAATAGAGAGATGGAAAAATAACTTTATTATTTTCACTAAATCGTATTATAAGTGAAGTGAAATGAGAGAATGATTGGAATTAATGATTTCAAAAGGGATTTACATATGAGTCTAGAAATTAAAACACTTGGGAACTTATCTAAACCATTGTTGGTTTGGTTTCTTAATTACGGATGTAGTTCGAGATTTTTAATGACACACTATTATTAGAACAGAAAAATGGAGGGAACCCAAGAAGATATGCTCAACTAAAGATAAGGAGTTGATTGTGGTATGGCTACTAATGGTTTTTCCAATACATTAACTTCGATTCAAGTTATGCACCTTCTTATATTTTGTTCGGGTCATGCTGCTATCTCAAATCTCAATAGCTTTAAAAGATATCTCCTATGGTACGAAGAAGAGGGAAGTTCATGGTGATTTAGTTTGTAGAGTGTTTGGTCAAAGATGATACGTGTAATTCAGGGTGCACGATGTGGTCTAGGGGAAGAGGTGGTTGTTGAGAAAAACTGGACGCAATGCAATCACACAAATGAATTTACAGAGTATAGAACTAGACGTGATGCATGCTACTATTAACTGCTCATATCTTTAGAATTATTGTGAAGTAGTTATGTTTTACATTTAAATACGTGGTTAATTATTGTAAGCGCAGTGCAAAAAGCGGACAGATGAGTGTGATGTAAATAGAGATGATGAACATATCTTATATTTTGATTTCAAAGAAAATAATTTGGTTTTGGTTTTTTTCCTTCCATATATAACTATAAATAAAGACCCACTTTTAAGTGTTACATTTGCTTTGTGTTACTCAAGTATACCCAAGTTCAACCCCTAAACTCATTTCAACCTCAACCATAGAGTAGAGAATAAGAACCATAAGGAGTGGGAGAAAGCTCTAGATAAAGATTCTAAAATACATTTTAATGGGGTGATTATGTAACAAACTTTAATTTAGGCTTCTGAATGCAAAGTGATAAAGAAATTATTTGTACATTTTAAATCACCGTGAAAGGTTTTAGATAACGTGTTGATATTATAGCTTTCTTAAGTTTCATTTATATTTCTATTTTATTGTGAGCATCTTAGATGGTATGAAGTGTGTTAAATGCGAGATATGTCAATTATCTTATGTTTACAACTATTTGTATTAATATATAACAATATCAATTATAGTGTGTTTTAATCATAGAATAACTACTATTCAAAGCAACATTTTTTTTAACCTACCATTTTTGTTTATATACATGTGTTAGCGCAGTAGAAAAAGCGGACAGACGGGCACGGGAGTGCCCGTCTGGACGCTAGTAATAATAATAATAATCTATACCTATTAATAAAGGCAATACTTTGATTTGGTGTAGCCTTTTTTCTATTCCAAAACTGTCCTTCGTTGGTTTCACAGACTCACTAACTAACCACACACAATTTGGTAATTTCCATCTTAAATGGAAGTCGGTTACCATATTTCAAAAGTCAAAATGCAACCGCTCCTTCAATTAAAACCCCATGTATAGAATCTGTCCGTTCTATTACAGATGTGCCGTGTTTCTACGGATGAATAATGTGCAAGCACTGAAATTGTTGCATGCAAATCAATGAAGAAGAGTAAGTATTCTAACTTTTCCAAAAGAACAGATTATTTTTGTCTGACTCTAACTTGCATTGAGTTAAATTGATTTGTTTGTTCCATAATCAAGTTTGGTTATCAATTAGTATATGGGAAATTGGGAACCTGGATTCTTGGAAGAGAGATTGGGAAGATGTATGCAGGTTGAGAGACCCTCAATATTCAGAATTTTGATTTCAATTCACTTTTTTGAATATTCTCTTCCTCTTGCGTTAACAAAAATCATAAGTAACTTCTCTCATATCATCTTTTATTCCTATTCTTTTCCAATCATAAAATACCATTTGAACATCTAAAAAAAATCAATTGATGAAAAAAAACTCTCTGGCTCAAGATTTGGTTTACTTTTTTTTCTTCTCTTTTCTAAACAAATTCCAGAAATAGGGCGCAGAAACCATCCACGAGAGAGATAAATGAATGAAGTTTTTTTTTTTTTTACTTTGCAGGTTAACAATTTTTGTTTGATCTTTGATTTGTTCTTTTTTTTTTTCATAACAAGTTACCTTCGTTATCTTATGAGATGTTAATTAATTGATTTATGAAATTATGATCACTTGAAACTGAATTTTATCAAGTTGTTTTCCTGTGTGCTTATAATCAATATAATTGACATGTTCAATTAAATCTTTCCAGCACCTACATTCCATACTGTCTTCAGCATAATACGTGGAAGATATTACTTTTTTAAGATTTGACAATTATATATTTTCTAATTTATGACGGACATTTCTGGTCCCTTCAAGTATGTTTCTCAGAATTGTTTATATTTTATGTTTTTGAGAGAATTAGTTTTTCATATATAGTCATCTTAATCTATAACTTTATACAAAGGATGTGGACCTTTGATCTGAATTTTTGTCATTGAAATTTCATCCTTACCAAGTGATCTTTATTACATTTGGTTTTGTAGAGATAGAGAAAAGATGAAGAAATAGGAAACGACTGAGGCATCAAGGCCACATTTTTCATCAACCAGTTTTTTGATAGAGAAATGGAGACATTTTGGTGTCGGTGGCAGTGAAGAAGTCACAAAGTAGTCGGTGCAGTGGGGGCCAAGTTTCTAATCGGGAGATGGCGGTGGACATGCTATGCTAACGTATAGACGAGAAAATTTTCATGTTCTTTCTTCTCTATTTCAAGAAAGGTATATACCGCTCTTTGCTCAATATGTAAATATTTTTGTCTAGGTTACATCTTTTTTCTGTTCTTATTTGTTTTATTAGCCGTGCTAGCAGACTCACCATTCTTGAAGAGGTTAAGGTATTGGGATCTCACAGGGCAGTGAAGATTTTATTGGGACTTCCTTATATCAATTGAAGTGAATGTAATTTTCATTTGGTGAATTGCAATGCTAATTTATGTAGCATCGATGCTTATAATCATAGGCGTGTTTGGTGTCTCATATGTCCCCGTATTCGACACCGACAAGATATAGATACATATGAATACATTGAATTATATTATTCTTTAAATATTTATCGGTGTTCAGATGTTAGTGTCTCTGTGTATATGCTGATGCTTTATACATATGCTAATACATTTAATACCCATTCCTAACCATATTCATTGAGTAACTTGGTGGGCACAAATATACATTTAAATTAGTCAGCTAAGTTAAGGGGCCATACGGCCTTTTTGAATTGCAATGATCATTACAAGTCTTAACCACATTGATTTTTTTGTTGTAACCAAGTCACGTTGATTTAATTTACTATTGCTTTCAGAAATAAAACTTTCTTTTATCCAGTAGCTACATTTTACCCCCGGCTTCATGTTCATATATTGCTTTCTCATTGGTTTCTTGCTTTGCAATATGAGCGACTGGAAGATGGTGAAAATGATTTTTAACGGTAATCACACATAAATGATGGTAAGATACATCTTACTTCCATTATTTTTTCCTTTTTTTAAAGTGAAAAAATGATGTAATTTATATTGGGTTTCAATCTTTTCTTTCTTTCTTTTTCTTCATTTTTCAGGGAGTAATAGGGAAAACTAATAGAGAGATGGAAAAATAACTTTATTATTTTCACTAAATCGTATTATAAGTGAAGTGAAATGAGAGAATGATTGGAATTAATGATTTCAAAAGGGATTTACATATGAGTCTAGAAATTAAAACACTTGGGAACTTATCTAAACCATTGTTGGTTTGGTTTCTTAATTACGGATGTAGTTCGAGATTTTTAATGACACACTATTATTAGAACAGAAAAATGGAGGGAACCCAAGAAGATATGCTCAACTAAAGATAAGGAGTTGATTGTGGTATGGCTACTAATGGTTTTTCCAATACATTAACTTCGATTCAAGTTATGCACCTTCTTATATTTTGTTCGGGTCATGCTGCTATCTCAAATCTCAATAGCTTTAAAAGATATCTCCTATGGTACGAAGAAGAGGGAAGTTCATGGTGATTTAGTTTGTAGAGTGTTTGGTCAAAGATGATACGTGTAATTCAGGGTGCACGATGTGGTCTAGGGGAAGAGGTGGTTGTTGAGAAAAACTGGACGCAATGCAATCACACAAATGAATTTACAGAGTATAGAACTAGACGTGATGCATGCTACTATTAACTGCTCATATCTTTAGAATTATTGTGAAGTAGTTATGTTTTACATTTAAATACGTGGTTAATTATTGTAAGCGCAGTGCAAAAAGCGGACAGATGAGTGTGATGTAAATAGAGATGATGAACATATCTTATATTTTGATTTCAAAGAAAATAATTTGGTTTTGGTTTTTTTCCTTCCATATATAACTATAAATAAAGACCCACTTTTAAGTGTTACATTTGCTTTGTGTTACTCAAGTATACCCAAGTTCAACCCCTAAACTCATTTCAACCTCAACCATAGAGTAGAGAATAAGAACCATAAGGAGTGGGAGAAAGCTCTAGATAAAGATTCTAAAATACATTTTAATGGGGTGATTATGTAACAAACTTTAATTTAGGCTTCTGAATGCAAAGTGATAAAGAAATTATTTGTACATTTTAAATCACCGTGAAAGGTTTTAGATAACGTGTTGATATTATAGCTTTCTTAAGTTTCATTTATATTTCTATTTTATTGTGAGCATCTTAGATGGTATGAAGTGTGTTAAATGCGAGATATGTCAATTATCTTATGTTTACAACTATTTGTATTAATATATAACAATATCAATTATAGTGTGTTTTAATCATAGAATAACTACTATTCAAAGCAACATTTTTTTTAACCTACCATTTTTGTTTATATACATGTGTTAGCGCAGTAGAAAAAGCGGACAGACGGGCACGGGAGTGCCCGTCTGGACGCTAGTAATAATAATAATAAAAGTTGTTTCAAAGATAATATAACCTAATTATTAATTATAAGGATAATATTGAGATTTTAAATTAATCTAAGGATAATTTTGGCACTGCAATAAAATTTGCTCCCCTCCCCGGGTCTGGTCATGGTGCATAAGGATTTTCCTTATGCACCCTGCATAAGGATTGTTAATATGGCCCATTAATCGTAGCCCAACAAATTTGCTTCCTACACCCCCAAAACCGAAAACAAAGAAAATTGGCAAAACAAAATTTCTCAAAAGCCATTTCTCAAAAGTCACCGTCATTTCTCAAACTTCCACCACCGGAATCACATCGGAAACAACCTCCACCACCGGAAACAACAGAATCGCCGTCATTCTTCACCATCAACACCGTCTTTCTTCATCATCAACACCGTCCTACGATTTCGATTTCGATTTCTTCGAAGATCTCTTCATTCTCACAACAATGAGTCGTTAAGATCCAAACCCTTTCGAAGAAGAAGAGACTCATGTCAATTCTTTTGCGGTTACTTCCTTTTTCACTTTCACTTTTCCGCATAATTCATTCTCAATAATCGCTTTTCGTTTTCTTGTTTTACTACCATTCAATTTTGAAATGCTGATTATTTTTCAGTGATGAATAGTTGTGAATGTTTGTTTGAATAAGTGTTCATAATTTGTTATGTGAAAACCAATATGCTAGAATTTGCCTCTCTTATGCTGAATTTGCCTTTAGAATTTGCGTCTCTTATGTTTGAATAAGCTTAAATGGCCTTATACTTGTTGTACCTCTAATTGTTTATTCGTAGTATATCAGCTAGAATTTGCCTCTCTTATGCAGAATTTGCCTTTAGAGAGTAAAGGTTCACTTAGGCTAACATCTTTTGTCATGTCATTTGAAGTTAGATGTTACTTACTTTTGTCCATTTAAGCTCTTTTTGAGTTTATGAGTACACAAGTCTCGTTATTTAATCATTCTGTTAGAATTGATTTCTTGAGGATTTAGCTATCTGTTTTTGCCTGATGCATGAGTTTTAATTAGAACTAATTTCTTGAGTATTTAGTTGTTATTTTGGTAGTCTATGTAAATGGTGATCAGAACAGTGTATTTTGTTACCTATATAAATGTTTTTGAGTGCCACTGCGAGTGTATAATATGATCAATAATTTTCTTTATTCAGTCCTTATGTATTATTTTCTATATTCAATTTTGAAATGCTGATTATTTTTCAGTGATGAATAGTTGTGAATGTTTGTTTGAATAAGTGTTCATAATTTGTTCTGTGAAAACCAATATGATGTGTAAATGGTTTTTGGAAGTTTTACTCTGAAACCATTTTGCTGTGGAAATGGTTTCAGAGTATCTCTTGAAGATGGGACTGAAGATTTCAAGAGAAAGGTTGAGAATGTTCTCAAGAACAAAAAAGTGTTGCTAGAAGACTAGAGCATTATTAGTTTAAGTTAAGTTAGTGCATTTTGTTTTTTTTTTGTTAATTGCGAGTCAAGAGTTGATGAAAGTTTTGGTTTTAAGAAACAAAAAAATGTAACTCTTCATGGATGTGCATGCTTAAACTTTTACCCATCTATTTGTGTCTCTATTATAGTCCTCACAGTTATTGTTTAATTATTTATTAGTAACATTTTATCATATTAGGGAAAAAATTGCCTATGTGTGCCTTTGTGGAAAAAATTGCTTATGTGTGCCTTTGTGGATTAGTTTTAACATGTGTAAGTAGATGTGTTAGTCTTGCCTTTCTCTTAATTTCACTTCAGATTTTTGTTATTGCATTCTTGATTTTCAATGTCTGCATCTAGGGTCTAGTTTCCTAAATAAGAGCCTTTTAGTTTTGTTTCTTAGGTCATTTGGCAACAATTACTTACCAAAAAGATATGGTAGAACATGAATCTTAGTAAATGCATAATATTAGTTTTGTTTCTTACCACATTGTACGGTATACCAGAGATATTGAAATAAGCTTGTGTTGGCTTCACGCCACGTTGGCAACATACAAAAGCATGTTAGCATGTTTTCATATGCATTTTTGCCGTAATTTTCATCAAAACGTCATACAAAACAAACACTTAAAATGAATGCAGTGTTAACATGTTTAAAAACCGAAAACCAACTACAAACAAATAAGTGTCCAACTAGCTCATATAGATGGGATGTGGCTCATTGTCATCCATTACATAAACCAAACATTAGTCATTCTTTTAAAATTGCTCTTCTAATTAGGGGAAAAAGTTTTTCTTCATGTATGATAATAGTGTATATTTCTTGATTGATTTCAAAAAGCATGTTAGAGGGTAATTTCCAATTTGTAAGTGGAAGAAGGTAATCTTCAGCAGGATTAGAACCCAAACTCAAAAGTTTGGAGATCATTTGTGTCTGCGCGCGCGCGAGCAGTAGGCAGTAGCTACAATGCAATATGTCACACTGTCATAGTGTTTGGAGATCATTTGTTTTACAACATGTTGCAATTTTGTAAAATGGCAGTATGGATTGAAATCTTCATCTTGCTTGTGTTATGTGTTGTGCTGTATAAATCAATGATTTTTTTTTTCTTTTTATTTATTTCACTTAAATGGCAGTATGGATTGAGATCATTTCACTTACTTGCTCCATTTTTATGGTCTTAAAATATCAGCTGAGACAATATTTTCCTGCACTGTGTTTGTGATTTGAAACGGCTCTATTGGTCCATCTCTGCTAGCCATATATGTGCTCTGACCAAAATCAATGGTTGTTTTATTTCAATGATTTTGCCGCATTTCACTTACTTGCTGCATCCTTATGACACTAATATATTTGGTTTTATTGTATGTGTGTGTGAATTATTTTGAATATAACAAAAAAAATCATTATTGTTATTTTTGTTAGGAAAAAACAAACAAGAGCCAGAAATATAAGTGAAAATAAGACGTAATATGGACATAGAGATTTAGAAGCCATACACCACAATGCACTTTGTTAGAACTTTGTTAAACTCTAAAAACTATGCAAAAACCATTGTGCTGTGGAAATGGTTTTGGGCAGTTGTACTCCAAAACCATTAGATGTATTTAATGGTTTTCTTTGATCATGCATGTGAAAAAAACTAAAGAGCTAGAGTCATTGCCATCATTCAGTTTTGGGCTAACACAAATGGAGGAGGAGGAAAGCAATGACACAGCTTCATCATCTGATGGTGGTAAAAATAAGGAGCAGAAAACAAGAAAGTCTAAGGGTAAAGAAAAGAAGCATCAAAAAAAGAAACAACAAAATGTTGCACAAGATTCAGATGATGAAAATTATGGGAAGAATGACAAGGCTGCAAAAACTATGGATTTGAGAATTGGAATCTGTTCATCAATATTAAGCGACTCAAGCAATTGCAAAAGTAACTATGTGGAGAAGGCAGCAACTTCATACTATGAAGAATTGATTCAAAATCCAGCACGTTAATGTTTTTTTTATTGAATTTCTGGATTTCTAGATTAGTGTTAAATTTCTTGTTAATGTTTGTATCAAGTTTTTGAATTTCTTGATTTGTATCTAGTTTATGGTGAAACAAACTTAGGGGTATGGAATACTGAAACCATAAGTATGGTTTAATGGTTTTGATAGTTAGGTGTGTCTTTTTATATTATCTATCATATTATATTGTTCATCTTATCTAATTTTTGGTCCAATAATGTTCAATTTAATTTAATTTTACTAAAATTAGGGGTATGGAATACTGAAACCATAAGTACGATTAAATGATTTTGATAGTGTTCTATGTGAAACCAAAATAACTGCCTAATGGTTTTAAATGAAATTATTAATTTGTTTTAAACAATTTATCTTCTAGAAAAAGAAAACATACTTTTGCTTTATTTTATGTTTGTTTTTCGTGTTAAACCTCTCGAGTTTTTACGAAATGTGACATAATCAGTTGGTTGTGTCTTTTTATAGTATCTATCATAGTATACCGTTCATTTTATTTAATTTTTGGCCTAAGAATGTTCAATTTTATTAAAATTAGTTTTCAAAGTAACCACTTAATAGTACACATTTTGATAGTTTTCAATGTGAAACCAAAATAATTGTGTAATGGTTTTGTAATAAAAAAAATGTGATAAACATTAAAATCATTATTAAGTAACCACTTAATAGTACACACTTATAACCTATTAAATAATTGTCAAATGGTAAATAAAATAAAAGAATAGTGAAAATTATTATTGATAAATGGTTTTAAATAAAAACTATTACTGAAACCATAAGTATGGTTCAATGGTTTTGATAGTGTTCTATGCGAAACCAAAATAACTGCCTAATGGTTTTAAATGAAATTATTAATTTGTTTTAAACAATTTATCTTCTAGAAAAAGAAAACATACTTTTGCTTTATTTTATGTTTGTATTTCGTGTTAAACCTCTCGAGTTTCTACGAAAAGTGACATAATCAGTTGGTTGTGTCTAATGGTTTTGTAACAACCTATAATCATGAATACGTAACAACAAAGAATGTGAATGTTATAATTTCCAATAACAAGTGCTCCACAACAAGTGCTCCTAAAAGAATATTGAAAATCATTATTGATAAATGATTTTAAATAAAAACTATTGTTGAAACCATAAGTATGGTTTAATGGTTTTGATAGTGTTCTTTGTGAAACCAAACTAATTGTCTAATGGTTTTGTAACAACCTATAAGCATCAATATCAAAACGAAGAATGTTATAAAGAATGTGAAATGTATAATTTTCATTACATCATATCAAAATATTCCCAATAAAATCTAGTACAAACTTATAATAGTACAAACTAATCATAATCCAAAATATGTCTGTTGTTAAAAATTGAACATTATAGGTTCAGAACTATACAACGCATAAAAGAAAATTCAATTCATAAAAACCCTAAATCCTTCCAAAAATACTAATCCGCCATAACCCTAAAAGCACCTTCACCACCCTAAGCACGTTCACCGCGAATGCGACGAGCAAGCTGAATGTCCTTTGGCATAATTGTCACCCTCTTAGCATGAATTGTACACAGATTGGTGTCCTCAAACAATCCAACCAGGTAAGCCTCAGCTGCTTCCTGAAGTGCAAGAACTGCATGGCTCTGGAATTTCAGATCCGTCTATAACAACAATATCAAAAACAAAAATTACAAATTAAATAAACCAAAGAGGAACAAGATTTCACACAAACTCGATTATGAAACTAATTAACAATATTTACCTTGAAATCTTGAGCAATTTCACGGACAAGACGCTGAAATGGAAGCTTGCGGATCAAAAGCTCAGTACTTTTCTGGTAGTACTTACGGATCTCACTGTAAATAACATCAATCGAAAATTAACAACAACGAAAACCTAAAAATCATAAACCGCAAATTCAAAATTCCTAAAAATTATGAATCCAAAATTCAAATTCAAAACTATGAAAACCTAAAAAATTAGGGGAAAACGAAATTACCGAAGTGCGACGGTTCCAAGACGGTAACAGTGAGGTTTTTTGACTCCTCCAGTAGTAGGAGCAGATTTCCTGCTTGTCCTCAAGGTTGTAACGCCAATACTTCCAGTTCTCATATGCTTTGACAACAATACTCCACTCCTGCCATAGAACTAATAAAACAACATTTTGACCTTGCAAAGAACAATTGAATAGATCAAGGCAAGGAGCTATGGCCATCAAACTTGATTTTGCATAGGATAGAGGGAAATAGACATATCTAGCACAATTGATTGAAAGTACAGATGACAAGTAATTCAATTTGAAGAAATTGCAGCCATAATTAATCCAAGCAAATGAAGTTCTCTTGACAATTGTTAGACAAAGCACAAGCAACCAACAAGAAATTGCAATGGATAATGCAGCTCCCACATGTCCAAGTTTCTGAGGCAAGATGAAGCAATACACTTTTTGAATAGGGGAATATGTCAAAACACTATCAGGAGCCATAAAAGTAACAAGATGGTCATATATGTGAGAACTTCCTTTAACCCCATTGATGTGTATGAGTCTATCAGCAGTAAGGGCATGAAGGATAACGATTGCTAGAAAGTATAGAATGGATGAAAACCATATAAGTGACACTTTCACCAAGCACTTGAACTCTTTCATTTGTTGCATGTTGCAAAGACTCCATAGATAAGCTGTTGAACCACTTGGATTTATTTTGGCTTTGTTCAATATCTTGAATTGATATGTGCAAGGAAGCTTTGAATTAACAAACTTGGGTTGCAAGAAATCAGAGAGTGAAAGGATTGGATGCTGAGCAGGTAGCACAAGTCTTAATTTCTTGACTACAACCACAAAGACTTGAACAATACTACTGATGGGGCTACCACTTGATTTAACTTTAACATGTGAATTAGCCCCCATGAAAAACACCACACCTGACATGAACCACAAAGCAGCACGAATTCCCAAACCAATTGCTAACACCCAACAAGTAAAATCAATGGAAAATGTAGCTTCAATGTGAACTAGTCTCAATTGAAATCTCAGAACCCAACAAATAAGAACATCCATACATGCGGTGGGTGGGATAAAAATCAAGTAAAACAGCATACTTTGATTACGGAAGTGGTGAATCACAGAGTGAAGGATTGCATGGTCAAATAGCTCAATAATAACATAGATGCAATACTCATAATCCTCAAGAATAGTGATCACAATATTCACACTAGCACACTCAAACTCTAGCTTGCAGTTAAAAGTTGAAAAAGTCTCATGAAAATTGACAAAACAAACTATAGTTTTTTTCTCTAAACCTTTGTAAACCTTCCAACCAATGGAATAATAATTCCTCTTTGCAAAAAATTTTCCACATACATATTCCAACCAATACCTCAAACTTTTCATAATTTTCAGAACATGAAATCCATAACCAATAGAATTCCCATGAAGGGATTGCTTGCAATGATAGTTTGACGGGGTAGTCAAGATCCCCATGCTTAGTCATCGACGAAAACCCCTTCATCTCTATTGAAGATGTTTGAATGGTGGAGATGGAAGCCAATAATGATGGCTTTATCGCTGATTCTGATTCCAGCAGTGGTGGCACAGGTAGATATGTGACTGTGTTTTGTGGTTCCGGCGAGGTCATCGTGAAACATGAATCTGGAGGTTTTGGTGGCGGAATTGTGATCGGAGGTGGAGGTTGAGAATGTGATAGTGAGGCTGACGGCGTGGGAAGTGAATCTGTGTGATTTTCTTCTCCCACCGAGTTAAAATCAATCGAAAAATTCGAATCGAAGAAAACGAAACCCTAACATCGAGAAAATGGAAAACAAATCAGTTATGGCGGTGAACGGTAGTTACCTTGGTGGCGAGCTGCTTCCTTGGAGTCGGCGCAATCCCGCCGTGAATCAACTGGAAAACGACGTCGGAGTTACGCGCGCGAGCAAGGTTGAGTCGTATGAGGTAGGAGAAGATTGTGGTGACTGATTGTGGGGTCTGAGGTGAGAACCATGGGATCATTACAAGTGTCCAATTATCTGATGGTTTTGATTAACTTATGCATGGTGCATAAGTTATGGCTTATGCACCATAACTTTTGCCCCCTCCCCTTCCCTTCTAAAAATTGAACCAAACACTTCAAACTAAAAATCTCCCCTCCCCCTCCCCTCCCCTCCCCTCCAAAACTATCGAACCAAACGGACCCTTAGTTTCCTACGAAGTATCTCGTGTGTAATGTGACTTGTGTGTCAAGTTTTATTGGAACTCTCTGCTAAGCTATATGAATTGAATCATGATTCGATTAATTTGTATTCTCTGCTTTAAAGTCAAATATTTAACATTATTTTTTGCTTACGTTTGTTACTAATCTTTTTTTAGAGTAATTAAAGTACAATCTTTAACATTATTATTTTTTTATCACGTTTGTTACTAATCTTTTTTTTAGAGGATTTAAAGTCCAATCTTTAACATGATTTTTTGCTCACGTTTGTTACTAATATTTTTTTTAGAGTATTTAATATCCAATCTTTAACATCACATTTGTTACTAATATTTTTTTAGAGGATTTAAAGTCCAATCTTTAACATTATTTTTTGGTCACGTTTTTTTTAGAGGATTTAAAGTTCAATCCTTACCACTATTTTTTTCTCACGTTGGTTACAATTGATCAAAGGTTAAGGAAGAGTAACTTAATAAAATAATAAAATAATATGGAAATACTGTTTTTTGTGGACGTAATAAAGTAATATGGAAATACGGTTTTTTGTGGAAAGGATATGAAAATACTTGGCAATCTTTGTCGGTTGTATTGAGGGGAACAACACATATGTACAACATAAAATCGGCTGATAAAAAAGTAACATTAGTTTTTGTTTTGTGCTATTTTTTTTGTGAGTTTGATCTATGGTTAACGGAGGTAAAAGAGGGTTAACAGGGATGATTAGTGACATGGATTAGTAATCCACGTGTTATTTTATAATTGGCTGACAATAAGAACAGTTCATAAGGAATTGTGTGTAAGTTTTCTCGTTAAATCAAATTTATTTTTATCTATTTGTTACATGTGTTATTTTTATTTAAGATTAAAATTAAAAATTAAGTGTATTTTTGGAAAGAAAAGTTCAACCCAAAAGTGTGCTGAAAGGATATATAGTATAGATAAAAGACCGGAAACCCAATTAATGTGTTCAATCCAAAAAAATCAGCATCATAATAGTGGTATTATTAACATTAACAATATACCCCTGAAGAAAAAAAAACATTAACAATCCTCTTTCATAAAATAAAAAAAACAATAACAGTATAAATAAATGTAGATACCCTAAAATATTTGTGGTTATTCTTGGTCCCTATTGCTCTCTTTGATGTTAGGGTTTTAGGTTTTCAACTTCAACGCCACTGGTCCAATGGATGATATCCCTTCATTTAAGATGCAACTTCAATCCAAAGCGTCTGTGTTCATTCCTGGCGAAGTTATTGGCGCAATCCAATCTTTCCTTAATGTCAAAACCATCCCTCGATTCCAACTTTCATCCAATTGCACCTTAAGAAATCGTCACTAAACCCTTGTTTCATACTCACATCCAAGGTTGTTAAAATCGGGACTTTACTTCAGATCGCAATCAAAATCGAAAAATTTTACTCAAGGACTTTTGTAGAATCGATAGAAGAAATTGTAAAATCGCAATCAAAATCGATGGACTTTACCAAAAAATAATAATACTAAATATATGTTATAAATGGTTTATAGTCATAAATGACTTAGTTTATAAGAAAACGTAAAATCGCAATCAAAATCGATGGATTTTGCTTATTTTAGGATTCTACTATGGATTTAGGTCGTTGAAGGTGAAGAAAGTCGCAAAATCCTGGATTTTAAGATTTAAGTCGGGATTTTGACAACAATGCTCACACCTTTTATGCAACATTACCGCATGGAAAGTGTACTATCCTTACCGGTGCGTCGTTTACTCGACAATCCGTCGATCACGGTTGCCTGTGACACTAACCAGGATTTGTTGGATAATCAATATTTTTTGGGTCATTGGTTCGTTCAATGGATTGTTGTGCTTACTTTTCTCATCTTATTCAAGTATGCAGGCTAAATTCTGGTTCCGTCTCTGGAACCCTGCAACCAGGACAATATCGGAAAAACTAGGGTTCTTTCACGTTAATACACCTCTATTAGGCATTTTCGATTTCACTTTTGGTTGTGATTATTTAACAGGGACTTACAAGGTTGTAGCGGTTCGTAAACAAATCCTGAGAATGAAGGTGTATGGAGAAACAAGGTAAGAATTTTCAACTTGGGTGATAAATGTTAGAGAAATATTTCGTGTCCTCTTGTCAAGGGTAATGGTTTGCATTTGAGTGGAACAGTTAACTGGTACACTATTCGGGATGATTTGCAATCAAGTTTTGCTGGAGGAACATTAGAAGCTTCTGTTCCTCTTCTTGAGCTTTTGGTGATTGCTTCGCTTGATCTTTCCACAGAGACATTCACACAGTTTTTGCTTCCGTCGAGTTTTAATGAGGTCAGGGGCGGTTCTAAGGCCCGGCGAGCCCGGGCACTCGCCTGGGCTCCGGCCCAAATTTTTTGCAATTTCTTATGTAAATCCCCTTGAATTTCTTATATAAACCCCTATAAATTGGGCAATTTCTTTAAATTTTTTATTATTTGCTTGCAATTTCTTATGTAAACCCCTATAAGTGTATTGCAAATTTTTTTTCGCCCGGGCTTTATAAAAATCCTGGCTCCGCCACTGAATGAGGTGCCATGTGTGGATCCATATCTTCTGGTTCTGATAGACCGCCTTTCCTTTTCCCATGATTTTAAGAGAACTGAGTTCGTTACATGGCAAATGAAGGAGTTTGGAGTTCAAGAGTCTTGGACTCAGTTATTTAGAATCAAATACTTTAATCTTCAAATGCATAACCTTCCAACCGATGATGATTTTGTAGGATACATGAAAAAGGCTTCATTGTTGCCATTCAACATTTCTAAGAATGGAGAGACATTGATATTATTAACAAATGATGATGAAGGTCAGAGAGTAATTATCTATAATAAGAGGGATAAGAGAGTAGAGAGAAAAAGAATAACCAATGGATTATATTACATATTCTTTGATTATGTTGAAAGTTTGGTTTCGACAACTTCGAAGTAAGTTATCTTCCACCATTTATAATTGTTTAATCTATATTAATTTATGTATGTTGTTTTAAAAACTTTCTTGTGTATAGTAACATGCTGATGCTTGAATATTTTATATGATGCCTTAGGTTGTTTACAATGGAGAATGATTCGTTCTTAATGGATTAGCAATCTACTGGATTAAATGGCTTCCATTTTATTATATTGGAGGAAAAAGAAGACGAAGAGGGAGAGTTTTTTTTTTTTTTTTTGAAGAAACCTAAATTATCCCACGCAAATTGGCACCGGAAGAGCATTTCTTATGAGGATGAGGATTAACTAAGTGCCATTGACCTTGGGTGAGACCATTTGTACTAGATTATTATGATCAAAGCATCCGAAGGAAGTAGGAAATAATGATCTTAATTGTTTTATCATCTTGATTTTTGTTTGAGGGGTTGAAAACATGAAATTTGTACATCTAGCTCATGTTTTATTTTTGTCATTTTAATATTTAACTTTGATCTTTATTTATGTTTAAATTCGTATATGATACATGAACTTATATCTTGTTCAAATTTTTAGTTGTTTACTTGTTTGACTAAAAATAGAAAATGCTAATATTTCTGTTTTAAAGATGATGATAGACTTAAGATGGAGGGAAATGTTGGGTGAAGCATATATGTATAAGGAAGAGTTGTTGTTTTTGTGATTTTTGTTGGTGTTGGGTGCTTTTTGGTTTTTTAGGGCACTTTTGGTAGTCCTTTCTTTGTACATTCATTCTTCTCGTTCGATCGGTTTTTATTATATATCTATTTTCTATTCAAAAAATTAAATAATTTCTCCAGTTCTCTAGCGTAGCAGACAATTCAAAGAGCTTTGCTTGCAATTTTTGTAAGTTGTTATGTGTTAGTCTATTTTCTATTGAAATGTGTTTTTGAAAAATGTAGATCTAGGCTTCGTGATTTAATTTTTGGAAAAAATAACTTTGGATTTGGACTCAGGAGAAGAAAAGGAATCGATTCATGTAAAAAGTTTCAAAAAAAAAAATAAAAAAATATAGCTCCGACGGCGGCGCCGCCACCCTAGGGCGGCCGGCCACCGCGTCGGAGCTGTTTCCGGTTTTCTTCTCCGGCGTCCAAGTTGCAGAGGTGAGTGAGAGTTTCTCTCACTAGAAATGTTTTAGAGAGAGGGAAAGAGGGAGAAATGAGGAGAAAACCGGCCTTATGGCCTTTTATAGCTCCATCGAACCGGTTTGGTTCAACTGAACCGAACCGGTTCCCTTTGATTCTCCTCCTTTCTTTCTCAGTCATTGGATCTGCTTCTGTTGTCCTATCTAATGGCTCCTGTAATTTCCTTGAAACTTTACCATGCACTCTAGTTAATATTGCATGTTTCACAGCTTAAAGACCGTTAGATCTATCATCTTATAGATCCAACGGTCACTGAAGCTCCCTGATCAATCCCATGGTACTTTTTTTTTTGTTAATACTGTGTACATACTCATCTTTTAGCCTTATGATCAATCCAAGGGCCAGGATCAAATCCTAAAGCCCAGTGGACCAAGTGAAGACCCTTTCACTCTACTGTTTCGCTTTTCATACCTCCCAGTATTATTTTTGCATCCCCCTGCATTACTTACTTTTTTTTTTTTTACAAACTTTTAAAATAATTTCATGCTTTTTTTTTTCTTTTAATTTCTTTCAAATAATATTATCCCATCAATTTTAAAGCTTTATTTTCTATGCTTTATCTCATTTTTAGTTCTTTGCTTTAAAAAATTCATCTCATGCATTTTTAATGTCTTGTTCAATAATTTTCCATATGAATCATGCTTTATTTTATGCCTTGCTAAAATCTTTTCTTATCATCATTGCATTGCATTTTAGTATATAATGTTTTTAATTTTCTCTTTATCTCATTATATCATGATTGTTTTAATGTGGGTACCTACTCATTTTTCTCCTATTGCAAAGCCCCATAATGTTTAGTGTGTATAATTAGGGGAATGATGTAATTTGTTGTGGGCTTTGCATTTAGGAATGATATGTAATAGCTTAGTAATTGCACACACCGACACAAGCACCGACACTATCACTTTATTTATCGCTTTACTCTCGCTTTATTTTTCACGTTGTTACGCTCGCTTTCCGTTAGTCTAAAAAAATCCTTTTTATCTCAAACATCAAATAAGCAAAAGTCAAATTATTTTCTTAATAAACCTTGGATCCAAATCCAAGAGATTTTCCTTTATTTTCTTAATCAAATTCCTAAATGAACTTTAATTAAACTTAGACTAAATTTCTCAAATAAAATGAAACAACCTCACTTCTATTTTATTCTTCTATACCTTGAGGTCTCGTAACCCTTCTCAAAATCATTTTCAAAATCAAATTAAAATCAACCTAACCCACAAAAATATTTTTATAAGAGAGAACTACGGCGGTTTTGATCCCTTTTAAGGGTACGTAGGCAGATGCTTTATTCCTTTCAAATCGATCAAATAAAAATAACAAAAACTCCTACTTCTTCTCCCTCCATTCTTTCACTTGGACTTTAAGCAATAAATTTTCAAATAAAAATAAAGTTAGAAAGAGGTTCCCACGGAGTACCGTGGACGATGCGGGTGCCTAACACCTTCCCTAATCGTAACCGACCCCCGGATCCAAATAAGGGTTTAACTCATTTTCCCTTCCCACGAAAAATCGAGAAAGTCCAAACGATTGAGGGTTCAAAACCAATCAATGGATTGACACCCGAAAATCATGGTCTACAAAAATGGCGACTTCACTGGGTATCCTACGCGGGTTAAGCCCACCTTTCTTTCTTTCTTTCTTTCATGCTTTATTATTTGTATATACTTTGTAAATATTCATACGTGAGGGGTCAGAAAAAAGTCCTACTCCTGGACTTGAGTGAAACATAAGATAGGACGGAGTACGATCATAGTGCCATACCAGGAGCGGTCCTGCCTATGTGTGCATGTGATATAACTCCACTCAACGTGGGTTCAAGAGTAAATATACGTCACCATGAGCGGTCGTGATTGGCGATATTATTTTTGAAACCCATCAAGCGTTGAGGACCTTTAGATCACCTTTAACCCATCTTGTCCTTTCTAGGACGTAGTGCGGTGGCTAAACCAAGAGCGGTCTTGACTTTAGCTGTCACGCGATACTACACTCAAACTAGACTTCCTTGTGAATACTGTTGGTCTAGGAGCAGTCCTACGCACCGATAAGTCCATGAGGGTAGTTGTAATTTGGGAACTTGGTAGAACCTTTGTTACAAGTGCAATTTAAACCATAGTCCTTACCAAATGGTGTTACCTTCACCTCCAACATTTTGAATCTAACCCCCCATGTATTTGAATATTCTTAGCATCATGCATTCATGCATTCATCCATAAATATTTTTTTTCATTCATAAAGCTATCGAAGGATTTAGACAAGTATTTTTGTAAACATTGTAGATGAATCCCGAAACAAGGAGCATTAAGAAGTATAGTTTCAAGAGACCGGATTTGACAAAGCTAAGGGAGCTAGGGAATTAAGTTGCTAATCCTAAGAAGTTCCGGGAACGGTATGGGAGGTTACTCGATCTCATCAGGGTGAGGGTGAACGACGGCATCTTGGAAACTTTGGTGCAATTTTATGACCCGGTTTATCACTGCTTTACTTTCCCAGATTACCAGTTGCTCCCCACGCTTGAGGAGTATTCCTATTGGGTCGGCTTACCGGTGTCAAAAGAAGTACCCTTCAATGGCCTTGAACCCGCACTTAAAGAGACAACTATTGCAAAAGCACTCCATCTAAAGCCTTCCGACCTAGTTCAACCCCACTTTACCATTAAAAACAAGTTCCTTGGCCTAACCGCTAAATTCCTCCACCGAAAAGCCTCTAACTTTCTCCAAGCCAAAAAAGCCGATGCATTTGAATCCGTTCTCGCCTTGCTTATATATGGCCTCTTCTTGTTTCCCAACATGGACAACTTTGTTGACTTTGTTGACGTCAATGCCATCAAGATTTTCCTCACCAATAACCCAGTCTCTACCCTCCTTGCAGATACTTATCACTCCATCCACTATAGACATCGCCAAGAGGGCGGGACTATCGTTTGTTGTGCACCTCTGTTATTCAAGTGGTTTGCTTCACACTTGCCCGCGGCCATCTTCTCCAAGACCGACATGGGGTATGCTTCTTGGTCTGACAGACTTATGCCTCTCACCCCGACCGACATTGTTTGGGCTCATCCGGCAGCTGACACTGAAGGGATCATCAGTGCTTGTGGAGGATTTGAGAATGTGCCCCTCATTGGTACAGGTGGGGGAATTACTTATAATCCGACTCTTGCTATGCGCCAGTATGGATATCCTATGAGAGGGAAGCCAGATAATATTACTTTATCCAGTGAGTTCAACCTTAATAGTGAGGTAGATCGTACAGATTTGAGGATGCGGTTTGTGCAAGCTTGGTACACCGTCCGTAAGTTTGATGGGATCCAGTTAGGGAAGAAGCAAGACATCGCACACAAATCCTACACTCAGTGGGTGATTGAGAGGGCTGTGGCTTTCGGCATGCCTTACACCATACCAAGGCACGTGTCGGCGACTGACCCAGAAGTACCATGGCCTTTGTCCCCAGAGACCAAGAAAGAGTACCAAGAGCGTTTGCATGCATCCAACTTGTTGGAACAAAATGTGTTTAACAATGAACCTTAAAGAGTTTTGATGATAACAAGGTATTAAAAATTGTAAATTGGACTAGCTAATATTTGTTCAAGTGTACAGGACCATAATTACAAAGTTACATCATCATTGGTTCTGAATGAGCAAATAAAGAGCAAAGGAAACAACAAAGATTTGAAGCTTGGACGCTCCTGAAGGCAACTTGTTACTGAAGAAGAAAAAGCGCTCCTGAAGTTAAATCGCTTCTGAAGTAAGAATAGTGCTCCTGACGTTAAGACGCTTCTGAAGTAAGAATAGTGCTCCTGAAGACAAGAAGTCCAGAAGCTGTATCATCAGAAGCTGCATCATCAGAAGCTGTATCATGAGAAGCTGCATCCATCAGAAGCTGCATCATCAGAAGCTGCCTCATCAGAAGCCATTTCACTAGAAGCTGAATTTCAACTGGATTTGCAAAGAATCAAGAATTGAAGTTTTATCAATGCAAAAGCTGTCTATTGGATTCGAAAACACAAACAAAGGATTAGTGGAATTTGCAACGGTCATTTCAAAGGTGTTTGAAGGCGTGTGCTTGCAATTTGGACGAAAGCGTTGACATTGTACTTCGTACGAATTGTACAACCACGTTCTCCACTACTCTGTTTTGTGTCCACGCTACAGGACAAGAAAACAGCTCCAGAATACGGTTTCGTCTGCATAGATGTTCCTTTGGATAAGGAATGGATTTCAAATTTGTTCTTCATAGGACAACAACCAAATCAGGCAATATATCATTGGTGAAAGATCAAGCTTCAACAACGACTCTTTGGTGTGCTGGCAATTTCACAACGTCTCTTTCACACCTCTATATAAATGAGTGAAGACCTAGAGAATTGGTAATGCAAGAACGCTGAACGAAAGACTCACAAGATTTTCACAAGTACCAAACCTCTGCTGAATTGTTCTGCATTCACTTAGAATTTCTGTGTCTCAAAGTCATATCTTAGAAATTCTTAAGTCCATTGAGTCTGTATCTGATTTGTATTGTGAGCACCTCTGATTGTATATCAAGTGTTCAAACTTAAACAATTTTCTGTGTAATTTTGTTTAGTTAGGAAGTCTCTTGCAATTGTGCTTGAGCAGGAAGTCTCTTGATTGTGTTCTTGAGCAAAGGAAGTCTCTTGCTTGTGTGCTTGAGCATTGGAAGTCTCTTGCTTGTGTGCTTGAACATTTGTAATCAGATATTACTCATAGTGAAATCTCCTTGGAAGTGCAAGGGGGACTGGACTACTTCCGGATTGTGGAAGGAACCAGTATAATTGTTTTGTGTCGTTCTTCTTCTCTCTCTCTGTTTTATTCCGCTGCATTTAGATTCTGATCATCACTTCAGAAGCTGTCTCACTTAGCTTCTGATCAGTGTATTCAGTTGTTTAGGAGAAACGAAGAATTTTTCAAAACACAATTCAACCCCCCTTCTTGTGTTTTTCTCACCTTCAATTGGTATCAGAGCCTTGGTCTGTTGTGTAACACTTAACCGTGCAACAGTCAAAGATCTGAGAAAAACATGACTACTCCTCCTCCTAATGGTTCTGGTTCTAGTGATACTAGCTATAAAAATGTCTCACATGATTATAGTGATAGTAAGAAAACCAGTGTTGGAAAAGTTCCAAAGTTCAATGGAGATGCTGAAGAGTTCTCTTGGTGGAAGACCAATTTTTACAGTTACATCATGAGCCTAGATGAAGAATTATAGGATATTCTGGAAGATGGTGTCGGTGATTTAGTCCTTGATGAAGAAGGAGCTGCTGTGGATAGAAAGAAACATACTCCAGAACTGAGGAAACTCTACAAGAAGCATCATATTATCAGAGGAGCTCTTGTCACTGCCATACCCAAAGCAGAGTACATGAAGATGAGTGACAAATCCACTGCTAAAGCTATGTTTGCTTCTCTCTGTTCAAATTATGAAGGGAGCAAGAAGGTCAAAGAAGCAAAGGCTCTTCTGCTTGTACATCAGTATGAGCTATTCAAGATGAAGGATGATGAAACTATTGAGGAGATGTACTCAAGGTTTCAAACCTTAGTTTCTGGGCTACAGATTCTAAAGAAGAACTATGTTGCTTCTGATCATGTAAGCAAGATTCTCAGAAGCTTACCTGCCAGATGGAGACCCAAGGTGACTGCCATTGAGGAAGCTAAAGATTTAAACACTTTAAGTGTCGAAGATCTTGTTAGTTCTCTCAAAGTTCATGAGTTAAGTCTTAATGAACATGAGTCTACTAAGAAGAGTAAATCAATAGCTCTTCCATCCAAAGGCAAGTCATCAAAAGCTCTCAAAGTGGTTGAATCTGAAGAGGAAGAACAGTCAAGTTCATATTCTGAACCAGATGCTGCTGAAATGGTCATGCTCTCAAACAAACTTCAATATCTGGCCAAGAAGAACAGAAAGTTTCTCGCCAAAAGGGGTAACTCCAGAAGCTCAAGGATAGAAGATCAGAAGGGATGCTTCAACTGTAAGAAGCCTGGACACTTCATTGCTGAATGCCCTGATCTTCAAAGAGAAAAGTCAAAGGACAAATCAAAGAGGTCTACATTCAAACCAAGCAAATTCAAGAAGCAGATTAAGCAGAGTTTAATGGCAACCTGGGATGACTTGGGTAGTGAATCTGGATCTGATAAAGAGGAAGCTGATGAAGATGCAAAGGTAGCTGTTGGGTTGGTAGCAACAGCAACTTCAGAAGCTGGATCAGATTCAGACTCAGAAGATGAAAACGAGGTATGTCTAAGAGCAGTGCCAAAGCAAAGATCATGGTACCTAGACAGTGGTTGCTCAAGACACATGACAGGAGACAAGTCCATGTTCCTCAGCCTAACAATGAAAGAGGGAGGAAATGTGAAATTTGGAGGCAACCAGTCAGGCAAGATCATAGGTACAGGAACTATTGGTAATTCCTCTACCTCAATTAATAATGTATGGTTGGTAGATGGTCTTGAACATAACCTTTTGAGCATTAGTCAATTCTGTGATAATGGTTATGATGTGCTTTTTGAAAAACCCAACTGTACAGTAATCAACAAGGAAGACAAATCCATTGTGTTCAAGGGAAAGAGAGTTGACAATGTCTATAAAATCAATTTTTCTGAACTGGCTTATCAGAAGGTGATTTGCCTACTATCAGTGAATGATAAGAAATGGATGTGGCACAGAAGGTTGGGACATGCTAACTGGAGGTTAATCTCTAAGCTTAGTAAGTTACAACTTGTGAAAGGGCTACCAGACATTGACTATCATTTAGATGCACTCTGTGGTGCATGTCAGAGAGGGAAAATTGTGAAATCATCTTTTAAAACCAAAGACATTGTTTCAACCTCAAGACCTTTAGAATTACTCCATATTGATTTATTTGGACCAGTGAGTACTGCATCCTTATATGGAAGTAGATATGGATTAGTCATTGTTGATGATTACAGCAGATGGACTTGGGTGAAATTCATAAAGAGTAAAGATGTTGCGTGTGATGTATTCAGTAGCTTCTGCACTCAAATTCAATCTGAAAAAGAATCAAAAATTTTGAAAATCAGAAGTGATCATGGTGGAGAATTTGAAAATGAGCCATTTGAAGCTTTTTGTGAAAAACATGGAATTTTCCATGAATTCTCTTCTCCTAGAACACCACAACAAAATGGGGTTGTAGAGAGAAAGAATAGAACTTTACAAGAAATGGCCAGAACCATGATTCATGAAAACAATTTACCAAAACATTTTTGGGCAGAAGCAGTGAATACAGCATGCTATGTTCAAAACAGGATCTATATTAGACCTATTTTGGAGAAAACAACATATGAACTCTTTAAAGGAAGAAAACCCAATATCTCTTACTTTCATCAATTTGGATGTACATGTTACATTCTGAACAACAAGCTCTACCTAAAGAAATTTGATGCCAAGGCCCAAAGAGGAATCTTTTTAGGTTACTCTGAAAGGTCAAAGGCATACAGAGTGTATAATTCAGAAACACTCTGTGTTGAAGAATCTATGCACGTTAAATTTGATGACAAGGAGCTTGAAGATAAAACTTCAAAGCAAGGTGAAAGTTCTGCAGAGATACAGGTTCCTGAAGCTACTCCAGAACCTGATCAGATAGCTGAATCTGAAGATAGTCCAGAAGCTGAGCCCACATCAGAAGCGCAAGATGAAACTGCTTATGATGAAGCACAAGATGGCTCACATCAAGAAGATCCTCCCAGAAACACATTCAAACACAAGTCTTCACATCCTGAGGAGCTAATCATTGGAAACAAAGATAGTCCAAGAAGAACAAGATCACATTTCAGACAAGAAGAGTCAATGATTGGACTAATCTCAATGATTGAACCTACAACAGTTGATGAAGCACTTTCAGATGATGGATGGATCCTAGCTATGCAAGAAGAGTTGAATCAATTTCAAAGAAATGATGTGTGGGATCTGGTACCCAAACCTCAGCACAAGAACATTATTGGAACAAAATGGGTATTCAGAAACAAGCTGAATGAGCAAGGTGAAGTAACAAGAAACAAAGCCAGGCTTGTTGCACAAGGGTATAGTCAACAAGAAGGCATTGATTACACTGAAACGTTTGCTCCAGTTGCAAGATTGGAAGCAATCAGGTTACTTCTTTCCTATGCAGTTAATCATGGCATAATATTATATCAGATGGATGTCAAGAGTGCATTTCTCAATGGTGTCATAGAAGAAGAAGTGTATGTCAAGCAACCTCCTGGATTTGAGGATATTAAATATCCTGACCATGTTTTTAAACTGAAGAAATCACTATATGGCTTGAAACAAGCTCCCAGAGCTTGGTATGATAGACTAAGTAATTTCTTAATCAAAAATGACTTTAAAAGAGGACAGGTTGATACTACACTCTTCAGAAGGACCCTTGGGAAAGATATTCTTGTTGTGCAAATATATGTTGATGATATAATATTTGGTTCTACTAATGCATCTCTTTGCAAGGAATTTTCTGAGTTGATGCAGGATGAATTTGAAATGAGCATGATGGGAGAGCTGAAGTTCTTCCTTGGCATTCAAATCAATCAATGCAAAGATGGAGTCTATGTTCATCAATCAAAGTACACAAAGGAGCTTCTGAAGAAGTTCAAACTTGAAGATTGTAAAGTGATGAACACTCCAATGCATCCTACGTGCAACTTGAGCAAAGAAGATGAAGGTGCTAAAGTAGATCAGAAGCTGTATAGAGGTATGATTGGTTCTTTGTTATACCTCACTGCATCTAGGCCAAATATTTTATTCAGTGTATGCTTGTGTGCAAGATTCCAATCAGATCCTAGAGAATCTCATATGACTGCTGTCAAGAGAATCTTCAGGTATTTGAAGGGAACAACTAATCTTGGACTCCTTTATAGGAAATCCTTAGATTATAAGCTAATTGGATTCTGTGATGCTGATTATGCTGGTGATAGGATTGAAAGAAAGTCAACCAGTGGCAATTGTCAATTTCTGGGTGATAATCTTATATCCTGGGCTAGCAAAAGACAAACAACTATTGCTATGTCTACAGCAGAAGCAGAATACATTTCAGCTGTAAGTTGTTGTACACAACTACTTTGGATGAAACATCAGTTGGAAGACTATCAGATAACTCCTAACAGTATTCCCATTTATTGTGATAATACTGCTGCTATTTGTTTGTCTAAAAATCCAATTTTGCATTCAAGAGCGAAGCACATTGAAATCAAACACCATTTTATCAGAGATTATGTTCAAAAAGGAATTTTAGATATACAATTCATTGATACTGAAAATCAATGGGCTGATATATTTACTAAGCCTTTAACTGTTGAAAGATTTGATCTTATAAAGAAAAATTTGAACATGCACTTTGTATCTGATTAGATGTTTGCTTGCTCCTGAATAGGATTTTAGGTTCTGAAGTTAGTTCAGAAGCGGTAGTCCATCAGAAGCTCTTTATTGAGGTTCTGAGGAAAACTCGCTTCTGATAATGACGTCAGCATCTGAAGTCCAGAAGCTGGATTTGTTGCTTCTGAATAGTTGAATTAGTGGAAACGTTGGAAGTTACCTTTTAAAAAGTAACTTCTGGCCCACTAACTTGGTAGTTACTCTGTGAACTTCTTACGTGGCCTGTATGTGTTGGTGTATAACTAAAAGGGCAATGATGATTTAATAGCTTTGAAAGTACTTTTCACGCGCCCCCAATTTTGTCATTAATGTTATGTTTGTTTGTCTCTTTTGAATTGCAATCGTTTTACTTTTAACACTTTGACAATTCACACACTACTCACTCACAACAAACACATTTGCTCTCAAACCTCTTGCGAAGTAAGCGCATTCTCTCAACTTTAGAACCCTAAAATCTTCATCTTCTTCAAATCTTCGTCAATCATCAAATGGCATCATCAAGCTCAAAAGTTTCAGAATCTACATCAAACATGCAAAGAGTACCAGAATCTGAGTCCATCTACAAAGAGAAGACTATGGATATTCCATGGGAATCCTTAATAGTTCAAGTTGAATCGCCAGTAGACTTCACTTCACTCAAGAAGTACGAAGTGAACATGGAAGGCTATGTAGAAATTCAGAAACTGTCTGGATACTTCAACATGCTAAATGGGCCAACATATGTGAACTTGGTCAAAGATTTCTGGTTAAGGGCTGAAATCGTCAATGGAAAGCCTGTGAAGACAGCAGATAAACCAGCTGGGTCGAAGAAAGGAAAGAAGGAGATTGAGTTGAATCCCACTTCCTTCAGTAGCCTTGAGATAAGGTCTGAAGTGATGGGTATTCCCATAATCATCACAGAGGAGATAGTTGCTAAAGCTTGTAGAATGGATGCAGAAGGAAGGTTTCAAGAAATTGTTAAGAAGGATGATGTCCTGCTGCAAAACTACTACAACACTCTTCTGGGTGGTAACAAAGATGCTAAGCCTTCTGAAATGGAGATTCACAACAGGATGTTGGTGAAATTCAGTAACGATTGCTTCTTTCAAAGAGCAGGTGGGTCTGATCAACCCAACAACCAACAGAAGCTAGCAATCTATTTCATGACCAATCTGGAAAAGATAAACTTTCCATGATATGTATTGGATCATCTCTGCTGGGCTATTAATGAAAGCACAGTCAAAGGAAGGAAACAAGTGCCCTATGGAAGATTGCTCTCTGAGATCTTTTATCAAGGGAAGGTGCTGGATTTATTGAGAAGAACAAGGGTTGCTTCTGATAAATGCTTCGAAGTTTCTACTGCAGAGAAGACTATCAGTAGCAAGACTTTGCATTCAATGCACTTTTTCAAGACAGCTCCTAAAGATGAGAAGTGGTTGGAGATGACCACAGAAGAATCTGAGACTATCAGGGACTTTCCTTCCTTTGTTAAGGAAAGTAATCCTGAACACTTAGCTAGATTAATAGCTGGGTACATCTTGGAGGTTGATGCAAGTTCTCAGGAGGATGCTGCTCTTGCTAAAAGGAAAGGAAAGAAGGCCAGAACCAGTACTGAGTCAGAAGCTGTTATTGCTAAAACTGATAAGCAAAAAGTTGCTAAGTCTGAAGCTAAACCTGTTTCTATCAAGGATAAAGGAAAGATGCAGAAGGTTGGTGCTGCTTCTATTCCTCAGAAAAGAAGAAAAGGTAAGGCAGATTTAGTAATCACTGAAGAGAAGCTGCAGGAAGCTCTTCAAGAAATAGAGAAAGAAGAGGCTGATCCTAAGCTAAAGAAGAAGAAGGCTCCCCTTCAACTTGTGAGTCCTATGGTTGAGATGACTCCAAGAATGAAAAGAATGGCAGATGAACGTGCTTCTGATCTTATATCAGATAAAAATGATCTAAAAGCACAATACATTCATCAAAGAGATGAAAAGCTCAAGGCTCTGGGTATGGAAGATTGTGATAGGTACTTCAAAGAGAAATTGGCTGAAGTAAGAGCCATTGCTGGTAAGTCTACTGAAGACAATGAGGATGAAGAAATGATGATTTTTATGGAGGATGCTCCAGAAGAGGGAACTTCAGAAGTAGTTCCTCAAGCTGCTGGTCCACAGAAGATCACTTCTGAAGCTGGCCCTGCAGTTCAGGTAATCCAGATTCCAGTCACCTCTATCCCCATTTCACCCTCTTCACCATCAGTACCTGAACCAATAGAAGACACTTCTGTCTTAGACAATCTTATTCTACACTATTCAGGTGACTTACCCAAAGACAAGTTTACCTCAGAAAAGGCCTCTGAAACAACTCCAGAAGCAGCTGCTTCTGAAAATGTTGTTTCAGAAAACCCCCATCAACACACACCTGAACCACATAAACCCACACCACCCCCACAATCACCAATAGCTACCATTGACCCCCAACTCAACACTCAAACATCAACTTCACCACAACAACCACCAACTGAAATTGAACACTCCCCAGAACCAACTCCTATGGATGTTGACATCTCTCAAGTCAATGTTCAAGCCTCAACCTCTACCACACACATTGCTTCTGACCAGCCTTCATCTTCAAACACACAAACACACTTTACCATTCCAGTTCCTAACCCTGTTCAAGATTTGGAAATCAGTGATTCTGATCTTGAAACCCTTGAACAACCACCCACAAACATCCTGGAATCTGGATATATTAATTCTGAGCTTCTGACAATCCTTAGTCAATTGCATAATCTGGTGGATCAAAGAAGGACAATTGATCTCACAAGTGCATATGAAGACTCCTGGGCATCTCTTCAGAACCAGGCAGCTGAGCTTATTGAAGATATCAAGGCTAAATGCATCAGAGTCAAGCAAGCTTCAGTCAGAAGGCTAATGGAGCATCTGAATCAGAGTCTTAGAGTAAGAAGTTCTACACTGCTCCTGGCAAACCAGCCTTTCTTCTTAGAAACGGATTACTTGACCAGAGAAGCCAGGTTGTGTAAGCTTCTGAAGAAACAGATGGCACAGCAGCAGCAAGAAGCTAGAGAAAGGGAACAAGCTCTTCTCCAGAGGCAACAACAGCTTGAAGAACTGTTGCAGGAGAAAATTGAAGAGATGGAGAAGATGAAGAAACAACAACAAACCAACCCTTAGTTGCACACCCTTGTGTTTTTCTTTTTGTTTGTTGTTTGTTTTAAATTCTTAGTCCTTGCTTCTGAAACCATCTTGTTTTATTTTTCTATGCTTCTGAATGCTTACTGCTTCTGACTGTTTAGCTGCTTCTGATATTTTAGATATTCATGTTCATATATTTTTGATCTAATTTATTTAGTTAATTTCCTATTATACTCTCTCATGTTTGAGTTTTTCTCATATCTTTTTGTCTTTTATGCTTAAATTTATTTCAATTTTTTTTTGATAATGACAAAAGGGGGAGTATATGTGACAAGTATTTAAAGGCTCTGAGCCCCATTAATGGCATTTGAAATTTTTTGAAAAACTTCTATCATTTTTTTTTACCTTATTGGTATAAGCTATGAACGAACGAAGGAGTATCAAAATTCAAGTAAAATTAATTGAACCATTCTTCTTATCTATAAGTTAATTCTTTCAATGATTCAATTTTGTTTTTAAGCTCTGATATTTTTTATTGTGCGAAAAATGAATTTAATTAACCTGGATAGAACTTAGGGGGAGCTTACAAACCTCACCTTAAAGACTATCAGACTCAGGGGGAGTTTGAGCTTACAAACCTCAGATTCTGAGCTTACAAACCTCAGAACCCCAAAGTCAACTTGTTAATTAGATTAACAACAATTGATCAATTTTAAATACTTTTGTTTGTCATCATCAAAAAGGGGGAGATTGTTGGAACAAAATGTGTTTAACAATGAACCTTAAAGAGTTTTGATGATAACAAGGTATTAAAAATTGTAAATTGGACTAGCTAATATTTGTTCAAGTGTACAGGACCATAATTACAAAGTTACATCATCATTGGTTCTGAATGAGCAAATAAAGAGCAAAGGAAACAACAAAGATTTGAAGCTTGGACGCTCCTGAAGGCAACTTGTTACTGAAGAAGAAAAAGCGCTCCTGAAGTTAAATCGCTTCTGAAGTAAGAATAGTGCTCCTGACGTTAAGACGCTTCTGAAGTAAGAATAGTGCTCCTGAAGACAAGAAGTCCAGAAGCTGTATCATCAGAAGCTGCATCATCAGAAGCTGTATCATCAGAAGCTGCATCCATCAGAAGCTGCATCATCAGAAGCTGCCTCATCAGAAGCCATTTCACTAGAAGCTGAATTTCAACTGGATTTGCAAAGAATCAAGAATTGAAGTTTTATCAATGCAAAAGTTGTCTATTGGATTCGAAAACACAAACAAAGGATTAGTGGAATTTGCAACGGTCATTTCAAAGGTGTTTGAAGGCGTGTGCTTGCAATTTGGACGAAAGCGTTGACATTGTACTTTGTACGAATTGTACAACCACGTTCTCCACTACTCTGTTTTGTGTCCACGCTACAGGACAAGAAAACAGCTCCAGAATACGGTTTCGTCTGCATAGATGTTCCTTTGGATAAGGAATGGATTTCAAATTTGTTCTTCATAGGACAACAACCAAATCAGGCAATATATCATTGGTGAAAGATCAAGCTTCAACAACGACTCTTTGGTGTGCTGGAAATTTCACAACGTCTCTTTCACACCTCTATATAAATGAGTGAAGACCTAGAGAATTGGTAATGCAAGAACGCTGAACGAAAGACTCACAAGATTTTCACAAGTACCAAACCTCTGCTGAATTGTTCTGCATTCACTTAGAATTTCTGTGTCTCAAAGTCATATCTTAGAAATTCTTAAGTCCATTGAGTCTGTATCTGATTTGTATTGTGAGCACCTCTGATTGTATATCAAGTGTTCAAACTTAAACAATTTTCTGTGTAATTTTGTTTAGTTAGGAAGTCTCTTGCAATTGTGCTTGAGCAGGAAGTCTCTTGATTGTGTTCTTGAGCAAAGGAAGTCTCTTGCTTGTGTGCTTGAGCATTGGAAGTCTCTTGCTTGTGTGCTTGAGCATTTGTAATCAGATATTACTCATAGTGAAATCTCCTTGGAAGTGCAAGGGGGACTGGACTACTTCCGGATTGTGGAAGGAACCAGTATAATTGTTTTGTGTCGTTCTTCTTCTCTCTCTCTGTTTTATTCCGCTGCATTTAGATTCTGATCATCACTTCAGAAGCTGTCTCACTTAGCTTCTGATCAGTGTATTCAGTTGTTTAGGAGAAACGAAGAATTTTTCAAAACACAATTCAACCCCCCTTCTTGTGTTTTTATCACCTTCACAACTGTGAGAAAGTCACTTTGGAAAGAATGCTCCGCAAGAAAGAACAATATTATGAGATAGTAATGGGTATGTTAGAGCAAAAGAATTGGGAAAGTGAAGAGAGGCGCCTTGAGATTCTCCGATTGGAAAACATCATCAAAGAAAAAGATGCCACACTTGACAGGGTCCCAGGACAAAAGAAGAAACAGAGTGCTTTCTTTGCCAGCACATGTTCTCATCCGTCTCCCTAGAGTGTCTGAAGTTTCTTCTAGAAGTTGTTTATTGCTTTATGCTTTATATTTGTATTGTTTTATATTTGCAAGTGTTTTGTATTTGCAATTCTATCCCTTGGCTTGGTTGTTAGAAAGGGAATTACCTTGTGTAACACCCTATTTCTATTAAAGCGATAAAACACGCGAATATAACAAATATTCAAGAAATAGATGCTACGTCTCAAAATAAAACCAACTAACATCATGCATATATATAATACTTCAACGGTCACAGCGGAATACAATTCATAAACTTCAGTATATACATGCCATGGTCAAATATATCCTCATGTGAAAATACTCCAAGTCCGACAAGTGGACATTAGCAACAACATAGCAACAGAATCCAAAAACAACAAATAGACACTAAGCCTAATCAGAGCCTAGATACTACGACACTGACACGACAACGGAGAAAGCTTCCGTCGTCCAAACATCCAACAAGCAAACTCACCAAGCATCTAGTCCTGCACAACGTCTACCCATCCATACAGACAGGTAGGCGGTCGAAACCACTGGGGGTAAGTATTACATTAATCATAATTCACGAAAAACATTTATCATGAACATTGGAAATGAAAGACATATTCAAGAATACAAAACAACAAATCATACATGTATTCATAGTCTTCATGATTCTCATGCCATTCAAACCATTCCATATCATCATTCCAAGTTCATATAAACAAGTGTATCATACACGTATCACATATACATAACCCTTCCTTCTAGAACACTAGCATCACATGATCATTATTATCCCCCATCACTTAAATTTCAAGCTATCACATTAATATCATAGCATAGCATGCATATTCAACCTCTAATCAAGTCATCAACAAAAGCTCATCATTTGTCAACATCAATCAATGAAAACATTACTCACTTCATTACTCATCTAGCATGCTTATCTTAACAAGTATAATTCATCATATCAAAGTTATAAGCAAGCCATCATCATTATCAAAGAACAACAAAACTTAATTTGGCAAGATTATATTACTTTTTGGGAGAAACTATTTCAGTCTGTAATTTAAAAACAACAAAACTAATATATTATATCTTGAAAGACACTATATAAATCACTATAATGTTAAACAAATAATACTAATCAAGTATAATATTGGGGCTATGACAATTGAAATAAAAATAGTGCTAACCAAGAGAAAAGCAAGCTACTTTTCATTCATTCTAAAGACTCCAAATTTCCACTGCACTATACATCTAAGAAAGATTAGACATTCAAAATTAATTTACCTTATTGTGCAAGGATAACTGACCTGAGATCATTCACTAATTCCTGCCATGATTGCATGTTTAGCCCAAAATTAAAACTTATACTCCCTCCGTTTCAAAATGAGTGTCGTTTTAGGTGTTTACACACATATTAAGAAATGCAATGATTAAAAGAAAGAAATTGGTTATTTTACCAAATTATCCTTATTAACTATTGGTTAGTTTTAAAAGTAATACTTTGGAAGTAGTGTGCAGAGTATAATTGGAGGGTACAATTGAAAAGAAAAAGTTATTATTGCATTGGAAACTGAAAGCGACACTCATTTTGAAACAAATTTTTTTCGCTAAAGCGACACTCATTTTGAAACGGAGGGAGTAGTTAATACCAAAACACCCAAAACAAACCAAGTGACACCCAATAAAAGTACTTCAACAAACAAATTATATAAACTATTCCAATAATAACACAAAGGGTTAATCTAACCAAGTGATAAACATAAAAAGTGAAAAAGTGTGTGTGAACATGATAAATCTCTCTTATTCAGACACAATCTTCAACCATAGTTTGAACAAAGATATCAAATCTTTTTAGTATATTTTTTAGTACACAGAGATATCAAATGTTTTTCATATAAAAATAGTTTGAACAATAACTAAAACACATGCAACCTGAATTTGACCCCCCAAAATGTTAATTACTTACGTCTTTCAATTCAAGATAGATATTTCATTTATCTTCTTCTCAAACTCCTGAATTTGAACAAAAGAACAATTATAAATTTGAATAACCATACTACTTTATATAAACAATACAAAACAAAATGAGTTATATCCTTTATCATAGCCCTTTTTGAACCCTAATTTCAATCACTCATTCAACATTCATATCAAAATTAAGTATAATCCATTAAAAAATCTCAAATAAACTTAAACTAAAAATTTATTCAAGCAAATCCTAATATGTAAATCTGTCAAGCAATAAAACATTAAAAAAAACAGAATATGAAATTGGGATATGTATCCAGAAAAAGTTATAAACTTTTATCGGTAATAAAAGGTGAATAGAACATTTATAAAATCCAATTTCAATTATAAACATCAAACAAATGAGTAAAACATAAAAATGATAATTTAGCATCCATGACCTCAGAACTTGATTATGAGTTAAGCACATTTAAAACAAATGTTAAATGCCATTTATGATGCGATTTTTTTTTAAAGACAAAATTACAAACACTTAATTAAATGTCATTTCTTGTAAGATCTAAAACAAAATAAACGAATATGAAACAAAATAAACACATACCTTTTCTTGTTGCTTTTTCTATGAAGGTATCTTGAGAATGAATGATTCAACCCAATAGCTACTGCAATTTCAATTTCAATCATGTGCTTATCAAATGCAGTTATCACTTACAAATATGACCAACATATTGACAATGACAACAACTATCTATCATTTATCCAAAAGTTATAATGTTAACTTGAAATTCCAACTCACATCCAAAAGCATTTCTTAAAAACAGAACAGAACCAAACTATGTGAAAATAACATGAAAAGAAAAATAGAAAAAACATAGAAAACATAAATAAAACGAAAATAATTAAATGCAAAGTTAGACAAATGCAAATCTGAAAATACATCAACCAATCTTTTCACATATGAAAAAGTTAATGTAATTAAAGTAATCTATTAAAGTTGAATAAAATGAAGTTATTATTATGATATAAAATAAAATAGCAATACCTTGCAACCATGTTGCTTGATTTCTCATATAGATTTCTTCATTTCTGCACAAAATCACGTAAAACAAAATTGCAAAATCAGAATTACTCAAACTAACAACCCATCATATTTGAAGCTAACATAGTTAATGAAAAATCCATTATCCATTATAATTTACAAAACAGAAGCAATAATTAATTAACGTTTTGAAATTCAATTTGAAAACTGAATCTGATACCTTTAATTGTCATACCTATTTCTTGAAATTCATCGGCACCAATTTCTGATTGCACATGAAAATAGAAACATGGTGTGTGTGAGTAATTTTCCAGAAAGATAAATGGGATTTGACCAAAAAAATTGTTTACTCAAAATTCAAAATATAATGGATCTATAAATCCGAAGATGAAAATGGATGAATCATTACCTCCTCCCCAGAAGTGTGTGTTGCTATCTCATTCTTTCATTTAGCGACAGATCCAAAATTTAAAACTACAAAAACAAATAATATTAATGTTTAGAGAGATTTATGACAATATAAACAGAACCAAATTAAAATGAGTATTTTTGGATGAAAGAGAGAGAAAGGAACTGATGATACCTCAGCGCGGTGGAGAGAGAATTTCGACGTGGTGGTCAACGGTGGTCTCAAAATTGAACTTGATAGAATGTATAAATGAATGAGTTGCTTTTGTAGAGGATGAAGAGATGAAGATGATGATGGCTTTATTTTAGTGGGAGGAGGCCGAAATTGATAGAAAATGATGAAAGAAGGTAGAAGAAAGATGATTTCATGGATGGAGGTTGGGGTTTACGTGAGAGAGTGTGAGGAAGAGAGAGAGAGAGAGAGAGAGAGTGGTGTTGAGTTTGTGTGTGTGAGAGAAAAAGTGAGGAAAATAAAAAGAAAAAGAAGTTTAGAAGGAATGGAAGATAAAGAATATAGAAAGTGATGTTTGTTGGGATAAGAGAAAAAATAGGAGGGAAAGGAGGATTTGAAAAATTTTGAAATTTGAATTTTGAATTGAAAGAGGGAAAATATAAGATAATGATATTTTATTGTTTGTATTGTGTAAATGCTTAAAGTGGAAACTTTAAAATTATTTTTTAATGGTGATGTGACATTAAGGGGCTTGTGGATGTGACACGTTGGATTGGGGATGTGCCACATTGGATTGATGTCAAAAAAGTTGCTATTTGTTGCTTCATGTTTGTATATTATTAAGATACATATACAAATCTCACCTCATCATTATTATTAAATAACCATCATCAATTGATTCACCAAGTGTATAAGCACAAACAATTAAGGCATGCAATTAGAGCATAATACAATTATTCACAACCATCCACAAAATTCACCAATGTACATATACACCAATCCACATCATCACAACATTCACCAAATTTCACCAATACACAAATTCACCAAGTCATATATTCAATTATGACACAACTCATCAATTATTCAAATGCATGCAATGTTCTAGACTCTTCTCTAGATGCATGTGGTACCAAATCAACAACAGTCATTAGATGCCAACTGAACATCTATGTAAGAGTACACCTCCTCTTACAACAACTATGTAAAAGTACACCTCCTTTTACATTTCAACAACAACAACAACATGGTATGATGCATGGACATATAGCAATGACTCGATAATGCACAACTCCAACATAACAACTACCAAAAACAATGTAAAGGTACACCTCCCTTTACATTTCAACAACTCAACAACATTGCATTATCAAGAATCATGCCCATACATTCAACAATCACATCTCAAAAAAAATTCATCAACATTCATCAACATTCATCAACATCGATTTACAATTCATTTCCATTTACATCACATAAATCAAGTAAAATGGAATAACACAACAATTTATGACAAACATCATTCTCAACCTTCCACAACCATTCAAACACAGTTATTTAATCATATGTGACCATTCACAAAAGATTCATAAGACTTTAGTCCAACAAGATTCATTTCTACCAAGTTCGTCTCCAAAAGTCACCATTTAAAAATAATAGAAGTTATGAACCAAAACCAATCCTACAAGCTCAATTGCCTATGCCATGTATTCTCACAAGTCACTTATAGGTGCAGTAGAGGATACATAAGTATTTCATCGGCCAAAAACGACGAATTCAAGAAAAACTCAAAGTTCGTCTCACTTTTTCACTTTTCACAAAATTTTCCATTTTCAAAGCAAAACAAGTTAGATCCATCACCTCATAGATTAGATAGTATTAAACACCTTAATTGAACTCATAAAACCCAAGTTTGAAGTTTGGAGACAATCCATAAGGTTTGGGTCGACTTAGAAATAGTTATGCGGATTTTTCGTAAAATTTTCCTAAGACAACCTTGGAGTATTTTCCTCATAACTCACAAACCAAAAATCATTTGCAAGTCAAACCAAAGCCTCTGGAAAGCTAACAAAATTATCTACAACTTTCATGTTTACGTCAAAAGCCAAATCAAAACAGAAATGTGAGAAAAAGACGCAAGAACACAGAACATGAGTGCTGGCTTCTGATCTGGGTCAGCTTCTGATCAGGGTCAGCTTCTGATCAGGATCAGCTTCTGATCTGGATCGCTTCTGAACTGGTTCGCTTCTGAACAGGTTCGCTTCTGAACAGTAGCGCTTCTGAACGATGCTTCTGAACAGTAGCGCTTCTGAACAGTAGCAGATTTTTTTAACCTTCACGTTTTCGCGCATAAAAATCAAACCGTTACTCCGTTTTCGATGCCGTTTTCGCCTATACGCTCCTGACACTTAGCTCTATCATAATATACAGATAAATTCAAGTTTCAACCATCCCAAAATCATTTCTCCCAAACCTCACATGATCATTTTCTTTGCAAAACCGCTTAAACACCGACATTTCACACGAAAAACCCGTTTTCTCCCAAACAACTCGACTAACACAATCACAATATGAAAACAGAAATTCTACCAATTCCAATTCATCCAAAAACATCAAAAACTCAGTCAACAACCTCATATATCAAAATTTCATTTGGGTCCTTCACATGAACAACTTGACACAAATTTCACCAATTTGAACAACAACAACAAATCTCATCATAATTCATCATTTCAATGATACCCATTGCATCAATTCATCAACAACACATGTTAAAACAACAACAACAATATTTGAACATGAATTCATCAACAATTCAACAACCACAACTTCATTTATCATCAATTTCATACAAAAACATATCATGTTCATTTCTACCCATTTTGACATACAAATTCAACAACAACAACACAATTAACATTCAATTCATGCATATAATCATGTCAACAAAATTAAGCACGAAATTCTACAACCAAAATCAAATTAAGCACTTAACCACAATTATGCAAGGAATTAGGGTAGAATTAAACTAAAGGATTATGATTAAAGCCTAACCCCCTTACCTCTAACACCAAGAATCTTTAATTCAAGCCTCAATTTAGCTCCTAGATGATGAATCCCCTCCTCTAGCTCTAGCCCTTGATCTTGTTCTACTCTCAAGCTTCTATCTCTTCTCTTCCCAAATGAAATGAAATGTGAAATGTTGTGAAACCTAATTTTCACCAACAACTAGAGTTTATATATGTGCTCTATTCAATTGGGCTTATCTCTCAAACCTTAATGGGCCTAACCCATTTCTATTCTAACACCCAAAATGTCACTACTCACTTAACGGTAAATTACAACACTAACGGTCACTTACCGGTAAATAAAATGATTACTACACTCTCTCTAGTAACTTGGTAAAATAATACTCTTACTAAGCACTAAAATAATTCTCATCCAAAATTACAAAATTACCCCTACTCTCAAAATGACCAAAATGCCCCTAAGTCCAAAATGACTAAAATACCCTTCTACACCGAATTCTACAATTCCCAACCAAAAAAATACACACAGATGCAAATAATCACATAATAGCACACACAACACACATAAATAAATAATAAAATAAATCTAGCGAAAAATCGGGCTGTTCAACTCTCCCCCACTAAAAAGAATTTTCGCCCTCGAAAATTACCTGAAGAAAACAACTCTGGATACGCAACCCTCACTCTACCCTCCGATTCCCAAGTGGCACTCTCACCGGTTGGTCCAACCCAAATCACTTTAACCAAAATGACCTCCTTGCCACGCAACCGCTTCACTTCACGATCCTCAATCCTAACTGGCCAAGTCTCGACAGTCAAATTGTCTCTTACTTCCAAATCATCCACTTGAATCACATGAGACGCATCATACACATACTTCCGTAACTGAGATACATGAAACACATCATGAAGATTCGATAAAGATGGCGGTAACGCAATCCGATACGCTACACCCCCAACCTTCTCAACAATCTCAAACGGTCCAACAAAACGAGGAGTCAACTTCCGACACTTCAAAGCACGACCAACACCAGTTACATGATTCACTCTCAAAAACACATGATCACCAACCTAAAATTCGATGTCCTTCCTCCTCTTATCATGATAACTCTTCTGCCTACTCTGAGACGCTCTCATCTTCTCTTGAATCATCTTAACCTTTTCGGTGGTCTCTTGCACAACTTCTGGTCCTATCAAGGCACTTTCACCTGACTCATACCAACACAAAGGAGTCCTACACCTACGACCATACAAAGCTTCAAACGGTGCCATCCCGATACTAGAAGGAATACCATGCAATCTAACAATCTGCTCAATGTAGATCTCAGCCAACTTCGCCACAGACATACCGGTCTTAATAGGAATAAAATGTGCCAACTTCGTCAACCGATCAACAATCACCCAAATCGAATCAAAGCCCTTAACAGTCTTCGGCAAAGCTCCAACAAAATCCATAGAGATACTATCCCACTTCCACTCTGGCACAAACAACGGTTGCATCAAACCCGACGGTTTCTGGTGTTCAATCTTAGACTTCTGACAAATCAAACAAGCATAAACAAATTCCGCAATCTCTTTCTTCATTCTAGGCCACCAAAACAACTTCTTCAAATCCTGATACATCTTAGTTGCTCCTGGATGAATACTCAAACTACTTCTGTGACCTTCTTCCAAAATCTGTCTCTTAAGCTCAAAAACCTTTGGTACACAAACACGATCACGAAACATCAAAACACCGTTCCCATCCAATCTAAAGTCTCCACCCTTGCCTTGGTTAACTAACACCACATGATCCACAAGTTCCAAATCTTCCCTCTGGCCATTCTTAATCTCTTCCAAGATATTACTCGTCAGCTTCAACATTCCCAACCTCACACCATTCGGTGTCAATTCGCTAACCAAACTCAAATCTCGAAACTGCTCAATCAACTCCAACTCTTTCACCATCAAAGCAGACATATGCAACGACTTCCTACTTAAAGCATCGACAACAACATTGGCCTTTCCAGGGTGATAACTCAACTGGAAATCAAAATCCTTAAGATACTCCAACCATCTCCTCTGCCTCATATTCAACTCCTTCTGGTCAAACAAATACTTCAAACTCTTATGATCACTGAACACTTCAAACTTAGAACCATACAGATAATGCCTCCAAATCTTCAACACATACACAACGACCGCCAATTCCAAATCATGAGTCGGATAATTCTTCTCATGCACCTTCAACTGCCTCGAAGCATAAGCCACAACCTGACGATTTTGCATAAGCACCCCACCAAGACCCATCTTAGAAGCATCACAATACACAACAAATGATTCCTTCGGATTCGGCAAAATCAACACTGGAGCTGACGTCAACCTCTTCTTCAACTCCTGGAAACTATTCTCGCACTTAGCATCCCAAACATAAGCTTGTCCTTTCCGAGTCAACTGCGTCAATGGCAACGCCAACTTAGAGAATCCTTCAATGAACCTCCGATAATAACCTGCCAATCCAAGAAAGCTTCTAACTTCAAAAACAGACTTAGGTGATTCCCACTGCAACACTGCATCAACCTTTGACGGATCCACCGCAATACCACCTTTAGAAATCACATGACCAAGGAAACTCACTTCCCGCAACCAAAACTCACACTTCGACAACTTAGCAAACAACTTCTTCTCTTTCAAAACTCCCAACACAATCCTCAAATGCTCGTCATGCTCCTCTTCAGACTTAGAATACACCAGAATATCATTTATAAACACCACCACAAAACGATCCAGAAAAGGATGAAATATTCTATTCATGTACTCCATGAAGACACCTGGCGCATTAGATACTCCAAATGGCATCACAGAATACTCATAATGTCCATACCTCGTTCTGAACGCAGTTTTGGATATATCTTCCGCCTTTACTCTAATCTGATGATATCCTGACCTCAAATCAATCTTACTGAACACTTCTGCACCAACCAACTGATCCATCAAATCGTCAATCCTCGGAAGCGGATACTGATTCTTGATTGTCACCTTGTTCAACTGCCGATAATCCACACACAATCTCATGCTACCATCCTTCTTCTTAACCAACAACATAGGAGCTCCCAACGGCGAAACACTTGTCCTGATAAACTGTTTCTCAAGCAACTCTTCCAACTGCTTCTTCAACTCACCCAACTCTAATGCAGACATCCGATACGGCGCAATCAAAATAGGACTCGTTCCAGGCACCAAATCAATTGCAAACTCAACTTCCCTCTCCGGTGGTAACTCGGTAATGTCGTCCGAAAAAACTTCTGGAAACTCTTGCACTACCGGAAAATCACCAACTCCTTTCTCACTACTTTCCTTCAAGGAAGCAAACATCATGAACACACTAGCTTCACCATCCAAGGACTTCTTCACTTGCTCCGCGGTCAAGAACCTTCTACCTTCCTCAACTACCGGCTTAGAAAACGTCACGCTCTTGGTCAAACAATTAATGTTAACACCAAAAGTCAACATCCAATCCATACCAAAAATAAAGTCCATATGCTTCAACGGAAGACACACAAGATGCAACTCAAAATCAACATGAACCTTAACACAAACCACAACCAACTGAGCCTCCGCAGCCAAAGATAGCTTCCCTTGCCAGACCCAACAACCTGAAACAACCTGCTTCTCCCCCATTACTCTCAAACCCACCTAAAAGAACGGAACAACACAACAAGTACCGACAGTACTCCCATACATGTCGCATACAACAGGAAATTCAACAGGTTTTGGTCTGGACAAGACCGACCACGGCTCTGATACCAACTTGTAACACCCTATTTCTATTAAAGCGATAAAACACGCGAATATAACAAATATTCAAGAAATAGATGCTACGTCTCAAAATAAAACCAACTAACATCATGCATATATATAATACTTCAACGGTCACAGCGGAATACAATTCATAAACTTCAGTATATACATGCCATGGTCAAATATATCCTCATGTGAAAATACTCCAAGTCCGACAAGTGGACATTAGCAACAACATAGCAACAGAATCCAAAAACAACAAATAGACACTAAGCCTAATCAGAGCCTAGATACTACGACACTGACACGACAACGGAGAAAGCTTCCGTCGTCCAAACATCCAACAAGCAAACTCACCAAGCATCTAGTCCTGCACAACGTCTACCCATCCATACAGACAGGTAGGCGGTCGAAACCACTGGGGGTAAGTATTACATTAATCATAATTCACGAAAAACATTTATCATGAACATTGGAAATGAAAGACATATTCAAGAATACAAAACAACAAATCATACATGTATTCATAGTCTTCATGATTCTCATGCCATTCAAACCATTCCATATCATCATTCCAAGTTCATATAAACAAGTGTATCATACACGTATCACATATACATAACCCTTCCTTCTAGAACACTAGCATCACATGATCATTATTATCCCCCATCACTTAAATTTCAAGCTATCACATTAATATCATAGCATAGCATGCATATTCAACCTCTAATCAAGTCATCAACAAAAGCTCATCATTTGTCAACATCAATCAATGAAAACATTACTCACTTCATTACTCATCTAGCATGCTTATCTTAACAAGTATAATTCATCATATCGAAGTTATAAGCAAGCCATCATCATTATCAAAGAACATCACCACCTCATATATGTATATATATACATATACAAATCTCACCTCATCATTATTATTAAATAACCATCATCAATTGATTCACCAAGTGTATAAGCACAAACAATTAAGGCATGCAATTAGAGCATAATACAATTATTCACAACCATCCACAAAATTCACCAATGTACATATACACCAATCCACATCATCACAACATTCACCAAATTTCACCAATACACAAATTCACCAAGTCATATATTCAATTATGACACAACTCATCAATTATTCAAATGCATGCAATGTTCTAGACTCTTCTCTAGATGCATGTGGTACCAAATCAACAACAGTCATTAGATGCCAACTGAACATCTATGTAAGAGTACACCTCCTCTTACAACAACTATGTAAAAGTACACCTCCTTTTACATTTCAACAACAACAACAACATGGTATGATGCATGGACATATAGCAATGACTCGATAATGCACAACTCCAACATAACAACTACCAAAAACAATGTAAAGGTACACCTCCCTTTACATTTCAACAACTCAACAACATTGCATTATCAAGAATCATGCCCATACATTCAACAATCACATCTCAAAAAAAATTCATCAACATTCATCAACATCGATTTACAATTCATTTCCATTTACATCACATAAATCAAGTAAAATGGAATAACACAACAATTTATGACAAACATCATTCTCAACCTTCCACAACCATTCAAACACAGTTATTTAATCATATGTGACCATTCACAAAAGATTCATAAGACTTTAGTCCAACATGATTCATTTCTACCAAGTTCGTCTCCAAAAGTCACCATTTAAAAATAATAGAAGTTATGAACCAAAACCAATCCTACAAGCTCAATTGCCTATGCCATGTATTCTCACAAGTCACTTATAGGTGCAGTAGAGGATACATAAGTATTTCATCGGCCAAAAACGACGAATTCAAGAAAAACTCAAAGTTCGTCTCACTTTTTCACTTTTCACAAAATTTTCCATTTTCAAAGCAAAACAAGTTAGATCTATCACCTCATAGATTAGATAGTATTAAACACCTTAATTGAACTCATAAAACCCAAGTTTGAAGTTTGGAGACAATCCATAAGGTTTGGGTCGACTTAGAAATAGTTATGCGGATTTTTCGTAAAATTTTCCTAAGACAAACTTGGAGTATTTTCCTCATAACTCACAAACCAAAAATCATTTGCAAGTCAAACCAAAGCCTCTGGAAAGCTAACAAAATTATCTACAACTTTCATGTTTACGTCAAAAGCCAAATCAAAACAGAAATGTGAGAAAAAGACGCAAGAACACAGAACAGGAGTGCTGGCTTCTGATCTGGGTCAGCTTCTGATCAGGGTCAGCTTCTGATCAGGATCAGCTTCTGATCTGGATCAGCTTCTGATCAGGATCGCTTCTGAACTGGTTCGCTTCTGAACAGGTTCGCTTCTGAACAGTAGCGCTTCTGAACGATGCTTCTGAACAGTAGCAGATTTTTTTAACCTTCACGTTTTCGCACATAAAAATCAAACCGTTACTCCGTTTTCGATGCCGTTTTCGCCTATACGCTCCTGACACTTAGCTCTATCATAATATACAGATAAATTCAAGTTTCAACCATCCCAAAATCATTTCTCCCAAACCTCACATGATCATTTTCTTTGCAAAACCGCTTAAACACCGACATTTCACACGAAAAACCCGTTTTCTCCCAAACAACTCGACTAACACAATCACAATATGAAAACAGAAATTCTACCAATTCCAATTCATCCAAAAACATCAAAAACTCGGTCAACAACCTCATATATCAAAATTTCATTTGGGTCCTTCACATGAACAACTTGACACAAATTTCACCAATTTGAACAACAACAACAAATCTCATCATAATTCATCATTTCAATGATACCCATTGCATCAATTCATCAACAACACATGTTAAAACAACAACAACAATATTTGAACATGAATTCATCAACAATTCAACAACCACAACTTCATTTATCATCAATTTCATACAAAAACATATCATGTTCATTTCTACCCATTTTGACATACAAATTCAACAACAACAACACAATTAACATTCAATTCATGCATATAATCATGTCAACAAAATTAAGCACGAAATTCTACAACCAAAATCAAATTAAGCACTTAACCACAATTATGCAAGGAATTAGGGTAGAATTAAACTAAAGGATTATGATTAAAGCCTAACCCCCTTACCTCTAACACCAAGAATCTTTAATTCAAGCCTCAATTTAGCTCCTAGATGATGAATCCCCTCCTCTAGCTCTAGCCCTTGATCTTGTTCTACTCTCAAGCTTCTATCTCTTCTCTTCCCAAATGAAATGAAATGTGAAATGTTGTGAAACCTAATTTTCACCAACAACTAGAGTTTATATATGTGCTCTATTCAATTGGGCTTATCTCTCAAACCTTAATGGGCCTAACCCATTTCTATTCTAACACCCAAAATGTCACTACTCACTTAACGGTAAATTACAACACTAACGGTCACTTACCGGTAAATAAAATGATTACTACACTCTCTCTAGTAACTTGGTAAAATAATACTCTTACTAAGCACTAAAATAATTCTCATCCAAAATTACAAAATTACCCCTACTCTCAAAATGACCAAAATGCCCCTAAGTCCAAAATGACTAAAATACCCTTCTACACCGAATTCTACAATTCCCAACCAAAAAAATACACACAGATGCAAATAATCACATAATAGCACACACAACACACATAAATAAATAATAAAATAAATCTAGCGAAAAATCGGGCTGTTACACCTTGTAGTATTTTATATTTGGAGTCTACCCCTTGACTCAGTCTGTTAGAAAGGGATTTATCTTGTAGTTTTCTTTATATTTGTAAGTTTATCCCTTGGTTTGGTTGTTAGAAAGGGAATTACCTTGTAGTACTCTTTTGTCATCAATGAAATGTTTAAGTTGTTATGTTTACAAAAATTTACTTTGTAAATCCTTCGATAAAAATAAAAAAAACTGCACATTTTTGCATTTAGCATATCATGCATCATTTGCATTCATAAAGTGTCAAAATCAAGTCTCACACTTCACTCCTATCTGCCGCAGTAATTGAAAGTGGCCTGACGCGTTCAGTACAAGCCTACTCGTATTCACCACACTAGAGCTTACATCAAGAAAAAGATGGCAACTGCAGAACAGGAAAACGTTCAGCTCAGGGCAGATGTTAGTAATCTCAAGGCAGAGCTAGAGAAGATGGCACTTATGATGGAAGCTCTGATGGCCGAGAGAGAACAAGCAGTAGTCTCTGAGCAAATCCCTACTGTGGTCACTTCCGCTGCACCTAATGGTACTTCGCAGCCAATACCTACCGCTGTGACATCTGCTGGGCCAGCGCAGCCTCTTATGGTGGGTTTCTCATCAGGCGACACGCACAATCAGAGCTTCCGTCCACCTAGACCTTCTGGTGTTGCTTCTCAGTACTACATGCCTCCCGGCTATCTATGGGGCATGCCACTCATGATCAATGACGATGCTCGTCCTGGAGCTAATGAGATGTCATTTCCTCACGGACAGTCAACACCATTCTTTCAAACTGGTCAGCCGATTCCACAGGCTACTATGACTCAGGCAGGGCCTGCTGTCCACACAACCCAGCACGGGGAAGAGATTTATCACTCTGGTAGTGTGATGGGAGATGATCGAGTGGGTAACTTGGAAGAAAAGGTTAATGTGGTGCAGAAAGAACTGAGGAATATCCGGGGAAAAGAGGTGTTCAATCATAGCGTGCATGATCTTCGCTTGGTTCCAGATGTGGTGATACCGCCTAAGTTCAAGATGCCAGTGTTTGAGAAGTACACGGGGGAAACTTGCCCTCAAATGCACTTAACCATGTATGTCAGGAAAATGACTGCTCACAGGAGAGATGAACCTCTGCTTATTTACTGTTTCCAAGACAGTCTGGCTGGACCCGCACACACATGGTACATGAATCTGAAGGGTATTAATACTTTTGAGGAATTGGCCAACGCTTTTATCCAGCAGTATAAGTACAACTCCTATCTAGCACCTAATCGAAAAGAGCTGCAGTCTATGACACAAGGGGATAAGGAATCTTTCAAGGAATATGCTCAGCGTTTTATCCAGAAGGCAGCTCAGATCCGCCCCTCGCTGGACGAAGGAGAAATATCTGAATTATTCTTTGAAACTTTGAGCCCTTTTTACTCAGAGAAGATGCTTGCTTGTGCTTCACAAAAGTTCACTGACATGGTGGATATGGGGGTACGAATTGAAGAATGGGCCCGGAAGGGACATGTGTCTAAGGATAGTGGTTCGTCGAGCAGTTCTTCGGGTGGCTCATCAGGTGGTTCGTCTAATGGCAACAGAAGGTCTGGAAATGGGTATCCAAGAAAGAATACTCAAGAGGTCGGCATGGTGGCCCATGGCGGATTTCAACCAATATACCCAAATTACCCTTATGTTGCCAATGTCGCACCCCAAATGCCAAATCCTCGAAACTCGAACTATCAACCCCAAAGGCCTCAGGCGCCTCCACCATACTATCCACCTTTGTACCAATAGCCATATCAACCATACAATCCTCAACCATTCTATCAACAACCATATTATTCTCCACTACCTCAACAGCAACAACGTCCTCCAGCCCAGCAACAGCCACGCCCTCCTAGAAATCAGTTCCCTCCTATACCCATGCCCTATAAGGATTTGTTGCCTTCTCTCCTTGCAAGAAATCTGGTGCAGACCAGGCCTCAACCCCGCATGCAAAACCCTTTACCTGCTTGGTACCGTGCTGACCGCACCTGTGAGTTCCATCAAGGGGCACCGGGGCATGACATTGAACATTGTCTCGCCCTTAAAGAAGAGGTCCTAAAGCTAATCCAAAATAAAGAGCTAACCTTCACAAATCCTGACCCTGTTACTCCAAATAACCCTCTGCCACCTCATGGGCCGGCCGTTAACATGATTCAAGAAGACAGCTTTGTTCTCTATGCATGTGATATCAAAACTCCTCTGGTTCCGATACATGTAAAGATGTGTGAAGCCACCCTCTTCAGCCACAATCATGAGGCTTGTGGTATATGTTCAGTGGATCCTCGCGGTTGTAAGCAAGTCCAGAATGATGTGCAAAGATTACTAGACAGGAAAGAGCTTGTTGTCACCAGAAAAGAGAAAGATAAGAATGTTTGTGTGGTTACTCCGGTGTTCAAGACTCGGGAACCACTTGTGATAATGGTCAATCGTGTTAAGCCAGCCGGTACTCCCCTGGTGATCTGCCTGCCAGAACAGTTACCTTATTCTTCTCAAAAGGCTGTGCCATATAACTATGAATATACAATTCTGGAAGATGGGAAAAAGGTACCTCTTGATTCATCAGTCCCGGTTGACAATATTGCGGAAAGCAGCAAGATTTTGAGAAGTGGACGGTTGCTCCCTGTTGTTGTTCAGAAAGAGGTTAGTGTTCCAGCCGAAGAACCGGCGAAAGAGCGGAATCCAAGCAAGGATAAAGCGGTAGGACAGCCCAACGAGATTGTCTATGAGGATAGTGACGAGATCCTGAAGTTAATCAAGAGGAGCGAGTACAAAGTCGAGGATCAGTTGCTACAAACTCCTACCAAAATCTCTATAATGTCTCTTCTGTCCAGCTCTGATGCCCATAGAGATGCTTTGATGAAGGTGCTAGATCAGGCTTATGTGGAACACGATGTAACCTTGGGACAGTTCGAAAGTATTATAGGGAACGTGACTGCCTGCAACAATTTGAGCTTCAGTGACGAAGACCTCCCAGTGGAAGGAAGGAATCACAACCTAGCATTACTCATCTCAGTCCTTTGCAAATCAGATTCTCTCTCTAATGTCTTGATAGATACTGTGTCCGCTCTAAATGTGATGCCGAAGTCCACTTTGGACCAGCTTTCATATTCAAAAGCTCTCTTGCAGCCCAGCACAGTGACGGTGAGAGCATTTGATGGAACCAGAAGGTCAGTATATGGAGAAATAAAGTTGCCTATCTCAGTGGGCCCGCATGAATTCGAAGTTACATTCCAAGTTATGGAGATTCAGGCCTCTTTCAGCTGCCTCCTTGGCCGGCCTTGGATCCACGACGCTGGGGCAGTGACATCCACCCTCCATCAGAAATTGAAGTTCATAAGTCATGGGAAACTGATAACCGTCAGTGGTGAGTCGGCTCTGTTGGTCAATAACTTGTCTGCTTTTTCTTACATTGGTGGTAATAGCTCCGATAGGTCGTCATTCCAAGGTCTCTCTGCTGAAGGAAGCGCGGGGAAAGTTGAGACTAGTATGGCTTCTCTGAAAGATGCTCAGAAGGCAATTCAGGAAGGAAAAACTGAAGGCTGGGGTCAGCTAGTGAAGCTGCCGGAGAATAAGCGCAAAGAGGGACTTGGTTTTCCATATAGCAAGCCTGGGGCATTCAATCCTGCTGGAGGTACTTTTCGCAGTGTCGGTTTCATCTATGATTCGCCAGAGACTAATGCAATCATTGAAGACCAATCTGAGGAGGTGGCACCTATCTTTGTGACGCCCGGAGGAGCCTGCTGCAACTGGATCGCTGTGGATGTTCCTTCTGTGATACCTCGTTCTAAGTAATATGTTTGTCTTTGTTTTTGTTTTTCTTTAAGAAAACTCCTTTCGTCCTGCCCCAGACGAAAGTGAAACTTTGTAGGGCTTTGTTCTTGTTTCAAGTACTTTTGTTATTAATGAAAATTGTCGTTTCTATCACGGATTTTATTTTACTTTACTTTATTTTATTTTAGTGCTTTTTCTGGAAAAATGGTAATACATAAAACCAAAAATTGTTCTCTTTTTCTTTTAAAAATCAAACTCAAAAGTCTGTATTTACTCATTTAAAATCAATCATAAATCATATGCAGACTGAACACAAATGAGCCCGTTGAACACGGTAACCCTATGCTTCCTCCCAACTTTGAGGTTCCTGTTTATGAGGCAATGGTAAAAGGAGATGAAGAGATTCCTGATGAGATCAGATGGATGTTAGAACGAGAAAGAAGAGCTATTCAGCCTCATCAGGAAGAGATAGAAACTGTCAACATGGGTACAGAGGAAGACAAGAAAGAGATCAAGATTGGGGCATTGTTGGATGCCACTATTAAGGAAAGGATTATTGAGCTTCTCAGAGAGTATGCTGACATATTCACATGGTCATACAAGGATATGCCAGGGTTAGATGCCAAAGTTGTGGAACATCGTCTGCCTTTGAAGCCCGAGTGCCCTCCTGTTAAGCAGAAGTTGAGGAGATCTCATCCCGATATGGCCCTCAAAATCAAGGAAGAAGTGCGAAAGCAGATCGATGCCGGTTTCTTAATCACATCTGAATACCCTCAATGGTTAGCCAACATAGTACCTGTTCCAAAGAAAGATGGTAAGGTCAGAATGTGTGTCGACTACCGAGATTTGAACAAAGCTAGTCCAAAAGATGATTTCCCTTTACCTCACATCGATGTATTGGTTGATAATACTGCTAAATGCAAAAGTGTTTTCCTTTATGGATGGTTTCTCCGGATATAACCAGATCAAGATGGCTCCTGAAGATAGAGAGAAAACATCTTTCATCACGCCATGGGGCGCCTTCTGCTATGTGGTGATGCCGTTTGGGTTGATAAATGTTGGTGCCACTTATCAGAGGGGCATGACCAAGATATTCCATGATATGATGCACAAAGAGGTTGAGGTTTATGTGGATGATATGATTGTCAAGTCAGGCACTAAAGAAGAGCATGTTGAGTATTTGTTGAAGATGTTTCAGCGGTTGAGAAAGTAAAAGCTCCGTTTGAATCCCAATAAGTGTACTTTCGGCGTCAGATCCGGGAAACTCCTGGGCTTTATCGTCAGTCAGAAGGGCATTGAAGTGGATCCCGACAAAGTCAAAGCTATCAGAGAAATGCCTGCTCCAAAAACAGAGAAACAAGTCAGAGGATTCCTTGGTAGGCTGAACTACATATCCCGATTCATCTCTCAGATCACTGCTACATGTGGGCCGATATTCAAATTGCTTCGCAAGGATCAAAGGATCGTGTGGACCGATGAATGCCAAAAGGCCTTTGATAGTATCAAGGAGTACCTGTTAGAACCTCCAATTCTTGTACCTCCAGTGGATGGAAGACCTTTGATCATGTATTTAACTGTGTTGGAAGACTCTATGGGCTGTGTACTTGGTCAGCAAGATGAAACCGGTAAGAAGGAACACGTAATTTACTACTTGAGCAAGAAGTTCACTGATTTTGAGACTCGATACTCCGCACTGGAGAAAACTTGTTGTGCTCTAGTCTGGGCTGCCAAGCGTCTCCGCCACTACATGATTAATCACACTACTTGGCTGATATCTAGAATGGATCCAATCAAGTACCTCTTTGAAAAGCCTGTCTTGAACGGAAGAATTTCTCGTTGGCAAATGTTATTGTTCGAGTATGATATTGTGTACCGCACTCAGAAAGCCGTCAAAGGTAGTATCCTAGCTGATCATTTAGCTCATCAAGCAATCGAAGATTACCAGCCTATCAAGTTTGACTTTCCGGATGAAGAGATCATGTATTTAAAAATGAAAGATTGTGATGAACCATTGTTGGACGAAGGCCCTGATCCTGAGTCTAAATGGGGTCTGATATTTGATGGAGTCGTTAATGTCTATGGTAACGGAATTGGGGCAGTCCTCATTGCTCCCAAGGGCCATCATATCCCTTTTACCGCAATACTACGGTTTGATTGCACAAATAATATTGCAGAGTATGAATCTTGTATTATGGGCATTAAGGAAGCCATTGACTTGAGGATCAAGAGAATTAAGATATATGGTGATTCAGCTCTTGTGATTAATCAGATCAAAGGAAAATGGGAAACTCATCATGCTGGGTTGGTGCCTTACAGAGATTATGCCAGACGTTTGTTAACTTTCTTCAACAAAGTGGAGTTGAACCACGTGCCTCGTGAGGAGAATCAAATGGCAGATGCTTTAGCTACTCTGTCTTCAATGATCAAAGTGAACCACCACAATACGGTGCCTTTAATCAGCGTCAAATTCCTTGACAGGCTCGCTTATGTATTTGCTGCTGAAGCAGTCTTTGATGACAAGCCATGGTTTCATGATATCAAGGTTTTCCTTCAGACACAAGAGTATCTGCCAGGGGCATCTCGCAAAGACAAGATAACTCTAAGAAGATTGTCTGGCAACTTTTTCTTGAATGGAGATGTGTTGTACAAAAGGAACTTCGACGAGGTTTTGCTCAGATGTATAGATCGGCGTGAGGCAGATTTGTTAATGCATGAGATACATGAAGGCACGTTTGGGACTCATGCCAATGGCTATGCAATGGCTAAGAAGGCGTTGAGGGCAGGCTATTACTTGATAACGATGTACGATGACTGTTACCACCATGCCAAAAAGATCCACAAGTGTCAGATTTATGCAGATAAGATCCATGTACCGCCAACTTTGCTCAATGTTATCTCCTCCCCGTGGCCTTTCTCTATGTGGGGTATTGATATGATTGGTCGGATTGAACCAAAAGCGTCCAATGGATACTAGTGGCTATTGATTACTTCACCAAGTGGGTTGAAGCAGCATCTTATGCTAATGTGACCAAGCAAGTGGTGGTCCGATTCATCAAGAACAATATCATATGCCGATATTGTGTTCCTAACAAAATCATCACGGATAATGGTACTAATTTGAATAACAAGATTTAGAAGGAATTGTGCGATGATTTCAAGATTAAACATCATAACTCCTCTCCTTATAGACCACAGATGAATGGTGCAGTTGAAGCTGCAAATAAGAACATCAAGAAGATTGTGCAAAAGATGGTGGTCACTTACAAGGACTGGCATGAAATGTTACCCTATGCTTTGTATGGTTATTGTACCTCAGTACGCACTTCGACAGGGGCAACCCCTTTCTCTCTGGTATATGGTATGGAGGTTGTGCTCCCTGTGGAGGTTGAGATCCCCTCTTTAAGAGTCTTGAAGGAAGCTGAATTGTCTGAAGCTGGATGGTGTCAGGATAGGTACGATCAGTTGAATTTGATTGAAGAAAAACGTATGACAGCTTTGTGTCGTGGACAGCTATATCAGTCAGGAATGAAACAGGCATTTGATAAGAGGGTGCGTCCCCGTGCGTTTAAAGGAGGAGACCTTGTGGTCAAGAGTATCAAGTCTTTTCAACCAGACCCAAGGGGCAAATGGACACCTAACTATGAAGGTCCCTATGTTGTTAAGAAAGCTTTCTCAGGTGGTGCTTTGATTCTTACAAATATGGATGGAGAAGAGTTACCTCGTCCTGTGAATGCTGATGTAGTCATGAAATACTTTGTCTAGAAAATATAAAATAGCTCTGTAGGTCGAAAACTCGAAAGGATGGCCTAAACCAAAAGTGAGCAGCTCGGTAGGTTGAAAACCCGAAAGGGCGGCCTAAACAAAAAATGAGCGTCTCGATGGATCGAAAACCCGAAAGGGCGGTCCATGCAAAAATTAAAGACACAAAAGAAAAACAAACAAAAAAAAAAGAGAAAAAAAAGAATGTTTACCCTGATAGATTGAAAACCCGAAATGGGCGATCTATGCAAAAGTTAAGGGTTTATGACAAGTAACTGCATCAGACTAAGCATCACTCACTTGGGGCACCTTTAGCTGTCAGAAGTTCTCCGATATCAGAGCATCGTAGCAGCGGATTTCAAAGTTGTTAGGGAATATAGCGGTTATCGTGTTCAATGTACCTTCCATATATTAATTACCATTTTCCAAATTTTGTAATCCGTGGTGCCATGCCTTTGGCCGGTTACCATTTCTAATACATTAATTTGAGCCTGTGCTTTTATTTGGAATTCTTGTTTATTCTATGTGCAAAATTTCTTCCATTTTTAATATTAGTACTTGAAACAAAAACTTTGAAAAATCTTTTTAAAACTTTTACATTTTCTTTGAAAAAACAAAAATGACAAACATATTATCTTTACAATTATGTATCATAGAAACATGTGTCAACATTCGGTCTAAAAGTAGGTAGATACAACAAATGGACATAGTCATTGCTAAAAAAAAACAAAGAAAGAGAAAAAGAAAAAGGTCGCTAAGTTGAAAACCTGAAAGGGCGACTTAGGCAAGAATGAGCGTCCTGGAGGATCGAAAACCCGAAAGGGCGGTCCAGGCAAAAATTAAGGACATGAAAAAGAATATATTCCCGGTGGATTGAAAACCCGAAAGGGCAATTGTAACATCCGAGACTGCTTTTAGGATTGCCGACTAACCCCACAAACCAACACGAGTCTTTTCAGCATGCTTTGTCCTCACTCACACGCTTACCGGGAAACTTCCCGGTAGGTCACCCATCCTATTACTACTCCAAGCCAAGCACGCTTAACTGTGGAGTTCTTATGGAATGGGCTACCGAAAAGAAGATGCATCTTGTTGATATGGGTAGTACCTAACAATTCTTATAAGCCTTCTTTCAACCATGTAGTCCCATACCTACACGGCCTCCGGATCCCTTCATTTTGATGTGATTCGGTTCCTCTTATTAACGTGGGGTCATCCTTACGGATAGTGCCCGTTCCAACTGGCGGGAACCTTTCGTATCCAACTGGCGGGATATCGAAAGCCACGTCGTGGGTGTTACATGCCCACCACCTTCTGCCTAGTTCGTCCCCGAACCACACCGTACTAGGAGAGGTCTGCTCTGATACCATTTGTAACATCCCAGACTGCTTTTAGGATTGCCGACTAACCCCACAAACCAACACGAGTCTTTTCAGCATGCTTTGTCCTCACTCACATGCTTACCGGGAAACTTCCCGGTAGGTCACCCATCCTATTACTACTCCAAGCCAAGCACGCTTAACTGTGGAGTTCTTATGAAATGGACTACCGAAAAGAAGATGCATCTTGTTGATATGGGTAGTACCTAACAATTCTTATAAGCCTTCTTTCAACCATGTAGTCCCATACCTACACGGCCTCCGGATCCCTCTCATTTCGATGTGATTCGGTTCTTCTTATTAATGTGGGGTCATCCTTACGGATAGTGCCCATTCCAACTGGCGGGAACCTTTCGTATCCAACTGGCGGGATATCGAAAAACACGTCATGGGTGTTACAGCAATCCAGGCAAAAGTTAGGGATTTCAAAAGATTTGAAAAAGATACATACAAAAAAAGCAATGACTATGTGGAGCATGAATTTGAGAGGGTGCCTCGGTCTAGAAGTGGCAATTTCTGTCAATGATTTGTTTGAAGGATTGTACCCCAGCTTTTGTTTCGGTTCATCCCCAGTGATATTATCCCCAATAAAGGGTGTTGGATGCTTATAACATAATGTCGGGTCACTTTCTTTGGACCTGCCCCAATCTTGTCTCAACAGTCTCACTACTATACTGTCAAATAAGTCTCATATGCATTCATTCATCCACGCATACATAGCACGCATACAAATATCATTCATGCATAACTGCATTATTTTCCCATGCTATACTCCAATACCTAAAAATGTCAATCCCAAGGTGTTAACCAATCAGTTGGTACTCAAGTGGCAGGTCCCATCAAATAATCACCTTACCAATATTAATCAGTTTGATTGTCTTTACCACGGTAGTTGATAATAGACAAGATTTATCTTCTACATTTTCGTCTTTACCACGGCAGTTGGTAGTAGACAAGCTTTATCTTCCGCATTTTCATCATTTACCACGGGCTGTTGGTAATTGATAAGCTTTACTTCCCATCTCAAGTTGTATTCTCCTTCATAAGCTTTATCTTCTGTCTCAAGCTTTACCTTCTGTCTGAGCTTTATCTTTAGATCAAAGCTTTATTTTCCACACTTTCGTCATTTATCACGTGCTGTTGGTAATAGACAAGCTTTATTGCCCGTCTCAAGCTTTATTGTCCGTCTCATGCTTTATTTTTGCCACAAGCTTTACTTTCCGTCTCAAGCTTTACTTCCCGTCTTAAGCTTTATTCCCTGTATGAGCTTTATCTTCCATCCAAGCTTTATCTTCTGTCCAAGCTTTATCTGCTATACTTTAGTCTTTATCACGACAGTTGATAAAAGACAAGCTTTATCTCCTAATCTTTATCATGGCAGTTGATAAAAGACAAGCTTTATCCCCCGTACTTTCGTCTCTATCACGGCAGTTGATAAAAGACAAGCTTTATCGTCTGTATTTTCGCCTTTATCACAGCAGTTGGTAATAGACAGGCTTTATTTCCCCAGTGTTACTCATCAGCTTTAGTTCCCCAGTCGGTATACATTTGTCGCCATTGCATTCATAATCACATTGCATGCATACTAATAGGGCCAAACCGCAAGTGCACGGCCTATCGAAGTAATAGTAGTAAGAAAGAGTATCGTTCCGCTAGGCAGTTGTTCAACTTAATTAACCTTTAAAGAATGATTAGAGGAGAAGAAAGTTTGATAAAAGGAGGTTTGATTGTTGAAGGTAAATAACAATAATAATAAAGAGCCTTGGGATTATTGGTTTGTCATAATAACAAATCTTTCACTAGACAAGACTTTAACTTCTAATTCTATGGTTTACACCGTAATTTCCTAAGACCGGTTTCCCTTTAGCCCCTCACCTTTCCGATGAAAGTCCGGTGAGAGTTTACTTCTAGTAACCAAGCCTATTTCGCTGACTTGATTACTAGAAGATGCTTATAAGGATTGAAACTACTTGTGTCTCAATAATTGCAAAGACTATTTCGATGCCTTTGCAATTATTGTCTAGATTCACTTGTTCCAACATCAAAGCTCCGCTCTCGCTTTATGAATTGATGTTTGGGATGATGGATTAACAGTTATCAAACCCTCCACTTTCGCTTCTACAATTTGATAATGGTTAATCCACGTTAAAACGGTGAATCTAAATTAGAAATTACGGTTACATAGAATTAGGGTTAAAGCTTGGTTCGTTAGGATTATATCATTAGACTTTACCAACAATCCCAAGACAAAGAAGTCTACTCACTCATGTTCATCGTAGACATGGGGGAAGAAGAGAGAAAATAATAAATTGCGATAAAAGAAAGGAACTTTATTGAAATAATAATACTGAAATATTCTAAGCAAAGGTGAATGTTTATGGTGGAGAGCTACTCTATTTATAGCTTCACAATCGACTTAGAAACTAAGCAACTAAAACGGCAAAACAATAAAGCTGCAACAGGGTAACTTGGGCTTGAAGAAAAAGCAGCAAAAGTGGCTTCTGGGGGTGGCACGGCTGTGCCACATGTTGGCACTGGCCGTGCCAAGCTTCTGACTTGGTGGGAACATATTTTTGTTCCGTATCTTCGTATTTTCGCACTGTATTTGCTCCAGTCCTCTTTCTTTTGCTCCAAGACACCTTCCACCATATATTTGTTCCTAAAATATAATAAAAAGCAATTTGAAGTAAAATATTTAAAAAGGAAATAAATCGCAATAAAATAAAATCAAATCTTTAATAAAACTAAACTAAATAATGCATTAAAATAGACTAATTAATGACTCATAAAACTCCTGTTATACCCTAATTTTGGACCTAAAAATACTTGTCCAATTCTTCTTTTCTTGCATTATAAGTCATTTGATATGTCTCTGATCAATTGCATCTTTCTCTGCATTTTGTTTCAATATTATTTGCAAAATTCATATAAAAGGGTATCTTAGTCATTTCCTGCATTCAACTCATTTTAATCCTTGAAAATTGTTTGAGTCTTTTAAATTGGTTTGTATAAATCCTTGTTTCAATCTCATGTCAAAATTCATTTCAAAAATATCAGTGGAGTCATTTTTTAGTCAGTTTTGCCCCTAGGGGCATTTTAGTCATTTCCTATGTTAAAATTTCTTTCAGCCCTTAAAAAAAAAATTGTTTGAGTCTTTTCATTTGATCTGAATGAGTCTCTGTTTCATTCTATGTCAAAATCCATTTCAAAATTTGCATTTGAAGTCATTTTGAGTCAGTTTTGCCCCTAGGGGCATTTTAGTCTTTTCATGTGTTAAAACCCTGTTTAAAATTCTAAAAATCGTCTCTGAGTCTTTTATTTCGCTTGTATAAACTCTTGCTTTAATCCCTTGTTAAAAAATCATTTTAAAATTGCATTTGAGTCGTTTTTAGACGTTTTAGTCCCTAGGGGCGTTTTGGTCATTTCACATAAAAACCCTTGTCTGCTTCGTTGTTTTTAATCGTCTCGCTTTACGTTAATTTTCAATTTACTTTTTTCAATTCAATTTTAGTCTTAATTTCCATTTTGGTCCTTGTACTTTTGTTATTTGCATTTTAATCCTTTTTTAGTTTGTTAGAGTCCAAGTGCCACGTGTCCAAATGTTATTGGTCCACAAAAGTTTGTTACAAGTCAAGTGCCACATGTCCCACTCTCATTGGTCCAAGCTTACCATGTCATCTATAAATAGGTCAAAGTCATTGGTCAAGGTCAATTACAACTAATCATTTTCACAAATACACAAAAAAATCATAAACTTCATAATTATTTTCTCTCTATTTTTTCCCTCTTTTCTAACTAACTCTCCACCACCCTAACAAACTTCCTCCACCACTCTAACCACCATAACCAACTTCCACCACCATCTTCAACAACCCTAACCACCATAACCACCATAAACCACCACCTCTAACCTCTATAACCACCCAAATTCATCACCATTTCCATCATAACCGATCCATTTCATCATCACATTCAACAACCGATTCATTCACCTTTTTTCAATCCAATCAATTTTCATCATCCAATCGGAATTCTCAATTTTCCAACACTACTTCTCTCAATTCCAATCCTTCTCACCGGCGTAGGGCTCCACGAACAAGCCACTTCAGAATGCGAAATTGGTGGTTGTTGTCGTGTCACATGGCTTCTTTCTACGATCTCTGATAAGGTTCTCCCTCGCGTTCCTCGTTGCAAACATGCGTTTCAGAACTGAATCGGAGTTGACGAAGTTCGACGAGAGGAAGCTCGGAACCGCAAACAACAACGCAAATTTGTCACGATAATCACAAAAGGTAACAGAACCGAATCCGAGCCAGAAGAAGAAGATTCGGAACGAAACAGAACGGAAATTGAACGGGACTGGAGCGCAGCAAGAAGAAAAAGCTAAGGTTATGACCAGAGGGAAAGTCCAAGTCGACACAGGCATTCACACGGCAAAACAAAGGTAGCAATTGTTTTCTCTTTTCATGTTTGTTCTATTCGTTTTGTGTAGATCTATAACAATCCTTTGAGCTTTTGAAAATTCTGAATGTATATTTGAAATCGGTTTGAAGAATGATGTGTGGATCTATGTTTGTTCCTAAAGAAATGAGGTGTTTGAAAGTTCCGATACGGTGGCGCCGCCCTGTTGGGCTGGCAACCACCGCGCCAGAAGTTGTCTTATCACCGGAGAAGATGATGCATGGGGAAGCTCTGTTTCTTTTAAAAACTGAGAGAACGGGAGGTTTGAAAACAGAGTGAATAGCAACAACATTTTATGCTAACCCGGTTTAAACCCTTAACCCAAACCCGTTTTGATCTGAACCGCCCCCATGACCCAGCTCTTTGGGGCCCAATCGATTTATTTTCTATTGTGTATTCTGATTGCTACTCGCACCCCCCCATTCCCAGTATGCCTTTGTTAATTTTTGCTGTTCATACCCCCTGCTGTGTTAAAATTGCATGAAAAAATTCCAAAAAATTTGTGAATGTCTTACTCGTTATTTTGATTGAATCTTGACACTATTTGTATGTTAATCTTGATAACATTCCATGGAAAATGTTTCGTGCTCTTGTTAATTCATTGTTTTGATTCTTGCTAAAGTTTTGTTAATAAAAAAAATTCTAAAAGTTTGTGTGAGTTTTTGTGTGAAGTAGTGTCGATACTTGAGACCTATCGTTTGGAAAATAATTGCGTGTTAAGACCTACTTCGAAAATAATGTGTGTTTGTTGTGTCATTTTGCCACTTTTTTTGTTAAGACTTTCATGAAAATTGTGATGTGATCTTGTCCTTGAATTTTGGTGCATAAGTGTGACTTTGAGTATGTCGTTCTTGGAGTGATTTTTGTTTCTTGATTCAGCATATGCCTGCTGTTCTTGTTATAAGTCCTTCACCTTGTGAATAATGTGTGTTTCTTGTGTTAAATAAAGTGCAAATAGGCTTGAAAATACTATGATCATATTGCATACTAATTTCCCTTGATTTCTCACATCATGATTGAATTAAAACTTTTGAGATGTTACCATTGATGTGAGGATTCTAGGCCTTAGTTTTGCCTTAGGATTTTAGTAATCTTTCAAGTACTATTTCATCATGTTTTTTGATTAAGTTCTAGGATATCTCTTTGTTAATTTCTAGTTACTTTAATTCTCTTTACTCATTTCCATTTCTTTTCTATATTTTTGTGCTACTAACCCTTTTCCTTTCATGTTTCATGAGCATATTTCATCCCTCAATTTTAGTTTCATTTCTTGCACTTTAATTTCGTGCCACTTTAATTCATGCAAAAATTAGAATGTAATAATTAGGACTTTTTTGTACTTTACTTTCATGCAATTTTAAATTTCTTGCAAGACTATAGAATGTATCTAGGCCAATGATGTAATAAGGACAATGGACTCTAATGATGTACACCGACACAAGCACCGACACATGCACACACATCACTATATAGTTAGAATATGCATGTTTAGATGTATGGTTAGGATTGTATGTTTAGATGAATGCCTAGGACTTATACTTAGAAAAAACCAATTTTCCAAACAAATGTGAACAACTTCACTCAAATCTTTTTCAAATAAACCTTGGGATCCAACATCCCATTGTATTTTCTTTTTCATTTTCTTAATCAAACTTCAATGAACTCTAATCCTACTTTGACCATATTTTGCAATTCACTAATTCAACCTCACTATTTCCTAATCTCATGCCCTCGAGGCCTCTTTCTATTCTTCAAACTCCATTTTCAAACTTAAAATCAACCAACAAAAACAAAAACATTTTTGAGAGAGAACTACGGTGGATTTGATCCCTTAATCGGGTACGTAGGCAAGGAACAAAATTCCTTCAATTCAACTAAAATAAAAAAACATTCTTCTCCCTCCAATTCTTCACTTAGAACATTCTTAGTTTAAATAAACATTTTCAAAATAGCATTTAAAAATAAAGCGCGCGCGTAGAAATTAAAGACGGTTCCTATAGGTTACTATAGTCGTTATGGGTGCCTAACACCTTCCCGTAGCGAAAACAACTCCCGGACCTCGATTCTCAAGGGTTTTGCTTACTTTTTCCCTTCCCAAGAAAAAATAAGATATCACCGGTTTAAAAGGTTCAAACGTAATCAATGTTTGACACCCGAAAACCAAGATAAAACAGCTGGCGACTTCACTGGGGAGATTCGAGAGTTACGCCTAGTCTTTATTTCCACGCTTGCGCTTGTATTTTTACTTGTTTCTTTTACTTGCTTTCCTATGTGAATAAATGTTTAATTTCTTGCAAACGTGTGGGGTGAGAATATCAAAAGTCCTGCACCCGGGCTGAGTGAACTTAGGATTTAGGAGGGATATAATCGACAATTCATTCCGGGGGTTGCCTCGTGTTTTGGATTATGCGATCAATCCCACATAGCTGAGGCATTTTGGGGGTGATGTTGTCGGCGCGTGTTGTCGCGTTTAGGCACTTTACTTCTAATTGTTCTATGACGCTATGAACCGTAGATAACCAAACCCATCCATGGCCATTTTCTAGGACGTAGTGCGGAGGCTAAACCGAGTGTTGTCTCGAGTTTTAGTCGTCACGCGATACTACACTCAAGTTAGACCTTCTTACGTATAATCATGGAGCGAGTGTTGTCTCGTGACACCATGATATACGTCGGAGAGGTTGCAACTTGGGAACCTTTTAGAACCCGGTTACTATTATCCTAAAGCCCTAGATTCACCGGACGCCGTGTCCACCCATGACTCCTTGACTTTGAAACTTCAACCCACCATGTTTTCACCGAACTTGAACATAATCATGCATTCATGCATACATGCATACATGCATAAACTTTTTCCCATGCATTTATCAGAGGACTTAGACAAGTCATCTTTTGAACATCACGGATGTGAACACCAAGTGATACCATCTCAACTAAACTTTTAGTTTTGCTCAAGATTTTCAAATAAAACTGTGTTTCTCCGTGATGTTCACAACCACTTTGACGAAGTCCTCTGACAAAAAAGAGTCTTTTCGCATTTGCATATCATGCATCATATGCATCATTCATCGGTCACAAATGGCTTCCCGTGCTCATTGTCTCCTGGTTCTTCTGCCACAGTCTGAAAGGTGGCTCGTGCTCGCAAGATTCACCAACCAGATAGAGTGTATCAGACAAGATTGTACAAGAGAAGAAACATGGCTAACCTTGAGGAAGAGAATGCCAGCCCCTCGGGCCAGCCCATCGAAGAGTCTAATCTGGACGAGATTTTTGAGGCTCATCAAGAAGAGCGATTATAAAATTGTTGACCAGCTGCTGCCAACTCCATCAAAAATATCCATCTTGTCTCTGCTCTTGAGCTCAGAAGCTCATAGGAAAGTGTTAATGAAGATACTGGAGCAAGCTTATGTTGACCATGAAGTCTCTGTGGATCAGTTTGATGGGATAGTGAGTAATATTACTGCCTGCAACAACTTGGGGTTTGGTGACGATGAACTCCCCGAAGCAGGGAAACACCACAACTTGGCTCTACATATCTCGGTGCACTGCAAGTCTGATATGATATCCAACGTGTTGGTAGACACTGGATCATCCTTGAATGTAATGCCTGAATCTACACTAAGACAATTGAGCCATCATGGAATCTCTCTGAGGGGAAGCAGCTATCTGGTTAAGGCTTTTGACGGATCTCGCAAAGATGTCCTTGGAGAAGTAGACTTGCCAATCACCATTGGTCCGGAGACATTTCAGATTACTTTCCAAGTCATGGACATCAATGCTTCGTACATCTGTCTCCTCGGAAGACCGTGGATTCATGACGCTGGGGCGGTAACTTCTACTTTGCATCAGAAGCTCAAGTTTGTGAAAAACGGTAAGATTGTCACTGTGCATGGTGAAGAAGCATATCTGGTTAGCCAAGTGTCATCCTTCTCTTGTGTTGAAGCAGGGTCCGCTGAAGGGACGTCATTTCAAGGCTTAACTGTTGAAGGTGCAGAGCCCCGGAGGGCTGGTGCTAGCATGGCTTCATTGAAAGACGCCCAGAAGGCTGTTCAAGAAGGACAAGCTGCTGGCTGGGGCAAGGTAATCCAGATTTTGGAAAACAAGCGTAAAGAGGGCCTTGGATTCTCCCCAACCTCTGGTGTTTCAACAGGAACTTTCTACAGTGCTGGGTTCATCAACGCTATTACTGAAGATGCTGCTGGAAGTAGTTATGTGCCTACATTTGTCATACCAGGAGGCACTGTGAGAAATTGGGAAGCCATTGATGTTCCTTTAGTCATGCATGCTTCCATGTAATGTGTCTTGTTGCTCATGTTTTCTTTGTTTTCAAAATAACAATCCTTTCGCTCTGCCCAAGGCGAAAGTGATATCATTGTAAGGGCATGTTTGTTTCGGCATTGCCGTTATCAATAAAAGTCGTCGTCTTTCTCACGACTCTTTGTTTTTTTACTTTTTAGTGCATTTTTCTTGGAAATAATGGTAATGCCAGAAAAAACCAAAACATCTGTATTTTTCGTATTAATTTCAAAAATCTGCATGAAAAACATTTTTCTAAAATCATCCCAATCATATTATGCAGATTGAACCATAATAAACCCGTTGAACACAGTGACCCTACGGTTCCTCCAAATTTTGAATTCCCTGTATATGAAGCTGAAGATGAGGAGGATAATGAAGAGATACCGTATGAGATCACTCGACTGCTTGAGCAAGAAAGAAGAGCCATTCAGCCTCACCAGGAAGAAATTGAGCTTATCAACCTGGGTACTGAAGAGAACAAGCGAGAGATCAAGATCGGTGCTGCACTAGAGCCAGAAGTGAAAAAGAAGATCACTCAGCTTCTCCATGATTATCCAGATGTCTTTGCATGGTCCTATGAAGATATGCCGGGTCTAGATCCCAAGATTGTGGAACACCGGATACCGACAAGGCCTGAATGTCCTCCTGTCAAACAGAAATTGAGAAGGTCTCGTCCAGACATGGCTCTTAAGATCAAGGCTGAGGTGCAGAATCAAATTGATGCGGGCTTCCTCATGACAGCTGAATACCCTGAGTGGATTGCCAACATTGTACCAGTACCAAAGAAAGATGGGAAAGTTCGAATGTGTGTTGATTACAGAGATCTGAATAAAGCCAGTCCAAATGATAACTTCCCATTGCCTCATATTGATGTGCTTGTTGACAGTACTGCCCAATCCAAAGTGTTCTCTTTTATGGATGGTTTCTCCGGTTATAATCAAATACGAATGTCTCCTGAAGATAGAGAAAAGACGTCCTTCATCACTCCGTGGGGAACGTTCTGTTACAAAGTGATGCCGTTCGGCTTGATAAACGCTGGTGCTACCTATCAAAGGGGTATGACCACTCTGTTTCATGATATGATTCACAAAGAGATTGAGGTATATGTCGATGATATGATTGTGAAGTCAAGTGATGAAGAGCAGCATGTTGTGTATTTGAAAAAGATGTTTGAAAGACTGAGAAAGTACAAGCTGCGGTTGAATCCTAACAAGTGTACATTCGGTGTACAATCGGGAAAGTTGCTAGGCTTCATTGTCAGCCAAAGAGGCATTGAAGTTGATCCAGACAAAGTCCGAGCCATCAGAGAGATGCCGGCCCCTCAAACTGAGAAGCAAGTCAGAGGTTTCCTTGGACGTCTGAATTATATTTCCAGATTCATATCTCATATGACTACTACTTGTGGACCAATTTTCAAATTGCTCAGAAAGAATCAGCCTGTTGTATGGAATGATGAATGTCAGGAAGCTTTTGATAGCATTAAAGAGTACCTGTTGGAGCCACCTATCCTTGTCCCGCCAGTGGAAGGAAGGCCTTTGATTATGTATCTGTCGGTGTTAGATGATTCAGTGGGCTGTGTTCTCGGTCAGCAAGATGAGACTGGTAAGAAAGAGCATGCCATCTACTATCTGAGCAAGAAGTTCACCGACTGTGAGACTCGGTATACGATGCTTGAAAAGACTTGTTGTGTTTTAGCTTGGGCTGCCAAACGACTGCGTCATTATATGGTGAATCATACAACTTGGTTGATATCCCGAATGGATCCAATCAAGTACATCTTTGAAAAGCCTGCTGTTACTGGAAAGATTGCACGTTGGCAAATGTTGTTGTCTGAATATGATATTGTGTACAAAGCTCAGAAAGCAATCAAAGGAAGCGTCCTTGCTGAGCATCTTGCTTGTCAACCCCTTGATGATTACCAGCCAATTAAGTTTGATTTCCCTGATGAAGAGATTATGTACTTGAAAGGGAAAGACTGTGAAGAACCACTGATCAATGAAGGGCCAGATCCCAATAGCAAATGGGGATTGGTGTTTGATGGTGCTGTTAATGCTTACGGTAAAGGAATTGGGGCCATCATTGTAACTCCACAGGGGCACCACATTCCTTTCACCGCTCGAATAACTTTTGAATGCACAAACAACATAGCTGAATATGAAGCATGCATCTTGGGCATTGAAGAAGCCCTTGACCTGAGAATCAAACACCTTGACATCTATGGAGATTCTGCACTTGTTATCAATCAGATAAAGGGTGAATGGGAGACTCATCATGAGAAGCTGATCCCATACCGTGACTACGCAAGATGTCTATTGACATACTTTACCAAGGTTGAGCTGCACCACATCCCTCGGGATGAAAATCAAATGGCTGACGCTCTTGCTACTCTGTCTTCCATGTTTCGTGTCAATCACTGGAATGATGTGCCCGTAATCAAAGTGCAGCGTCTTGATAGACCCGCTCATGTGTTTACCATTGAAAATATGCCAGGACAAGCAGATGAAGATGGGAATGATAAAAAGCCATGGTATTATAATATCAAGCAATTCTTGCAGAATCGTGAATATCCACCTGGTGCTTCCAACAGAGATAAAAAGACCTTGAGACGATGGGCTAGCAGATTCTTTCTGGACGGAGAAATCATATACAAGAGGAACTATGACATGGTCTTGCTGAGATGTGTGGATAAACAAGAAGCTGAGAAATTGATGCATGATGTACATGATGGTACTTTTGGGACCCATGCTTCGGGTCATACCATGTCAAGGAAATTGTTAAGAGCCGGCTATTACTGGATAGCCATGGAGCGTGATTGCCACGAACATGCTAAAAGATGCCACAAATGTCAAATTTATGCTGACAAGATTCATGTGCCTCCACATGCTCTCAATGTTATCTCTTCCCCATGGCCTTTCTCTATGTGGGGCATTGACATGATCGGAAGAATTGAACCAAAGGCTTCCAATGGACATCGTTTCATTCTAGTGGCAATTGACTATTTCACCAAGTGGGTTGAAGCTGCCTCCTATGCCAATGTGACCAAGCAAGTGGTTGTCAAGTTTATCAAGAATAACATCATCTGTCGATATGGTGTTCCCAACAAAATTATCACCGACAATGGTTCCAATCTGAACAATAGCATGATGCAAGCTTTATGTGAAGAATTCAAGATTGAACACCACAACTCTTCTCCTTATAGACCTCAGATGAATGGTGCAGTTGAGGCCGCTAACAAGAACATCAAGAAGATTGTTCAGAAGATGGTCACTACTTACAAAGACTGGCATGAAATGCTACCATTTGCCTTGCATGGTTACCGTACTACAGTGCGCAGTTCAACCGGGGCAACCCCTTTCTCTTTGGTGTATGGTATGGAAGCAGTTCTCCCTCTGGAAGTGGAGATTCCATCTCTTCGAGTAATAATGGAGGCAAAGTTAACTGAGGCTGAATGGTGTCAAAGTCGGTATGATCAATTGAATCTGATTGAAGAGAAGCGTATGGATGCTATGACTCATGGACAGTTGTATCAAGTGCGAATGAAGAATGCTTTTGACAAGAAAGTCCGACCTCGAGAATTCAAGGAAGGCGAACTTGTATTGAAAAGAAGAATAAGTCAGCAACCCGACCCAAGGGGCAAGTGGACACCTAACTATGAAGGTCCTTATGTTGTCAAGAAGGCTTTCTCTGGTGGTGCTTTGATTCTCACACACATGGATGGTGTTGAACTCCCAAATCCTGTTAATGCCGATATAGTCAAGAAATACTTTGTCTAAAAAGAAAAGAACAGCGTGGTAGGTCGAAAATCCGAAAGGGCGGCCTAGGCAAAAATGCGCTTCCCGGTGGATCGAAAACCCGAAAGGGCGATCCAGGCAAAAGTTAGGGACAAAAAAAATGAATATGAAAGAGCTCGCTGAGATTGTACGCAACTCAGGCAAGAATGAGCGCCTCGATGAGCCGAAAACCCGAAAGGGCGGTTCATGCAAAAATGAGGTTGATAAAAGACAAGTAACTATATCTGGCAAATCACCATCACTCCTTGGGGCATCTGCAACTGTCAATGATCGTCTTCATCAGAGGCTTCTGTACTTGTGAATTCAAAATTTCTATGAAATGTAGCGGTCATCGTGTTCAATGTATCACCAACCAATAAAATTACCATTTTCCAAGCTTTGTAAATCCGTGAGGTCATGCCTTCGGCTGACTCTCACTCTTCTACATTAATTTGAGCCTGTGCTTTTGTCTGAAACTCTATTTTTCTTTCTACTTTCAATGCTATATACGAAGTACTTTCTTTCTATTTGATAATGTCAATGTCTGAAACAAACATCTTTGAAAATTGAAAAATCTTTTTTTGTCTATTTTGAAAGCAAACCTGAGCAACAGGGTACATTTCAATGAAACATGCATGAATGAATGAGTGTCAATGTCTATTTCAATACATGTTACAAGCAGGTTACTCCCCGGGATGATCTGTGGTCAATGGCAAGAATGAAAAACAGAATGAAAATGAAAAAGTGAAAAAAATGAAAATAAAAAGCTCGCTAAGTTGAAAACCCGAAAGGGCGGCTTAGGCAAAAATGAGCACCCCGCTGATTGACAACCTATGAAGGCAATTCAGGCAAAAATGGGGCAATGAAAAGAATCTTTACTCCCCGGTGAATTGAAAACCCGAAAGGGCGGTTCAGGCAAAAATGGGGTTTGAAAATGAAAAATGAAAGAATGAAATATTAAAAAAGCATTGACCACAGATGCGAACATCCAATGTTTACCCAGCACTGACACGCCTAGCAACGGCGAATTGTGTCCAAGAACCTTCCAAGGGTCCTCCTTTACAAGTTTTATTGCCCTCAGCCATGGTTTCGATACGTCTCTCAACGACGGTCTCTCCAAAGAGGTTTTCCCCCTGTGAATATGTTGCAGCACGAGCCACTGCGTGCCCAATCTTCCAATGTCTTGTCTGCCTTTGTGAAACTTCTCTGCCAAGTTACAAACCAATCATGCATTTCAAGCATTCATACATGCATAATCATGCATTTTATGTGCTCATACATCCAAAAATCTTGCTATACCATACATACATGTTACATATCCAACTGTCAGCTGTCAAATGTCAATGCCAATGTCAATATTCAATGTCAATGTCAATGTCAATGTCAATGTTAATGTCAAATGTCAATGTCAATGTCAAATGTCAAATGTCAATGTCAATGTCAATTTCAATGTCAACGTCAATGCCAATCCAATGTCAATGTCAATGTCAATGTCAATGTCAATGCCAATGTCAATGTCAATGTCAATTTCAATTCCCAAGCCAATGTCAATGTCAATGTCAAGTTCAACTTTCAATTCAGTTCAAATCAATGTCAATTTACTCTTGGGCCAACAAAAATGGTCATGTCTATTTGCAAATCAGGTCAATAACAATTTACCCTCAATTGGTATCTTGTTAAACCAGACTCTCAATTTGTATCTTGTAATGGTCAAGTGCCAGGTTCGATCCAAAAAGAACCACTTGTACCTGCTTATATACCTATGCTTCCGGACAAACGGCAAGTTCGATTTGAAGAACAGTTTGTACCCAGCTTATGCTTTGTTATCGGTCAAACGGCAAGTTCGATATGAAGAACAGTTTGTACCCAGCTGATGCTTTGTTATCGGTCAAACGGCAAGTTCGATCTAAAAGAACAGTTTGCACCTTCCCACATGACGTGGTGATAATCCAACAAGCAAGTTCGATCCAAAGAACAGTTTGTATCAACCCTTTTGTCTATATCGCCGGCCAAACGGCCAGTTCGATCCAAAGAACAGTTTGTGTCTGCCTATCTGTTTGTATTTTCAATCAAGTGTCAAGTTCGATCCAAAGAACAGCTTGTATCTGCCTATATGTCTATGTTTCCGGTCAAGTGCCAAGTTTGATCCCAAGAACAGCTTGCACCTATCTCCTGTTTTGTATTTCTCGGTCAAGTGGCTAGTTCGACCCAAAGAACAGCTTGTACCTGTCTATTTGTTGCCCGTTCTTTCTACCTTGATGTCTATAAATCCCTTGGTGGTGTGACACAGCCCGTAGATTCCGGTTCGATTGTCTTGCATTCATAAATGAAATGTTGCATGGCATTCATGTTTTTGAAAATCTGAAAACGTATTTTTATGTCCAAAAGCAGTGCAAATGTTAATATTTAAGTATCTTCGTCCCGTCAATTCTAAGACTTCGTCTCTTGACTCCCCGGACAAAGAAACTTAAATAGGGGCAGCTGTTATACCCTAATTTTGGACCTAAAAATACTTGTCCAATTCTTCTTTTCTTGCATTATAAGTCATTTGATATGTCTCTGATCAATTGCATCTTTCTCTGCATTTTGTTTCAATATTATTTGCAAAATTCATATAAAAGGGTATCTTAGTCATTTCCTGCATTCAACTCATTTTAATCCTTGAAAATTGTTTGAGTCTTTTAAATTGGTTTGTATAAATCCTTGTTTCAATCTCATGTCAAAATTCATTTCAAAAATATCAGCGGAGTCATTTTTTAGTCAGTTTTGCCCCTAGGGGCATTTTAGTCATTTCCTATGTTAAAATTTCTTTCAGCCCTTAAAAAAAAAAATTGTTTGAGTCTTTTCATTTGATCTGAATGAGTCTCTGTTTCATTCTATGTCAAAATCCATTTCAAAATTTGCATTTGAAGTCATTTTGAGTCAGTTTTGCCCCTAGGGGCATTTTAGTCTTTTCATGTGTTAAAACCCTGTTTAAAATTCTAAAAATCGTCTCTGAGTCTTTTATTTCGCTTGTATAAACTCTTGCTTTAATCCCTTGTTAAAAAATCATTTTAAAATTGCATTTGAGTCGTTTTTAGACGTTTTAGTCCCTAGGGGCGTTTTGGTCATTTCACATAAAAACCCTTGTCTGCTTCGTTGTTTTTAATCGTCTCGCTTTACGTTAATTTTCAATTTACTTTTTTCAATTCAATTTTAGTCTTAATTTCCATTTTGGTCCTTGTACTTTTGTTATTTGCATTTTAATCCTTTTTTAGTTTGTTAGAGTCCAAGTGCCACGTGTCCAAATGTTATTGGTCCACAAAAGTTTGTTACAAGTCAAGTGCCACATGTCCCACTCTCATTGGTCCAAGCTTACCATGTCATCTATAAATAGGTCAAAGTCATTGGTCAAGGTCAATTACAACTAATCATTTTCACAAATACACAAAAAAATCATAAACTTCATAATTATTTTCTCTCTATTTTTTCCCTCTTTTCTAACTAACTCTCCACCACCCTAACAAACTTCCTCCACCACTCTAACCACCATAACCAACTTCCACCACCATCTTCAACAACCCTAACCACCATAACCACCATAAACCACCACCTCTAACCTCTATAACCACCCAAATTCATCACCATTTCCATCATAACCGATCCATTTCATCATCACATTCAACAACCGATTCATTCACCTTTTTTCAATCCAATCAATTTTCATCATCCAATCGGAATTCTCAATTTTCCAACACTACTTCTCTCAATTCCAATCCTTCTCACCGGCGTAGGGCTCCACGAACAAGCCACTTCAGAATGCGAAATTGGTGGTTGTTGTCGTGTCACATGGCTTCTTTCTACGATCTCTGATAAGGTTCTCCCTCGCGTTCCTCGTTGCAAACATGCGTTTCAGAACTGAATCGGAGTTGACGAAGTTCGACGAGAGGAAGCTCGGAACCGCAAACAACAACGCAAATTTGTCACGATAATCACAAAAGGTAACAGAACCGAATCCGAGCCAGAAGAAGAAGATTCGGAACGAAACAGAACGGAAATTGAACGGGACTGGAGCGCAGCAAGAAGAAAAAGCTAAGGTTATGACCAGAGGGAAAGTCCAAGTCGACACAGGCATTCACACGGCAAAACAAAGGTAGCAATTGTTTTCTCTTTTCATGTTTGTTCTATTCGTTTTGTGTAGATCTATAACAATCCTTTGAGCTTTTGAAAATTCTGAATGTATATTTGAAATCGGTTTGAAGAATGATGTGTGGATCTATGTTTGTTCCTAAAGAAATGAGGTGTTTGAAAGTTCCGATACGGTGGCGCCGCCCTGTTGGGCTGGCAACCACCGCGCCAGAAGTTGTCTTATCACCGGAGAAGATGATGCATGGGGAAGCTCTGTTTCTTTTAAAAACTGAGAGAACGGGAGGTTTGAAAACAGAGTGAATAGCAACAACATTTTATGCTAACCCGGTTTAAACCCTTAACCCAAACCCGTTTTGATCTGAACCGCCCCCATGACCCAGCTCTTTGGGGCCCAATCGATTTATTTTCTATTGTGTATTCTGATTGCTACTCGCACCCCCCCATTCCCAGTATGCCTTTGTTAATTTTTGCTGTTCATACCCCCTGCTGTGTTAAAATTGCATGAAAAAATTCCAAAAAATTTGTGAATGTCTTACTCGTTATTTTGATTGAATCTTGACACTATTTGTATGTTAATCTTGATAACATTCCATGGAAAATGTTTCGTGCTCTTGTTAATTCATTGTTTTGATTCTTGCTAAAGTTTTGTTAATAAAAAAAATTCTAAAAGTTTGTGTGAGTTTTTGTGTGAAGTAGTGTCGATACTTGAGACCTATCGTTTGGAAAATAATTGCGTGTTAAGACCTACTTCGAAAATAATGTGTGTTTGTTGTGTCATTTTGCCACTTTTTTTGTTAAGACTTTCGTGAAAATTGTGATGTGATCTTGTCCTTGAATTTTGGTGCATAAGTGTGACTTTGAGTATGTCGTTCTTGGAGTGATTTTTGTTTCTTGATTCAGCATATGCCTGCTGTTCTTGTTATAAGTCCTTCACCTTGTGAATAATGTGTGTTTCTTGTGTTAAATAAAGTGCAAATAGGCTTGAAAATACTATGATCATATTGCATACTAATTTCCCTTGATTTCTCACATCATGATTGAATTAAAACTTTTGAGATGTTACCATTGATGTGAGGATTCTAGGCCTTAGTTTTGCCTTAGGATTTTAGTAATCTTTCAAGTACTATTTCATCATGTTTTTTGATTAAGTTCTAGGATATCTCTTTGTTAATTTCTAGTTACTTTAATTCTCTTTACTCATTTCCATTTCTTTTCTATATTTTTGTGCTACTAACCCTTTTCCTTTCATGTTTCATGAGCATATTTCATCCCTCAATTTTAGTTTCATTTCTTGCACTTTAATTTCGTGCCACTTTAATTCATGCAAAAATTAGAATGTAATAATTAGGACTTTTTTGTACTTTACTTTCATGCAATTTTAAATTTCTTGCAAGACTATAGAATGTATCTAGGCCAATGATGTAATAAGGACAATGGACTCTAATGATGTACACCGACACAAGCACCGACACATGCACACACATCACTATATAGTTAGAATATGCATGTTTAGATGTATGGTTAGGATTGTATGTTTAGATGAATGTCTAGGACTTATACTTAGAAAAAACCAATTTTCCAAACAAATGTGAACAACTTCACTCAAATCTTTTTCAAATAAACCTTGGGATCCAACATCCCATTGTATTTTCTTTTTCATTTTCTTAATCAAACTTCAATGAACTCTAATCCTACTTTGACCATATTTTGCAATTCACTAATTCAACCTCACTATTTCCTAATCTCATGCCCTCGAGGCCTCTTTCTATTCTTCAAACTCCATTTTCAAACTTAAAATCAACCAACAAAAACAAAAACATTTTTGAGAGAGAACTACGGTGGATTTGATCCCTTAATCGGGTACGTAGGCAAGGAACAAAATTCCTTCAATTCAACTAAAATAAAAAAACATTCTTCTCCCTCCAATTCTTCACTTAGAACATTCTTAGTTTAAATAAACATTTTCAAAATAGCATTTAAAAATAAAGCGCGCGCGTAGAAATTAAAGACGGTTCCTATAGGTTACTATAGTCGTTATGGGTGCCTAACACCTTCCCGTAGCGAAAACAACTCCCGGACCTCGATTCTCAAGGGTTTTGCTTACTTTTTCCCTTCCCAAGAAAAAATAAGATATCACCGGTTTAAAAGGTTCAAACGTAATCAATGTTTGACACCCGAAAACCAAGATAAAACAACTCCCCCACACTTGAATCTTTGCTTGTCCTCAAGCAAAAGGCAATGGACATAGCAGCAACTAAAAGGATTAATTATGGCAATGCAATTGAAAACACAAGTCTCTTTGAAGGTTTTGTTTCAAGTACACTAATCATAATTTCAAACATTCCTCGTGAACCTATTCAACCCAACATCAAGTCTCAAGTGAGTGTGTGTGTGCAGTCCAACCTTTTTCTTGCTCCTGTATAAGACAGATATTATGAGGAACAGGTTCTATCCTTAATGCTAAAGTAACCGAGAAAAGTCCTTTCTTCATTTCATATAAGAGTGATGGGAATTTAAGTTAAAATTGAATTAAATTAACAATTAAGCACAAAGGGGCTGCAGATGCTTAGGGGCTATCTATCCTCATAGGAAGTCTTTTTGGATGTAATTGTCCTTTCCCCCTAGATTCAAAATCAACCTAAGCAGTGCTGCAAAATTTTCTTTGATTTCATCTCCGCGTACGAAGTCTTTTTGGATGTAATTGTCCTTTCCCCCTAGCATTGATGAATTTATTTTCTTTAAGTTTAAATTAGGGAGTCACCACCACAATTAGGAAGTTAGGGATTGTCCTTTCCCCCATATGTTGGTGCCATTCTCCCGCCCTATTTAACTTTTAACAATTAAGAATATAACAATAAGGCACGATTGATTAATTTCCCACACAAACTTATACTACTTTTACTCTAAAGACTTTAAAGGGTCTAAGTTAACACTAAAGATAGAACGTGCTCCTTAAAATACCTATTCATACACTTGCTCAAAGATTGCAACCGGGTGCTTTTCTCATTGGAGAATTTTTCACAAAGACAAGATATGAGTATAGCAAGAACACAAGAAACACAAGAACTACTTTCATGTACAAGAAACAACCTTTAAAGAAGAGACAAAACAAAAAAAATTTATGCCATTTTTTACATTGAAAACAAGCTACTAGTCATGCCTTTCACTATAAAAACAAAACAAAAGAATAAAGTTCAAGGGAGTTTGAAAACACTATGATTCTAGACACTTTATTAGGCCCCCCCACACTTAGGGGAAGCATTGTCCTCAATGATTCAAAAGAAAAAGAAATTAAAAGAGAAGAAGAGGAAGTAGAAGAAGGATAGGAGAAAGAGAGAAGAGATAAGGGAAGAGAGGAAGAGGAAAGCTCATAATTTATTGAGGTCCATAAGGAGGACCTTGGAGTTGTAGGTGTTGCATCATCCGGCTGAGCATCTCATTATTTTCATGAGTTAAGAGGTTGCCCCTTTGAACATCGTTTCTTAGTCCGGCGATTTCAACACCTTGCCTTTGTTGCTCGGTGCTTACTCTTTCAACTTCATTGTGAATCCATGCCCATCTTTGATCTTCATTGAGCTCACCGGCTTCATGGTCATGGTACTCTCTCTCATGTTGCAAGTTAGCACCTTCTCCTTCCTCCTGGTGCAAGGTAGCACCTTCTCCCGCATCATGAGCTTGCTCACCAAGAACCAGTACATCATCAACATACAACCAATTTTCCTCCACCTCGGTGGTAGTTCGAGATGGGTTAGGAAGTAAAAACATAATAGGCACATTTAGCTTGAGTTGGTAATGGAGAGGTGGACGACGTTTAATGAAATTCATAGCAATGAGGGTTTCCCTATTGAGCCTATTGTTTCCCTCAATTGGTTTGATCCCCTCATCCTCACTCACCCCAAAACACCTAGCTATGTATGTAATGATGCCACCCACCACTATGTCGCCCTTACCGGCTGGTCTAGTACCTACAAAGTCTAGGTAATCAATCAAATAGAAGCAAGTGTTGACATGGTGGTTGTAGAGCATTGCCCATAACATGAACAACTCATCGGTTCTAGTGTTTCCTAGCTCGGTTCTACCCCAAATAGTGCAAGCCATTACCCGTTGAAGGTACCTAAGGACCGGGTTGTGAATGTTGCTAGCTTTGTTGGACCTAGAGACAAAAGATGTAAGGCCGATGATACGCTCCCAAAAGGCAGCTGGGTCATAGTTATCCAGTTTTAAACTATCATCCCAATGATCATGGATATATCCCTCATTAGCAAAACCTACGGCATCACAAAAGTGCTGAAGAGACATATTATAATCAACATTCATTAACCGGAAAACAACTCTATGATTGGGGTTATCAAAATTCAACTTATCTTTGGTAAAAATAATTGAGCTTAAAAATTCATAAGTGAAATTCTCATAACCCCTCATAGGTGTTAGCATATCAGTCCAACCTAGCCTTCCTATTAACCTAAAAACATCATCTCTAAGCCCTAGCACATTCAAATCATATGAATCAGGATATCTACACTTATGCTTGCTTCTTTGAGGGAGGACCGCAAGAGCTTGCTGGTTCCTTACCACTTCTTCTTGAAGCCATTTGACTCTTGTTTGAATTGGTTTGAAGGTTTAGGGTTGGGGAAGATTTTTGGTGGAAAGGATTGGTTTAGGGTTGGGGTTGATATGTAAGTAAGGTTTATGGGTTTAGTTATGGAGATTGGTTGGGAATTTGTGGTGTTTGGGTTAGGTTTTGAAAGATTAGGGTTTTGGTGAATTATTGGTTTGGGTGGATGAAAGTTGTTTTTGATTGGTGGTTTATGTTTGGAATGAATTTTGTGATTGTTTGGTGAAAGAATTGAGTGGATTGGTTGAGTTTTGAGGGAGATACGAAGGTTTGAAGGTTGGTGGTTATGGAGGTTTAGAGAGAGAGGTTTAGAAGATGAAAGAAGTTTGTGGTTTGAGAATGAATGGAGAAGAAGAAGAAAAATTGGTTTATAGTGGGCTAGAGATCGGGCACGTCCGTGCCCCCTTGGCACGGGTCGTGCCAACATTCTGTGGCTCTTTGGTTTTTTTTTTTTGTGTTACAAACATGGCACGGCCGTGCCAACCTTCTGGTAAGGAGACTTCAAAATTTTTCTTTTCTCAATTTTTTCGAATCACACTTGGACAATTACCTACAAAACAACTTAAAACAAAGAAAAACAAACAAAATAAAGCAATTAAATGCGTGGGTTGCCTCCCACGAAACGCTTGTTTAGATTCACTAGCTTGACGGTTGGAAGGTGGTTGTAACTATCCTATACCCAATCTCTTACTAAGGGATAATGGCATCAAACAAACATTCTCTCCCAAATCACACATGGCTTTCTCAAAGGTTTCAAATCCTATGACACAAGGTAGGGAAAAGCTTCCTAGATTCTTAAGTTTAGGTGGCAATTTGTTTGGAAGTATTTCAATAAAATTCATATACTACTCATCTAACTTGGACTCATCAAACCCTTGTGTTAATGGAATTTCATGCTCATGAGATGGTGAAACGAATGGCTTTTCATTCTCCCCTATGGCTTTCTCACTTTGAGGCTCATCACTCCCTATCTCTCCTTCATTGTTCTTAATTTTCACAACGGGGTCCTCTAATTGTTTACCATCCCTAAGAGTAATAGCACTTATATTTTCTTTGGGGTTGGTTTCGGTTTGGTCTAGGAGGACATCGGAGGATTGAGAGGAAGTAGCCACCTGTTGGGGCACTTGAGAAGTCTGAGTTTCAAGCATCTGACTGTGAGTAACTATGGGGTCTTCTTTTGATGTAAGTTTGGCAAGAGTCCTTCAAAAATTCAGTTTGATTTTTAAGCTCTTGGAGCTGCTCGGATTGATTCATAACACATTTTTCTAGTAAAATTTCCAAGCTGGATTTTTGAGGGACTTCTTGGTTGTTTGCATAACCGGGTGGTGTTGTTTGTTGTCCAAATTTTTTTTGATGGGTTTGAAAAAAAATTTGATTGTTTCCAAACCCTTGATTATATTGAGCATAGTTTACTTGCTCAGGACTTCTAACAACACTACGTAGTTGGCAACCAATGCCAATATGGCCAAATACACCACAAATTTCACAAAAAGGAGATGCAGAAGAAGAAGAAGAAGAATAAGAGATGGCACTAACATTTATTTTTTCAAATTTTTGGGTTAATGCATCAATCTTAACGGCAAGGTGATCATAGTTAGAGATTTCATACATACCTGCCTCCTTTTTGGAGGGTGAAGAATTAGTGATGGCTCTCTCGTCGGTCCACTTGTAATGATTCTGAGCCATGTCTTCAATCAAGGCGTATGCTTCTGTGTAATTCTTGTTCATTAAAGCTCCACCTGCAGCTGCATCAACATAAATTTTTGTGGTATACAAAAGACCATTATAAAAAATGTGAATAATAAGCCAATTCTTTAAACCATGATGGGGACAAAGTCTAAGCATTTCTTTGAAACGCTCCCATGCATCATAAAGAGATTCTCCATCTTTTTGATTGAATTGTATGATTTGATTCCTTAATTGAACAGTTTTAGAATATGGAAAGAATTGAGCAAGAAAAGTTTGCTTCATTTGATGCCATGAAGTGATAGAACCAATTTCCAATGAATTAAACCAAGTACTAGCTCTACCCGCTAGGGAAAAAGGAAAGTAGTGCAGCCTTACGACCTCTTGGTTTGCATTCACGGTTTCACTGAGTCTTAAAAAAGTTGAAATATGAAAATTCAGATCCTCAGTGGGTGATCCGAAAAATTGATTTTGCTGCACAGTGAATAAGTGCAGGTTCTATTTCAAAATTGTCATCAACCGTTGGGTACACAATAGCATCGTATGACTCATTTGAAGATGGGATTGCATACTCTATGAGAGTGCATTCCTTAGCCATATCATTATTATCTTCCCAAGAAGTTAAAGGCAAAAGAAGAAATAGAATAAAGAAAAAAATAAAATAAAATAGAGAAAAAGATTTTTTTTATATAAAATAAAATAAAATAAAGAAAAAGATTTTTATTCAGTCTAATCACTATTAAAAAGTTAATCAAATTACAACAATAATAGTAGAATGATTAGAGGGTCAAACCGCAAGTGCACGGCCTATCGAAGTAATAGTAGTAAGAAGAGTATCGTTCCGCTAGGGAGTTGTGCAACTTAATTAACCTTTAAAGAATGATTATAGGAGAAGAAAGTTTGATAAAAGGAGGTTTGATTGCTGAAGGTAAATAACAATAATAATAAAGAGCCTTGGGATTATTGGTTTGTCATAATAACAAATCTTTCACTAGACAAGACTTTAACTTATAATTCTATGGTTTACACCGTAATTTCCTAAGACCGGTTTCCCTTTAGCCCCTCACCTTTCCGATGAAAGTCCGGTGAGAGTTTACTTCTAGTAACCAAGCCTATTTCGCTGACTTGATTACTAGAAGATGCTTATAAGGATTGAAACTACCTGTGTCTCAATAATTGCAAAGACTATTTCGCTGCCTTTGCAATTATTGTCTAGATTCACTTGTTCCAACATCAAAGCTCCGCTCTCGCTTTATGAATTGATGTTTGGGATGATGGATTAACAGTTATCAAACCCTCCACTTTCGCTTCTACAATTTGATAATGGTTAATCCACGTTAAAACGGTGAATCTAAAAGAAATTACGGTTACATAGAATTAAGGTTAAAGCTTGGTTCGTTAGGATTATATCATTAGACTTTCCCAACAATCCCAAGACAAAGAAGTCTACTCACTCATGTTCATCGTAGACATGGGGGAAGAAGAGAGAAAATAATAAATTGCGATAAAAGAAAGGAACTTTATTGAAATAATAATACTGAAATATTCTAAGCAAAGGTGAATGTTTATGGTGGCGAGCTACTCTATTTATAGCTTTACAATTGACTTAGAAACTAAGCAACTAAAAGGGCAAAACAGTAAAGCTGCAACAGGGTAACTTGGGCTTGAAGAAAAAGCAGCAAAAGTGGCTTCTGGGGGTGGCACGGCCGTGCCACATGTTGGCACTGGCCGTGCCAAGCTTCTGACTTGGTGGGAACATATTTTTGTTCCGTATCTTCGTATTTTCGCACTGTATTTGCTCCAGTCCTCTTTCTTTTGCTCCAAGACACCTTCCACCATATATTCGTTCCTAAAATATAATAAAAAGCAATTTGAAGTAAAATATTCAAAATGGAAATAAATTGCAATAAAATAAAATCAAATCTTTAATAAAACTAAACTAAATAATGCATTAAAATAGACTAATTAATGACTCATCACATACCATCATACTCATGAGCATTGCACTCTTAGCATCTCGACTGGTCCAAAAGTGGTGTACTTAAGTATTTAAGTCTCTTCGACCCATCGATTTAGAAGTTTTCTTTCAAATCTTCGAGTGGTGTACTTAAGTATTTAAGTCTCTTCGACCCATCGATTTAAAAGTTTTCTTTCAAATCTTCGTGACGAAGAAACTTAAATAGGGGCATCTGTCATACCCCAATTTTGGACCAGTTATTTCTTTTTCTAGTCGTTTTAAAATGTCTCAAACCTTTTTTCGCTTTAATTATTTAAAGTCATTTATTCGTCTTTTAAAATTGTTTTGAGGCTTTATTTTACAGTTTGAAGTAAAGTTCATAATTGTCCAAGCTTCGTATAATTTAAATTATTTCTTTTGTGTGTCAGCTTTTTAAAAAATATTTTACGCACTCTTTTTAAGCACTTAGCGTCCTATTTTTTTATTTTATTTTTTCCCTTTAAAAAGCTTTTAATTCAAAAATTTCCTCTTTGTCCGTTTTTAAAATACTTTAAAAGAATTTTGTTCGCGCTTTAAAACGCCGCGTTATTTTAGACATTTCAGTCAAAATTTCGGCAGAGAGGTATTTTAAAATACCTCATTTAAGATAAAGTTTTTAGTCTTATTATCCTTTTATTATTATTATTATTAATTTTATTATTATTATTATTATTTAATATTTTATATATATATGGTGACGTGAGTTTCAAAACAACTCACACTTGTTTTAAGTTTTTTTTATTATTATTATTTTTATTATTTCTTTTAATTTTTGTTAAGTCTTTGGGTCCATCTAGTTGTCCATGTGTCCTGTCCTTATTGGTCAATATGGTCAATATGAAACTTGGTCCCCAATTTTCGTTTTTGTTGTGCTGGCACTTTTCATCAGAGACATAGGGACATTTTAGTCTTTTTTCTCATAGGCAGAAACCCTAAAATGACAGTCTATAAATAGACTATCATTTATGGCAGTCTGCAGGCACTGTTCACGAGTAAAAACAGCAGCAGCAATCATTACAAACAATTCTCATCTTTCTCTTTCATAAAATTTTGGATCAAACACTACCAAAAATACAAAAAACCAAGAACATGATGAATAGAGTAAGAACTTCATGAACATTCATCCAAATTTCCAGCAAACATCAAAGCAATTCATAACCTCATGATCAACAACACTGCCTTCACTCATACTAAATCACTTTTCGTCAACAAATAAGTTCAAATCCGAATTCATTTGAACTCAGAAACAACAACAGCTCGCTCTTATTTCTTTTTCTCCTCCGATCTGGAACGGTACCAACACAACAAGCAGCCCAAACTCGATTCAGCAACAACAAGGTCGGTTCATTTTTACAAACAAGAAGTAGAGCAGAAGTTTTCCTATTATCTTTGTTTATCTCCGTTTATTGCTAGAGGTAACCGAATCTTCACCCTCCTTTTACCTTATTGCCGTTTTGGTATGAGCTTGTTGTGTTGATTCTTGCTTGTTTGTGTAAAAACATAAAGATGTGGTTGAGAAGCTTAGAAATGTGTTTTTGAAAAATGTAGATCTAGGCTTCGTGATTTAATTTTTGGAAAAAATAACTTCGGATTTGGACTCAGGAGAAGAAAAGGAATCGATTCATGTAAAAAGTTTCAAAAAAAAATAAAAAAATATAGCTCCGACGGCGGCGCCGCCACCCTAGGGCGGCCGGCCACTGCGTCGGAGTTGTTTCCGATTTTCTTCTCCGGCGTCCAAGTTGCAGAGGTGAGTGAGAGTTTCTCTCACTAGAAATGTTTTAGAGAAAGGGAAAGAGGGAGAAATGAGGAGAAAACCGGCCTTATGGCCTTTTATAGCTCAATCGAACCGGTTTGGTTCAACTGAACCGAACCGGTTCCCTTTGATTCTCCTCCTTTCTTTCTCAATCATTGGATCTGCTTCTGTTGTCCGATCTAATGGCTCCTGTAATTTCCTTGAAACTTTACCATGCGCTCTAGTTAATATTGCATGTTTCACAGCTTAAGGACCTTAGATCTATCATCTTATAGATCCAACGGTCACTGAAGCTCCCTGATCAATCCCATGGTACTTTTTTTTTTGTTAATACTTTGTACATACTTATCTTTTAGCCTTATGATCAATCCAAGGGCCAGGATCAAATCCTAAAGCCCAGTGGACCAAGTGAAGACCCTTTCACTCTACTGTTTCGCTTTTCATACCTCCCAGTATTATTTTTGCACCCCCCTACATTACTTACATATTTTTCTTTTACAAACTTTTAAAATAATTTCATGCTTTTTTTTTCTTTTAATTTCTTTCAAATAATATTATCCCATCAATTTTAAAGCTTTATTTTCTATGCTTTATTTCATTTTTAGTTCTTTTCCTTAAAAAATTCATCTCATGCATTTTTAATGTCTTGTTCAATAATTTTCCATATGAATCATGCTTTATTTTATGCCTTGCTAAAATCTTTTCTTATCATCATTGCATTGCATTTTAGTATATAATGTTTTTAATTTTCTCTTTATCTCATTATATCATGATTGCTTTAATGTGGGTACCTACTCATTTTTCTCCTATTGCAAAGCCCCATAATGTTTAGTGTGTATAATTAGGGGAATGATGTAATTTGATGTGGGCTTTGCATTTAGGAATGGTATGTAATAGCTTAGTAATTGCACACACCGACACAAGCACCGACACTATCACTTTATTTATCGCTTTACTCTCGCTTTATTTTTCACGTTGTTACGCCCGCTTTCCGTTAGTCTAGAAAAATCCTTTTTATCTCAAACATCAAATAAGCAAAAGTCAAATTATTTTCTTAATAAACCTTGGATCCAAATCCAAGAGATTTTCCTTTATTTTCTTAATCAAATTCCTAAATGAACTTTAATTAAACTTAGACTAAATTTATCAAATAAAATGAAACAACCTCACTTCTATTTTATTCTTCTATACCTTGAGGTCTCGCAACCTTTCCCAAAATCATTTTCAAAATTAAATTAAAATCAACCTAACCCACAAAAATATTTTTATAAGAGAGAACTACGGCGGTTTTGATCCCTTTTAAGGGTACGTAGGCAGAGGCTTTATTCCTTTCAAATCGATCAAATAAAAATAACAAAAACTCCTACTTCTTCTCCCTCCATTCTTTCACTTAGACTTTAAGCAATAAATTTTCAAATAAAAATAAAGTTAGAAAGAGGTTCCCACGGAGTACCGTGGACGATGCGGGTGCCTAACACCTTCCCTAATCGTAACCGACCCCCGGATCCAAATAAGGGTTTAACTCATTTTCCCTTCCCACGAAAAATCGAGAAAGTCCAAACGATTGAGGGTTCAAAACCAATCGATGGATTGACACCCGAAAATCATGGTCTACAACTAAGTTTGCTCTATGAGTACTATTGGTTTTTTTTTTGACATATCAGATAATCTCTATATTTTAAGAATCTGTTCTTTTGCTCTCTTTTAGGAATTGTTTAGACTCTTTTTCTACAATTTCTAAGTGTGTATATACATGAAGTAAGCGACTCTTTTAGGAATTCAGAGTATTTTTAAATTTTGGTGCTCCAGTGATGTGAGGCTCCGACTCCGTGTATGAATTACAAACGGCGCTGGAATCAACTTTGTTGTATGTTTAGCTAATTTATCTTCAAACTTGGTGTGGAGAGTTGGTGAGCACCTAGTGTGGGTTGGCTGCTGTTTCGGTTTTGCTCCGGTTCGGATGGCTGTTTTCGCCTACTTTAGGTTGGAACTCATTTAAGCGGTCATTTTAGTATCCGGAATTGTGGAAAGTTTTGGGGATAGGCTGGAACGGCAGAATTTGAAGGAGCTGGTCTTGTTATGTGTTGTATTCCTGATGGTTACAACTTACAACTGTGTTTTCTCCCCTGATATGCCGCTTGGTTCAGATGCGTAGTTAACTGCTTTTGTTGTTGGTTCGGTTTCCTGCTATACAGTTTAGGTTTCATGCTTTGTAGGGGTTTTAGGGCTCCTGTGGAATCTTTATTTATGTGGATGGCTCCTGTGGAACACAACACTTCCCTCTTCCAGCAACATTCGGATCTCCTAGCCAAACAATTCTGCGGATTCCAACACCACTTATAGTATAGACAAGATGAAATTTTAAGCCGGTTCATACTCCAATCCAACACCATGAGATCAACTTTATACTCTCCACCAATTCAATTACATCCACCACAACATTATTGAAAATAATTCCATTCCTCACCTTCCAAATCATCCAAATCGTCACATTCCAAACAGTCCAATGACCATGTCTTAATTTCTTAGATGTCGCCTCATGTGTCCAACAATTCAAATGCATCAAAAGATGTCGTTGGGTTAGGAAATGCGACATGAAGCAAGATGTTTTTCTAGATTATTTTTCTCCTGGTAATAAGAAAATAATAGTTTCCCATATGAAACTGCCCTAAGGAGGTGTAATATCATTATGTATTATTGGTGTAATATCTAAGGAGGTGACAATGAAGAACAAAATATCTTGGGAAGCTTTTCTATTTGTGGTGGACCAAGATATAATACTTCTTTCACATTATCAATAAACAAGACCTTGCACCCGTGCTGCCGCACGGGTCATATTGATGACAAACAAAATATTCAATTATACTGTTAATTCATAATCTATTTGTGCAAATACAATGTTAAAAATAATAATACAACTTAAAAAAAAGGGAACAAATCATGTTGGTACATTACGAAAAATTTCCTTGTAAACAACATTGTATTTAGGATGATTTGAATGATTCAAAAATTCGCCGCAATCTAAAATATGAGAACCATCTCCACCATATACTAACAAATACAGGTGTTTCATTTGTTGAAACTGACATTAAATATATGGTAGTCTGTCCACAAAGATTAGTTTTTGAATAGTTGTTCGAAACGAATATCTTAATCATTTTGGATACTCGCCGCTACATAGGGAAACATAGAATTATGATTTGAATAATAACTAACTTGAGATCAGTTATGAATTGACTATGGGTAGATGTCGAAAAATTTCCTTTCCAGGAGAAAAAAGGCAAAGTTTATTTGAATGCATTTTGTGCCTTGTAACTGCAATATTGGTTTAACAGTCACCGCAATTTAAGATATTAGATCCACTGATGGATAAGATAACATGGTTTCTTAGATTATCTTGCAGTGAATAATTGCATCAGTTCTTGCTTCTTGAAAAATTAGAATATTAGCTATACGTAACAGATATGAAGTTATGATTGATGGTAATAATGTCATAAGCAATGAGATTATAATAAGGTACGTTGTTCATAGAAGGTTGCTCGGAATGATAACATAATAGAGATCAGTCAGAAATTTACTATACTAAGATGTCAAATAACGTCCTGTTCAGCATTAAGTGATAAAGTTTAGCAGAAAATATTATGTGTACTGTAACTACTATGGTTTAACAGTCACTAAACTTTAAAACATAAGTTGAACTGATCGCATGCATTTTGTAGATACAATGAGTTGGAGTGTAAGGTTTTAATCTGATGCTTTTTTCCAATCTTATAATAGAGTATGTTGCAGAGAAAATATATTGTCAGTTATCGCTTCACAGAGATTTAGGAAATTAGTTATACTTAACGGATATAAAGTGGTGATACCAGTGTAACTAAATGTGGACCTTTCAATACTCGTGCTCTTTTTCTCTTCAGATTCAAGTAACTATAACTGTGTGCACCTTCATTAGAACCTACAAATTAAAAAAAAAAAAGTTCAGAACATCAAAAGGTAAGAATTAAAAAAAAAAGTTCAGAACAATCAAATGGAATTTATGAATTAAGTAATAGTAGTTTTAGCACGTTCTACTATAATCACAATGAAACAACTTTTTTATAAGCACAATGAAACAATTGTTCCCCATCTGCAAAATGTGTAGACAAAATTTTATCAAATAAACAATAAAAGATTAACAATCACAACATTCTCATGTCTAGTCCATCTCAAGGAAGTTTGAAAATTGAAAAAACCAAAGAAGACACAATCAAAATAGATAGTTTACTGAATCAGATGCTACAGGAAATTTATTTGCAAAAGAATGAACACCGGATATCACACAACCATGATTAGAGAAACAGATTAGAGAGAACATACATACCTTCTATTAGTTTCTTTCCTACGGACAACATAATTCAAAGTTATTAATTCCTCAATGATTCAGTTACTCTCAATTTCACAGCAAATCATCTAATACCATAAAAGATAAAGAATCACAGACAAAACAATAGTTGTAACAAATAAAAGCTAAAAAAAAAAAAAACTTAAATATAGATGATAGCAGCAGAAGAGGCATTGGTCTGTTTTCATAACCGTAACCACCACCTGAATTCTTCAACCTGCAGTGGGAAGGGTGAATTTCGTGTTTGTGATTGTGATTTCTGGTGATGCAATTTCACAAAGGTGGGGTCGGAAATTAGGGTTTTTCAACACTTACTTACATACTTGAATCGAAGAAAATATCTTATAGGAAGAAACGAAAGTACATCAAGGATGAGATCGCAAGAGAGGATCGAGGGGACTGCCGGCGATGGAGTCATTGTCATGGCGGTGATGGTAATGACGTGATGAAAGTTGACCGCGACAATGGTTTGTTAACGGTGATGATGGTGACGGTTAGTTAGTGATGATTGTTTGGTTACTGCACTGATGGTGTGGATAATGAATGGTGATAGTGAAAAGAGAAGTGAGAGAGAGGGAGATGGACCAATGAAAAAAATGGTGTATTGAAGCTGGAAAAAAAAAGATGACACAAATAAAGTAAAAGAGATCATTTATTTCGATTTTCATATATAAGCATCAGATTGACTATATCATTAGTTGTCGACATGTTTAAACAATGAACAAATTTTTGAAAAAAAGTTACTGTATGAAGGGAAAAAAATGGTTGAAAATCACAAACTTTTGGGTTTAGATTGCGAAGGAGAAAAAAGGGTTCGAAACCATTTGGAAAGAAAGAAAAAAGAATTAATTGGTTTTTAGAAAAGGGAGATTATGTTGGATATCATGTAGTGGAAGCCAAATGATATCACAAAAACAGTAAGTGGCTTGGTGGTCAAAATGCTTTGAAATAACCAATATGTCATGGGTTCGAATCTGTTCGAATCTTATGTCATGGGTTCGAATCTTTGGAGTGAATTTTTTCATAAATATTTTTCAAAACCCTCAAAAAAGGCAGGAGGACACAAAGGTAATTGTGAGATATAAATTAGGTTTAGGGTTTTCATATTAGGCATTGTGAACCTTAGTATTATATATTAAGATAATAATAAAAAGTCAACATTACATTACAAGTGGACATTTACTGCTTAACACTGGAATCAATGATGAGGACTAAAAGGAACCATTTCCCTTCACTAGGCCATAGGGTTGAGAGAAAAAGTTTAACCTAATAACACACTGGAAATCAAACTTTAAAACATAAGTAAAAAATGTTTAAATTAATAGAAGAACTTAAACATGAAACTAAATTGATGGAACATTTACAATACTTAAAAACTAGGGCAAAAGGTTCATTAACTTTGATACATTTAACCCAAAGACATCTTTGTAGCCAATGCCATATGAATAGACCAATATACTTTTACCAGCATAATGGAATATCACAAATGAAAAAGTATTCAATCTTTGAAAATATAACCTTCTTTAAAATAGTCATTGGCGCAAGCTCATCTAAAACTCAATGTTTCAGCATCAATTCTGACTGGTGCCTCACATTCATCAAGTAAAAGTTCTTGATTCACTTTTATCCCATGAAACAGAACCTGAAATTCCATGTAAACCAATCAAGATATCTTCAATGAGGAATGAATAACACATCAGATCCCTCCATGCTTTTCAATAGAGATCATACATGCAAAAAAGAGAGAGAATCCCTCCACATAAGACTATCCTATGATTCTTTTTCCAGAGGCCGAAAAACATAGATAAGGACAAATATAGAACTACTAGGCCCTAAGGAAGGACAAAATCGTATTTTTGGATGCTCAAAGGAACATAATTAATTTATGTAATCAAACTTTATTATTAGCAAAACATGAAGAAGGTTGCTGAGGGACAAAGGAAAAAAACCATAACTCGAAAACCTCCTTCCCGTTTTGCTAAAAATAAATTTTGATAACATAAACCAAACAAGTTCTTTTGAGCATCCAAAAAGTTTTTTTGAACAAATCAAAATGATATATATTACGAAACCAACGATGATTCCTCCCGCACAAGGTGTGCAAAGAAGGAACACCAAAAAATATTTACAAAGTTAAGGTGCCAATAAAGAGCACCCACCAAATCAAAGATTACAAAAGAGCACCCATACAAAGAGTAGGATGTCTCCACCAATTGTTAAAAGTATAAGCAAAAGCCACCTGTTTGGATTGCAGCCAAAGGAAAGAATGGAGTTTAACTTTTTCAATGAGAGTAATAGGAGAGGAAACCGTATTTTGGAATACCCGGTTGTTCCTTTCCCTCCAAAGAACCCAAATAGTGGCAAACCAAATAATCCTGAAGAAAACCTTAGTAGAGAACGGCATACCCGCCATTTTAGTGAATTGAAGGAAATGATGTCGAAGCTGACCATCATGCACAAAATAAATGCCTAACCAATTCAACTCAAGTGCCCAAAGATCTGCTGACAGCGTACAAAGAAGGAATAAATGAGTCGTCGATTCAGTACAATCACAACCAACAACGCACAGCACGTCTGAAGGAGGGATAACACCGCGCCGCATCAAGTTGTCTCTAGTTGGCAATCGATTACGGAGAAGACGCCACGCCAACAACGACACCTTTGAGGGAATATGCCTGTGTCAAACCTCATCAACAAGAGACCTGTCCACCATATCACCTGTAGTAGTAATAAGGCGGTATGCTCCCCGAACTGTGTATCCATGAGTAGGATCAAGAGCCCACCACCACGTATCAAGGACTGAATCCTGCAAAACAAAGTTATGTAATAACAACGAACACTCATGTGCGGTGCTAGCAAGAAGTGGTTCCTTTTTTTTTGAACAAAGCAAGAAGTAATTCTTGTATCATGAAGAGTACTAGCTATGAGACCAACCGCATTAGGTAACTCACCAATGGTGGCGAAATACTCTTAAGTCAACCGAAGCAGAAAACCAAATTTATATAGTGTCTATTTATTAACTGAACCAAATTCTGTTTCCTTTTCAATTCTACGATGCAACCGAAGCTGATTCCCTAAGGATGGAGGAAAGACGGATTACAAACTAGAATGAGACAATGGAAGAGCAAAAGACATCATCACCTAAAGTAGTAAGTTCTATTAGGCCATGATAAAATATATTTGACTGATTTTATGAAAATATTTTTATTAAAAACATTTTTAAAAAATGACAATGTGAGGAGTTGCCAAAATTAGTTTTAACAACTTGTATGTTATTAAATTTAAAAATTATAATATAACTAAGGTGTTTAACGAGGATAAAAAATTAGAACTTGCATGATAATGAGTTATAAAACTTGTATGATTCATGTAGAAATAAGAATTTGGATAGAGAAATCATATAAAATATTATTTTTACATAGTCAAGATGTTCAAATCAATAAAAATGTTTTACAAAAACAATAACCTAAATTTTCTAATTTTACATAGAGTAAATTATGTATTACAGCCCAATCTTTTGTATTATTCCTTTTTAGTTAATCGATTAGCTAAAAAGGAATAGTACAAAATATTGAGTTGTAAAACATGATTTACTCTATGTAAAATTAAAAAATTTAGGTTATAACTCTTTAAAACATTTTTATTTATTTGATCACCTTGACTATGTAAAAATAAGGACTCATATGATTTCTTTATCCAAATTCTCATTTCTACATGAATCATACAAGTTTTTATATCTCATTCTCATACAAGCTCTTATTCATTTATCCTTGTTCAACACCTTGATTATATTGTAGTTTTTATTTTTAACAACATACAAGTTGTTAAAATTAATTTTGGAAACTCCTCACATTGTCATTTTTTGAAAATATTCTTAATAAAAATATTTCTTAAAATTTACTGTTTTAGGTGATGATGTCTTTTTCTCTTTCATTGTCTCATTCAAGTTTTTAATTTGTCCTTCCTCCATCCGACATTGTAGAATTGAAAAGGAGATGGGAATTGGTTCAGTTAACGAAAAGACACTATATTGATTATGCAGAATTATTAATCACATGTTTGTTTGAGAGTGATAAATAATAATTCTTAACTTGAGTTTCTAAAATGTTTTTATATTGTGTTATTGTTTACTCTTTTTTTTTTTTGATTAATCGATATAAAGACATTGATATTTATTGATATTGAGAACTAAATTTTTTTTTTTTGAACAAGCTAAGTGTAATATCCCACTCGTCAGTATTGCAATATTACCAGTCAAACGTGTCAGAGGAAAATGTTCATGGAAAGTAAGTATGACGGAGAATGTTTATTAACGACATCAGTCAAGCACGAGTTAAGTATCAATGTCGGTACATACACGTTTAAGGCGAAGGGCATAATGGTACTTTTACGTAAAAGGGGTATATAAGTGATTTTGGGTACAAAATCTTCATCTCAAGCTATTTCTCTCTCTAGGTTTTGAGAATTTGGGTTCTCTCTTCCTTCTCTCTACTCACGCCCTCCCTCTCTTCTTCAGATCCTTCCAAAAACTCATTCCAAACCAAGAAGTATGTTGAACAAGTGATTTTTATATGAATGTTTTTCAGGTATCCTATGATCCATAGAGTTAAAATATACTTTGGGTCACTTAGTTTTGAGGTTTTTGAGCGAAAAATGCCATTTTTACAAGTTCTGGACTGCCACAACTCGCTAGGGCGAGCTAGAACTCGCCATGGCGAGCTAGACCACAGAATACATGGTCTACTCACCACCAACTCGCCATGGCGAGCTGACAACATCAAAACGTGTTGTTGGCTCGTTCTAGGCAGTTTTTGGCATCTTCGTGTCGGGTTTTCTCTGTGATGTTTTTACAAAAGTAAACCCCTCAAACCAAGGTCCACTTTGACAATCTTTTAAAAGGTTTTCTTAAGAATGAAGCAAGTATTTAACATATTTAGTAATGCCTGGCATACGAGAGAATGATATGATATAAGTCGGGTCACAAGCTAATCTTTAAGGAAGGGAATGAATGTAGAGCCTCGACATAGTTTGTCGAGAACTAGTATGCTAGGCATGAGTCCCATGTATGATAAGACGCGAAGTGATTAGTGTATTCTCTTCGCACATGAACAAGAATGACCATGCAAGCATGTTAAGCCGTGAATAGATAAGCTAATCTCTTCACTATGAATGAGAATGTCTATGTAGGTAGCTTACCGCTAAACAGGTAGATCACGGACCCGTGGTAAACGAGTAAGCATGTATAGGTTTATCCCTTCATGTATGTAAGACCAAGACTATGTTGTATGTGTAGTTTACCGTTAATCGGATCATTTACGTATCCGTGGTAAATGAGTATGTATGATGTAGGTGTCGTGTCTCTTGTGATCCACGCAAGGTTGGGATCTCAAGGGGTTTTCGCCATGGGAACGGGATAAGCTCTGCAAGGGGGGCCCGCGCGTCACTGAGGGAGTCCGATGTGCCTTAGCTAGGTTTTCATCGATCATGTATGGGATTGTACTCGGGGTTACTCCACCTGAAGCTCTCCGTAAAATGAACTTAGATGATATGTTTGTTCAACGCTAACATCTATGTATGAATGATTATGACTATGTATGATTATGATATGATGTTAGAAACGCACAAGTTTATGAGATAGAGCAAGTTATGAATGTTAAACCGAAGACGATCTTAGGTTCCCCTAATCGTCCGGTTTAGGATCGGGTCATGAGTAAGCATGTAAAGTCTTGATGCGTTTAGCGTATCTTGAGTTAGTGGTCTTAGGTTCCCTTTAACCGCCATGACACATATCATGTAAGAAGGACCTATGACAAGTTAAGATGAACCTACGACGGATCTAGTATGCATGACTGTGTAGGCAAGCATGACCACACACGTATAATCAACCGGCAGGTTGTATTGTAGACACGTGGTGACCATAGGTTTCCCGCGAGGTTAACTATAGCCTAGGATTGGGTAGAACTCACTGAGACATTATGTCTCATCCCAATCCTTATTTGTTTCAGATAAACAGGTTGGCATTGTGAGCTCGTAGCCGGATGGATATTCCAGTAAGTGTTTGTTCGTACCCGCTGCAGGATGTCATGGACCTTTAAGGATGTTTTTTCTATGTATAGACGAGTAGTGTTGTATGTTGATGTACGAACGCGTATTGTTGTATAATATATTCATTCAAATGTATTTTATGTTGTAAAATTTAATGTATCCAGTACTAAAGATAATGCACATGCTAAACTTTTTAGAAACGTTTAGTGTGGGCGTTCACTAAATTAGTCCACGTAAATTGGCACTATAGAGAACCGAACCTGTGATCAAAGAGGAGCACACTCTCAGATCTCAAGGCAATACCACTAGATCTCAAGGAGGAGAACTGAATTTTTTAACGTATTAGATGTGTAATATTTCTGTTGGGTTCTTCCTTGTATTTTTCTCGGGCAAATCTATGCAACTAATATTCCTAGAGTTGTGAGATGATCAATTGATAAATCTAAATATTTTGTGACCATGTATTAAAATATGATATTAATATCTTTAGTTTGAGTGAAATATATTTTACTATGGGGCATATATCATGCACTTTGTCAAGACTTTATTTTGTTGTTTATATATTAATATTATTGTTTGAGATATTTTATTTTATTGCGGAATATTGTTTAATTATGTTTATTTTATTGCGGAATATTGTTTAATTATGTTATTAGCCGAAAAATTGAGAATTTCTTGGAGATGCATATATAATATGCATGAGTGAAAGAAAGGAAAAAGAGATATTTCCTCTTAAAATTAATTTAAGCCGACGTATATAAGGGTTGGAGGTGGAGCCGCCTCTATGAAAGTTTGGGTACACTTTTAAGAGCCAGTTATGAAATCAGACATAGGTGCAAGGCCAAAATACACCACGCCACGTTGAACAATTTTGGACGAAGATCAATGTGAGTGGTGAGATCACTAATTCTCAAACAATATGAGGTTCGTATAGGTTATAATCTCACCGATATTCTAGTGGTTCCAATTTCATTTGCTCTATGTGTTAGTTTATAGTCAAAAGACACTGGTGTTTATGCATTGATGTTTTACGCCTAAAACTTTAAAATATATTGTAGGGGATTATTGTTGTAAAATATTGACATAAAATTTTCTCCATATAATAGCCAACAAATAATTTCAACATCAAGAAAATATTATTTTAGAATAAATAAAGTAGGAATAAGAGAAACTTATCGAATTGGCTTTCGACACCATGCTACCAACATCTTTAAATTAAACTTCTTGATACATCCACCATATATCTTAATCAATTATGTAGAACTGCAAAACAAACAAAACCGTGAAAGTCTAAAACACGTTGACCACACTAGCCTTTTTTTTCTTTTCTACATTATATAGTTACCAAGGATTTAATAGACCTTTATCGATATAGAATAGAGGGACACAAATAAAATGTTGCAGTTGAGAAAATTAATACTTACACCAAGTAATGATCATGAACACGTGGTCAAAGAGTAGATATATAAGCATGAAATTAAACCTAAGTAGAAAACAATGACGAAGTCAAATTGTATTATAAATAAAATATAAATAATAATAATTTTCTACTAAAACTATTTTTCTTATATTTCTCAGCTAAAATAAGTGTACACAATTTTTTTTTTTGAAGAATCAAAAATGAAATATATAATAACAACGGCGGTGAATCCCCTTGAGCACAAGGTGTACTCAAGAGATCACCCCAAAATTACAATCTGTCTGAATACAAGAACAAAATTATGAATCAGTCGATACCCAAACTACGTAACGGGTCCGACCACCAACTTTGTGAACCATAAACAAAAATAGCATTAGTAGCTTTTAGCCACGACAAAGACGTATATTTAACTTTATCCATCAAGTCTGTCAGTGTAGTGTGAATATTATTGAATAACCTGTTGTTTCTTTCGTTCCATAATATACACACACACAATAGCCATAGAAGCTGCATAAATGACCGTCAGGACCTCGAAGTTCCTAAAGCGTTAGTAAACTGAATGAAATGAGCATGGATATGAAAGGGATCAGCTCCTGAAATTCCAAGCCAATTCCTTACATGTTGCCATAAACCACCAAAACTATCACAATGAATGAACAGATGTAGCAATGATTCATTGTTCCCACACCCCGCCACACAATTAATGTCCGCAGGTTGTATAATACCCCGCCTCAATAAATTCTGTTTTGTTGGCAATCTGTCCCGCAACAACCTCCAAGCTAGAATAGAAACCTTCAAAGGTACCTGCTTATGCCAAACAAGATCTCTCGTTTCATCATTTAAAGTAGCTTCCTGAGTAGATAGAATTTGGTAAGCTCCACGCACAGTATACCCCCCCCCCCCCCCCCCCCCCCACAATGTCAGGGAGCCACTGCCACCTGTCAGTAACATCAAACTGCAAAACAAAATTGTTAAGTAAAAGGCGACACTCCTCTAACAACTCCTCCTCCCACTCCCACAACCTTCTCCTCCATCTCCACGCTTCTCCCCTACCTCCCAACCCAGCGAGAACACATCAGCGACTGTAATCAATTTATTCAACGATAAATCAAATAAACGACTAAACCGCCTACATAACGGGACATCACCTAACCACCTGTCATGCCAAAATAATGTAGATGAACCATTCCCCACCTTCCTATACACATTAGCAGCGAACCATCCTCCCACCTCACTCTCTACTCCGTCCCTAATCTTCGCTATCTCCCTCCACCAAGTAGATACACTCCGGCCCCCAACCTCCAACCGCCCAGCCTCCTGACCATATCTCGCCACCAATACCCTGAACCACAACCCTCCTCTATCCACTAACATCCTCCAACACCACTTTCCTAACAAAGCAAGATTAAACTCCTTCAACTGTCTCACCCCCAAACCCCCATACTCCTTTCGTAAACATATCGAGCTCCAAGCAATCCAGGAAATTTTCCTGTTATCCTCAGTCCCTCCCCAAAAGAAATTTTTAAAAATAGATTCAATGGAATAGATTATACCTGACGGAGCTTTGAAGAAAGAAAGAACGTAGACAGGCAATGAGGACAGGACGGACTTGAGAAGAACCAAACGGCCTCCGAAAGAGAGAAAACGACTTTGCCAACACCGCAATCTAGATTTTATGGTTTTCAACACAGGTTCCCAGAATGCTAGTCTCCTAGGATCACCGCCTATCGGAAGACCCAAATACAGAAACGGAATTTTGCCAACCTTACAATTCAAAATAGATGCTGCCTCATTCAACCATGAATCCGAAATATTAATTCCCACCAATAAGCTTTTCTGAAAATTAACTTTTAACCCGGACATATCTGCAAACAATGTCAAAACCGCCCGTAATGCTCGAACATTGGCCCAACTCTTGACACCTAATAGTAGCGTGTCGTCAACAAATTGAAGATGGGATACGACAGTGGAGTTTACGCTACCCACCCCATAGCCTGTAAATAAATGATTGTCCACCATCGATTTCATCATTACATTCAGGCCCTCTGCGACCATCAAAAAAAGAAACGGCGAAAGAGGGTCGCCTTGGCGCAATCCCCTCTTTAAAGGAAACTCTGCTGTTGGACTACCATTGACAAGGACCGAAGAAGTTGCAGTTGTCACACATTCTTTTATCCATTTTCTCCAAAGAACTGGAAAAGCCATTTTACTCATAACGGCTTCTAGATACCCCCAATCCACCGAATCATATGCTTTTTCAAAATCAACCTTAAAGAGCATCAATTCCTTGTATGATTTTTTTGCTTCATCAACCACCTCATTAGCTATAAGAATTCCATCAAGTATCTGTCTATCTTTTACAAATGCCGTCTGAGTTTCAGATATCACACTCCCGAGTACCCTCTTTAGTCGATTCGTTAGCACCTTCGACAAAATTTTATAAAGGCATCCCACCAAAGAGATAGGTCGAAAATCATTTAAACGATGGGGACTATCCACCTTAGGAATCAAAGCTATGAAAGTAGAATTAATACCTCTTGTTAACCTGCCATTTTTATGAAAGTCTGTTATGAAGCATAACACATCCCCTTTAACAATCTCCCAACAATCTTTTAAGAAGCCAAAATTCACGCCATCAGGTCCCGGGCTTTTATAATTATCACAATCCCATATTGCGGACTTTACTTCTTCTTCTGAAAAAGGTATAATCAGACTGGTTCCTTGGACAACAATAAACTTTAAAAGCCAAGTTTGCCACCCGTAGCCTACTGCGATTTGAATCCTCAAAGTGATCTTTAAAGTGCGTGAAAACTGCATGTCGTATAGGCTGAACCCCTTCAACAAGAGAACCATTCACCATGAGTGAAACAATGGAGTTACGTCGTCTTCGACTAGACAAGGCCGAATGGAAATACTTTGAATTTGCATCGCTCTCCTTCAACCAAAGTAACCGAGATTGTTGCCAAGTAATACTAGTGTTAACGTGTGACAGATAGTGGATGTCGTGCGTTAGACCCTTTAACTCTTCTCTTTCTTCGACCGACAACCCACCAACCGCATTTTTCTCATCAAAATCAAACAATCGAGCTTTTAGAGAATCTATCCTTCCGGGCATATTATGAGCATGACTGGAATGCCACTCCTTCAACTCGGTCTTTAACAATTTCAGCTTCTCCTTTATTACAAACCCGCCCCGACCCTCTACATGAAAAGAGTTCCACTTATCTTGCACAAACTGCTTATAACCCGGCATATCTTGCCAACATTTCAACATTCGAGACGGCCTTGGTCCCCAATTTTCCTCATCCACTGCTAATTGAAGCGGACAATGATCAGAAAGGCCCCTAAGAAGGGCTACCTGAAAACAGTTAGGCCATTGTAAGCACCATTCTTCAGACAACAAGAACCGATCAATCCTACTCATAGCTGACCCATCACCCTTAAACCAAGTAAAACTGCGTCCACATAACGGCAAATCTATTAATCCATTATCTTCAATAAAGAGATTAAAGAATTGACTGTCATAAACGGCTCTTTCCCCTCTGGCAGACCGTCTTTCCTCAACACTTCTGACTGCGTTAAAATCGCCACATAAGCACACCTTTCGAACCCTCAGTAACTGCAACCGCGCTAACAAAGAGACCCATAATTCTTTTTTTCCTCTATCATCACAAGGAGCATAAATATTGAGCAAAAAGAATTCTTCATCTGTCCGTGTAAATCTTCTATGAACTTGAAGAAAGTGATTCTGACTACTTGAAGACCAAACCTCAACCTCCGTAGTGTCCCACAACGTGATTAATCTACCTGAAGCCCCCTCCGAGGGACGATAAGAATAATCATAGTTCGAATCGCCCCACAAAAAAGCACATAACCCGCCATCGCATACCATTAATTTTGTTTCTTGAATACACATAACAAAAGGTTTTTTCTCCTTCACCAGCTGCCTGACCTCCCTCCTCTTCTCCAACCCTCAACTACTCCCACGCCAAACCCCCACACCCCTCCACCACAACTAGACCATCCCTCCAACCCTACCTCCTCCGTCCTCTACCAGCATTAACACAGGCCCTAAGACATCCTTCTTGGAGCAAGACAACACACTGAATTTGTTTGAAAAATCATCCTTAGAAGATACACCAATAATTTTACCTATTTCTTGAATATCTTCTTCGACGGCCTTTTCATTTCCCTTTAAAGCAACCCAATTTTTCCAATCATTATTCACAGATGATAATGATGCTGATCCATTGTTGGAATTTTGGTTCACCTCCAAAGATCGAGTCACTCTCTGTCGTTGCGTTTGACGGTTACAAACTTTTTGTTTCAATTCTTTCAATAATTTAGAGTTTTTCAGAACTTTCATGACTTCTGCTCTATCTTTACTTGGTAATCTTGCCACAATACTCCTCCCGCCTTGGTAATCTTTCAATCACTGGATGTCACAATACTCCTCCCGCCTTCTTTCTAACCTCTTGTTTCTTGGTTCCCCCAAAGTGTACACAATATATTATAAAACTTTTGAAATATACAAAATTACAACAATCCCTAAAATATCTTAAAAGTTGAAAAAGTAAATCAAAAAATGACATTCTGAGTTAACATCGTGGATGTAATACATCAAACTAGTGTAGCAAGCTATTTGAACCAGCCCTAGATGATATACTTAACACATAATGAAGTTGGTGTAGCAAGTTATATGAACCAAAATCTTTAGGCGTATGTTAAAGGTATACCTCTTGCATCACACCCAACATTTCTTGTTGTTGAATTAGATCACTAACCAATTAAGGAAGGAAAATAAGTTGATTGATATTCTATCCAAATCAACAAAAACTCATCATTTTTGTATCAATTGAAAAATGTATTGCCTACACTATATGAAGTTTGTCATGCTAGATTGAAATAAATAGAATGAAACTCACTCTTCATTTTACAAAGATATGTATGTATCATATGTTACATTAGATAACAAAGTATAAGAGCTTAAATGTTCTAACTTTCCTAAATCCTTATATAATAAGCTTCAAAGAAGTATTAAAGCCTCAAATTGCAAAGGACAAGATTCAACAATTAAACTACTGAAATATAATCAATTTATAATCATTTATCAAACTATATGACATATCAAACACATAAACTAATAGTCATAATGGATAAAAAAACACAAGCTTCAAACCCACCAAGAAAACTTACATAAACTCAATCAAAGTCATTTCATCACATGGATGGTAGGTATACAAAAAATTTCACTTGGATGCATAAAAACTTATACATGTTTGACAATCACATAACTGATCAAAACATTAAGCATATTAAATGACAATTACTTGGCTTTTCAGTATTCATGCCACATGTACACTTAATAACATCAACCTTTTCTTTAGCTCATTAAATTTATGGCCAAACAATTCTAGATGAATACCATCTCAATAGAAATAAGTTTATCAGTTTATGTATAATCCTTGCAGGTTTACAGTAGTCTTCATCATTCTTGCATTGTTTGATTTAGTTTCTAAATTACCATTTAAACAATAATTAGACTCATTGAGTTAGGAAAATATTACCAAAATAATAAATTCTCTAGATCATGAGATTTCATCATGCACATGAATCAAAGTGAACATGGCAAAGATCACCAAGTAAAACTATAAAGAGAGAAATAATAAAAAACGTGGATGGAATAATAAAAACATGGATGACTTAGTTAAGAGATGAATATTACCACATAAAATACTTTTATATGAAGATTAACTTTAGTAATAGAAAAAACTTTGGTAAAAAAAAAAAGAGTTTAAAGAGGGTAAGCAGAGACAATGTTTAGAAACTATACACCTTCAACCAATCAAATATCACAATTTTGACACATCATATTACAATTTTAAAATGAATATACAAAAGTCTAACCACGATGAATTGATACCGTAACTGCTTTTTGTCGATCACCGTGGTATATATCCGGCTTCTAACATGCTCTTGCATACAAACCCTAATATTAAATTTGTATTCTCCAAATATTTTTTCCAATGTCCCTTTCTATAGAGAGACATCAAAGCATAAGCTTAAGCTGAAAGTAGGCAAGCATAAGTTGTTGCATGAGTTCAAGATAATTGAGGTGAGTTTCTTTAGTTGTAGAACCCACCACTTGGGTAGGTTATGATTATGATTGAGTGAGATGATTATTATGTTAGATTAATCTAAGTATGTATGATTCAGGTGAGTTTTTTTAAAAGACATGTCTGTGTGAGTGTTGTACATGTAAAAGTGATTTTTGCAGTGCATAAGCTGAATACAGGCTTATCTTTGAGATTTTATACTTGGTAATTGGTTACCACATCCTGGTAACCGATTACCAGTTGATTCGCAATGTTGGAAACTATTTATCTGCTCTGGTAATTGATTACCACCCAGCAATAACCTTAAAAATGCACTACAAATCCGCTTTTCTTGTTTCCTTTCCTTATAAATCAAGTACTAACTTGTCTTTCAATCCCGAACGATTTATTTTAGAGGCGAATCAAGTTAAACATAAGATTAACACATAATGCATTTACAAGAGAGATTTATTAAGATTATAATTTGACTATGTTGAGATTGTGGATAGGATTCTAATCCATATGTCATGAGAAAATACCTTATCATTAATGTATGGCTAAGTATGATCTAGAAAATATTTCAGATAATAATCAAATAAGTTGTGTCCTTTAAGACTCCATATTATGCTGGATTCTCCCTAGATGGAAATCCAAACGCAAGTAAGTATAAGTAAAGTATCATTTAGTCGTAATCTTAGATATTTATGTATTTATAAATATAACATTTATAATAGGAATAAAAGATTGATGTTTAAAAAACAAAATAAAGAAAAACTAATAAAATAGACCGATTGAATTAATCTTACCATTTCCATTGTCACTAGTTAAGTACAATAAACATGTATTTAACCAGTGGGATGGTCATAATGGTGTAATAAAACATAGATAAAACTCTGAGAACATCGTCGTTATGCTCAATACCCTCTTGGAAAGTGCTTACAAACACATGAACGAGAGAAGTCGTTAAGTCACTGTAGACAACTCATATGCTTTGAAAGGCCAATAAAAATATAGTCATCCAACCCAACTAATAACAATCAACAAGAAACAAGTTACAATTTTAATTATTTTGTGGACAATAAGTCACATGTTGCCCAACCAACGCAATTTACAAGCAACATGTGAATTATTCTCCACGAGATAATTAAGTTTGTCACTTGTTTCTTGAATTTTGATTGTTATTAATTGGGTAGGATGACTACATTTTTATTGGCTTTTCAAAGCATAGGAGTTGTCTAGCGTGACTCGAAACTTCACACATGCTTGTGTTTGCAAGCACCTTCCATGAAGGTATTGAGCATATATAAGGAAACATTCTTGACGTCTTATCTACGAAATTTATACCGTTCTAACCATCCCACTTGTTAAATACATGTTTATTGTACTTAAGGCTAGTGACAATGACAGTGATAAGATAAATCCATTGAAACTCACACTTCATTTTGCAAAGATAAGTATGTATTATATGTTACATTAGATAACTGAGTATAAGAACTTAAATGTTCTAACACTCTTCAATCCTTATAGAGCTTCAAAGTTAAGTATTGAAAACTCAAATTGTCAAAGGACGAGATTCAACAATTAAACTACTTAAAATATAATAAGCATAATGGATAGAAACACAAACTTCAAACCTACCAAGAGATTTCAGTATATGGATTTATTACAAGAACTCAATCAAAGTCATTTCATCACATGGATGGTAAGAATACAATAAAAAAATTCACTTGGATGCATAAAAACTTATACATGTTTGACAATTAAATAACTGATCAAAACATTAAGAATGATAAATGAAACTTACTTGGCTTTTCATGATTCATGCCGCATGTACACTTAATAACATCAACCCATTTCTTAGTTCATTAAATCTTTGGTTAAACAATGCTAGATGAATACCATCTTAACAGAAATAAGTTTATCAGTTTATGCACCATTCTTGCATTGTTTAATGTAGTTTCTCAATAACATTTTAAACAATAATTAGACTAATTGAGTTAGGAAAATCTACCAAAATAAAAAGTTCTCTAGATCATGAGATTTCATCATGCACATGAATCAAAGTGAATGTGGTAAGGATCACAAATTAAAACTATAAAGAGAGAAATAAGGATTGACTAGGTAACTCATCAAATTAGGAATAATAAAAAAACATGGAGGACTTACTCAAAAACATGACGAATACAACGTAAAATTACTTTGATATAAAAATTAACTTTGGTAATAAAAAATACTTTGGTACAAAAAAAAACAGTTTAAAGATGGTAAACTGACATTGTATATAAACTATACACCTTCAACCAATCAAATCTCACAATTTTGAAATATCATATTACATTTTTAAAATGAATATAGATTTTAAAAATAATAGAGGCTGACCTTGTTGAATTAATACCGTAACTTCTCTTTGTCACCGTAGTTCAATGATGAAATTCAGTCATGTGATGCTTGCTTCCTCTCTTTTTTTGGTATATTTCCTGCTTCTAACATGCTCTTGCATACAAAACCTCATATTAAATTTGTCTTCTCCAAATATTTTTTTTCAATGTCCCTTTCTATAGAGAGACATCAAAGCATAAGCTTAAGCTGAAAGTAGGCAAGCATAAGTTGTTGCATGAGTTCAAGATAATTCAGGTGAGTTTCTTTAGTTGTCGAACCCACCACTTGGGTAGGTTATGATTATGATTGAGTGAGATGATTATTATGTTAGATTAATCTAAGTATGTATGATTCAGGTGAGTTTTTTTAAAAGACATGTCTGTGTTAGTGTTGTATATGAAAAAGTGATTTTTGCACTGCATAAGCTGATTATGGGCTTAAGTCAATCAACCCTGTTTGGTAATCGATTATCTGCTAGAAACAGGTAGGAAATTGAGATTTTACACTTTGGAAATTGGTTACAAATCACCTTTTGTTGTTTCCTTTCCTTATAAATCAAGTACTAACTTGTCTTTCAATCCCGAACGATTTATTTTAGAGGCGAATCAACTTAAACATAAGATTAAAACATAATGCATTTACAAGAGAGATTTATTAAGATTATTTGACTATGTTGAGATTGTGGGTAGGATGCTAACCCTTATGTTATGAGAAAATACCTTATCATTAATGTATGGCTAAGTATGATCTAGAAAATATTTCAGATAATAATCAAATAAGCTGTGTCCTTTAAGGCTCCATATTATGTTGGATTCTCCCTAGATGGAAATCCAAACGCAAGTAAGTATAAGTGAAGTATCATTTAGTCGTAATCTTAGATATTTATTTATAAATATAACACTTATAATAGGAATAAAAGATTGATGTTTAAAAAACAAAATAAAGAAAAACTAATAAAATAGACAGATTGGATTTATCTTACCATTTCCATTGTCACTAGTTAAGTACAATAAACATGTATTTAACAAGTGGGATGGTCATAATGGTATAATAAAACATAGATAAAACTCTGAGAATATCGTCGTTATGCTCAATACCCTCTTGGAAAGTGGTTACAAACACATGAATGAGAGTAGTTGTTAAGTCACTGTAGACAACTCATATGCTTTGGAAGGCCAAAAAAAATATAGTCATCCAACCCAATTAATAACAATCGACAAGAAACAAGTTACAATTTTAATTACTTTGTGGACAATAAGTCACATGTTGCCCAACCAACGCAATTTACAAGCAACATGTGACTTATTGTCCACGAGATAATTAAGTTTGTAACTTGTTTCTTGAATTTTGATTGTTATTAATTGGGTAGGATGACTACATTTTTATTGGCTTTTCAAAGCATAGGAGTTGTCTAGCGTGACTCGAAACTTCACACATGCTTGTGTTTGCAAGCACCTTCCATGAAGGTATTGAGCATATATAAGGAAACATTCTTGACGTCTTATCTACGAAATTTACACCGTTCTGACCATCCCACTTGTTAAATACATGTTTATTATACTTAAGGCTAGTGACAATGGCAATGAGAAAATAAATCCAATGAAACTCACACTTCATTTTGCAAAGATAAGTATGTATCATATGTCACATTAGATAACAGAGTATAAGAACTTAAATTTCTGACTTTCTTCAATCCTTATAGATCTTCAAAGTTAAGTATTGAAAACTCAAATTGTAAAAGGACAAGATTCAACAATTAAACTACTTAAAATATAATAAATATAAAATTATTTATCAGCACATATGACATATCAAACACATAAAATAATAATCATAATGGATAGAAACACAAACTTCAAACCTACCAAGAGATTTCAGTATATGGATTTATTACAAGAACTCAATCAAAGTCATTTCATCACATGGATGGTAAGAATACAATAACAAAATTCACTTGGATGCATAAAAACTTATACATGTTTGACAATCAAATAACTGATCAAAACATTAAGAATGATAAATGAAACTTACTTGGCTTTTCATGATTCATGCCGCATGTACACTTAATAACATTAACCCATTCCTTAGTGCATTAAATCTTTGGTTAAACAATGCTATATGAATACCATCGTAACAGAAATAAGTTTATCAGTTTATGTATCAATTCTGCAGGTTTATAGCACCGTTCATCATTCTTGCATTGTTTAATGTAGTTTCTAAATAACATTTTAAACAATAATTAGACTAATTGAGTTAGGAAAATCTACCAAAATAAAAAGTTCTCTAGATCATGAGATTTCATCATGCACATGAATCAAAGTGAATGTGGTAGAGATCACAAATTAAAACTATAAAGAGAGAAATAAGGATTGACTAGGTATCTCATCAAATTAGGAATAATAAAAAAACATGGAGGACTTACTCAAAAACATGACGAATACAACGTAAAATTACTTTGATATAAAAATTAACTTTGGTAATAAAAAATACTTTGGTACAAAAAAAAAGTTTAAAGATGGTAAACAGACATTGTATATAAACTATACACCTTCAACCAATCAAATTTTTGAAATATCATATTACAATTTTAAAATGAATATATATTTTAAAAATAATAGAGTCTGACCTTGATGAATTGATACCGTAACTTCTTTTTGTCACCGTGGTTCAATGATGAAATTCAGTCATGTGATGCTTGCTTCCTCTCTTTTTTTGGTATATTTCCTGCTTCTAACATGCTCTTGCATACAAAACCTCATATTAAATTTGTCTTCTCCAAATATTTTTTCCAATGTCCCTTTCTATAGAGAGACATCAAAGCATAAGCTTAAGCTGAAAGTAGGCAAGCATAAGTTGTTGCATGAGTTCAAGATAATTCAGGTGAGTTTCTTTAGTTGTAGAACCCACCACTTGGGTAGGTTATGATTATGATTGAGTGAGATGATTATTATGTTAGATTAATCTAAGTATGTATGATTCAGGTGAGTTTTTTTAAAAGACATGTATGTGTGAGTGTTGTACATGTAAAAGTGATTTTTGCAGTGCATAAGCTGAATACAGTCTTATCTTTGAGATTTTATACTTGGTAATTGGTTACCACATCCTGGTAACCGATTACCAGTTGATTCGCAATGATGGAAACTATTTATATGCTCTGGTAATTGATTACCACCCAGCAATAACCGTAAAAATGCACTACAAATCCCCTTTTCTTGTTTCCTTTCCTTATAAATCAAGTACTAACTTGTCTTTCAATCCCGAACGATTTATTTTAGAGGCGAATCAAGTTAAACATAAGATTAACACATAATGCATTTACAAGAGAGATTTATTAGGATTATAATTTGACTATGTTGAGATTGTGGATAGGATGCTAATCCATATGTTATGAGAAAATACCTTATCATTAATGTATGGCTAAGTTTGATCTAGAAAATATTTCAGATAATAATCAAATAAGTTGTGTCCTTTAAGACTCCATATTATGCTGGATTCTCCCTAGATGGAAATCCAAACGCAAGTAAGTATAAGTAAAGTATCATTTAGTCATAATCTTAGATATTTATTTATTTATAAATATAACACTTATAATAGGAATAAAAGATTGATGTTTAAAAAACAAAATAAAGAAAAACTAATAAAATAGACAGATTGAATTTATCTTACCATTTCCATTGTCACTAGTTAAGTACAATAAACATGTATTTAACAAGTGGGATGGTCATAATGGTGTAATAAAACATAGATAAAACTCTGAGAACATCGTCGTTATGCTCAATACCCTCTTGGAAAGTGCTTACAAACACATGAACGAGAGAAGTCGTTAAGTCAATGTAGACAACTCATGTGCTTTGAAAGGCCAATTAGGATATCGTCATCCAACCCAACTAATAACAATCAACAAGAAACAAGTTACAATTTTAATTATTTTGTGGACAATAAGTCACATGTTGCCCAACCAACGCAATTTACAAGCAACATGTGAATTATTGTCCTCGAGATAATTAAGTTTGTAACTTGTTTCTTGAATTTTGATTGTTATTAATTGGGTAGGATGACTACATTTTTATTGGCTTTTCAAAGCATAGAAGTTGTCTAGCGTGACTCGAAACTTCACACATGCTTGTGTTTGCAAGCACCTTCCATGAAGGTATTGAGCATATATAAGGAAACATTCTTGACGTTTTATCTACGAAATTTATAGCATTCTGACCACCCTACTTGTTAAATACATGTTTATTGTACTTAAGGCTAGTGACAATGACAATGATAAGATAAATCCATTGAAACTCACACTTCATTTTGCAAAGATAAGTATGTATCATATGTTACATTAGATAACTGAGTATATGAACTTAAATGTTCTAACACTCTTCAATCCTTATAGAGCTTCAAAGTTAAGTATTGAAAACTCAAATTGTCAAAGGACGAGATTCAACAATTAAACTACTTAAAATATAATAAGCATAATGGATAGAAACACAAACTTCAAACCTACCAAGAGATTTCAGTATATGGATCTATTACAAGAAATCAATCAAAGTCATTTCATCACATGGATGGTAAGAATACAATAAAAAATTTCACTTGGATGCATAAAAACTTATACATGTTTGACAATCAAATAACTGATCAAAACATTAAGAATGATAAATGAAACTTACTTGGCTTGTCATGATTCATGCCGCATGTACACTTAATAACATCAACCCATTTCTTAGTTCATTAAATCTTTGGTTAAACAATGCTAGATGAATACCATCTTAACAGAAATAAGTTTATCAGTTTATGTATCAATTCTCTAGGTTTATAGCAGCGTTCACCATTCTTGCATTGTTTAATGTAGTTTCTCAATAACATTTTAAACAATAATTAGGCTAATTGAGTTAGGAAAATCTACCAAAATAAAAAGTTCTCTAGATCATGAGATTTCATCATGCACATGAATCAAAGTGAATGTGGTAAACATCACAAATTAAAACTATAAAGAGAGAAATAAGGAATGACTAGGTAACTCATCAAATTAGGAATAATAAAAAAAACATGGAGGACTTACTCAAAAACATGAAGAATACAACGTAAAATTACTTTGATATAAAAATTAACTTTGGTAATAAAAAATACTTTGATACAAAAAAAAAAAAAGTTTAAAGATGGTAAACAGACATTGTATATAAACTATACACCTTCAACCAATCAAATTTTTGAAATATCATATTACAATTTTAAAATGAATATATATTTTAAAAATAATAGAGTCTGACCTTGATGAATTGATACCGTAATTTCTTTTTGTCGCCGTGGTTCAATGATGAAATTCAGTCATGTGATGCTTGCTTCCTCTCTTTTTTTGGTATATTTCCTGCTTCTAACATGCTCTTGCATACAAAACCTCATATTAAATTTGTCTTCTCCAAATATTTTTTCCAATGTCCCTTTCTATAGAGAGACATCAAAGCATAAGCTTAAGCTGAAAGTAGGCAAGCATAAGTTGTTGCATGAGTTCAAGATAATTCAGGTGAGTTTCTTTAGTTGTAGAACCCACCACTTGGGTAGGTTATGATTATGATTGAGTGAGATGATTATTATGTTAGATTAATCTAAGTATGTATGATTCAGGTGAGTTTTTTTAAAAGACATGTCTGTGTGAGTGTTGTACATGTAAAAGTGATTCTTGCAGTGCATAAGCTGAATACAGGCTTATCTTTGAGATTTTATACTTGGTAATTGGTTACCACATCCTGGTAACCGATTACCAGTTGATTTGCAATGTTGGAAACTATTTATCTGCTCTGGTAATTGATTACCACCCAGCAATAACCTTAAAAATGCACTACAAATCCCCTTTTCTTGTTTCCTTTCCTTATAAATCAAGTACTAACTTGTCTTTCAATCCCGAACGATTTATTTTAGAGGCGAATCAAGTTAAACATAAGATTAACACATAATGCATTTACAAGAGAGATTTATTAGGATTATAATTTGACTATGTTGAGATTGTGGATAGGATGCTAATCCATATGTTATGAGAAAATACCTTATCATTAATGTATGGCTAAGTTTGATCTAGAAAATATTTCAGATAATAATCAAATAAGTTGTGTCCTTTAAGACTCCATATTATGCTGGATTCTCCCTAGATGGAAATCCAAACGCAAGTAAGTATAAGTAAAGTATCATTTAGTCATAATCTTAGATATTTATTTATTTATAAATATAACACTTATATTAGGAATAAAAGATTGATGTTTAAAAAACAAAATAAAGAAAAACTAATAAAATAGACAGATTGAATTTATCTTACCATTTCCATTGTCACTAGTTAAGTACAATAAACATGTATTTAACAAGTGGGATGGTCATAATGGTGTAATAAAACATAGATAAAACTCTGAGAACATCGTCGTTATGCTCAATACCCTCTTGGAAAGTGCTTACAAACACATGAACGAGAGAAGTCGTTAAGTCAATGTAGACAACTCATGTGCTTTGAAAGGCCAATTAGGATATCGTCATCCAACCCAACTAATAACAATCAACAAGAAACAAGTTACAATTTTAATTATTTTGTGGACAATAAGTCACATGTTGCCCAACCAACGCAATTTACAAGCAACATGTGAATTATTGTCCTCGAGATAATTAAGTTTGTAACTTGTTTCTTGAATTTTGATTGTTATTAATTGGGTAGGATGACTACATTTTTATTGGCTTTTCAAAGCATAGAAGTTGTCTAGCGTGACTCGAAACTTCACACATGCTTGTGTTTGCAAGCACCTTCCATGAAGGTATTGAGCATATATAAGGAAACATTCTTGACGTTTTATCTACGAAATTTATAGCATTCTGACCACCCTACTTGTTAAATACATGTTTATTGTACTTAAGGCTAGTGACAATGACAATGATAAGATAAATCCATTGAAACTCACACTTCATTTTGCAAAGATAAGTATGTATCATATGTTACATTAGATAACTGAGTATATGAACTTAAATGTTCTAACACTCTTCAATCCTTATAGAGCTTCAAAGTTAAGTATTGAAAACTCAAATTGTCAAAGGACGAGATTCAACAATTAAACTACTTAAAATATAATAAGCATAATGGATAGAAACACAAACTTCAAACCTACCAAGAGATTTCAGTATATGGATCTATTACAAGAAATCAATCAAAGTCATTTCATCACATGGATGGTAAGAATACAATAAAAAATTTCACTTGGATGCATAAAAACTTATACATGTTTGACAATCAAATAACTGATCAAAACATTAAGAATGATAAATGAAACTTACTTGGCTTTTCATGATTCATGCCGCATGTACACTTAATAACATCAACCCATTTCTTAGTTCATTAAATCTTTGGTTAAACAATGCTAGATGAATACCATCTTAACAGAAATAAGTTTATCAGTTTATGTATCAATTCTCTAGGTTTATAGCAGCGTTCACCATTCTTGCATTGTTTAATGTAGTTTCTCAATAACATTTTAAACAATAATTAGGCTAATTGAGTTAGGAAAATCTACCAAAATAAAAAGTTCTCTAGATCATGAGATTTCATCATGCACATGAATCAAAGTGAATGTGGTAAACATCACAAATTAAAACTATAAAGAGAGAAATAAGGAATGACTAGGTAACTCATCAAATTAGGAATAATAAAAAAAACATGGAGGACTTACTCAAAAACATGAAGAATACAACGTAAAATTACTTTGATATAAAAATTAACTTTGGTAATAAAAAATACTTTGATACAAAAAAAAAAAGTTTAAAGATGGTAAACAGACATTGTATATAAACTATACACCTTCAACCAATCAAATTTTTGAAATATCATATTACAATTTTAAAATGAATATATATTTTAAAAATAATAGAGTCTGACCTTGATGAATTGATACCGTAATTTCTTTTTGTCGCCGTGGTTCAATGATGAAATTCAGTCATGTGATGCTTGCTTCCTCTCTTTTTTTGGTATATTTCCTGCTTCTAACATGCTCTTGCATACAAAACCTCATATTAAATTTGTCTTCTCCAAATATTTTTTCCAATGTCCCTTTCTATAGAGAGACATCAAAGCATAAGCTTAAGCTGAAAGTAGGCAAGCATAAGTTGTTGCATGAGTTCAAGATAATTCAGGTGAGTTTCTTTAGTTGTAGAACCCACCACTTGGGTAGGTTATGATTATGATTGAGTGAGATGATTATTATGTTAGATTAATCTAAGTATGTATGATTCAGGTGAGTTTTTTTAAAAGACATGTCTGTGTGAGTGTTGTACATGTAAAAGTGATTCTTGCAGTGCATAAGCTGAATACAGGCTTATCTTTGAGATTTTATACTTGGTAATTGGTTACCACATCCTGGTAACCGATTACCAGTTGATTTGCAATGTTGGAAACTATTTATCTGCTCTGGTAATTGATTACCACCCAGCAATAACCTTAAAAATGCACTACAAATCCCCTTTTCTTGTTTCCTTTCCTTATAAATCACGTACTAACTTGTCTTTCAATCCTGGATGATTTATTTTAGATGCGAATCAAGTTAAACATAAGATTAACTTCAAATGCATTTACAAGAGAGATTTATTAAGATTATCTACCTATGTTGAGATTAAGGGTAGAATGCTAACCCTTATGTTATGAGAAAATACTTTATAATTAACTTACGGCTAAGTATGACCTAGAAAATATTTCAGATAATAATTAGATAAGATGTGTCCTTCGAGGCTCCAGACTATGTTGGATGGGATTCTCCCTAGTTGGAAATCCACACGCATGTAAGTATAAGTAAAGTATTATTAAGTCGTAACCTAGTGATTCCGCAATTAGTGTGATGGGAGTATGTTTCGAATGGATGACCCACTTCAATAGTTGAAGTAGGAGTATGTTCCGACTGGATTGCCCAGACGAGGACAAGAGAAGTCCGGTGTTAGCCTGATACGATATGAATTTTCACCAGTTATGTTATGGGGATGTGTCTGGGGTTACTCCACTCAGATTCAATCTATAAAATCAACCCATATAATATTGTTTGTTTCACGCTAACTTAATAAAATATGAATGTGATTATATGATATGTTTATGACAAGAATTATGATAGTATACAGTTAGCGATCCTAGACTTCCCCTAATCTCTACGATATGCAAAACAAAACAGTAAACCTTATCTCATGTCTATGTACAGAAATGTGGCGATCATAGGTTCCCCAAGATCGCCTACAACCTAAGGATATGTGAAACTCACTGAGACATCATGTCTCACCCCAATCATTTATCTTATTTTAGATAAGAAGGTTGACTGTGGCAAGGGCAAGCAAAAGAAAATCTTGATGATTATACACAAATGTCTCATATTAGACTATCAATTGTATTTACTTATGTATCGTGTACTCGTTAGTTAGTGCATTATTACTCATACAAAGATTTTACTTTATCTACTCGCCAGTTAGTGCATTTGTATTCAGATAAGGCTTATGGTTTGTACTCATCCGTTAGTACTTTACATATGAGATTGTGCATTGATATAATTCATTCAGATTAACCAAGAATAGATTCAAGGCATCTGTAATTCATTTACAAGAATTTTTAATTGATCTCACCTCAGGTATATGCCTCGTGATGAAGGACCTGTCATCAGCAATCATATAAAAGACATAAGTTTGCCAATTTCCAGAGCTTGGTCTTAGTAACACGTAAACTTCCATATTTTGTTTTTGAACTTTAGTTGTGCATGTCTAATTTGAGATTACATATGCAATACAACAACTATTCAATGATAAAAGAAATCTTGACTTATTTTTTAAGCCATGCAACCTTCACATACATGATTGTCCGAACCTAAATAGAAAAGCTTAAGGAGTGTATTAAAATATCATTCTTAAGGAGCGTATAAACCCTCAACAAGTTTACAACTCTAGGTATCAAAATAAAGTAATTGTACTTTCAAAGTTTACTCCATAAACTCATGTTATTTTATCCCCAAACATTCCTAATACAATGGTGGTTACAATATTTCTTTATCAAAATAAAATGCAACAGTGAAATACTAAACACTCCGTTGTTGACGACCTAGATATAAGCGGCCATGTTTTACAACATTGGTACCAATATAATTCTATTCTATGCAATATACAAAGTTCATTTCCACCAGCTACATGCAAATTTACTTTGTTATTCGACAAAAATCTTCATTATTTATTTATAATTCAATTTGCAATCTAACTTAATGGGTTTTAATGTGGCATGGCATGAACCAACTCTCTATGAGATGTGAAGGACATGGATTGTTATACATGTAATAAACCTCTCGTGAAAGAGACTTTGGAATTAAATGCTTAAAATCTAACTTGTTTTTATAGGAGGGAAAGGTGAAATATAAATGGAAGAATATAAATTCACCTGTTTTTCCAGATTGTTGAATCTTTATCTGATACTGCGCACATGGAATGTTTTGTTACTCTTGTATATATTCAAAAGCCCTGTCATAGAGTGTATGATTTAAGTCAATATGGATATTACAAAATTATCATTTACTAAGTTTCCGTGAATGTAAAGAATTAGTAAATTACTAACTTTTGAACTTCATAAGCCCCCCTTGTCTTGTGGAAAATTTATCTTTAGGTAAATTAGCAATGGGAACTGAGCTATGGACTCACAGGAAATCCCTCATACACATCAGAAATGCAACCAAAAACCTGCATTATACTTATGATAAACCTGAAGTGTGAGTGCAATGTAGAACTATATTTACTATAAAAGAAAACATGAAAAAAGCAAGCCATTGGTTAGATACCAAATGTGTATAGTGTGACATGAAAGTGTAAACAAAATATAAACGGAACTCATGAAAAACATAAATATTGCTTTTTGTCCAAAGCAACCCATTCATTGTAGAATCATCCAAATGACTTCAACCCTATATGCTTTCCTGCTCTACACAACAAAATGATACCAACATTTGATATAAATCTGATTGCAAAAGACAGTAAAGTTTGATTGTGTCTAATTTTCGAACACCAAAAATGAAAAAGAATAAAAGTGACTCACAGAATTAGGGTTGAGAAGAGAGAGACAACCTGATGGAGAATTCCTGCTATTGGAATCAAAATATGATTGTTTGATCAATTGTGAGGCAATGTATAGTATTGTAGATTGTAGATTGAGACCGAGTAAAAATTCTGTTGGGGAAATAGCCTTATTCTGCGGAAAAAACTAACAACTACACTAAAGGCAAGGTCAAAGCAAAACCATATTTTAACAATAATCTCATAAAGAAAGGTAAAAAAACGTTATAGGGAAAAACGAATGGTCAAAGAAAAACAGAATTCACAAAATTTGTTTATATTTCCATTTTTGTTATGAATACTAGCGTCGTCCTACCTGTGCATGTCTTGCTTTTTCTACTGCTCAAACATATGTATATATTTGACTATTTTTTTTTTTTTGTATAAATTAATATAAAATATGCATACACGAATATAATTTTATTTCAAAAAAAAATATGAATATAATTTATTTAACACCATGTAAAAGAGTAATATATATATAAAGCTTATGATATAAAAAATAAAAAGACTGAATTGCTGCATTATTAATTTGATAATGTGTTAGGGTATTTTTTTTTTGGCTTAATTGCACTTTTGCCCCCTATATTTTGCCAATTGTGCGATTTTGCACCCCATTGCTTCAAACGAGCGATTGAGCACCCTATATTTTGCCAATTGTGCGATTTTGCACCCCATTGTTTCAAACGAGCGATTTTGCACCCCATAGTTTTCCCCATTTCTGATTTTGCACCCCAAAAAATCATAAAAAAATTCATTTTTTTCCAAAAAATTTTAAAAATCAATTTTTTTTTTTTAAAAAGTACATAAATCAATAGTTCAATTAAAATTTACGTTATTTTTTAAAATTTAATCACCAACTAATTCAAATAAAAACAGAATAATTATTATGATTATCCTTATTTAGTTATCCGTGTAGAAAGGAAAGTAAAAAATCAAAAACAAAAAATCAATCCTTCTGTCAAGAACTATATAATGTCATTCACTTGGTTATGCCCACGTTTATATATATGACCCATTGTGTGAACATGTTTTATTATTAAGGCACCTTAGGGCCGGTCCAACACATTGAGTCTCAAGACGAAATCCAAAATGATGCCTTCTAAGTTATTCTTAGTTTGTGCAAAAAAAGAAGTTATTAATTGCATTTGTTTTACAAAAGTAATATTTTAATTCAAATTTCACTTGTCTAACTTTTTTTTGGTTGCAAAATCATTCATTAAATTATTGTAATTGATTTCGTTTAACAACTGTTTTTCAATCATTAACAAAACAAATCCATTTAATCTTTGTGGACACAATGTTGATCTTAAATAATATATTATTAAGTTTAATTTTAAATTTTATTTTCGAAAGAAGCAACGACTATAGGAATTGCTGGCATTATTCTATAAGCAATATACGCATTTGAAAATGAATTAAGTTTTTGAATATAATTAAGTATTAAGTATATCAATTGGTATATCATTTTCCACTTGTATTATTTCTCTTAAAACTTCCAGCTTCATAAATAAATGATGCCTTCTAAGTTATTCTTAGTTTGTTACCAATAAAAAAAAGGCCTAGTTAGCCTATAGCTTGGGCCGGCCCTGAGGCACATACAACTTGATGTCTTGTTGTGAATATTGATGACGGAGCATCATATGATATTTTTGGTTATGTTTTTTTATCTGTCCGATGAAGATTGATGAAAGGCAACAGTGGCAAAAAGTGCTTTGGTACGGCGCCGATGAGACATCGCAGTGGAACGAAAGGTGTTTGTAGGCTTATTAGCATTCCAATACCCAAGTCAGTATTGGAACTGAGAAAGAGTGTGTAGAAAGTGTTGTGAAAGTGAATCATACCTTGAGGGTGAAACAATGTCACCCTTATATAGGTACGGTTAGAGGATACGTGTAGCGTGATCCTTGCGCGGGGACGTGCTTGTATGCGATGTGGTGCATTAAAGTTGGCGTGTTTTCAGGCGCAGAGTCTTAAGCCGGTGTAAGTTCAGGCCACGCGACAGCATTGGATTGGTCTTTTACCCGGTCCAGAACAGTTTCCCCCCAAGTCCTTCATGCCTTTAAGGCACAATGACTTTTAGCTGTAATGAGAGGTGCATGATAGGGCACCTGCAAACGATGTTGCCTCCGAAGTTTTTGCTTAATTAGAGATTTCTTGTCCTTCTGTTTCGAGGAAGGTGACGCTAGTAATAAGCAAGTGGGGTATTTGGCATTTTATGCTTCAAATCGAAACATTTTGATGGGATGATCGTTCTTCTTGCTTTACATGTATCAGCTTCTTGAGTTAAACGCATCCAGGGAAATGTACTTTACGCACGAGTCATATTGACTGCGTTTCGTTTTTTCCAATGCCATTTACAGCCGCTTAGATCGCGGCTCTCTGTTTCCCCTTCATTTGGTCCGTTGATTTGAATAGTCCAAAGGCTATTTAAAAGGGGTAACCTCTCCTTCTTCTTATTATTATGCCATCATTCTTTGTCGACGTGTTTTTGGGGAACATTTTCCTTTTCCCTCGGAGTTTCCTTTTCTATTTATTTTCTGGGTTGAATGAGAAAGATGATTGTTTCCTTTGTGGGTTATGGGAATTTGACAGGTTTTTCGTTTCAGTATGGTGATTGGTTTCATGCACTTGTTATGGCGACATTCATCAGAAAGGAGAGAACTACGTTGGTCGAAAAGTTCGTCAAAGCCGAGTCAGAACGGTCGATTTCGGACGAGGCTACTGCTCCGGCTCCAAAAATTGCAGCTGAAACTGTGTATGTTGTGGCAAAGATAAAGGACTCATTGTACTTCCTCCCGTTATATCCAGGATCTTTTGGCTTGCTGGCGCCAGGCTTCCTCCGTTCGAGTTTTCTGTCATCCGGTGGATTTTGCCGATTAGTCTTGTTGTTGCGGATGACCGGAAAATGATTAACCTGCAAAAATAACAAACTGTGAAATAAACCTGAGGCGTGACTACGTCACTGGACTAAGGAATTATCCGCAGAATTGCGCAATTCCCCCAGAATACAACAAGTTCTTCCCGGCGATAATCATACCGAGGCTATCAAGACACGAGAAAAATTATTGACATAGTAACTCAGGCACTTAGTTTAATTTATAAAATTGAAGGAAGAAAAGTAGAACAATATATATTTTCTCTTTTTTTTATCCGAAAAAGCAATGTAGCTGAGTTAATATAGAAGGAATATATTTTCTCCCGTTGGAAAACGGTTCTTCCCATTAAAAGGCAACATTCTATATTACTTGTTAATAATAATGATAATAACAGCCCAACAAATGAGAAGTTTATGAATAGGAAGGTAACGTATACGGTCAGCAAAATTCAAGGGTAGCTAATTATTGAGAAAACCAAATCAAATTCATTTGAAAAGTGATTGTTCCTAATAAATACGGAGCAGGAAGAGTAATTAAAAAGGAGGTTCTACAAATCATGGTAAAATGGCAATGTAATATCCTGTCAAAATGAGCTTCTTATGCATAAGTCAACAAAGTTAATTTTCTCTCAATAAAATTAATTAAACCATTTATTTTTAATAAAATAGAATAGAATAAAATAACTTTTGAAATATCTCAAATATACAACAATCCCCCACATATTTCAAAAGTTTTAAATTAAACTATTTTGCCTGAGTCACCTTTGAGTATGATGCATCAAACTGGTGTAACAAGCTATATGAACCAGTGCTAGAATGATAAACTTAACACACAGTGAATTGGTGTAGCAAGCTATATGAACCAAAGACACTTGGCGTATGTTAGAGGTGTATCACTCGCATCACACCCCCACAATTCTCGTGTTATCGCTGTGTTGCGCATTTAGGCCGTGCGCGTGTCTGGTTTTCATGAGTGCTCTAGAGACCCGCCACGGTCTCATGCAAGCGGCCCCACTTGACACTCATATAGGTGATTCCATCTAGTGCATGCTACAACCACGCACCACCCATAAGGGTTTATGGTAATCATTAAAAGCATATAAAGCTTACCCTCAAATTTAAAATTTAATTAGCACTTCTCATTGGCATAACACTATAGGAAAAAGAGAAAACAATTTAGTGCTAACATAACTAACAAGTGACTTGTTTTTCCCATATGAACCTTTTTCATGGGATCTCCAATCATAAAGGTTGGGTTCCCATCACTTGTCGTTTTCAAGTGGCATAGTCTTATTTCCTTCATTTTCTTCCTGGGGTTTTTGTCAACGAATTCGTTAAACTCTCAAATATTGACTAAGACGTCTCTTAGTCAATTAATCTCATATTTCATCAAGTATATAAAAATAACTCGGATTGCACAATAAGTTTATACAAGTCTGCTTAGTTGTCTACTAAGCGACAACTTATTCATCAATGAGATAAATCAAGTTATAGATTTATTCTTATTGGATTTATATCTAATTAACATCATTGTATTATTTGAATACAATGGCTCATCCTCTCTAAATAATATCACATGTGTTGTCAAATCAACTTCTATATGGTTGATCAAGTCTACTTAGATGAATTCCAAGCGACACCATATCCACAAAGGAAAAACTAGATCCAACGATGAAGTTATTATCCAAGTCTACCAAAAAAAAAAAAACTTTCAGGCAACAAACCCCCACATTGGATTAATATAATACAATGTGTAGATTTATTGTACATATCAACTTGAATAATTTTTTTTTTTTATGTAACAACATTGTCACAATGGCGAAAACAAATCCCCATAAATAACATAAGCAAAGTTTTAACTAGTGATTCAAAGGACAACATGTCACACTCTAAATTATTTCTGGTTCAAGAGTATGTGCCATTCCAAAAATAGTATTAGTACCAAGACTTGATCACATAATTTGGTAGAAAGCAAATTTAGAAGTCTATCCTCTGAATACATTTCATAAACTTTTCATTAATGTCTCTTGGCAATACACTTCAAATCATATAACCATTGTCAACTATTCAATTTCAAGTTAAATATTATTTTAGCATATCAACAAATACATATGAAACACATTTTATTGCACGACAATTGACAAGAAAACATATGCATGCAGTCATTATCATAATTTGAATATAATGATTTCTCATGATTTGTAATTGAAACAAATAAGACACATATTTTTAACAAGAATTAAACAATAAGTCAAAATAGATAGAACCTGGTAGAAGTATATAGCTTTCAAACACTTAATCGTCTTTTCCCTGGCTCCCTCCTCTGAAGGCAAACCTCCACCTCTTCACGTAGTGAAAAATAGAACAGCACTAACATCTAATATTAGACATAATTGTTTGGATAAGTGACCACCGTCGTAAGACCGGTGACAACTAGAATCAGCAACCCATTTCACCATTGCATAATCTTTTTCGGTCATAATTCCTTAGATTGTTGTTGCGGATGACCGGAAAATGATTAACCTGCAAAAATAACAAACTGTGAAATAAACCTGAGGCGTGACTACGTCACTGGACTAAGGAATTATCCGCAGAATTGCGCAATTCCCCCAGAATACAACAGGTTCTTCCCGGCGATAATCGTACCGAGGCTATCAAGACACGAGAAAAATTATTGACATAGTAACTCAGGCACTTAGTTTAATTTATAAAATTGAAGGAAGAAAAGTAGAACAATATATATTTTCTCTTTTTTTTATCCGAAAAAGCAATGTAGCTGAGTTAATATAGAAGGAATATATTTTCTCCCGTTGGAAAACGGTTCTTCCCATTAAAAGGCAACATTCTATATTACTTGTTAATAATAATGATAATAACAGCCCAACAAATGAGAAGTTTATGAATAGGAAGGTAACGTATACGGTCAGCAAAATTCAAGGGTAGCTAATTATTGAGAAAACCAAATCAAATTCATTTGAAAAGTGATTGTTCCTAATAAATACGGAGCAGGAAGAGTAATTAAAAAGGAGGTTCTACAAATCATGGTAAAATGGCAACGTAATATCCTGTCAAAATGAGCTTCTTATGCATAAGTCAACAAAGTTAATTTTCTCTCAATAAAATTAATTAAACCATTTATTTTTAATAAAATAGAATAGAATAAAATAACTTTTGAAATATCTCAAATATACAACAAGTCTTCCATAAATTCTCCAACTTTCCAGCGATATACTTGGAAGGGTATGGATTATCCCCCCTTGTTCAATACTAGTCAACCCTGAAGGTTAACCTTACACACTTCTAACCCTCAAACATAAGCCTCATTCGCAATCTTAATTGAAAGTGTGTCTCCACGAATTGATGGTGTTTGAAGCGGTTCAGAGAATTGTACATGAGGTCCTTTGGCACCCTCTGCAAAGGTAGCAGCCACTACAGAAGGAGAAAGTGTTGCATGCGCGAATGATTTTGAAGAAAAAGCCATCGCTGAAGAGGAAATCAGTGCATGCACGTGTCGTAGAGGAGAAACCGAAGTCGCATGTTCAGCCTGCCAATCAAACATGGTGAGGCACGCGATGCAGTAATCAGACTGATTTGAGAAATCCAAACAGGAGAAAGAAATGGCTTCAAAACAATCTCACCAAAGGCAATCATGTTTGAACAACAACCAACACTTAATTGCTAGGATATATTCCAATTGTAAACAATCAGAAGTCAGAACCGAACAAAAATAACAAGCCATCAATCACAAAAGTTTGGAAAATTGGATCAATCAATTTGACAAGAGAGGGGGGGGGGGGGGGGGGGGGGGGGGGGGTTCATGCTGGGAGATCCCTAGCTGACCGTGTTTTTCCAAATTCATTGTAGGGTAAAAATGTGGAAGGAGGAATCACCAATGAAGCATTATGACACTTTAGATGAGGTAAATGGGCTATTACTTATGTTTGGGCTGAGTTAGGAGCTAATGCTTGATATCTAACTACATAAATTGACTTCATTTGTTCTTTGTTTTTCTTCTAACTTACTGATGGTTCTTTTTGGAAGTTGGATATATGTTTGTAAGGGAAGGATTTTATCAGGCATATGGAAGAAAAGTCATTCAAACAAGATGTGGAATACCAAGATGGATATATGTCTGCATTCATGTCCAAGTTGGATATAAGTCTCGATTTTTGGTTCTTATTTTTTAGTTAACTCAAGTGTACCTTTCATATTTTTTTAATTTTTTATGGAGAATATCATAAAAATCTCATTAATTTCTATTTTTTTAGAATTGTTAAACATATATTAATGTTCTTTGACATTAAGTTAGTTCGATCAAAAAATTCTTTGGTGCTTTATTCAATAGATCTTTCCTACAAGCGGTTCTTGTAACAATTGCAATGTTCTTTGTCACACAGCAATCATTCATAAGGATTTACACTAATAATTACCCAAAATGGCACTGCTGAAACACAAATTGACCATGTACTCTATCCTCTGATATTTGCAAACTATCAACATATTTTTGGTCTTGGCACATACACCCTTCAAAACAAATCATTTCTCATTTGAATCTTGAATGTGCTAGCACATTCATCACATACTTACAACAATCTTCGTTATGCATATGTTGTTTGATGACACCCTGTCATCCTAGTTTATTAGGCACTTTTTATGTAATGTTTGGGCCATTTTTGATGTAATTCTGGGAGCTAGAAGCCACAAAGGAGGAAAAACACAAGTTTGAGGAAGTCAGGAATCGGTCACCGTTATTTCCAATCAACCACCGATTTTGCTGCTGAATTTCCAACTTTCAACACTGGAAAAATCGGCTACCGATGGCCTTGCATCGGCTACCAATTCTGCCTTTTTTGGATCGCATATTTTGGGCTTTAGTGAGCAATCGGTTACCGATTGGATGCCATCGGTAACCGATTTTGCCTGTGTCTATTTAAAGGAACTCGGTCTCAGACTTAAGGGGACGATTTTTTGGAGATCAAAAGGCATAGAAACACATAGGAGAGCGATTTGGAGCGACTTGGAACATCATTGAAGGAGTTTTAACAAGGTTTATTCATGAATTCACCTTGTAATTCTTCTTTTATTGTTTATTGCTTGATTATGTGTAACTAAACCCTCCTTTGTTGGGGATGAGTAGACCTAGATGAACATGTTTATTATGACCTAGTTTATTTTATTGATTGAAATTCATATGATTGTTTCTCTTATTTCCGTTTTTAATGCTTTTTATTGTGTCGGCCGCCTTTAAATTGATTCATGGTTTATTTTGTGATACGGAAGTGGAATTGATAAACGCTTTGAAATAAGAGATCCTTGCCTTTGTAATCTAGGAATAGATACAAACCCTTGGAATCATTAAGAGAATTCTTGTTTGTTAATGCTTAACCCTAATCTTCAAATTCACTAAGGAATTAGGTCTTTATTTTAGGTTTAAAGTTTTTGTCACTAAGGAATTAGGGCAAGAATAAATTAGATAATTCGGTAACAATCATACGAGTCGATTCAATAGTTGAGACTAAGTTATTAGCTTTTCATGGTCATCTAGCGAAACTCATCCCTAGCATCTTTCTCCCATTAATCTTAATCACTTTATTTTCCGTTATTTTAACTATTGTTTAAAAACCAAAAGATTAACTTTTTGTTCGATTAAGTTCTAAATACAATTCAATAGCATAACGCAATCCTCGAGTTCGACACTCGGTTTTACCGTTTTAACTTTACTACTTGAACGATTTCGTACACTTGCGAAATACGCCATCATTGTCTTTTGGGCTTTTCCTTTCATGCAGTGTTAGCCGATTCATCGCTCGGTCCAAAAAACATACTTATCTTTTCTTGTGTCTCAATGCCAATAATTTCCATGCCCGTAATCCTCTCCATCTCCACCATTATTTTGATTTACTTATCCTTGTTTTTCTCACCAATGAAGTTAACGCTGAATGGAGGTTCCGAGTTGGGATTATTGAGTATTTTACTTTCACAACGAGGTACCTGTCTTTACCATGCTATCGCTTATATTAACCGGAACTATTTGGACATCTCTTTACCTTTTGTCGTCAATCCATGTTATATGTTACTCTGTCACTGCTTATTGATTTGTTACCGAGTCCCCAAGATGGTTTATTATGCAAGGCCAAAAGAAAGAAATTTTTAAAATGCTCAAAAGAGTTTCATGTGAAGAAAATGTTGATGATCGTAACGTTAATCTTACTTCAAGTTTACAAAAACCACCAACAAAAGAAAAGGTTTCAATTTTTCAACTTTACTCTTCAATATGTCAATTATTTCATGAAAAAAGGGATCTTATAAGAGTGATAGTTGTAATGCTTCTTAGAATTGGAATGGTTTTTATTCTGGTTTGCCACTGTACGTTGGAAATTTAGGATTCAACAACTACTTGGCCGTTGTTTTTAGTTCCTCAGTGGAAATACCTTCATGTGTAGCAAGTAGCAACTTATTTCTTGGAAAACTATAGAAGAAAATCTTCAATTCTTGTTTTCTCAATCTTAGGTGGAATTTGTTGTGTGATGTGAACCGACACAAAATTGTATAAAATCTCGTAAAATAGACCTATAATCGTTGATTTTTTAAATTTTGGGGGTGGGCCGTGGCCCACCTCAGCCCATGAAGGGCTCCGCCACTGATTCATATGATTATTGAGTCCAATGACACAGTCATGTTATGACCTCCACCAAGTCAATTAAGCTTCAGTCATGCAAATAACAATGCAATTTGAAGCCATACTTTTAGATTATATTTTAGCTTATGTTGAAGCAGTGGCGGAGCCAGGATTAGTATCAAGCCTAGGCAAAACAATTTTGCAACACATTTATAGGGGTTTACATGAGAAATTGCAAGCAAATAATAAAAAAATCTAAATAAATTGCCCAATTCATAACGGTTTATATAAGAAATTTAGAGGAATTTATGTAAGAAATTGCAACAAAAATTGGGTCGGAGCCCGGGCGCGTGCCCGGGGTCGGCGGGCGGTGAAACCGCCGCTGCATTGAAGACAACCTAGCTAGTTGACAAAAAAAAATTAACTTTAAGAGGATATTGACTCAGGACAGATGTGTGACTCCTAAATTGTCATCCAAAGGATTCATGTCACAGATGTGTCTTAGAACCAAACCACTAAGGATCCGAAATAAATCAACGACTCTTGGATAAAATTTATATGTACCGACTCTGATTATAGCAATATGCCAATCTTTAAACTGTAACCTAAGATCAATTCACAATATAAGTGTATCACTTCCTAGTGCGAAGAGCATTCAACACAAAACATATGAAAATTAAATATAACTTATGGAAATTGGAATTTTAATAAAAGAGAACTGTGGAATTATTAATAGAGAAGTGAAGAGCAACGGTTGTAATACTAAGCTATAGCGTGGTATAGCTCTGGTGATCTAGCTTTATGACTGTTTATTAACCTCTTAAGCTAACTGAGGTTCACTAGGCTATAGCTTCCTATAGCGTTTGTTTTACATTCAGGTCCCTTGACCACTTTCACTCTCTAAGTGTTTAAGGGATAACTCGTATCAAGTAAACATGCTCTGCTCCTTATTTAGCCAACCTGATGAGCTATATCACTAGAACTAAATTGCTTATCAGGAATCACTTCTAGTGGTTTTGCAATACGAACAGTTTACTGGAGTAAAGCACGTCACTACAACTTTATATATTGCAAGTAATTAATAAATCATAACCTCACCATGTCTAAACCACCTGAAGGGGTTTAGGTCATGGTGAGCTGAACCATGAAAATGGAAATGAATGAAAACAAAGAAAACTAAATTAATAGAATTGATAGAGTTTTCACAAGTATACAATCCTTGAAGGAATAAGGTGAGCCAAAGCATCACCAAATAATCTACTCTAAGAACTCTAGAATCTAGCTACCATGCTCATCTATGGTAGAAAATGAGATGGAATGAGATCTCTAAAGCTGAATTTTCGTACCCTTGGCACTAACACATGTGGGTGTCCTTCTGTAGTACAAGGTCACCCACTACAAGTTGTACCCTTTGGCCATTTTACATGTGTTGTCCTTATCCATCTGTCCTTATCCAATCCTAACTACCCACTAGCATATTATTTTATTCTTACTAGGATTCCAATAATTGGGGAGAGCTCATATTCTTCCTCACTAAGAAATGGATAGACTGGACCCACATATGCGTACTATGCACGACCCGACTAGAGTCCCGGGATGTTGCAGCTTTCCACATCTTCAATTCAGGCTGCAACTTCCTACATCTTCAGAGTCATTCCTTGATCTACACCATCAAACATCATAAACAAGCATTACTAGTTCCAAAATAATAAAAACACTTAAAACTAAAAACTCATAAAATAGACACTGATTAGATGTTAAAGGCTTCATAAAAAATAAAAATTTTGGTGGTTATCATTATTGTACATCAATATTGTCTGTTTAAAAATTTATTTTGGTGGTTGTTTGGCTTCATAAAAAAATAAAAAACTTGTTGTGTAAATAGAAAATGAAGTAAATCAGCCAGAGTTTATTACTACCAACATTAAGAAACAATTATTTTATCCATACCCTTATCAACCTTTCAGTAGAAGAAAATAGAATCCATCACTAAGCCAGTAGAAGAAAATAGAATCCATCACTAAGCCATAAGGTTGAGAGAAAAAGTTTAACCAAATAACACCCTGGAAATAAAATTTTAAAACATAAGTAAAAAAAATTTAAATTAATAGAAGAACTTAAACATGGGAATAAATTGATGGGACATTTACAATACTTAAAGAAAGTTGAACAATAAAATCTGCAACTGTGTTTTCAATATACTTTCCCATCACATCGCAGCAATCAAAGTCTAGTTTTGTAAACCAAAAGGTATGAGTTTGAATCTCCATTATACATCAAGTGATCCCAAAGTTATCAAGAGTAATTTAAATCGTATAATATCATCTCAAAAACCTTAAACCATAGTCGACTTCTACAACAATTGACTATTTGAGAAAAAAAAGATCAAATTGAAACAATAAACTACCTTCTCCTCCAAGTTTATCTCAAGGAATAAGTTATTAAATGCACACCTTTACGTGTGAATCTTTTATAAACATACAAATGTTCCACTAGCAATATGTATGCCAGCTTCTTATTGCATGTTTTAATAAATAAATAAAACAAGATTACATGTCCTTTACACAAATTAGAAATTTAGTTGTGTTAAACCACTATAACCCATGAATTCAAAATATATACGTTGAAAGTTAATAAGCGTCCTCCTATCTTTTTTTTTTGACGTTAAAGACAATTTCATTAATGAAAGTCTGGCAATAAATCAAATGCCAAGACCGCATAAATACAAGGTGGAGTTTCTTCAATCCATATGCAATCTAAAATCTTAAGAGCATATTCGTCCTCCTATCTACATAAAGCTCCGGTGGGAACGAACAATTATTTAAACTAATCTATGATATATGCAGAGAAAAGTTCATATACCTCTTATCTTAGGAATTAAAGATTGATGTTTAAAAACCAAAATAAAGAAAAACTAATAAAATATACCGATTGGATTTTTCTTATTACCATTTCCATTGTCACTAGTCTTAAGTACAATAAACATGTATTTAACAGGTGGGATGACCAGAATGGTGTAATAAAACATAGATAAGACTATGAGAATATCGTCCTTATGTTGAATACTGTAACGCCCAAACTAAACTTATCTAGAATATTTAGAATGTGCGTTAAACTTAGTACTGGATACATTAAAATTACAATAATAAAAATTTCGACTGAATAAATATATACATCACTGCATGGTCGTACATTTGCTATTTGAATACATGTATGAAACCATAATAAATAATCTGAACTGATACGACACGAGCTTGTGGAAATATATCATTCAGCCTCCTGTATTGTCTCCTTGCCATGTACAACCTGCTGATCTGAAATAAAATAAAAGGGATTGGGGTGAGACGGGATGTCTCAGTGAGTTCCACCTATCCTAGGTTGTAGGCAATCACAGGGAACCTAGGATCGCCATCTGTCTCTAAACTTAACCCATTCCGGGTTTATACTGTTTTATCATGCATAACTGAGCGATCGGGGGATAACTAGGATCGCTATCTGAATTACTAATATAATTCTAATACTAATGACAAAATCATAAACATAATCATAATGTCTGTCATATTATGTTAGAAATGTTAGCGTTGAACAAACAATATTATCTGAGTTGATTTTACGGAATAAACCCAGGTGGAGTAACCCCGGAATTTATTCCACTCTGACCGGTATTAATTTCCAACTGGCGGGAACCCAACTGACGGGGATACCGGACTCCTCTGATTATTGTGGGGTCATCCTCACGGATAGTGCCCGTTCCAACTGGCGGGAACCTTTCGTATCCAACTGGCGGGATAGCGAAAGCCACATTTTAAACATGTTTTAATATTGTAACTTGAACTAATTTTCTGATAACTGAGTTAATCCTCAACTCCACTACTGACGGGGAGATAGAGAGGAATAACTTATCTTAACTGATTTTCTTATAATAACAACATCCTGAAACTGATAATAAAGACGTAGTGATTCTGTCTTTATTCTGAAATTAATTCTGATACTAACCTATTTAGGTTCTAGGCATATCGTTGTCATATGCCATTCTTAAAAGGTTATGAAATTTCCCCATATCCTGATAAATTAAATCCGACTAATTAAGCCGAACTTTCATACTTAGAATTCTTTACTTTCCAATGATTGGAAATCTACCCATGAATAATTTGTTTCAATGGCTATTTTACTCTAAATATTCCTTTACACAAATAAATATACACTATGGTTGTGTATGGTTAGAGGATATGCATAATACAATTTCGGCTACATATTCGGCAATAATGAGAATTGGAGTCTTAGCCAAGCTAAACCATTATATTACCTTAAAAGTGTAATTTATATTAGCCAAGAGTCGAAATAAAGTAATAAAATCAAACAATTCTCACTTTACGTAACGTTAGCCGAAATTGCATATTTATTCATTCTCACGTAAAACTTATCATAATATTTTTCCTCTAACTTCTACATTACCATAATCATATTTATCAACATAAAAGTTATTTTAGAGTACTCTAGCAAGGGTATAAATCTTAATCATATTGTCACTAAATTATGTACTAATGTACTAAATCATATTCTATTATTCTAAAGGCATAATTTAACTACCCAAAGGGAAGTTTTCTAACTAAAGGAACTCACCGTGAATCATTCCTGCAAATTGCAAGCAGTTTATCCCAAAATCTGCAGCTCTGCTATCTCCAAAACTCTATAATCATTTTCCCAAAATAGCTTATGCCTTGACTTATAGGTCTTGACTTTTCCGAAACAGTCCAACCCACTTGTGACATACTCCTAACTCATCAACCAGCATATAGAAAAATTACCATTTCAGTCCCTGCACCAGAAGTTTGCCGTTTGGCTATTTAAGCACTTCCAAAATAGCTTAATTACTATTTAAGTACTTTTATCATCACTAAAACAGCTTATAATTTTACCATTACTCATATACCAGTTTAACATATCTCTCCTAAACTGGTCATTACAAAACAATACTTGAAACAACTCAAATTCCAATTTAAGCTATTTTCCAAACGGCTTAACTAGAAACTTATGACTTTTAGCATATCAATTTCAATTCAAACTTTCACACATACTTCCAACATGAATAATCAGCCCTTTTAATCACTTACAAATCAGTTTGAATCCACAACTTAATCATTTAAGGCCTTTTGATCAAAACAGCTTAACTGACAGCTTATTCCTTCTAAACCATTCATTTTCTGTTCAAATTTTCCAGAATCAAAACATACATGTATACACAACTCATATCCCATTTCTGCAGCAATACTAACATATTAACTTCAAAAATCAGTTATGGAAGTTATTGGAACAACTTATGGCTTTTAGCTTCTAGCTTTCTACCTTTTCATTCCAAACAGCAACAACAGAAAAATTGCTACTACTAACAGCCCAAAATACAGAGTTATATCAGAATCCAAAGGCAATAACAGCTTATGCTTATAATTACTCAACATAACTTAAATTTCTTCTCAAAATAAGCACTTTTACCTCACTTTTAGCTTGATTTTGCAAGAACCCAAAATCTGAATTTTGAAGAAGAGGCACAACCAGGGCAAGGTAGGAGAAGGACTGAGCTTGTTAAATAAGCTAGAGGCTTCAAGAATCAATATTGTGTGATTGTTTTGTTGAATTTTTGGAAGAAAATAAAGAAGAGAGAACTTGAGAGTGAGAGGGAGAGAGGTCGGTTGTGAGGGTGAGGGAAAAGGGAAGAAACCAGATTTTTTTGGGGAAAAGAAGGATGTAGAAAGTGTGGAAAATTCTAATGGTTTTGTCTTATATACTCATTTTAATAAAAATGACCATTTTGCCCTTTTTACACTCTTCTTCAAACTAAATATCCGATTAAATGTCCTAAAAGTTTTAAGCGGCAAATTCCATTCTCAATAGTCCGTTGGAATAATATGATTCGGTCCTGAAAAGTCTTATGCACAATTACCATTTTGTCCTTCTCTTAAATTTTTCGATGATAAAATAACTGATACTTAATTTTTCATGCGGGGTATTACAAATACGCTCTTGGAAGGTGATTACAAACACATGCATGGGAGAAGTTTCGAAGTCACCCTAGACAACTCCCATGCTTTGAAAAGCCAATAAAAATGCAATCATCCAACCCTACTAATAACAATCAATATCCAAGAAACAAGTGATAAACATAATTATCTTATGAACAATAAGTCATATGTTGCCCAACGCAATTTACAACTGAAAGTAAATTGTGTTAGGCAACATGTGGCTTATTATCCATGAGATAATTAAGTTTGTAACTTGTTTCTTGAATGTTGATTGTTATTAGTAGGGTTGGATGACTACATTCTTATTGGCTTTTCAAAGCGTAGGAGTTGTTTAGGGTGACTTTTAAACTTCTCTCATGCATGTGTTTGCAAGCACCTTCCATGAGGGTATTGAGCAAAAGGACGACATTTTCGACGTCTTATCTACGATTTTTACACCGTTCTGACCATCCCACGTGTTAAATACATGTTTATTGTGCTTAAGGCCAGTGACAATGGCAATGGTAAGATAAATCCAATCAGTCTATTTTATTTGTTTTTCTTTATTTTGTTGTTTATATACATTCACTCATTCCTATTATAAGTGTTAAATTTATAAAATAAAAAATATTTATAAAATAAAAAATTATCTCAAAGTAAAATTCATTTTTAGTTTTCAACGTGATATTAATTAATTCGTTTTATTCCTCTAATTATACTATTAAAGTAATATTATGTATATTATTCTTGAATTATTGTACTTTTCACTTTGTATCTACCATAATAGTGAATGCATTGATATTTAATGAGAATAATTTAGTTAAAATTGCTATTTTGTTTTCATTTATGACATATTTTTAATCACTAGTAAAAAAAATACATTTAGTGAAACGTTTTCCCAATGATGGAGCTCATAACCGATGTTCAATGTGAAAGATAATACAGTAACAATTTTAAAATTATTTTGAATTTTACTCAAAATGAGTAGTTGAAAAGTGATATGAATTTTACTCAAAATGCCAAGAGTTGTGAGATGTGTAATTGTTAAATCTAAATATTTTGTGGTCATGTATTAAAATATAATATTGATATCTTTAATTTGAGTGAAATATATTTTATTTTGGGACATATATTATGCACTCTGTCACACTTTATTTTGTTGTGTATATATTAATATTATTGTTTAATTATATTATTGGCGGTAAAATTGAGAAATTCATGGACATGCATATATAATATGCATGAGTTAAATAAAGACAATAGAGATGATGTCCCTTAAATTATTTAAGCAGGCCTATATAAGTGTTGGAGATGAGTCCGTCTATATGAAAGTTTGGGTAGACCATTTAGAGTCACTTATGAAATCAGACATAGGTGTAAGGCAAAAATGCAACACGCATTGAAATTTTTTGGAATTTTGGACAAGAGATCAATGTGTGTGGTGAGATTATTAATTCACAAACAGAATGATGTTCTTAGAGGTTATAATATCACCGACATTCTAGTGGTTCAAGTTTTATTTGCTCTATATGCTAATTCATAGTCAAAATACATTATTGTTTATGTATTACGCTTTTGGGAACACCCAAAACTTTAAAATAAATTGTAGGGGATTATTGTTGTAAAATATTGACATATAATTATCTCCATATAATGGCCAACAAATAATTTTCACATCAAGTAAATCTTATATTAGAATAAATAAATTAGGGAATAAGGGAAACTCATCGAATTGGTTTCCAACACCATTCTATCAACATCTTTAAATTAAACTTGCTGATACTTCCACCATATATCTTAATCAATTATGAAGAACTGCAGAACAAGCAAACAGTAAAACAAACAGTAAAAGTCTGAGACATTGTCCTTAATGGTTTTCCGCATTATATATACTAATTTTCAAGATTTAACAAACCCTTTTTGATATGTAATCGAAGAAACAAAACTGACAAGAAAATATATGCTAATGTGGAAAGCATACCAGCATTTATCTCATTCTTGGCTTTCTTCACATGCTCATCTGGTTTAATATCCACTATGAGAGTCTGAACTATCTTATATCCATAAGCTGACATGGCCTTCATATAAACCAGGAGTGAGAAACCAAAATTTATGCATGCTATTGCTAACAACTTAGTACACTTGAAACAGAAAGAAAAAAAGAATTACCTTTTCAAGCTCTTCCTCAACAGCTTTTGCAAGTACATTTCTGTTCAAATAATAAGTATAGTGTAAAATATAGGCTTGCATATACATGTGTATAGTATTATTCAGGGTTTTCATTGAGGAACTATTATTTAAGAGTTTTTTTTTTAAAAAAAAAATATTTAAAAAAAATAAAGATTCCACGTTAGCATTGTCAAGAATACATGTGCCAGTGCCACGTCACTAAGCATGCGGATGTGGCGCTATCATGTCAGCACTTTCAATGAAGAGTTAACAGTAGGAACTAATTACATAGATGAAAATCTTTAAAGAACCAAAATCCTAAGGAATATTTTAGAGGAACTAAAACCAAGAGTGTGTATATTTTTATTTTATTTTGAAGAAAAAAGTGTGTATATTTAGAGGGACCATTTACTTATTTAATCCTAAAATCTAAAATATAAGTAATAAAGGTTTAAATTAATAGAAGAAATCAAACATGATATCAATAAAAAACTTCAATGGTGTTTTCGATATACTTTACATCATGTAGCAGAGGTCAATGTCTAGATTTGTGATCCATAAGGACTAAGTTTAAATCTCTTTGTCAAAAAAAAAAAAACGTTTAAATCTCTATTACACATCAGCTGATCCCAAACAAGTGGGAATAAACAAGTATTTAAAACTAATCTATCATATATGCAGAGAGGGTTCATATACCTCAAACAAGTTTACGGCCGATTTGGGGCTAAAATCAAACTGACATTGAATTCATTACGGCGCACACACAAACCTCAATACAAAATCATAAATATGGAGAGATGTCACAATGCTCTCCTAACAACCACATTTGAACAAAGGACATACGACAAGAATTACACATCACTAAATTCTTGTCGTTTGTCCTTGGTTCTATTGTGATTGTTAGTAGAGGGTCGTGATAAAGCATCAAATCTATGATTTTGTATTTTATATTGGGTTTTTGTGTGCGCTGTAATCAATAGAATGTCATTTTGCTTTTAGCCGGAAATTGGTTGTAATCAATGCAATGCATGTTTCGGAGGATTTTGCGGGATTGCAAATTGTTACTATTATTCATATAGTGTCCTTTTTTGTATAATATTATACATATATATTTACTTTGTCCCTTCAAAAAAATAAATATATATTGTGTGATCAATCAATTAGATTTAAGATCATATCCTTTGGTCCTTTTTTTTTATAATTTACATTAACATGTTGATGAAACTTTTTTCATATCACATTAGTTTTTTTTTTGAAAGGTTCATATCACATTGGTGTCAGTATTAATTGCCATGTTTCCTCAAAAAAAAAAAAAGTATTAATTGCCATGTGGACTTCCATTATTTAAAAGCGAGAAATAAAATTAAAATTTTTGGTTTTTTTGAAAGGTTCATATCACATTGGTGTCAGTATTAATTGCCATGTTTCCTCAAAAAAAAAAAAAGTATTAATTGCCATGTGGACTTCCATTATTTAAAAGCGAGAAATAAAATTAAAATTTTTGGTAGGGACCAAAAACAAAAATTGATATATTTTTAGGGTCGAAAAATATATTTAATCATATGTTTTGACACCCCTTCCTAATCCCAAGTAGAAAATATTGATTTTGGCTATCTTGTTTATGGCAATATATAAGCATGAAAACAAAACGGTGAAGAAAAGTAAACTAACTTGAAGGTGCGGCCATTATGAGTGAGCAATAGATTTTTTTAGTATAGCAATATTGAAGGCAAATCAAGGATTCTAGTTGATAGTGAAACAAAGCAAGAATTTTGTATAAGAGATGATGCCTTGTCAAGCTTAGATATGAATATCGGACACTATGCTAACACGACACATAGACAGCAATAATAATTTGAAAAAATAGAAGTGATTCAAATTTACAACACATGTCGGTGTCGTGTATGACAATAATTAAATCTTGTGTGGGTACAATAACTTAATTTTTTTATAGCAATGAAAAGACAAATGTGTATAGTGTGACATGAAAGTGTAAACAAAAGCAAACATGAAGGTAAAAACTAAAAATAAAGGAACTCGTGAAAAACATACATATTGCAGCACCTTTTTGTCCAAAGCAACCCATTCATTTGTAGAATCATCCTAATGTCTTCAACCCCATATGTTTTCCTTCCCTAGAAAACAAAATGACACCAACATTTGATTTAATGAATTTTTAAAAACAAAATTACCAAATGAAAACTGCAATTAATAAATCTGATTGCAAAAAGAGGAAAGTTTGATTGTGTCGAATTTTCAACACCAAAAATGAAGAATAAAAGTGACTCACAGAATTAGGCTTTGAGAAGAGAGAAACAACGTGATGGAGATTTCCTGCTATTGGAATCAAAATATGATTGTTTAATCAATTGTGAGGCAATGTATAGTATTGTAGATAGAGACCGAGTAAAAATTCTGTTGGGGAAATAGCCTTATTCCGCGGAAAAAACAAACAACTACACTAAAGGCAAGGTCAAAGCAAAACCATATTTTAACAAGCCACTTAAACGGGAGTAAAAAACGCTATAGAGAAAAACAAATGGTCTTAGCAAATGTGAATTCACAAAATTTATACTTCCATTTTTGTTATGAATACTAGTGTCCAGACGAAAATAGGAGACTCCCGTGCCCGTTTGACTGCGCTAAACTCTCTCTGTGTGTGTATGTGTGTGTGTGTGTGTTTGTGTATATATATATATATATATATATATATATATATATATATCTGTCCGGTGAGAACGGTTGAGTGGCAACGGTGGCTGAGAATGCTCCGATGTAACGATAACGACTTCCAGTACAACGGTGATGAGTCATCATGGTAAAACGAAGGTACACGCAGGCACGTTAGCACTTCAACGCTCAATTCAGTAATGGAACTGGGAAAAAGTGTGTAGAAAGTATTGTGAAAAGTGATGTGTACCTTGATGGTAAAGCAAGTTCACTCTTATATAGGCGCGCGTTGGTCATAACTGTCTCAGGGTTTTGCTGCACGTGATTAGGGACGGAGGAGGACACATGTAGGGTGATCCTCGCACGAAACCATGCTTCAGCGTGTCACGGCGCATTTAAGCAGGCGTGCGCCTTCAGGTGTGGAGCCTTAAGGCAATGTCAGTTGTGCCACGTGCTGCCGTGTGATTGGTCTTCTAACCAGTCCAGAACAGTTTCCCCCCAAGCCGTTGTGACCTTTAGGGCGCAATGGCTTTAGCTGTGGATGAAGCTTTTTTACGTGGCGCCTGTGGTAGTTCGGCCTTTGTGGTGCTTGATGTGTCGTTGTCTTTGAGGCGCTATAGCTGTTGGTCCTGCGCGATTAGCTTAGCAGCGCCCGAGACATTTCAGTGGAAAAGTCGTTTGTTCGACTCTCCACGTGTCAGCCTCGTGAATTCCACTCGCTTTGGGGAAAACGCTTCACGCGCGGGTAGCTTTGTCTGCATTTCGCTTTCCAAAGTCATTTTAAACCGTTCAGTTCACGACTCTTTGTTTCTCCTAATCTGGTCCGTTCATTGTGGCAGGTTCGGGGCTATTTAAAGGGGAGTTTCCCTTGTTTCCTTTTATACTTCAGAGTTTTCCTTTCGGTATTATTGTTTTAAAAGCCTTTCTTTTCTCCTTTTAGTCTTTACATTTTTCTTCTTTCTTTTGGGTGTTCTTCCTATTCCTCGTTTTGGTTCAAGTAAGGAATGGTTGTTCTTTTTGCGGGTGATGGGTACTGGTCTAGTGCACTTGTCACGACGGTGTGCTTTCTCAGGGGATTGATGACGCCTGTTTCGGCTCACAGATTTTGCTTCTGTTTGTGACAGGTGATGTTGGGGTCTATCCCAGGCATTTCTTCAAGAGAGCATGCGAAAAGGTTCGTGTTGGCTCGTAGGCACTTGATGAGACCCTCTTCGACCAGAGGTGGAAGGTTTGTCCCAATCTTGACTATCATGGCTGAGTTCTCGTCTAGCTGGATGGATTTGAACTCCATGTCGGGAGTAGGCCGTTCGAAGGGTAGTTTTGCGTCTATGGAAAAGGGCATCTCCTGCCCCTTCTAGCCCTTTGGGTATCTCTCCTCGTGGCGGGCGTCCAGTTCGGCGTAATTACAGTTTGGGACAGGGCACCATGGGGTTTTTCGTGATTCTTTAAGAATCGACGCGGATTGAAGTGCGGGCAACTTCCCCCAGGCCTTGTGACACCTTTTGGCTCCCTTCAAATCCACGTGGATTGTGACTACGTCTATGTTCTTGTTATGATATTTAATTTTCAAATGGACCGTTGAGGTAACCGTATAGAGCGCCACTAAGGTGGGGCGCCATAGTATGCAGTTGTAGATGGATACAATTGGTATCACTAGGAAGGATGCTTTGATCGTGCGTTCCTTCGTTCCTTCTCCAAAGGTTATACATTGTTTTACGTATCCTCATGACCGTGTGCTTGTTTCGTTGAACCAGTGAAGGTTGGTACCGTCGTAGGATTCCAAATCTTCTTTCCTTAGTCCCAATTTCTCAAAAGCGTCCTCGTACAAAATGTCTACCAAACTGCCTTCGTCTACCAAGCATCTAGCGACATCATGGCCACAGATGCTCACGATGACAACAAGTGGTAGCTCTTTGTTTGGTACCCAGTTTACTTTCTCACTGTCGATAAAACCTAATAGTGGTATCTTTTTTGCCACTTTTGGAGGTGTTGTATGTAGAGTCCTTTGTTCAGCTACCTTCCTTTTGGCCGACCCCCTCGGTTCTCTGCCCGATGTGGAGAATCCGCCCATTATCGCTCTGAGAAATATTCGGCCTCCTTCTTTCTCACCCCCACTACCACTGTCGACATTTGTTCAGTCATCGTCGATGGCGCCCTGCATCTTTCAAGGTGGGGACTCCTTTCTCTCCTAGGTGCGTTTCTTTTTTGGTGATTTTCAGCGGGCATCATTCCTTGGGTGTCCCTTGTCAGTAAAGCGGCTTAGCTTTCCTTTCTTTATCAATTCTTCGATTGCATCTTGAAGCTGGTGGCACTCTTGTGTGTCGGGGCCCCGATCTCAGTGGTAGCGGCAATACTTCGTCCTGTTGCTTCTTGCGGATTCTTTCGGTGATTGGGGTGTTAAGTTCCTGGTAGGGCTCTTGTCATAGGCCAAGGAGCTCAGGTCCTGAATACTATTCGTGAGGAAAGGGTGCGTACCTAACTTAAGTTCTAGGTAATGGTACCTCGAAAGGTGTGTCGTTATGGCCTTAACACGATGGATGAGGTAACACTCCCTAAGATCTATTATTTTTCATGAAGCCGGAGTGATATATAGCTATGTGAATCTCAAAAACTTAAGAAGCTAATAAACGGCTATAGCTCTGAGAATCGCAATAATGTTTTGTAATAACTGAACCTAGTTTGAACTACACTTTTATATTTATTGTTGTGACAAAAGATTTATTTTATTTTCTTGGAAATAACTTTTCTGCTTAAATGCTATACGATTCTATGTATCAATGTATATTACATACACTAATGTCATAATTTTGTGATGCAATTCTTTGTTGGAGTTATGTATGCCTCTCTATAATAGATTATCAACTACACCATTTCAGGAAATTAAAGAAATGAAGACAATTATTGTAACGCCCTCCTTTTTATTTAATTATTTTTATTAAGTTAGAGTCTATTTATGTGATTTATTTAAATATGTGAGGTGTTAGTATTATATTAAGTGGCATTATTCTATTATTTATAAGAATATGAGAATTATTAGAGTAAGTAGATTTGGAGGTAGTTTTGAGATTAGATGTCTTTTTATGATTTAGTCGATTTATTTTGATGAATGGTATTTTGTTATGTTATATGTTGGTATTTACTAGCATAATATATTTGTTATTTGTTAGAGATATATTTGTTATTTGGTGTAGAAATATATTTGTTATTTGTTAGAGATATATTTGTTATTTGGTGTAGAAATATATTTATTATTTGTTAGAGATATATTTGTTATTTGGTGTAGAAATATATTTGTTATTTGTGGGAGATATATTTAATTTAGAAATAAATAAGATTATGAGGAAAAGAGTAGTTTTGAGGTGTAAGAGAAATAAGAAGGTGTTATAAATAGAGAAGCTTAGGTTGGAAAGAGTTTACCTTAAACCGCTTTTTGGAAAAGAGGAGAACAAGAGAGAAGAGAAGAGAAAAGTCAAGAGAAGAGGAGAAGACCTTTGGAAAGAAGAACGCTGCTGCTGATTCAAGAATTAATCTAAGGTGAGGGTGAGACTTGAAGGTGAGAAAAACACAAGAAGGGGAGGTTGAATTGTGTTTTGGAAAATTATTCGTTTCTCCTAAATACTGAACACACTGGTCAGAAGCTAAGTGAGACAGCTTCTGAAGTGGTTATCAGAATCTAAATGCAGCGGAATAAAACAGAGAGAGAGAAGAAGAATGACACAAAGTAATTATACCGGTTCCTTCCACAACCCAGAAGTAGTCCAGTCCCCCTTGCACTTCCAAGGAGATTTCACTAAGAGTAATATCCGATTACAATTGCTCAAGCACACAAGCAAGAGACTTCCTTTGCTCAAGCACACAAGCAAGAGACTTTCTTTGCTCAAGAACACAATCAATAGACTTCCCTGCTCAAGCACAACTGCAAGAGACTTCTAACTAAACAAAATTACACAGAAAATTGTTTAAGGTTGAACACTTGATATACAATCAGAGGTGCTCACAATACAAATCAGATACAAACTCAATGACTTAAGAATTTCTAAGATATGACTTTGAGACACATAAATTCTAAGTGAATGCAGAACAATTTCAGCAGAGGTTTGACACTTGTAATAATGTTGTGAGTCTTTTGTTCAACATTACCAAAACTCTAAGTCTTCACTCCTTTATATAGAGGTGTGAAAGAGACGTTGTGAAATTGCCAGCACATCAAAGAGTCGTTGTTGAAGCTTGATCTTTCACCAATGATCTTTTGCCTGATTTGGTTGTTGTCCTATGAAGAACCAATTTGAAATCCATTCCTTATCCAAAGGAACATCTATGCAGGCGAAGCCGTATTCTGGAGCTGTTTTCTTGTCTTGTAGCGTGGACACAAAACAGAGTAGTGGAGAAGGTGGTTGTACAGTTTGTACAATAGTACAATGTCAACGCTTTCGTCCAAATTTCAAGCACATGCCTTCAAACACCTTTGAAAAGACCGTTGCAATGTTCCACTAATTTTCTGCTATGTTTTCGAATCCAATAGACAGCTTTTGCAGTGATGATTCTTCAATCCTTGAATCTTTTGCAAATCCAGTTGATCTTCAGCTTCTGGTGAAATGACTTCTGATGAGGCAGCTTCTGATGATGCAGCTTCTGATATCGCAGCTTCTGATGATGTGGCTTCTGGACCTCTTGTCTTTAGGAGCACTATTTTTCAGAAGCACTTTACTAACTTCAGGAGCGGCTTTACTTCAGGAGCGCTTTTTCTCTTCAGGAGCGTATTGCCTTCAGAAGCGTCTAAACTTTATTTACTTTTGCTCTTTATTTGTTTATTCAGAACCAATTAATGATGTAACTTTTTAACTGTGGTCCTGTACACTTGAACAAATATTCGCTAGTCCAATTTACAATTTTTAATACCTTGTTATCATCAAAACTCTTTAAGGTTCTTTGTTAAACACATTTTGTTCCAACAATCTCCCTCTTTTTGATGATGACAAACAACAGTATTTAAAATTGGTCAATTGTTTTTAATCTAATTAACGAGTTGACTTTGGGGTTTCTGAGGTTTGTAAGCTCAGAGTCTGAGGTTTGTAAGCTCTAACTCCCCCTGAGTCTGATAGTCTTTAAGGTGAGGTTTGTAAGCTCCCCCTAAGTTCTATCCAGGTTAATTAAATTCATTTTTCTCACAATAATATCAGAGCTTAAAAAACATTGAAAAAATTGACTTATAGATAAGAAGAATGGTTCAATTAATTTTATTTGAAATTTGATACTCCCCCTTTTTGATACACCGTTTTAAGGTAAAAACAAAAGGATAGAAATTTTCAAAATTTTCAAATATTATTAATGGGGCTCAAAGCCTTTAAATACTATCACATATACTCCCCCTTTTGTCATTAGCAAAAAGACATAAACAAAAAGAAGAGATGAGAAAAACGTAAGATTAAAGGTTCAGAGCATAAATCAAATTATTTTAATGCATATTAACCATCTTCAAAAAAATTAAATAAACAGAGCATAGCAAGCATTATTATCAAAGCAAATAGCAACACTCATGATATAAACAGTTAATGATATTCAGAAGCAAGAAGAATTCAGAAGCATATAATATCAGAAGCGAAAAGAACTGAATCAGAAGCAGAGATGATCATAGAATACTAAAAGCCTAAAGAGAAAAAAAAAATAAGTTAAAAGTGTGCAACTATGGGTTTGGCTTATTTCTCTAAAATCTTCTTCAGAAGCTCTTGAACATCAGCATACTTCTTGTCCATCTCTTTTCTGTAGTTGTCTTCTCTGATCTTGGCTTCTTGCATATCAGCTTCCAATTTTGATATCTTCAGCTTCTGTTCTAGTAGCTCTGTTTCAAGCCTTTCATTTTCTTCTTTGAGCTCCTTGTTTTTCTGAGCTAGAGCCAGGTCAGGTGCATCATTCTTCTCCAGGATCTCAGAAGGGATAATTAGATGCAAATCCTTAGGCAGGAATTCACCAGGTTCTCTGCCTCTGATACTGAGTGGGTTCTTCACCCAAGTACCAAGAATTTCTACATCTCCAGTATCCTCTTTCATTCCATTCAACCAATCTTCCAGCTTCTGCTTGGCTTGCTCATGAGCCTCAATGCAGGAATCATGCAGTGCTGAAATCAGGTTGATGACCCTTTCCTTGATCCTTCTCCATTGCTTCTGATAGGTAACTTGATGACCCAAGTCATTTCTTCCTGCTATCAGTCTGAGAACTTCAGAAGCAATATCTTCCCACACATCTTGTAGCACTTGAGAATCCAGGAAAATGGTGGGAGGTGAAGGTTGTTTAGAGGGTTTTGGAGGGGCTAAGTGTACCATGGGTAGGTTTGATGATGATTGGTCATTTGTAGTTAAGGATTGGCTAGTTGATGGTTGGTCAGGAGTGTCAGAGGCATGATCATCTTGATCATCCTCAGAGTCTGTGTCCATATCACATACACCAGTATGGTGGGTGATCTTGATGACTTGTACTGGTGAAGGAGTTATGGAAGCAGGAGTTGGCTCAGGAACAATGTGTTCAGGAGCAGCAGTTTCAGATTCAGGTTCAGGAATGGGTTTAGTAACTGGTTGTTCAGGAACAATATGTTCAGGAACGGTCTTTTGAGGAGTGACTTGTTCAAGAACAGATGGTTTAGGAACAGTTGGGGGTGATGAAGTTGTAGGTTCTGGTTGTGGGGGGTCTTCTGAAACAACTTTATTAGAAGCGGATGCTTCTGAAGTTGTCTCAGAGGCTTTCTCTGAGGTTGACTCAACATTTTCTGATACAATCATGTTGAGGGGTTGAATGTTAAGAGGTTGAGGGTGATGGCGGAGGATAGTATCAATGACTCTGTTTCTCTGCTCAGCCATTTCTTCTATCTTCTTATTGATTATATGACCAACTGGCTTAAAAGTGCTTGACTGAGAGGGCTTTTTGTTGGTCTTGGTTGATGTTGAATGGCTTTTTACTGGCTTACGAAACAGAAGACTTATGGGTTTATTATCATCAGAATCAGAAGATGATGATGAGGATTTTGAAGAGGGTGAAGGAGAGTCACTGGATATCTCATGTACTATTGGTTCTGAGTGTGTGAAGATATTACCTGTTGTAGAGGGTTCTGAACAATCAGCTGACTTTATTTGATCATCTTCAGCAGTGCCAGGAATTTTAAGAAGTTGTGATGCTTCTGTTATTACCCTCTCTTGAAGTTCAGAAGCAATCTCCATAGCTTTTCCAATAGCTTCTGACACAGTAGAAGCAGCTTTAGCCTTCTTGGTAATAAGAGGAAAATCCTTGGTCCTCCTTACTGCTTGCTTCCTTTTCTTCTTTGGTATTGCAGGTTGATCAAGAGCAATACCAGTACTCAGGACCACGCTAGAGTTGATATCTTCAGCCGCTTCTTTCATTGATGGCATTGCAGAACCACCAATTATAAGCTTGTCAGAAGCAGGTTTTGCGTTCTTAGCAGATTTTTCAACTTCCATATACTCTTCTGCAGTCATTTTTCTTTTTCTTCTTCTGCCTTTTGCCAGAGGCACTGCACCACCATACATTTCATCAGGTACCTCATCCATCCTGATGACCTGGTTGGTTGCCTCATAGTGTTCCTTGATGTAGTACATCTGCACATCAATAGGATCCTTTTTGCAGATTGGAGGAAAATCTTTCATAAGATCAGACCTGACATGGGATTCACTCAAATCAGTTTGAAGCTTGGTGACAACAGTGATCAACTTCATATTCTTGAGGGTTTGTGCATTTATGAACTTTCCAGTCTTAGTATCAAGCAGCTCATCTGTGAAGGCTTCAACACTGCTTAGTTTGTCCAAGACTCCTCCTTTGATAGAATATTTCTGACAAGAGTCTTCCATAAGGTACCCAGGTTCTATTCTGCAGCTGACTCTGTTTCAGACACTCTATCAAGTACTTGAACATATATTTTGGCACGTTCACTTTCTCCTTCTTAATGAAGTGCTGGAGAAAGACCTTCTGTGCCAAATTGGGTTTCTCACTTCCACCACATGGAAGCAAGTCCTCATTCTGAATCTTCAGAAGCAGCTTCTTATCCATGCTCAGATCAGCATACTTTCCTGCTTGCATGGAGTTGTACAGAGCCAAGTTTACTTTCTCTTTCCAGATGCGTTCTTCAGCTGTACTTGAGAGATCAATTCCAGAGTATTTTCCAGAGGCTTCTCTACGGAGTACAGCTTCTATCTGCCATTCTGCAATTCTCACTGGAATACCACAAATACTTGACCTGATTTCAACACCTGTAAATGGCTCAAGTCCCATTTCTTATCTGGTCTTCCCTTCCAGTTCTGGATAAATCAACACCATTTGACTTTCTTCAGCTATAGACGCAGCTTTGTCATAAACCTTAGCTCTCACCCAGAAGTGTATAACCAATGCTTCGTATGTTGGTCCATTCAACATCTTGAAGTAATTCATAAGTTCTTGCTTTTCATAGTAGCTTCTGATCCAACACTCATGGAAGGCGAGTGATTCAAAATCCACCGGATTTTCTATTTGAACCTGTAGTTCCCATTCTTCCAGTTTCATACTTCTTCCTCTGTAGTCATATTCAGGAACCATTCGTGCAGAAGAGTCTGAAGCTTCCTGTTGCGAGCTTGATGATGCCATTTTGATGAAGATTGAAGAAGATTTAGAGAATTTAGGGTTCTAATGTTTTTGCGCTTACTTCGCAGGAGGTTTGAGAGCAAATGTGTTTGTTGTGAGTGAGTAGTGTGTGAATTGAAAAAGTGTTTAAGAGTAAAAACGTTTGCAATTCAAAAGAGACAAACAAACATAACATTAATGACAAAATTGGGGGCGCGTGAAAAGTACTTTCAAGGCTATTAAATCATCATTGCCCTTTTTAGTTATACACCAATACATATATGCCACGTCAGAAGTTCTCAGAGTAACTACCAAGTTAGTGGGCTAGAAGTTACCATAAAAAGTAACTCCCAACATTTCCACTAACTCCACTATTCAGAAGCATAAAATCCAGCTTCTGGACTTCAGATGCTGACATCATCATCAGAGGAGAGTTTTCCTCAGAACCTCAATAAAGAGCTTCTGATGGATTACTGCTTCTGAACTAACTTCAGAACCTAAAATCCTATTCAAGAGCAAGCAAACATTTAATCAGACACAAAGTGCATGTTCAAATTTTTCTTTATAAAATCAAATCTTTCAACAGTTAAAGGCTTAGTAAATATATCAGCCCATTGATTCTCAGTATCAATGAATTGTATATCTAAAATCCCTTTTTGAACATAGTCTCTGATAAAATGGTGTTTGATTTCAATGTGCTTAGCTCTCGAATGCAAAATTGGATTTTTAGACAAACAAATAGCAGCAGTATTATCACAATAAATGGGAATACTGTTAGCAGTTATCTGATAGTCTTCCAACTGATGTTTCATCTAGTTGTGTACAACAACTTGCAGCTGAAATGTATTCTGCTTCTGTTGTAGACATAACAATAGTTGTTTGTCTTTTGCTAGCCCAGGATATAAGATTGTCACCCAAAAATTGACAATTGCCACTGGTTGACTTTCTTTCAATCCTATCACCAGCATAATCAGCATCACAGAATCCAATTAGCTTATAATCTAAGGATTTCCTATAAAGGAGTCCAAGATTAGTTGTTCCTTTCAAATACCTGAAGATTCTCTTGACAGCAGTCATATGAGATTCTGTAGGATCTGATTGGAATCTTGCACACAAGCATACGCTGAATAAAATATCTGGCCTAGATGCAGTGAGGTATAACAAAGAACCAATCATACCTCTGTACAGCTTCTGATCAACTTTAGCTCATTCATCTTCTTTGCTTAAGGTGCACGTAGGATGCATTGGAGTGTTCATCACTTTACAATCTTCAAGCTTGAACTTCTTCAGAAGCTCCTTTGTATACTTTGATTGATGAACATAGACTCCATCTTTGCATTGATTAATTTGAATGCCCAGGAAGAACTTCAGCTCTCCCATCATGCTCATTTCAAATTCATCCTGCATTAACTTAGAAAATTCCTTGCAAAGAGATGCATTAGTAGAACCAAATATTATATCATCAACATATATTTGCACAACAAGAATATCTTTCCCAAGGGTCCTTCTGAAGAGTGTTGTATCAACCTGTCCTCTTTTAAAATCATTTTTGGTTAAGAAATTACTTAGTCTATCATACCAAGCTCAGGGAGCTTGTTTCAAGCCATATAGTGATTTCTTCAGTTTAAAACATGGTCAGGATATTTAATATCCTCAAATCCAGGAGGTTGCTTGACATACACTTCTTCTTCTATGACACCATTAAGAAATGCACTCTTGACATCCATTTGATATAATATTATCCCATGATTAACTGCATAAGATAGAAGTAACCTGATTGCTTCCAATCTTGCAACTCGAGCAAATGTTTCAGTGTAATCAATGCCTTCTTGTTGACTATATCCTTATGCAACAAGTCTGGCTTTGTTTCTTGTTACTTCTCCATACTCATTCAACTTGTTTCTGAATACCCATTTTGTTCCAATAATGTTCTTGTGCTGAGGTTTGGGTACCAGATCCCACACATCATTTCTTTGAAATTGATTCAACTCTTCTTGCATAGCTAAGATCCATCCATCATCTAAAAGTGCTTCATCAACTGTTGTAGGTTCAATCATTGAGATCAGTCCAATCATTGATTCTTCCTGTCTGAAGTATGATCTTGTTCTTCTTGGACTATCTTTGTTTCCAATGATTAATTCCTCAGGATGTGAAGACTTGTGCTTGAATGTGTTTCTGGAAGGATCTGCTTGATGTGAGCCATCTTGTGCTTCATCAGAAGCAGCTTCATCTTGCGCTTCTGATGTGGGTTCAGCTTCTGGACTATCTTCAGATTCAGCTATCTGATCAGGTTCTGGAGTAGCTTCAGGAACCTGTATCTCTGCAACACTTTCACCTTGCTTTGAAGTTTTATCTTCAAGCTCTTTGTCATCAAATTTAACGTGCATAGATTCTTCAACACAGAGTGTCTCTGAATTATACACTCTGTATGCCTTTGACCTTTCAGAGTAACCTAAGAAGATTCCTCTTTGGGCCTTGGCATCAAATTTCTTTAGGTAGAGCTTGTTATTCAGAATGTAACATGTACATCCAAATTGATGAAAGTAAGAGATATTGGGTTTCCTTCCTTTAAAGAGTTCATATGTTGTTTTCTCCAAAATAGGTCTAATATAGATCCTGTTCTGGACATAACATGCTGTATTCACTGCTTCTGCCCAAAAATGTTTTTGTAAATTGTTTTCATGGATCATGGTTCTGGCCATTTCTTGTAAAGTTCTATTCTTTCTCTCTACAACCCCATTTTGTTGTGGAGTTCTAGGAGAAGAGAATTCATGGACAATTCCATGTTTTTTACAAAAAGCTTCAAATGGCTCATTTTCAAATTCTCCACCATGATCACTTCTGACTTTTAAATCTTTGATTCTTTTTCAGATTGAATTTGAGTGCAGAAACTACTGAATACATCACAAGCAACATCTTTACTCTTTATGAATTTCACCCAAGTCCATCTGCTATAATCATCAACAATGACTAATCCATATCTACTTCCATATAAGGATGCAGTACTAATTGGTCCAAATAGATCAATATGAAGTAGTTCCAAGGGTCTAGAGGTTGAAACAATGTCTTTGGTTTTAAAGGATGATTTCACAATTTTCCCTCTCTGACATGCACCACAGAGTGCATCTGAATGATAGTCAATGTCTGGTAGCCCTTTGACAAGTTGTAACTTACTAAGTTTAGAGATTAATCTCCAGTTAGCATGTCCCAACCTTTTGTGTCACATCCATTTCTTAGCATTCACTGATAGAAGGCAAATCACCTTCTGATCAGCCAGTTCAGAAAAATTGATTTTGTAGACATTATCAACTCTCTTTCCCTTGAACACAATGGATTTGTCTTCCTTGTTGATTACAGTACAGTTGGTTTTCTCAAAAAGCACATCATAACCATTATCACAAAATTGACTAATGCTCAAAAGGTTATGTTCAAGACCATCTACCAACCATACATTATTAATTGAGGTAGAGGAATTACCAATAGTTCCTGTACCTATGATCTTGCCAGTTTGGTTGCCTCCAAATTTCACACTTCCTCCTTCTTTCATTGTTAAGCTGAGGAAGCTGGACTTCTCTCCTGTCATGTGTCTTGAGAAACCGCTGTCTAGGTACCATGATCTTTGCTTTGGTGCTGCTCTTAGACATACATCGTTTTCATCTTCTGAGTCTGAATCTGATCCAGCTTCTGAAGTTTCTGTTGCTACCAACCCAACAGCTATCTTTGCATCTTCATCAGCTTCCTCTTTATCAGATCCAGATTCACTTTCCAAATCATCCCAGGTTGCCATTAAACTCTGCTTGATCTGCTTCTCGAATTTGCTTGGTTTGAATGTAGACCTCTTTGACTTGTCCTTTGTCTTTTCTTTTTGAAGATCAGGGTATTCAGCAATGAAATGTCCAGGATTCTTACAGTTGAAGCATCCCTTCTGATCTTCTTTCCTTGAGCTTCTGGAGTTGCTCCTCTTGGTTAGAAACTTTCTGTTCTTCTTGGCCAGATATTGAAGTCTGGTTGAGAGCATGGCCATTTCAGCAGCATCTGGTTCAGAATCTGAACTTGATTGTTCTTCCTCTTCATATTCAACCACTTTGAGAGCTTTTGATGACTTGCCTTTGGATGGAAGAGCTATTGATTTACTCTTTTTAGTAGACTCATGTTCATTAAGACTTAACTCATGAACTTTGAGAGAACTAACAAGATCTTCGACACTTAAAGTGTTTAAATCTTTAGCTTCCTCAATTGCAGTCACCTTTGGTCTCCATCTTGCAGGAAAGCTTCTGAGTATCTTGCTCACATGGTCAGAAGCAACATAGCTCTTCTTTAGAATTTGTAGCCCAGAGACTAAGGTTTGAAACCTTGAGTACATCTCCTCAATAGTTTCATCATCCTTCATCTTGAATAACTCGTACTGATGTACAAGCATGAGAGCTTTAGCTTCTTTGACCTTCTTGCTGCCTTCGTAGTTTGAACAGAGAAAAGCAAACATAGCTTTAGCAGTGGATTTGTCACTCATCTTCATGTACTCTGCTTTGGGTATGGCAGTGACAAGGGCTCCTCTGATAATATGATGCTTCTTGTAGAGTTTCTTCAGCTCTGGAGTATGTTTCATTCTATCCACAGCAGCTCCTTCTTCATCAAGGACAAGGTCACGAACACCATCTTCTAGAATATCCCATAGTTCTTCATCTAAGCTCATGATATAACTATAGAAGTTGGTTTTCCACCAAGAAAATTCTTCAGCATCTCCGTTGAACTTTGGAATCTTTCCAACACTGGATTTCTTACTATCACTATAATCATGTGAGACATTTTTATAGCTAGTATCACCAGAACCTGTAGGAGGAGGAGTAAACATGTTTTTCTCAGATCTTTGACTGTTACACGGTTAAGTGATACACAACATACCAATGCTCTAGATACCAATTGAAGGTTAGAAAAACACAAGAAGCGGGGTTGAATTGTGTTTTGGAAAATTCTTCGTTTCTCCTAAATACTGAACACACTGGTCAGAAGCTAAGTGAGACAGCTTCTGAAGTGGTTATCAGAATCTAAATGCAGCGAAATAAAACAGAGAGAGAAGAAGAACGACACAAAGCAATTATACTGGTTCCTTCCACAACCCGGAAGTAGTCCAGTCCCCCTTGCACTTCCAAGGAGATTTCACTAAGAGTAATATCTAATTACAATTGCTCAAGCACACAAGCAAGAGACTTCGTTTACTCAAGCACACAAGCAAGAGACTTTCTTTGCTAAAGAACACAATCAAGAGACTTCCCTGCTCAAGCACAACTGCAAGAGACTTCTAACTAAACAAAATTACACAGAAAATTGTTTAAGGTTGAACACTTGATATACAATCAGAGGTGCTCACAATATAAATCAGATACAAACTCAATGACTTAAGAATTTCTAAGATATGACTTTGAGACACAGAAATTCTAAGTGAATGCAGAACAATTTCAGCAGAGGTTTGGCACTTGTAATAATGTTGTGAGTCTTTTGTTCAGCATTACCAAAACTCTAAGTCTTCACTACTTTATATAGAGGTGTGAAAGAGACGTTGTGAAATTACCAGCACATCAAAGAGTCGTTGTTGAAGCTTGATCTTTCACCAATGATCTTTTGCCTGATTTGGTTGTTGTCCTATGAAGAACCAATTTGAAATCCATTCCTTATCCAAAGGAACATCTATGCAGGCGAAGCCGTATTCTGGAGCTGTTTTCTTGTCTTGTGGCGTGGACACAAAACAGAGTAGTGGAGAAGGTGGTTGTACAGTTCGTACAATAGTACAATGTCAACGCTTTCGTCCAAATTTCAAGCACATGCCTTCAAACACCTTTGAAATGACCGTTGCAATGTTCCACTAATTTTCTGCTATGTTTTCGAATCCAATAGACAGCTTTTGCAGTGATGATTCTTCAATCCTTGAATCTTTTGCAAATCCATTTGATCTTCAGCTTCTGGTGAAATGACTTCTGATGAGGCAGCTTCTGATGATGCAGCTTCTGATGATACAGCTTCTGATAACGCAGCTTCTGATGATGTGGCTTCTGGACCTCTTGTCTTTAGGAGCACTATTCTTCAGGAGCACTATTTTTCAGAAGCACTTTACTAACTTCAGGAGCGGCTTTACTTCAGGAGCGCTTTTTCTCTTCAGGAGCGTATTGCCTTCAGAAGCGTCTAAGCTTCATTTACTTTTGGTCTTTATTTGTTCATTCAGAACCAATTAATGATGTAACTTTTTAATTGTGGTCCTGTACACTTGAACAAATATTAGCTAGTCCAATTTACAATTTTTAATACCTTGTTATCATCAAAACTCTTTAAGGTTCTTTGTTAAACACATTTTGTTCCAACAAGACTACCTTGCATTAATATTAAGTTGTTGAATCATTAGATTCCATCTAACAAGTTGGGGAAAGTTTGTGACAATTTGAGAATTAGGGTTTTGAGAGGGATTTGATGATTAGATGATGAAAACTTGTTGAATTGATGTAGAAATTCTATACAGTCCTTAGATAACCCATAGGATGATTATTGGATGTAGTTTTGAGGATAGAACCATGGAATTGGATGAGATGTTGGTGAGTTTAAGAATTAGGGTTTAATAATTGTAATAGGTTGTTAATAGATTTGAGAACCCTTTGAATTTGCATACAGTAAGTTGATGAATAATTAATGTTCTAATGATATGGTAATCATAGGGTAATGATTAGGGTCAAGTTTGGAGAGTATTGGATCGAATACGAAGTGGAAAAGATTTCCCCAAAGCAAAATCGCAGCTGAATTGCGATTTTGCTATCAATGTGCAAAACGCGTTTTTATTGTCTCAGTTTGACAAGTTTAAGTTTTGAACTGGGTTTAGGTGTAAACACGAAAGTTGTAGGTATGGATGTTAGATTTCTAATGTCGTTGGTCTCACGTCAATAGGATTTATAGAACTTGAGTTATGGTCAAATTACTGCACGTAGGTCACAGTGAATTTTTATGGACTTTCAGCACAACTTTTCCAAATTTAAAATAAAAACTGGTACTGATCGGTACAGAATTGGTCTTAGGCGTAAACATGAAAGTTTTAGATAATTTTGTTAGCTTTCTAGTGGCTTTGGTTTGACGTGAAAATGATGTTTGGTCTTTGAGTTATGATGAAAATACTACAGGGAGGTCTTAGCAAAATTGTACGGTGACAGCCTTCTCTGTTTCATGTTTTTGCATTTTGTTCATATGTTTCTGTTTTGAATTGATCTTTGTTGTAAACATGAAAAGTTTCATCTCAAATTCATAAAATCATTTTAATCCAACCCAAATGATGTTCTAGTAGCTTTTAAAGATAAAACAACAGTCAAACACATCAAAAGAAACACTCAGGGGTGTCCGGAAACAACCCCGTACGCCCCGAGTTGCACAGAATTGCATGTGCAATTCTGCACAACTCGCCATGGCGAGTTCCTGCTCGCTAGGCGAGCCTCACAGAACAGGGGAACCCAAAAATGGGTTCCCTCTCGGAAACAAACCCAAAAATCTCACAAAAAACCCAATTTCCCCAAAATCATTACAGAAACTTTGTTAGCAGTTAACATACATTAAGGACACATCAAAACACATTTAATCATGAGGTCATATCATCATTTCAACATAAAAATCAAAATCATAAACATTTTTCACCAAAAACTCATTTTCCACAATTCAATCCAAACTTCACAAACAATACCAACAATTCAAAACCCAACAACATACAAACATACCCAAACATTTAATTAGTAATTTGAAGCATGTTTAAAATTCATGGTTTTCACACAATTAAGCTACAATTGAGAAAAAAAAAACTTATTTCAAACCCCAACTATAAACTTGAACATATAAACACTTCAATTCCATAAATTTTCAACTTACCCAATTTTACACATCAAAGAAGAGCACGAATTTCATCACACATCATCATAATTTTCACAAATCAAACGAAGCAATTATGACCCATAAGTGAAAAAGAAATTATAACTTATTATGTAGAATAGAACTATCCCCCTTACCTCAAATCTTCAAAAATCTCTAGCCAAGGCTTCACTCTACTCCTCTAGCTCCCTAACTCTTGTTTTCTTCTCTTCTAAGTTCTTCCTCTTCTTTCTTCTATTCTTCTCTCTATCTCTCTACTTCCTCTCTCTAGCCACACTATATTTGTGAAATGTGTGACAATTATCACTCATAAGTGAAAAAGAAATTATAACTTATTATGTAGAATAGAATTATCCCCCTTACCTCAAATCTTCAAAAATCTATAGCTAAGGCTTCACTCTCCTCTTCTAGCTCCCTAGCTGCTGCTTTCTTTTCTTCTAAGTTCTTCCTCTTCTTTCTTCTATTCTTCTCTCTATCTATCTACTTTCTCTCTCTAGCCACACTATATTTGTGAAATATGTGAATGAATGATGAGTGTAACCCTAATTTCCACACATGAGTTATTTATTTATACCACAATAATGGGGGTAAGTCTATTCTTATTGGGCATAACAATTCTTACCACCTAATTCTAAAAAGTTACTACATTATATACTTAACTCATTAAAATCTTATTATTTTACCATCTCAAAATAATTATCACTATTTACTTCTAACTTGGTAAAAATAACTATTCTCTCCAAAACATTAAAAATAATCTTCCAACTAAAATTATTAACTTACCCTTACTCACCAAATGACCAAAATACCTTTAGTGTTTAAAATAACTAAAATACCATTCTAGGCTAAAAATTCACTAATCCCAAGTCAAATACACAAGCAAGCAAATAAACACATACAAACACATATAATAAATACATAAAATAAACCTAGTGAAAACAGGTTGTTACAGGGAGGGGGTGTGTTGCGAGTAAAGCTGTCAAATGTGGAATTTGGGATGTGTTTGTATTGGGCCTAAAAGTATTTAGCCAGTCCAGAACAACTACTAAAAACAAACAAAAATTAAATTTAATTCATCCCCCTCTTCATACCATTTAAACTTTCGCAAGAGATATTTCTATAATGTTATAGATGAGTTTACTTGAAAGCAAACATCAAAAGTTGAGACATAAAATATATTGGGACCAAACCTTGTTAAAAATAATTAAATTGAACTAAAAATAAATTTTAAGATATTTATCTAGAGCAAAACTTATTTAACCCAATATTATTTATGATAAACTTAAAACCGATATCAATTGAATATAATATAATATGGATAGATATGTAATAACACAAAAATATATATAAATTCCTAGTATACATTTTGTTTAACAAGCCAATATGGAATTCTATTAACAACACAAAAAGAAAACTCCTCAGCACAAGGCGTGCTAAGCAGATGCTTAAAAGTTCAATACAAGGATCAGTAGAAAACCAAGACGAAATCAGCCAAACCCATTCAATCAAAGGGGATCGGACACCAACTTGCAAAATCAATAGAAAACCCTATATGTTTTTCCTTTACACACCAGAATGAAGTAAGTTTAACCTTATGTAACATTTTCACTATAGATTTTTCCTTATCATTAATAACTCTAGCATTTCTTTCCTACCATAAAGTCAAAACACAAGTGAAAATTGAACTAAATGATCATGAAAATCAAGTGGATCGACTGATGAAAAACCAAGCCAAGCACAAACCAAAAGCCAAAGTGAACCGAAATTGAAGGAACAAATGAGATGCTGATTCGGAATCACAACACCCACTCGTACACAAATGATCTTCAACAGTAATAATCTTGCTAGTCCACATTCTTAACTAGTCATCATACTTTTGATGATGTACCGCCATGTCTTATTAAATTGGTATATAATGAAATGCTATAAGCTTTTTTTCCTCTAAAAAAATAGATTCCTTCAATAAAATATAGATATACTAGAAAAAATATAATTTAGATATATGTAGTTTTTTATTTTCATATATTTTAAACTATTTATATCGAAAAAGAAAAAATTGTCAAGTGACCTAAATATGTCTTCTACTGTAAAGAAACGTCGTGAACCTTCTCACCTTACTGTATTCAAGTTTAGGGCTTCTTAATTTAAGAAGAAACGCTTTTGCCGTAATCTGCTTCTCTTCCCTTTTCCCCTGATCTTTTAGAATTTCATTCCATATTGAGGGCGACGATCCAAATGTTCCTTCTCAATCACTGGAAATGAAAACAATCGCCATTATGAGGCAGAAATTGACTACCAACACCGGATCCCAAACGTCGTCGTTGCTTTCCACTCTTCCCTTCGATTTAGTACCAAAGATTCTTTGTAGGCTTCTGGTAAAGCTCATTCTTCAACTCCAATGCATCTGCAAGTCATGGAAATCTTTGATCTCCAATCCCATGGTGTATAATAAACTTGATTTGGTCCATTGGACTAATTAAGTGTTAGGCCCAATTAGAAAATAAATGGCCAGATTATAGATGCTATCATAATCTATTTTTTTATTTACATGTCTGTTGTTTATTTCCTCAACAATATTCAATGTTCGTTATTGTTGTTGGTATTTAAGAGCATATAATTGTAATTTGGAAAACGAAAGATTAGATTACGCGTGTATTCTTGTTTCTGCTTCTTCTTTGGAGGTGGTAAATAGGAATGAGCAGATTTTGGTTGAAGGTACGGTGCCCGAGGTTAAAATCATGGAGGAATGGAGGGAGTTTTCATTTAGGTGAAGATTGTTTGATTGATGACGTACTGAATTCAGATTCAGCCCATTATGAACCAGGTCATTTCATTTTCACATAAATTACATCCTCTTCATATATGGCCCTGCTTGTGCGTAAAGATTCTTAAACAAGGTCAATTCAACCAGGTCAATTCAACAATAACTGAATGCTCTTAAATACCCTCTAATTCAGCCAATTTATTGTTTGAATATTGTTGACATTGAGAAGCATTCAGTTTGCAGGATGTAAAGCTTCAATGTGGAAACTCAAGAATGTGTGATAACACCATAGTTGTACATTATTCCTTCATTGCACCGATACATTACAATCATACATCAAAGACTTTTGAAATCAGTTAATGGTTTGATAACTACAATGCAATGTGGAAACTCCCAAATACGTGAAAGGTCGTATAATGACAAGGGATCATCTTCAATATATGGTTACTGATGAAAAAAATATAAAATGGAATAACATATTTTTCAAATTACAAGAATTTAAATACATCCATGTATATTTGTTTGCACCAACAACACAAAAAAACACTAAAGTCCAATTCAATACCCATACTCTGGAGCCATAAATATTATTACAATATGCATGCTTTGATGTCCATTGAATTTGAATTCGATATTACTTCAGCTCTTAATACCAAAAAAATTCTCCAGGGTCTCAAATCTAGTTTGGTAACCAAAGGTTTCGCTTGCATTTGGTAACAACTTACAAATTAAAACCAAAGGTTTCGCTTGCATGTGGTATCAGGTTTCAATATACCTTTGGAATTCAACATAACTCTCAAATTTGTACAACGGATACATGGATCTATGAACAAATCTAAGTTGTAAATCCCCAAACGTGTCTCTTCATTATACTCATCAAGTTGTCGAGGCTTTAGTTTTTTTATTGTGGTATACCCTCCAAGCACTGTGGGCTCAAGCAACATGGTAGTCTTACCGGGAATGACAAAGGGTGACATACTCAACTCAGTGAATCGATTACATTTATATGAAAAATGTGCAAAATATCCCGATTTAGGATGATATGCTTCTTCGTTGGAGTTTGTTGCTGTCATGTTGACCTTTAATCTGTAAAATATGGTGTCGTTTTCTAGGTTGAATTTTATTAATGAAGCATCAACCACATTGTACTTGATCCCTGACATGTAACTGGTATTGCTTTTTATGAACAACGCAGCCATGACAATCATAAACAACACGATTATAATAATCATAATATTCTCGAATTTTTGTGATTGAGATTGAGTCGGAGGGTCATTGGAGGACGACATCTTGAATGAAATACAAGATTTTCTTCAACTCTGTTGGTTAGGTTTTAATGCAATGTTCTTCAACTATGTGGTGGTTTTGGTTTCTGCACAATGGTGTTTTCATAGTACTGTTTATTGCTTGTGCTCATTTTAGGCATGATTTGTTGTTTATTGCTGTAGCAAGCTTTTTTTTTTGTCAAGCTGTAGCAAGCTTTTTATAGTGTCAATTTCTTTTCTTTTTTTTTTTTAAAAAAATTAGTTGTTGCATCTCCTTATTTTAGTTGTCACCTCTCCCTCTTTTAGTTATAACTTTTGTACATTGGTGACAAGGATAATTATTTATTGGATAAATGAGTTTAAAAAATATAAATAAATTAGATTGAAAAAAATATAGGAATATAAGATTTTGATTTCATAGTGAGTAATACCTCAAATTCGTCCTTGAATTTTCAAAAATCAGCCAAATTCGTCCCCAAATTTTGCGAAATATCTATTTAGTCCCTTAATTTTAATGATGTCCATCAAAATGGTCCCTCCGTCCAAAAGCTCCATTAGTGCTGATGATGTGTCCTCTTGCATGCTGTGTTGTCCTGTACACGTGTCAACAAGACAACCACGTGTACAAGGACTAATTTGATAGAAATGGTAAAATTTCCAGTTTTAAATTTTCAGTGTCATTTTTTCTGTGTTTCTAATTATACCCCCTCTATAACTGAGACCAAAATGAGGATCAATTTGAGACTTATTGTCATAATATAAGGACTAATTTGATGGATATTGTTATAATTTAAGGGCTAATGTGATTGATTTTATTTCAGGTAATGGGTACAAGGAGATATGGCATGAGAGGACCAGTGATTTCAAATGATAGGCATAAACAAACACCATCGAGAGGTCCTGCTCCACAAAATCAAACTGCTCCTGGAGTTATTAGAGTTCCAAAACCAAATTACAGGTCATCCGCTTCTACTCAACCCCAATACATGGAGTTTATCCCAACGTCAGGATTTCCAAAGCAGTGATACTTGTTTAAATTATGCTTTTGGACTAGTTTAATTAATGTTTTTTGGACTTGTTTAATTTATGCTTTTTAGATATGTAATGACTTAAGAACATCAAATCGCTTGATGACTTGATGCCTATGTAATGTTCTTTTTTTTGGCTATGTAATGACTTATGAACATCAAATGTATGACATATGATGGTATGCAAATGTCTGTTTTTTTACAATCAAAGTGTCTGTCTTTTACTTTTTACTTTGTTCAACAAATGTATGCACCAAGGATCACAGTGATATATGTTGTGAAAATTCAAGGAATTATTTGATGGTATTTTCACTAATTTGGGGATCGATATGATGGATAGACATACAATAGAAGGACCAATTTGATGGTAAGATTTTGACAGAAGGGTTGAATTCATTCATTGACAACCTCTTTTCATTACAACATTACACAAACTTGGCACAATACAATAACATTTTAAACAACTCAATCAAACAAATTACTCCTATCAATATCTTAATCAACTTAAGCTCACTTCCTACACAATCAACTTTATCCATCAACCTTGCCCTCCAAACCTCTTGTCTGCCACTATCCTTTGACTTCTCCATCAACCTTGCATTTCTTCCATTACCAGCACCATTGTTTTTGAAATAACCTAGTTCTCCAGCTTCATCAACCCAGACAAAAAATTGACAATTTTCACCATCATCCTATACAAAGAAATTTCAACATCAGTACAATTTAAACAAACCATTCACACATCACATAACCATTGTTAAACAAACCTTGGGCAGAGGGCAGACATAGAAAGGCCTTCTTGGGTTATTGACAGTGTTGGCTTTTCTTACCACACATATTCTAGGACACCAACATTGAAGCACTCTCACATCACCATTGTACATAGAGCTTGAAGATGAAGACCAACTGTTGTAGCTGTTTTTGCCCATACACCCACCACCCATAATTTCTGAACACCAAATCTTCAACAATAACCATTGATTTTTGGATTTCGAATTGAATTAAAAAAATTAGGGTTTTATGTTTTTTGAATTGGGGAAGAACTTTGTCATCAATTTCTGGAAGAATTTTTGAGGATTTTGAACTCTAGGTAACAAATTATAACATTAGGGTTCCAAATTTATATATTTGGGGAAGAAAGAGCCGTTCATGAGAAAGAGACGTTGGGGGAAAAAGATATGTTGGGAATTTTCCAATTTTCTGGAAATCAATCAATTTGGTCCTTGGTAATTTCATCATTTTCAGCCAAATTAGTCCCTGCTTGCGTGGCATCTGACGTGGTAAGCCTTGTAAGTAGTTAACGGTGCACTTCACCTCCGCTAACAGACCAACTTAATGGATGGACTGATTTGATTGACATTTTAAAAATTCAGGGACTAAATAGATATTTCGCAAAATTTTGAGAGGAATTTGGCTGTTTTTTGAAAATTCAAGAACGAAGTTGAGGTATTACTCTTTCATAGCCTTTTCTGTGTATAAATCCGATAGTGTCTCAGACAATGATTTTTAATTTAATTATTAATATAAAATAATTATATTTTTTATAAAATTAAAATATGTAAAATATGAAAAGATTATTAATGTGGTTTTTTTTAATAAGGAAATATTACTCTCGTATTTGGGGATGACAACTCATTTTTAGATATCTACAGAAAACCCATTTTTTAGAAGAAAAAAAAAACAAGATTTCTTTATAAAGAAATTGTGATACCCTAAGTTTCTTCATTCTCTTTTCAAGACACAAAAGATGTTAACACAAAATATTCACACCTTTCATTCTCAATTTAACAAGAAAGTTTCTAACAAAAACAAAATAAATCACATTCATTTTTTTCTTTTTACCATATAACTAACTTAAATCGTTAACAGAAAATTTTTATGTCAAAAAAAAGATACACAATTGCTAACTTTTTTGTTTTTTTAGCAAATAGTCACTTTAGTCCCTGACTCTGCACCTCGCTGTCACATAGGTCCCTGACTCAGGATTAAATACAAACAAGTCCCTGACTCTACACTTCCGCTATCACTTTAGTCCCTGCCGTTAAAAAAACCTGTTAAGTGATGATGTGGCATGCTGACAAGGAGTATGACGTGTCACAGGGACTAAAGTGAAAGTAAAAAATGGTCAATTTGGTCCCTGTATCGAAAATCAATATCCTCAATTTATTGTTAGATCCCTGACTATGTATATTTACTGTCAGTTAGGTCCCTGACAGTAAACACGAAATTTCACTAATATCCTTGACAACACTAAGGTATCTGTGCTAAATACCAAAATATTATTATAACACTTACAAAAATGATTCCATAGTTTAATAAAAAATGTTTCCATAACATAATTATTAAGTCATTAATGACAACCGTCGAGTAATCAAAAGATTGCACCATATTTGGGCATTTATGTTTGATATTTCTATGAATGATATGCTAAAAAACAAGAACACCATCTCTGTGTATATTTTTATTAGACTATGAAAACAAACCATAAAACTATTTCTGATATACACATATACCTTAGTGTTGTCAGTAAGTAGCATGTTAAACTAACAACTTGCTAAGGGTCTTAATGAAATTTCGTGTTTACTGTCAGGGACCTAACTGACAGTAAGTATACACAGTCAGGGACCTAACAATAAATTGAGGATATTGATTTTCGATTCAGGGACCTAACTGACAATAAGTATACACAGTCAGGGATTTAACAGTAAATTGAGGATATTGATTTTCGATTTAGGGACCAAAGTGACCATTTTTTACTTTCACTTTAGTCCCTGTGACACGTCATACTCCTTGTCAGCGTGCCACATCATCACTTAACAGATTTTTTTAACGGCAAAGACTAAAGTTATAACGGAAGTGTAGAGTCAGGGACTTGTTTGTATTTAATCCTGAGTCAGGGACCTATGTGACAACGAGGGGCAGAGTCAGGGACTAAAGTGACTATTTGCTCTTTTTTTTTTAAAGTAGTCTAACGGCTAGAGGAATTCACCTTAAAGGTGAACCAAATCGTCTACCCGTGCTACCGCACGGGTCATATATAGTTAAATGCCTACTTGCAACTCATTATAATATGTCAAATAAAATTATTACTTACTGTGACAAAACAATTCACAATCTCATGAAATATGAATGGGTCTTAATGTGATTTTTTTATAAAAGCAGTTAATAATCCATAAGTGGAAAATACACTTAGAAATATTATACATATGCAATCATTTTAGAAGTATATCCTATTTCATTTCCCATCTCATGAAATCAATTTCCAATCCGTGTCGTTCCGAATGGGTCATATAAAAATAATGACAGCAATATCCGCTAACCTACATAGTTTCCTTAAATCTATAACAATTATATATAGGACCTTTGATTTCATGTATCAGGAAAAAAGTAGATATTCTACTTCACTTAAACATAAGCTATTTAAAGAAAAAATATTAACTTAACATTTGATCTTATAAAATGCATAACATTAAATCATAGTAAAGCCAATAGCAATTAAAGAAAAACATTAATGTGACTGCTAAACTCTACCAAGTCAACCTTAATATCTTGAACAGAGGAAGCATTTCCATTTTATACATGTGACTGAGAGCAACTACAGTGTCATTTTTGCTGCTATTTAACTCGACTGCATTGGCATATATGAAGCAATGCTTATTACATAGTATATGCTCGTCAACAATTATGTTCCACGGATGAAACTTATGTGGACCAACCCCAAATAACACCAGCTAGTTATAATACATTTTTCTTTGTGATCATCTAGTACTAATAATCATTGTATAATATATACTTACCACCATGGCACATCTTCAATAAAAAAACCATCACCTCCACTCACTGTCTTGATAAGCCAATTACTATTGATGGTTTGTTTCCTATTCAATTCAATTCCACACAAAAAGAGAAAATGTGTGTCAATCATGTAACCCAATAATTCGAAACTTGGTAAAACCATATGAAAGCTATAAAAACTCACATGTCACAACTATCTAATTCATCTCAACAACAAAACAAAAACGGATAAAATTATGATTTAGCGTAGAAAAAAATGGCTATAAGCCTACAAATGTAAATTGTTATCCGAACATCGCAACTAACAATGGATAAATAATTTTTTTAGGCAAGAAGACACATCCAGGAGTATCAATCACATTATTATTTATCTAACTAATTCATTAATAGTTGAATGTATTTCTTCCAGCAAAGTGAGACATATTACTTACCTACAATACTTCTCATCTAAAGAACATGTGAAGTTATTCAAACTATTTCAGCAACAACTGAAAGCAAAAGAATTGTTCAATCTCATGTGCAAATATTAATACTTCAAACAAATAACCTTAAGTACAAAATATTTATTGAAACACACCATTTCATTTATTTGAAAAGAAATAAAATAAATAAATAAGTAATAATAGTAATAATAATAATAATAATATAATATATTTATGGAACTTACTAGACACGTGACACACACTCACATAAGAAAAAAATATATCATTTCCCTCATTCCTACTCTCTGCCTCCCGTAACCCTCTTTGTTCCCACCTTTCCTTTTTATTTTTTTTTCCTTCTTCCTTTCCAAAATCAACCAATTCCATACACTAATCAAACATCCATAAGAAAAAATTATTCACCTAAGCAAAGTAATTTCATATTACCAGTTAATTTGGGTTTGATTTTTGGAGATTGGGGTTAGGGTTCTAAGAAGAAAAAGAAATACCCATTTTGTGAAGGTTGCTCATTGAGGTTCTTTGAGGTATATTTATCAGCTTACCTTCCAATTAGTGTATATTTAAGCATGATTATTGGATTAGAAAATTAATTTTAGGGAGTAGAGTATATAGGATTTCAACATATGAATATGATATAAACTTTCATTTACTTTGAGTTGTTATAAATATAATTTCAGCAATGTAGCCATGTTACTTCTGCTATTTGTTCCCTGTAAAATATGCATTGGTTTCACGTTCTGTCTAAAACGAAAGTTTGGAACAAATTAACAAGTTGAAGCTTATACGTTATCGATAATACTAACATATATACTCAACTTTCATTTCATAGACATTTAGTGCTACTATTACAGTCTTGGATTGAGTATCTAATTTATGAGAAATTATTATTGATGCTCAGATACGGTGCCGGACGCTTCACATGCTTCTCCTGAGGTGATTGGAGAGCACACTTAGTGGATTCGTCATAACTGTGAGTTGATGACGATCATCATTACTTATTTTCATTATCGTCATTATTGATATTTTTATGATTTTATATGTTAAAGTGTTTATAAAAATGGGGAACACACCCTTCGAATATTTTTCTCGTCTTGATACATGTTTAAAGTCGGTGATATTATTGTGGTCGCTATTTAGATTTTATCTATGACTTATAAACAAAGAATTACAAATTGGGATTTAATTGTATGCTTGACCAAGTTTGATATTTCACGAATTGTGGTTTTAAAGCTATATGTTTTGAGAAAAATGATTATTATTGCGACGACCTAGGTGCACCTAGTATGTGATTTCAATTAGGTAGAATTACCCCATTAGATGGAGCCGCCCCTATGGAAAGGCCGCCATTAGGAGGAGAGGGCTATCAATGAGAGGTAAACTCCCTAATTGAAAATGTTTTACATTTTGTTTTGAGTCGAGAGAAAAGAGCTATCCGTTAGATGGAGCCGCCCCTATGGAAAAGGCCACCATTAGGAGGAGAGGGCTATCAACGAGATGGAGCTAGTTCTCGATTCACCCATTTTGTTTATTTACCAAATGGAGTTTTCTATATTTTCTTTAAAGGTTTTAATCAAGATTTTCGGCAATATATTTTTAAAGGCTTTATTTTGATTTTCATGTCTTTGTGATGTTGAATTTTCGTTGAGGTATACACATTTGTTTGGAAATATTTACAACGTGTGGATTTTCATGCGTATAAGGGTTGCGGATTATTAGAAATTTTTGACGGTTATTATTTTTATAAATTGACATTAGATTTGAGAAAGTAATAATCGTGCCCTTGTGTGTTTCCCTTCTAGTCGGTGGTGGTTGTTGTCTCCTCACTAAGTCTTTGTGGCTTACTCTTTCTTATTCCATTTTTTTTTCAGATTCCCGAGCAGCCGTGTAGGAAGCTGCATGTAGGTCTGAAGTCCATCATTTCCACTTTTTGGTAGGCCTCCTTGATGGATGGCTCTTTTGTTTATGTAAATATTTAGTCATTGTATCTGCAGCTATATGGAGTTTAGAGTGTCTTATTTTGAGTTGTACACTTATGTAAAAAAAAAAATTGTCTTTTTGAGTTTCTGGATGATGGAACAGGTTTATGGACAGGATTCATATCCTGGAAACGTTAAAAATACAGGGGATACTCTGTCCAAATTTCTGTAAATATTATTTTGATGAAAATAGTTATCTGTAAATTGTTTATGCCATTTGTCGAGTTTGTTAGTTAGGCTTGCCGGACTAAAATGTATAAGTCTGTGCGCCGGTCACGATTTTGGTTCTTGGGTCGTGACATTTATCAAATGAACTACACCAAAATGGATTGAACTCGTATTGAAGGTGTCAAGAGAAATGACAATGGAAATTTGGGTAGGAAAATAAACATTCAGTTTCGACTCAAATTTTGAATATACGATATATTGGAATGTCTATGCTTTCTCAGTCAAAATAGTGTTGAACAACCACGACAGCAACCCACACAAAAACACAGAGCACAAACAATCCTTAACCAAACACGGATGTGCGACAGAGGACGAACCTGATTACAGAGACATGCCGATGACGAATCCAGAGAACCTGGTGAATGGAGAGATACGCGACAAACCAACACAAAAGAAGGAGGATCAGACAAAAGCGACACAGTGTTGGGAGACCACCGTAGCTGCCACTGGCTAACAACCCTAAATCGGGTTACTATTCACAGAAGTCGTAGCCTGAAGAGAAACATAGAGGTCAAACATTAGCATTGTTTCTTTGGTAGATGAGAAACACAGAGATTGCCTTGGAAAGTTTGTAGCGAAACATAATTGCAATTGGTTCCTTGGAAAATAGAGGTGCGCCATTTTTAAGGTTTAGGTTATATAATCCATGCAGCCATACCTTGTGGGGAATATAAGCACATTTAATTCTTAGTTGACAGCTGGATAGTGCTACAGGCGTGGCAATTAATCAGTAATGGAGGGATATTTGAATTTCAAATATGTGTTGTGACTTGTGCATATTTGGTTTGCCAAAGTAAACCTAATTAGGTGGTCCCAAAATTAAACAGTGTTTTGGCGCCTTTGAGATTAGGATTAGGGTTGTGCAATTAGGCTAACAATGTATGTTAGGATTAAATATAAGTAAGATAAGTGGGGTATCCGAGGATTGAACCACAACCCATATCCTTACTAAATGAGTTAAGCTCACGGGACCCACGATTGCTAACTTTTATACCAACCTAAAAACATTAAGTTGTAATTTAAACCTGAATATTTTAGGTTGGTGGCAACCCTATATTTATTGTAACAATATGTAGGTTGTAGATAATAGATAATAACTATCATAACAAAATGCCCTTTCAAAAAAAAAAAAACTATCATAACAATATGTGTCAAAAAAAACTATCATAACAATATGTAGGGGAGAAATCTAACGAGAGGTAAAGAGGCAACAAGTAAATATTAGTATTTTAGCATTTTATAAAAATAAAAAAAATAAAAAAAAGGAGTAAATATAAGTATTTTAGCATTGAATTCTATTATTTTGCATTAGGTAATATGCAGTGAAAACTCAACACACTGAGAGGTTCCAGTAACAAAATTTTCTCATAGTAGTTTGTAATTTCGGTTGCAGCTAAGGCAAGCCTTGAATATCATCATTATTTTTTATATCTTGTATATATATTAAAAAACTTATTACAAAAGACAATAAAAAATTCAGAAATGTGTAAATTGTTTTTCTAGTTTTGAGTTTTGTGAAATTATTTTTGATGGATTGTTGTTCTGAGGTTTAAAGGAATAAAAGAGAAATTGGAGGTCACAGGTTAAATTTTTTCACTAATAAGTTGATTGATAACTAACATTTGTTATTTTATAAACAAGAATTCATCATATTATGACCATAATTTAGAAAACAAAATTAACTAAATCTACCATATTTGTGAATTCATCCATCATACTGCGATAGATGGTTTTGTGGTTTAAAGGAATAACAGAAATTATTGTTAGCCCACTGACAGCCATGTTATGACCTCCACAAAATCAGCTTAAGTTTTAGAAAACAAAATTAACTAAATCTTCCATTTTGGCTGCTCTTAACAATTTGGCTCGTATGCAAAGATGTGTATCATTGCAAGTTGATTTCTCATTTACGTCTAACAACTTTAAAAACTTGTCAAACTCTTGTTTTTTATATGGTTTTTTTGAAGAAATCAAAATGGAATTAAATCACCAAGAGTGATTCATCTCGCAGAAGGTGTGCAAAAGAGAATCACCCAACAAAATACAAGGTTACTGTCTGTTGCCAAAAGAAAAACACAACGCCATAACAAATAGAAGAAAGCTAGTTCCTAACAACTCAAAAAAGACCTTGACCGGGGGCTCTCTTTAAATAATGTAATACGCTCTGAGCAACTCAAAAATGATGTAGAGTTTGGTTGGACAGAAACTAAGAAAGTTGTTGAACAGGGAAAGTAATGTCAGGTCGAGTGGTAGTCAAATAGAATAGTCTACATATCAAGCGTCTATAACAAGCATTGTCCTCAAAGAGTGCACCATCATCATTGTGAAGATGAGAAACCTGGATCCATAGCTGTCGAGACTGGTTTACTGCCACAGATTGAGACAATACTGCCTCTGACACAGAGAAATACCATAAGGGGAATCGGCCACTTCAATTCCAATTTTCAAAATTCCAAAATCTTCAATGCAAAAGTTCTGATCGGTGATCCCTTTAATATTCTTGAATTCAACAAGATGAGTACCAACAAGCACAATATCGTCTCCTTTCAAAATAAAAAATAAAAAAAACACAATACTGTTTACACGCACAAGCAGCGCCATATATGAAGAGGATGTAATTGTGAAAATGAAATGATCTGGTTCAGAATGGGCTGAATTTGAATCCGATACGTCGTCAATCAAACAATCTTCACCTAAATGAAAACTCCATTCCTCCAAGATTTTAACCTCAAGTACCGTACCTTCAACCAAAATTTGCTTATTCCTATTTACCACCTCCAAAGAAGAAGCAGAAACAAGAATACATGCGTAATCTAATACCTCGTTTTCCAAATTACAATTATATGCTCTTAAATACCAACAACAATAACGAACACATAATTTGAAAAAAATTTCATTCCTAGCATTTAACGATATTCCATAAGACGAACCCAAACATCTCTCATACGCCACAACTGAAAGATTCCATACCATAGAAGATGAGAAAAAAATTGAGAAAAACTCCAAAACATCATTAAAAATCTTCTTTATATCGGCTGATCCTATACACCGCAAAAACACCTTATCTCCTCCCATTGGGACCGAATATAAACAAAAATCCTCCTCTTTGATTCTATACTATCATTCCATCCAAGAAGATAAACAAATTAAAACACATTTTGCTGAACAAGAAGATAATAGATACAATCATGATCTATTTTTTTTATTTAAATGTCTGTTGTTTATTTCCTCAAATTACTTCAATTGAAATGTTTTTCATTACACATCCTCTAATTCATCAAATTTATTGTTCGAATATTGTTGACATTAAGAAGCATTGAGTTTGCAGGTTGTAGAGCTTCAATGTGGAAACTCGCAAATGTGTGATATGACCATAGTTGTACATTATTTCTTCATTGCACTGATACATTACAATCATACATCAAAGACTCTTGAAATCAGTTAAAGGTTTGATAACTACAATGCAATGTGGAAACTCACGAATACATGAAGGGTCGTATAATGACAAGGGATCTCAATATATGGTTACTGATGATAAAAAAAATATAAAATGGAATAAAATATTTTTCAAATTACTAAGAATTTAAATACATCCATGTACATTTGTTTGCACCAACAACACAGAAAAAACACTACTCCAATTCAATGTCCATACTATGGAGCCATAAATATTGTTACAATATGCATGCTTTGATGTCCATTGAATTTAAATTCGATATTACTTCAATACCAAAAAAAAGTCTCCAGGTTCACAAATCAAGTTTGGTAACAATCACAAAGATTTGGACAAATTTATTACTTTAACAACTTACAAATTAAAACCAACGGTTTCGCTTGCATGTGGTATCAGGTTTCAATATACCTTTGGAAATCAACATAACTCTCAAATTTGTACAATACAAACATGGATCTATTTTCATATCTAAGTTGTAAATACCCAAACGTGTCTCTTCATTATACTCGTCAAGTTGTCGAGGCTTGAGTTTTTTTATCGTAGTAAACCCTGAAAGCACTATAGGCTCGAGCAACGTGGTATTCCTACCGGCAATGACATTGGGTCCCATACCCACAGAAGTGAATACATTACATTTATACGCAAATCTTGCAAAATATTTATAATCAGGTTTATATGCTTCTTCGTTGGAGTTTGTTACTGTCATGTTGACCTTTAAGTTGTAAAATATGATGTTGTCGCTTGTGTAGTTGAAATGTATTAATGAAGCATCAACCACATTGTACTTGATCCCTGACATGTAACTGGGCTTGTTGGTATTAATTATGAACAACGCAGCCATGACAATCATAAACAACACAATTACAATAATGATAATATTCTGAAATTTTCGTGATTGAGATCGAGTCGGATGGTTATTGGAGGACGACATCTTGAATGAAATACACAATTTTCTTCAACTATGTGGTGATTTTGGTTTCTGCACAATGGTATTGTTTATACTACTGTTTATTGCTTGTGCTCATTTTAGGCATGATTTGTTGTTTATTGATGTAGCAAGCTTTTTATAGTGTCGATTTCTTTTTTAAAAAAATTAGTTGCATTGTTTTTTTTTATAGTATTTTATAGTCTGTACATTTGTTGCAACTCCTTCTTTTAGTTGTCACCTCCTCTCCCTCTTTTAGTTATAACTTGTGTACATTAGTGTCACGGATAATTATTCATTGGATAAATGAGTTTAAAAAATATAAATAAATTAGATTGAAAATATATAAGAATATAAGATTTTGATTTCATAGCCTTTTATGTGCATAAATCCGATAGTGTCTCGAAAAAGGATTCTTAATTTAATTATTAATATAAAATAATTATATTTTTTAAATTCAAAATGTATAATATGAAAAGATTATTAATGTGGTTTTTTTTAATAGAAGGAAGGAAATGCTACTGTCGTATTTGGGGATGAACTCATTTTTAAATATCTACAGAAAAACCTTTTTCTAGAAAAGAAAAAAAGGATTTCCTTATAAAAGAAATTATGTCCAGGTTCCTTGTTGCAATTAACATTCGGGCATAATCGAACTGCCCTTTTTCTATGGCCACAATATCAGTTCTCATAAAACGTCCACAATTCATTACCCATAATTTGAAAAAAGATTCATTCCAAGCATGTAATGGAATACCATAAATACGAACTCATGCACCTCTCTACACTGACACAACGTCCTTGTTCCGCGGCACAAAATTCGCAAAAGAATGATTGAAAAATTCATTCGCACCTGATAAGACTTCCCCAACATTCATAATACTCAAACTGGAAACAAACACTTTGTTCGCCCCCATAGGAATAATATTCAGGTCATCAAAGCCAGCATCCGTTATTCTGTTTTGGAACAATTGGAATGGACTCACCATTACGTAATGTTGCTACCACTCAGCTGCGAGCCCACGACAAGTCATCAGCATTGGACCTATACAATTGAAGTTATTTTCTTCTTCATTTTATTCCTCCATTTTATACAAAAATAATACACAGTTGAAAGGATTTTTAAAGCAAAATTGGAAGATAAAGCAGAGTAAAAAAACCAGTGTAAAACAATAGCAAATTGGCAATCTCTCAAGGGTCAAAGACACTCATCAGAGATGGAAAAATATTTTGAGTAAGTATTTTTTAGGTCCAAAATTAAAGTATAACACAGTGATGATTCTTCAATCCTTGAATCTTTTGCAAATCCAGTTGATCTTCAGCTTCTGGTGAAATGACTTCTGATGAGGCAGCTTATGATAACGCATCTTCTGATAACTCAGCTTCTGATGATGTGGCTTCTGGACCTCTTGTCTTCAGAAGCAGTAATCTTCAGGAGCACCATTTCTTCAGGAGTGCTTTACTCTCTTCAGGAGCAGCTTGACTTCAGGAGCGCTTTACTCAATTCAGAAGCAGCTTGACTTCAGGAGCGCTTTCCGTCTTCAGGAGCGTATTGCCTTCAGAAGCGTCTAAGCTTCATTTTCTTTTGCTCTTTATTTGCTCATTCAGAACCAATTAATGATGTAACTTTTTAACTGTGGTCCTATACACTTGAACAAATATTAGCTAGTCCAATTTACAATTTTTAATACCTTGTTATCATCAAAACTCTTTAAGGTTCATTGTTAAACACATTTTGTTCCAACAGATCTTCCTTCTTTTGTCTTGATGGAGGTGGTTCAGAGATTTCTTGAGAATCAGAGGAGGAGTCATGTTTGTAAAGTGTCTCTTTTCCTTTAAAGGTCGAAGTTGTAGCTTTGGGTTTTCTTGACTCATAAGTTGTTGGTATATGACGGGTATGATCTGATGGAAGAAAATTGGGATAGAAAGGAGAAGGTTTTTTGGGCTGAGTGAAATAAGAAGAGAATGCAGGGGTGTTTGAAAAAAGGTTTCTTTTTGGTTCAGGTTTGTGTTCCTTGGAAGCTTGTATGAAGTCATCCATCTCTTTTAATTGTTTTGGTAGAGTCCTGATCTCTCTTTCTTTTTGGTCAAAGACTTTGCCAAACATTCTTTCATCCAGCATGGTTCTTAGATCACTATCTAATTTGACTACTTCTTCCTTGAGCTCCTTATAATGCTTTTGCATTTTTTGAGACAGTACTTTGAGATCTTGATCTGTTTCTTCCATCTTTTCTGTAACTTTCTCTAACTTATCACCCATGGTTTGGAGACTTTCATTCTGAGCAATTATGTTTTCTGATTGCCAATTGAGAACTTCTTCTGCCTGGGATAAAGGCTTGAATTTTCCATCTGGATAAACTTCATTGGGTTGTATGAAAGGTTTGGAAGCCCTATTTGTGACAGGATCAATTTTTCTTTCTAAGGCAGGGAATTGTTGTTCATATTGGGAAGATGAAGCTGTATACATGAAACAAGGGATGGGTTCAAAGTATGTTGTGGTTTTGTTAGGTTTGCAATGGTCATGAGGAGACCAAGTGACTAGGTCTGGATCATCAGGTGGTATTAAGTTTTCTTCTCTAAGAATTCTAAGAGCCTCTTCATAGATTGGAAGAGGTGGAGCCTTCTTATGAATTCCTACCCAAGGGCCATTGTCTGGATCAGATCTCCTTTGTGGAGTAGATGGTGGTTTACATCTACCTTTCTTTTTACTTTTCTTTGGGTTAAGAAGAGGAGGTATTGTTTCTGCTACTTGCACATCTTCAGGAACATAAGAGTACTCAATAAGATTTTCTATTTTGTGGGAATTGGTTCTTTTAAAGGATTTTGGAAGAGTGGCAGAAGTGTGAGTGATGGGCTGGGTTGAGTTGCTATCGCTGTTCATGTTAAAGAGTATTTCCTTCCTACTCATCTTCTTTACTATATACATACCATAATGTACCCCCGCTGTTGGCAAGCAGGCTTTGATACCACTGCTAGCCGGGAGCCTCACAAACCGAGACTAACTGCCAACTCCTTTGGACTTACAAGTCTCAAGGTACCAAGGACCGTAGCATGGATCATTGATCATAGAGTTCATTATCACTCTATTGGAGGGTTATCATGAATACTCTCTACTAAAAAAATTATGAAAATGTAATATTTTAAAAATATTCATCGAGACGAATCCAACAACATCTTACATAATATTATTTATCTTTGTGAATTAGTAGAAAAATATAGTCAAAGTATGTCAAGTCAATAATATATATTGTCAACTAGGTCATCTATTGAGGGACGGAGGGAGTATATGAGTAACTTTAGAAAGGTAGGGGGTTCATGTGCATCCCTTCAAGCATGAGTGGCTCCGCCACTGCTTCAAAGGGAGGAGCGATGTTCTCCAATTCCCAATGACGACACTTAATTCCTCCACTGATTCCGCCACTGTTCATCTCATTGGAACATCAAGAGAAGAACCTGAACCAGAATCTTCTTCTACTTTGATCTTCCCTGTTTCAAGATCCACAATTTAATTTTTTTGTAAAATCTTATTTTTCAGTTGACCTTATTCGCCCTTAAAACACAATTAGACAACGTCCAAGATTCGAGCCAACAAAAAGAAAAAGATAACGTCCAAGACAATCAACTATTTTTCACTTCCTACTCATTTCAATCTATTGTTATCCCACAGCCACAAACAATTCAGTCCTCATCAAGATTTCCTTTTCGTGTGCTCACCCCACTCTGACCTTACAAAAATTATGGCTTTGCGATAACATTAAAATCATACATCAAAGATTCTTGAAATCAGTTAAAGGTTTGATAACTACAATGCAATGTGGAAACTCACAAATACGTGAAGGGTCGTATAATGACAAGGGATCATCTTCATCATATGGTTACCGATGATAGAAACTATAAAATGGAATAACATATTTTTCACATTATTAAGAATTTAAATACATCCATGTACATTTGTTTGCACCAACAACAGAAAAAACAAGTCCAATTCAATGTCCATACTCTGGAGCCATAAATATTATTAGAATATCCATGCTTTGATGTCGATTGAATTTGAATTCGATATTACTTCAGCTCTTAATACCAAAAAAATTCTCCAGGCTAGTTTGGTAACCAAAGGTTTCGCTTGCATTTGGTAACAACTTACAAATTAAAACCAAAGGTTTCGCTTGCATGTGGTATCAGGTTTCAATATACCTTTGGAATTCAACATAACTCTCAAATTTGTACAACGGATACATGGATCTATGAACAAATCTAAGTTGTAAATCCCCAAACGTGTCTCTTCATTATACTCATCAAGTTGTCGAGGCTTTAGTTTTTTGATTGAGGTATACCCTCCAAGTACTGTGGGCTCAAGCAACATGGTTGTCTTACCGGGAATGACAAAGGGTTCCATACTCAATTCAGTGAATTGATTACATTTATACGAAAAACGTGCAAAATATCCCAATTTAGGTTTATATGCTTCTTCGTTGGAGTTTGTTGCTGTCATGTTGACCTTTAACCCATAAACTATGATGTTGTCGCTTGTAAGGTTGAATTCTATTAATGAAGCATCAACCACATTGTACTTGATCCCTGACATGTAGCCGATATTGTTTTTTATGAACAACGCAGCCATGACAATCATAAACAACACAATTATAATAATCATAATATTCTCAACTTTTCGTGATTGAGATTGAGTCGGAGGGTCATTGGAAGACGACATCTTCAATGAAATACAAGGTTTTCTTCAACTCTGTTGGTTCGGATTTAATACAATGTTCTTCGACTATGTGGTGGTTTTGGTTTCTGCACAATGGTGTTTTTATAGTATTGTTTATTGCTTGTTCTCATTTTAGACATGATTTGTTGTTTATTGTTGTAGCAAGCTTTTTACGGTGTCGATTTCTTTTTTAAAAAAATTAGTTGCATTGTTCTTTTATAGTATATTATAGTATGTACATGTGTTACCTCTCCTTCTTTTAGTTGTCACCTCCTCTCCCTCTTTTAGTATGTACGTGACACGGATAATTATTCATTGGATAAATGAGTTTAAAAAATGTAAATAAATTAGATTGAAAAAATATAAGAATATAAGATTTAGATTTCATAGCCTTTTATGTGTATAAATCCGATAGTGTTTTGAAAAAGGATTCTTAATTTAATAATTATATTTTTAAATTAAAAATATACAATATGAAAAGATTTTTTTTTTTTTGAGAAAAATATGAAAAGATTATTAATGTGGTTCTTTTTAACAGAAGGAAGGAGATATTACTCTCGTATTTGGGGATGAATCATTTTTAAATATCTACGGAAAACCTTTTTTTAGAAAAGAAAAACAGGATTTCCTTAGAAATTGTTTGTGACTACCTTGAGTTTCTTCATTCCCTTTTCAAGACAAAAAAGATGTTAACACGAAATATTCATACCTTTCCTTCAAAATTTGACAACAAAGTTTCTAACAAAATCAAAATACATCACATTAATTTTTTTTTCTTTTACCATATAACTAACTTAAACCGATAACAGGGAATTTTTATGTTAAACAAAGATACACAATTGCTAATTTTTATTACCATCCTAAAAACATTACGTTGTAATTTAAACCTTAATATTTCAGGTTGGTGGCAACCCCATATTTATGATAACAATATGTAGGTTGTAGATAATAGATAATAACTATCATAACAATAAGTAGGGGAGAAATCTAGTGAGAGGGAAAGAGGCAAAATATTATGTAATATTATGGTTTTGTGGTTTAAAGGAATAACAGAGAAATTATTGTTAGCCTAGTGACAAAATCATGTTTTGAACTCCACAAATTCAAGTTAAGTTTTAGAAAACAAAGTTGTGAATTTCAATCAAACAAAGTTAAGACGAATAATTGTTTTTCATTGATGACATGATAATAGACAGGTACAAAGACAAAACCAAAACCTATGACCCATAACTATTCAAGACAAAAAGTAACTAAGACACAAGAAGCATCCACCATCTTTTAACAAACTAATATCATTCCAATCTATAGGCTTTTAGTCAACTTCCTCCATCTTGCTCTCCTCAGCACCATCTTCTTCCAATGGAGGCATATCAACATCATCGGCGCCAGTTTCATCCTCATCAATGCTAAGACCCAATTTCAACATCCTATGAATCCTTCCAGCAAAGGTGTTTGGTTCATCAAGGCTAAAACCAGAAGTCAAAAGAGCAGTTTCAAAAAGCAGAAGCACAAGATCCTTCACTGACTTATCATTCTTATCAGCTTCAGATCTCTTCCTTAACTCTTCCATAATGCCATTATCAGGGTTGATTTCCATAGTTTTCTTGCTAGACATGTAGCCTGCCATGCTGCTGTCCCTCAGAGCTTGAGCCTTCATGATTCTCTCCATGTTAGCAGTCCATCCGTATTCGCCAGTCACCAAACAGCATGGAGAATCAACAATCCTGTCAGAGACAACCACCTTCTCCACTTTATCTCCCAAGATTTCTTTCATGACCCTGCAGAGATCCTCAAAGGATTTCTTCTTCTCCTCTTTTTTCTTCTTCTCCTCCTCAGTTTCATCATCCAGCTTCAGTCCTTCCTTTGTAGCAGAAACCAATTTCTTTCCGTCGTACTCTTTCAGTTGTCCAACAGCATACTCATCAATAGCGTCGACCATGAAGAGAACTTCATAGCCCCTCTTCTTCAGTCTCTCCAAGAAAGGAGAGTTTTCCACAGCCTTTTTGCTTTCTCCAGTAATGTAGTAAATGTCCTTCTGCCCTTCTTTCATTCTGGTAACATAGTCCTTCAAGCTAGTCATTTCATCACCACTCTTAGTAGAATGGTACCTGAGCAAATCAGCAAGTTTAGCCCTGTTCTGGCTATCTTCATGAACACCCAATTTCAAATTTTTCGAGAAAGCATCATAGAATTTGTTGTAATCTTCCTTGTTCTCAGCAATCTCATTGAACATCTCAATACATTTCTTGACAAGATTTTTCCTAATCACCTTCAAGATCTTGTTCTGTTGCAACATCTCACGAGAGATGTTAAGCGGCAAATCATCAGAGTCAACAACACCTTTCACAAATCCAAGGTATTCCGGTATGAGCTCCTCGCAGTTGTCCATGATGAACACCCTCCTAACATAAAGCTTGATATTGTTCATCTTCTTTCTGGTATCAAACAAATCAAAGGGTGCTCTTTTCGGAACAAAGAGAATGGCCTTAAATTCAAGCTGTCCCTCAACAGAGAAATGCTTCACAGCCAAGTGTTCTTCCCAGTCATTGGTTAAGCTCTTGTAGAAAGCAGCATATTCATCCTTGGTGATCTCTTCTGGCTTACGCAGCCAGATTGGTTTCTGCTTGTTGATGAGTTCCCACTCATGAGAAACCTCCTTAATCTTCTTTTTCTTCTTGGCATCTTTCTCCTTGTCCTCATCCACTTCTTCAACAACACCTTCTTCTTCCTTCTTGGGCTCATCATCTTCATCATCACTGATTTCTTTCTCAGTAGTCTTCTCAGTCCAAAGGTAGATTGGGTAGCTAATGAATTCAGAGTGCTTCTTCACAAGGTCTTTGATTCTCCTCTCTTCCAAGTATTCCAACTGTAAATGAATCAATCATTAATTTAACACAACTACTGAATAAAATATTGATTTTCAAAATTAACATACCAAGTTAATGACCAACTTAGTTTGAGTAACAGAAATCATAGAGCTATGTGAAAACATTTCCAAAAATTATATAATTGATATAATATAGTAATCTCTGCTAGAACAACATTTCACAAAATTATATATAATTGATATAGTAATCTCTGCTAGACAATTTCAGAAGTTAAGTTCACTATTCAAAAGAAACCAGGCAGAGTACCAACTTTCTCTACAAAATATCACCAATGGGATGCAAACTTGCAATAGTAAAGCAGTTTTCAAAAACATGACAGGTTATAAAAAAATATTCCAATAATTTTAGCAAAGTTTAGAAAAATAAACTACCTGATCCTCTTTGAGGAAAAGAGTGATCTTGGTTCCCCTACCAAGTTGTTCACCTTCAGTATCTCTTGTAACAGTGAAGGAGCCACCAGCTTGTGATTCCCAAACGTATTGCTCATCATCATTGTGCTTGGTAGTTACAATAACTTTCTCAGCAAATGTGTGATAACACCATAGTTGTACATTATTTCTTCATTGCACTGATACATTACAATCATACATCAAAGACTCTTGAAATTAGTTAAAGGTTTCATAACTACAATGCAATGTGGAAACTCACAAATACGTGAAGGGTCGTATAATGACAAGGGATGATCTTCAATATATGGTTACAGATGATAAAAAAAATATAAAATCGAATAACATATTTTTCAAATTACTAAGAATTTAAATACATCCAGTACATTTGTTTGCACCAACAACGCAGAAAAAACACTAAAGTCCAATTAAATGTCCATACTCTGGAGCCATAAATATTATTACAATATGCATGCTTTGATGTCGTATGAATTTGAATTCGATATTACTTCAGCTCTTAATACCAAAAAAATTCTCCAGGGTCACAAATCTAGTTTGGTAACCAAAGGTTTCGCTTGCATTTGGTTACAACTTACAAATTAAAACCAAAGGTTTCGCTTGCATGTGGTATCAGGTTTCAATATACCTTTGGAATTCAACATAACTCTCAAATTTGTACAACGGATACATGGATCTATGAACAAATCTAAGTTGTAAATCCCCAAACGTGTCTCTTCATTATACTCATCAAGTTGTCGAGGCTTTAGTTTTTTGATTGTGGTATACCCTCCAAGCACTATGGGCTCAAGCAACATGGTAGTCTTACCGGGAATGACAAAGGGTTCCATACTCAATTCAGTGAATTGATTACATTTATACGAAAAACGTGCAAAATATCCCAATTTAGGTTTATATGCTTCTTCGTTGGAGTTTGTTGCTGTCATGTTGACCTTTAACCCGTAAACTATGATGTTGTCGCTTGTGTAGTTGAATTCTATTAATGAAGCATCAACCACATTGTACTTGATCCCTGACATGTAACCCGTATTGTTTTTTATGAACAATGTAGCCATGACAATCATAAACAACACAATTACAATAATCATAACCAGAGTGTCATTGGAGGACGACATATTGAATAAAATACAAGATTTTCTTCAACTCTGTTGGTTCGGTTTTAATACAATGTTCTTCAACTATGTGGTGGTTTTGCTTTCTGCACAATGGTGTTTTTATACTACCGTTTATTGCTTGTGCTCGTTTTAGGCATGATTTGTTGTTTATTGCTGTAGCAAGCTTTTTATATTGTCGATTTCTTTTTTTTAAAAATTAGTTGCTTTGTTTTTTTATAGTATTTTATAGTATGTACATTTGTTGCCTCTCCTTCTTTTAGTTGTCACCTCTCCCTCTTTTAGTTAAAACTTGTGTACATTAGTGACAAGGATAATTATTTATTGGATAAATGAGTTCAAAAAATATAAATAAATTAGATTGAAAAAAATATAAGAATATAAGATTTTGATTTCATAGCCTTTTGTGTGTATAAATCCGATAGTGTCTAGACAATGATTCTTAATTTAATTATTAATATAAAATAATTATATTTTTTATAAAATTAAAATATGTAAAATATGAAAAGATTATTAATGTGGTTCTTTTTAATAAGGAAATATTACTCACGTATTTGGGGATTGCAACTCATTTTTAGATATCTACTGAAAACCCATTTTTTAGAAGGAAAAAAAACAAGATTTCTTTATAAAAGAAATTGTGATACGCTAAGTTTCTTCGTTCTCTTTTCAAGACACAAAAGATGTTCCTTTCAAAAAAAAAAGAAAAAAAACACAAAAGATGTTAACACAAAATATTCACACCTTTCATTCTCAATTTAAGAACAAAGTTTCTAACAAAAATATAATACATCACATTCATTTTTTTTCTTTTTACCATATAACTAAATTAAACCGATAACAGAAAATTTTTATGTCAAAAAAAAGATACACAATTGCTAACTTTTTTGATTTTTTTGTAAAGTAGTCTAACGGCCAAAGAAATTCACTTTAAAAATCAATAAGTGGGGTATCCGAGATTCGAACCACAACCCCTACATATATTATCCGAGATTCGAACCACAACCCCTACATATATTATGGATTATCCTTATTAAATGAGTTAAGCGCACGGGAACCACAATTGCTAACTTTTATACCAAACTAAAAACATTAAGTTGTAATTTAAACCTTAATATTTTAGGTTGGTGGCAACCCTATATTTATGATAACAATATAGGTTGTAGATAATAGATAATATCTGTCATAACAATATGTAGGGGAGAAATATAGCGAGAGGCAAAGAAGGCAACAAGTAAATATTAGTATTTTAGGATTTTATAAAAAAAATGAGTAAATAAGTTGCATGATGTTCATTTAACAACATGACAACCTTTCGGAAAATTTGCGAGTATATATCAAAATAATTAGCAGAAAATACATCCAATTGAATTTCAAAAGGAAAGAATGATAACAAATTTCCATAGATCTAGAGACAAATAACCATCTCAACCACATAATACACGATGAGCAATTGAAGAGTGCTACTACATAATTACATTTGCTTGGATCCTTAAAATTGATTCTTTTTAAGAAATTGAATTCCATGATTTTGCATTAGGTAATATGCGCAGTGAAAACTCAAACACAGAGAGGTTCCGGTAACAAAATTTTCTCAAACAATTAAAGCAGAGATGATTTTGCATTAGATTCTCTTCATTGCAATTAAAAATGCAGTAATGTAAAGTTTGTTAATCTAGTTTTGAGCTTTGTAAAATTAAATTAGATGGATGGTTTTGTGGTTTAAAGGAAGCCTAGTGACATAGTCGTGTTATGACCTCCACAAAGTTTCAGAAAACAAAATTGACTAAAACATTCATGTATAGTTAATCAAACAATATTAAAGATGAAGATTGTTTTTCATTAATGACATGATAATAGAGACAAATACATCTAAGACAAATCCAAAAAAAACCCAGACCCCATGACTATTGAAGACAAAAAGCAACTAAGACACAAGAAGCATCACCATATTAACATTCCAATCTATAAGCTTTTAGTCAACTTCCTCCATCTTGCTCTCCTCAGCACCATCTTCTTCCAATGGAGGCATATCAACATCATCGGCGCCAGTTTCATCCTCATCAATGCTAAGACCCAATTTCAACATCCTATGAATCCTTCCAGCAAAGGTGTTTGGTTCATCAAGGCTAAAACCAGAAGTCAAAAGTGCAGTTTCAAAAAGCAGAAGCACAAGGTCCTTCACTGACTTATCATTCTTATCAGCTTCAGATCTCTTCCTTAACTCTTCCATAATGCCATTATCAGGGTTGATTTCCATAGTTTTCTTGCTAGACATGTAGCCTGCCATGCTGCTGTCCCTCAGAGCTTGAGCCTTCATGATTCTCTCCATGTTAGCAGTCCATCCGTATTCACCAGTCACCAAACAGCATGGAGAATCAACAATCCTGTCAGAGACAACCACCTTCTCCACTTTATCTCCCAAGATTTCCTTCATGACCCTGCAAAGATCCTCAAAGGATTTCTTCTTCTCCTCTTTTTTCTTCTTCTCCTCCTCAGTTTCATCATCCAGCTTCAATCCTTCCTTTGTAGCTGAAACCAATTTCTTTCCGTCATACTCTTTCAGTTGTCCAACAGCATACTCATCAATAGCATCGACCATGAAGAGAACTTCGTAGCCCCTCTTCTTCAGTCTCTCCAAGAAAGGAGAGTTTTCCACAGCCTTTTTGCTTTCTCCAGTAATGTAGTAAATGTCCTTCTGCCCTTCTTTCATTCTGGTAACATAGTCCTTCAAGCTAGTCATTTCATCACCACTCTTAGTAGAATGGTACCTGAGCAAATCAGCAAGTTTAGCCCTGTTCTGGCTATCTTCATGAACACCCAATTTCAAATTTTTCGAGAAAGCATCATAGAATTTGTTGTAATCTTCCTTGTTCTCAGCAATCTCATTGAACATCTCAATACATTTCTTGACAAGATTTTTCCTAATCACCTTCAAGATCTTGTTCTGTTGCAACATCTCACGAGAGATGTTAAGTGGCAAATCATCAGAGTCAACAACACCTTTCACGAATCCAAGGTATTCTGGTATGAGCTCCTCGCAGTTGTCCATGATGAACACCCTCCTAACATAGAGCTTGATATTGTTCATCTTCTTTCGGGTATCAAACAAATCAAAGGGTGCTCTTTTCGGAACAAAGAGAATGGCCTTAAATTCAAGCTGTCCCTCAACAGAGAAATGCTTCACAGCCAAGTGTTCTTCCCAGTCATTGGTTAAGCTCTTGTAGAAAGCAGCATATTCATCCTTGGTGATCTCTTCTGGCTTACGTAGCCAGATTGGTTTCTGCTTGTTGATGAGTTCCCACTCATGAGAAACCTCCTTAATCTTCTTTTTCTTCTTGGCATCTTTATCCTTGTCCTCATCAACTTCCTCGACCACACCTTCTTCTTCCTTCTTGGGCTCATCATCTTCATCATCACTAATCTCTTTCTCAGTAGTCTTCTCGGTCCAAAGGTAGATTGGGTAGCTAATGAATTCAGAGTGCTTCTTCACAAGGTCTTTGATTCTCCTCTCTTCCAAGTATTCCAACTGTAAATGAATCAATCATTAATTTAAAACGACTACTGAATAAAATATTGATTTTCAAAATTAACATACCAAGTTAATGACCAACTAAGTTTGAGTAACAGAAATCATAGAGCTATGTGAAAACATTTCCAAAAATTATATAATTGATATAATATAGTAATCTCTGCTAGAACAACATTTCACAAAATTATATATAATTGATATAGTAATCTCTGCTAGACAATTTCAGAAGTTAAGTTCACTATTCAAAAGAAACCAGGCAGAGTACCAACTTTCTCTACAAAATATCACCAATGGGATGCAAACTTGCAATAGTAAAGCAGTTTTCAAAAGCATGACAGGTATAAAAAAATATTCCAATTATTTTAGCAAAGTTTAGAAAAATAAACTACCTGATCCTCTTTGAGGAAAAGAGTGATCTTGGTTCCCCTACCAAGTTGTTCACCTTCAGTATCTCTTGTAACAGTGAAGGAGCCACCAGCTTGTGATTCCCAAACGTATTGCTCATCATCATTGTGCTTGGTAGTTACAATAACTTTCTCAGCAACCAGATAAGCAGAGTAGAATCCAACACCAAATTGACCAATCATGCTCACATCAGCACCTGCCTGTAATGCCTCCATGAACTCCTTGGTTCCAGACCTCGCAATAGTACCCAAATTGTTCACCAAATCTAAAACATAGACCCAAAACAGAACATTCAGAAATTCAGGTTCAAAAATATCAATTTCAAATCAACAATACTAGAGCATATGTGTGTAAATTAACCGGTAGTTTTAACATAATTATAATTAACAGCGAGGTTAACAAAATTACATTGTTCCACCTATGAAGCACCACACTGGTATGTTGACATTGATAGTAATTTTAAAAAAATAAATTAGATGAATGTAATCTCAAGTGTCACCACCATCATTCAGTGTCGGTCACCACCATCATTCAGTGTCGGTCACCAGACATACGTTCAATCATAAGCATTGGTGCTACATAGTGTTCTACCATAATCTTAACAAAATTTACACTAAACTTTCAAGAAAATCACGGAAACACTGTGAATTCATCAAATTCATCACCAATTCAAACATGTATCAAACTTCGGAAACAAAATGGAATCATGCGATTACCTGCTTTGGTCATTCCAATGCCACTGTCAATGATGGAAAGAGTGTTGTTGGCTTTGTCAGGAACAAGCCTAATGAAAAGCTCTGGTTGTCCATCAAGCTTACTCTTGTCAGTCAAACTCTCAAACCGAATTTTGTCCAAAGCCTTCAAAAAACCACATCCAAATACACAGTTAGTCAAATAATCTTCATGAAATAAACAGATTCTTCTTTAATTCCTTCATAATCAAAATTCATGCTTACAAATTTTCAATCATGCTTTTATAAGATACGTCAAACTTGAGCTAAACTATTTAATCAACAGAAAGCATACTGATAAACTGATTAAACAAACTACTAAACTAATATCATTTAACATCATAATTCAAAAACTACAGATTAAGTAAAATAATTCATAATCAATTAATCGTGAATAAGTCAATTAATCAATTTCCTCAAAAAAAAAAAAATTCAATTAATCAATTAAAACTACATAGATCAAACACTAACAGAAAAACAATTTTTAATCAAAAAGTAAATTGATAAATCGATCATTAATCGAACGCAATGCGAATGAATCGATCACGAAAAATAACAAGAAAGAAAACAGAAACGCGTGCATGCTTACATCAGAAGAATTGCTGATGAGTTCACGCAAGAAAATCTCCTTGTTGCTATAGAAAGTGTTGATGATCAAGCTAAGAAGTTGGTTAATCTCAGCTTGGAATGCGAATGTTTCAGCGTCCGCCATTGAAGAAACTTGATCGAGAAAAAGCGAATTTCACAGAGAGAATTTCAAAGGACAAAAATCGCAACGAGAGAGAATTGCAGAGAAAACGAATCGATCGCAGAGAATGAGAATTGAGAATTGCAGAGAAAACGAATCGATCGCAGAGAATGAGAATTGAGATGCTTCGAATGAATGAAAGAGAGAGAGATTTTATAGTGTGAAGTGTTTCTGGATTGTTCTATCGTTTTCGAGATTCTTAACTTCTTTTTGAGGGATGGTGTGAAGTGATACGGTGTCGTTCTGAAAGGATCCAGAACGTTCTGTTAGTATGGTTGAGTCTGGAATGTTCGGGGGTTTTCGCTGAGTTTTTAAAAGAAAGATAACCTGGCGCGGGAAATTCAGAGTAGAAAGTTTTTACCGTTTGGTAATTTTTTTTTGGCATATTTCGTAAACTTTAGGGTGTGTTTGGTTAGGCTAGAAACATGATGGAAAGATTGAAGTAGGAAAGAAAGCACGGATTCCAACATCCTTCCTCAATTTGGAATAACATAAGAGCACCCACATCCATGCCACTCATATGGATGGTATAAATGCGTCCCACCTAATATTTTATATTACTTCACATCTCAATTATTTAAACCACCCAACTACATTTTCTAAATATCCATACCACTCTCCAAAAACTCTAAAATGGGTCCCACTAATCTTACAATATACACCAACTTTGTGTTTTAAATTAATAAAATATAGTTAAAAGGTGAAAAGTTGGGAGTTTTAATATAAAAACATTGATGTTGGCATTGCAAAAAGTGAAAGGCACCGTAGTATTGCAGTACCACCATGGTATAGGAGAGGGTGTCTTTGTTTCTCAAATATCCATCCCTCTCTGACATCAGTTGCTACACGTATACAAAAATTTGCAATGCCACCACCGATAATTATGCTCTAAAGAGCACAAGAGGATGGAAAGTTTGGGTGGGACCCACATCAAATATGTTTCCGCGCATCATAGGACAGAAAGTATGCAGTTTGCTACTTTTTGAATGAAAAAGACCATAATACCTACCATCTTTTTATTTTATTATAAATAAATAAACAACAATTAGTACTTTATTTATAATTTTTAAATTTAAGAGAAGTTAACTACTAAATTATATTAAAATATGGTCATTAATGTGTTATCAACCAATCTTGAACTATTTTATATTTGAGTATTTATTTAATTAGGGTACTATTATTCTTAGTTATTTTATTTTTGTAATATACTCCTTCCGTTTCAAAATGAGTGTCGTTTTAGTCAATTGCACACAGATTAAGGAATGGAATAAAGTAGTCAAATGTCATAGCAATTTTACCAAATTATCCTAATCAACTATTGGTTTGCTTTTCATTAAAGAAAAAATAATACTTTGGAAGTAATGTAACATAGTATTAATTGAAGGGTACAATTGAAAAGAAAAAGTTATTATTGCATTGAAAATCGAAAGTGACATTCATTTTGAAACAAATTTTTTTGGCTAAAGCAACACGTATTTTGAAACGGAGGGAGTATTTTATAATGTTCAAGGATATTTATGTCTTTTCATAACTATGCTTCTTTCTTTCTCTCACACTTTCTTTTCACTTTCACTTTTACCAAACAACTAAACAAATCATCTCACTTTCTATGATCTTTCTCTCCTTTCACTTTCTCTCCTTAGGCTTTCTCTCCTTTCACTTTCTTTTGTCAACCAAACATACCCTTAGGTCCCGTTTGTTTTAGTTTTTTTTTTTAGCTTTTTTAAAATAAATTTTTATTTAAGGGTAGTTTTACTCCCTTTATTTTGATAAATTTTGAATTTTAACCACTTTATTTTACATTTTTCAGGATTTTACCCCCTCTAGCACATTTGGACACATTTTTGCTTATGTGGATTATATAATAATATTTTGATTTAATAATAAATAAGAAAATGATATTTAATAAATGATTATTCATTCATAGACTAACCATGTTTAATTAAAGAGTTAAATTTGATCAAAACAGAAAGTTAAGGTCAATAGTCATTCATTCTTTACATTCAAATTATATATGATATGTGTATACAAAGATATTAAACACATATTTAACTAAATGAAAACTAGAATTGCATTATCTTAGATAGAGTTTAACAACCTACATGATTCAAACATATCCAACAAATTTCATCTCCCGACCTAATCACTAAGAACTTAACTACTCATAATAAAGGTTACAAATAACAAATTCAATTGAAGCATACACATACAAAGAACTGACTATGAGTTTGATGGAAGGACGCCTCTTCAGTCTTCTGCTCTCAAATTCGTGCTTCGGATCTCCAAAATTTAGAACCATATTCCTGACAACAAGTTCAGCTTATGTAGGCAAGGTCCTAGGCGACCAAAATCATGTCACGATGACAAAAACGTGATAAGATAACCTCCTGAAATTCAAAATCCAACTTTGACACTCATCCAAATCGTGTCACGATTATGCAAACAGGCCGGGACAAACTCCAACTTCTGCGAAAAATCATGTCACGAAGTAGAAATCGTGACACGGTGGTTTAAACTTAACTTGTAAACTCTTGCTTTTTTCACCACTAAGCTGTCTAAAATTACTACAGACTCATTAAAAATATCAAAATACTGATAAAAAAACATGTAATATGTTGAGGCAAATATAATATGTTGACTTCTGGTTGACCTTTCTTCAGAGAGACGTCCTTTTCTTCTGATTTAATATGTTAACTTCGGAGAGACGTCCTTTTCTTTTGATCCACACAGTCTGATGAGGCAAATCTTTAGCTTCGAAGAGACATCTTTTTCTTCTGATCTAATATGTTGACCTCTGGTTGACCTTTCTTTAGATCTTCTATCATAGTCTTTTGAGCTTCTCTTGTGCTTCTGATGTTGTAATACATGTTCAATACTTTGATGGACATAGTCAATGATCTTGCACACTTGAACAAATATTAGTATATTCTATTGTTCTTTAATACTTTGTTATCATCAAAACTTAGATGAATTGTACAAGTCTCTTCTTGTTCCAACATTTTATCCTACATACGTCCACTCTTCATATTTTGTTTGTAACCTGGTTTTATGCCTGTAAGTAGGGGTGGGAACAGGCCAGGCCGTCCGACAGGGGCCTATGGCCTAGCCTATTTAAAGCCTAGCTCGGCCCAGCTCGTTTAATAAAAAGGCCAGGCTCAAGCTTTTTATAAAGCCTATTTACTTAAATAGGCTAGGCTAAGGCTTACAAAAAAGCCTATTAAGCTCGTCGGGCCGACCTATTAAGCTTTTAATATATAATATGCATTTCATTATTGATAATGTTGATGTTTTATTTTTATAAACTCAAGCTTTCATATGATTTGGCTATTTAGTAGCAGATATATTAGTGTGATTAGCCCTTCGTAAGTATTTGTTATTTAGTAGAAGTCATATTTGTGTGTTTTAGGCCTTCATAAGTTTTGGCCTATTTAGTGGTAGGCTTATAGATGTTCCTAGGCCTTAGTGTAAAATAGGCTTTCAGGCTTCATCAGGCCTTTTAAAAGGCCAGGTCAGGCCTCGAAAATAAGCCTATGACGGGTAATAGGCCAGGCTCAGGCCTATAATTTTTGAAGTAGGCCAGGCTTAGGCCTTACAAAGCCCGGCTCGGCCTAGACCATTTCCACCCCTACCTGTAAGTGAGTTCACTAGGTTGTGCTCGTGAGGAGTGCTAGTTTTGTTAGGATTAATTAGGGTTAGTCCACCATGTTTATAATATCTTGTTTTATTCTCATTTTAGTTGTATTTTGTTCAGGTCTAGTGCGCTCGATCTCTATATGTCGTTATTTTTATCTAATATATTTTTCCGTTTTGCCTAAAAAAAATTGATTTTTATAATTTATTATAATAAATAAATATGATTGTTTTTTATTTGAGAAATTCTTGTGTGAACTCTCACCCAACACATCATTCTTACACCCAACCAATAAAAATATGACATACATTATTAAACTTAAAAAGGGTTAAATATGTTTTTGGTCCCTATAAATATACCAACTTTTCATTTTAGTCCCTCTAAAATTTTCCTTCAACTTTTAGTCCCTATAAAATTTTCAATCACTACTTTTGGTCCCTATTTTAAAGTAAAATCATATGTAGAGTTCATATTTTTGAATAAAATTTTGCAGAAAAATTCATAATATTATAAGAATCTTTCTCAAAAAAATTTAGAATTTTTTAACAAAACATGAATTTAATATGAATTTTTATATTTTTTATGGTTAAAAATTCATATTAAATTGATTTTTTGTTAAAAAATTCTAATTTTCTTTTTGGGAAATATTTTTATAATATTCTTCACATTTCTGCACAATTTAATTGAAGAATACAAAAATTAACTTTAAAATAGGGACCAAAAGTAGTGATTGAAATTTTATAGGGACTAAAAGTTGAAGGAAAATTTTAGAGGAACTAAAATGAAAAGTTGGTATATTTATAGGGACCAAAAACATATTTAACCCCTTAAAAAAAAAAAGTTTAATTTGTTTAATTAAGGAAAAGGAAACAGAGGCCTTAACTGCCCCTCTCTCGCTGCTGCCATGGCTTCTCTCTCTAACACACCAGTCACCATGGTTTCATCTCCTACTCCTCCTCTTCTCTGTCCTCCTCTCGTCTCTCTCTCTCTCTCTCTCTCTCTCTCCAAATCATTCTATGTTCCATGAATTGTAGTTTGTGTCCTCTCTCCAAATCATTCTAACTCAACAAAGGAAATTAAAACATAAATGAACCATGTTTCACAATTTGGAAGTACAAAATTGAAGGAAAAAAATAAACGCAAAACAAAAACTTAAGGTTGCTGAATTGATTAAGGACATGTATCCTTTTCCGTCTGTTAAGGAGGCAAAAAAATTAGTGCGCAGAAAATAGAGGGTTATGGAAAAACGAAAAACTTCAATCCCAAGAAAAAATTGAGAAGAGAGAGAAAACTTCAAGATTAATGATGAAAAATGAGATTTTTTTTTATTATTTTAATGAGGTGTTGGGTTTTTATTGATTGGATGTAAGAATGATGTGTTAGGTTAGAGTTCACACAAGAATTTTTTTTTTGGAAAGAATGTTTATAAATTTATGATTCCATCTTGCCATGTCACATATAACTTTCTTACTTATTTGATTTCAATATCCATGCATACTTGTCTCATTTTTTTCCTTCTCAAATAAATGTATAGGAGATGCATACTTGTCTCATTTTTTTCCTTCTCAAATAAATGTATAGGAGATTTCATTAACTATTCAATTTGTTTTTTTTTTAAATAGAATTATTCCATTTTCTTTTTTAGAGAATAGAATTATTCCATTTGTTTATATTGTATGACAAATATAACAATTATATTTTTTAAAGGGACAATCATGCACGGATCTAGTGTAGGGGCAATGGGGTCAAGCGCCCCCACTTGCCTCCACATGTGTATTGTATTTTTAACTTAAAATTAGATATCTATATATATATATATATATATATATATATATATATATATATATATATATATATATCTAGTTTGACCCCTGTTTATATAGTATTATTGTTTTTACATATTCTATTTATTACACTATAAAAATTACAAAACTAAGAAGGATCTTAATGAGTGTTCTAAGAGCACTTGTTAATAAATCAAAAGAAGTGGTTTTTTTTTTTTTTTTATAAAAGTTATAGTTATTATATAGATACAAATAATGCTTATTTTTAAGATAAAATTTTCTTTTATGAAAACTTTAACCAATTATTTCAGAGAATATCGTTGGCAAGACCATACAACTACTATTATAATATGAACTATTCTTATATTTGTTGAAAAAGGCTGCGACTGACACTACGCGTTATAAAGTTTTATATAATTTTCGCACGCTTACGCGTTTATAAAGTTTTATATAAATTTTTATGATATAACTTGAACCAACTTATTAAAATCTCTGAATCCGTCACTCGGGACAACTATATTTTTTTGGATAGATTTTAGCCAATATTTATATTCTTATATTTTTAAAAATTAATTTAGTTTCAATTCCAAAAAAAAAAATGAAAAACTGTAAAAAAAGAAAAAGAATAATAAAACAACTTTTGGTTTTCTTACTGCGGATGAAAAAATGTTGATAAAAAGAACTGAGTGTGGGGCATTCCTTAAAAATTAATTTAGTTTCAATTCCAAAAAAAAAAATGAAAAACTGTAAAAAAAGAAAAAGAATAATAAAACAACTTTTGGTTTTCTTACTGCGGATGAAAAAATGTTGATAAAAAGAACTGAGTGTGGGGCATTCCGAGAATTGAACTCGGGACCTCTCGCACCCTAAGCGAGAATCATACCACTAGACCAAATGCCCATGTTGCTGTTCAATCCTCAGATGAAGCAAACTTATTAACGGAACAATAAAACCCGTGTTAGACTGGCAATTCACAAACACTCACTCCTTCAGGTATACGTACAATCGTTTCTTACCATTAATTAATTCATAGTATTTACATTCTTCTAGCTGGAATGAAACATTCTTCATTGGAATTTTTTATAAACTTCTAAGTGAGTTATCTAGAACCATTACGGTCCGCCTGTAGCTGTGTATTTGTAGCATTTGAGTTGCCTTCACTGCGGTCAATGTAGTGTTTATAAAGCTTGGGCAGCCTTCACCTTAACCGCTTTTGTAAGGTTGAATTAGATCTAACACTATGCCGTCAAACATTGATCCTATGAAGCACATATACCTATCGGATTAGACGTGTCTCAATGTTTGATATGTATATGTATCGTGTCTGACACCAACACATTTAATTACATTGAATTATGACATTTTCAAGAATTATTATTGATGTTGACGTGGCCATGTTGTGTCCAGTGTTCGTGTCCGACTACACTTCATTGCGGATTTATGTGACTCTTTTTAAAGTGAACTGTTCATTTTAGAGTGAGTATATAAACCATCAAACTAAAATTTAAACATGTAATTTTTCTAACTAAACTAACAACTCACTGAAGAGGAGACAAATCCAACTAGGGGTTGTTTGGATTGACTTATTTGATCTTTTCTACCGACATAAGTTTTGTGACACTGTTTGAGATAACTTATGACATTTTTCCTCAGCTTTTTCCAACTTAATTTCATAAGTTATAATGACATAGTTTGCAATTGCATTCTGTAGTTTGAGTTTGTTCATTCTACAGTATAGCCCAAAACATGACAGCTTTTTTCTATTATATTGCTAATTACCGTTATAATGACATAGTTTGCAATTGCATTCTGTAGTATAGCTTGTCCTGGTTTAACTTTGGAGGATATCTAAATTTAATTCCTGTTTATGCATGAAATTGCGTGCATTAGTCGAACTGTGTCAATTTCGCTAAACTTCTGGAAACAAATGCATGATTCATAGTTTTTTATGATTGGTTTAAGTGTCTAGTCAGCCTAATGGACTACAAAGCCCTAAAGAAATGTGCAATCCATTTTCCTTATCAGGCTTTAGGTAACCAAAGCATTTTGTTGATCGGTTCTTTCTGTTTGTGATGCTTTGTTCAGTGGTGAAATCAATCCTTTCGAATGCTCATTGTTGTCGTTAATGTTAATGCTTACTTGAAGAATTAAATTGAATCAAAATCGAGCGGTGTGTTTAATTAAATGGAGGACGAGGAAAGGGGTGACAAAACAAGGAGAGTGGTGTTTGTGACTGTAGGGACGACTTGTTTCGATGCTCTTATGAGAGCTGTGGATTCTGAAAATGTTAAGGAAAAGTTGCTTGGAAAAGGATATACTATACTCGTCTTCTTATCCAAATGGGTCGTGGATCCTATGTTCCTACCAAGGTAGTTTCAGTCATTATTTCGTACTTTCCCTCTCTCTATCTCTGTCAGTTCTATCTTCTATGTTTCAAAAATAGTTACAGTGGCATGCTTAATGTATATTAAAACATTTCATTGTCTCGCCTATTTCTTGATGAGAAACATAGCCACAAATTTTCCCATGATGCAATCTGTACATGTGAAAGTTTACGGTTAGAGAACTCATCCTCATTTCTAATGTGACGGTGTATTTTCATTTTTGAGTTGATATGAGCTATGAAATTTCATGAGTGTGTAATTGTCACTTTAAACGTGTGCTGAATGAACATTATTTCCCAAACTAGAAGCCATGGCTGGTAGTTTGGGCCGGTGATGAATGTAGAATGAACTAGTTTGAGCTTTTAAAAATCACGGAGATAATTGTGTGATGCAGCATATCAGAGGAAACGACAGTCATGAGAGCATGATTGATTAGTATGTGGACTTGCAACAAATCAAACCTGCATATTGTACGCAATGCAATCAATGGCGGAAAGCAAAAAATCCACTATATAAACACCCTATTCATCCATGGCCGCCATTTAATAACACCGATTGTACTTGTGAAGGATTTTAGAAAAGCAAGATAAAGATGTGGAGAAATTTGCAGATAAGCTTACTATTGGAAATTCAGTCTTTATTGTGATCCGCCCCTAGTCGCGTAATTGCAGCATTGGAGTTGCTTCGTGTTGGCTTGCCTTGTGTAAGTTGTGTTGGCTTTGAAGGGGTGAATTTAGTCCCACATCGGTTAGATATGGGACTAAATATTATTCTAGAGATTGAAAATTAATGACATTAAAATACATAAGGTCAATTTAATATTTATAACTCAACTTCTGATTCGCCAAAGTTCTTAATTTGAAATGCTGTGTCTTCCCAGAAACTTTATCTTCTACCCGTAATTTTACTTTTGTCTGTGTTTGTTGGCCTGGTTGTGCCTGAATCGAATGAACCCTCAATTCGTCGAACATATGATTTCTTTCAGCAATGATCCTCTTAATCTATACTGCTGATTGAGTCGAATCTCTAATTAATACAGGGCAGGTCTCTCCTGAATTAGGCTTTAAAAGGGGCGCTTGGTTAGGTTTAGTTCACGTAAGATGCCTAAGGCAAGACTCGAAACATCTGTTAACAGCCTCGGTTTTGCCATTCGATTGGACATGATTTTCGGAATTGAATTTCATTTTGGTTCCATGTAGTTTAAATTCTTGTGTCTAAAAGGTATTGATAAAATCAAACCCCATCCCTGTCATAACCTCGTCCCTGTCGGAAACAATCAATACTAGGCTTAACGTAGCATATTTGAGACACTGCGGCTACGCAAACCTTTAATCGTGGTTGTAAATGAAGATTTAATGGATAATCATCAAAGTGAGCTTGCAGAAGAACTTGTCAACAGAAAACATTTGTACTGTTCTAGTCGTCAAACACTCCAAACTATAGCAGATATGGATTTAAATTCTCTCCTTCTTTACATTCCAGGTGACGCTACGCCAGTGGCCAATCATATAAACAGATTCCTCGGTTTTCCTGATGATTGATCCCAGAGGCTTTCCTTTTCTTCTGGTTTAAAGTATTTGCCTAATGTTTAAGTTATTACTAAAAGAAAATTGATAATTTTTTTTCTTAAAATCATCATATAAAGTTCCTTGGTATAGTTGGAGGGGCGTTGGATGGGTCCATATAAGGGATTGAAGTTCTTTCAACAATTGTTTTTCATTCACAAGACTCAGATCTGAAGTTTTATTTAAGAATAATCAAACTTCTTGCCGCTTTGACTCACTGTCGTCGTAGTATATATTGTTTGCTGCTATTTCCATGCTACTCACTAGTTTCAGTTTCTCTTACATTAAACTTGTTTGGATGAAAAGCAATGTTAAAATTATTAGGGATGATGACCTAAAGCTTTCTTAAGATGCCTTCAGATGAGACTAGAGGTAGCTTTCAAGATGTAAATTTCTACATGTAATAATTTTCTTAAGATGTCTGTTTTAAATTAAAACAATTAATACAAGAAAAGAGTAGTCAATGTTAAAAGAAAAGGAAACAGTTATAAAAAAAGAAGAAGCCACACTTTATTACATCAAGGAACAGATCCAAACCAGGAAGCACACATGTATTACATTAATTATTGATGAGCAGAAAGCAAACATTAACAAGAGTCTTTTATTCTTAATTATCATACAATCTTATTATTATGATCATAGTCGTGAAGCCAGTGATTGATTAATTCTTTAGAGGTATGATGCTACCAAGAGCTGGCCAATAGTCACGAATTAGGTGCACACCACCTCTAATCTTGTCATTTGACGAGCCTGGGGTAACATCGACATGTGCATAGTACTCTCCTTTGAAAAAGTAGGCTTCATTGGTCTTGTGAGAAGCAAGAGCTGCATCAATTCCATATTCAAAGATAACCCACTTGGGTTGGCCTAGTGGTATTGGCTTGGGACCTGGGAGTGTGCTCCTCCTCGAGGTCTCAGGTTCAATTCTCACCGGTGTCAATTTGGGTGGGCTAATTTAGCTTCTTCAAAAAAAAAATTCCATATTCAAAGATTGTGTCACGGAAACAAGTAAACCCTTCGCTAATGTGCAAGATACTTTGAACGAGACGGTTGTCGCCATAGTCTATACAAATGGGATGATTATTATATCGACATATTTTTTAAATATTGACTCAGCTATTATCTCAAGAAGTCCATAAGTTCATCTCAAAGACAAATGGCTTGGGACGCTAATGTGCAAGATACTTTGAACGAGACGGTTGTCGCCATAGTCTATACGAGCATACTTGTCTCCTTTGAATAAGTAAACTTCTTTTTTCAAAGTTGACCTTAATGCAGAGTCTACTCCGTTTTCAAACACGGTTCCTTTGAAAAAAGGAAACATGTCGACAATTTTCTTAGGACCTGAGATTATTTTGAAATTGTCAAAGTATGGAGCATACTCAATGAGCGCACAAAAGTTTTCATAAAAGATGAATGTCTGGTCGTATTCAGTGTCAAAGGCACAATCAACTCCATAGCTTCCAAATATTGTATGAGCAAGTGATTTAAACCCATCACGAACATGAGTAGGCCCGCGCAAAATCTTATCGTTGGTGTTACAAGCAGCATAATCCACAAGCAAGAGCTTATCATTGATGAAAAAGTATGCTTCATTGTTCCTAGATGAACGAAATGCAGCATTTTTGTAACCAGGAGTTGCCATCTTTGGTATTGTAAAGTTTGTAGGCGATGAGAAATTATTTCGAATGCGATTAAGGATGGTTATGTTGTGAGTAAATTATGGGAAAAGAAGAAGGATTTATATAGACACACGGAGAAAAAATATAATACAATATAATATGATATATGCCAATCCATTTGTATTTGTGGGTGTGTATATATATATATTAATTCCTCCTTCCGCGCGTCTTGCACATATTTGTATATGCTATGAGAAATCCTAACTTGTGCCCTTAGAACGCATGTTAAGAAAACTAAAGTGGAAATTTTGTCTAAAAAATTCTGCCTATTTATTCTTTTATTTTTTTGATAATAAGGACATTTTATTAATGAACTAAATCATGAAAGCACACATTAGCAATTTGGGGAGGAACACTTTCCATCCAAATGTTATTGGGCGCAATATGGGCCAATTTAGCCAGATTATGGGCCACTTGATTTCCTAATCTAGGCGTAAAGTGATAAGAACAGGCGTCTAACATTCTACTGGTCAGCTGGATTTCCTTTAAGATAGAGCCTTGATAACTTCTATCTGCAGATTCATTATATATATATAGAGGGTGTATCAAATGAGAGCACTATTTATAATGAGAGATGAGAGGAATTAATATTGACCATTGGATAAAATTATATGGTGGAGATTCAAAAACTCAACATAACAGTAATTGCACATGATTCTTTCTCCTATTCCCTTCTCCGTCCTCTCTTTCTCCGACTCTTTCAATTCTTTTCCTGCCATCGACCAAAATCATCTTCTCCTTCCTCTCTGAAGCCTATTCTAACTCTTATACAATTAACCTACCTCTTAAATTCTCCTTTTCATCTCTTTATAGCATTTCGTTTATATATTTATTTGTGCACCCATCATAAGTTCAGGATTCAACAAACAGATTTAATAGGGAATAAAATTAGTTTGAATTATTCATAGAAAGGGGAACTTTTCTTATTCCTAAAATAATTGAACCAGTCATCAAACAATAATCCAAAGAAAACGCAAGCTGTATTTACCATCAAACCTCACAACAGCGCTGATTGATTCTTTTTTTTTCTTACATGATTGTGAATTAATTTGTATTAGGAGCGGTGAATCAATTTCTGCGTTTTTTTTAACAACTCAAGCTTCATTACATCTCAATTCCTTTAGAAAAAAATCTGCATATTAACAACAAATGTGAGAGTGAAGAAGATGCAGGGACAAAAGGCATGCAATTGTCCTCATGCTTCAATCGATGCTGTTCAAAGATGAAAAACCATCAAACAATTAAACTAATACTTCAAAACTATCTCTAACTTATTTTTCTGATGTTTGTTTGATTAAAAAGGGTGTGATCAAATAGCCTTGCCCAAGAAATCAAGTGGAGATGCAGAAGTTTTTTTTTTTTTTTTTAATGAAGAAAGCAAAGGTCAGAGAAGGGAGAGGGACGAATGTTATTCTGTGTGGTTATCAAATTTAATTATCATGCTAAAGATTAATCTAAGGGTCATGGTTTAACCCTCTCATCTCTCACAATAAAACTCCTCTCACTTGAAATGCCCTATATATATATATATATATATATATATATATATATATATATATATATATATATATATATATCATCAGTGAGAAAATGGCTTAGCAATGATCTGATCTCTTCAGTGTCACCACCTCAACCATTGCTATCTGCAGTTCCAAGGAAATTCTTGAAATGCTGCAAGAATTCCTTTTTAATCAAAGCAGGTTCCTCAATCTCCTGTAGCAAAGGTGATAGATAGAATTCTGCTCTTAGCAGCTTTGGCTTTGACAACTCTGTGAAAATAGCTAGTGTTTTGATCACCAGCTTCAAGCCTGTTTACTCGGGATTTCTGTTTCATAAACTGCTCCTCAGGCAGGACACTTGCTTTCTATCTTTGAATGGTTTACCCACAGACCAGAGGGTTAAGGCTCTCACCTTCTTTTCAAATCAAAGAAAGAAGAGCCCGGACCTTTCCCACCTCCCTCAGTTTTTAGTATTTATTTCTTTTATCCTTTTTATTTTAAGCGTACTTAACCTGAACCCTGTCTATGAGTAAAGCAATCTTTGGAATCTTTCCTAATCCGCTTTCTCTTTTTCTTATGCCTTGGGAGCCCAGTCTTTAGGAGAAGCAGCTGCTCACTCGTGACTAAGGAATGAATGCCTGGTTATGTCAAACTATCCTAAAAAACCCACCTAAAAAACTCGTGACTGGGAATCCTGAATGATATAAGCATCTTCTAGTGCTCGAGTTTCCACCGTAAGATCGCGCACTGAAGTTAGAAATCCCTGTCATCCATTCCTCAACAACTGAGTAGCCCTGGCTCCTGTTATTGCTAGAAAAAAAAAACCTAATAACTCTATTTGATGTCGATTCATCCATACTTCCATTTTAGAGGGAGGCTGACTGCTTGCCGGCTGGTAGCTGTATGAGCGGTAACGTCCACGTACGGCTCCGTGAGAAGGGCGGTGGACAGAAATGGCCTTGTTGTACCTCACTCTCGTCTTCAATGGGGTCTGCTCTTTTTTTTTTGGGAGAAACCCCACCTAAAAAACTAAGGTGAAAATTAGCAAGCTACACCCACTAGTTATTTTACCAAAAAAACCTATTTATAACTACTCAAACCAGTTTTAGGTGGAAGGGTAGATTTGTCGATTAGATTTGTCGATTACATTAAATTAAATTTTTTTTTTGACAAAAACAAAAGGATACTCATTCATTCAAATCGATGAGTGCATCGGATTCAAACATCGCTAAAACCATAAAGGGTGAATCTGCGAACAAACTCACAGCACCGAAGTTAATAGCATACAACGGTAAAATGCCTACAAACAATATGATAAAACCTAAGTCACCGAAATACCCATGCTTCCGGATCTGCAACGTTGACGTCCAAATCATTGGTTGAATTTGTAATTGACTGATGTAGAAATTTCAATAGGAATTAAACGAATACCACGACAAGACGCGAAATCAAACGCCGCACAAGACGACGAACAACACAACACCGCACTTTTTTTTTTGACAAAAATAAATGATATTCGTTCATTCAAATTGATAGAGTACATCGATACAATGAAAATTCGCTAAAAACATAAATGATGAATCTGTGAACAAACTCACAACATCCATGTTAATAGCATAAAAGGGCAAAGTACTAAAGCCTACACATATGACTATATTTAAGTCTCCGGAATACCCATGTCTCCGGATCTGCAACGTTGAGGACTCCAAAGTCATTGATTTGATCTGCACTAGATCGAAGCTGATTTGACAATTTGGATTGAACAAATACCTGAACGAAACAAGAAAGACAAACAAGGTCGCACAAAGACGACAAACAAAACAACGTCGCACTAAGACGACGAAATCACGAAAGAAAGAAAAAAGTAGATGTGAAAATCCCTTATTTCAATAAAAGAGAAATATAAAACGAGATAGAGGGGTGATTTTGGGTCAAAAATTGACCCTAAATCACCCCTCTTTGATGGACGAAGGAGAAGAAAACTAGGGTTTTTGTGACGGCTCACAAGAGAGAAGGGGAAAAGAGATTTTTGTGACCCCTCTTTGAAAATATCTCTGAATAACACAACGCCGCACTTAGACGACGAAATCACAAAAAACACAAAATGAAAAACTTGATATATAACCACTTATTTAGATTGAAAGGAAAGGGGAAAAAGATGTAGAGGGGTGATTTTAGGTCAAAAAATGACCTAAAATCACCCCACCTCGATAAACGAAAAAGAAAGAAAGTTTAGAGAGAAGTTGGAGTTTCTCTCACTAAAAAACTAGGGCCGACTATTTAAATTGTGATTCCGTTAAATTAATAAAAAACAATTTCACACGGAAGAACACGTATCCGAGGTATCGCAGGTTTCTCTCTCTCCCAAATTCCGTCATTATTGAAGCACTCACTATTCACTCAGTTCATTTTGTTGTTAAATTGTTGTTCTAGTCTGTTCTTGTTTTTTACTTATTCTAGGGTGGTAGATTTAATTGCTCCTGCTGAATTAATTTGATGTAAATGTAGTGTATATTTAAGCATTAAATCACGTTGTTGTGTGAATCATGGTATTCATTAGGAGATGAAATATTTAAATGGAATATTTAAAAAAAAAAACCAATGATATGGGGACATACAAAAGCTTTAAAAACATATATAATAATATGAGACAAAATTTTAATGAAACAACATTTAGAATGATGAAAGTTAGTGTAAATTAGTGAGGTGAATGTAAATTATTTGCTAAAAGTTATAAAAATGAATGTAAATAATCAAGTGGGTGTAGGTTGATAACTTGTACCTTAATAACTTTAGGTGGGTGTAGCTTGCTAATTTACGCATGTTGTTGTTAGATTGATGTAAATTAGCACATATACGTATATGTGTGTGTGTTCTTTTGTTTTTACATCATCATTGAGTGCCTATATATACACTTCCTTGTGCTTTATTTGCTCACAACATAATCTTCCTTTGAATCGAAAAACAAATAAATCTTCCTCGCCTACAACTTTACTGTACCAAAGATGACAGTTGGTTACCCAAATGCTGCATTTCGTTCATCTAGGAACAATGAAGCATACTTTTTCATCAATGACCAGCTCTTGCTATTGGATTATGCTCCTGGTAGCACCAACGATAAGATTTTGTATGGGCCAACTCATGTTCGTGATGGGTTTAAATCACTTGCTCATACAATATTTGGAAGCTATGGAATTGATTGTGCCTTTGACACTGAAGACACCCAGGCATTCATCTTTTATGAAAACTCTTGTGCTCTCATTGACTATGCTCCATACTGTGACAATTTCAACATAATCTCAGGTCCTGAGAAAATTATCGACATATTTCCTTTTTTCAAAGGAACCGTGTTTGAAAACGGAATAGACTCTGCATTTAGGTCAACTTTGAAAAAAGAAGTTTACTTATTTAAAGGAGACAAGTATGCTCGTATAGACTATGGCGACAACCGTCTCGTTCAAAGTATCAAGCCTATTATTGAAGGGTTTACTTGTTTCCGCGACACAATCTTTGAATATGGAATTGATGCAGTTCTTGCTTCTCACAGGACCAATGAAGCCTACTTTTTTAAAGGAGAGCACTATGCACATGTGGATGTTACGCCAGGCTCGTCAAATGACAAAATTAGAGGTGGTGTGCACCTAATTCGTGACTATTGGCCAGCTCTTGGTAGCATCATACCTCTAAAGAATTAATCAATCGTTGGCTTCACGACGGTGATCATTATTCTAAAAGACATCAATGAACTTTTAAAATCATAATAATAAGATTGTATGATAATGAAGAATAAAATACTTTTGTTTATGTTTGCTTTCTGCTCATCAATAATTATTGTAATATATGTGTGCTTCCTGGTTTGGATATGTTCCTTGATGTATAATAAAGTGTGGCTTCTCTTTTTTTATAATTGTTTCCTTCTCTTTTAACGTTGATTACTCTCTTCTTGTATTAACTGTGTTTTAATGTAAAACAGACATCTTAAGAAATTTATTACATGATTGTGAACTGAAGGGGCATTCAGCTCTAGCCCTTCAAATCAAATAAACTAATGACAGTGGAGAAAACGTCCTTATCGATCAGGAAAGTCTCCCTGACGTTCAAAATTCCTAGGAGAACTCGTCTACATTGCAGGATCGGTTCCCTAACTCCAACCTAGAGAAAAAGATGTGTCATGAGACGGAGGGAACTGTTAATAAGACACCAAGGATAACTATAGTAATAGAGAATCTTTGTTATAAAAGAGAGAAAATATGCAATATCACCTCTATCAGCCTCTATGTAAGTTTGTAACTAACTGTTTGTTTGTATTTTACATTATATATTGGTAACCAAGAAATGGAATCCGAAAGAAAGAATACGAGAGACAAATGGAAGAGAGATCGGTCCTCCAAGGGAGGGATACACAAATTAGTTCATTCTGCATCCCTCACCGGCCCAAACTGTCACATTAGAAATGAGGATGAGTTCTCTAGCTGTAAGCTTTCACATGTACAGATTGCATCAAGGGAAAATTTGTTGCTATGTTTCTCATCAAGAAATATGTGAGACTATGAAATGTTTTAATATACATTAAGCATGCCACTGTAACTATTTCTGAAACATAGAAGATAGAACTAATAGAGACAAAGAGAGGGAAAGTAAGAAATAATGTTTGAAACTACCCTGGTAGGGCATAGGATCCACAACCCATTTTGGAAGAGAAGATGAGTATATCCTTTTGCAAGCAACTCTTTAATAACATTTTCGGAATCCACAGCTCTCACAAGAGCATCGAAACAAGTCATCCCTACAGTCACAAACACCACTCTCCTTGCTTTGTCACCCCCTTCCTTGTCCTCCAGATAATTAAACACATTGCTCGATTTTAAATCGATTTGATTCTTCCCACAAAACATGGCTAAGTTCAAACCGTGTTAATATTTAAAACAACAATCAGCAATCGGGAGAGTTGGTTTCATCACTGAACAAAGAAACACAAACAGCAATAACCAATCAACAAATGCTATGTTTTTCTAAAGCCAAAGAAGGAAAAGGGATTGCGCATTTTTTCGGGAGCTTTGTAAATTGTAGCCAGTGGCGGATCTTCATGGGAGCTCATGGTAGCCATGGCTCCCCCCAGATATCTAATAAACAAGGTTATCAAAATCGGGACTTTACTTCAGGTCGAAAGGGAGTAGCAAAATCGGAACTCGTAAAATCGCAATCAAAATCGAAGGATTTTACTCAAGGACTTTTGTAGAATCGATGTAGGATAGCAAAGTCGGGACTTGTAAAATCGCAATCAAAATCGAGGATTGTACCAAAACAAAAATAATGTTAAATATATGTTATAAATTGCATATAGTCATAAATGACTAAAGTTTAAAGTCCACAAAATACATATACATAAATGTGGGGGAAGTGAAAGAATGAAAAATTTTAGCCTTTTTGGTATTTATGGAATGGTCATGGATTCAAATCGGGTCAATTTACGAACTGTGTCAAAAATTAACCCTTATCAAAAAATGAACAAAATCCTTCAAAATCCTGCGATTTTATTGGATTTCACGATTTTGTGCGATTTTGATAAGATTTTGTCTGTTTTTGGGACTTTGCTATGGATTTGAGTCGTTGAAGCTACACAAAGTCGCAAAAACCAGGATTTTGGGACTTAAGTCGGGTTTTTGATAACAATGCTAATAAATACTAGATTAGGCATTATCTTTCATATGTTTCACATGCATCAATGCATCATAGTAGCGGATATTGGAAGCCTTTTCTATTGTGAGGTCATGAGTTCGAATCCCTGACAAGATTCAAACCAATGATCCTGACTCCTGAGGCAACAGTCAAGCACAACAACCACCTGCATCAAGTCACAATTTGTATCTAGAAATGAAAATACTTATATATATAGGTTATGAATATTTGGCACCCGCTGAAAATTTAGTCAAGATCTGCCACTGATTGTAGCCCAATGGGAGCATTATGGTAATAAATCAAACATAAAAAACTATGAATCGTGTATTTGAACCCTGGCATTTAGAAAATAGACATATCCTCCAAAGTTAAACCATGACAAGCTATACTACAGAATGCAATTTCAAACTACGTAATTAGCAATATAATAGAAAAATGCATGTCATGTTTTGGGCTGTACCGAAAAATGAAGAAACTTCAGAGACAACACAAGGGATATAAGCTAACTTTCATCAGAAGCATCAGTAGATAATTAAAAATAATTTACATAATCATTGAACGAATTATTACACTAGTAATTTAAAATTAATTTAGTTTAAATCTCAAAAAAAAAAAGCAAATTTTGGGGCATTCCGAGTTCCGAGAATTGAACTCGGGACCTCTCGCACCCTAAGCGAGAATCATACCACTAGACCAAATGCCCTTGCTGTTGACTGATTTCTGATCAAGCCAATTTCTTACACAGTCAGCGTAACTTAGATTCACGGCATGACAAGAACGGCTGCTTTTCCACAAACCCTCTTTCAGGTATACTTTAAAAAAAAAAATTCCTTTGATACCATTAATTAATAATTTTAATTAATTCATATCTTTTATAGAAATTAATTTTCTTCTGGGCAATCAAACATTGTTAATCATGTGATTGTCGAGAATTTTAAAATTCAATGAGTTTCTCATTCTTCATTGGAATTTTTTATAAATTTTTGATTTTTTTTCTAAAACAAATTTAGAACTATGTGTTGGATGTTGGAGCTTTAGTGTTTCACTGCACTTTACACGCACTCACAAAGATAGAGAGAGAGAGAGTTTGTTAGATCTGAACTTGGAAAACCAAGAAAACCAAGAAATTAGTGAGCTAAACTTTGCATCACTGTATTTTTATTATATTATATACTCAGTACACGTGTCACTCATGTATGAGTCAACAAATGTATGGAAAAGTTTAACTAGCTTATACACTTTATTTAACACACCCCCTTAAGCTAGTTTCTAACATAAAGCAAATAACAACAAAACATTTATCTAAACTAGTTTATTACAATCAACAACATTCAGTAAATTTCTCAGCTTCTTGAAGGCTTATGTCTTCACTGCCTTGGTAAAGATATCTGCTAACTGCACATCAGTTCTGCAGTAGCTCAACTTCAATCTTCCTTTAGTGACTTGATCTCTCAAAAAGTGATAACGAGCCTCTATGTGCTTGGATCTACCATGTGGAACAGGGTGCTTGGCCAAGCTAATGGCAGATTTGTTGTCCACAAATAGCTCCACCACACCTTGCCTTTTAATCATCAGTTCCGGCATCAAATTATCCAACCAGATAGCTTGACAAGCTACCATTGAAGCTGCGATATACTCAGCTTCAGATGAGGACAATGCCACAGCAGATTCCTTCTTTGAACTCCATGAAATGGGACCTGTTCCAAGAAGAAATACAGAGCCAACAGTGCTCTTTCTATCAGTTTTATCACCTCCTCAATCAGCATCAGTGAATCCATAGAGACCTTTCTCATTTTCCTTGCATTTACTAGGTAACAAAATTCCATATGTCAGTGTGCCTTTGACATATCTTAGAATACGTTTAGCAGCAGCTAGGTGAGAAGCTATAGGCCTGTCCATGACTCTGCTAATCAAACCTACACTAAAAACAATATCAGGTCTGGTGTTGCAGAGATATCTCAGTGCCCCAACCATCTGTCTAAATTCTGTAGCATCAACTTCTGGCTCTTCAGCATCTTTATCAAGCCATAATCTTGCTTCTGCTAGTGTTTGGGCACTGTTACAGTGCTGCAAGTTGAATCTTTTTAGTATATCAGAAGCATACTTCTTATGTGACAGTAGCACACCATCACTAGTACTTTTATATTCAATTCCTAGAAAGTAAGAGATCTCTCCTAAGTCTATCACTTCAAAGATATTCATCATTTCTTTCTTAAACTCAGTTACCTTTTCTTTATTATTTCCAGTAACCAATAAATCATCAACATAGAGACATAGAATCACCACATCACCACCCCCTGACTTCACATACACACCATGCTCAGAGATGCATCTCACATACCCCATGTTGATCAAACTCTTATCTATTTTCTTGTTCCAAGCTCGTGGAGCTTGCTTCAATCCATATAAAGCTTTTCTCAGTTTCAAAACTTTATTCTCACTTCCTTGTTTCACAAAACCTGCTGGTTGTTCAACATATACTTCCTCTTCCAATTCTCCATTCAAGAAAGCGGATTTTACATCAAGTTGATGTATCTTCCACTGTTGCATACTAGCATGAGCTACCACAACTCTTACAGTCTCAAGTCTTGAAACAGGTGCAAATACTTCTTCATAGTCAGCACCATGTCTTTGGAGGAATCCTCTAGCCACCAACCGTGCTTTGTACTTCACCACTTCACCTTTAGGATTAACCTTTACTTTGTACACCCATTTCACACATATTGCTTTCTTTCCTTTGGGTAATTCAACCAATTCCCAAGTCAAATTTTTCTCTATTGATCTGATTTCCTCTTTCATGGCTTCTAGCCACTTAGAATTCTTCATTGCTTCTTCCCAAACACTACATCTCTACTTATCACAATTTTATTATTCACAGGATTCACTAGTTTGTAACCACCATTTGAATGATAGCCCACCATAATCATCAATTCTCCTTTATCATCTAACTTAGTTCTCAGTTGATCAGGCACATGCCTATAGCAAACAGACCCAAATACTCTAAAATGTGATACATTTGGCTTGACACCTGTCCAAGCTTCCTCAGGGGTACCATTCTCCATTTTCTTTGTTGGACTTCTATTTATAATATACGCAATAGTATTAACAGCCTCTCCCCACCATGTCTTAGTCATGTTCTTACTTTTTAACATGTTTCTCACCATATTAAGCAATGTCCTATTCTTTCTCTCAGCAACCCCATTGTGCTGAGGGGTATAGGGAGGTGTTACCTCATGTGTTATTCCTTCATTTTCACAATATTGATTAAATTCAGTGCTGACATACTCCCCACCACCATCAGTTCTCATAATATCTATATTTTGACCATACTATTTTTCAACTAGGACTTTGAATTTTTTGAATACTTCCAGCACATCATTCTTCCTACTAATCAAATAAATCCAAAGTTTCCTAGTGAACTCATCAATAAATGTAACAAAATATTTGTTACCTGCTGGAGTTTCATGCTGTATTGGACCACACACATCTGAGAAGATCACCTGCAGCTTTCTCTTTGATCTACTTGCCACATTTGGATTGAAGGCACCTCTTGGCATCTTGCTTTCTACACATTTTGCACATACATCCTTTGGAACATGGATATGAGGGAAGCCTTTTACTACTGCTTTGCTTGCATCCTATTTAGATCACCAAAATTCAAGTGCCCATATCTGAAATGTCATAGCCATTCTTCTTTATCAACTGTTGTAGCTAAACACTACTGCATCATCACACCCAGTTCAACTTTGAATATCCTGTTTTTGGAGAGAGTTGCCCTCACCAATAACCTCTGTTCAGTGTCATACACCTTCATGGCCTTGTCTTCAAGAACCATCTTATATCCCTTCTCTAACAGCTGTCCAATACTCAACAAGTTACTCTTCATTCCTGGCACATAGAGCACACCAGTAATGAAGAACAACGAACCATCCTTCTTTCTTATCATCACCTTCCCCACACCTTCCACCTTCATGGTTCTATCATCAGCAAATCTTATTCTGCTCTTGATTGAGAAATCTAGTTCAACAAACCAGTCCTTCCTTCCTGTCATATGAGTTGAACAACTTGTGTCTTGAAACAAATGCTCACCATTCTCACCTTCCTCCTTAATTGTCGCCATTTGCACCATTTCATCACTACTCTCCCTTTCTTCAATAGCCATCAACAGAGATTCCTATATCTTCTCCTCTTCTTCAGCCATTTTAGCATCATTACCATTCACATTGTTGTAGCACTCATCAGCAAAGTGTCCATATTTGTCGCAGTTATAACACTGTATCTGGCTTTTATCAAATCTCCTCCCTCTCCCTCTAAAACCTCGACCACCTCTACCTCCTCTTCCTCTATAATTCTCATTACTACTATTTCCTTGTTCATTATTGCTATTATTTTCACTAGAATTTCCTTTAGCAGAGTTTGAGTTACTGTAATTACCTCTTCCTCTTCCTCCTCAGTAATTATTTCTGCCTCTGCCATGTCCTCTTTGATTTCCACCATATTTGTTGCCTGTTTGTGCAGCTAGTGCTTGCTCCATGCTAGGCTTCACCGTTCTCTTCTCATTCATTCTCTGTTCATGCGCTTCAAGATATCCTTGAAGTTCGTCTATCGTCATTGTTGACAGATCTTTCGCATGTTCAATCGCCACCGTAATTTGATCGAATCGCGAAGATACCGATCGCAAGCTCTTCTCCATGATCGATTCATCAGACAACGTTCCACCGCAATACAGCATCTGATTCGTCATAGTTTGGACTCTAGTGAAATATGCAGCAATCGATTCACTCTCCTCCATTCCTAGCAATTCATATTGTCTTCTTAGGGTTTGAAGACGCACCTTCGTCAATTTCTGATCTCCGGCATAGGAATTCGCAAGAATGTCCCACGCTTCTTTGCACGTTTTAGATCTGGCAATTTTCTCAAAAATTGCAGGATTCACACACTGATGGAGGATACACAAACCTTTCCAATCTTTCTTCTTCGAATCTTTGTGCGTTGTTTGTTGCGCAGCTAATGCGGCCGCCGGTAACGGAGTCACTCCGGTCTGCACCAAATCCCACACATCTTGATAACCGAGGATCGCCTTCATCTTCATACTCCACTGATCGTTATTTCTTCCGTCGAGGATCAGAAAATTCGCCGGAAATTGGTCGTTTGTCGTTGTTGTTGCTCTCTCACTGATTTTGTCACAATTGAGATTTTCACTCACTTTTCTCACGCTGGATTCTCTTTCAAAGCTTCAACGATGCTCTGGATACCATATGTCAGAGCTTTAGTGCTTCACTGCACTTTACACACACACTCACAAAGATATATATATATATATATATATATATATAGAGAGAGAGAGAGAGAGAGAGAGAGAGAGAGAGTTTGTTAGATCTGAAATTGGAAAACCAAGAAATCAGCGAGCTAAACTTTGCATCACTGTATTTTTATTATATACTCAGTACACGTGTCACTCATGTATGAGTCAGCAAATGTATGGAAAAGTTTAACTAGCTTATACACTTTATTTAACATTGGAAACTCTGCCTTCACGATAGTCCGCCTTTAGTTTTTTTCTTGACAAAAGTAAAACGATAGTCATTCATTCAAATTGATAGAATACATCAAATCTAACAACATCATAAACATCGCTAAAGACGTAATGACATCAGATAGAATAACATTACAAACTTTGCTAAAAACGTAAAGAGTGGATTTTCGAACAAACTCACAACACTCAATTAATAGCATACAACGACAAAATGTGTACAAATAATATGATAAAATTTAAATCACCATAACACTCATGCTCTCGGGTATGCAACATTGACGCCCAAATCATTGATTGAATTTGTGATTCACTAAAGTTGATCTGTTAATACACGAAATCAAATGACGCCACACAAGATGATGAACAACGCAACGCCGCACTCAAACGACGAAATCACAAAAAAAGAAAAAAGAAAAAATTTAATATATGTGAAAATCACTTATTAAACAAAAACGATGCAGATGGGTGATTGTAGGTCAAAAAATGACCTAAAATCACCTCTAGTGAAAGAGATAGTTTAAAGAGAAAGTGTTTTTTTGAACAAGTTTAAAGAGAAAGTGTTGTTACTGAAAAAAACTAGGGCCGGCTTGATTAGTGGGGTCACCTCTCCTTGTAGGGATTTGAACCGTTATTCAACACGTTGCGAAATGTGAAAGCCAACCATCATTAGTACTTTTGTTTGAGTTCTTAACTTTGTGTTGGAATGTAGATCATTATTATGAACATTTTTACTCCAAATAATAATAGTAATTTGATTCAAGTAAATATCTATTGATGCTTCTGATGAAAGTGCTAGTGACTTTCTGAAACTGTTGGTCTAGTAAGTGAAGTTAGCTTATATCCCTTGTGTTGTCACTGAAGTTTGTTCATTTTACAGTATAGCCCAAAACATGACAGCTTTTTTCTATTATATTGCTAATTACCGTTATAATGACATAGTTTGTAATTGCATTCTGTAGTATAGCTTGTCCTGGTTTAACTTTGGAGGATATCTAAATTTAATTCCTGTTTATGCATGAAATTGCGTGCATTAGTCAAACTGTGTCAATTTTGCTAAACGCCTAGAAACAAATGCATGGTTCATTGATTTTTATGATTGGTTTATGAGCCGAGTCAGCCCAATGGCTACAAAGCCCTAAAAAAATGTGCAATCCATTTTCCTTATCAGGCTTTAGGTAACCAAAGCATTTTATTGATTGGTTCTTTCTGTTTGTGATGCTTTATTCAGTGGTGAAATCAATCCTTTCAATTGCTGATTGTTGTCGTTAATGTTAATGTTGACTTGATGAATGAAATTGAATCGAAATCAAGTGGTGTGTTTAATTAAATGGAGGATGAGGAAGGGAGTGACAGTGGTTTCTGTGACTGTAGGGATGACTTGTTTCGAGATCAAGAGTTGCTTGCAAAAGGATATACTCATCTTATCCAAATGGGCCATGGATCCTATCTTCCTACCAAGGTAGTTTCAAGCATTATTTCCTTCTTTCTAGTCTCTATCTCTCTTAGTTCTATCTTCTCAGTTTCAGAAATAGTTACAATTGCGTGCCAATTTCGTATCTGTTTTTCTTAGCATGCATTCAAACTCTGTATCTTTTTTCTTAGTCTAACATATTCAATAATGAGAGATACCCTCAAATTTTTCCAATAGTGCAATCTGTTCATGTGAAAGTTTACCATTAGAGAATTCATCCTTTTTTCTAATGTGATAGTGTGTTTTAATTTTTGTGTTGATAAGGGCTATGAAAGTTCATGCATGCAGCGACATTTTAACTCTAAACATTTTATGAATGAGCTTTATTGCCCTCTTCTGGAACCACGGCTGTTAGTACATGTAAAGAAATTTAGTAAAAGGAAGATAAAAATTTGGAGAAATATGTAGATAAACCTACGTACTGTGATCTATTTTCACTGAAAAAAGGCTTAAGGGCATAACAATGTTACTTTTGTATTAGAAGTATATATAAGAATACTTTTATGTATAATGTAGAAGATACTTCTCTTTTTACGAAGTTAATTTTGTCGGTAACTTATTGCAGTCTGAAGGAGATGGTTCAATGGCTGTAGACTACTTCAGTTTTTCTTCCAGTATTGCAGACCACCTCAGATCTGCTTCTCTTGTCATTAGCAATGCAGGTATGCTTGTAGACCTCATTAGAATGCATAGTCTCTCCCAAAGTTTCATCCGATTCCCTGCCTCCTGTACTAACAGCTAATATATTTCGAAAAAATAGAATCCTTTCACGTTTTCCACTCACTACCAACTCTGTAGTTTGTTAGAAACTTACATCTAAGTTGATATAGCATTTTTTCTCTCCTATCTAAGATTCGTTATTACTTTAGTTATCCTTGGCGTTTTATCGAGCTATGTAGGACCGGTACTTCAAATTAAAGGTGTGTCCAGTGTCCAACACCAACAAGCAACAACACATGTTAAATTTAGTTATTCTATTTTCTCAAACTACTACTAGTGTCTACACGGGTTCGTATCGTCTCCGGTGTCTATGTGGTGTTTTATACCTATCAACCGTTCATCTCTCTCAAGACACACCCTTTTCTTATTGTGAAAGTTGGTAAACTGATACTGTTTTGTAGACGACGAGTTCTCCTACAAATTTTTGAAATCAGGCAGGTTTTTCCGATTGATAAGAACTTTTTCTCGATTGAAATTAGCTTGGGATCCAAGGGCTAGAGCGGAATCAATGCACCTCCGGTTCCATTTACGTGTCAAGAGTAGAGGCAAGGGTTGACTAGTAACCTCTGCAGATATAGATGACTCATATACAAAGAAACATGGAAAACTAGATGCACCTTGCTGCTCTAGGATAATTTTTGCTTATAAGCAATTGGACTGATTTTTCTCCACAATATCATGAGGTCCATAAAATCTAGAACTCAGCTTCTGATTCACCCTTTTAGCCGAATTTCTCAATTTGTTACGATGTACCTCTAGAAAAAAAAATATGTATCCTACCTGGAATTCTACTTTTGCCTGTGCTTGTCCTAGTTGTGCATTTTGTTTCACGCCCAAATCAAATGATCCTGCAATTCATCCAACATTTTTTTCTTTCAAGTTTCAACCATCAACATGTTTTTTTTAATCTTAGTTCTTTCCGTCGTAAATATTAGTGGCCATAGAATGAAAGACTAATTTCAGCAAACAGAAAGCAAACAATACTCCACATTTATTATTTGAAGAAAAGGAAAATAACACACACATCTTACATTGATGCAGGGCAAACAACTAGGAGTCTAACACACTTATTATCACATACACGACATTTACATTGTTAAGAAGAAAAATTAAACATCAATAACACAAGTTTTCACATATATGCATGATGAACATGAACATATAATGATATATTGTGTACACTAATACAAAAATTAAATTAATGAAAAAAATTAGAAAGAATATATGAAATCTTTGTCTTTTATTCCGTTGTGAAGTTTAGTGACGAAGAAATTAGACAAAAATTTCATTTTTTCTCATGCTTATCTCGGTTATTATTGACGCTTTTTCTCGAAGTGACATACTAGTATTGCAGTATGTCGTGAAGAGCGGGCCAATCATCCTTGATTCGCTTTATTCTACCACCGACGATAAAGTCACCACTAATTGTATGTGGGGAAAAATTGATTCGTGCATAATATTCTCCTTTGAAAATGTAAGCTTCATGTTTAACATGGGAAGAAAAAGCTGCATCAATTCCAAATTCAAAGACTGTACCAACCAAACTACGAAAACCACCACGTATAGTCTGATAAGATATGACATAATATGTAGGGTCATCATAGTCTATACGGGCATATTTTTTTCCTTTGAATAAGAAAACATATTTCTCTGTAGATCTTATTGCAGCATCTATTCCTCCTTTGCGAAGCGATGTTCTCTCGAGACAAGGAAACATCTCAGTGATTTTAACTGGACCTCTAAGTAATTTGGAACGAGCGTAGTCTATTTTCGCACATTCTTCTCCAGAGAATATGAATGCTTCGTTGTGATCAGTATTAAAAGCACAATCGATTACATTTTCAAATGGCATTTTGGCAAGCATCGGAAACCCATCAGAAATACAGTTCGGTCCTTCAATGATTTCTTTTTTCTCGGCTCCCGGTGCATAATTCAAAACCACATAGCATTCTTTCACGAAAATGTAACATTCATTCAACTTAGATGAACGGAATGCAGCATCTATGCTATGATATGGCATTTTTCTTATTGGAAGATTTATTTATCTATTTTAAGCCAAGGGATAGGTTACTATATACCCTAAGTTTTTTCTTTAGCTTACCGGTTATGTGAACATATAAAATAAAAAAAATTTAAAATTGATGCCCAAAACACGTTAGGACACGTTTGCATGAAGCATTGACGTTAATTTTTTAAAGACCCTCCTTCATCAAAGGATTTGAAACAGACCCCTTGAATATTAATCATATTGCCAGCTAAAAATGTGGGATGTATCATTTTCTACGTCGATTTATCTATATTATTTGCAACTCGTTTTCAATGGATGATGCAAGAGGAAAATTCAAAATTGTAAGTGCAACTAACAATGATAGGTTTGGTCTCTTTAAACAATTGGTTAGTCACCAATATAATTATTATAATTAAATTCAACTTTTTTTTTTAAGGAATTCAACTTGTCCAGTATATATTAAAGAATGACCACGGAAATTAACAAAGTCTACTTTTGGAGGTTTGACTTTATGTTGTGCTATGCAATTTTTTATTTTTTTTTTTACAAAAGTTGTTAGGAAACATGACAATAATGGGAACAAGAGAAAAAAAACTTAAACTTGTACTGTACTATATTGATCAATGTGAAATCAGGACCGGCCTAAGGATAAGGCCACTAAAGTCCTCGCTTTAGGCCTGCCAGCAAAAGGAATATTTTTCATTAAATTTAGCCAAAATTTTATATGGAATAAGGCCTCATGCGGAGGCAAAAAAGATTTCATATAACAAAACTTGTTTTATGCCTCTCACTTAATTTTAAAAATTATTGGTCCGGCACCGTGTGAGATTGTACTAAATGATGGAAAGTTACCCCGTACGTCTCAAAAAAAAAAATGATGGAAAGTTGCTAAAAATTATTACACCTAGCCTTAAAACTAAGTAACAACATTCTTGCACAACAAATTGAAAATTTTTGTTTTGACATCCATTGTTTCTTAGAAACATGGAAATGATAAAAAAAACCTCCGGCGATAGTTAACTATTGCTGGCGTATAAACAGAAATCCGGCGGTAGTTAACCACCGCTGGGTTTTGTTTTTGTCATTTTCATGTGTTTCTAGGAAACTATTGTGAGAACAACAACTTTACAACAAATTTCACCAGGTCTATAAACTATTCTGATATGTGTAACACCATAAACCCTTAAAGCGATAAATCAAGCAAATAATATAAATCATACAAAGGATTTAGATGCCACTTCTTTTATAAGTCCAAACATGCATAAATAATTTTTTCAAAACATCGCAGTTGAATAATATCATAACATCTCATCAACAGCTAAATAAAATCTCCAAGTAGTCATGTCACATATATCATAATACATCAGCAAAATAAATCTCCAATCTCAACATACTGGAGTGACAAATCTCATAAAGTCATAAAACATGAAAACAACAGACAGACATCCTAATCAGATCCCGACACACCAAGACTCCAAAAACACAAGACGAGGTAGCTCCAAAGCTAGCCTCAAGCTTACTCACAGCCAATCAAAGCAACTGACATTGTACGTCGTCTACCCATCTATACAAATAAGGAAGGCAGTAAACCAAATGACCATTGGGGGTTAGATAACATTCCACAATTAAAGTATAATCAAATGAAATTAAACGACATAGTTAATTTCAAACGATTAAATCACGCTTCATTCAATTATTCACAACAACCCAACATCATTAAACATCAAACATACAAGCATAATAATGCAACAAGTACACTTTCAACATCTTCACATATTTCACCAAACACATAAATCACCAAGTTCACAAAGCACATAATCAAATATGACACATTTAACCAATTATCAAATGTAAGCAATGTGCGCAGACACGACTCTATATGCATGTGGTACTGATCGTCACCAAGGTCGTCATCTTAGATACAACTATATAATAGTCGTCGTCATTTGAATACAAACTATTCTGGTCCTCTTCATTGGATATAAAGATCCTAGTCGTCTTCTTTGGATATAAATATCCTACTTTTGGATGCATGAATATATGACTCAATAATGCATACGTTCAACAACAAATCGTCATCATTTTTTTCTTCATTTTTCATACATGCATTGATCATCAATAATGTCGTCATTTTGCATGTAAGAATTCATCAACACTAATAAATCATCATCATTATAATCGTCATCATAATCATCACCAACAACAATCAACTCAAAGAAACAACAAAGTTCCAAAATCACCTTTTTACATAAAAGACGGACAACTATCCACATCATCACATTCATCATATTAAACACTCAATCATCATTGATTAATTCTTATTCTATCATATCATCATTAACACAAAGCCATTTACAAGTCATTTAACCATAAACATCATTTTGATAAAGTTCGTCTATTTTTATAACTTTCATCATTTTCTAAGTAATTCACCAAAGACAAGGCATACACATTCATAGACAACATCCAATTAATGTTAACTCCAAAAGACAACATCCAATCCATTCCAAAAATCACATCAATATGGAACAAAGGAAAACAAACCAAATCCAATTCAAAATCCATGTTAGCAAAGCTAACAAGACACTTAGCACAAACTAATGAAGTAGTCACCGATCCATTGGTTAGGGTATCGATGACCATCCCTCTCAACATCGGAGTCAAAACAAGATTCAAACGTTCCGCACAATTAAGCGAGATAAAAGAATGTGAAGCACCTATATTAATCATTGCAATCAATGGAGTACTATTGATAAAACACATACCTATAATCAGATTACCTGACTGCTCCACCTCCTCTCATTCAAAGTAAAGACTTTAACACATGCCCTCTCCTTCTTCGGCGTCGTACACTTCATTCTAATATGGCACGTTTCACCACAATTGTAGCACACTATCTCCTTTCCCTTGCACTCATAAGACTTGTTACCTGCTTTTCCACACTTGAAACAACTATCACCCTTCTTGCAATTATTAGAATAATGTCCAAGACCTCCACACTTGTAGCACCTCTCATCACCTACATTCAGCTTGGAGCCACCACCAACATCTTTCTTCTTCCCTTTGTCCCTACCATAAGGCTTCCAAAAACCATGACTTTTCTTTTTCTTATCATTCAGATCATTGTAGTAATTAACCTTAGCCTTCCCCGCCTCATCGAACATCCTACACTTGTTATACAAAGTGTCAAAATCACGGATCTCATGAAAGCATACGTACTGGTAAATCTCAGGTCGCAACCCACTCTCAAACTTCACACACTTGGACACCATAGCATCTTCGACATTGATATAGGGACAAAACCTCAACAACTCTTTAAACTTAGCGGCATATGTAACGCCCACTTTGATATTTAATTATTTTTATTAAGTTAGAATCTATTTATGTTATTTATTTATATATATGAGGTGTTAGTATTTTATTATGTGGCATTATTCTATTATTTATTAGAATATGAGAATTATTAGTGTAAGTAGAATTGGAGGTTAGAATAGAAATAAGAATAAGTTATTGGACCTAAATAGATTTAGGAAGAGTGATTAGTATTATAAATAAGGAAGCTTAGGTTAGAAAGAGTTTTTGACGTTAAACCGCTTTTTGGAGACCACTTTTTGGAGAAAGAGGAGAAAGAGGAGAACTCAGAGAGAGAACCCTATGAACGAAGAACGCTGCTTTTGATTCCAGAAAAACTATCTAAGGTAAGGGTGAGACTATCTTTCACTAATATTAGGTCTGTGAATCATTAGATTGCATATAACATGCTTTAGGATGAGTTTGTGAGATTATGAGAAATTAGGGTTGTATGAACATATGGGTAGTGAAGGGTTTGTGTTTTCCTTTAATGTTTTCGTGATCTTTAATGAAGTCATGCTAAATTCATGCTTTAATTTGATTTGTTAATTTGTTGTTGTGATTTTGTGTCGATTAATTCGTCTCTAACAAGTGGTTTTGAAATCGAGAAATCTGAAATTAAAGGAATTGCCGTTTTTAACTTGATGAGTGTTCTGTGATAAAAATTAATATTAGAATTATCGTTATATTTTCCATCATAACCGTTTCCCACCAATTTAATTCAATTGGAACTAAATTCAGTGTAGTTAAGATGCTTTGTGTAGCTAATTTGATTTGATATTGCACATGTATATATTACATATTTGTCTGCATTTTCACAGTTAAGAATACTTATTGTTTATAGAAGATACTAATGTACGAGATACTTCTTGCGTGATGCCCTTATAAATTCTAATTATGTGAAGATTAGACCTTGTTTTAAATTAATTCAATTAAGTTCAATCATCTATTTTTCGGCAGTTGGTATCCTATAATAGAGATTAGTTATATGAATGAGTATTTGGGTCATTATGTGCTGATCTGTTTTTGCTTCAATCTTACTGAATATATACATGTTTATAAATTATATGAATTTGAAGTTCCACTTTATATTTAACGTGTATATAGAGCATGTATATATATGCACTTTTTATTTTATTTTTTTTACGAGTTGCTAATATACGATAGTGATGATTGATATAGTACATTATGTATTATAGTGATTTAATAGATATGATAGTCGTAATTGAATTATTTTTAAATGTGTTTGGAATAATATTTGATGATGTGTAATTGATGTGTTATTTGATGATGTATAACTGATGATTTATTTAACGAGATGTAATTTATGAATTATTTGACTAAGTGTAATTTGTGAATTATTTAATGATGTGCTATTTAAAGATGTGTGATTTAAAGATGGGTATATAAAGATGTGATATTGTTATTTATGCACTATATGTGTTAATTATGCTGCTTATGTTGATGCGATGTTTAAGATGTTGATGTTTATCATTTGATACTGTTAAGTTATGATGCCGATATGATGTGACTTTATAAGTGTTGCATATGTTGTTGTTGATCTTATTTAAGATGTAAGTGTCGGTCTAAGTCAAGAGTTGTAAGATGTTCATGAAGTTTCTAAGACGTAAGATGTTGAGTCCATGCATACTCATTTAAAGATGAGGGCTCATGCCCTGGAGCTTTTGCTCAACCACGACGATGGAGCTTTTGCTCAACCACGACGATGGGGGCTTTTGCTCAACCACGACGATGGAGCTTATGCTCAACCACGACGATGAGGGCTTATGCCCTAGGAGTATATTTATGCTCAACCACGACGATGATGGCTTATGCCCTAAAATGGTACCACATGCATTTGCATTTCATGATGATTCAAGATGGTTTAAGACGTTAAGAGTTGCATAGTCGAGTCTAGATGCATTGTCAGGTCAAGTTGTTAAGTTGTGATGTTTTAACGAATTACTTTGTGATGCCTTTTAGTATGATGATATGTGACGATGATTGTGACTGTTATATGATGATATATTGCTAAGATGAAATGATGATGTCTATGTATTTGATTATAATTGTTAAATTATAAGATGTTTATATTGTTAAATGTCATTTATGATTTATGAGCTTAATATTATTGTTTGAGAAACCTCACCCCTTCTGCTTGAAAATGTTGCTCTTCGTATGGGTAACTTGCAGGTGATCAAGATTAGGTGTGGTCGTGAGTGGACTCCTCACAGTGTGTCTTTAGGTGCTCTGATACGTAACGGGATGGGAGTTTTGACATTGTTTCTATTCCTTACGTATTGTTTTAAGAGATTTATAATGAAGTTGTTGGATTTGAACTAATTATTATGTTTTAGACTATTTATGAGACTTTTATGATGAGGCCTTCGTGCCAAAGACTATTTATGATGTTGAAATATTTCCGCTGCGAGATTTAAAAGATTATGTTGTTATATTTTTGAAGGATAAATTATTATCTATTCCATTTACGATTTTTAAGAAATGTGACATTCCGTTTTATGATGAAAAACTCTGATTTTATTTAAGAAATTTTTACGTTGGGAAAACGGGGTGTTACAGCATACTCCACAATTGATATGCTATCCTGCTTCAGCTGCAAAAATTCTACCTCCTTCTTGTTTCTCAAATCTTCTAGAAAGTACTTCCTCAAGAATTCACCCTTGAATCTCTCCCAAGATACCACTTCACCACCTGCCTCTAGTATCCTCTTAGCATTATCCCCCCAAAATTCGGCCTCCACCGCTAGTATATGCATAGCCAACCTCACTTTCTAGTCGTAACTAGTAACTATAACACGAAAGATCCTCTCCATACCTTGCTTCCAAGTCTGCACTCCTTCTGGATCATGCCGACCCTTGGACTTTGGTTCTCTCTCTCTCTCTCTCTCTCTCTCTCTCTCTCTCTCTCTCTCTCTCTCTCTCTCTCTCTCTCTCTCTCTCTGATTTCATCCGCTGCATACATACTCTGTTTGAAACTCTGTTTTCAGCTTTAGACTCTAACCAGTTTACAAGCTCTTAGAAAAAGTTTGAAAAAGAAAACATAATTCACCCTCACTCCCTTGCGTTTTTCTCACCTTCAGTCTTTTTATGAAAACCGCTCAGATTGGATTTTGGATTCAGTTTTCAAAACGAAATCAAATTGAACCAAACCTCTTAGATACTTTTTAATACTTATTTTTTGAAGGAAAATATATTTGAATACTTTATTTATTCTTTTATTAGTACTATAAATTACATTAATCTATTATATCTACTATTTGTTGGTTTTAATATTAATTATTAGTTCAATTCAATACTTTATTTATTCTTTAATTTAATCTATTTTATTTACCAATTCCTTTATTCAAGCATAATAAATCACGTTTATACTGTAATATTAATATTAATAAAAAAATTATAATTTGTAATTTGGATATCTACAAACCAATCCAAATTAAACTATGTTAATTTGGATCAGATCAGATTAGTTAAATTCATCATCCAAATTGAACCACGTTTATTTTTTTTCTTTGGATCAAATGGGTTTTAACCACAAAACTGCACCGCAAAAAGTCCTACTCATTGTGGGACGGGGGACTCCCTATTTTATCTCTTATTTCTGTCCATAGTGATAGTAAAATTAGTACCAAAAGTGAACACTTCTAAATTCACTACACAGAAAGCAGAGAGAGTACTCACATATTTATAACATTAAGGAGAAAAAATTCACATACTTATTGTCACATACATGATGTTTACATTGTTAAGGACAAAAAATTAAACACAGCACTAGTAGAATATTAAATTACTGAAGTAAATTAAGAAAGAAAACATGAAATATCTGTCTTTTATTCGGTCACCATGTTTAATTTAGAGACCAAGAAATAACAGAAATATTTCAATTTTTCTGTCAGCAATCATAGACATTAATTTCTCTTTTTCTTGAAGAGACATACCATTACTTATAGTAATGTAATATGTCATAAAGAGCAGGCCAATCTTCATTGATTAGCTTTATTCTACCATCTACAATAAAGTCACCATCAGATTTCTCCGGGGAAAAATTGAATCGTGCATAATATTCTCCTTTGAAAATGTAAGCTTCATCTTTAACGTGCGAAGAAAAAGCTGCATCAATTCCAAATTCGAAGACTGTACCAACCAAACTACGAAAACCATCACCAATAGACTTAGGAGGTGTGATATCCTCGGTCTGATATTCCATACGGATATATTCATCTCCTTTGAATAAGAAAACATATTTCTCTGTTGATCTAATTGCAGCATCTATTCCATCTTTAAACGCTGTTTTCTTAAGACAAGGAAACATGGCAAGGATTGAAATTTGACCTATTAGCAAGCTACCGTCGGTTGAAATTTTGGCACTATAATTTCCAGAGAAGATGAATACGTCATGGCCATCGGCATCAAAGGCACAATCTATTTCATTTGCAAAAGACATTTCAGCAAGAACTGGAAAGCCATTAAAAATATTAATCGGCCCACTGATAACGTCTTTCTTCTTAGCTCCTGGAGCATAATTCAAAACCACATACTTTTCTTTCACGAAAATGTAACATTCATTCATCTTAGATGAACGGAATGCAGCACTTATGCTATGATATGGCATTTTTCTTGTGGGAAGATTTATTTCTTTATAAGGTATGGGATAGGAAATGCTTTTCCTCTAGTTTGTGAAGGACTCGGTTTATATAAATAAGATGATTTGAGAATGGGTCATAAGATTTTTCGTGCTCTGAATGAATCAATAAAGTTGTGCCATTTTAATTGTTGGAATGTCTTTTTTCTTGTATTTTTTGTTGAAAATTTTCATTCATAATTAAGGTTCTCTAAAAATATACTTTTAATATATTAATAAAACGAGTTAAAATGAAATATTTATACAATATTAACTACTAATATCCTAGATGGTCACCTCTCCCATCCATGCTCAAAGCCACTTACTACCTAACCGTTTATGTGAATAAAATAATAAATTTTTTGAAAAGAGATGCTTAAAACACGTTTGGACACGTTTGCATGTGACAAATCTGAATCTCATTGTTCAATCATGGAAGCTAGCTTTTTCTTCAAAGGATTGTCTAAAGCTTAATATCATCTTGCCAATCCTGCATTTGAAACAGTTGAAAATTAGATGTACAATGCCAGAGAAAGATCAAGAAAGTTGAGTGCAACTAACAATGATTGGTTTCGTCTCTTTAAGCTATTATTATTTATTTTTGTCAGAGAGAGTCTCTTTATTTAAACTATTTGGTTGGTCCCCCAATATAATTATTACTTAAATTCAAATTGCTCAATATAAAAGAATGACCAAAGGAAATTAAGGAAGCTATTTTTGGAGTTTGACTTTCTGTTGTTGGTGGAGCACAATGTGTATTTTTTGTTACAAACAAAAAGAGGAGAGATGTTTTAATTAAATATATGTTTTGTTCAAAAGAAGAGGTGTGAGATGAGATGAGGGATTTTAATTAAATACATGTTTGGTTCACAAGGGAAAATGAGTGATTTTAAAATTAATTTATTATTTTACCCTTAAACTTAATAATCAAATATACTTACGGTTCACATTGGAGGAGATCTGAAGTAGCGGTTGACAACAAAAACTAGAAGTACGGTTAGAAGAGTGGTTTTTACATGTAACAAATAAGAGTGATAGATAATCAAATACTCCCTCCGTTTCAAAATGAGTGTGGCTTTAGTCCATTGCACACAGATTAAGGAATGGAATGAAATAATCATTAGACATAACACTTTTACTAAACTGCCCTTACTTTATAAGAAAAAGACAAACTTAAAGTTGCATTGACAATTGTGTGAGAGAAAAGTTGGAGAGGGTAAAGTTGGAAGAAAAAAATTAAAGTTGTATTGGAAATCTAAAGCGACATTCATTTTGAAACAAATTTTTTTTGCTAAAGCGACACTCATTTTGAAACGGAGGGAGTAATAAAAGTTGTTATAAGGATAATATTATAACTTATAAATAATAATAGTTGTTACAAGATAATATAACTTAATAATAATAATAATAAAACTTGTTACAAGGATAATATTGATTTTAAATTAATTTAACGATAATCTTGGCAATGAAATAAAATTTTAAAGAGATTTTTTCCCTCCCCTCCGAAAAACTCAAATTTAGGGGAAGTAAAAAGTGGGTCTTGAAGGAATTTTGCTCCCCTCCTCTTCCATCCTTTCCCTTCTAAAAATTGAATCAAATACGTTTTGGTGAAAGAAGTTTTGGAATGGATTAGAGATGAGCTAGCAAGGGTCATGATGTCTTAAATTGCAAGAAAGAAACATCGAGATGGAATGGGTTTGAGCAAAGGAAGCAAGTGATCAAAACTAGGGTTTTGACATGTTTGAGCTTGGAGCTTGGAGCTGCTATGAGAAACATGATTAGGTGAGTTCCATAGATAGATATCCTACCCTTGGGATTATGTTTATGCCATGTAAGAATAACATGAAAATTCTACGTTTTCAAGTATTATGTTTAGTTCCCCTTTTTAGCTATGCTTGTTATACTTGCCAATACTTGTTATGAAAATGTTTTACAAGTTTCCTATGACCTCTAGAGTCATAACATGCATAGAGACACTTGGTTTTGAGGTTTTTGGGTCAAAAATACCAATTATGCAGGTGCTGGACTGTCAATACTCGCCACAGCGAGCAAGGAGCTCGCGAGGCGAGCAGAATGGCAGAACTGGGGGTGTTACTCGCCTCCAACTCGCCACAGCAAGCAGTCAACTCACCATGGCAAGTAGAACTACTCGTGAGGCGAGTGAGCAGTACCCAGGTATTGTTTGCTCGCTTCTCGCATTGTTGGCATGTTCCGGCTTAAGTTTTCTTCAAGCAATCTTTTTATAAGATAAACCCCTCAAACCAAGGTCCTAAATGATAATCTTTTACAAGGCTTTCATGTGAATGAAGCAAGTATTTGGTATAGAAAATCAAGCATGGCAAATTCACTACTACAAAATTGGGAAAATATAGCGCCTCATAAATAGCGCTTTTAACACTAAAGCGCCATAAATTAAAACATGGAGGTCTTAGCTAGCGCTTTTTTGAAAAAGCACTATCTATCCTTTTAAGTATATGTAGCGTTTTGTATTGAAAACGTCAGTATAGGTTAAATAAAAATAATAGATATTTAAATAAAAAATATGATTAATCGTATATGGCGCTTTTTATGAAAAGCGCTATATATAAATCAACCTTAAATAGCGCTTATAAGTTAAAAAAAGTGCTATTGTATGCTTGAGAAAGATAACGTTTATAGGTTAAAAAAAGCGCCATTTTATAAAGTGATTTAATGTACATTAACTAACAGGTCCCCTGTTCGATCCCCTGCATAGCATATTTCAATTTTTTTTTTTTGAATTTTAATGAAAAATGGATTGCAATAACAAAGCACGCCTTTTTTTTATATAAAAAAAAGCACACCTTTTTTTTAAATATTTTTATCATATATATATTATATATATAACAAACTAAATCCAAACTTTTTCAAAAAAACAAATTCAAACTTTTTCCAAAAAACAAATCCAAACTAAAAAAACAAATCAAATATATAACAAACTAAATCCAAACTTTTCCAAAAAAACAAATCCAAACTTTTTCCAAAAAAACAAATCTAAACTAAAAAAACAAATCTAAAAAAACAAATCAAAATTTCCAAATCCCACTAAATCCTACTTTTCCATAAATAAATCATATCCTCGCAAAAAAAAAAAATTAAAATACCCCATACACTCTTAATAATTGAATGGAAGTGTAGTAGTCAATATTTAGAAAGAAAATAGAGTTTTTTAGAGAGAATAAGAAATTAGAGTGCGAACGGGGTATTAGTAAAATTGGGTAGAAAAGAGATGTAGTTAATGAGATGAGGAGTGCTTTAATGAGTTAAGTAGAGGGGAGTGTGAATAGCAAGACGGTGTAATTACAGAAATAATAGTAACAAATTCGAGAGGTGATAGTAATTTGAAAAGATTAGTAACAAACTTAGAGGACAAATAGGAATTTAAAAAGATTGGTAACAAACTCAATTAGAGTTTATAAATAGAGAAGAGAATTAGAGAAGAAGAGTACCCAAGGAAGAGAGAAACAAAGCGGCAAAAGAAAAACTAGGGTTATGGAGAGAAGAGGCAAAGAGGAATAACTAGAAGAACCTAGAGAGAGATTTCACCGTAGGAATTCATCACTTTTGCAAACTAGAGGTAAGGGGGAGTCTCTATTCATCATAAGGGTTGTATAATCATATGGGTAGTGAAGGGTTTTGTTTTCCGTAACTTTTCATGATTTTTAATGAATTTATATTTAATTTGTATTCTAATTTATCGCTATAATTATATGTTTAATTTATTTGGGATAATATGCTATTTGTGCTTAAATTTTGTTCGTGTTAAGTGTATGCATCTTAGTTTGAGTGCGGTAAATTATTTGATTTCCTTTATGTTTGTCGTTCAATATCGTTACATGGTGTTGATTATAACCTGCCTATTGTTTGTCTTATGCGTATATGTTTTGTCCATCACCGATCATGATTAAATTGATATATGTGTCTTTATGACTATGTGTTGTGGTTTCCAAATTTAAAAAAAAAAACGAATCAAATAAAGTTTTACAGAATAAATTCAATCGTTTTCTTTCTGCCATGCTATTCAGTTGTTTATACATGTGCACCGCAACTTTGGATCCAAATTATAACCAAAATTGGTTCAAATTTATTTAGTTAATTAGGTATATCTCTATTGTACGATGCATCTATAGAGTTGGAGGCCTTACCATAATTCATTTATTCTTCCTTATTTTTATAGGTAATGATCCAATAAGTTATTAAAATATAAAAGTAAGAGAATTTTAAATTTAGAGTTAATTTAAGAAAAATGGGTGGGCTAAGAACTCTATGAGATTTTGAATAAGATGGACCTTAGTTTCTCCTAGTTTAGTTTGACCTTATTATATAAATTACTATACAGCAATCATGTCTAACTGTGACGGTACTGTTAAGCTCATTCAAAGAATATATAGGAAAGAAGTTTAGTTACTGATGAAATCATTTTTTATTAATATTATTTAAATGTCTTTGAAATAATAAATTTTAAATTATGAATTATTTAATGATGTAATTGATGTGTGATTTAAAGATGTGTTATATAAAGATGTTCTATTTGAAGATGTGAGATTTAAAGATGTGCTATTTGAAGTTGTGTGATTTAAAGATGTGTTATATGAAGATGTGTCATTTGATAATGTTTGTTTTAAAGATGTGTTTTAATTTATAATCTTGCTTTAATTTGTACTCATGATCAGTAGTACTTTGAATTTATCTTTAATATAATATAGTATTATTGCTTAATGGTGTTTTCTGGTATATACTCAGGTGGAGGATTCAAGTGGAGGAGAGTGAACGAAATTTGGAAATGAATGATGATTTGTCTGCTTGTTTTGGATAAAAATGTTGAGAAGATCAAGAAGATAGATGAAGACTACATGATACCATAGAAGATTTTGATGTTTATGTTAACTAATTAGTTGTAACTCCTAGAGATATCTATGTTACCATATTATAAGCTATACATTTCTGACTTTTATCCTTTATATACATACATTTTTTATGATATGGTTAAGTTTTATTTGATAAATAATATATATATATATATATATATATATATATATATATATATATATATTTCCCTTTAAATTTCTGACTTTATATATATTTTACTTTAAATTGATAAAATAACGCTATCTGCAAAGGAAAAAAAAAATTGACAAAAAAAATAAATAAATGCTTCTCCTAGCGCTTTTTTTCCTTTATAAAGCGTTATCTAAACATAATGTTACATAGCGCTTTTAAAACAAAAACGTTGTCTTTAAACCTGTCTTAGATGGCGTTTTTTTTTAAAGCGCTATCTAAGGAGACCCTTTGCTAGCGCTTTTTGACATAAAGCGCTATATAAACCATGCTTTAGCTAGCGCTTTATACATAAAAAAAACGCTATATTACTTTTACCAGCGCCATTTACAGTAGCGCTTCAAAAGCGCTATCTAAAGCAAAAAAAAAGCGCTATATAAGCTCATTTTTGTAGTAGTGATTGAGAAGCGTTATGATATGTAATGGGGTAGTAAGATATTCATTAAGCAAGGGAAAGAACTAGAGTCTCGACATAGTTAGTCGAGATCTAGCATGAAAGCAAGAATCCCTGGAATGATAAGACGTGAAGTGTAATCTCTTCGCACATGAACCAGAATATTATAGTAAGCATGTTAAGATGTGGATAGGATAGTTAATCTCTCCACCATGTTTAAGAATGAACAAGTATGAATTTACCGCTAATCGGATCGATCAAGGTTCCGAGGTAAACATGTAAGCATGAATAGGTTTATCCTTCATGAACGACAAGACCATGACAAATAAGATGTAGGTGGCATGTCTCTTGCTATCCACACCAGGGGGATACAAGGGGTTCTCATGATGAGAACGATTCAAGCCGTAAGGGACCAGCATGTCACCGAGTAAGCAAGACGTAGGTGTTCGTGTCTCTTATTATCCACGTCAGGGGGATACGGGAGGTTCTCGACTCAAGGGGAACGGTTCAAGCCATAAGGGACCCGTACGACACCGAGGGAGTCCGATGTACGTACATCGGTCATGTATGGGATTGTTCTCGAGGTTACTCTACCCGGGGCTCTCCGTAAAATGAATCAAGATAATGATTGTTTGTTCAACGCTAACCTAATGAATGAACTTATGTACGTCCATGCATGTTATGAATATGATTGTGATTATTCAAGAATGTTATCATGTAGGATTATGTTTATGAACAAGAGCATGAGATGCTAGAAGACAAGTACAAGTCATGGAATAGAACAAGTAAAGAATGTTACACCGATGACGATCTTAGGTTTTCCTAATCGTCCGGTTTAGAATCGTGTCATGATGATGTTATGTTTAGGCCTCGATACGTAGAGCGTATTCTTGGCAATGCGATCCTAGATTCCCCCTCGTCCGCCATGACATGTATAAGAAGTGAATCCTATAAAAAGTAAGATGAACCTATGACGGGTCTAGCATGCCTACCGTCTAGGAAAGCATGACCACACACGTATAAACAACCGCCAGGTTGTATTGTAGACACGTGGTGACCGTAAGTTTCCCCTGAGGTTACCTATAGCTTAGGATTTAGGGGAACTCACTGAGAGATTATGTCTCATCCCAATCCTTATTTGTTTCAGATAAACAGGTTGGATGGCACAATGGATGATACAACAAGTGGTCGTTCGTACCCGCAGCAGGATGTTATGGATATTCAAGGATGTATTTATTATACTTTAGAAAAGATTAGTAGTATTATTATTGTACGAATGCATGATGTTGTATATAATATTCATTCGAAGTTTTATTGTTGTAAATTTTTAATGTATTCAGTACAAAAACTAACGCACATGCTAGACTTTCTAGATACGTCTGGTATGGGTGTTACAAGACTTAAATGTATTAACCAGTAATTGATAAGTTGCATAACATCATAAAACTATCCAATCCATTATTTCTTTACATATCCATACCTCCAATTTTAAACAATTCACAAAAACTTGGCTGCCATCGTTCAAATATATTTCGGTTTGATATACACCCGTATTTTGTTTTTGAAACAAAATTTGAGCATAATTTATTGCACACCATTCACTTATGCCAGAACTACAATTGTACGTCATTATGACTCAAATAACCCTCAAATATTTTCCATTGATAAAATATTTCTCAATATACATTAAATTTAATAAAAATAGGAAATGCAAATGAAAATATTTTTCGTGCTTGGCACGGGCTACATACTAGTTTATATACTCCCTCCGACCCTATATGTAACCACCCATTTGATTTTATATTTGTCCCTAAATGTAAATTCCTTTTCATATTAGTAGCTGCATTTATTATTTTTTTCCTAAACATGCCCCTAATTAATATTACTTTGTCTTGAAATATGTAAAGTCAAATTTAATACACATACAAACAAAGGACAATTTGGTAATATTAACATACAAAATAGACACATTAATTACACTAACAACCTTTCTTAACAAATGTGAAAAAGACAAAAGGGGTTTACATATAAGGACAGAAAGAGTAGTATAGACCTTACTGCATTACCAGTTATGTGAACACAGAATCTATATAGATTTCAAAATTGATACCCAAAACACGTGACACCTTTGCATGTGACATCTCATCTCATCTCAGATTGTAATCAAGGAGCAATAATGGTAATTGACAATGATTTGTTTATTTTTCAACCATATTAATTAGATATTAATGAATGACCAAGACAATTAATTAACAAAGTCTTCTCTTTCTTAACAAAAAAAAAGGTTAAATCCAACTTGCTAAATAGATTATTAAAGAATGACCAAGACAATTAACAAAGTCTTCTCTTCCTTATTTAAAAAAGGCTTAATAGCAGTATTGACCACTATGTTTTAAGAAGTTGCGATTTTGACCCCTTAACAAAATAAAATACAAAACTGTCCCTTAAGTATTGTCCATTTTGCAGTTTTGGTCCCAGGCCAATTTTGACCAAGTCAATGCACACGTGGACGTCACGTGTGTAATTATTATTTTTTTAATTAAAAAATATTTTAATTTTATTTTTTTAATAATTAAAAAAAATACACACGTGGCGTCCACGTCAGCTTTGACTTAGTCAAATTTAGCATGGGCCAAAACTACAAAAGGGACAATACTTAGGGGGACAGTTTTGTATTTTATTTTGTCAATGTACCAAAATTGTAACTTCTTGAAACATATGGGGCCAAACTGCTATTAAGCTTTGAAAAAATAAGGGTCAAATTCATCGAAATTGTTAGGGATTTGAATGGGATTAATGAAAGGGTACCAAAAAGTAGGATGAGGTACATTGTTACCACTGAAGTAAGATGGAATGATTCAAAATTGAGAATGATGAACCCCGAATACGATACTAAATTCAGATATTAGTTAATAGGAATCTAAATTGGCGTAAGATATTATACGTCTGGAAGTTTTTGAATTTCATTCGCATAAGTTTTTTGATATTAAATATTCGTTTTTTGATATTAAATATTCATTTTTGGATGTCGTTCACTGTAACATCCCAGACTGCTTTTAGGATTGCCGACTAACCCCACAAACCAACACGAGTCTTTTCAGCATGCTTTGTCCTCGCTCACATGCTTACCGGGAAACTTCCCGGTAGGTCACCCATCCTAGTACTACTCCAAGCCAAGCACGCTTAACTGTGGAGTTTCTATGGATTGAGCTCCCGAAAAGAAGATGCATCTTGTTGATATGGGTAGTACCTAACAATTCTTATAAGCCTTCCTTCAACCATGTAGTCCCATACCTACACGGCCTCCGGATCCCTCTCATTCCGATGTGATTCGGTTCCTCATATCAACGTGGGGTCATCCTGTAACAGCCCGATCTCCCTGGGCTACCCGGCCTTGGCCGACTTCCACTATGGGCTACCCGGCACTGTTACTGGGCCACGTTGTGGGTGTTACATGCCCACCAGCTTCCGCCTGGTTCGTCCCCGAACCACACCGTACTGGGAGAGGTCTGCTCTGATACCAAGTGTAACATCCCAGACTGCTTTTAGGATTGCCGACTAACCCCACAAACCAACACGAGTCTTTTCAGCATGCTTTGTCCTCACTCACATGCTTACCAGGAAACTTCCCTGGTAGGTCACCCATCCTAGTACTACTCCAAGCCAAGCACGCTTAACTGTGGAGTTTCTATGGATTGAGCTCCCGAAAACAAGATGCATCTTGTTGATATGGGTAGTACCTAACAATTCTTATAAGCCTTCCTTCAACCATGTAGTCCCATACCTACACGGCCTCCGGATCCCTCTCATTCCGATGTGATTCGGTTCCTCATATCAACATGGGGTCATCCTGTAACAGCCCGACTTCCCTGGGCTACCCGGCCTTGGCCGACTTCCACTATGGGCTACCCGGCACTGTTACTGGGCCACGTTGTGGGTGTTACATTCACTTTCATTCAAATGTTTTTATCCAACCTCTATTATTTAAAATACTTTCACTTTTGCTCTTTGGGGGGATCTAACAATGAAAAAATGCATCTGTTTTGCTAAGTTGACAAAACGATATTTTAAAATTATGTGACATGTTACAACTGAGTCTATTTTTTTTGGTGAAATAACTACTCATAAATTTTAACTCCTTCAACTAAACTATAAAATTACAAATAACTCACTTTATTTTCAATACTTTCACGGACGAAACACACACTACTTTTTTTCCAATCATTTATCTCATTTTCAAATTACTTTTTCGTATTCTTTTTTTTTACAATTTCCTTTCTCTCTTTTCATGAAATTTAGAATCATAAGCCTCTCTCCATGAAATCACCATCAATCCACCTTTTTAATCATGTTATACTCCCTCCGTCCCGGATTAACTGAGCCATTTGTTCATTTCACACATATCAAGAAAAACGTATAAATGAAGGAGAGAGAAAAATGGTTTTAAGTGATCTTGTTAAGTATTGGTGCATTTTCCACTATTAGAAATACAAAGTGGAATATATTGAATTGGGAGTGATGAAAGTAGTATTAATTAGCGTTATGAAGAGAAAAAAGTAATTAATATTGCATTGAAAAGTGAACTGGCTCAGATATTTTTGGACACTTTGTTTTTGCAAATGACTCAGTTATTATGGGACGGAGGGAGTACCTCCGCCTGACCTTATTTGGTTATGTCACCAGATCATAGAAGCATAGTCTCACAATTAAGTGAGATGTGTTAATGTGTCAATTGTTATTTAAAGTTCCACATTAGACGCAAGAGTAGATGTTGAGACACTTATAAATGAGATGACCAATAAGAGTAGATGTTTAATTTTTATTTTGAATTTAATTCTTTTGTTGTTGTTCGCTTCCATGTAATTTTTTTTTATCAATCCCTATTATTTTAAATTTCTTCACCTTTTGTCTTTGGTGAGATTTAAACATAGAAAAACTCTAATGTGTTATGTTTAATTAACAAAATGCGTGCTTATTAGAAATTTTTAAATGTTATCGTGTTTTTTTTAATTAAGTCTAATTTTTAGGTAAATTAATTACTCAAAAATCTTGAACTTCTTCGACTCATCACTTTATCCTTTATAACCTCGTGGACAAAACACAATTTTTTTACCGGTATCATTTATCTCAATCTCAAAAAAAAAAATCTATTTTTCTTTCTCACTTCTCATGAAAGAAAGGAACCTCTATTTGACCTTATTTGACTATGTCATATATTTACGGACGCGAGAGTCTCACAATTGGGGAATAAATGCTAATATGTCAAATATGAGTTAAAGTTCTACAATTGATGGAATAGTAGATGTTGAATAACATATAAGTGAGATGACACATATACATGTGCCTAGATATTTTGAATGAAGATATAATATTAATCTCACGTGTGTGATTTCTCATAGTCTAATACGATGATACAATCCAATGCAAGCTCTATGGGAAGCACAAACATTATAATGATTTTTTTTTTTGACAAAACATTACAATGATTTGTTTTGTTAGTTTTTTAGTGTCGTTTGTTTATTATTTTATCTTAAATTTGATACTTTGAATGTCATTCGTTTTCATGCAATTTTTTTATTCAACCTTTATTATTTCAAAGTTCTTCACCCCCTGAACCCCGGCCACCACAAAAAGAAAATGAAAAAGCTAGTTATGAGGTGTCAACATAGTTGAGAAGTCGTAACTTTCTCTTGATGCTTTTGCATTTTATTCCTTTATTAAAAAAAGAATTAAAAAAAAACATCTTTGGTCTTTTGTGGAATCTCACAAAAGGAAAACATAGATGAACCGTCATAATATTCCTAAAGGCTTAGAAGCCCTCCAGAAAGGTTCTAAGACTTCCTGAAGGGCTCAGGCGCCCTCCAGAAGGGCTCCTGGGACCCTGGCGCGCTCGCCTTGAGGCACCGCCCTTCTAAGCTTCTAGAAACCTCTATAAACCACCTAAAATACACAAATACCCCTGTTGCTTGGGAACCAAGCAACCGAAACCCAAGCCCACAACGGGCTATAAATACTACTCTTGGGAGCATTCTCAAGGCATCTCATCATCAGTCTAAACCCTAGCATACGATTCTTAACCCTAGAATCCCTTACCGTACTTTTTGCAAGTACAGTTGGCGCCGGCGGGGGTTCGACTAATTAAATCGCTGCGACCACCCAAAACGCCAACCCTTATGAGAGGCTCTGGCGGGGTTTGACTAATTAAGTCACCATTCCTCTATGCGATCACCCTAAACGCCAACCTATGAAGGGCTCTGGCGGGGTTCTACTATAAAAATCGCCAAATTATCATAAATAAGCGATCACCCTAGACGTCAAAGAGGCTCTGGCGGGGGTTCCACTAATTAAATCGCTGCGACCACCCAAAATGCCAACCCTTATGAGAGGCTCTGGCGGGGTTCGACTAATTAGGTCGCCATTCCTCTATGCAATCACCCTAAACGCCAACCTATGAAGGGCTCTGGCGGGGTTCGACTATAAAAATCGCCAAATTATCATATATCTGTGATCGCCCTGAAACGTCAACCTTATAAAGGCTTTGGCGGGGTTCGACATCAATGGAATCTACAAATCGACACGGCCCCCTAAAGGTCAACCTTGATAAAGGCTCTGGCGGGGTGGAAAATCTACAAATCAACTCCATGAGAAAAACAAGAGAATGGAAAAATAAAGTCTCAAAATCGCCAAACAAAGTAATAAAATTGTTTATGTAAAATCTCCAAAATGAATTCAGTAAACAAAACCGACACAAATTTAATAAGGAATCTCCATAAAGAAGTCAACTCGTCACGACGATACAAACCACTTTGCCTTATTCCAAGACTCGTGCTTGGGGGGCTGTGAGTGGTCGACTTATAAAACAATTCGAATATATACTCCCTGGGGTCTCTGAAGAAAACGTAAAATCACCCTAGGGGGTTTCTCCAAGTTCGGACGACAACGCCCAGAGGCACATACGTTCTATAAACAGAGCATTAAGCAATTCAAACACTTCGCCTTGTCCCAAGACTCGTTCTTGGGGGGCTATGAACCACCAAAACCTTCCTAAAGACTTAATGACTTCCAGAAAAGTCCAATACCATGTTGTCATCACTTCGCCTTGTCCCAAGACTCGTGCTTGGGGGGCTGTGAACCGTCATAATATTCCTAAAGGCTTAGAAGCCCTCCAGAAAGGCTCTAAGACCTCCAGAAGGGCTCAGGCGCCCTCCAGAAGGGCTCCTGAGACCCTGGCGCGCTCGCGTTGAGGCACCGCGCTTCTAAGCTTCTAGAAACCTCTAGAAACCGCCTAAAATACACAAATACCCCTGTTGCTTGGGAACCAAGCAACCGAAACCCAAGCCCACAACGGGCTATAAATACTACTCTTGGGAGCATTCTCAATGCATCTCATCATCAGTCTAAACCCTAGCATACGATTCTTAACCCTAGAATCCCTTACCGTACTTTTTGCAAGTACAATAGATGTATTATACTAAGTTAACAAAGTACATGTTTATTAGACATTTTAAATTGATATTTTTTTAATAACTCTAATATTTTGGTAGTATAGTTACCCAGAAATCTCCAACTTATTCAACAAACCCATAAAATTAACATCAACTTATTATTTTCCCTTATTAATTCTCTATGTTCAAATTTCTTTTTCATCTTATTTCTTTTTCTAATTTACTTTCTCTCTTCTCATGAAACAAAGAAGAAAAAAAATCCCTCTTTGAAACTGCCACCAACCCACCTTTTTTACCATGTTGTGCATCTGATCTTATTAGGCTATCTCACCAAGTCACAAATACAAAGAGTCTCACACTTAAAAAGAGATGTTGATGTGTCATGTGAGAGTTAAACTTCTAGGTTGGACGCAAGAGTAGATTTTAAGCAACGTGTTAGCGAGATGACCTGTAATGTCTCAAGGTTTTGGATCAAAATATGGCGTTGATCTCATTTGTGAGGTTTCTCTTAGCCAAATGTGGTGATCCAACCTATTGTATACTTCCGCAGAACTCTGAACATTATGATGAATTGTCTTCTTAGCTTTTTTTTATGTCATTTGCTTGGATTTTATATTAAATAAAAAAACTATTTCCATTTTTTATTTTATTTCAAATTCCTTCACGTCTGGTCTTTGGTGGGATCAAACCATGGAAAAACGCCAATGTGCTATGATGAGCTGAAAAATACATGCTTATATTGTTTCAAATTCCTTCACTTTTTGTCTTTAGTAAATGAGTTACATACGTATGTAACAAAAAAAAAATGTACAAATTTTGATATTGAATAGATGAAATATTTGGGAATGCAAATAAATGTCAAGGTTTCAAATTTAAAAGGCAAGAAAGTCCGCATTTTATTTTATTTTTTTTTTACAAAAGAAAGTATGCATCCTTATTTACTTTGAAATACATGTTGTCGTATACATTTGCGTTGAAACCATTTGATTGTCATTGCTATAGCTATAAATACAATAATGAGCTATTAATTGATATTATATTTTTTTAAGAACTTAATTGATATTATATATTTCTTAAAAAAATGTTTCATTTTTTTTTTGACAAAAAAAAATGTAGTTTTGTATAAAAATGTTTCATTAGAAATATGATATTGTATATTTACATGTTAGCATAGTGAATGATGACACAATTGAATTTTGAGGGAAGAGAAAATTTAGTTTTGTATAAAAATTGAGACCCAAGTTGCTAAGAAAAATTAAAAGCACTTTTTAGTTTCAAAAAATAAAGTAGAAAATTTAGCCTCTATCTCACTATATGCTTAAAAATATTTTTTCAGATTCCGTGATTAGATCTATGCGATAAGTTGTTAGAACTTGAGTATATTAAACTTATATAATTATATGATATTCTCATGTTCTTCAATAATATTTTTTCTTTTAGAATTTTCCAAAATTTAGTCTTCTCAGTTTGAAAAAACTATTTGAGGCTTTTTAATGACTACTATAGAAATTTAAAATTGACAATTTAAATAAACAATTTTTTTCTAATAATTTTTTTATGTGAGTTGGTAAAACCCCGCATTTATGGGTTTGGGCACGGGTCTGGGTAATACCCACAAATTTTAATGGGTATGGACACGGGTAAGGGTACTATACTGCCCAGACCCGCAACCCCGCATATACATATCTATATAAATATCATAAATAATTTATTTATTTTTGGTGTATAATTAATTTATTTATTTAGTTCTTTAAGCCTAAACCTAAACTTAAACCAAAAAACTGCTTAATACAATAACAACTTCATCATGTCGGTGTGCTATTTTTTAGGGATATTTTGGATGTTTCTTATTTGACTAAATATCATGATTTGTACTATTTTATGAGTTAATTTTAAAAAATTTGGATTGTAGTTTTATTTCATTTGTGATGTTTTTATTATCTTTTCATAGTTAAAGTGCGGGTAATGGGTGCGGGTATGGGCACTTAGGTACCCATAGGGTATGGGGAAGGGGACTAAAGTTGTTGCCCACGAGGGTATGGGCACAGGTACGGGTATTTTTTACAAATGCGGGTATGGGGAAGGGCACTATAGTACCCTACCCATAGGGTACCCATTGCCATCCGTAGATGACATCTCTCATGATTCAAAAAGTATTTAAAAAAATATTTGCACATCACTCATTGAATAAATTATCATGATGGCAACAAAAGTTGAATCAACAACTTCCTTCAAAAAAAAAAAAGGTTTAATCAACAACTTTGTGGTTGAGTGAAAAGAGTGGTGAGTTGTGAACTTTTTTTAAGCTTTTCTTTATGTACTGAACCTTTGTCATTTATTTGAATTTATTTTTGAAGGAAACATTTATTTGAATTAAAACACATATAATTAATTTCCATCTAAATGATAGTGTGTTATAATATTCACATCAATGTATTTATTTAGATCCGTTAATTTACTATGATCAATTGCATTGTAACATTCTATATTTTTTTGTACGACTTTAAAAAAAAAATTGTACAAAAAAGGTACATTTTAGCTTTAAATAAGATATTAAAAACATATTTAAATTGAATTGATTTGAAATGTTGGTGGACTTTTTTTTTGTGAGATGTTGGTTGGGTTTATCAATTCCTATCCAACCATTCTTATTAAATATTATTAGCTATATGACCTGTGCGTTGCACGGGTTTGATTAGAATATGTACTTGAAATATTTGTACAGATAAAAAAATAATAACAGTGATAAGCATAATCACATAGTTAAATAATTTAAGGATAATTATTATAGTTCTTGATGTGTCTTTCATAAGTTTGAAGTGGTATATCATTATAATTCATATTTCACTACAAGAAAATGTAGCATTTGCTACCAATATTTTACTACCCACTGGGTCGGTAGCAAATCTCAATTAAAAATACCATTCTTTTACTAGAATACACAATATTTTATTATTGCCACCGTTTATTAGCTTTAAATTACAATATTTTACCATAATACCCTTCTTTTCCCAAATAGGATAAATATCACGTGAAAATCTCAGTTTTATTCATTGATGTTGAATCCTTAACCGTTCTTCGTAGAAAAGCTCATTCTCATTCACAAAATCAAATTCATCATCAAACTCATCCACGAAATCGAAAACTCATTCTCATCCTCCATCAACCTCAAAATCGATTTAGTAATGACCATTGAAATCCTCAATTGATTCAATTCCCAATCAGAATCGTTCAAAGCTGAATCCCTAATCGATTGAATCATTGTTCCTCAAAATTGGAATCGTTCATCACTGAATCCCTAATTGCTTTCACTGGTTCATCTAAACTTGAATCGTTCGCATCAGAATCGCTCCATGAGCGCATCAGAATCGACCTCACTAGTTCATTTCGCTTCTTCGTTACTCTTCGGTCTTCGCCGCAATCTTCGGTATTGATTTTTCATGGATTTATGTGTTGATATGATATGATGTTAAGTCTACTGTGATTAAGAAACTCAATTTCTTGATTTGAATTTTGCAATTCAACATGTGTAGTACTGTTAGGATTTTCTTTGATTTTACTGAGAATGATATAGACTATAGACTTGTTCTTGTTCTGTGTTTGATTTTGCAATTTCTTGTGTTTAATTTTAGATTTTTGTGTTAATATAATATGCTTATGCAAACTCATTCTTCACATTGCCTAATTACTTATTTCTAGATTTGATTTTAAGTTGAGGTATGTGAAGGTTTTTTTAGTGTAGCAGTATGTTTGAATTAGGAGTGTACAAAGTAACGGGTTAGGTTGGGTTGTATGTGACCCGAATCGGGTCCTAACATTAGCGTAGGCCAATTTTGGGACATGATCCTACCCATAAACCAATCCATTATATGACATAATAAAAAACGCAGTAATCAGAAGCTTAAAAGAACACATAAAAATTACATCAATTTATATGAGGAAACTAGTGGATTCATTATGAGTTCTTACTGGGTTACATTATTAAGAGTAAAATGTTAGTGCAATTCTTAAATCCGATGTAACAAATAAGTTTTGAAATGCTTTGGTTGAAATGTAGTTTTCTTTACTTCATTCATCAATTTGAAATGCTTTGGTTGAAAACAATAGCAGGCATCAACACATTGAGGTTGTAAAGTACTAACTAGTATTTGAACTAGCAGCTGGTATCTTAGGTTGTTAATTTATCAGTTGGTATCTTAGGTTGTAAATTACTAATATTTGAAATGGCAAATCACCTATTGAGCAGCTTGTATTTTAGGTTGTAACATTCTTATGATTATGTGCTCTTTTTTTACTTCAAATTTTGACTGATGTAGTACCTAGTTTGTGTCTACCTGTGGAATTTTCGTATATTTAATCAAAGGGGAAAACTACCTAGAAGTTCTGGTAAGTGCTTAAGTAACAACAACATTAGATGAAAATATACTCTGTACTGTAATTGATAGTATATGAGAAAATTGTATTATCTTGTGGCTCGTTTGTTCAAACACTGTATATGGGGTGCTAGCAATGAAGTAGACATCTCTGAGGTATGAAGCCTAGGATAGGAATATAACCATCTTTTCTTCACAAGTTTCTGTACTCTTAGAACTGGTAGAATATAGATATCGTACAACATTAACAATAAGATACTGTAAATCTTCACCAACCACTAAGTTATGACCACATCTTTCTTTATGTGTTGAGACAAATTTTTGCTAGAGAGATTGGATCATTTGTGATCTATGTATTGCTACCTTTTTGATACCTTCAACTGTAGTTTCTCTCTTAATAATTGATAGTGAGTTACAGGGAGTATGAAGAGGGCTTTATTGTATAAGGCAAATATAACATTGCTAGAGCAATTGGGTTTCATCACAAATTGGATTAATGTTTTCTGCTATCTGCAATTAACAACACGCTTTATAGAAATGAAGTTGAAACTTAAATTTAGTTGGATTTTCCTCATTTTTGCGTATATTGTAACTGTTAGTTGATGTCAGCATACCGTTATCCCCTCAGTGGCTTTATTCCAAACCTGTTGATGCAAAGCCAACTGGAAATCCAGTGGGGGTATGTAACTCGCAATTTTGTTACGCTTCTTGCATCGTCATAGTGTTTGTTTACTTTTGAAGAAATCAATCTATATGTCTGTTTGGGCGCTCTGTTACTATTTATTATTTTAGAGATTGTAGTATTTAACATTGTTTTGATGATATTCATGTGCTCATTATCTTATTTGGTGTTTTGATTTGACAATAATGCATTCATCTTCCTTTTGAAGTGTGCTTTGTGGCTTTTCTTTATTATTCTGGAGATGGTAGTCTTTAACATGGTTCTGATGATATTCCTGTGCTTATAATCTTATCTGGTGTTTCGATTTTACAAAAATGCATTCATCTTCTTTTTTGAATCAAGTGATAGAAAGTCATAGGACACTAACCCTGTTTGAGTATTATTTGCAGTTTAAGATTGTGGTTTATGTTTGCAATTTATCAAGGAGGCTATGGTTATAATTCAAAGCAGTGACGTGTGTCACGTTACCCTGTCCGAATTCAAAGCTGATTCCTAGTCACCTAAAGTAATGTCGAGAAAGGTATGTAATTACTAGTCATTAGCTGTGAACTTAAAGTAATGTCATCTAAACACAGATTATACATAAGATTTTAAAGTACAACAATCAATGCATTACTCTAATGACTGATGTTTTCGGTAAATGTAATTATGTGGTTCAGAAGGTAATTCTGTTCTTGACTTTGAACTTTATAGTGTCATCAGTATACAGTTCAATGACTCTCTCTGTTATGCTATAGTGTTGCTAATATTCATTTCTGCTGTCAATTTTCCTACTTTGTTATTTAAACACTGACATAAGTCAAATAACTGAGTTGCATACTTATATTACTAAGAAATATTTCCCTAGCAAATTTGTCTCTCCCTGGAGTGTAAGAAAATCAAAGCCTAAAAGGGCCTGTGTAACATTATTGTCTTTCCCTGGAGTGTAAAGAATTTCAAAATAAAAGCCTAAAAGCTTGGTAAGCCACTTTTGTTGTGTTGGTGTCTGGATTGTTTGAGACATAAGGCTACGTAGACTCTTTTGATCGGTGAAAATTCTGAAATGGTAGCCTAACAAAGTATTGGCAGAAAAGCTACAGAGGTGAAAATTGCGTAATAGTGAATGATGTTTCTAATTTTGTTTTTGGCAGAGTGCATGTAATATGAGGCAAGCAGGTATCGTGGAACATGTCTGAGTTAATTGAGAAGCAGTTAGCTTCAGAGTTGTCAAAGATGTCTTTAGAAGAAGCTTTCACTTTTGCACGTGCTTTCAGTCATTATCTTACTTATCTTACTATGACATGAATATGATGGGTATAGCTGAAACTCACCATAGGTAATAATCCATGGCTACACTAACTCTGATTATTTGTTGGTAATTAATAGTTCTTTCTAAATTTCATTTTTTTTTATTTTTGTTGCTTCAGGAGGTTGAGATTGTTAAATGACCATCAGAGTTGGAATCGGTCCATGAGTAGAAGTCGGACACTACCAACACAGCATCCTAGAGGAGCTTAATTCACATATGGATTCAACGAAGCCTAATTCGTTCATAGATGCAAGAGGATCATCTATTGCTTGGAATTTTGGATTTTTTATTTTTTTTAATTTATTAAAAATCAGGGTGATATTTTAGCTTTGCATTTTCTGCAAATTTGGCTTGTTATGTTTAGCTATGTATATACATGATTATTTAGTAATAAATTATTTTAATTAATGTAGTTATAAATTTTATTATAGTAAAAAAACAGCAGAAATAAAAAAATTGATCGAGTTCTTCCAAATTGCTAGGATTTAGTTACATATTAGTTAAAATATAGCTATAGATTTGTTGTAGTTTTGTTGCAATAAGTTTTAGTCATTTTGCTATGGATTTGCTGCAATTTTGCTATGAAAAGTCTTAGTTATGTTGCTATGGATTTGTTGCGAAATTGCTAAGATATGTCATAGTTACGTTGCTATGGAATATACATTTTCTATACTTATTTGCTATAGATTAACTAAATCTTTGCTAGGATTTTAATTCTTTTTCCTACGGATTTACTAAGAAATATTTCCCTAGCAAATTTGTCTCTCAATCCATGCTACGGCCGAAACCATAGGTATTCCTTAGTATATCTCTAGCTAAACTCGTTTGCTAGGAATTAGCTGCGAATTAGCTGTGAGAATGGGCGTAGCAGATCACATATTTTCTTGTAGTGTTTTATCCTAATAATGTAATCATATAAGAACTTTTTTTTTTTAATAGATCGCAAATGTGCGCAAGTTGTTTTGATTTTTATCTGTGTATCACTTATTCTTTTCAATCATACATAGAAGCATTCATGTTTCCTCTCAATATTGCTCATAAAAAGAGTTGAAATAAGTTATTAGAATGTGATTCATATTTGGCGGTTGTCTCTTTTTCTCTCCTATTTTTTAAAAATTCAATTCATGTGCTGATATATTCAGCAGCCATATTTTCTCAAATACATATATCTTGTGCTTGGATTTGAGTTTTTCCAATATATCTTTGCCGTTGCCGATTTAAAAAAAAGACAACGTGTCATTCCTCTTGTCGAAGGCACAATATATAGATAAAGAAATCCACATGCAACATATTATGTCAGACTAATATAAGTTCTCATCACTCAATTCAGTTCAGTAGAAGTAGAAAATTACATTACATGACCATTATATTATTTTGGTACAAATCTAAATGTTGTATATTCTACTTTGACTTCATTTTTATTTCTTGTGTTGCCTTCATATGTATTGAGTTGGAATTCTTAGAGTCATTAAAAAAAAAATATTTAAAAGAATTAAGAAATAACATCCTATCTTATATAAAAGAAGAAATCGAGCAATGTAAATGAAGAGGAGGTGTAGAAAATTAGATACATGACCATATGGTTATTTTGGCACAAATCTAGCATATTCCACTTTGATTGCCTCATAAGTATTCAGTTGGAGTTTCTTAGAGCCATAGAATTTAAATTAGCCATAACAACATAATAATAAAAAATTAGCATTAAAATTGAAAGCATGCAATTAAAAGAATTAATAATAGAGTGGTTTCTTAATTTAACAATATTTATCCCGATTTTTAGCATGAGTGGTCAGTACAAAAAAAAACACATGAGTAGTGGGAGGAGCTTTGAAAATGAATATGGTAAAAGGAGTTACAAATTTTCGCTTAAATTTTTCTAGACTTCAATGATTCAAACAATGTTTACTTGAATAAATAGTCCTTCCACGAATAATTTGTTTACAATTTTTTTTAATGAAATCATATTTTTAGCTGAATATGCATCCTCTACCATGAAGAGAGATATTTTAAGGGATGGACAAAACTCTCCGCTAAAGTACCTCTTCAAATCTTCCTCACTTTGTGAATATGAGCAATCATTGTTTTGCTTCCTAACACAAAGAAATTTAATTTACGTAAGTTTACTACAAAGAACAAATAAATATTGTGGTAAAAAATGTAGAAAATGTACCACGTATCTTGTGGACATTGCTGCACAACTTGAATATGCAAGATATGATATTAGATCAATGTGAATGAAAGTGTCAAGTGGAGGAAAGAGATGAAAATACATGTGTGTGTTAAGTTGTGGTTATAAAACGTTGTAGGAAAATTGAAAAATTAAACTAAAAAAATTAAACACTATTTATTTTTTTGTGCATAGGTTACACTTGCAAGAATATTAAGGGACATGTACATTGATCCCATTGTAAGTAACTGGATTTTGTTAGAATCCTTTTTATTTATTTTTATAGTGTAGGTTACATTTGCAAAAATATTAAAGGACATGCATAATATGCATCTTGTAAGTAATTAAAGATTGTTTGAATAATTTTTATGTGCATGCACAGTCAATTTTATAAGTTATGCTAAATTCACCTAAACTTTTTTATTGAAAAAAAAGGATGAAAAATAAAGAACATAAAAATAATAAAAGTTTTATCACACACAGAGAGGAGTAACATATTACGTACCTATCACACACAGAGAGGAGTAACATATTACACAGAGAGGAGATAAATTAACATTAGTGGTAGAATGTTAGTAAATAATGATGGAAAACACAAATTTCAATGTAACCACAACTACCTTTACAAATAAGAGTTGTTCTTTCAACAAAATTCTCCTATCTTAAAAACCTGCACATACTATATGGAAAAGAAAGAAAAAAAAATAAGGAATTCCATCATAGAAAATGAAAGAGGGTAATATGAAAATGAAAACTAAAGAAAGTGGAAGGGACAGAAAGAGACATGAAAGTAGTGGTTAGCAATCAAAGGGAAAATGAAATGGCCTATATACTACTCTTAGTGTTTTATATGCAAATAAAAATGATTAGAACTAAGAAATGTAACTGATCTTCTCAAAGATAAAATATAACCGATGGTTTGTGTTAAATTAATGGAGAGTTAATTCGTAACCTATATGGGAAATGAAAATGTAAATGTAAAATGGTATGTAAAAGAAACATGCATTAGAGCAAGTGTCAATCTTAGAGTGAAAGTAAAAAAAATTGGGAGCTTTGTTATAAGGACATGTCAGCAAAATGTAGTTTAGAATACATGTATATATATAGATAGATAGAATATAGATATAGATAGATAGATAGATAGATTAATATGATTCAAAAGAATTTAACGAATCAATTCTTCTTATTCTTACTTCTAATATATGACCAAAAAATAATTGGGAATTTCCTTTTACATATTTGATAATTGACTAATATATAGCCAAAAAATAATTGAGAATTCCCTTTTACATATTTGACAATTGGCTCAACTTAAAATTCCAAAAAAAAAATAAAAATAACATTGACACGGATCTCTGAATTAATCCTTTAGATGTGTATGTAAGAATTATTATAGTACACGTTACTCTATCTTCTTTTTTCTTTGGCTACTTTTTATTGGTGGCTTCGCTCGGGTTCAAACCGGAGATTGTCTTAGTATATACATTTACTTTGTCATTAAAAAAAAAATCTTGGAGATTGTCTTATATTATGTGACTTCAAATTGAAAAATAATAGTGGAGTAGTGAGTTGAGGCTTCTAGTTTCTTATGATCAATTGCTACACAGACACGCACATCTTCATAAGAATGCATCCAGAATCTCATCGTTATTCTTATTATTAGGAAACAAGAAAAATGGAAGTAAAATGATTTGTTATTGATGAAATGAGAGTTACAACTGGTATATATACAAGTAGCTAGGAGTATAGTAAGCTATCATGTGCATACAATAGAGCATATAAACCCTAGCAGCTGTAACTTGCGCAGCAAGTAATGGACAACTAAGTGATATCAAGATCACTGTGTAATATCCCCCCACAAGTTGGAGGTTGATAAATGTTTATCAAACCCAACTTGGATAACAAAGCATGAAAAGTCTTGGGAAGCAATGCTTTTGTGAAGAAATCAGCAACTTGGTCTTGAGAAGAAACTGGAAGCAGCTTGAGGATACCAGAATGGAGCTTCTCTCTGATCAAATGACAATCAATCTCTAAGTGTTTTGTCCGTTCATGAAACACAGGGTTAGAGGCAATATGAATGGCACTCTGATTGTCACAATAAAGCACAGGAAGCTTGTTGCAAGAGACATGTAAATCTCTAAGAAGGTACAAAAGCCACTGAAGCTCACATGTAGCAGATGCAAGAGCTCTGTATTCAGCTTCAGAAGAAGATCTGGATACAGTAATCTGCTTCTTTGTCCTCCATGAAATTAGAGAACTTCCCAAAAAGAAACACTAACCAGAAATGGATTTTCTAGTGTCAAGACAGCCAGCCCAATCTGCATCTGAAAATCCTTGGAGAGCAAGAGAAGTGTTTCTGGGAAAGAATAAACCATTGCCTGGACAACCCTTGAGATATTTTAAGACTCTTAAAGCTGCATGATGATGAGATTGAGTTGGTTTAGAGAGAAATTGGCTCAGTTGCTGGGTGATAAAAGTGATATCTGGCCTGGTAGTATTAAGATATAAGAGTCTGCCTACCAATCTTCTATATGCAGGAACATCATCATATAAAGGACCAGAATCATGATGAAGCTTAACTGATGAATTAGAAGGAGTGGATACAGGTTCGGAACCCATAGTGCCTGAATCATCAAGTAAATCCAAACAATACTTTCTCTGGCATAGAGAAATTCCAGCTTTGGAATGTGCAACTTCAATGCCTAAAAAGTATTTTAACTGACCCAAATCCTTGATTTTAAACAATGAATCCAAAACACTTTTGATGTGATTGAATTCCTGAAGAGAGTTGCCTGCAAGTATGATGTCATCCACATAAACCAGAAGAATGGTAAATGAAAATGATGTTTTCTTCACAAACAAGGAGTGATCAGAGGCAGCCTGAATGTAATCATGATTCATGAGAGTGGAAGTTAGTCTTTCATACCACTTCCTACTAGCCTGTTTCAAACCATATAGAGATTTCTAAAGCTTGCATACTTGATTTGGTTTGTCAGTTTTAATGCCAGGAGGAACTATCATGTACACATCTTCTTGTAGTTCACCATGAAGGAAGGCATTGTTAACATCAAGTTGATGGATATGCCAGCTATGAATTGAAGACAAGGCAATCACAAGTCTGACAGTTGTAAGCTTAGCAACTGGAGAGTATGTATCAAAGTAGTCCAAGCCTTCAATTTGATTGTAACCTTTAGCCACAAGCCTAGCTTTGTATCTCTCAATAGAGCCATCAACATGATATTTGATCTTGTAGATCCATCTACAACCAATAGGCTTGACATTTGGAGGTAAATACACAAGTTTCCAAGTACCAGTTTTCTCAAGAGCTTGAAGTTCAGCTTGCATAGCATTCTTCCAACAATCAAATTTACTTGCTTCAGCATATGATGTGGGCTCATATTGAGAGTGAAGGGACAACATAAAAGAAGAATGAGCATTAGATAACATTTGATGAGAAACATAATGTGAAATAGGATATGTGGATGCATGAATGTTATTGCAAACATAATCTTGCAAATAAGAGGGAGTAGTAATGTTTCTGGTGGAATGTCTGGGAACAAAAGGAGCAATATGTGAAGAGGAAGGGACAGATTTAACAATGTGCGGAGGCTGTGAAGAAGAAGTAATAGTAGGTGGAGAAATAATGTCATCAAAAATGGGAGGTTGTGAAGGAAAAGTATCAACAGAAGGAGAAGGAGACTGATGAGAGAAATACTCCCAATCAGGTGAAGTAGAAGAGGGTGAATGAGGATAAGGAAGATGGTTTTCATGGAACGTCACATGCCTCGAGACAAAAATTTCTCTGGAATGAAGATCATATAAGGTGAAACCTTTATAACCTGCCTTGTAACCCAAGAAAATGGATTTTCTAGCTCTAGGTTGTAACTTTGTTCTATGAGATTGTAATGTGGAAGCATAACAAAGGCATCCAAAAACTTTGAACAAAGAAATGTTAGGTAGTTTATGATGAAGCATGAAATAAGGAGAGTGATTTTGTAAGATAGGTGTTGGAACTCTATTAATAAGGAAAACTGCATGGTGAATAGCATAGGACCAAAAAGATGGTGGAAGTTTGGATTGATACAATAAGGCTCTACGAACATTTAAAATATGTTGATGTTTTCTTTCAAACCTACCATTTTGTTGTGGGGTTTCAACACAAGATTTTTGATGAATAATGCCATGAGATGCATAAAAGGAAGATAAATTGAATTCAGGGCCATTATCAGATCTTATGAACTTAGGGGTTGTATGAAAGTGATTTTTAATCATGAGAATGAAGTTCTGGACATGACTAGATACTTCAGATTTGGTTTTAAGAAGAATAACCCAAAGGAATCTGCTATGGTCATCTAAAATGGTAAGAAAGTACCTATGTCCATGCACAGAAGTAACAGATAAAGGACCCCAAATGTCTAAATGTATAAGCTCAAAATTGATAGAAGCATATGAAAAACTAGAAGTAAAAGGTAAATGCTTATGCTTGGCAAAATGACAAAGATCACAAGTATCTTTATTATTAAAAGTAATATCAGGATACAAAAGAGACATTTTGGTAAGTCTTTGATGAGACAAATGACCAAGTCTAAAGTCCCACAAGGCATCATTAGGTACAAAATGATCATTTTTATTACAACTGAAAGGTAAAACAACATTGCAAGAAGCACTAGAAATAGAAGGTGACTCAATATTTGAAGCTTTGCATGAAGGATAAAACTTGTACAAGCCATTCACTTGTTTAGCCAAACCAATCATCTTCAAAGACTGTTGGTCCTGTATGATACATTTGTCAAGAGAAAATTGAAAGAAACAAGACAATGATTCACATACTTTGGCTACAGAAATAAGATTGAGCTTAAAATGAGGTGAATAAAGGACATGGTTCAATGTAAACTTGGAATTGAAAGAAACTGTGCCAGCATGATAAGCTAAAACCAAGTTACCATTAGGTAAAGAGACATACATAGGTTTGATTCTATAAAAGGAACTGAAATATGGAAGATCACAACAAATATGTTCATTGGCACCTGAGTCAATGAGCCAAAAAGAAGATTTACTTGTGAAAGAAGAAACAGAAGCAGATATACCTGCAGAAGCATCAGGTGTTGCAATGCTGGTGGAAGTGACATGATTTGAAGTAACTTGTGAAGGAGGAGATGCTGAAACAACTAAATTTGATTGTTGTAGCATGGATACAAGCTGAGCAAGTTGCTCTTGAGAGAAACCAGCAGAAGGAGAACCTGCAGAGGCACCTGATCCAGAAGAAGAGGAAGCACCAGTTTCTATATCCTCTTGACAAGTAGCATTGGCATTAGCACGAGGCATGGATCTATTAACATTAGGGTAACCATGCTTCATGTAACAAAAGTCCACAGTGTGATTTGTACGGTTGTAGAAAGTGCAAAATCTAGGTGGTTTATTACCATAGGAACCTTTACCACGCCCTTGAGGTTTCCTTGAATCAGAAGCATTGATCTGAACAGAGGTTTCTTCAGACACACTTAATGAAGTGAGAGAAGCATGATTACTCTCTTCTTGAACAACCAAAGAGTACACTTTGTTCAAAGAAGGAAGAGGATCAAGAAGAAAAACTTGAGTTCTTACCACAGAGAATTGATCATTTAAACCAGTTAAAAATTGCATAATTTGATCTTCATTCCTATGATATTTAGCAGTTCTAGAGGCAACACAACGACAGGGATGAACACAAACACAATTAGGAATAGGTCTGTGTGAAGATAACTCTTCCCAAAGAGATTTCATTTCAGTGAAATATTCTAAAACACTCTTAGAACCTTGCTTCAAGTTGTTAATGGATGAACGTAAATTTGCAATACGAATACGATCAACTTTAGAAAATCTTTCTTTCAAGTCAAGCTATACCTCAAGAGCTGTGTCACAAAACACAATAGTTGGTGCAATGGATTCAGATACTGAATTGATGAGCCAAGATTGAACCAGATGATTGCAACGTTCCCAAGCTGAACGGTTCAAGTCATCTTCATCAGGCATTGGAATAGAACCATTGATGAAACCTAATTTGTTCTTCGTTCCCAAAGAACGCTCAACAGTGCGGCTCCATGCAATGTAATTGGAACCATTGAGCTTAGGAGTAATAGAAAGAGAATTAGGATTCTCACTAGGATGAACGAAGTAAACTGATTCAGTATCAGGAGAGGAATTACGAGGCGCCATGGAAATTCAGTGAAGAATTCAAGTTGCAGAAAAAACAGAGTATGAAAAGCTTCAATGAAGAAGATGAAGAAAATCAAAGAATCTGTGAAACAGAGGTGATCAATGGCGAAAAACGGTTGAAACAACCACAAGAAGCAAGAATCACGGTGGAAAAACAAGAATCAACACCGGAAAAACGAGAATCACCGATCAAAATGATGATCGGAGAAGAAAAGTGCAGCGGAGAAAAACAGTTACAAAACCGTTATGATCGTAACAACCTTTGCTCTTAGAGAGAGAAGGCGCGTGATACCATATTAGGAAACAAGAAAAATGGAAGTAAAATGATTTGTTATTGATGAAATGAGAGTTACAACTGGTATATATACAAGTAGCTAGGAGTATAGTAAGCTATCATGTGCATACAATAGAGCATATAAACCCTAGCAGCTGTAACTTGCGTAGCAAGTAATGGACAACTAAGTGATATCAAGATCACTGTGTAATACTTATCGAAGGTACAATTATCTGAACAAATAAAAATCTTTGACTCTGAAAAAAATTGTACATAATTAAAAAACAACAACAAAGTCTTATCTTACTGAGTGGGTTCGATTACATGCATGAATCAAACATACAATAATGTTCTATCAAAAATCATGTCTTTCTCTAAGACATTTATCTCTAGATTCTAGTCTTAATAGTTTTCTCTTATAATTTTTCTAGGTCTACCCGTCCATACTCAAACCATCCAAGTCTAGTTTCTATAATCTTTTCTTCTATAGGAGCAACCTCAACTCTCTCTAATGTTGTCATTTCTAATTTTATCTCATCTAGTCTTACCACATATCCAACACAACATCCTCATTTCCGGGACGGATCTCTATGGAGACCCATGGGAGCCATGACACCCCAAGAGTTTGGTATATATATCATATTAGGCGTAAATATATAATTAAATTTCCGTCAGCTGCAGTGGAAGGGTGACCACTCTTTCAGAGAGATCAACAATTATAAAAACTACCCAACCAATGAGCTGTTAATTACTTCTTGCTATTTCTTGAAACGGTTTCATATATATTAAATACATTATTGGCACCCCTAATAAAATAACTCAAGATCCGACACTGCTCATTTATGCAATGCTTACTTTATGTTTATGTTGGTTCTTCAGTGCCAAACACTCTATCTCTCGTACAACATCGTAAATCTTACAACTAACAGATAAAATTTTCCCTAACATAAGTGGTACTTTCACACATAATTAAAATAAAATTAGCAACATTATCTATTGAGGCTCGAAACAATTGAGGCTCGAAAGGGTGACCACTCTTTCAGTTTCAGGGAGATCAACAATTATAAAAATTACCCAATAGATAAAATTTTCCCTAATATAAGTGGTACTTTCACACATGTTAATATCAAAACTTGCTTGTGTGAAACTATTGAGGCTCGAAAACAGTATCTAACATGATAGAGAAACTGAGTAAAATTTTCTCAGGAACACTCATAGAGGAGTCATAGACTGTATTTTTTTTTTGTTAAAAGTAGTCATAGACTGTATATGCACAAATATTGAGCAAATGGGTTCCAATGAGGTAGTTATATATAGAAAAATTAAATCAAAAGAATTTGAATAGTGAAAGCAAGATGTCCGAAATCAATGGGATGGGAGTTAATTTCGTTTTGTTTAAGAAACAGAAAATAGACTGATTATGACTCTTGGTTCATTAGATGGTTAAGTAAGTAAAGGAAACAAATGATTATAGTTAATTGCATTAATCTTGATGGCTATTAATTTCATTTAACTTGACAGATTGTAAAACACGATTATAGTAATACTTTGTAAACAATGGACAAATGACTAAATAATTTTTTGTTTTTTCTTTCAATGCTTCCTTAGTAGTTAAGACAATGTTTATTAAAAAAAAATAAAAAAATTAAGAAGCTCATTACCCTCTGGTTGCCAAAATTTTCGGGTCATAGAGTAATTTCATATGTAAATTTTCGGTTGACATTCTAGTACATTAAATATTCCTTCGAATTTTAGCAAATAACATTTTGATGTGTATATTTATTAAAAAAAACATTTTGATGTGTATATGAAATAAAAAATTAAATGCACATTTCAAAACGTCTTAAAAGAACGACCTGGTCTCCCTTGCATAATTTTTGGCAGTGTCACAAAACGTCTTAAAAGAACGACCTGGTCATGACTCAACCTAGAACAACTTCGGTAGATATATATTTATTAAAATAAAAAGAATTTGAAAATCAAAATACAACAGTTTAGAAATCCAAAAACAACAAATATTTATTACATTAGCAAAAGAAAGAAAACAACACAAACATCTTACATTGATGTGCTCAAAACAAAACAAGATAAACAAACACAAGATGTGGGCATAACACAAGAACCTACCCCACTTATTACCACACCCACGACGTTTACATTGTCGAGTAGAAGAAGAAAAAAAAGTAAACAGTGATAACATGAGTTTCCGTACGTAATCATAAGTTTAGTCATCCATTTAATTTTTCATAGAAGTGGACAACTGCAATTAGATCTCGTCTTGTAATATGTCTTCAAGAAAAGGCCAAACTTTCTTGATTGATTTTATTCTACTATTAACAATTTTGTCACTATCATCTATGTTATGGTCATAACTGATCCATGCAAAATATTGTCCTTTGAAGATGTAAGCCGAACCCAAACACCAATCAGAAAAAGCTACATCAATTCCATGTTCAAAGACTGTACCAAACAAACTACCAAAACCATGGCTAATAGACTGATGAACTAATAGTTTCTCAGATTCATAGTCTATTAGGGCATATTTATCTCCTTTAAATATGAAAACTTGTTTATCCTTATATCTAAATGCAGCATCTATTCCTTTTTCAAATATTGTTTCACTAAGATAAGGAAACATTTCATTGATAGGAACTGAACTTAAAAGTAATTTAGGTTTTGATGTATATGGAGCATAGTCAATTTTGGCACAAAGATTTCCAGAAAAGATGAATGCCTCATTGCCATCAGCGTCAAAGGCACAATCAAATCAATTACCTTTGCGAAAGGCGTATTACCAAGCCTTGGAATCCATTGAGAAATATGAGTTGGCCCTTCAGCAATTTTCTTTTCGCCCCTTGAATTATATTCCAAAATAACACAGTTTTGTTTCACGAACATGTAACAATAACCATTCCGAGATGAGCGGAATGCAGCATCTATGCGATTAGATGGCATTATTCTTTTTGGATGATTTATTTATCTATTTCAAGGTATGGGATATGAAATGTTTTTCCATTAGTTTGTTTATATAGTATAGACCTTACCGCATTACCAGTTATGTGAACACAGAATCTATATAGATTTCAAAATTGATACCCAAAACACGTTTGGACACGTTTGCATGTGACATCTCATCTCATCTCAGATTGTAATCATGTGGCAATAATGGTAATTAACAATGATTTGTTTATTTTTCAACCATATTAATTAGATATTAATGAATGACCAAGACAATTAATTAACAAAGTCTTCTCTTTCTTAACAAAAAAAAGATGGTTAAATCCAACTTGCTAAATAGATTATTAAAGAATGACCAAGGCAATTAACAAAGTCTTCTCTTCCTTATTTAAAAAAAGGCTTAATAGCAGTTTTGGCCCCTATGTTTTAAGAAGTTGCGATTTTGACCCCCTAACAAAATAAAATACAAAACCGCCCCTTAAGTATTGACCATTTTGCAGTTTTGGCCCCAGGCCAATTTTGACCAAGTCAATGCACACGTGGACGTCACGTGTGTAATTATTATTTTTTTAATTAAAAAATATTTTATTTTTATTTTTTTAATAATTAAAAAAATACACATGTGGCATCCACGTCAGCTTTGACTTAGTCAAAATTAGCATGGGCCAAAACTGCAAAAGGGACAATACTTAGAGGGACAGTTTTGTATTTTATTTTGTCAGTGGACCAAAATCGCAACTACTTGAAACATATGGGGTCAAACTGCTATTAAGTCTTGAAAAAATAAGGGTCAAATTCATCGAAATTGTTAGGGATTTGAATGGGATTAATGAAAGGGTACCAAAAAGTAGGATGAGGTACATTGTTACCACTGAAGTAAGATGGAATGATTCAAAATTGAGAATGATGAACCCCGAATACGATACTAAATTCAGATATTAGTTAATAGGAATCTAGATTGGCGTAAGATGTGATGCTTAAGAAGTACTCCGATTGATATTATACGTCTGGAAGTTAATAGGAATCTAAATTGAACTTTAGCTCGAGGATTAGAGGAGTATTGGGCATTGGTTGGATTACTCTTCATCCTTCAAAATCTGAACTGGAGAGAATGATAGAGAGAGATTAAGTCGTATTTCATTATCTTTAGCTAATTCATTATGTAAGTTAATTATTAAATTATTTGATTCATAATTATAATGTATTTTTTGTAGTCTTGAGTCTGGTAGGCTTATCGATCAAGGCCTAATGTGTAATATGACGGAAATTTTACCCTGTACCTATGTTTGTCCTTTCACCCTACAAATTATCGAAAAATTCCTATATTACCCTTTTTTGTCATTTAACTTTTTACACATTTTTTCAACCCTCACTTGCAACATTTCTGGATCCAGATGAGTTCACCCCCACATATGTATTTCCCGGAAACGTTTTTTTAAGAATTTCTGGTATCAATGTTTATGAAAAAGAAACTAACAAATGTGTGTTCCATAAACCGTAAGGATGATATTAATTAACTTAACATTGAATATTTAACAACGAATGTCTAAGAATTCTCTTAAAACAAATCGAATGTCAATGGATGCTTAGCCAAATTAATGTAGCACAATATTAACTAACTTAACAACGAATGTCTATGTTTTCCTGCATCTCTGTTGATATAAAAACGCAAGGATGGTATTGATTAGTCAACCGGAACTCAAAATTTGTAAACATGATTTTGCATTTTACCGAAACATTAGCCGAACGTCATTGCAGATGAAATTGAGAAATAGATACAAATCAAAAGGAAATGACAAAAATTGAACCAGATCTGAATTAGAATACTCTTTATTAGGAAAAGCTGATGATTATGGACAACAAGACGTGATGATTACATATAGGAAAACGATCTGTGCAGAAATTAGAGATTACACTCATTTGATGCTTCCCGGAAAATGTAGAATGTATTTTCGGGGGTAGCACTTGTGTGTCATTGGCTTTTTGTGCCATTGGTGTCATTGTTCCTATCTCTCTCTTAACCACTCATTCTCTCTCATCTAAATAATTTATTTTAATCATTTATCCATCAATCTCTTTCGAGTGTTGATTGTGGGACTAGTTTCTTTCCACGTATTTCCTATGTATAAATAATAGTTTTCCATAGGGAGAACGGGTCGCAAATCGCATATACAAAATTCTAAAAACACTCAATGTACATGCGCAAGAGAAAAGAGTCACAAAAAATGTATGTAAAGCATTTGTCGGACCACCTTTATTTTTAATGCACTTGCATTTGCACTTTTTCTTTTTTTTAAGTTTCTGCAATTTAAACTTAATTTCTTAAAACCAGTCGAAAGACGCCACACGGTCTCGTCCTGTTCGTTAAGCAACCTACGAACTTGATGAACGCACAACAACAAAATGCACAACATGTCCTAGGATCTCTGGTTTGGTCCTTCTTGTTATAATCAAAATCAGTCGGTATTTGTTTACCAAAGACACAGGTAAACAATATCACGTTAAATCTGTCGTTTTTTCAGTCTGTCTTTTACTATTATTGTCATTATTCTTTCGTCCTGTTATAACATTTACTTTCATGAATTTTACTTAAAGAGGATTTTTCATTTATTTTATCCCGTAAATGAATATATTTCTACCAATTAATAATTTTATCTTTTTAAAATCCTTATTTATTAATTTTATTTGGTCTGCAGCAACTTAACCTAATAATTTCCCTCTAAAATTCTGCATTAGGTTAGCAACAATTTAACCTAACAAATTTCCTCTTAAATGCAGCAATCCCTAATATTTCTCCTCACTGATGAGCTTTTCATTCCTATCATGTTGTGTCATCATTTGTATATATCTATTGTTATGTAGACTTTATTTTTGACAAGTTGTTGTACAATTATTTAATAGGTTTACAAACATAATATCCTAATTTCCATGCAAACTCGGCTACCCTATATTATTATTATTATCCTTATTTATTAATTTTATTAGATCTGCAGCAACTTAATCTAATAATTTCCCTCTAAAATGCTGCATTAGGTTAGCAGTAATTTAACCTAACAAATTCCATCTAAAATGCAGCGCATCAATTTAACCTAACAAATTCCCTCTAAAATGCAGCAATCCCTGATATTTCTCCTCACTGATTAGCTTTTCATTCCTATAATGCTGTGTCATCATTTGTATATATCTATTGTTTTCGTAGACCTTTTTTTGACAAGCTGTTGTACACTTATTTAATACGTTTACAAACATAATACCCTAATTTCCATGCAAACTCGGCTACCCTATATTATTATTATCCTTATTTATTAATTTTATTAGGTCTGCAACAACTTAATAACCTAATAATTTCCCTCTAAAATGCTGCTTTAGGTTAACAGCAATTTAACCTAACAAATTCCATCTAAAATGCAGCGCACCAATTTAACCTAACAAAGTCCATCTAAAATGCAGCAATCCCTGATATTTCTCCTCACTGATTAGCTTTTCATTCCTATAATGTTGTGTCATCATTTGTATATATCTATTGTTTTCGTAGACTTTTTTTTTTGACAAGTTGTTGTACACTTATTCAATACGTTTACAAACAGAATACCCTAATTTCCATGCAAACTCGGCTACTCTAATTTCCATGCTAACTCAGCTATATATAGCAAACCCTGAACCGTGTTTCTCTGGAATCATATATTTTAATATTTTGATTTTTGCAAATGGAAGGACGTGACCTTACAACCTTCCTCTCATACCACTGCTTAACTGGTATTCTAATTTAACATGTATTTTATCGATATGCATATTTTTTTGAGAATTGGAATATCCTTTCTGCGTTTGTTGTTTTTAGTTTGAGATGTTTACACCAATTTTGGCAGTCTTCCTATTTATTTTTGTTGTAATTTCTTGGTCTATTATCTAAGGATTCAGACTGTGCCGTGTAATGTCATGTTTTTTGAACTTAATCTGAATTTTGTTTCATTCAAAACCTTATTCTGTTTTTAGCCTTTATTTCCTATGCATACTTTTATTATTTCTTTCTTTGCAAGCAAAGTTGTGCAACTGTGAATGAATTTTGAGGTGAGAATCACCTTTCCTTGGTGGTTTTTTGTTTTGTTATATAAGTAGTCATTTATTTTACTGGTGATCATTGTTTTTAACTAATAATATCATCATCAATTTAATTGTATTAATAATTATGGAACAGTTGCTCAAAAAGAATTAATTATAGAGATCCTCTTGCTGCCATTGTTGAAAGCACGTATCCTAACATCTTGGAGAGCATGAGTGACATAACTTACTTTCAAAATAGAGTTATATTGACAACAAAAAATTCCATAGTCAAGTAGATCAACGACTATTTGTTGGACATGGTTCCAGGTGAGGAGAAGGTTTATTTGAGTTATGATTCACCTATATATGCAGTGTAACTTAAACGGTGATCATATTGACGATGTTCATACACCCGAATTCCTCAACACCATCACTGCTTCTGGACTGCCTAATCACCAATTAAGGTTAAAGGTTGGTGTGTCATTTATGTTGTTGAGAAATATAGATACACGATATGGATTATGCAATGGAACCAGATTAGTTATCACTAGGATGGGAAGATACGTCATTGAGGGGAGGGTCATTTCCGAAAGTAATGTTGGTGATCAGGTTTTCGTATTCAGGCTATCTCTATTGCGTTCAGATGTGAGGATTCCCTTTAAGTTTCAACGAAGACAATTTCCTTTGACTATATCATTTAATTTGCAATGACAATTAACAAAAGTCAAGGGCGGTCGCTTAAACATGTTGGTGTATATCTGCCAACACCTGTATTTTCTTACGGACAGTTGTATGTTGCTGTTTCAAGAGTTACGTCCAGAGAAGGACTAAAGATATTGATCATTGATGAAGATGGTGAAGATACCAATGTGACGTCTAACGTCGTATATGAGAAAGTATTTCACAATGTGTGATGAAACTACATGTCAATGTACTAAAATTTTTCATATTCCTTTTACCGAATAATTGATAGGATTACCAAATTTTCTTTTATAATATTTTCAGATTTTATACATTTTATGAAGTGTTTTATTTTGTCTACTATAGATTATCACCTGTTTTTTTTTCACCGTTACCAATTATATATTGCATTTTATTATTTGTACGTCAATCCTTTAACAATAAATTCATGCGACGCACGGGTCAACAATCTAGTGAATAGTAATTGGTGTTGCGTTCTTATACAAAAATGGGTGATTTGGCATTTTTCAGAACTAATCAACGGATAGCATCGTGGATCGAAATTCAAAGTGTTACAATGATCTCTTTGCACTTGTAATATTTCTTTTAAAAAACTAAACAAATTTTAAAAAAAATTGTTAATAATAAATACCACATTATTTTGTATATAAATATACTATTGTTAGGGACGACTTAAATTATGAACTCAAAAAAGCATCAATAAGAAACATCTTTCATAAAAGATATAGTTTTCGACGCATAAATCTTGATCTGCTAACGCACCTTTGTATAACAATATGAATCAAAGAACTTATGTAAAAGACAATGCAAAAGAAATCATGCAAGTATAAAACTTTATACCCATTCTCTATGATAATATAATTTAGTATATAAAAAATCCTAAAACGTGTTGTACGTGTACATAATTATGTTCTGACTCCGATTATGCATTAATATATATATTTTTTATTTTAAATTTCCCCTTTCTATCATCAAAGGTTGAATAGAATTAAAAAATTAATTCTAATGATCGATTAACAAATTTTTTATGTTATCATTCTATTAAGTGTGTTAAAGGAACAAACATAACACATGAATCTACTTAATAGACGTTTAATAATTATTTTAAAAAATATTAATTGTTTTTAGCACAAGATGTACTCTATATACTATAAAATCATCAAATTAGATCATATTTGTTACATGCAAAGAAATAAAAATATGGATAAAACACTCAAGTTTGTGTATATTATGATTTTATTTCTTTCCCTTTTTCTTTTTATAAAGAATGTTGATGGCGGTGAGCTATTTTTTTCATCCTTTTAACATTTCCTTCTTTAGTTTTTAGTTTTTAGTTTGCAAACAATTTTTTTATTTCATTTTAGGGAAATGTTAACGAGTGACTTTGGAGTATTGATTAAAGTTCTAAAATAAGTAAGTTTGCATAAAAAAACAGAGTAATTATTGCTAAAACAAAAGCAAAAACTTGTATTTTCAAAACAAAGTTTCTACTAAGGGATTCCTTAACCAATACCTTTAATGCACTCGTTAGCAAGACCATTTATTTTAATATCATTATTTTATTCTCTTTTTCTATTGCAGCATTTGTTAAATGTGAAACTGATGATGATTGTCCAAAAAATGACGGGTTTCGCAAGTATGAGTGCGTTAACAATTGGTGTAGATTAACTGGACTGTACTGATGATTGTATGAGTCCTAGACCAAGAAAGTATACTTACTAGACCAAGAAAGTATACTTATGCCTTGCAGGGAAGAATAATTCCGTATACTAGAAAAAAAAAATCTATGAAATATAACTTACACTAGAATGTTATGTAATTTCAATTTATATATTCTACAAGCACCCAATATTTTTATTTTTTTATTATCTTATTGTAATTTTATAGACCTTGCAATTATGGCTTTGTACTCTAAAATGTTGGTAATAAAATGACACAAGATAAATAAAAAATATCACAAGATAAATAAAAAAATATTATAATTAGATTGTTTTATTTGAAGGGAAATTGCAGAGGCATACAAATTAACGCAATAGAAAATTAAAATTTATATTTTAATGGATCCTTATGAATGGTCATGAATCATGGATTGTGCAATTACCTCTTATAGTGCATAACTTAAGCAGACGAAAATATGAAGAATCATGAATATTGCACGAACAACGATGACTCTATATAGTGCACACAAACTGAATGAGTGGCAATAGGCTGCATCCAGTGTGCTAGATGAACAAACATAACTGTTGGAAACACTCGTCTTTCATTACTCCGTATTTGGTGTAGTCATTGTCTTAAACCTATAAAAGTGTATGAAAACTGGACGTAATAGCTTTCTGGATTACTATACTAATATAAACAATAATTTTATCAAATTTGGGGTTTTCATGAGTGATTTCTTTCAAATAAATCGATAAGTGCTATGAAAAATAACACTATTTTAGCACTTATCAAGTATGTAAAAAGTGGATTGTATAAGGTTAGTATTTGCCCTAAACATCATCAAAACTAGCACTGTCATAGGCTTGAGAAGCTTCTACCGTCCACACATAATTAAGGGCATATCCACAACTTGAAGCACATACATGTAAAGATAAAATGTCTTTATTAGGGCTATAATGAGGCCAATGTAAAGGTGGGATAAACTTAAGGGGAACTAGGCTGTAAAATCATATAGGATGAAGAAGCATAGCCATGTAAATCACTTGAATTTTAAGCATGAAGGATATTTGAGTTCAACAAAGTATGATGACACAACAATTGTAACAGTCCGATTTTCGTTAGATTTATTTAATTAATTTTTATATGTGTTTATATGTGCTTGTACGTGATTAATTGTCTCTGTATGCATTTTGGTTAGGATTATTAGAATTCGGTGTTAGAAGGGTATTTTAGTCATTTTGGACTTAGGGGTATTTTGGTCATTGTGCGGCAAGGGTAAATTAGTAATTTCACTGTGAGGATTATTTTTAGTGTTTCAAGTGGGAACCATTAATTTTACTAAGTTACTAGTGGGTTGTGGTAATTAATTAAGAGTCGGTAACTATTCGTTACTCCCTCCGTTTCAAAATGAGTGTCGCTTTAGCCAAAAAAATTGTTTCAAAATGAATGTCACTTTACATTTCCAATACAACTTTAATTTTTTTCTTCCAACTTTACCCTCAATAAATACTCCAACTTTTCTCTCTCACACAATTTTCAATGCAACTTTAATTTTGTCTTTTTCTTATAAAGTAAAGGCATTTTAGTAAAAGCGTTATATCCAATGATTATTTCATTCCATTTCTTAATTTGTGTGTCAAAGCCTAAAGCGACACTCATTTTGAAACGTATGGAGTATTTTTATCCATAAGTGGGTAGAAACGTTGTGAATTAGTTCGTAAGAGTATTAGGCCCATTAAGACATTTTAAGGGTTAAGCCCAATAGTGAGAAGCCTATTTAAACTCTAGTTTTGAGGAAATTAGGTCACATAGAATCATTTGTTCATTTCCTCATAACTTTTGAGAGAGGTAGAGAGAGAAAGAGCAAGAACAAGGGTTAGAGAAAGGAAGCTTGGGAGAAGAAGAGAAGAGTAGAGATTCAAGAGGTTGGAGCTAAAGTGAGGCCTAAGCTAAGTTTGTGAAGATTAGAGGTAAGGGGGCTAGTATTCTCTCATAATCTTTTGTATAATCTCTTTTATACTTAAACCCATAAGTGCTTAATTGTGAAAAGTGATTGTTGTGAATTTAATTGGTGAAATTCGTGCTCATATTTTGATGTAGTGTTTGGGTATGTGAATTTCATGATAATCAAGGTGTTGATGTTGAATTTACATGCTAGAGATATATACATGTGTATACTTTGTGTTTTGCTCAAAATTGGTGGAGTATGATGTTGTTGTTGATGGATTGTTGATGAATTCATGTTTAATTGATGTTGTTGTTGTTGTTATGAGGTGTTGTTGTTGATGATTGAAACCTTGGGTAATCATAATCATGGAGTTGTGGTGTGAATTTGTGTGGGTTTTTGAAAGTTTTACAAAAAATGGATTAAATGGTGATTTGTGTTGGAATGATATTTTGATTCAAGTTTTATATGGATTTGAGTGCCTTTTTATGTTTATAAACGTTTAGAAAAACTTTGGGGATGAATTTGGGCATTGGGGAATCAAAATTGGAATTTTGGAGTGAAAACTGAGTTTTTCCCAAGAGCTGTCTGTCTAAGCTCGCCATGGCGAGTAAACTGGTGGCCATGGCGAGTGAAGCACTTGTCCAGCTCGCCATGGCGAGTGATTTAGTGGCCATGGCGAGTTGCACATTGCAGTAACTCATATTTTGTCGTTTTAGTGTTTTGGAGTCGATCCGGACCATTTCAAACTAATTCTTTTGATGTAATTAAATGTAATCAAGCTTTTTAAACCTCTGTAAACATCTATTGAATTGATTTGAACTTGGTTTGATGAATCAATCCTCAAACTTTCGAAAACTTCAAGAACATCGATTTTCCAAAACTTGTTTTCTCAATGAAAAGGGGTGGGGTTAAGGTTGTATACTGATTATATGATTTCTGAAAATGGTTGTGATTGTTTTCAATGAGTTTTAACTTGTTTTGCTTTGAAAATGAAATTCCTTTGGAAAAGTGGTAAAGAGAGACGAACTTTGTGATTTTGATGATCCTGTCGTAGTTGGCCGATGAAACGCACATGTATACTTAACTGCACTCATATGTGATCTAAGTGTATACATAGTTGAGGCACTAGAACTTGTTTACTTGGTTTTGTTTCAATTGTCTCAATTGTTTTAAAGTTGTAAAATGATAGACGAACTTTGTCGAAAATGATCTTTAAGGCCGAATACTTTGCAAATCTTTTGCGAATAACTTTATATGATTATATGAAGATGTATGAATGATTGATAGGTGTTGAATACGATGTTTATCATAGTGTGATGTAATTTCTCCCTTATTTGAATTGTGAGAAATTGTATGAAGTTGTTGTTTTGCAGTTACGTTTGTTGATAATTATGATGACTCTTATTTGGATTGTGACTTGTTGATTGTGTGGACGTAAATAATTGATAATGCAATTGTTGGTGAACTAATCAATGTAAACGGAGGTGTACTTTTATATTGTTGTTGGTGAATGTATATGTTAGGTGATTTGCATTGTTGAGTCTTTGCTTGTATGTCCATGCATCATAGTCATATCGAGTCATATGAGAAATGTGAAAGGAGATGTACTTTTACATAGGTGAATTGTAAGAGGAGGTGTACTCTTACAAATGATGTTTTTGTTGCATCATAGGTGACGACCTTGTTGGTGATGGTACCGCATGCATATAGGTGTCATGTATATGTGCATTATACATGAATTCTAATTGTTTATGTGCTTGATGATTGGATGTGGTTGATAGTTGCATAATGGTGATGTTGTGGACTTGTTTGTGTTGATGAATTTTGAAGTTGAATTATCCATTGTGTAGTTGATTGAAATGCTTATATTTTCATTTGTTTATGTTGATTATGATTGATGTGAAGCTAAACTCCAATGGTCTTTGACCGCCTACCTATTTGTATGAATGGGTAGACAGCGTGCAGGAGTGATCTTTTAGCTTGCTTGGTGAGTTGTTTGAGGATAGCGGGAGCTTCCTCTGTTTACCTGTTAAGATGTCACTCTTTATGTTATTTTGAATTGATTTATGTTGTTTAGATTTTACCCACTTGTCGGGATTGGAGATTTTATATGTTGATGTATTGGTGAGTTTATGACATGTGTATTTTGGAGATGTATGTTTTATATCTGCTGCGACTTTTGAGAAACTTTATATATATGCATGTTGTTTTGGAATCTGTTGAAGACGTAACGTCTATTTCTTGAATTTTCTTCTCAAGTGGTAGATCCACTAACCCCGTAGCTTCCAAGAAATTATTGATGTCTCTAGCATCTCTATTCCCACATCCAATTACTTCGCCCTTTCTCTCCTTCTTCCTTCTTATCGAATTAAAGTCCCTCATAATGTACCACAAATCCACCGTAAAATTATTCCAAACAACTAGAACTTCCTCCCACAACCGTCTTTTAGATTCAATATTACAAGCGGCTTAAACGTTTATAGCGACACACATTTTCTTTTCGGAACCCCATTTGAAAACCACTCCTCAAAAGCCATTTCTTTGGAAAGAGGTTTTTTTTTTTGAAGAGGCTAAAATGGAATATATTGCTCAATCAAAGCGTTCTTCTTAGCACAAGGTGTACCAGGAAAAGAATGAAAGTCACAAACTATTTACAGAAAGATAGAAACAAAAAACAGAGAAAGAAATAGTATTAGCCTATGCCCAACATAGTGAACGAACTAAGCCACCAGCTGTGGTAGTTGAAAGAAAGGTTAGGAAGTTTCGCCTTCAACCACATATATGAAAGTGACTTAATCTTGTCAACAATCTGATATGTTGAACATTCTTTACCATTAAATAACTGACTATTTCTTTCTTTCCAAATTTCCCACGTAGTAGCATACCAAATCAGATGCAAAATATATTGCCGCACCTTAAAGCAATTACCACCAACATAACCAAACTGAATGAGGTAATCTGCAGGCACACTAGGGAGAATTGAACAGACACCCAGCCAGCGATGGATTAGATGCCAGACATCCCCAAAAATATTATAGTGTAAAAATAAATGAGAAGAAGATTCTAACGAGCCACAACCACCCGCGCATAATCTATCCTCAGAAGTTATAACTCCACGACGAAACAGATTATCCTTAGTTGGCAAGCGATCACGGAACAAACGCCAAGCAAAGGGAACAACCTTCAAAGGAATATCCTTATGCCAAAGAAGCTTTGATGAGACTGTAGTGTCAGTATGATGTTGCTGATTCAGGATTTTATAAGCACTTCGAACAGTGAAATCTTTACTCGATTCCAAGTTTTTCCTTTTGTGTTTTTGTGATTTTATCGTCTAAGTACGGCGTTGTGTTGTTCGTCGTCTTGTGCGGTGTTTGATTTAACGTCTTGTTGTGGTGTTCATTTCGTTCTTATTGAAAGATTGACTTCAGTCAATTACAAATTCAATCAATGATTTGGGCATCAACGTTGCAGATCCGAAAGCATGGGTATTTCGGTGACTTAGATTTTATCATATTATTTGTAGGCATTTTGCAGTGTTATGCTATTAACTTGGGTGTTGTGAGTTTGTTCGCAGATTCACTCTTTACGTTATTAACAATGTTTGTATCTGATGTACTTTATCAATTTGAAAGAATAAATATCGTTTTGTTTTTGTAAAAAAAAAACATATTCACATTAAATAAACTTTTGCGACAAAGGACAAAAATAACTGTTACCCCCCTTAATTTTTTTTTAAAATAACTGTTACCCCCTAAAAAAATTGCTAATGCTCTGTTTGGTAAAAAATAGAGGATAACTGATAGCTTATAACTAATAGCTGATGGCTGATAGGTTGTAGCTGATGACTGATAGCTGATAAGCTAGTTGAAGTGTTTGGTAAAACTAGCGGTTCAACTAGCTGATAAATGTAAAATGACATAAAAAGGTATTCTTAATTCATGATAAAATTTATATTGATTTATATTCAAGTATTTAGAATTTTGTAAGTTAAATTAATTTTTTTAAGTTATTTAAATCCATTAATCTAATATACCTTTTATAGTATAAGTGTCGCCTCATTACCGCCGAAAGTGCAAGCTATGAAAAATACTTGGGTGGGAAGTGGTTCAATTTCTTCAGAGAACGTGTGATGGAAGAAGGTGGTAAGCTCATCTTTGATCTCGCCGAAGAACTTGCACGTTCGTGTTGTTCCAAAGTAGATTTTTGCTGCTGAACTATTTGACCTTCTACTATTTTGGCGCATTGCTTGGACTGTAATCCTAAACTATCTTGACCTTAAGATGCCATTTGTTTTGTTAATATTGTCTGATGTAAATATTGGCAAAAATCCCTTTTTGGTTAGTCTATGACACTGACAGTCTCTTTTATAAACCTAACTATTATGTGACGTTAATCTGCACATTGTTGGTTCCTTCATTGATTCCAATTAGTATCATGTTAATTATAATATTATTTTCCTAATCTCTTGAATAAAATAGAACATGCTCTTTTCCTACAACAAAGCTTTATAATGCTTTGTTAAATGTTTTAGAAAGGTACATATAGCTGAAATCTGTGCAATATGCTTGCTTGATTTTCACATTTATGAAGGGCAGTAATTTCTTATAAAGATGTAGCTATTTCGGTATTTTCCTTAATTTGTTCATTTTCCTTTTATAACAAAGAGCTGAAATCTGTGCAATATGCTTGCTTGATTTTCACATTTATGAAGGGCAGTAATTTCTTATAAAGATGTAGCTATTTCGGTATTTTCCTTAATTTGTTCATTTTCCCTTTTTAACAAAGATTTTCAAAAATATCGCACGGGTTTTTAACTCGTTGTGATTCAAAAATTGAACACCATATAAAGACATGACTCTGTTTGGTAAACCCAAAAAAAGAGCTTTTAGCTCTTAACTTTTAGCTTATAAGCTCATTTGACAAAAAAAGCTCTGTTTGGTAACACTTTAGCTCTGTTTGGTACAACGAGCTTATATCTTATTTCAGGAGCTTATAAGCTATTTTTCAGAAGCTACTTCAAGTAGCTTTTGAGCTTATAGCTTTTAGCTTCTCATTTTTTCTTCCATATTTACCCTTATTAATCAAAGCAAAAGCTATCAGCTAATTTTACCAAACACTTCAACTAGCTTATCAGCTAAAAGCTATCAGCTAAAAGCTATCAGCTAGCTTATCAGCTATCAGCTAATTTTACCAAACAGAGTCATACAATACATTTAATATAACTGTTGATTTGACGTAATAAAGAAATAGAAATCCTTAGCCAAAATTTCTTTATTTAATTCTTACTATTATAACGATAGATATGTACATTTTCAAAGAAAATTCACAAACACATGAGGAATCTCTTATAACACGTCATCTAACCTAGGCCTTATTACATTTTTATCTACTGTTCTAGTTTAACACAAATACTTTAGTTCTAAACGCCTAGATTATCAATATTTTAGTTTCATTGATTTAGTTTCATTCAATTAAATATAATTTTGGTTTGATTTAAATGCATATTTGATCCATCTATTTTTAAAAAAATTAAGTTTCGGTCCTACTATTTTTAAAACCACTCTTTTGGTTTCAATTTAACTTTGAAATTTGGATCCTCGTATAATTTATTAAGATGTAGTACATTTATTTATGACACGGCATAGTTTATTACCCGTATTTTGCTAAAATCCATATTCGATTTTGGTCTAATAAGTTCTACCACGTCATAAATGAATGTTACCTCATAGAAAATGATCCAAAATTAAATTGAGACCAAAATTAAAAAATTTAAATTGAAGGACTCAAAAATGATTTTAAATTAAGAGGATCAAAATTTCATTTATAAATAAATACGGGAACTAAAAAGTGCATTTACAGCTTTTTATGCAGCTAGGTTTCGATTACATGTTTTAAGATAAATTTGCCGTGAATTCACTTGAATTGGCTTGATGGTGTTAGTTTGAAATCTTGGAGTGTGCTACAACTTAAAGTCTCAAGTTCGATTGTCTCAATATCAATTTAAATGGACTAATTTAGTTTTTTAAAAAAAAATAAAAGGACAAACTTGTCGTGAGTTACTTTCTTACTTAGTTTATGGAATATAATTAATTCTCTTTTCTATTAAAGGTGTGCAAATTATGAAAGGAGTAGGAAGTTGGTCAATTCTATTTTCAAATAAATTCCAAGCCAATGGGTTAGATATTTGGATGCCCAACCCAACTTGCAACGTGGCTTGAAAACATGAATGGAAAAAAGGAATAGATAGACATTTTCTTGATCAATTCTTGATAAATTCTCTCTAGATAAATAACAATGCTTTTTCCAATATTGGTGTTTCTCATGTTAGGAGGAATTTGGATTCCATGATTTCTTGTAATCCTACATTTACGTAGTTATTGTTGGATAACGATGTAACAAGGAAAACATTTCCCAAACGAGGTGTCAAGAATAATTCTGAAAGGAAAGTGCGTAACAATCACCCTCATTGATGACCAGACATAGAGAAAATATAAGTGTCGCCTCATTACCGTCGAAAGAGCAAGCTATGAAAAATACTTGGGTAGGCAGTGGTTCAATTTCTTCAGAGAACGTGTGATGGAAGAAGGTGGTTATCTCATCTTTGATCTCGAAAAGTCACCGAAGAACTTGCACGTTCGAGTTGTTCCAAATTAAATCTTTGCTGTTGAACTATTTGACCTTCTACTATTTTGGCGTATCGCTTGGACTGCAATCCTAAACTATCTTGACCATTCTCTTTTCTTATAGCAAAACTTTATAATGCTTTGGTAAATATTTTAGAAATATACATATAGCTGAGATTTGTGCAATATACTTGATTGATTTTCACATTTATGAAGGGCATCAATTTCTTAGAAAGATGCAGTTATTTCCCTTAATTTCCTCATTACTCCTTTATAACAAAGATGTTCAAAAATACATCACGAGTTTTTAACTAGTTACCCTTTACTCCTTCAAAAAAAAAAAAAACTAGTTACCCTTTAAAAAACTATAAGTAAATGATAGGTAAAACTCATTTAAATACTCAAAAATAGATTTATCAACCATAGAGTCCCCTTAAGCTTAGCTTAAGGGGTAAAGACAATTCACTATATATGGAAGGTCCGAGGTTCAAATCCCGACCACCACCAAAAAGAGTCCCTATGAGCATAGCTCAGTTGACGGGAACATACATTGTTATATGCAGGGGCCGGGGTTCGAACTTCGGACGCCCCACTTATTCACTTGAAAAAAGTGAATTCCAACTACAGGCTACGACAAAAAATATTTATCAACCAATCAGATAGTAGAATAGAGGCGTACGTTAGCTACATCCGTTATTCAAACGTCAACTTCAACTCCGCCTACGATCTTATACATTCTTCTCTCCTCTCTCTCTCTCTCGTTCCCATGAAGAACCATGGCAAAAACCAGATCTCTGAAGAAGAAACCTCGTGAATCGCACCTTCACTCAAACCCTTCCATGGCGACTCCTTTACCTCCTCCAAGCCGACGTCAGCCTCAAAATCTCGCCACTGTATCCGCTATCCTCGCCGTTTTACTCGTCACTTCTGTTTTCTGTCTTTTGCTCGTTTCGTCGAACACTTGGCGTGCGTTTCAACAAACGGTTTCGATTGATACGATCACTGTTGTTAATGTGTTTCCTCATGATCCTCAAGCTTTCACTCAGGTCAACTTCATTTTTTTCTTCCATTTTACGTAGTTTTTTTTTTAATGGAGATGAGGATTAGTTTCTTAGGTTAGTGCTTGTTATGGAAATGGATTGATTTGGTTTATTACATACGGTGTGTGTTTGATTCTGCCGTGAAAAATGATTTTGAATTTTGATTTTAGGTGCCTTTGTTTTGGAATCACTTTTTTTCATTTTTAAGTGTTTGTTTAGGATTTTTAGAAAAATCATTTTATCAAAAAAAATCTATTTTGACCCTAAAATGAAAAGCTATTAGGATTAGCTTTTCTCTAAATCAATTTTTTTTTCAAGGTAACACATATACATATTAGAACTCATTTTTTTTTAAAGAAAATAGTTTTTTTATGGGTAGTAGGCAAACAAAAATAACTCCAGATTTTTTTTTAAAATATCTAAAAATTAATCTCTAGACTTTTTAACACAAAATCTATTTTTTTTAAAGCTAAAACAAACGCACCCTTTGTAAAATTGATTATGGGTGCATTCGTTTCATCTTTTGAAATAGATTTTGAAAAAGCTCCTAGGAATAGCTTTTCATTTTGAAGTTAAAAATTATTTTTTTAACAAAATGGATTTTTTTTTTTTTAAAAAGTGATTTAAAATCTCAACATGTTAAAGAGAGGGTCTTGCATTGTATTTTCATATATTATTTGAACAAAACCCAAATTGTGAAAATTTGGCTGTGAAAACCTAATTTCCTGAAAATGTTAATAGGTCATGTAGTTCTAGACTAAGGTGGGGCCATTTGAATCCTTATAACCTAAAATACAAGTTGAAAAGAGGAGAAAACATAAGAAAGTCCAAGTCATTTAAAGAGAGAATGTTCTCTGAAACCGAATCTATGTCTCAGGAAATGAATCAAAAATTGCTTTATCTATTTATAGAATTTGAACTAACTAATGTTGGATGCCACACAGTACACTTTAAGTCTAACGGGTTTTCAGTTAAATTTTAAAGAATCTGTTGTCTTCAGCACAAATTGAAGATAATGAATGACTTAAAAACAAGACTGAATTTCAGTGATGTACATGGCAACTTGCTTGGAGATATATTTTGAAAATATTAATGAAGTTGTTAGTTAATGCTTCTCTCTGATTGTTTGATTTCAGGGTCTTCTTTATGCTGGAAATGACAGCTTATTTGAGTCAACTGGTATTTATGGGAAGGTAATGTTATTCATTTTCTTTTCTTCTGTTTCCTTTTTATTAGCTTTTTTTTTCTTTTTTCTTTCTACAGCTGTAGTGGATGAAAAGTTGTGTATCTTTGAATTTTAGTCAGTTGACATCAGTCACATCAATTTGTTTATTTTGTTCAAAGAACGATTATAATATTTTGTTGAGCTTTAATCTTTGTATGTTGTTAAACTTAAAGACTGTTATCTTTTGACCTGGTGGTAATGGGTTACGGTCACAGAAGATACAACTTTACTGATGGGATTGGGGTTAGCAAATCTGGTCATGGCCAGAGCTTAGAATGGTAGGAGCCTTTTTCGCTGGGCTGGGAAAATGATTGTAGTATTAGTTGGTATCTATGAAGTACCATCAACGACACGGATGCGAGACACAACACAAATAATGTAACTTGTAGGATCAGTTTGTAATCCTAGAGTATTTTAGATTGCCCTTTACGATTAGTTCCTCCTAATAGAAATAAATATCGGTATTGGTGGATATCGGTGGCAGGCGGGTTTTTGACTTTCCACCATGGCTAAGTTTTTGAAGGATGGCGGTGCTATGACCCCATACTTGGATGGGCGCCTTAACCCGGCTGGTATTGTCAGATTTATTTGGCTCTCCGCCATGGTCTGCCTGCCATCTGCCATCGACAACACTGAGACAAACAAGTTTGTTCAATATAAATCCTTTTGAAAATCCAAAGCTTCATATATGGTTTGATCTGTTGTCCTGTCCTGACTACCATTTATAACAGGACTAGCACTAATGACTTGCTAATATATGTCCAATGTGCTATACTAGTTTGGAAACTGGAACTCATCTCCTTCTACACTGTTATGTAGTGAATTATCGTTGGAATGAGCCATTTGGGATTTTGGATAGTATTGGCTCTTCCCTGTTGATTTGCTTTAGTTTCTTCTCGTTATGTTAGATGGTTTGTCTCTCAAAAATGCTATCTTGTGGAAGTGCTAAGTCTTTGCTGCAATCTAGTGTTTGTGGATGCAAAGAAATGGAAGACTATTCAATGGCTCTCTTTCAAGCCTATAGTTTGTATGTGATAGGGTTACTTTTTAACTTCTTACTGGAGCTGTGCTTGTGTTTTTTTTTTAAGGGTGTGTCTCTTACACATATTTTTCTTTGGCATGCTTTTGTAACATGATTCAATCTCTTAGATTTTAGTTGTTTTTGCTCATCTGTCTTCCTGTGTAGTCTTATTTACTATCTTTGCATTCTTCCATTTGTCCTTTATAAAATATTTTCCTATGTAAAAATTTAATACTTCTGTGGCACAATAATCTTTTCATCTGTTAGTTAAAAACACTGATTTCCGATGGGGTTTCTTTCCATATAATTCACGAGGGCCTGTTATTGTTAATTGAGCTTAGATTTACATTTGAGCTGGGCAAAATCCCTTTCAATTCTCGAAAGCTTTCTCTGGCCTGATGCTTTTTTACTTGAATGCGTGAAATACAATTTAAGCGGAATTGATAACTTTGCTCACTTTGTTTTGGGAATCTTCTTCATGATTAAGGCATTAATTTGTTATTCATTCTGATAGTTTGCATTCAGTACGCTTACCGCACTACTTGTTCATCAGTCATTTAAGACAAATATGTTCAAATAGTAAGATGAATATGAATATGACAACTACTGGTGCTATCTCATAGACGGAGTCACTAAGCTTTTATCTAATTATAAAATACTGTTAAGCATGATTAGGTTTGTTTTCTAATTACATTCTAATCTTTGTTTTCTTAGACATACAATTAATGTTTTTATATATTTTTTTGAAGTATTAATGTTGTTTTTATGTTTAATATTTGTTTAACATTTTTATCATTTGTTTTTTTCAGTCCTCTGTCCGTAAAGTAGCTCTTCATACTGGGAAGGTACTGACTCCTACTTTCTGAACTCTTCCATGTATTTGTTTGAGTTCTTTATTCATTATTCTTTTCGTTGAGAGTCCAACACCAGATGATATATGACCTGAAAATAGATTTATAAGTGGGACTGGGAGTCATCTCTCACTTTACAAGATTCATATCATAGTCTATCCAAGATTCGTTAAGCTAACCTCAATTGCACCACTTTGGTCACGCTCCAGATGTCAAGTATTGGGTCTTAGGGGTGTGTGTTGAGAGTCCCACATATCAGATACAATCATTAAACCTAAAATTAAGTTTTTTTTCCACTTTACAATCCGGTTTTGTAAAGTTGAATTATGACGCATTTATATGGAAGAGTTTTTCAGTTATTATACATTTCTCCAAATCATTTTCTCTATCCTTATTCCTTCTGTTTTTCTATCCTTGGTATTGTGGTAGTGTTTAGCCTTATGATAAAGGATTTATGGTGATAACTGTTCAAAGCATAGGTAGTTGGATAGATGGTAAAGTGGCTTATCGGTACATGTTACAGTATCATTCCTAAGGGCAATTGGAATATGTAAATCTTCAGAGTGTAACGGTGATATTTCTCTGGATTTTGGTTTCTTATGCTTTTTTGGGCTGGATTTTTGTTCCCTTTGTAAGGTTGAACTAGATTCTGGATTCTTTCAATAAAAACAGATACTCATAAAGCTCTCATAGGAATGACTAGTACAATGAAGAAAACCATACCCATTTTCTTTAACCGAAGGAGAGCATCCAACATGAAAACAACTACTCTTAGTTACATGGTTATCAAATATTTGAGTTCTTGGTTTTGGTTCATGAGAAATTACTCTTGAATAATCCTCCGAGAGCTTCATTTCACTAGCAGAGAGACACCAATTGAAATCATAGACTGAACAATCAACAATATGTATAGGTAATTACATCACATGTACATATTGTTGATTGTTCAACCTATGATTTCAGTTGGTGTCTCTTTGCTAGTGAAATGGAGCTCTCAGGATTATACAGGATTAGTACCAATAATGGTGGGACCCCTTCCCGGACCCTGCGTATGCGGGAGCTTTAGTGCACCGGGTTGCCCTTTGCCCTTTTTATATTTGTGTGATTTTTCATGAACCAAAACCAAGAACAATTCAAATATTTGATAACTGTATAATTAATTGTAGTTGTTTTGATGTTGATTATATGCTTCTATTAAAAAGAATGTGCATGTTTTCCTCATCTTACTAGTTATCCTTTTGAGAACTATTTGTGTATCTGTTTTTACTACGAGAAGAATCTTGACTAGGATAAAGATATCTAGATGTACAAGTGTGAGATGGCATTTTGCAGCCCCAAATTGGAAGCCAAGCCTGGGATAGCTGTGCAAAAAATTGAGAGGAATTGAAAGGCTGAGATATTGTTGTCCACAGAAATTTGAAGGTTGTTTATTTTTTTGTGTTTTTTATGGTGATGATAACTATGTATGACTTTTTTTTTTTTACTCAAAAAAATACATAATTATCATCTCCATGTTATTTGACAAAATACTCCATAATTATGTATGACTTGAGCTCACGTTATTTTCGATAAAGTACGCCACATTAATAATGCTATAAAAAAAGGATCTGTCAATTCAGAAATTGTCTTTTTCCTTTTAAATACTATATACTTCCCATGTCTTACATCAACTCCAACTTTTCCTTCTTTTTCAAGATCAACTGTAGTCTCAACATTGTCACATCTAGTTTCACGCTCAACTTCTGGTCTGAGAGTAAGGACGGGAAGTAGAAGAGACTCATCTTCCGTACATATATTCTTCCCCTTAAGATGAGTTTGAGAGTAAAAAAGAAAGTGTGGTATTTATATCTTGTGCTGAAGTAGAGTTGAGGGAAATGTCACAAGGGATATGTAATACTATGACAAAAAGCATCTTGGAAGACTCGAGGATAAAGAGCGATGAACCAATGAGACTCTATTGTGATAATAAATCTGCTATTAGCATAACTCATAATCCAGTGCAGTATGATATAACTAAACATATTGAAGTTGACAGCCACTTCGTTAGATAGTGGTTTAATTTGCACTGCATATGTCTCTTCCCAAGGCAACCTTGCAGATCTTCCAACTAAGGGGTTGAACAACAATAAATTGGAAATAATTGTTTTCAAGCTGTGAATGATAGATACTCATTTACCAGCTTGAGGGGGAGTGTTGTGAATAATATATTTTTATTATTATTTTAGTAGTAATTTTTCTTTTATCGGCAGTAATTTGTTTTAGGCCCATTAGTCGATTAGTTAGGCCCATTAGGTTAAAATAGCCTACATATAACACGTTTGTGGTTGTAGATAATTCAGACTTTTGGATAACATTCAGTTTGCAGAAACATATTCCACTTGGATTTATTATGGTTGTGCCACTTGGTTATTTGTGATGAGCACTTTGACATTTCAATCAGGGTATATATATTTGTAGGAAGTTTCTCATAAGTTGTGTGCTTGTTGCGTTTGATTGAGTTTGTAATTAGGACACTGAAACGTTCAAGTTTCATATATTTATTCTTTGTTCTTTGTAGGTTGAGAAACTTCAGAAGATGGATAATTTGTTATTTGGCGAAGGTTTAACTCTCCTCGGTAATAGGTGTGTAAGGAAAATTATGTTGCATTTTTTATTTATTTATTTATTTATGTTGATTAATAAACTTTGACAAAGGTTCTATTCTATGAAGCACTGACACTGATGCAACCTTTGAACACGATATTGACACATCGTAACTCATAATAATTTGATTGAGATACTAAATTAATTAGATGCAGTCACATATGTTAGTAACTATGAAGCACAACCACAAACACAAACATGAAAGAGATACAAACACTGAACATTGACATTGATAATAATTTGAAAAATGACATAATTGAATGTACACATGTGTCGGTGTTGGATACTAGCACGTGTCGGAGTTGGACAACAGGCACACCTTTGATCAGAAGTGTCGGTGCTACAGAGCTTCTACTGTAGGGAGATTGAAACTAAAGTAAATTTTATATTTTAATATTGTTTATCTGGAAGACACGACTGTCTTCAATTGTTAGACATTTCCATTTTCCTTAAATCATTTGAACATTGATATTTTCGAAGTTAGAGTAGATGATGGTGAAATAAAAGGCCAAATGATAATTTCTTGTTTGCTGGCAGCTAATGGCAAGCCCATTAGAACTGACCTTTGCAGGAGTAAAATAGACTGCGGCTATGATGAGCTTCTTTTTTGGATGACCTATGCTTTTATAACCAATTTTTAAGTGTGTTTGAAACTAAATTTCATTTGTACCCTAATTTATTATGAGAGAGAATACTAAAAGTAAGTAAGTTGGTGGAATAAGAGTAATTAATTTAGTGGTATTGTATTCATGGAAAAAAATTTAAATGTAGAGGTGTATTAATGAAAATAACTATTTTCAATGTATTTCATCGGTCTTGATGATTTATGTATTTTGTTTCTTATACTTCCTCCGGTGCTTTTTATAAGAAACAAAAGACATAAATCATCAAGACCAAGGAAATACATTGAAAATAGTTATTTTCATTTAATACACTTCTGGACGAAGCTTTCACTCTCGCTTTCTCGACGAACCTCTCACTCGCCGCCACCTCCATCATCACTCTCGCCGGAACTTCTCAATTTCTCCTTCACCATCGCCGTAACCTAAGATGGCTGAGGGAGAAGATTTGTTCACGTTGCGTACTAATATTCGTCATGCATTGGAAGATTGGAATCCAATTGAAGTTTCTTTTGAGGGGAAAAAGGACATTCTTCGCGAGAAACCTCTCAAAGTTAAGCCTTTGCCTATACGTGACAGTAACACATTATGTTATCCCATTGAGGTTGGACAATACAATTGGTATTTGCAAATTCAACGGGGGCAAGGGGAGGCATCTATGGAGCTCGGATTTTCTTTAATTAGTTTAGAGGCCAATCAATCAATCGACATTGATGCAGTGTTACTGACTTTTACTTTTTATCACCCCCGTCACTCTGAGATGAATGCTATTCAGGACTATCTTGTTCCATTTAATGGCTTAAGTCGCCAATGGTCTATAATTCAACTTCCGGGTGTACCTCTAGACGGGGAAGATAGTTTCCTGGACAATGAGGGTTTTCTCTCAACAATAATTCATTCTCAAGTGATTCGAAATAATGTTTTCCCCCCTCTCCTCTCATCGAAGTTTATGTTGGAAATGTTTTGGGCAAATAAGGAAAACGTGGATGTTTACCGCTCTGAGTTTGTTCAGAAGACTCAAGAAAAATTCAACAAAAAGATAAAGGATCAAAGTGTCTGGTCAAGTTTCTGTGAATTTTTGAGAGATGGAAGTGGATTAGCTTCAAAATACCAAGTGTTTTCAGAAGATAAAAATGTCATTTTCGATGAATTGGTGAAGGAATTTTATAAAGATCGTGTCTGGATTGCTCCATTAATCTTGCATTTTTTATACGATGGATATCAATTATCCTGCGCTCAAATGAGATGCGACATTGTGTTAAGTTTGATAACAACAAGTTTGTTCTCGAAGGTGATGTTCCGGGCTTATTTGTTGATGCTAAGAAGTTGAAGTATGAGCCTTTGATAGTAAGAGAGGAGTTTGCGTTAGGTAGTCTATTGAACGATGTAGAGCTTCTGTAGAAAAACGGCTATGTCATGTTTCAAGTATTTGTCATTGGACATCTTTTTAGGTAAAATATATTCAGTTTTACTTTTTTTTTTTTGAGAAAAACATATACGTACTTGATCTGGTTTTATTGATTTTGTATGTTATAGATTGTGTGAGCTGCAGTTTGATCAGAAGCAAGGAGTTTCTAAGTTACTCAGTGATAAAGTTACGGAAATCTTTAGAAACGCTATGAAAATACACAACACTGCTGTCATTGGGTTAGATGAAGCGATCACAACCATTTCTAATGAACACGAGGGTACGACAGAGGGATTTTTTTTGGAAAAATTTATATACGAAATGACTCTCAAGGAAGTAGTGAAGTTGCTGCATTGTATAAAAATAAAGTTGTTTATGATTGCAGTGGTATAGGCTGGGCGCCTGTAAATGAGGTATATCACAAGAAGCATAGCATGTCAGAAGAGGATGCCAAAAGAGTGGGGCGGATTGGTGAAAGGTTGGCTAAAGCCTACGTAACCAATAAATACAAAGACGAGGGTTGTGAAGTTTTCTGGTTGAATGATAATGATGAACTTTGGAAGCCAATATGATTTGGTAGTCTATAAAGGAAATAAGCTGATACATCATTTTGAAGTGAAAACAACGGGAATTCCTGACAAATATTATTTTAGTATGTCCTCTAACCAGATTAAATACGCCGTTGAAAATGGGCATTCATATAGTGTAATATTCATCAAAGCGAAAGAGGATTTCAGTGTTAATTTTTATGAATTTGAAGCACCCTTATCAACAGGTAGCGGGTTACAAGTTATTCTGAGGACTCAATCCTTTGCCATCCTTCTTAGGGTGCTTCAAATTCTTTGCCATCCTTCTTAGTCCTCAGAATAACTTGTAACCCGTTGCCTGTTGATAAGGGTGCTTCAAATTCATAAAAATTAACACTGAAATCCTCTTTCGCTTTGATGAATATTACATTATATGAATGCCCATTTTCAACGGCGTATTTAATCTGGTTAGAGGACATACTAAAATAATATTTGTCAGGAATTCCCGTTGTTTTCACTTCAAAATGATGTATCAGCTTATTTCCTTTATAGACTACCAAATCATATGGCTTCCAAAGTTCATCATTATCATTCAACCAGAAAACTTCACAACCCTCGTCTTTGTATTTATTGGTTACGTAGGCTTTAGCCAACGTTTCACCAATCCGCCCCACTCTTTTGGCATCCTCTTCTAACTTGCTATGCTTCTTGTGATATACCTCATTTACAGGCGCCCAACCTATACCACTGCAATCAGAAACAACTTTATTTTTATACAATGCAGCAACTTCGCTACTTCCTTGAGAGTATATTTCAGATATAAATTTTTCCAAAAAAAGTCCCTTTGTCGTACCCTCGTGTTCATTAGAAATGGTTGTGATCGCTTCATCTAACCCAATGACAGCAGTGTTGTGTATTTTCATAGCGTTTCTAAAGATTTCCGTAACTTTATCACTGAGTAACTTAGAAACTCCTTGCTTCTGATCAAACTGCAGCTCACACAATCTATAACATACAAAATCAATAAAACCAGATCAAGGACGTATATGTTTTTCTCAAAAAAAATAGAAGAAGTAAAACTGAATATATTTTACCTAAAAAGATGTCCAATGACAAATACTTGAAACATGACATAGCCGTTTTTCTGCAGAAGCTCTACATTGTTCAATAGACTACCTAACGCAAACTCCTCTCTTACTATCAAAGGCTCATACTTCAACTTGTTAGCATCAACAAATAAGCCCGGAACATCACCTTCGAGAACAAACTTGTTGTCATCAAACTTAAGACAATGTCGCATCTCATTTGAGCAGGATAATTGATATCCATCGTATAAAAAATGCAAGATTAATGGAGCAATCCAGACACGATCTTTATAAAATTCCTTCACCAATTCATCGAAAATGACATTTTTATCTTCTGAAAACACTTGGTATTTTGAAGCTAATCCACTACCATCTCTAAAAAAATCACAAAAACTTGACCAGACACTTTGATCCTTTATCTTTTTGTTGAATTTTTCTTGAGTCTTCTGAACAAACTCAGAGCAGTAAACATCCACGTTTTCCTTATTTGCCCAAAACATTTCCAACATAAACTTCGGTGAGAGGAGAGGGGGGAAAACATTATTTCAAATCACTTGAGAATGAATTATTGTTGAGAGAAAACCCTCATTGTCCAGGAAACTATCTTCCCCGTCTAGAGGTACACCTGGAAGTTGAATTATAGACCATTGGCGACTTAAGCCATTAAATGGAACAAGATAGTCTTGAATAGCATTCATCTCAGAGTGACGGGGGTGATAAAAAGTAAAAGTCAATAACACTGCATCAATGTCGATTGATTGATTGGCCTCTAAACTAATTAAAGAAAATCCGAGCTCCATAGATGCCACCCCTTGCCCCCGTTGAATTTGCAAATACCAATTGTATTGTCCAAGCTCAATGGGATAACATAATGCGTTACTGTCACGTATAGGCAAAGGCTTAACTTTGAGAGGTTTCTCGCGAAGAGTGTCCTTTTTCCCCTCAAAAGAAACTTCAATTGGATTCCAATCTTCCAATGCATGACGAATATTAGTACGCAACGTGAACAAATCTTCTCCCTCAGCCATCTTAGGTTACGGCGATGGTGAAGGAGAAATTGAGAAGTTCCGGTGAGTGAGAGGTTTGTCGAGAAAGCGAGAGTGAAAGCTTCGTCCAGAAGTGTATTAAATGAAAATAACTATTTTGTTTCTTATAAAAAGCACCGGAGGAAGTATAAGAAACAAAAGACATAAATCATCAAGACCGATGAAATTCATTGAAAATAGTTATTTTCATTAATACACCTCTACATTTAAATTTTTTGCATGAATACAATACCACTAAATTAATTACTCTTATTCCACCAACTTGCTTACTTTTAGTATGCTCTCTCATAATAAATTAGGGTACAAATGAAATTTAGTTTCAAACACACTTAAAAATTGGTCTTGGATAGGTCGTAATGCCATCTTAAATAGGAGTGCCTGAGCAACTTCAATATTATTTTTCTACGTTAACATTATTTTAATTGTCTTTTAGTTCTTTTTGGTAAAAAAGTTATCCGTACTAATACTAAAATGCAAAATATTTACCAATTTTGATTGCTAAACATGAAAACTGCCGAATGACCCTGATTTATTTATGTTTGTAATATTGTGATATAATTGTTTCCGGATGCTGTTGGTGTTTACTTTACTTTGATCGCATTTTAATGTGCTTTTGTTTTGAATTTGATCGCATTTTAATGTACTTTTGTTTTGAGCAAATGACATTTGTTAATAGTGATTAATCATCAAGTTATTTTAACTAGTTTTGTTGTTTAAGTTTATCCTAATGCCGTTATCTGGTGCCCTTTTTGTAGGCTGATTCAAGTAACTTGGTTGCAGACAAAAGGATTCATCTATGACCTGAAAAATTTAAGCGAAGTTTGTTGCTTTATCTACCTACTCATGTAATAATTTGTCTTTGTCATGGTTTGAGAAACTCCAGAAATTTTGATTCAATGAGATTAAGAAAAGTAACAGCATTGTGAAATTATTGTTATATGCAATCTGTCCTTACTTTTCAGAAATTTTGATTCAATGAGATTAAGAAAAGTAACAGCATTGTGAAATTATTGTTATATGCAATCTGTCCTTACTTTTCTGCATGATTGAATCATACTTCAAGTTTATACTGTGTAATCTTGCATGTTTTGATTTTATTTTTCTCATTTATTAATACCATAAACTACTTTGCTTCTTTGGCAGCTTCAATTTGAGAGTTTTTAACATCAAGCTAGAAGTTGAAAGTTTGATTGACATGTAAACTGTAGCATAAGCAATTTCAGATAACTTATATCTGATTCAAACTCTTCCTTTGCAGAAAATGTAGATCTTTTAGTATTGATTTCATTAAAACAAATTGAACATTTATACAAGCTGGATAGGTGTAATATATACTCAAGTTGTTACCTGTGGTGCAGTTTACATGCAAGGATTTTGGTGATACCGAACTTGTTTTTGATGGATTATTTTTCCGGAGATTCTCTTCTGTATAGAGGTGATTGCCTCACAATGCCTTTTAATATTGCGAGCCAGATCTTAACTGCTTACTTTGGCAATTTCTGTAGCTTGGGACATTTAATCATGACATGAAAGATGGTTGGGGTCTCGCAACTGATGGAAAAGTCTTGTTTGGAAGTGATGGCAGTTCGACATTGTATAAAATTGATCCTCAAACATTTAAAGGTCAGTCTCACGAATTAAATTTTATTTCTGTTGTTTTACCATTTTATAAGCGGAAACTCTTTATCAAACCCTTTTGTTTCTTGCTTTTTAACTTGACAATACTTTTAGTTTTTCTGTGCTGGCCTTGCATTTTCATGGAATTTACACTTCCTTCTTCAATGTAGCTGTATCAAAACAAGTTATCTACTATAAGGGTCATCAAGTACACAATCTCAATGAACTGGAATATATAAATGGTGAAGTTTGGGCAAATGTTTTTACGGTATGTCTGATGTTAGAGCAAATATATCTCTTACCTTAAAAACGTGAAGAAAAATGTTATCCATGTATGGATGATTTCTGCGGCCTAAGATTCTCTAGTAAGCTGGATTTTGTTTGAATTTGATTTTTCTTGTGTAGACTGACTGTATTGCGAGAATCTCTCCTAATGATGGTCTTGTCGTTGGATGGATTCTCCTCCCAAATTTAAGGTGTGACATCTGTTTTCCTTTTCTTCTTAAAAATATCCACTAAATGCTTGTACGTATGTATGGTTTGACACAACGTAGTGATCTGTGATCCCGAATTTGGTTCTTCAGTAGATTTACAACATTAAATTGGTCCCCAATGATTTTAAATCACATGCAAGGCATTAATTTTCTCCTATGAAACATTTTTTGATGATTTTGATGCCAAAAATTTATCATTGGAGGGATAACCATACTGATGCCAATACTTTGTTTAGTTTATCTTCCTTTATTTGTTTCTTACGGTTATGTTTAACCTTTTCTATGCAGGAAAGAATTAATCGAAGCTGGGAATAATGTAAGGAATCTGAGCCTTTTGATATCTACAAATAATACTTTGGTCTTATTGTGTATTGGTTATATTTTACAAGGCAATGATTTTAAAATCGGATAAAAATAATAAAACAAGCTGCTTTTTCTTCAAAAATATAAATAAAACAAGCTGCTTTAAATAAAGAATTACCTTATATATTCCTGTTTCCAGATCAAAATTGTTATTTAAGGTAGCTGCTGCACACGATTGCTGCTTATGTGTTGATCTTTTATATTTTAGGATATTGATGTTTTGAATGGGATAGCTTGGGATGCTGAGCAGGAGCGAATTTTTGGTAGGCTCCAGTTTTTCAATTTATTATAAATTGTTGATTTTACCTTTTCTATTTAAATGTATCATTTCCGTTCTGTCAATTCAAGACTTATTTAATTTTTTTAAATCATAACACGCGATGAAAATAAGGGTCATATTGAGGTGACCTGACCTGACCTGACTAAAGAATATACTAGCCAGGAATCTCTAAAATACTGAAATACAATGGAAAGTTGTTTTTCAATATTTTTTACACAAAACTTTGAAAACATAAGCAATGTGAAAAAGGTGGTATTTTTGTAAGTAAAAGGTTTTAATTTTTTTTCTTAATCCAATGCCTGAAAAAAGGTTTTATGCAGGAAACGATGAAGACAATTTATTTTTCACAAAGCAGTTTTTTCAAATCAAACAGGCTTTGTTGTTGTTGTTGTTGTTGTTGTTGTTGTTGTAGTTGCTTGTTTTTATTCTGTTTTTAAACATCTGTGTAGGAAATGGTGAAGACAATTTTTTTTACACCTTATTTTGTACAAATATTTTAAAATTAGTAGATAAAAACAGAAGTTTTTTTTCAAACCAATCTGGCTTAGTTTTCTTTTCTCCATTAAGTTTGTGACTTTTGTTCTTGGTTGCAGTGACTGGAAAACTATGGCCAAAGTTGTTTGAAATCAAAGTTACACCCATAAAGTCAAGAATTGAGGAAGGAATGGTTGAGAAGCTTTGCTTGCGCAAGCCTTTCAATTTTGCATGATTTATAGGTCTTGAACTCTATTTAGAAGAATGGGCAGCCAAATTGAAACTATGAAAATGTAATGTAATGACATGAACATGATCCTTTTCGAAACAAAGCCTCTGCAATCATTTTATAGTATCATTTTTCTGCAGTAGGTCAATTAATTTTTCTGTATTATAGAGCTAAGGTTGTCAGTAACAGGAAATTACTAGACTAAAGACATTTGAGATCTCATGTGTGCTGAACAAGAATAGAAATACAACCCCAGAAGAGTAAGTGATTTTGAGGAGGGCCATGTCTAGAAATTTTGATAAGTGCTTATCAAATAGATTTGGTGGGATTTAAATTATCAATTCTCTTACTAATTACTCCCACTGTCTCAAGTTTTAAGTCACTTTGCAAAAAAATTGTCCAGTTTTTTGTTTTTTTTTTTGGCAGAAAAATTTGTCTAAAGTTACAAGTCATTTTATAATATGTTTAATGGAACATTAATGTTTCTTTCCCTATCACACATTTTACTACAGGTAAAACTATGTAATAAGTTAAAACTATGTAATTTGTCTAAATATACACTCAACATGCCACATAATCGAAAAATGTTTACTCATCATACCACATAAGCTTAAGTACACAATCATATATCTAAAATAAAAGAATCTTTACATATATGTAGAATCTTCAACTATATTTTTTGGTAAGTATTCTGGTGGCTAGTGCTCACACAATTTAATTGTGAAGAAGTAGAGTGTTCGAGATTCGAACTCCGACTTTGCATATAATATACAATATCCCATCTCCAACTATTTTTTATAGAGATAAATCAAAATCCGTCCCATTAGTTCTAGCTCAACTGGTAAAAATGCTGAAATTATTAAGCCGGACGTCATTACCGGGGTTCGAATCCCGGTACCTCAACTTTGTATGTGTGAGTTTATGATGACTTTGTCATCTCGTCTATCTAAAAAAAAAAAAATCAGAATCCACCCAAATAACATGGATAAACATATATTAACCCTTAAATAATTCATTGTCCTAGTAAATAAACAAGTACTCCCTCCGGTCCTATTTACAAGAGAAAGTTGACTTTTTAGATACATTGAATAACTTATGTATCTAGTTAAGAATCTAAACTAAATACATAAATTATTTAATGTATCTAAAAAATCAATTGTCTCTTGTAAATAAGACCGAAGGGAGTATGAAATTATTCGCAAACATTTTTGTTTAAATAACATGGATACACGTTGTATTTGTATCGTATGGGTTTATCGTACAACAATTACTCCCTCCGTTTCAAGATGAGTGTCACTTTAGCCAAAAAATTTTGTTTCAAAATGAATGTCACTTTACATTTATAATACAACTTTAATTTTTTTCTTCCAACTTTACCCTGTCCAACTTTTCTCTCACACAATTTTCAATGCAACTTTAATTTTGTCTTTTTTCTTATAAAGTAAGAGCAGTTTAGTAAAAACGTTATATCCAATGATTATTTCATTGCATTTCTTAATCTGTGTGTCAAAGTCTAAAACTACACTCATTTTGAAACGGAGGGAGTATAATTTTGGTACCCTTAACGTGAATCGCATGGGTGTTGCTGTCACTATCATGGTGGGGTAACGAAGTCAACCACCTCATGTTAACACTACACTCAGCCCCTGATGGCAACCACCCGAAGAAGAAACCCTTCCATGGATACTCTCGCCGTCATTTCTGTTTTCTGTCTTTTGCTCGTTTCATCGAACACTTTGCATGCGTTTCAACATACTGTTTCCATTGATACCATCACTGTTGTTAATGTCTTTCCTCATGATCCTCAAGCTTTCACTCAGGTCAACTTCATTTTTTTTCTTTCTATTTTTTTTATTTTATTTTGTATATTATGTATTTTTTTTAATAGTTCAAGTTGTTAATTTTTTGAGAAATACTAGCAAACACACATTTTAACACACTTTTCACATGATTTGGTGGGACACTTGAATTTTAACCGATCAAAGTGTGTTGAAAAGTGTGTGTTAAAATTTGTGTTGCTAGCATTTCTCTCTCTCTTTTTTTTTTTTTTTTCATTTTGTGGTGATGAAAAACGATTTTGAATTAATTGATTTTTGTCAAAATTAATGTAAAGTGATTTTATGTTTGGAACATGCAGAGTATAATAATGATTTTATGTTTGGATCAAAATTGCTTGATAAGTGCTCATGTATAATCTATTTCTATAGTAAAAGATTAACAACAACAACAACCAAACCTTTTTCCACTAAGGGCCCGTTTGCATTGGCTTATTTTTTAGCTTATGAAAAGTTGCGTATGCAAATAAATAGGCTTTTATGTTAATTTATAAGTTCTTACTATCGACAGTTATATCTTCATAAGTCTTTTTTATTTTTTATTTTTATAAATTACCTTGACAAGCTTCTAAATAATACATAAAACCTTATTTATTTGCATAGGCTGTTTTGTATAAGCTCAAAAGTAAGCTAATCCAAACGGACGTTGAGTGGGTCAACTACATTGATCAAATTATGCCATAATGTTATATTATAAACCATATTTCAGTCATAGTAAAAGATTAAATAATGTTAAGTTATTTTTGCATAAGCTATAATCTGTTTTCATAAGTTTTATTGGATAACTTATGAGAATAAACTGAATGAAAGCAGCTTTTGAAGAATGTAATAAGCTGTTTTGATAAGTTCTCCCAAACAGTCTCGCAAAACATATGCCAGTAGATACACTCAAATAAGCCAATCAAAACTGGCCCTTAATAAATTTGGTAATTGATTCTATTGGAAAACCTCAAAATATAAGCTTTTGGGTAGACTTGAGTTTGAGGTTAGAATCAATTTAGGAAGGGAAGTCAAACTTAACTAATTTGTGGTCAACCCTAGCCAACCCAAATGGATTGTGAGGACTGTGGAACCAAACGTAGACTAGTTTTATATAATTATTTATTTACCTAATTTTTTGGTGTTTATATTAAATTTTTAGAAGTAAGAGATGTACACGAGAGTTAGTTAAGAATTTGGATGCAATGCTAAGTTTTCTTTATTGTTAATGATGATTATAGTTCAAGCCCTCTAATGCTATACTAGACTATGGTTCTATTCAATTTCCATACGTGGTGAGGAGTACTGCATAAAGCAGTTGAATTAGAATTATCGAAGTCAGAACGCGAGTCATTCAATCTTAATCCAAAGGTATGTAAAGGGCCGACCATTGAATCCTGCGGTCACTGCATTTAACGGATTTAAGCCATTAGATAGAGATTAGACGACTCACATTGTAACATTAGAAAAAAAGTAATTTAAAATCTCAACATGTGAAAGGGAGGGGTCTTGCATTGTATTTTCATATATTATTTGAACGAAACCCGAAATTGTGAAAATTTGGCTGTGAACACCTTATTTCCTGAAAATGTTAATAGTTAATACATCACGTAGTTCTAGTGAATCCGAAATGTTAAGTCACTAATTTTTAGGCAACATACACCTTAGTCCTTGGTATTTGTTGTTTGACTAAGGTGGGGGCTATTTGAATTCTTATGACCTATACACGTTGAGCAGAGGAGAAAGCATAAGAAAGTGCAAGTCATTTAAAGAGAAAATGTTCTCTCAGACTGATTCTATTTCTCATGAAATGAATCCAAAATTGCTTTAATCTATTTATAGGAATGTAGCTCATGTAACTGAATCTATTTATAGACTAGAACTAACTATTGTTGGACGCCACACAGTACACTTTAACAACTAATGCTCATTGAAGGGCCACTTGTAAGTCTAATGGGTTTTTAGTAAAATTTTAAAGAATCTGCTGTCTTCAGCACAAATTGAAGGTAATGACTTAAACACAAGACTGAATTTCAGTGATGTACATGGCAACTTGCTTGGATGCCCCAGCTAGCATAAGTAGTACATAATCTATTTGATTATTGCATATATTGAGTTTTTTTTTTTGGTGGTGGCCGGGTTCGAACCCCGGACCTTGCATATATTATTGCATATATTGAGTTTTATGCCAAAGAGATATATTTTCAAACAATTTATGAGGTTGTTAGTTAATGCTTCTCTCTGATTGTTTGATTTCAGGGTCTTCTTTATGCTGGAAATGACAGCTTATTTGAGTCAACTGGTAATTATGGGAAGGTAATGTTATTCATTTTTTTTTACTTCTGTTGCTTTTTTATTAGCTTTTTTTCTTTTTCCTTACTACAGCTGTAGAGGATGGAAAATTGTGTATCCTTGAATTTGGAAGTAGTCAGTTGACATCAGTCACCTCAATTTGTTTATTTTGTTCAAAGAACGATTATAATATTTTGTTGAGCTTTAATCTTTGTATGTTTTTAAACTTAAAGATTGTTATCTTTTGACCTGGTGGTCATGGGTTACACTCACAGAAGAAACAACTTTGCTGATGGGATTGGGGTTAGCAAATCTGGTCATGGCCAGAGCTTAGAATGGTAGGAGTCTTTTTCATTGGGCTGGTAAAATGATTGTAGCATTAGTTGGTATCTATGAAGGGCCATCAACGACACGGATGCGAGCCAACACAGATAATGTGCTTTGGCTTATGTTTGAGTATCTTAGTTTATCTTGTAGGATCGGTTTGTAATCCAAGAGTATTTTAGATTACCCTTTAAGATTAGTTTCTCCTAATAGAAACAAACCAGTGTTGTCAAATATCGGTTATGGTGGATATCGGTGGCAGGCAGGTTTTTTTGTTTCCACTATGGCTATGGTGGCGCCTTTTGTCGGCCGGTATTGTCAGATTTTTAACTCTCCGCCATGGTCTGCTATCTGCCATTGACAACACTGAGACAAACAAGTTTGTTCAATATAAATTCTTTTGAAAATCAAAAGCTTCATCTATGATTTGATCTGTTGTCCTGACTACCATTTATAACAGGATTAACAGTAATGACTTGCTACTATATGTCCAATGTGCTGTTCTAGTTTGGAAACTGGAACTCATCTCCTTCTACACTGTTCTGCAGTGAATTATCGTTGGAATGAGCCATTTGGTATTTTGGAGAGTATTGGCTCTGTCCTGTTGATTTGCATTAGTTTCTTCTCGTTATGTTAGATGGTTTGCCTTTGAAAAAAATGCTATCTTGTGGATGTGCCAACTGCCAAGTGTTTGCTACAATCTAGTGTTCGTGGCTGCAAAGAAATGCAAGACTATTCAATGGCTCACTTTCAAGCATATATTTTGTATGCGATAGGGTTACTTTTTGACTTCTTACTGGAGCTGTGCTTATGGTTTTTTTAAAGCCGTGTCTCCTACACATGATTTTTTTTTTGACATGCTTTTGTTACATGATTCAATCTCTTACATTTTAGTTGTTTATGCTGTCTTCTTGTGTAGTCTTATTTTCTATCTTTGCTTTCGTCCGTTTGTCCTTTATAAAATATCTTTCTATGTAAAAAATCAATACTTCTAAGAAAGGGCAGCCTGGTGCATTAAAGCTCCCGCATACGCGGGTCTGAGAAGGGGTCCCACCATTTTGGTGTATTGTATGCATCCTTACCCTGTTTTTTTCCAAGACTTGAACCCGTGACCTTTCAGTCACCTAACAACAACTTTACCATTGCGCCAAGGCTCCCCCTTTAAAAAATTAATACTTCTGTGGCACAATAATCTTTTCAGCTGTTGGTTAAAAACACTGAATTCCGATGGGGTTTCTTTCCATATAATTCACGAGGGCCAGTTATTGTTAATTGAGCGTAGATTTACATTTGAGCTGGCCAAATCCCTTTAAATTCTCGAAAGCTTTCTCTGGCCCGATGCTTTTTTTTTACTTGAATGCGTGAAATACAATTTAAGCGGAATTGGTAACTTTTCTCACTTTGTTTTGGGAATCTTCTTCATGATTAAGCCATTAATTTGTTATTCCCTCTGATAGTTTGTATTCAGTACGCTCACTGCAGACTGCACTACTTATTCATCAGTCATTTAAGACAAATATGTTCAAATAGTAAGATGAATATGAATATGACCAAATAGGTTTGTTATCTAATTACATTCTAATCTTTGTTTTCTTAGACATGCAATTAATGTTTTTATATATATTTTTTGAAGTATTAATGTTGTTTTTATGTTTAATATTTGTTTAACATTTTTATCATTTGTTTTTTTCAGTCCTCTGTCCGTATAGTAGCTCTTCATACCGGGAAGGTACTGACTCCTACTTCTTGAACTCTTCCATGTACTTTTTGAGTTCTTTGTTCATTATTATTTTTGTTGAGAGTCCAACACCAGATGAGATGTGACCTGAAAATTTTCAATCTATAAGTGGAAGTCATCTCTCACTTTACAAGATTTGTATTATAGTCTATCCAACATTTGTTACGCTAACCTCAATTGCGCCACTTTGGTCACGCTCCAGATGTCAAGTATTGGGTCTTAGGGGTGTGTGTCGAGAGTCCAACATATCAGATACAATCATACAACCTAAAAATAAGTTTTTAAGTGTCGAGAATCCACACTTTACAATCCGGTTTTGTAAAGTTGAATCATGATACATTTATATGAAAGAGTTTTCAGTTATTATACATTTCTCCACATAATTTTTTTTATCCTTATTCCCCCTGTTTTTCTATCCTTGGTATTGTGGTAGTGTTTAGCCTTATGATAAAGGCTTCATGGTGATAACTGATCAAAGCATAGGTAGTTGGGTAGAGGGTAAAGTCGCTTATTTGTACATGTTCTATTATCATTCCTAAGGGCAATTGGAAGATGTAAATCTTCAGAGTGTAGCGGTGATATTTCTCTGGATTTAGGTTTCTTATGCTTCATTGGTCTGGATTTTGGTTCCCTTTGTAAGGTTGAGCTAGATTCTGGATCCTGTGCATCTGAAAATTCAGAAATTGAATCACTAGAGAATTTTATTTAAGGGAAATAAGTCTCTTCTACCATAAAACCTTTCTCTAGGACTAGTAGTTAGAGGCTGAAATTAGTGGTGTCAATTTTGAGATTGAAGTTGATTCTGAAGATGGAAATGTTGGAGCTTGCGTAAGACATTTGGAAAATCAGTATATTTAAGGAAAAAAGACATGGAATCTACACATATCATTTTATTTTATACCTTTTTTTAAGGAGAGGATTTTATAGCATTATTAATGTCGAGTACTTCATTAAAAAAAATGTGAGCTGAAGTCATACATAATTATGGTGATGATAATTATTTCTGTAAAAGAAAATGGATACGATAATTATGTATGTTTTTTTTTGAGTAAAAAAAATCCCTTCAAAATACCATGGACAACAGTATCTCGACCTTTCAATTGCTCTCAATTTTCTGTGTAGTTATCCCAACCTTGGCTTCAACTTCGGGCACCCCCTCCTCCAATAGTTTCCTCTGGTTACGGCATTCAGCATTGCAAAATGTCATCTAACCCCTGTAGATGTAGATATCTTTACCCTACTCAAGATTCATGCAATAAAACAGATACACAAAAAGCTCTTAAAGGGATGACTAGTATGATGAAGGAAACCATATCCATTTTCTTTAACAGAAGCAGAGCATCCAACATGAAAACAACTACTCTTAGTTACACAGTTATCAAATATTTGAGTTGTTCTTGGTTTTGGTTCAAGAGAAATCACTAGTATAATCTACCGAGAGCTTCATTTCACTTGCAGAGAGACACCAATTAAAATCATAGACTGAACAATCAACAGTATGTATAGGTAATTACATCACATGTACATATTGTTGATTGTTCAACCTATGATTTCAGTTGGTGTCTCTTTGCTAGTGAAATGGAGCTCTCAGGATTACACTTGTTTGATTTTTCATGAACCCGAAACCAAGAACAACTCAAATATTCGATAACTGTGTAATTAAGAATAGTTGTTTTGATGTTGATTATCTGCTTTTGTTAAAGAGAATGGGCATGTTTTCCACATCTTACTAGTTATCCTTTTGAGAACTTTTTAAGTATCTGTTTTTACCTATGAAGCACGGATACAGACATGACGCTGACATGCCGACACTGCTAATAATTTGAGAAAATCACATCATTCAGTGTAATTATATGTGTCAGTGTTGGCGTCCAACATGACACATGTCCGACACCGGGACACGTCAAATCCGAGGAGTGTCTGTGCTTCATAGCTTTTTACTACAAGAATCTTGAGCAGGATAAAGATATCTAGATGTATAGGGGTGAGATGACATTTTGCAGCCCTGAATGCCGTAGCTAGAGGATGCTGTTGGAGGAGGGGCGCCCAAATTGGAAACCAAGACTGGGATAGCTGCGCAAAAAATTGAGAGGAACTGAACGGCTGAGATATTGCTATCCACGATAATTTTAAGGGATTTATTTATTTTTTTGTATTTTTTTATGGGGATGATAACTATGTATGACTTTTATTTTATACTAAAAAAAATACATAATTATCATCTCCATTTTATTTGAAAAAAATACTCACCATAATTATATATGACTTGAGCTCACACCACTTTTGATAAAGTACTCCATATTAATAATGCTATGAAAAAAGGATATGTGTCAAATCAGAAATTGTCCTTTTTCTTGTAAATACTGTATACTTTCTAATGCTTACATCAACTCCAACATTCCCTGCTTTTTCAAGATCAATTGTAGTCTCAACATTATCACCTCTAGTTTCACCCTCAACTTCTGGTCTGAGAGTAAGGTCAGGAAGTAGAAGAGACTCATATTCCTTACATATATTCTTCCCCTGAAGGCAACCTTGTAGATCTTCCAACTAATTGGTTGAACACTCCCCTGAGGGGGAGTGTTGTGAATAATATATTATTATTATTATTTTAGTAGTACTTTTTATTTTATTAGTAGTAATTTGTTGTAGGCCCATTAGTCGATTAGTCAGGCCTATTAGGTTAAAATAGGCTATATATAAACACATTAGTGGTTGTAGATAATTTAGACTTTTGGATAATATTCAGTTTTCACAAACATATTCCACTTGGTTATCTGTGATGAGAACATTGACATGTCAATCAGGGTATATATATTAGTTTGGTTCGGGAGTTTCTCATAAGTTGTGTGCTTGTTGCATTTGATTGGGTTTGTAATTTGGACACTGAAACGTTCAAGTTTCATATATTTATTCTTTGTTCTTTGTGCAATATGCAGGTTGAGAAACTTCATAAGATGGATGATTCTTTATTTGCCGAAGGTTTAACTCTCCTCAATAATAGGTGTGTAAGGAAAACTATGTTGCATTTTTTATTTATTTATGTTGATTAATAAACTCTTAACAAATGTTCTATTCTATGAAGCACTGACACTGATACAACCATTAGACACGACATTGACACATCATCGCTCATAATAATTTGATTGAGATACTAAATTAATTTGATGCAGTCACATGTGTTAGTGACTATGATGCACAGACACAAACACGAAGGTGACAGACACTGAACATCGACTCTGATAATAATTTGAAAAATGACATAATTGAATGTACACATGTGTCGGTGTCAGATACCTACACGTGTCGGACACTGGACACACCTTTGATCAGAAGTATCGGAGCTACATAGCTTCTATTGTAGGGAGATCCAAAGGAACATATATTTTATATTTTAATATTGTTTTCCTGGGAGACACGACTGTCTTCAATAATTAGACATTTCCATTTTCCTTAAAACAGTAATACTACTAAAATGCAAAATATTTACCAATTTTGATTGCAAAACATGGAAACTGCCGAATGACCCTGATTTATTTATTTATTTTTGTTTGTATTATTGTGATTTAATTGTTTTTGGATGCTGTCAGGATGTTTACTTTGATCCCATTTTAATGTACTTTTGTTTTAGACAGATGACATTTGTTAATAATGATTAATCATCAAGTTATTTTAACTATTTTTTTTTGTTTAAGTTTATCCTAATGCCATTACCTGGTGCCCTTTTTGTAGGCTGATTCAAGTAACTTGGTCGCAGACAAATGGTTTCATCTATGACCCGAAAAATTTAAGCGAAGTTTGTTGCTTTACCTACCTACTCGTGCAATAATTTGTCTTTGTCATGGTTTGAGAAACTCTTGAAATTTTGATTCAATGAGACTACTAAGAAAAGTAACAGCACGTGCAACAATAGGATTGAACTCCTGTGGAAGTGCTTCAAGGACAATCTCTATGAGATCACGCTGCGGAACAGGATCTCCTATTGGCATCAAAGACTCAGAAATAGACCTAATTCACACAAAAAATTCAGTAATTGTCGCGTTCCTCTGGTAATAGCTCATAACTCCGAACACAATTGACGCAAACGAGTTTTCATTTGTGTAAAGCAGTAAGAGTGAATCTCATCCCAAACCTGCCACGAATGACGGAGAAGGATGAAACGCGAAAGCAGAGAAGATCAAATTGTGGATAGAATCCATGTGCAAAGTAGAGAATCTTGTTCTTCCCATTCGGTATATGCCGGATTCTCTTTGTTTGCTTCGCGATCGGCGTCGGAGAGAAAAACTGGAGGAATTTGAGGCGAAACGACGAGTTTCACCATTTTCGTACCGCGAAGAACTCCTTCTACTTGCTGCTTCCATTGCAAGTAGTTTGTATCATCAAGTTTCACAGAAACTACTTGTTTGAAGGTTTTTGATGCCTCTGCAGTAACGCGCTGTGCATCAGAAGCGGAAGAAGACGGTTCAGGTGTGGACGCCATGGTTCTGGATCAAGAAGCTCTAGATACCATGTTAGAAGGTGAAAACCTTCATTGATGAAGATTGAAACAGAAAATGGTTAGGGGAGAGAGAAGAGAGATAAATTGTACTTGTTATTATTGACTGAATATCTGAGATTACACATATTTATAGATGCATATTAGATGCATAGGATATGTGACAGGTGTCACAATCTAATAGGCAATATAAGCTTTAGTTACTAAACATTACAAGCTTATTCAATTCTCCTAACACTATGAAACATTTTTTGATGATTTTGATGCCAAAAATTTATCATTGGAGGGATAAACCATACTGATGCCAATACTTTGTTTAGTTTATCTTCCTTTACTTGTTGCTTACAGTTATGTTTAATCTTTTCTATGCAGGAAAGAATTAATCGAAGCTGGGTATACTGTAAGGAATCTAAGCCTTTTGATATCTACAAATAATACTTTGGTCTTATTGTGTATAGGTTATAATGCAATGAGTTTAAAATAGGATAACAATAATAAAACAAGCTGCTTTAAATAAAGAATTATCTTATATATTCCTGTTATTTGAGTTAGCTGCTGCACATGATTTGTTGCTTATGTGTTGATCATTTATATTTCAGGATATTAATGTTTTGAATGGGATAGCTTGGGATGCTGAGCAAGAGCGAATTTTTGGTAGGCTCCAGTTTTTCAATTTATTATAAATGGTTGATTTTACCTTTTTTTATTTGAGTGTATCATTTCCATTTTGTCCATTCAAGACTTGTTTCATTTTTTTAAAGCATGACACGCGATGAAAATAAGGTTCATATTGACGTGACCTGATGAAAATAAAAGTGGTATGCATTTGAGTACAAGGTTCAATATACTAGCGCGGAATCTCTAAAATACTGAATACAATGGAAATTTGTTTTTCAATATTTTTTATACTAAACTTTGAAAACATAAGCAATGTGAAAACAGGTGGTATTTTTGTAAGTAAAAGGTTTTTAAAGTTTGTTCTTAATCCAAGGCCTGTTTGATTTGAGAAAAAATGTTTATGTAGGAAACGATGAAGACAATTTATTTTTCAAAAAGCAGTTTTTTCAAACCAAACAGGCTTTGTTGTTGTTGTTGTTGTTGTCGTTGTTGTTGTAGTTGCTTGTTGTTTTCATTCTGTTTTTAAACATTTGTGCAGGAAACGGTGAAGACAATTTTTTTACACGTTTTGTACAAATATTATAATTTAGTAAATAAAAACGTTTCAAACCAATCAGGCTTAGTTTTCTTTTCTACATTAAGTTTTTGTGACTTTTGTTCTTGGTTGCAGTGACCGGAAAACTGTGGCCGGAGTTGTATGAAATCAAAGTTACACCCATAAAGTCAACAATTGAGGAAGGAATGGTTGAGAAGCTTTGCTTGCCCAAGCCTTTCAATTCTGCATGATTTATAGTTCTTGAAACTATGAAGATGTAATGTAATGACATGAACATGCTCCTATTCGAAACAAAGCCTCTGCTACGATTTTATAGTATCATTTTCCTGCAGCAAGTCAATTAATCTTTCTGTATTATATAGCTAAGGTTGTCAGTAACTGGAAATTGCAATACATTTGAGATGTCATGTGTGCTGACCAAGAATGAAAATAAAACCCCAAAAGAATATCAAGTTTTAAGTCACTTTGCAAAAAAATTGTCCAGTTTTTTTTTTGTTGTCAGAAAATTGTCTAAAGTTACAAAGTCATTTGTTTAAGGGACTAAAAGTTGAAGGAAAATTTTAGTGGGACTAAAACGAAAATTTTGTATATTTATAGGGACCAAAAACATATATGACCCATGTTTATTTTTCTATCACACATTTTACTATTTATTACTTTTTTCTTAAAACTAATTTCACTTTTCTTTCTTATACCATCAATGAAGGATAATTTTATAATCTCACTCTTAATATTTTTTCCATGCAAAATTGATTATATTTTTAAATTTGTGAGATTGTTAAAAGGACTTATAATTTAAGACGGGTTTATTATTATTTTTTAAATAAGACGGGTTTATTATTTCTATATTTTTTAAGGTGCAAAATTGTTTATCAAAATTTAATGGTTCTCTTTTTTTATTCTTAATGTGACAATAGGTAACACGACCAGTCCATTCTATGTTCTTAAAAACTCTGTTTTATTTACAATAGGTAATGTGACTAGTCCATTCAATTGGTAAGTAATTCGCATATATTTTTTTGAGATTTTTTCTTAACATTATTATTAATCAAATTTCTACAATAAAATATAGAATTAACGAGTAAAAGTAGATATTGAAAAAATAAAGATTCCCCAATTTCAGCGTTACTTAGGGTGCATTTGTATTTTTTTTAGAGATTTTTTCAAAAACATGAAGGTATTTCTGTTTGTTTACTATCATAAAAATCATTTTTTTAAGATTTGAAACTCTTACACTTGAGTTCCCTGTATTTAGAAAAAAAAAAATAGATTTTTGGAAAAGCTACTTGGAATAGCTTTTCATTTTGAGGCTAGAAATGATTTTTTTAGCAAAGTGCATTTTTTTTTTGAAAGAGCAAAGTGCATTTTTTAAAAATCTAAAAAAAAACACTACAAAAATAGAAGTGATTTTTTTGTTTTAAAAAAAAAAAACAAGGCCTTAATATGTTGAAGTATTAAATCTCATTTTTACCCTTCCTCCCTTTAAACATTTTTTTTACGAAGTGGTAAAGACCATCTAAAATTTATATACATAACCGCGAGTTCTCTGTTTTAAACTCGATTGAAAGTGTCCAACCTAACAATATCTATTCGATGGAAGGTGTCCGTCCTAGCAATATCTACTTGTTGAGCTAAAACCAATAAACAAAGTTATCCAAACAATAAACTTTGTTTTAACTTTTTGTAGACACACAACCATTTTACTGCTTCAATTGATACCTCTCATTGATTATAATCAATTAGACTGTGGATGAATGAAAATAGACTAAGCAAAAGAAAGAACGTCTTTTTACTGTTTTTGTTTGGATAATTTGGTTTTAGTTGTTACCAAATTTATCTTTCTCTCATTTACAATGACTTCTCCACCGATCAGAGTCAAGTCTATTATAAGAGGTTGGTCTCTCACAACGTGATAAACCAATGTTCAAATTCAGATTAAGAGAAGTGTTTACATTTATTTAGTGTTGACCGTAAATGGCGGAGCCACTTACAAGTGAGGGGATGCAGATGCATCTCCTGAATTTTCAAAATTTGCACATGCTTCCTGTATCTAGTCAAAAGATTATGCACCTATAGGCCATATGAATGACACGGCCCAGTTTAATTACTTGTGTTTGATACTTCCTTTTATAGTTTTTCCTATCTTAAGGCACTTACTTGCTTTTAAAACTACATGCATTTGATACATTTCTTTTACATTATTTTCTTTTTCTTCTTTTACATTATTTTCTTATTAATAATTTTTCTTATTAATAATTGAAGTAAAATTGAGGTACTTTGGGGATCGAACCTTATTAATAATTAAATTCCTGTTGAAGTAAAATTGAGGTACTTTGGGGATCGAACACAATACTAAAATTGAGGTACTTTGGGGATCGAACACAATACAATTCCTATAAGTCATTTGAGAATCCTTTACCACTAAACTAAGTATGTTCTTGTGTTAAGATTTTGCAAACATAATATTACTTAATATTTCATATTTTTTTTCATAACTTAATCCTCCTTCCATCCAAAATTATATGCATAAAAATTCACTTTATTTGTCTCAAATCATGAACAAAAAAGACAAGTTTTTACCCTATTTAGTCATGTTGTTTACAAACAAATCATCTTTTCCAAAATAGTTTTTTACTTATTTTCATGAAATTAAATACAAATTGTACTTAATTAACTCTCCCTCCTATTTTCTCCACAATCAATAACCAATGAAAATTATTTTTACTTCTTCTTATGCAACTTATTTCGAGTAGAACACAAAAGATATACACCAAATTATTATGTTTTAATTTTTTTATTAAGCGTGAATTGATTATTTTTTTTCTTATATTTTATGACGTAGGGAATATGTCTTTCTCCATCTTTTATTCTCTTTTTTCCTTTTTTTCCTGTTCCACCTCAAGAGACTATAACTATAATAACTTTGACTCAAAAAAATTATGATCACCGATTGCTTATTATTTATGATATTCATTTTCATATTCAAACTTTCATGTGATAAATATTGAAATTAGTTGTTTGATTGGAAAAAATGACAAGTTTATAAACTTAGTAGTTTAAATAAATGATAAAATTAAAATAAAAAATAACTATATAGACCTTTGGTATCTCTAATGAATTTAAAATGTCTGAACCCCTGATCAAAGATTCTGGCTACGCCATTGCTGACCGTAGCACGAATTAAGAAAAGGATGTGAAGGGGAAACCGGAAAAATGGAAACAGTCAAGTTCCAACCATCTATTTTAATCTAATGAGTAATAATTGATTCTCACACTATCACATTGGAGAAGTAAACAAGCATCATATCATATGTAGGGCAAACAATGGGAAACCACACTTTTATTACATCAAGGAACGGAACACAAACCATGATACACACATGTTACATTAATGATTGATGCAAACAAAGAAAATAAACATGAACAACAACCTTCTTTATTTTATTTTAGATTCATTCACATTATTATTTTAGAAGTTTTAGCAAGACTATCACTGCCGCGAATGCCGGTATTGACTAATTCTTCAGAGGAATTATGTCCTGAAGAGACTTCCAAACATCAAGAGTTGACCTCACACCCCCCATAATGTAGTCATCTGATCTTCCTGGTGTAAAAGTGATACGTACAAAGTTATCTCCTTTGAAAAGGTATGCTTGATTCGGGATATGAGAAGCAAAAGCCGCATCGATTCCCTTTTCAAAGATCGTGTCTCGGAAACAAGTAAACCCGCTATTGATGTCCCTGATAATTTGAACAAGACTATTCGTGCCATAGTCTATACGAGCATACTTGTCTCCTCTGAACAAGTAAACCTCTTTGTTCAAAGTTGACCTGAATGCAGCATCTATTCCATGTTCAAACCCCGTTCCTTCTAAAAATGGAAACATTTCCGCAATTTTCATAGGACCTGAGATTATTTTGTCTTTGTCAGTGTGTGGAACATATTCTATCTTAGCACAAAGACCTTGATAAAAGACGAACGCCTCGTTGTCATCGGTGTCAAAGGCACAATCTATTCCATTGCTTCCAAATTTTGTATTATCAAGCGATGGAAACCCGTGACGAACGAAAGCAGGTCCATACAAAATCTTATCGTTGCTGGTTCCAGGAGCATAATCCAAAAGCAAGACCTTATCATTGATGAAAAAGTATGCTTCATTGTTCCTGGATGAACGAAATACAGCATTTATGTAACCAGATTTTGTCATCTTAGGTATAGTAAGGATAGTGGGCAAGGAGGAATTTTGTTCTTGAGTTTTTTTACAATTCAAGGAAGGTTTTGTGAGCAAAAACAGGGAAAGGAAGAAGGATATATATAGACACACAATGATAAAATAAAATCCTTAATTAATTCTTCCAGCAGTTGTTGCACGTGGTTTAAAATTACAAAATTACAAAACAAAAAATATTGTTATTAGAGGTAGATGTTGCACGTGGTTTGCAGCTGCTTATATGTTGACCTCTTGTATCCATATCAAACCTTTTTCATTTTTTTTATCGTTACTTTTAAGGATGGCATGTGATGAAGATAAGAGTCAAATGGAGTGAGAGAATTAAACACAAGAATGTGGAGTTCATGAATTGCGAATTAAATATTTAATAAAAATAAAAAATTATTTTTGAAATATTGTGTAAAATCTAAAAATATTGTTTTCTAATTCGATTTAAAATCTTATTAAAATTACTATATATGTAAAAACTATACGTTTGAAGATCACCATTACTATATATTTAAAATCTTATACATTTTTCTTGTGTGATAGTCCTCCGGTTAAATTGATTGATGAAGATGTGGTAGTTTAGAATTCAGTCGAAGCACGAGTAATAAAGTTTGATAAAAAATTGCTGTATCTAAAAATCAAACTCAATTTTCTCCCCAAAAAGAAATTTTTTTTTTTGTTAAATCTAAACAAGTTAAGAATATAATAATAGAAATAAATATCACATGGGACACAGAAAATGCTATATCCGACAATTTTAGCTGGCAGCACGCCTAATTTTAATCAGGGTATTTTTTAATTACAGGATTGGCATGAATAAATAAGGCTTTATTTAAACAAACCTGTTTAATTAAAAGCATGGTGTTTAAACAATTAACATAAGGGCTATATGATTGCAACTTAAGATTAAGATTGGTCACATGCAAACATGTGTACTGTATTACTCCCTCCGTCTCACAATATTAGTCGTTTAAGGTTTGTGCACGATTATTAAGAAAATGATTAATTGTGTTGATTTCAATGGTAAAATTAGTAGCATTTACTAAAACACCCTTATTAATTGTAGTTAATGGAATAGTTAAGTTGGATGAAATTCAATAAATAAGGGTATAATAGTGGAAAAAAATAATAAATGCTACATTGATATTGTAAAGTGACAATTATTTTGAGAAAAAGAAAAAATGCTAAAGAGACAATAATTATGAGACGGAGGGAGTATAATTTTGGCTTTAAAGAGGTTAAGCGTTCAAACGTGTTTTGCACGTTAGTTTAACTTTTTTTTTTTTTTTTGCTTCAATTAAACATTTACTAAAGGCAATACATATTCATGTGTTTCACGGTATTTTTATATTTTTTACAGTTTTATGTATGGATGAAGTTAGAAGAGGGATCAACAGAGGTTACGGTCCCTTGTGAACTTCAAAAAAAAAAAAAAAACTTTACTAGTATGATATAATGTTTTTGGTCTCAATTTTTGTTGTTGTAAACTTTATATAATATTGTATATTGACCTTTTTTTGACTTTAATATTGCGTATTAAACTCCTAAGTTTCTAAGCTTTATTGCACTAATTCTTAACTACAATCTTTAACTGTTTAACACCAAAATACAAAGTAGAATTTTTTCTACAATTTATAGAAGAATCGTAATCCTTAACTAGAATTTCAGTTATGATTCCTCCTTGCAATTTTGCTTATCAAATCACTGTATGCGAGCCACTACCACTACAAGAAATGTTACGTTTTGCCAGGGAATAATGCCAGGAGCTGATGCTCCTGGCAAATTTGCCAGGAGTAATGCCAGGGAAACCCCTGGCAAATTGCATTTACAAACTTTACAATAAGCCAGGAGCAAACCCCTGGCAAAGTGCAGTAACCCATGGCAAATTTTCGGCGGGAAATTTTAATTCAAATTTGAGTCCCAATAGTCAAAGGGAATCTCTGCATTATGCAGAAGATTTGACAAAATTCTGAATAGCTGACATGCCAGGGGCTGAACCCCTGGCAAAATGTACAATTCCCTGGCAAATTGCTGACAACTTTTTTGTAGGCCTGCGCCTATGTGTTGAAGTTGGTGACCGAGCCTTGCCAGGGGTAGCTCCTGGCTGGGCTCCTGGCAAATTGCAGATCTATAATATTTGCAATAAGAGCACCGTATCATTCATTCATTGAGGCATAACTCTTATACAGATAGAAAAAATGCCTCTCAACCTTAGAAATTTTTTTTGTTCTTTCCCATCTTAATTAAACTTATTTCATTAGGTATAACTCTTTTCACTTGTTATAATTTCATGTTATATTTTTTGATTGCTTATTTACTTATTTTTTTCACTTATTTAATTTGCAACAGTGACCAAGTTTATTGCCTCTTGTTGTTCCCTTGCCATCCTTGTTGCTGTTTGGATCTGTTCTATCATCAAGCTTCAACAAGTTAGTAGTTTTTTCTACTTATAAATACTATTGATATGGATGATGTTATAATATTTTCATGTTCAAGTTTTTTTTGAAATATATTTCAATTTTTTTGTAATAAAATTTTTAAAGAAATTTTTTTTAAGGTAAAGCTGTTAAAATTAGGAAAAAAAATTGTGTAAAAAATAATTTTTAACTACAAACTATTCTTAAGTAAAGAAATTTGTTTATTAAAATCAATTATGCGTTAAAAAAATTACCGCTTAAAGAAATTTAGTGCAATTTAGTATAAATACTATTGATATGGATGATGTTATAATATTTTCATGTTCAAGTTTTTTTTTGAAATATATTTCAATTTTTCTGTAATAAAATTTTTAAAGAAAAAATTTCTAAGGTAAAGCTGTTAAAATTAGGAAAAAAAGTTGTGTAAAAAAATAATTTTTAACTACAAACTATTTCTTAAGTAAAGAAATTTGTTTATTAAAATCAATTCCGCGTTAAAAAAATTACCGCGTAACGAAATTTAGCGCAATTTAGGTTAGTTAGTAAAAATAATAATTTAGTTAGTAATATGATTTGCGCGTAAAGAAATTTAGTGCAATTTATGTTAGTTAGTACAAAAACAACATTAAGTAATATTTTAATATGTGAACGTTATAGTTTAATTACTAATCTTTTAAATATGTGAATGTTATAGTTGAACGTGACAAAGATGGAGTATTATCAGCATTATCGTAGTTGGATGTATGACAAAACGTTTCCGGGAAGAAGAGGATTAAAACCCCATTTTGTCCAAGGAGTTCACAGATTTATTTCATGGGCATGGGGACAACAAGTTTGTCAAAATGAGGGAGGGATAAGATGTCCGTGTCTTAAATGTGCGTGTAGATATATAAAGACTGACCCCAATGAAGTAAAGAAACACTTGGAAAAAGTTGGATTTATGCCTAATTATTGGGTTTGGATTTATAACGGTGAACAATTTCAAAATTTTGGGGCGGGAGTCAATGCACAAGCTTCAAGTAGTGGAATAAATGTGGATGACAATGAGCAATTCAACATGATGAATGATATGGTCGCTGATGCTTTAGGTGTGGAATTGTCTTACAATGATGATGTTGAAGATGAACAAGGTGAAGAAGCCCCAAATGAGCAAGCCCAGAGATTTTACCAGTTGTTGAGTGAATGTAATGTCCCGCTGTTTGAAGGGTGTACGCAATCAAAGTTATCAATGTGTGTCAGACTTTTAGCTCATAAGGCAAAGTATGGTGTTGCTGATAAAGGTGTGGATGAAATTACGGAGATGTTGTTGGATGTGACTCCTTTTAAAGAAAATTTGCCAGCAACTTATTATGACGCTGAGAGGTTGGTGATGAAGTTGGGATTAAAAGTTGATAAGATTGATTGTTGCATAAACGGTTGCATGTTGTTTTATGACAATGAATTTGGGAAAAATGACGGAGCATTGGTGGAATGCAAATTTTGTGAGAGTCCACGGTATCGTCTAACCAAGAGTGGGAGGATTCCGAATAAGACAATGTTTTACTTGCCAATAATACCAAGATTACAAAGATTGTTTGCATCGATGAAAACTGCTAGGCATATGACGTGGCATTATTCAAACAAAATTCCTGGAGTCATGCGACATCCATCTGATGGTGAAGCTTGGAAACACTTTGATGAAGTATATCCTGATTTTGCAGCAGATCCTCGTAATGTAAGACTTGGATTGTGCTCTGATGGTTTTACTCCATATATCCAGGCATCAGCAAAACCCTATTCTTGTTGGCCGATCATTGTAACCCCCTACAATCTCCCTCCTGAGATGTGCATGACAAAGCGTACATGTATTTGGCGTGTGTTGTTCCAGGGCCAGATAACCCTAAAGCAGGCATAGATGTGTTTCTAGAACCTTTAATTGATGATTTGAGGAGGTTGTGGATTGGAGAATTGACATACGATATTTCAACCAAACAGAATTTTCTAATGAGAGCATCTTTGATGTGGACAATTAATGATTTTCTAGCGTATGGCATGTTGTCTGGTTGGAGCACCCATGGAAAAATGGCTTGTCCACATTGTATGGAAAATAGGAAGGCGTTTACTTTGGACCATGGAGGGAAGAGTTCGTGGTTTGATCATCGTTGTTTCTTGCCTCATAATCACCCGTTTAGAAGAAGTAAGAATGGCTTCCTGAAGGATACGAGAGTAGTAGCTGGCCCGCCCCCAAAAATCACATCAGAAGAGGTGTGCACAAGAGTTAGTGATTATCCTAAAGTCACTGATTTTGGCACAACTATCCCAATACCAGGATACGGAGTTGACCACCACTGGACAAAAAAGAGTATATTTTGGGACCTCCCTTATTGGAAAGATAACTTGCTCAGACATAATCTTGATGCAATGCACATTGAGAAGAATTTTTTTGACAACATATTTAACACAGTGATGGATGTTAAAGGGAAAACAAAAGATAATGAGAAAGCCAGAAAAGACTTAGAAGTGTATTGTAAAAGAAAGGACTTGGAGTTAAAACCTCAACCGAATGGTAAGTTGTTGAAACCCAAGGCAATATACACTCTAACTTCCGAAGAAGCTAAGGCAGTTTGTCAATGGTTGAAAGATTTGAGAATGCCTGACGGATATTGTTCTAACTTGGGCAGGTGTGCCGATGTTAAAACTGGAAGGGTAAATGGAATGAAAAGTCATGATAATCATGTTTTCATGGAGCACTTACTCCCAAGTGCATTTAGTTCACTGCCTTCCCATATGTTAAATCCACTCACTGAGATCAATCAATTTTTTAAAAACATTTGTGCTTCAACTTTGAGAGTCGATGAACTTGAGAAATTAGACAAGTTAATTCCAATCATACTCTGTCAGCTTGAGCAATTTTTTCCGCCAGGTTTTTTTGACTCTATGGAACATCTTCCGGTGCATCTGGCATACGAGGCTAAGCTTGGCGGGCCTGTTCAATATAGGTGGGTGTACCCTTTTGAAAGATTCATGGGAGATTCAAAACGATCCATTAAAAATAGGGCTAAAATTGAAGGATCAATCTGTGCTATTTACGTTCATAAGGAAACCTCATACTTTCTCGGTCATTACTTCATCGACCGTGTGCTTGTTCCAACCACTACACGAAATGAAGTTTATGTTGACAGTGAAAGAGACCCGTTGACCTTATCAGTTTTCAATCTACCTGGTCGCCACTCCGGCAAGGCGAGGGAACATTGGATGGTAGATCCGAAAGAGTACCGATCAGCTCATGTTCATGTCTTAATTAATTGCGCGGAGGTTAAACCATACCTTGAGTGAGTATAAAACAAAACTATTACACATTTTTCCCATTACATTATTTATTAAGTTAAAACACGTCTAAATTTGTTTTTAATTTTGGTATAGGAAATTTAATACCTTTTATGAAGAATTTGGTGATGATTCGCCTGGTTACATACATGAATATTTTCCTGGTTGGTTTAAACAAAAAGTATTCGATACCGAACCAACGGATCAAATACTTCGTTTAAGAGGTTTAGCTCAAGATACCGAACCACTGAATATCATACATACTTCGTAAATGGGTATAAATTTCATACCCAATCATGGAGTGAGGGGAATAAGACATATAACAGTGGTGTATATGTAAAAGGAGTTACAGAAGGAGGTGCAGATGACTTCTATGGCGTCATCAAACACATTTACGAGTTATTTTACAATCAGGATAAAGTGGTGTTATTTTATTGTGACTGGTTTGATCCCTCGCCTAGGTGGACAAAAATGAACAAAATAAGCCACAATGTTGACATTCGAGTGGACAAAAAGTATAATGTGTATGATCCGTTTATCATGGCACATAATGTTAGGCAAGTGTACTATGTTCCTTATGCCCCAACTCAACCACACAAACGAGGGTGGTCAGTTGCAATCAAAACAAAACCAAGGGGTCGCATCGAGATTGAAGAACCAACTGATGAAGTTGAGCAAATTGATGAAATTTCAAATGTTAATGAGATAATTGAAGTTGAGCCGGTTACAGGTTGGCGTGATGCACAAGTTGAAGGGGATCATGTTGATCCTACTGTTTTGTTAACTCCTAATGAAGATGAAAATGATGAGGATAATGTTGGTTTGGAAGAGCCCAATATTGAAGGGGATCTGGATGAAGGAGATGAAGTCAATGAAAGTGTTTTTGGATTATAATTAATGTATTGTTGAATTATTATAATTGATGTATTGTTGACTTAGTTTTATATTGTTCTAATTGTAATGATATTATTTTCAAAATTAATGAATATGTCGTTGTTTAATTCATAGTAGTTAATAGCGGCAAATAGCGGAGCAACGATACATAGCAGTTTAGAACCGCTATGTACCGTTAATGAAAATACAAGATTGTCCTTGGTTTAAAAAAACAAAACAAGGTTATTTTGGACATTTCTCATAAAACCCTAGAAAGCTTCAGCTTTCCTTTTCTTTCCTTCATTCTTCCAACGCATCTCAGTCACACTCCCAAGCGGCGCATCTCAGTGTCACTCCCAAGCGGCGCATCTCATCTTCTCAAGCTCAGTGGAAACGCATCTTCCTTACTTCACCACAAGCTCATCCTTACTTCAGTAGAAACGCATCTCATCTTCTCAAGCTCAGGTTCGAAATCTGTGTTCTTCTTTTATGAATCTTATATGAATCTGTGTTCTTCTTTTGAATAATGCAATATGATCTATCTTGTTGGTTAAACAAGTTTCTTTAAGCATTATAACGCATTGTAAATAACATAAGCACTTCTGCTATAAGTTGTAATTAGGTCACAATACCATAGTTGGGAGTTCATATTCAGGCTAAAGGAAAAGTATTTTCTTTGATAGAATTGGTTTATAGTATATAGGAATCTGATGATTTTTTTTTCAAGGTTCAAAGTATTTTAAATCTTGATTGGTTACAACTTCTTCTATATTGAAATTAGTATTAATCAGACGATATAGTCTGAGAAAAAAAAAGTGATTAATATCGTATTGAAAATTGATAGTTTAATTCATTTTGGGACTGTTTTTTAGATAGATTATTGTGGAACACATAAAGAAGTCTTCTTCTTTTTTTTTTTTTTTTTTTAATTTCTTTCTTGGGAGTAGCTTCTCAAAAACTGGGAAAAGGTGATGTTTTTCAACCTTTTATTGAATAAAGACATAAAATGTTGTTAATTTTATTCATTGGAGTTGGTGGATTTTTTTTAAGAAAAATTCAGATATTGGTTAGATTTTGAATGTGAAATGTCATTTAAAAGAAGTAACCATCATGGCATGCCACGTTCACAAGTATTTTGACCTCTATAGCATTTGTTCAAGGGATGGATCTCTAGTTTCAAAAATGAAGTTGAGAGGATATTAGTTGTTGTTGAATTTTATAGGTTTGAGTATTAATAGTTGGTGGTTTAGCAACGAGGTTAAATGTATTAGTTAGTTGATGGTGGTAGTTACATGGTTGAATTTGTTTATTTTCATCATCCTTTCTTTAATGCTTTTAGCATAATTTAGCATAAAAGCTAGTAAAGCCTTTTAGGTACAAATGTTAAATTGAGCAATACAATAATAAATGAAACAAAAATATTGGTGAGTTCTCTGCATTGTAAATAAAATGAACTTGTGGTTGGGTTTTGTACTTTGTGTGATTATCTTTAAACAACTCATAATGAACACTACTTCAATTTGGTCCACCGCCACATCTTCCACCGGTTTGCACGGGCACTATATTCTGATACTCTGTATCCTGTTAACTTGTTTGCTCCAAACTCAATCTGTACAAACACTTCAATTTTCATATCTCAGTGTGAACATTCTCATATTTTATATTTTAACGACATTGTTTATATTTTAACGATGACATTTGCATGTGTTAAACAAGTAATTGTCCTTGTGTTCAACAAACAAACCCGTCTTTATAAACATGTAATTGTCCTTGTCCTTGAGCTGATATGATGTTTTTTACTACTGGTTTGAGTCTTTTTACTACTGGTTTTTTACTACTGGTTTTGATATGATGTTTTTGTTATTGATAAATATCTAGGAATGCCTCCGAAACCTAATGGAAAGAGCAAGGGCAACAGCAGGAAGCGGTATAATACTCACTTAGTGGACGCAGCGACAGAGGCTAGATTAAACCCGATGCCTGTCATTTCTACTGCATCTACTGCATCTGCTGCATCTGCTGCATCTTCTAGCCAGGGATCACCTGGGTCCTCCCAGGCTAGTGTAGCTGCTTCTGCGACGGCTTCTGCTCCTCATCCCACTTACATGTGCCCTCCAGTACATCCTGGATATTATGGCACCATACCTCCTTATGGGACCTTCCTTCCTCCGAGCTTTCATTTACCACCATATTCAGTCCCACCACAAAACCTTCCCCTTCCCCAACAACAACAAATCCCTCCACAACAAAACCCACCTTTTTCCCAACAACAAATCCGTCCACAGCAAAACCCACCTGTTCCCCAACAACAACAAAACCCACCACAACCCCAACAACAACAAAACCCACCACAGCCCCAACAAGAAAATGTGGTTGAAGAGGGTGGTGGAGAGCTGGTGTTGTTTAATGATGTTTTCCCGGATTATCCGAGAGATTCTCGTCGTCGATTCATCTTAAGGCCTAGTGGAAACTCATAAGTTCAATTTCAATTATTTTATGTATATTTTAAGTTGTAATAATGTTTAATTATGAGTTTATATTGTTTCAGATTTTTGCCTTGCAAACCGGCTGCTGAAGCAATCAGATCCATCATTCATAACTGCTATCATCACTTTTGGAAGACATATGGTGATGTGGATGATAATGAAAAAGAGCGCTGGTTTAGGCTCTTTCAGGTTACTTCAAATCTATATCATAATTTTTATTTTATTTCATATGCACAATTGTTATAGTATACTAATTTTGTTTAATATGTTATAATGCAGACCAAGTGTTCTTGGGAAGCTGTGTATAATGATATAATGAAGCGTAATTTTCATATCAGAGTTGCTGCACGTATTTCAGATTTACTTAGAAGAGCCCGTATGCGGTTTGAGGAGACAAGAAAGCGGCCACATTGGATTGGCCCGCCTATCTTTGATGAATTGGTTAAGTATTGGGTGTCTGAGGCATTCAAGGAAAAATCCGACAAAGCAAAGAAGAACCGGGCGTCGGAAAAGGGAGGATGCATTCACACTGGTGGTTGCTTAAGCAACGGAGAGCACGCTGAGCGTATGGTAAAAATAATATACTTTTATTTATTTTTCCATATCATTTAATTTTGATTGTTTTAAATCAATACTAAATTTTATTTCTTGTGACAAATAGGCTAGGAGGTTACGTCGGGATCCGTTTATTAACGAGCTTCACGACGAAACGCACAAAAATAGGTCCGGCCAATACTGCGACGAGCGTGCTAGGAGTGTGCAGGTAATCTTGTCGTATCTCTCAGTTTTGGTTTTGCATTTTTGCACTATTTTTGTTGCAGTTTGGTACCAGTTCTGTCTTGTTTGTCATTTGGCACATTTTTTTTAATCCGAATTGTGGTCTGGCCCCAACTTTTGCTTAACTGAAATTTGGTCTCGACTCTTGTTCTAGATATGATTTGGCCTTGCCAGTCTTCACTATGAAATATATGATTTGGTTATATTTATCTTTCAAATGATACGTCTGTAACAAGCTTAAGTGTGGTAAGCTTTAGCTCAAGGGAGAGTATTTGATGATACGAAACTGAACGGTGCTTTGAAGTTAGTTGAAATAGATAATGTGATCTCAGATTGTATGAACTTAATGTCATCAATGATAAATTTTAGATTGTTTTTTATTTGTAGAGCTAAAAATGTTGCAGCTCATAGTCTTGTAGGAATAGCTAAGAGTATTGGCTCCAAAAGTTGGGTGGGAAATGTCCCAGAACCTACTGCCTTAATTGTATGGTCTGATGCTTTGTCAATCTAATGAAATGAGGTTTATGTCAAAAAAATTGAGGATTTTATAAAAGGCTCAAATTTTGTTGTTTAGTTTTTTGTGAATTATGATCGATTGTTGGTTTAATCCCTAACTCCTTCCCTCACCAGAGTTTTATCATAAGTCTTATTCCTAAAGATGCAACTCTTGAGATAATTATGTGTGCTAGTTTTGAAAAATTTGAGAAAAATCAGGTTGAGATACTTCTTCATCGCATATTTGCTTTATGAAAGAATAGAAAAGGATGAAACATCATAGTTCCATATCAATTTCATTTTTACTGTTGTTGAATTTCTCTGATTGGTTATGAGATTGTGTATTGACATCCGAAGAATTGAGCTATGTAATGGCCTCGTTGCTGCTGATATCACAATCATCTAATGTTATTTCTTAATGTATCATGAGTCTTGTTATCGCATCCAACCATCTGTCCGCGGTAATTTTAATCGACTTTGTTGATTCTTACAAGGATCTTCCCTGTTATTGCTTATGAATTTGTGTTATAGATGTCTTGCGGCAACTTTGGACTTCCTCTGTATCATTCATCACTTTCATCATGACACGTGAGCGGATGTGTTCCGTTCTTCATTGCCTAGAGACATGGCCTAAATAGATATTATAAGGCTTGAGTGACCCTTACCTTAGTACTCAGTTTTGTGGGATTGAGTTACAGCCGCGTCTGATCCGAGCATGGAGGATTGTGATTTTTTTTATCTATGCAATATAGTACTATTTTATATCTCTGATTAGCTGACTCTACACATTTTGAGCATGTGCATTCTGCAGTATGATTGCATAATAGAAACTTAACTTAAGCCACTTGATTCTATATAGTTTTCATATTAGATATTATAATAAGCATTGACATAATTATAGAATTTAGAACTTATCACAGGTTGCACCAGCCAATGTGTTCTTAATCTTTATATAAACATAAGCTTATACGTATTTTATTTCTTTGAGAGATCCTATAAGAAATTACAACTTGCCAAACCTGTTATGTGATTGCAAGAAAACTAAAAATAAACAAATGTGTGCAATTGATGTACATGATAAGTGCCATTCTTATGATTAGTTTCCTTATTTTTTTTATTATCAAAATTAGTTTCTCTGTTTAACTGCACTCTCCTTACACTGTTTCTCTGTTATTATCCTTGCCAGTTCTGTCCTTAAATATTTTGTTATTATTTGAACAGGAGGAGTATGACCGGCAGCTTGCCGAGGCTATTTCTAATGGGTCTACTGTTGATTATTCTTTGACCTTCAACACTTGGAAAAAAGTTGCTGGAGACAAGAAGAAGGGAAAGCTATATGGTCTTGGTAACTTGGCTGCTAACTACCGGAAGGGTAGTGTTGCATCAACCCTAAGACTAACCCTCAATCATGGTGAAGGGTCCTCCCAGCAGCCTGAGCTGACGCCAGAGATGCGGGAGCTTATTCACCGTTTGACGCAAGAGCAATTAACGCAACAGATGGCAAGTCAAGCGGTTGTTATACAAGATTTGCTTAACCGTCAAAGGTCATATGAGGAGCAGCTGGCACAGTTTAGGCAAGCCCAGGCTCAAGGTCCCTCCCACACTAGTGCGCCGCTTTTAAGTCCCAATGTTGAGCCTTATCCGGTAGATGAGGAGGATGATGAGGATCATGATGAGGATTGAAGTTTATTGGCTTTATCTATTTCATTTCTAGGTCTGTAATTTGGGGAAGTTTCTTATACTTCCCAGCACAATTCCTACTCTTGTGATACTTATGTTGTGTAGTATTTGCACAATTTTAATTTCAATGTTGCTAGACAATATTTTATATTTTATGTGTGCTATTAATTTAATTGCCAATAATTTTTATTACTAAAACAATTTTTAAAAAAAGCAATTTAAAAACGTTTATTTTAAATATTTTAATAATTAAATTGAATTAATTTTCGAAAAAAATTTAAATTCTGTTTAAAAATTATTTTAATTATTAAATTTTAATATTTTGAATTTTATAACAAATAAAAAACGTTCTTTTTTTATAAAATTCGTATACAATTTTCCAGGGGTTAACCCCTGGCAAAGCGCCTGACATCTTTCTGAAAAGGATTGACATGACGCAGACTGTGTTCTGAAAAGGTCTGCAAATGACTGCTTTGGACAGAAGGCGTCAGAAAAGTCTGTGTTCTGTTTGACGCATTTTGCCAGGAGTTGTGCCAGGGTCTTTGCCAGGAGCGAATTTGCTAGGAGCTAAAGCCCTGGCATGTTCATTTGCGATGGGCATATTTGCTTGGGATTCTGCTCCTGGCAAAGCTCCTGGAAAACGTCCATTTTCCAAGGCTTTAAGCATTTTGACAGGGCTTCTGCCCCTGGCAAAATGCAACATTTCTTGTAGTGTACCAATGATTAATTCGTCGTGATTATTGCATCCTCCTACGTTAGCATTTTTATTGTTTCATATTTTCTTTTTGGGTTATTCGAGATCCTCTAAGTCTCGCCATTCTCTCACAAACTTCAAGGTACTTGTCTTTCTTACATCCTTAAAATTTCTTATAATTTTGAATATTTATCAATTTTGAATATATATCAATTTTGGTACTTGTCTAAGATTTTTTTGCCTCACAAAGGAAGACTTCCATAATCAGAGTTTATAAATAAATTGTTATGTGTTTACATTTTGTACTCAAAGAGAGGTAAACTAAACCTAAAGTTCAAATGACTTCTGGTACTTGAGAAATTTTAAGATATAAAGTTTGCCATAATTTCCTAATTCTTCTTAGCTTCTGTTGAGTACCAAAATGCTTTCCTTGATGTTCAAAACCTGATGTTTCAGAACGAATAACTTGACTTTGAAGTCATAATTTAATTATATGGTTCTACACACTTGAACGCGCATTAGAGTACCCAATTGTTCTTTCATACATTGTTATTATAAAAACTTTAGAGACATTTTTTTAAAACCCACTTTGTTTCAACACTCTCCCCATTTGTGATGATAACAAACTTATGTATAGAAAGAACAATTGTCTAAGTTAATTAACTTAACTCATCAAAAAGTGATGTTTTTAAGCTTTCCCAATGTCTAATTTGGATTAATTAAGATAGTAATAATTCATTTAAATCAGGTACATCTAAACCGGTGAAAATAGAATATATTGCGTCTTCTTCCTTTGAAGAGCTCATATGGTGTTTTGTTCAATATATAGGTCTGATATATATTCTATTCTGAATATGACATGTTGTTTCTACAACTTTTGCGCATAATTGCTTAGCCATATCAATTTCATGAATCATGGTACATGCTATTTCTTATAAAGATCTATTCTTTTTCTCTACAACTTCATTTTGATGTGAAGTTATAGGACAAGAAAAGTCATGGAGAATTCCATGTTTTTCGACAAAATTTTCAAACGGCTCATTTTCAAATTCACCACCATGATCACTTATGATCTTCAAAATTTTCAAATATATTTTCAATTTGTACTTGAATGCAGAAGGTGCTAAACACATCATATGACTCATCCTTAGTTATGAGAAACTTTACCCAAGTCCATCTGATATAGTCATCAACTCTGACTAATCCATATTACTTCCCACTGATAAAGGCAATACTTACTGGCCTAAAAAGATGAATGTGAAGAAATTCGAATGGTCTTGAGGTTGAGACAATGTTCTTAAGTTTAAAAGATGTTTTAACAATCTTGCAGTTTTTACATGCTCCATGAAGAGCATATGAATGATACTTTAAATCTGGCGGGCCTTTGAAAAGTTTTAACTTGCTAAGTTTATAGAATAATCTCCAACTAGCATGTCCGAAACGTATATGCCATAACCATTTTTCATCATTCATTGATAGAAGACAAACTACCTTCTAATGAGCTAAATCAAAAAAGTTTATCTTATAAACATTGCCTTTCCTATTTCCAATGAAGAATATGAACTTTTCAGTTTGATTAATGATGGTGGAGTTGTTCTTATCAAACACTACTTCATAACAACTGACACATAATTGACTTATGGTCAGAAGGTTATGTTTTAGTCCATCAAGTAACAAAACATTTTCAATAGAAGGGGGAGAAGAGTTACCAATAGTACCCGTAACAATTATCTTTCCTATATGATTTCCTCCAAATCCAACACTATCTTACTCTTTCAGAGTTAGGGTTTGGAACATATGCTTTTCTTCCGTCACGTGTCATGAGCAACCACTGTCCAGGTACCAATACTGGTGCCTTCCAATCCCGTCTGAATTATCTTTTTCCCACCATCGCTAAACTAAAGTTTTCTTAGCTTGTACCTATTTCTTACCTATGTCTACCTTTTTATCTTTTTGAGTTGGCACTTGTTTCTTACCCGTGTCCTCCTTGCTATCTGTCTATAGATACAACCAACGACAAGTAGAAACAAGGTGGATGATGATTTGACGGTGTGAACAAAGGTTTGGAAGCCACTCATAAACTACTTCAACATTAAATGCAAAGCTTTCCCTCTTAACTAATAAACGAGCATAATGACCAAATGTGCGGTTCTCGGTCCAAATTACAACTGCAAGGGGGCATACCCATTGCACTAGCAGTGTTGACTAAAGTTCGACTCCTCCAATATTTAATGGGGAAACTCCATCACTTGTATTTGAACCTATGCGTGTGTCTAACGCTGTGTGTGAGCATTTAAATCCTTCGTCCATTGAGAAAGATGAAAGACTCCTAAATTCATGTTATGTGTGCCTATTGCCTAAGCCAAAAACATATCCTCAAAAGTTTCAAAAGATAATTATTAATGCGTTTGATATACTCATCCTCTAAAATTTCAATGCATAATGCCTCTCCTTTGATCGTTGCCAGTGGTAGAGAATAAAAAATAAATACCTCCTATGATGAAAGAACTTGTGGGAAGGAACGAGGGTTGTGAATTGTATGCGGTGGAACTGGATGGTGATCCGCCATGCAAGGCCAAGGAAACCTAAAGGCCATGTCAATGCCGCTACCCCAAGCAACGAAACCTTGTCGGAAATATCTGATTATTGTGAATCAACATTTACAACACATTGACATCAACAGGGCATCGATATCCCACGTTTATCAAATTTAGGCTCAACGCAAACAATTTATGTTCATATAAAAAGGGTAATGATGAGGAGGAACAACCGTGGGAAAGGTATGCTGTACAGAAAATACGGCGGCGTGGGTAACCCTCGATAGGAGAAACCCTAGCATAACGCATTCATCTATAAATTATTGTTTAATAGTTTAGATGTTTTCATACTTATATTCTATGAATATATATACAAATTTGCGTTTTGTGAAGATGGAGTTCTAACTAAGTAGAATATGAATTATCTGGAAAAAAATAGATCTTGAACTTTTAATTTAGGGGATGTTTTTTTTTTTTTTTTTAATAAAATAAATTACATTTTTTTTGAATAATATAATTAACCTTAAGAGTTTGTTTAATTAGGTAAATTATCCCCATAAATATTAAATTTTTTGTTTTTAGTCCCCAAAAAATTATTGCACTTTTTAGCCCTTATAAAAAGTGTGATTTTATATGTAATAAAATGGTTATACAATTATAATTACTCTAAATTAAATGTATGATTCTTCTTATGCAATAAATAAAATAAAGTAGAAATAAAAACCTAAATTCTATTAGAATTTTAGATTTTTTCTTACATATTAGTATCAGAATTATGATTTCTCCTTATTTTCGTATGTGTCTCACATTCTCTCTCTCTCTCTCTCTCTCTCTCTCTCTCTCTCTCTCTCTCTCTATATATATATATATATATATGTGTGTGTGTGTGTGTGTATATATATATATATGTGTGTGTGTGTGTGTCTATATATATATGTATATATATGTATATATATGTATATGTATATGTATATATATATATATATGGAGGACATATCAAATAAGAGCACATCTTATTGTGAGAGATAAGAGGAACTAATCTCAACCCTTAAATCTAAATAAATGGTTGAGATTAAAATACTCCTTTTTTTAATTCACCGCACCCTTTTCTTACTCACCGTCACAGTTCATCTTCCTCATGCCATAGTTCATCTTCCTCATGCCTTCATTCCAAGTGCTTTCATTCCAAATCTTCACCAATTTATGTTTTCACACATGCAATAGATCTCTCTTCTTACACCCATCGTTGCATCATAGGAATTTGGCACCAAATTTTCAATTTTACAGATGCAATAGATCTCTCTTCTTACACTCATCGTTGATTCATATGTTTTTGATGGGAAAAAAAATTCAGAAATTGTTTCACTGCAAACCTAATCGAATCGATTCATAAATTGTGTGAAGATTAATTGGAATTGAAATTTAATGGGTAAGTTTTTCCTACATTCTACATCCAAAATTTGAGATGCAATTGTGCAGAAATATTAAAATCAAACCTTTTATTTGTTTGATTGAATAAATTGTGTGAAAATTTAGATGGGTTAAATATTTCTATGAATTTTGAACAAAAACATACGTGTGTGAATTGATGAAAGAACTAGCGTTGTGAACACGGAGGAATCGCAGTTAGACGATAAGAGAAGAAGGGGAATGGACAGAGGGGTGTGAAAATTAAGCTGCTGTTATTAAAACTAGATATCACCGTAAAGATTGATCCAAGAGTTATTATTTAACCCTCTCACCTCTCATTTTAAAACCCCTCTCACTTGATACACCCTATATATATATATATATATGTATGTATATATATATATATATATATTCTCTCTTAGATTCAAATACTCTAAATTGATGTCATTGAAGATGCTTTTAATTCAGATACTCATCCAAAGAGCTATTACTTCACATAGAGCTAAGAATTTTATTTGAGAGGATCCATGGTTGATAAGTAGACTGAGCTTGTTTTGAAAGATGATTCCATAGTACCTGTTGGATTCACGTTTGATCCAACTGATCATGAACTTGTAGATTATTATCTGACGAAGAAGGTTTATTAATAATCTATTCAATTTAATGACACTCTAGAATTTTACGTGTTTCAAATTGAACCATGGAAAAATGTAGTATCACAAATCTCTGGGCAACATCTATTTCATCAATTTGAAACACATCAAATTATAGAATGTCATGAAGTGGAAGAAGTTGATAATAGACCTTCCTTGTCAGGTAGTAATCTACAATTTCATCATGAATTGGATCAAACTTGAATCCAACATGTAGTTTGGAACCATCTTCCAAAATAAGGTAGACACACTTATATACACCCATGAATCCCCTATGAAGTAATAGCTCCATATGAAGTAATATATAGCTCGTTGGATTAATATTTGAAGCAGAAGCATCTTAAAGGACCTCAATTTATAGGAAGTGTCTTGAATGTAAGAGAGACAGATATAGAGAGAGAAAATCTGGCAGACAAACGAAAATTAGGTAATAACTCCAATACTAATATGTAATGAAATAATCTGAACTCCTAATATACTGTAGTTTTTTTCTTCTTTATTTTATTTATTGCATCATAAGGATCATGAATTTTATTTATTAGAATAATGATAATTGTACAACCGTTTTATTGCATAAAAAATTGTTTTTTTTATAAAGAATATAAAGTGAGATTTTCTTTTTCTATTGACTAAAAAAGATTCTAATATTTATATGGACAATTTATTTAACTAAACAAACTCTTAAATTTGATTATATTTTTCAAACAAATGTAATTTATTTTTCAAAAAATGTAACAATCATCCTCTTAAATTGAAAGTACAATTCTTTCTTCGGATAATTCATATTCTCGTTTGATATAACTCAATCTTAACAAAATATATTCACATAATATAAGTATAAACAATATCAAAACTATCAACATTAACTTAAATGATGTAAAGCACCATAGCAAAAAATATGATATGCATATCAATTTATATAATGAAACATAAATATAAATAAGATTGACTATTTTGGTATTAATGGCAAACCTTTTGTACTTCGTTGACTTGATAATGAAAATTTATGCTTATTTTCATAACATAATCTTCAATTTAATCTTAATCAATTCATATACAAACCGGGATTGATCGAGAGAACATAGTCGTTTGACGAGAAACCGAACACATATCTGGGTTAACTACCAGATCAAGAGTATCACCAGCCCAACTTGACTCATAAAATCAGATCTAAAATGGATTTGATAAGTTTGACTTAAAAATATAGTTTTCTTATGATTTTGCTAGTATAATAATATAGTAGTAATTATCGGAACAACCGTTGGAAAGCTATGTTGTTAGATGTTTTATACTTATCTTTCATGAATAAATATACAAATTTGCATTTTGTGAAGATTGAGTTCTAACTAAGTAGAATATGAATTACCTGGAAAAGAATAGATTTTGAACTTTTAATTCAGAGGATATTTTTGTTTTAATTATTAATAATTTAAATTACTTTGTTTTTTTGAAAAATATAATTAATCTTAAGAGTTTGTTTAATTAGGTAAATGGTCCGTATAAATTTTTTTCACTTTTTAGCCATATAAAAAGTTTGATTTTATATGTAATAAAATGGATATACAATTATCATTACTCTAAATTAAATGCATGATTCTTATTATGTAATAAATAAAATAAAGTTGAAAAAACCTAAATTCTAATAGAATTTTATATTTTTCCTTACGTATTAGTATTGGAATTATGATTTCTCCTTATTTTCGTATGTGTCTCACATTTTCTCCATACATTCTCTCTTAGATTCAAGACACTCTAAATTGATGTCATTGAAGATGCTTTTGATTCAAATACTTGTCCAAAGAGCTATTACTTCACATAGAGCTAACAATTTTATTTGAGAAGATCCATGGTTGTAGATAAGTAAGTTGAGCTTGTTTTGAAAGATGGTTCCAGAGAACCTGTTGGATTCACGTTTGATCCAACTGATCATGAACTTGTAGATTATTATCTGACGAAGAAGGTCTATTAATAACCTATTCAATTTAATGACACTATAGAATTTTATGTGTTTCAAATTGAACCATGTAAAAATGTAATATAACAAATCTCTAGGAAACATCCATTGTATCAATTTGAAACACGTCAAAGTCAAGAATGTCATGAAGTGGAAGAAGTTGATAATAGACCTTCGTCATCAGGTAATAATCTACAATTTCATGATCAGTTGGATCAAACATGAATCCACATGTAGTTTAAAACCATCTTCCAAAATAAGGTCGACATACTTATATACACCCATGAATCCCCTCAAATAAAGTCTTCACTCCATATGAAGTAATAGATATTTGGATTAATATTTGAAGCAGAAGAATCTTAAAGGACTTCAATTTATAGGAAGTGTCATGAATTTAAGAGAGACAGGATGTAGAGAGAGAAAATCTAGCACACAAACGAAAAATAGGTAATAACAACAATACTAATATGTAAAGAAATAATCTGAAATCCTATATACTTTATTTTTTTTTCTTTCGTTTTTATTTTATTTATTGCATCATAAGGATAATGAATTTTATTTATTAGAATAATGATAATTGTACAACCGTTTTATTGCATAAAAATTTACTCTTTTTATATGGAATAAAAAGTGTGATTTTTTATAGGGACTAAAAACGAAGTCTTAATATTTATAAGGACAATTTATTTAACTAAACAAACTCTTAAATTTGATTATATTTTCCAAAAAAATGTAATTTATTTTCAAAAAATGTAACAATCATCCTCTAAAATTGAAAGTACAATTTTTTTCTTGAGATAATTCATATTCTAGTTAGATATAACTCAATCTTAACAAAATATATTCACATGATATAAGTATGAACAACATCAAAACTATCAATATAAACCCATAGCAAAAAATATGATATGCATATCGATTTATATAATGAAACATAAATTTTAACAAGATTGGAGAATTTGGTGGTATTAATGACATACCTTTTGTACTTCGTTGACTTGATCATAGAAATTTATGATTATTTTCATAACATAATCTTCAATTTCATGTTCAACTTAATCTTAATCAATTCTTATGCAAACCGGGATTGATCGAGAGAACATAGTCGTTTGACAAGAAACCAAACACATATCTGGGTCAGCTACCAGATCAAGAGTATCACCGGCTCAACTTGACTCATAAAATCAGATCTAAAATAGATTTGATAAGTTTGACTTAAAAATCTAATTTTCTTATGAGTTTGCTAGTATAATAATATAGTAGTAATTATCGAACTCACTTAGCAAATGAGATGTTACAAGAAATTTAGAAAAACAAAAATTTTGAATAATCGAGATAACATGAAATGGAATACCAAATATATCAAGAAGAAGAAAATGGAGAAAAAATGAGGTATAAAAAAAGTAGGAGAAGGAATCGGTGAAAATGAGTTGCAACGGCGTCTAATATATATAATGAGTAGCAAGAGGTGATAGTGACTTTAGGGTTAGGAACTAGCATAGGCTTGGGCCTAGCAAACTTAATTTAACTAAAATAAATAAATATATGGGCTTGAGATTGGGCCTAGAGAATTGCATTCAAATAAGTGTATGTCGAATATAAACCTATTTTATGAATTCTGCTCGTTACTCAACATAAAATGCTCGCTCCCAACTGAAAAGACTAAAATACCCATGCGCATGTTAAGTCACGCTAGTGTGAAATTTACGTGAGTTAACTTACGCTAGTGCAAAATCTCATAATATTCAACGTGAGTTAACTCGCGTTGATTATAGGTTAGCGTGAGTTAACTCACGCAAACTACTGATATAGCAGACAACATTTACTGCACAACATTAATTGTAACCAAGTCATTAATGATCCGTAACCTTGACACACTCATAATTGAACCGAATTATGCCAGTTTAACAACATTATCATATAATATGACATAATCGATCCAAATTACACAAATTCATCGTTTATCACACAATCACATAATAACGCATAAACGATCAAAACGATCCAAATTACACAAATTCGTCGTTAATGACGCGTAATCAATTAATCACACTTATTGACACGTAAACGATCCAAATTATACAAATTTGTCCTTAAATTTCGAAAAGTACATAATCTCACATAAACGGTCAAAATTACCCAAATTCATTGTTAAATTACATAAACACAAATTCATTAAAATTCAACAATACAGACACAAATTCGAACAAATTACACTATTACACGTTAATAAATATTACACTTCAACAGATCGAACATAAAGATGTAAAGTGTTAATTGCAACCATCACACTAAACATGTAAGCAACGTCGCTATCATCTTCGAGAAGTTGTGGAAAATACACGGTCTTCCAAAAATCCCATTCCTTATCCTCCCCCAAGTCCACGCCTGACACATTTACTATTACATCACATGTTCTTTGATTTGCACCAATATGGATAAAGTATCCGTCAAGTTTTGCCTTCAACTCGTACAACTTGTCGGTGGGGTTTACAAAGAACCTAACCCTCTTTTTAACGGCTGCATAAAGGACATGAAGTTCAACTGGATCTTGTGCCTCTTCAGACATGTTTCACTTCACAAAATATAATGAAAAACAAATATGAGAGGAAAAAGATAAAATAAATAACTGAATAATTAAAGAGAAAAAAAGGTGAGCAATAATTGGGGTGACATAACCGGCCACCAAAATAAAATTCACTTCATATATTTATATAATATATATAATATTAGTTACATATTAGCCACAAATATCCAAATTACATAACCGACCGCCAAAAAATACGTCGGTGTAATACCACCAAAAAATAGGACGAACACCGACCGACCAAAAAGTGTCATAACCTATCTAACTAGACTAGTGATAGTGCATAATCAACGTCTTTATCCATGACTTCAAAATCTTGCTTTGGTTTTTCCGGAGTCGGAGTGTCACAAATAATAGGATTGTGCTCATTTGTTGGTTTCTTTGGTGGCTTCGGATCCTTAGACATGTGGTCATTGAAGGCGGCTTGTCTATCCGTAAAAGCAAAATGCCATTTATCCGCCTCATTAATCTTGTTGTTCATCCACTCCATACAAGGCGGTGGTAACATATAATCTTCTTTCAACAAAACATGAAGAAAGTGGTCGGGAATTAAGCAAAGACATATGATGTTGGAATGTGGCTTAAGTAGTGGAGCACTTAGGATTGGGAAATATGTCTAACATATACCTTTTTCGGGCAAAGTAAATAGAACAAACAGCTCCATTGTAACAAGTAGCAATAATGTGACCCATATCCGGAGTAGTCAACCACTTATCTTCATTCGCAATCCCACTTCTGCTTGTTCGAGGGTATGAACCATCCAAGATAACTTTAAAATGATGCTCGGTACCATATATCGGCAAATAGTCACTCTTATGATTTTTCAACTCATTAATAAGTGCATGATGAACCAAAACATGATTTTCCTCATCCATTCCCAAGTGCCTAGCTATGACCCAAAATCCACAATTACCATCCCCTTTAACATTCACAATGTCTTCAATGTAAGGTCTCACGATCATTGGAATTTGTGAAATGTATGGTATATTCAAATAAGGTTTTGGTATTGAAGTAGGCGTCGAAGCTTGTGTGCGGGAGAAAGTGCAAAGACGTGCACCTTTACTCTTTGGAACCTTACTCTTGACTTGTGAGCATTGACTATCAGGATTTTCAGAATCAATAGTCTCCCACCTAGAGGGGATTCGACCCGTGGACTTCGTTTTCTGTAACGCCCTATTTCTATTAAAGCGATAAAACACGCGAATATAACAAATATTCAAGAAATAGACGCTACGTCTAACACAAAATCCAAAATCCAAACATACATGTATATATATAAAATATCTCAGCAATCGCAGCGGATACAAATCAAATAACTCCAACATATACATGCCATGGTCAAATACAACCTCAACTAAAAATCCTCCAAGTCCGACAAATGGACAATATCAACAAGATAAACTAAAAACCAACAAGGCATAAAAAATATGGAGGGAAACATACTTCTGCTCAGAAGAAACTCTACAAGAAGCATCACATAATCAGAGGAGCACTTGTCACTGCTATACCTAAAGCAGAGTATATGAAAATGAGTGATAAGTCTACTGCAAAGGCAATGTTTGCTTCTCTATGTGCAAACTATGAAGGGAGCAAGAAATTCAGAGAAGCAAAGGCTCTCATGCTTGTTCATCTGTATGAGTTGTTTAAGATGAAGGATGATGAAAGTATTGAGCAAATGTACTCAAGATTTCAAACTCTAGTCTTTGGACTACAAATACTGAAGAAAAACTATGTTGCTTCTGATTATGTGAGCAAGATACTAAGAAGCTTTCCTGCTAGATGGAGACCTAAGGTTATTTCTATTGAGGAAGCTAAAGATTTAAACACCTTAAGTGTTGAAGATCTTGTCAGCTCTCTCAATGTTCATGATATAAGTGTAAATGAACACGAGCCTGCTAAGAAGAGTAAATCCATTGCTCTTCCATCTAAAGGGAAGTCATCAAAAGCTCTTAAAGAGCCTGCGAAGAAGATTTAAACACTTTAAGTCTTGCATCTCCTGACGAACTTCCCTCTTTAAGAGCTTTTGATGAACTTCTCCTCTTTAAGAGCTTTTGATGACTTCCCTTTAGATGGTAGAGCAATAGATTTACTCTTCTTAGCAGGCTCATGTTCATTTAGACTTATCTCATGAACCTTGAGAGAGATGACAAGATCTTCAACACTTAAAGTGTTTAAATCTTTAGCTTCCTCAATAGCAGTAACCTTAGGTCTCCATCTAGCAGACAAGCTTCTTAGTATCTTGCTAACATGATCAGAAGCAACATAACTCTTCTTCAGTATTTGTAATCCAGAGACTAGGGTTTGAAACCTTGAGTAAATTTCCTCAATAGTTTCATCATCCTTCATCTTGAACAACTCATACTGATGAACAAGCATAAAAGCTTTTGTTTCTTTGACTTACTTGTTGCCTTCATAATTTGCACAAAGAGAAGCAAACATTGCCTTAGCAGTGGATTTGTCACTCATCTTCATATACTCTGCTTTAGTTATAGCAGTGACAAGTGCTCCAATGATAGTATGATGCTTCTTGTAGAGTTTCTTCTGAGCAGGAGTATGTTTCTTTCTATCAATAACAACTCCTTCTTCATCAAGGACCAAGTCACCAACACCATCTTCAAGTATGTCCCATAGCTCTTCATCTAAACCCATGACATAGCTATAGAAGTTGGTTTTCCACCAAGAGAATTCTACAGGATCTCCATTGAACTTAGGAACTTTTCCAGAGTCATATTTCTTGTTGTCACCATAATCATATGGAACAACATTGTTGTTCCCAGATCTAGAACCTGAGCCTTCACCAGACATGTTTTTCTCAGATCTTTTTCTGTTACACTATTAAGTGTTAAGACAACAGACCAAGACTCAGATACCAATTGAAGGTGAGAAAAACACAACAGGGGGGGGGGGTTGAATTGTGTTAGCTTTTTCTTCGTTTTCTCCTAAGATGAAAACACTGATCAGAAGCAGATAGAGTTTTATTTCTGAAGTGATGTTCAGGACTAAATGCAGCGGATAAAAACAGAGAGAGAGAAAGAAAAAAGACACAAAGCAATTATACAGGTTCCTTCCACAAACCGGAAGTAGTCCTGTCCCCTTTGCACTTCCAAGGAGAGTTCACTAAAATGTAATATCTGATTACAACTGCTCACAGCTAAACTTAGCTAGATACTTCAAACTGCTCAAGCACGACTGCAAGAGACTTCCTATGCTCCTGAACACAATCAAGAGACTTCTAATGCTCAAACACAACTGCAAGAGACTTCTAATCAAGCAGAACTACAAAGAAAAATGTTTGAGGTTGAACACTTGATATACAATCAGTGGTGTTCACAATACAAATCAGATACAGACTCTTAAGACTCTAGGTTGATGGTTGAACTTGTACTATTTTATCGTCTTATATACTAATAAAATTATTGAATGTATTTCTCTCCCCTATTTTTGTGTTGTGTTGTGGTGTCTGTCCTCTTGGGGTATAGATACTCGTGTCAAGGAGCTTTAACCGTTGGGTGTTGGAAAGTGGCGTTGGAAGTCTTTTAGGTCATTATTTATTTTCTGAACTGTGTAGCCAATTCGTTGCTCTGATTCTGTAACACTATGGATGGGGCATTTGTCGTAATTTATGTTTCAGATAAGTTTTTAAATATACTTTTGTTATACATGGACTTTGAAACCATTAATTATTTTATTTTAACTGTGTAGCTGATTCGTTGCTCTGATTCTGTAACACTATGATTTTGTAACACTATGGATGGGTGTGTTTGTCGTAATTTATGTTTCGGATAAGTTTTTAAATATACTTTTGTTATACATGGACTTTGAAACCATTAATTATTTTATTTTAAGTTGAGAAGATATTCCACTGTTTTCTTTTTATATATGATTATAATTGCATAGACAATGATTAGTCGAGTATGTGTAGCACATTATTTTTTTAAGGATTAACATTTTATAATTTATAAATAAAAGTCGGGGCTTTGGGAGTTACAATGATCACATAAAAGAAGCTTGTAACCGAGTGATGTTCCAATAAAAAGACACCAAGTGATATAAGAAGTGGTGGCATATATGATGTTAGTAAATAAACTTCGTTGCTAAAGTTCTAACTCCAAAGCATTGCATTGATTTGAATTAAAAATAATAACCAGACACCAAGAATATTTCCACATTACCCAAAGATTAGGCAGCTGGTCTTCTGTGATATTTAAGCAAAATTGGCGCATATTAAGAGTATTGCAGTACCAATTTCGAACTTGATCAAATGGGACTTTTGGCTCGGCAATAAACAGAAAAACGAGTTTATGAGAAAAACATAAGTTATCCAATGCAATTTGAGTACCAGTGTTACCTATACCCAAAATATTCATATGAAGGAGATTCATTATGAATGAGGTGGAATAGGACCCCTACAACAGGTGTTATGTGTCCCGACTTCACAAGTTAGCTTCACTTGTCTTTTCGTCCCTCTCTTAGAAATAAGTGGAGTAAACTCATCATAATTAATATTGAATGTGGAACCATCACACGTTGTTCGGGCTTGTTGAATCTTGTCAATTTCATCCAACTAAACCTTCTTGAAAACTAGTTGTTGTGTGGTAAAATAAATTCAGAGTCATTATTATCTCATGTCGCCGTATCCTCTTTTTTAGAATAACTGGTTTCAGAATCACTGTTAGTTGTTGGAACCTCAGTTGCATAATTGCCATTATTAGCGCATTCCTCGTCCTGCCTGCAATCATGCACAACAACCTTGTCTGGAGACATGGAATTTGGTGAAGGGCTTGCTAATTGTTTATGGATAGTTACATCACTATCAAATTCAAGGTTAGTAGTTAACAAAGGGTTATTACTGGAAGGATCCTTGGGAGGAAGGTCTATTGGAATGTTGATGTGTTCCCCTTCACCATTTTCTCCAATTTCGAACTTTCATGTCTTGGCTTAGGATGTAACTTGTTACAAAGAGCCATAGAAGGCCAATAGTAAAGCGTTTAGAACAAAATTTTGGAAGCCTTTCATACAAAACATCAACATGGAACACATAACCATTTCACTCCATCATTACTTCGTAAAAAACACATTTTGAGAGATCAACATCAGCCAAGCTGCGAGCATAATGACCAAACATACACTTTTTGGTTGCCTTATTACTCAACAACGACGTACCTACTCCATTATCAATTTCAATCAAGGTTTAGGGAAGCAATACTTTGGCATTAAACCTAGAAGAAGAACCCATATATGTACATGATATTGTTTACACGTGTAAGGATTATAATCAAGTTCCAATTTAGAAAGACAAAGGATACCAGACTTTAAATTGTAGCTACCAACAAACCAAGCATTCAACTTATCATCGTGATTACCAAACTAGAATTCAAAGTATCCTCGACCAGGAGAGATAAGAGGCCATTGTCCCATATCCTTGCAAATCTTTTGAACCTTCAATGAGAGATCACGAGATGTTAAAGGTTTGTCCCTTTTATTTTACAAACTTCCGCTCCTCATTCATAAACAGTTTGAGTGAGATTAATACATAAAAAATCTCCCTTGATGCAAGGTTTAGGTTGATGTAGAACCAGAGCATCACCATGCTTAACAAGGGCTTGAGCAAAGGTGCAAAGGTGTTTGTGGCCAGCCCAAAAATGTCACGATGTCAGAGACGAAAGAACACGACAATCATGAACGTGAAAGGGGGGACACAACCAGGGGTCATGAAAACCCTAACCTAGCAGAGTAGATCAAGACATTATTAAATGAGTCTTATAGTTTTTATCATGTTTGATGGTTAAAATAATATTGAGCAGTTCCCCTCATTACTTTTTAAAATTATCAAACGAGTCCCAATGAGGGTGATTCTATCTATAGATACTATTATCTATAAGAACTCAACTTTTTCCTTCCCAATGAGGGAGGGTTCCTATTTAAGACGGTGTTAGATATCTGATACACCTACCATTTCGGATGCCCTTAACTCATATATTGATATTTTTAAGACTTAAGTGTACTTTTGCCCCTCTATCTTTCACAATGTTGCGATTTTAGTCCCCTAAGAAACAAAATGACAAATTTAGTCCCCGTTATTTTAGCCCCTTTGCAATATTAGCCATTTTGTCCAATTTTGACCCTGTCAAAGTTTGGCAAATTAAATTAAAAATAATTACTGAATTAAAAATAATTAAAATAACCACATAATCATTTTTTAAATTAAATAAATGGAAAAAAATTAAAAAGATAATTTCAAGATTCCAAAACAAGATCTCAATCCAAGTAAATCACTCTTTTCACACAACTTTCCAACAGATCTGCAACATAATGTCTTGCGTAATTCAAGTGAAGCTCTTTTCTCACAGAAGTTGAAATCAAATTCTTGACAATGTTCCGATCGAAATAATACACTTTGAATCTCAACTGCGGAAACGTTGTTTGAACCAATGCTTCTAGATCCATATCTGTAACAAGAAAGTGAAAAAAAAATTCTCTGGACAAGAAGCGTGGTAAATAATCAAATGCTCCGCCGCGATTGAACCGCGAAAATATTCAGTATCAAGAGTAATCGTTACATGAACCAAACATGGATGACATGCTTTTACGAAAAAACAGTGATGTGTGAAAATAGAATCGGTAATCATGGTGAGGGAGATGATGAATAATTGAAGATCTAATGGCTAAAGTTGGGTAATGAGAAGAATGGAGGGAGGGGGAGATGATGATTACAATCTTTAGGGTGGAGAAAAACCGTGATAGCTTCATAATCCACAACATTGTTTTTTCTTCTGAATCTTTTGTTACCATATTTTGGACATTCAAATTGAATTGAATGTTAGGAGGAATATTTTGTTACCATGGTTTAAAAATTTAATTATTTTTAATTCAGCAATTACACACGTGGCCTGCAATGTAAGCGTTGACCGAGTTAAAATTGGACAACATGACCGATATTGCAAAAAGACTAATATATAGGGGACTACATTTTTCATTTTGTTACTTAGGGGGGCAAAAATACACTTCAGCTAATTTTTAAACTATATTTACTCTTTCCTTTTGTATCTTTTCATCATATTATGTTATTTGTTTCTTTTAAAAAAAGTGTCATTTTCATCATATGATTGTCAATGAAGTGCAAAATTTGAGCATGTAACACCTTTAAAATAAATCAAGACAGAGGAATCGATAAAAGTGACAGAAAAAGAGAATAAAGAAAATAAGAAATAATAACAGTGAAGCCCTCCTTCAAGTTTCTCTGATATAGGGTAGTTGTTGCCTGTTGGGTTATACATATATACATATATATAAGGATAGTTATTATTATTACTTTTCAGAGATGAATATTTTCGAGCCAGAATGTTTGGAATCTTTCATTGAATATTCATCATATGTATATGGTTTTAGTTTCAGTTGTTTTTATCACTTGGTACTTGGAGGTAATGCACACAATAGTGTGCCATAATATGCCATTTTGTATGTTAATTCTTTGGTCATGTACATGCTTAAATGTATCTATTTTTGGATTTGTTTGTTTGATACTAACAGTATAAACATACGTTTGTCATTTAATTTATGATGCAGTTTAAAAAAGCAGAGAAATTAGCTGGAGAACACTACAAGGGAGTAAGATGATATACATCATTGGAGTAGATATGCAGTAGAGATTAGAGACTCATCCAACAACTATTTTCGTGTTTTGTTTCGGATATGAAACTATGAAAGTTCAAATTATGTTGGCTTTTGGCTCTTTCAAGTTAGGGAAAAAGATCTTCTGCCTTATAGATTGTATTTTGGAACAAAGAAGTTGTATCCATTTAAAAGAATTGCCTTAGTCTTGAGTTAAACAATGCAAAACTGAAGCTTAATTATTGTTGTCGTCGTGGTTGCTTCTAATTAATATGGATATGTAAAACTGAAGCATAATTTTAATAATTTTGATAATCGGTAGTGTTCTATGTCTGTCACCTTGCAATGACTATTTTATTATCCCAACTTATAACTAGTTGGTAGTGTTATATATTCTGGCATTGCTAGGATATACGTATTTGCAACCAAACCAAATACTCATTCTGTTGTTTTTGGATTTTCAAAATGTTGTATTTGAATTTCCAAATTTTATTATCTACCGAAGTTGTTAGTAGGTTGAGTCACGACCAGGTCGCTCTCTTTAAGACGTTTCGTGGCACTACCCAAAATTGTGCAAGGTAGACTATTAATCACGCCGCCTCCAGGATAAAACAAGCCCAGCTACAACTGTTCGATTAACTACTGCACTGTAGTTATTCGTTCGATAATTACACCTTCAAATATGGTACTAAGACCACTCTTTAATACTGAAACCACTTTAATATGGTATTATTACCATTCTATTATGGTGCTAAGACCACTCAAATATGGTGTTTCCACCATTCTAACCCTTAAGTTCTCCAAACTATCAATATGGTACTATGACCACTCAAATATGGTGTTACCACCATTTCTCCTCAAATAGAAAAATATTGTTATAATATTTATATACCGTTAAGATCATTCTTGATTCCGACGGGACATTATTATTCCAAATAGGGACTATGATCTTAAAAGTATTCTTTATTCCGAAGGGACATATATTACCGAAGAGACTATGAACTTAAGACCATTCTTAATTCCGAAGGGACATTAAACCGAAAAGGGACTATGGTCTTAAGAACACTCTTAATTCCGAAGGGACAGAAAGGAGTAGAAAAAGGAGAATGACTTGTTAAACAAGTCGAAGGAGGGAGAAGAGAGGAAAGACTCGTCAACACTGAAGGTGAGAAAAACACAAGAAGGGGGGTTGAATTGTGTTTTAGAAAAATTCTTCGTTTCTCCTAAAAACTGAACACACTGATCAGAAGCTAAGTGAGACAGCTTCTGAAGTGATAATCAGAATCTAAATGCAGCGGAATAAAACAGAGAGAGAGAGAGAAGAAGAACGACACAAAGCAATTATACTGGTTCCTTCCACAATCCGGAAGTAGTCCAGTCCCCCTTGCACTTCCAAGGAGATTTCACTATGAGTAATATCTGATTACAAATGCTCAAGCACACAAGCAAGAGACTTCCAATGCTCAAGCACACAAGCAAGAGACTTCCTTTGCTCAAGAACACAATCAAGAGACTTCCTGCTCAAGCACAACTGCAAGAGACTTCCTAACTAAACAAAATTACACAGAAAATTGTTTAAGGTTGAACACTTGATATACAATCAGAGGTGCTCACAATACAAATCAGATACAGACTCAATGGACTTAAGAATTTCTAAGATATGACTTTGAGACACAGAAATTCTAAGTGAATGCAGAACAATTTCAGCAGAGGTTTGGTACTTGTGAAAATCTTGTGAGTCTTTCGTTCAGCGTTCTTGCATTACCAATTCTCTAGGTCTTCACTCCTTTATATAGAGGTGTGAGAGAGACGTTGTGAAATTGCCAGCACACCAAAGAGTCGTTGTTGAAGCTTGATCTTTCACCAATAATCTTTTGCCTGATTTGGCTGTTGTCCTATGAAGAACAAATTTGAAATCCATTCCTTATCCAAAGGAACATCTATGCAGGCGAAACCGTATTCTGGAGCTGTTTTCTTGTCCTGTAGCGCGGACACAAAACAGAGTAGTGGAGAACGTGGTTGTACAATTCGTACAACGTACAATGTCAACGCTTTCGTCCAAATTGCAAACACACGCCTTCAAACACCTTTGAAGTGACCGTTGCAAACTCCACTAATCCTTTGTTTGTGTTTTTGAATCCAATAGACAGCTTTTGCATTGATAATTCTTCAATTCTTGATTCTTTGCAAATCCAGTTGATATTCAGCTTCTGGTGAAATGGCTTCTGATGAGGCAGCTTCTGATGATATGACTTCTGCAGCTTCTGATGACGCAGCTTCTGATGATGTGGCTTCTGGACCTCTTGTCTTCAGAAGCACTATTCTTCAGGAGCAGCTTACTTCAGGAGCGCTATTTCTTCAGGAGCAGCTTGACTTCAGGAGCGCTTTTTCTCTTCAGTAGCAAGTTGCCTTCAGGAGCGTCCAAGCTTCAAATTTTTGTTGTTTCCATAGCTCTTTATTTGCTCATTCAGAACCAATGATGATGTAACTTTATAATTATGGTCCTGTACACTTGAACAAATATTAGCTAGTCCAATTTACAATTTTTAATACCTTGTTATCATCAAAACCCTTTAAGGTTCATTGTTAAACACATTTTGTTCCAACAATCTCCCCCTTTTTGATGATGACAAACAAAAGTATTTAAAATTGATCAATTGTTGTTAATCTAATTAACAAGTTGACTTTGGGGTTCTGAGGTTTGTAAGCTCAGAATCTGAGGTTTGTAAGCTCAAACTCCCTCTGAGTCTGATAGTCTTTAAGGTGAGGTTTGTAAGCTCCCCCTAAGTTCTATCCAGGTTAATTAAATTCATTTTTCGCGCAATAATATTATCAGAGCTTAAAAACAAAATTGAATCATTGAAAGAATTAACTTATAGATAAGAAGAATGGTTCAATTAATTTTACTTGAATTTTGATACTCCTTCGTTCGTTCATAGCTTATACCAATAAGGTAAAAAAAAATGATAGAAGGTTTTCAAAAATTTCAAATGCCATTAATGGGGCTCAGAGCCTTTAAATACTTGTCACATATACTCCCCCTTTTGTCATTATCAAAAAAAATTAAAATAAATTTAAGCATAAAAGACAAAAAGATATGAGAAAAACTCAAACAGGAGAGAGTATAAAAGAAAGTGAACTAAATAAGTCAGAGCAAAATATATGAACATGTATATCAATTGTCAGAAGCAGCTAAACAGTCAGAATCAGTAAGCATTCAGAAGCAAGAGAAATAAGACAAGATGGTTTCAGAAGCAAGGACTAAGAAATTTTAAAACAGACAACAAACAAAGAAAAACACAAGGGTGTGCAACTAAGGGTTGGTTTGTTGTTGTTTCTTCATCTCTTCCATTTCTTCAATCTTCTTCTTCAACAGTTCTTCAAGTTGTTGTTGCCTCTGAAGAAGAGCTTGTTCCCTTTCTCTAGCTTCTTGCTGCTGCTGTGCCATCTGTTTCTTCAGAAGCTTACACAGCCTTGCTTCTCTGGTCAAGTAATCCGTTTCAAAGAAGAAAGGCTGGTTTGCCAGGAGCAGTGTAGAACTTCTTACTCTAAGACTCTGATTCACTTGCTCCATTAGCCTTCTGATTGAAGCTTGCTTGACTCTGATGCATTTGGCCTTGATTTCTTCAATAACCGCAGCTGCCCGGTTTTGAAGAGATGCCCAGGAGTCTTCATATGCACCTGTGAGATCAATTGTCCTTCTTTGATCCACCAGATTATGCATCTGACTCAAGATTGTGAGAAGCTCAGAATTAATATATCCAGATTCCAGGATGTTTGTGGGTGGATGATCAAGGGTTTCAAGATCAGAATCACTGATTTCTAAATCTTGAATGGGGTTAGGAATTGGAAAGGTAAGGTGTGTTTGTGTGTTTGAAGATGAAGGCTGGTCAGAATCAATGTGTGTGGTGGAGGTTGAGTCTTGAACATTGACTAGAGAGATGTCAACATCCATGGGAGTTGGTTCTGGAGAGTGTTCAGGTAAAGGTTGAAATTCAGTTTCAGTTGGTGGTTGTTGTAGTGAAGTTGTTGTTTGATTGTTGAGTTGGGGGTCAATGATGGCTATTGGTGATTGTGGGGGTGTTGTGGGTTTTTGTGGTTCAGGTGTTTGTTGATGGGGGTTTTCTGAAATAACATTTTCAGAAGCAGCTGCTTCTGGAGTTGTTTCAGAGGCCTTTTCTGTTGTAGACTCAACATTTTCTGGAGGAATCATGTTGAGAGGTTGAATGTTAAGAGGTTGAGGGTGAAGGCGAAAAATAGTATCAATGACTCTTTCTCTCTGCTCAGCCAGTTCAGCCAACTTCTCATTAATTATGTGACCAACTGGTTCATAAGTAGTTGACTGAGAGGGCTTATCGTTGGTTTTGGTTGATGTTGATTGGCTTTTTACTGGTTTTCGAAACAGTTGAGCTAAGGGTATATCATCATCAGAATCATCAGAGTCTGATAATGATTTGGATGCGGAATCTGATGATATATTAATTACCTTCTCTGGTTCAGGATCAGAATCCTCTTGAGCAAACTCACTGGTCATCTGCAACATTTTCTTGGCTTCTGAGACTACAGACTCTTGTAGCTCAGCAGCAATTTCCAAGACTTTTTCAGCTGCTGCCTTCTTCTCTTGTAACTCCTTTAACTCCAAATCAGAAGCATCTTGAGCTGTAGAGGTGATATGAGGAAAATCCTTGGTCCTCCTCAAGGCTGGCTTCCTCTTCCTCTTTGGTATAGCAGGTTGATCAAGAGAAATGCCAACATCCATGATCAACCTGGAATCCATGTCTTCAATGGCTTCTTCAATAGAAGGTACTGATGAACTACCAATTTTGAGCTTGTCAGTAGCAACTTTTGCCTTTTTAGCAGGTTGTTCAACCTCTAGATATTGCTCTGCAGTTATCTTCCTTTTTGACTTTCTGCCTCTGGCTCGTGGCAGAGCACCACCATACATTTCCTCTGGAATATCTTCCAATCTGATTCTCTCATTGGTTGCCTCAAAATGTTCCTTGATATAGTACATCTGCACTTCAATGGGATCCTTCTTGCAGATGGGTGGAAAGTCCTTCATAAGATCAGACTTAACAAATGATTCACTTAAATCAGTTTGAAGTTTGGTGACTTCACTGATTAGCTTCATATTCAAGAGAGTATGAGCATTAATGAATTTTCCAGTTTTTGTGTCAAGTAGCTGATCTGTGAAGCCTTGAGATTGACTGAGACTGTCCAAGATACCTCCTTGATAGAATATCTCTTGAGAGGAGTCTTCCATAAGGAACCAAGGGTTTATCCAGTAGCTGACTCTGTTTCAAACACTCTACCAAGTACTTGAACATGTATTTGGGCACATTCACCTTTTCCTTCTTGATGAAGTGCTGGAGAAGGACCTTCTGAGCTAGATTTGGTTTCACACAGTCACCACTTGGAAACAGGTTCTCATTCTGAATCTTCAGAAGCATCTTAGTTTCCATGCTCAATTCAGCATATTTCTTCTCCTTCTCAGAATTGTATATCACCAAGTTGGCTTGCTTTTTCCAAATGCGTTTTTCAGCAGCATCTGAAAGATCAATTCCAGAGTAGTATCCAGAGGCTGCAGCCTTGAGAACATACTCTATGTGCCATTGTGCAAGTCTTACTGGAATACCACAGATGCTGGACCTGATTTCATCTTCAACAAATGGCGCAAGACCCATTTCTTCTCTTGTTTTCCCTTCTAATTCAGGATACATTAGCACCATCTGACTTTCCTCAGCTAAGGATGCCGCTTTGTTGTAGAATTTTGCTCTTACCCAGAAGTGTCTAACCAGAGCTTCATATGTTGGTCCATTCAACATTTTGAAATAATCCATGAGTCCTTGCTCTTCATAGTAGCTTCTGATTGAACACCTATGAAAATTCAGAGAATCAAAGTCCACTGGATTCTCTATCTGAACCTGCAAATCCCATTCTTCCAATTTCATGCTTCTTCCTCTGTAGTCATATTCAGGGACCATTCGTGAAGTAGATACTGAATCTTCTCGTTGCGAGCTTGATGATGCCATTTGATGATTTACGAAGATTTGAAGAAGATGAAGATTTTAGGGTTCTAAGGTTGAGAGAATGCGCTTACTTCGCAAGAGGTTTGAGAGCAAATGTGTTTGTTGTGAGTGAGTAGTGTGTGAATTGACAAAGTGTTAAAAGTAAAACGATTGCAATTCAAAAGAGACAAACAAACATAACATTAATGACAAAATTGGGGGCGCGTGAAAAGTACTTTCAAAGCTTTTAAATCATCATTGCCCTTTTAGTTATACACCAACACATACAGGCCACGTAAGAAGTTCACAGAGTAACTACCAAGTTAGTGGGCCAAAAGTTACTTTTTAAAAGGTAACTTCCAACGTTTCCACTAATTCAACTATTCAGAAGCAATAAATCCAGCTTCTGGACTTCAGATGCTGACGTCATCATCAGAAGCGAGTTTTCCTCAGAACCTCAATAAAGAGCTTCTGATGGACTACTGCTTCTGAACTAACTTCAGAACCTAAAATCCTATTCAGGAGCAAGCAAGCATTTAATCAGATACAAAGTGCATGTTCAAATTTTTCTTTATAAAATCAAATCTTTCAACAGTTAAAGGCTTAGTAAATATATCAGCCCATTGATTTTCAGTATCAATGAATTGTATATCTAAAATTCCTTTTTGAACATAATCTCTGATAAAATGGTGTTTGATTTCAATGTGCTTCGCTCTTGAATGCAAAATTGGATTTTTAGACAAACAAATAGCAGCAGTATTATCACAATAAATGGGAATACTGTTAGCAGTTATCTGATAATCTTCCAACTGATGTTTCATCCAAAGTAGTTGTGTACAACAACTTGCAGCTGAAATGTATTCTGCTTCTGCTGTAGACATAGCAATAGTTGTTTGTCTTTTGCTAGCCCAGGATATAAGATTATCACCCAGAAATTGACAATTGCCACTGGTTGACTTTCTTTCAATCCTATCACCAGCATAATCAGCATCACAGAATCCAATTAGCTTATAATCTAAGGATTTCCTATAAAGGAGTCCAAGATTGGTTGTTCCTTTCAAATACCTGAAGATTCTCTTGACAGCAGTCATATGAGATTCTCTAGGATCTGATTGGAATCTTGCACACAAGCATACACTGAATAAAATATCTGGCCTAGATGCAGTGAGGTATAACAAAGAACCAATCATACCTCTATACAGCTTCTGATCTACTTTAGTTCCTTCATCTTCTTTGCTCAGGTTGCACGTAGGATGCATTGGAGTGTTCATCACTTTACAATCTTCAAGTTTGAACTTCTTCAGAAGCTCCTTTGTGTACTTTGATTGATGAACATAGACTCCATCTTTGCATTGATTGATTTGAATGCCAAGGAAGAACTTCAGCTCTCCCATCATGCTCATTTCAAATTCATCCTGCATTAACTCAGAAAATTCCTTGCAAAGAGATGCATTAGTAGAACCAAATATTATATCATCAACATATATTTGCACAACAAGAATATCTTTCCCAAGGGTCCTTCTGAAGAGTGTAGTGTCAACCTGTCCTCTCTTAAAATCATTTTTGATTAAGAAATTACTTAGTCTATCATACCAAGCTCTGGGAGCTTGTTTCAAGCCATATAGTGATTTCTTCAATTTAAAAACATGGTCAGGATATTTAATATCCTCAAATCCAGGAGGTTGCTTAACATACACTTCTTCTTCTATGACACCATTGAGAAATGCACTCTTGACATCCATCTGATATAATATTATGCCATGATTAACTGCATAGGAAAGAAGTAACCTGATTGCTTCCAATCTTGCAACTGGAGCAAACGTTTCAGTGTAATCAATGCCTTCTTGTTGACTATACCCTTGTGCAACAAGTCTGGCTTTGTTTCTTGTTACTTCACCTTGCTCATTCAGCTTGTTTCTGAATACCCATTTTGTTCCAATAATGTTCTTGTGCTGAGGTTTGGGTACCAGATCCCACACATCATTTCTTTGAAATTGATTCAACTCTTCTTGCATAGCTAGGATCCATCCATCATCTGAAAGTGCTTCATCAACTGTTGTAGGTTCAATCATTGAGATTAGTCCAATCATTGACTCTTCTTGTCTGAAATGTGATCTTGTTCTTCTTGGACTATCTTTGTTTCCAATGATTAGCTCTTCAGGATGTGAAGACTTGTGTTTGAATGTGTTTCTGGGAGGATCTTCTTGATGTGAGTCATCTTGTGCTTCATCAGAAGCAGCTTCATCTTGTGCTTCTGATGTGGGTTCAGCTTCTGGACTATTTTCAGACTCAGCTATCTGATCAGGTTCTGGAGTAGCTTCAGGAACCTGTATCTCTGCAAAACTTTCACCTTGCTTTGAAGTTTTATCTTCAAGCTCTTTGTCATCAAATTTAACGTGCATAGATTCTTCAACACAGAGTGTTTCTGAATTATACACCCTGTATGCCTTTGACCTTTCAGAGTAACCTAAAAAGATTCCTCTTTGGGCCTTGGCATCAAATTTCTTTAGGTAGAGCTTGTTGTTCAGAATGTAACATGTACATCCAAATTGATGAAAGTAAGAGATATTGGGTTTTCTTCCTTTAAAGAGTTCATATGCTGTTTTCTCCAAAATAGGTCTAATATAGATCCTGTTTTGAACATAGCATGCTGTATTCACTGCTTCTGCCCAAAAATGTTTTGGTAAATTGTTTTCATGAATCATGGTTCTGGCCATTTCTTGTAAAGTTCTATTCTTTCTCTCTACAACCCCATTTTGTTGTGGTGTTCTAGGAGAAGAGAATTCATGGAAAATTCCATGTTTTTCACAAAAAGCTTCAAATGGCTCATTTTCAAATTCTCCACCATGATCACTTCTGACTTTCAAAATTTTTTGATTCTTTTTCAGATTGAATTTGAGTGCAGAAGCTACTGAATACATCACACGCAACATCTTTACTCTTTATGAATTTCACCCAAGTCCATCTGCTGTAATCATCAACAATGACTAATCCATATCTACTTCCATATAAGGATGCAGTACTTACTGGTCCAAATAAATCAATATGGAGTAATTCTAAAGGTCTTGAGGTTGAAACAATATCTTTTGTTTTAAAAGATGATTTCACAATTTTCCCTCTCTGACATGCACCACAGAGTGCATCTGAATAATAGTCAATGTCTGGTAGCCCTTTCACAAGTTGTAACTTACTAAGCTTAGAGATTAACCTCCAGTTAGCATGTCCCAACCTTCTGTGCCACATCCATTTCTTATCATTCACTGATAGTAGGCACATCACCTTCTGATCAGCCAGTTCAGAAAAATTGATTTTATAGACATTGTCAACTCTCTTTCCTTTGAACACAATGGATTTGTCTTCCTTGTTGATTACTGTACAGTTGGGTTTTTCAAAAAGCACATCATAACCATTATCACAAAATTGACTAATGCTCAAAAGGTTATGTTCAAGACCATCTACCAACCATACATTATTAATTGAGGTAGAGGAGTTACCAATAGTTCCTGTACCTATGATCTTGCCTGACTGGTTGCCTCCAAATTTCACATTTCCTCCCTCTTTCATTGTTAGGCTGAGGAACATGGACTTGTCTCCTGTCATGTGTCTTGAGCAACCACTGTCTAGGTACCATGATCTTTGCTTTGGCACTGCTCTTAGACATACCTGCATCATTGACATTTTTAGATTTAGGTACCCATTGTTCTATGGGTCCTGGAAGGTTAGTACTTAAGGCTTTACTCTTCACTTCTTGTACCTTGTGCTGTGAGTTGGGTTGCTTCTGATTAACCATCACCTTAGGTTTTGGTACTTCAGAAGCAGTAACTGTCTTCTTCTGAAACTTAGACTTCAGAACCCCAGATTTTGGTTTCACCAGACTCTGAGGAATAGGTTCTGATCTTTTCAGGATCCTAACCTTTGAAGTTTTGGAATCAGATTTGATCATAGCCTTTGACTTAGAGTTCTTTGGCTTTGAAGTAATCTTAGCCTTAGAACTAGAAGCTTCAGGTTCTGATTGAACAACAGTTTCCAACTCAGCCCCTTCTGGTACAAAGAATGTTTTCAGACCTTCCTTGATGCATTCACAACAAGACTTTAGATTGGTTTTCTCCAGTTTCACTTCTGGAAAGCCAATTCCTCTGCCATTGTTCTTGTAAATGCTATAAATCATAGAAGCCACTCTGCTTCTGTCAATGCCAGATATAATAAAATCTTCAAGAGCAATTTCATGGTTACTTAAAGGTTTTTCATTACACTTTTCTTGTAGCTTCTGACATAAGAACCTGAGCTGATCTTCATATGTTTTACACATGAAGTCAAAGCCCCTAAGCCCTTGTTCAGAAGCTTTCAGATCCAATAAAGTTGATTTTTGCTGTTGTACCAAATCAGCATATTTTTCTTTTAAATCCTTCAACTCATTGGTTCTTACTTCAAAATGTGTAAGAAGTTCTTTAAGTGACTCAACAAGTTCATCTCTGGGAATTTTGGAATATACCTCATTTTCATCTTCTGAGTCTGAATCTGACCCAGCTTCTGAAGTTGCTGTTGCTACCAACCCAACAGCTACCTTTGCATCTTCATCAGCTTCCTCTTTATCAGATCCAGATTCACTACCCAAATCATCCCAGGTTGCCATTAAACTCTGCTTAATCTGCTTCTTGAATTTGCTTGGTTTGAATGTAGACCTCTTTGACTTGTCCTTTGACTTTTCTCTTTGAAGATCAGGGCATTCAGCAATGAAGTGACCTGGCTTCTTACAGTTGAAGCATCCCTTCTGATCTTCTTTCCTTGAGCTTCTGGAGTTACCCCTTCTGGAGAGAAACTTTCTGTTCTTCTTGGCCAGATATTGAAGTCTGTTTGAGAGCATGGCCATTTCTGCAGCATCTGGTTCAGAATCTGAACTTGACTGTTCTTCCTCTTCAGATTCAACCACTTTGAGAGCTTTTGATGACTTGCCTTTGGATGGAAGAGCTATTGATTTACTCTTCTTAGTAGACTCATGTTCATTAAGACTTAACTCATGAACTTTGAGAGAACTAACAAGATCTTCGACACTTAAAGTGTTTAAATCTTTAGCTTCCTCAATGGCAGTCACCTTCGGTCTTGTTTTATCTTGGTTTTCGGGTGTCAAACATTGATTACGTTTGAACCTTTTAACCGGTGATATCTTATTTTTTCTTGGGAAGGGAAAAAGTAAGCAAAACCCTTGAGAATCGAGGTCCGGGAGTTGTTTTCGCTACGGGAAGGTGTTAGGCACCCATAACGACTATAGTAACCTATAGGAACCGTCTTTAATTTCTACGCGCGCGCTTTATTTTTAAATGCTATTTTGAAAGATGTTATTTAAACCTAAGAGTTTCTAAGTGAAGAATTTGAGGGAGAAGGATGTTTTTGGATTTTTATTTTAGTTGAATTGAAGGAATTTTGTTCCTTGCCTACGTACCCGTTTAAGGGATCAAATCCACCGTAGTTCTCTCTCAAAAATGTTTTTTGTTTTGTTGGTTGATTTTAAGTTTGAAAATGGAGTTTGAAGAATAGAAAGAGGCCTCAAGGGCATGAGATTGGAAAATGTGAGGTGGGATTAGTTATTTGCAAAATGTGGTCTAAGTATGGTTATTTTTCATTGAAATTTGATTAAGAAAATGAAAAAGGAAAACTCAATGGGATTTTGATCCCAAGGTTTATTTTGAAAAATATTTGAGTGATGTTGTTCATATTTTTTTGGAAAATTGATTTTTTCTAAGTATAAATCCTAGACATTCATCTAAACATACAATCCTAAACATACATCTAAACATGCATATTCTAGCTATAGTGGTGTGTGTGCATGTGTCGGTGCTTGTGTCGGTGTACATCATTAGAGTCCATTGTCCTTTACATCATACCCTAGATACATTCTATGGCCTCTTTGCCAAGAAATTAAAAGCATGAAAGAATATTACAAAATTTCCTAAGTGTTTACATTCTAACTTTTGGTACAAATTATATTGCAAGAAGAAAATAGAGATGAAAATGGGATGCAATGAGGATGCTTATGATGAATATGAAACAATGAATAAATGGTTAGTAGCACATGACAATATTAAAGGAAATGAAGTAAGAGAAATATTAGAATGTAAAAGGTAGAAAATAAGTGCAAACATGGTTAAAATTTGCTCATAAAATGCAAGAACCAAGTAACCTATAATTCTCACATTCCAATTACATTTTAAAGGTTTAGAAGCAAGTTTTGAAGTGGGAATTAAGGCTACATGGTTTACTTGACATTTTAGAGCAAATTTTAATCATGTTTACATTATTTAACTACACAATGACTTGTAAGCCAAGTAACTAACCAAAATTCACAATTATGCAACAAAATTAAACACAAACAGTAGCTAAAATCCTATGGAATCAAGTGGAATAGGTCACCAAAATTCATTAAGCAAATTGGATTAAAATCAAGTAAATTTCCATTCATTTTTAGCACAAAATACCACAAAATAGTAAGAAAAATATCCACATTATGTTCACCAATTTTTATTATGTAAGATTGACACAAAAACACCACAAAGTCATCAAGAAATGTGTATGAAAATTTTTTAGAATTTTTAAAGGATTTTTAGGCTAAAAATTGGCAAGAAAATTGCTAAGTTTGACAAGAATAAGAAAAAGCTTCAAATATATTTTTTTGCTAAGTTTTTCAGCATGAAATCAATATAAAACATCACAAAAGTACTAAAAAAACTCTATAAATCTTCCTAGAATTTTCTAAAATATTCCAAGCATGCCAGGGGTGTGATTATCAAACAAAAGCATGAAGATAGCAAAAAAACACTGAAACACAGAAAAAGAAACGGGCTTAAGGCCCAACCCAAACACAAATGGATCCTGGATCACCAGGAAGCCTGTGGAACGCAGGATTGATCCAGGAACACTTGACCTAGATCCGACGGTGGAGATGCAAGGGGACCGAGTCAAAAACAAACCGGACCGGTTCAACACCTTATATAAGGTATGAGACCGGTCCAGACCTCATTCTTAACACATCTCTCTCTCTCTTCTCTCGTTCTCTCCTCTCATCTCTCTAGACTTTCCACCGTCTTCTCCGGCGGAAACAGCCACCGCCGGCGACGATGAAACCCTAGACTCATCAAAACTTTACGATCTAAGACTTTCTACCGTTCGTTTTTTAATCTAAGCATGAATCAAGCATCAGAAATTGCAAAGGACTCTTAGATCTATGTAGATCGAAGCTCAACTGTACGGTCTTCAGATTTTCTTTGAATCTTTTCGCACTTTTTTGAAACGAGGCTTTAATCTATGCTATCTTTTCTGCTAGTGATGAATTTGATCTTGATTTTACAAACGAACGGTTAAAATGTTCAGATCTGTCTCTTAGGGTTTCGTTTTCGAAGCTTTTGAAACCTTTTTGAATATGTCGAAACGAAACCCTAAACTGAAGTGTTTTTCCCTACTTATGATGATTATAGGCCTCGTTTCAAGAAATAAACGGTGAATCTTTGAAGATTCACATCTTTAGGGTTTCGTTTCGAAGTTCTTCGAATCTCTTTCGAAGTTCTTCTTCAACTCCACCGTTTATTTCTGTTTGTTGAGCTTCGTCGAGCTTTTGCGATGAGAACGAAGAGGTTTTTTCGAAGATTACCTGGTTTTTTCTTGGAGATTCGAACAAAAGATCCTTGTTGAAGCTTCTGGTAAGTTCTGGAACCGAAAATAAATCGGTGATCTTCTTCTTCTTCTTCACTGATTCACAATTGCTTCGATCTTTCTTCTTCTCTCTCTGAATCCTCTTTTTGTGATCGCTCTAAGCTTGAATTGCAAGAAGAGGATGAAATAATGGTTCAATGATGAAGATTTTTTGTAGAAAAATCTCTGAGAACTTCGTATGGATTCAACTGAATTTTTTTGACGAACACTCGTTGAATTGAAATGATTTCTGAAAATTTGTGTTGATTTTTGTGTTTCTGATGGTGAATTTGGAATGAAATTGGTGTTGAATTGTGTTTGTTACGGTGGTTGTAAGGGCTGAAAGAGTTTGTTAGGGTTTGTTATGGTGGCGCGTAGCGCGCGTGGCAATGGGTTGGTGATTCTATTCTGATGAGTTGGCAACGATTGTGTGGTGACCTCTGACACATTGCAGTGAATGCTCCTTTTATAGGGAGCCATGTGGCCTTGGTGGCCAATGAGAGCTTGCCACCTGTTCTGGACTTGTAACTGACTCGAACTGGACTGAAAATTTGCTTAAGGACCCTTTGTGCAATTTCTGGACTTTGAGGGACTAACCTGCAATTTTAGGAAAAGGACTGGACTGCAAAAATTTAGACAAATTGACTTAAAAATGTTTATGGGACAAAAAAGAAAAGTGGACCAGAATGCAATTATTAAAGATTAAAGGGTTGGAAAAGAGAAAAGAAAAATAACCAAAAGGACTAATATGCAAATCTTTAGGACTTAGAGGACTAAAGTGCAAAAAATGAAAAATAAAATTGAATTAAAATTGGTAAAATTGACTAAACGTAAAGTGAAACGTTTAAAATTGACAAAACGGACTTAAAACGAACCAATGGCCTAAATGAGGTACTTTAAAGTACCTCTCTGCCGAAATTTCGTGTGAAATGACCAAAATGCCCCTGGGGCTAAAAAACGACTAAAAATGACTCAGATGAAATTTTAAAAGGATTTCTATCAAGGAATTGAATCAAAGACTTACACAAGCAAAAATTAAAAGACTCAGAGACAATTTTTCAGGATTTAAACAGTGACTTGACACTTGAAAAGACTAAAATGCCCCTAGGGGCAAAACTGACCTAAAATGACTTCAAATGCAAATTTTGGAATGGATTTTGACATAGAATGAAACAAAGACTTATTCAACCTATTTGAAAGGACTCAAAACAAAATTTTGAAAGACTGAGAAAAATTTGACATAGGAAATGACTAAAATGCCCTTACATGTAAATTTTGCAAATGAAATTGAAATGAAGTGCAGAGAAAGATGCAATTGATCAGAGATAGTTTAAATAACTTGAAATGCAAGAAAAGGAACATTGACTAGTATTTTTAGGTCCAAAATTAGGGTATAACAGCTGCCCCTATTTAAGTTTCTTTGTCCGGAGAGTCAAGAGACGAAGTCTTAGAGTTGACGGGACGAAGATACTTAAATATTAACATTTGCACTGTTTTTGGACGTAAAAATACGCTTTCTGATTTTCAAAATTATGAATGCTATGCAATATTTGATTATGAATGCAAGACAAACAACTGGAGTCTATGGAACCTGTCATGTCACTGGGGATTCAGGTGGACATTGACAGGGTAGACAAACTAGGGATAGAAAATAAGGTACAAGCTGTTCTTTGGGTCGAACTAGCCACTTGACCAAGGAATACGACACAAGAGATAGGTGCAAGCTGTTCTTGGAATTGAACTTGGCACTTGACCGGAAACATAGACATATAGGCAGATGCAAGTGGTTCTTTGGATCGAACTTGACACTTGATTGGAGATACAAACAGATAGGCAGACACAAACTGTTCTTTTGGATTGAACTGGCTGTTTGGCTGGAGACATAGACAAAAGGGTTGATACAAGCTGTTTCTTCGGATCGAACTTGCTTGTTGGATTATCACCACGTCATGTGGGAGGGTGCAAACTGTTCTTTTAGATCGAACTTGCCGTTTGACCGATAACAAAGCATAAGCTGGGTACAAACTGTTCTTCAGATTGAACTTGCCGTCTGACTGGTAACAAAGCATAAGCTGGGTACAAACTGTTCTTATCGAACTTGCCGTTTGACCGATAACAAAGCATAAGCTGGGTACAAACTGTTCTTATCGAACTTGCCGTTTGTCCGGAAGCATAGGTATATAAGCAGGTACAAGTGGTTCTTTTTTGGATTGAACCTGGCACTTGACCAGCAATGAGATACCAATTGAAAGTCTGGCTTAACAAGATACCAATTGAGGGTAAATTGTTATTGACTTGATTTGAAAATAGACATGACCATTTTTGTTGGCCCAAGAGTAAATTGAGAGTAAATTGACATTGATTTGAGTTGAAAAATTGACATGACCATTTTTGTTGGCCCAAGAGTAAATTAACATTGATTTGAATTGAAAATTGACATTGGCAGAGACATAGACATAGACATTGGATTGGAGAGTTGCAATTGACATTGAAATTGGATTGAAATTGAATTGAAAATTGACATTGACATTGACATTGAAATTGGAATTGAAATTGGAAATTGACATTGGAATTGGATTGAAATTGAAATTTGACATTGAAATTGTCATTGGAGTTGGAAATTGGCATAGGAATCGGAATTGGAGATTGACATTGACATTGTCATTGGATGTCAACATTGGAATTGGAGATTGACATTGACATTGTCATTGGATGTCAACATTGGAATTGGAGATTGACATTGACATTGTCATTGGATGTCAACACTGGAATATGAGATTGACATTGACATTGTCATTGGATGTCAACATTGGAATATGAGATTGACATTGACATTGTCATTGGATGTCAACATTGGAATTGGAAGATTGACATTGACATTGTCATTGGATGTCAACATTGGAATTGAAAGATTGACATTGACATTGTCATTGGATGTCAATATTAGAATTGTCATGGACGTTGAGATTGCTTCGGACTTTGACATTTGAAATTGAAATTGGGATTGGAAAATTGAGATTGCATTGAATTTGACAATTGAGATTGAATTGAATTTGACAGTTTGACATTGAAATTGAGATTGGAATTGACATTGGAGATTGGAAATTGCTTCGAATTTGACAGTTGACATGATTGGAATTGAAGTTGGAGAGTTGAAACTTGCATTGAATTTGGCAGTTGAAAGTTGGATGTGCAACATGTATGTATGGTATAGCAAGATCATTGGATGCATGAGCACATAAAATGCATGATTATGCATGTATGGATGCTTGAAATGCATGATTGATTGGCAGTTTGACAGAGAATTTTCACAAAGGCAGATGAAACATTGGAAGATTGGGCACGTAGTGGCTCGTGCTGCAACATATCCATAGGGGAAAAACCTCTTTGGAGAGACCGTCGTTGAGAGACGTATCGAAACCATGGCTGAGGGCAATAAAACTTGTAGAGGAGGGACCCTTGGAAAGTCCCTGGATACAGGTCGCCGTTGCTAGGCGTGTCAGTGCTGGGTAAACATTGGATGTTCGCATCTGTGGTCAATGCTTTTTCAATTTTTCATTCTTTCATTTTTCATTTTCAAACCCACTTTTGCCTGAACCGCCCTTTCGGGTTTTCGATTCACCGGGGAGTAAAGATTCTTTTCATTGCCCCATTTTTGCCTGAATTGCCTTCATAGGTTGTCAATCAGCGGGGTGCTCATTTTTGCCTAAGCCGCCCTTTCGGGTTTTCAACTTAGCGAGCTTTTCATTTTCATTTTTTTCGATTTTTCATTTTCATTCTGTTTTTTCATTCTTGCCATTGACCACAGATCACCCTGGGGAGTAACCTGCTTGTAACATGTATTGAAATAGACATTGACATTCATTCATTCATGCATGTTTCATTGAAATGTACTTTATTGCTCAGGTTTGCTTTCAAAATAGACAGAAAAAGATTTTTCAATTTTCAAAAATGTTTGTTTCAGACATTAACATTATCAAATGGAAAGGAAATATTTTGTATATAGCATTGAGAGTAGGAAGAAAAATAGAGTTTCAAAACAAAAGAAAGGCTCAAATTGATGTAGAAGAGTGAAAGTCAGCCAAAGGCATGACTTCACGGATTTACAAAGCTTGGAAAATGGTAATTTTATTGGTTGGTGATACATTGAACACGATGACCACTACATTTCATAGAAACTTTGAATTCACAAGTACAGAAGCCTCTGATGAAGATGATCATTGACAGTTGCAGATGTCCCAAGGGGTGATGGTGATTTGCCAGATATAGTTACTTGTCTTTTATTGTCAACCTCATTTTTGCATGAACCGCCCTTTCGGGTTTTCGGCTCATCGAGGCGCTCATTCTTGCCTGAGTTGCGTACAATCTCAGCGAGCTCTTTCATATTTATTTTTTTGTCCCTAACTTTTGCCTGGATCGCCCTTTCGGGTTTTCGATCCACCGGGAAGCGCATTTTTGCCTAGGCCGCCCTTTCGGGTTTTCGACCTACCACGCTGTTCTTTTCTTTCTAGACAAAGTATTTCTTGACTATATCGGCATTAACAGGATTTGGGAGTTCAACACCATCCATGTTTGTAAGAATCAAAGCACCACCAGAGAAAGCCTTCTTGACAACATAAGGACCTTCGTAGTTAGGTGTCCACTTGCCCCTTGGGTCGGGTTGCTGACTTATCCTTCTTTTCAATACAAGTTCGCCTTCCTTGAATTCTCGAGGTCAGACTTTCTTGTCAAAGCATTCTTCATTCGCACTTGATACAACTGTCCATGAGTCATAGCATTCATACGCTTCTCTTCAATCAGATTCAATTGATCATACCGACTTTGACACCATTCAGCCTCAGTTAACTTTGCTTCCATGATCACTCGAAGAGATGGAATCTCCACTTCCAGAGGGAGAACTGCTTCCATACCATACACAAGAGAGAAAGGGGTTGCCCCGGTTGAACTGCGCACTGTAGTACGGTAACCATGCAAGGCAAATGGTAGCATTTCATGCCAGTCTTTGTAAGTAGTGACCATCTTCTGAACAATCTTCTTGATGTTCTTGTTAGCAGCCTCAACTGCACCATTCATCTGAGGTCTGTAAGGAGAAGAGTTGTGATGTTCAATTTTGAATTCTTCACATAAAGCTTGCATCATGCTATTGTTCAGATTGGAACCATTGTCAGTGATGATCTTGTTGGGAACACCATATCGACAGATGATGTTATTCTTGATAAACTTGACGACCACTTGCTTGGTCACATTTGCATAGGAAGCAGCTTCAACCCATTTGGTGAAGTAGTCAATTGCCACTAGAATGAAACGGTGTCCATTGGACGCTTTTGGTTCAATTCTTCCGATCATGTCAATGCCCCACATAGAGAAAGGCCATGGGGAAGATATAACATTGAGGGCATGTGGAGGCACATGAATCTTGTCAGCATAAATTTGACATTTGTGGCATCTTTTAGCATGTTTGTGGCAATCACGCTCCATGGTTATCCAGTAATAGCCGGCTCTTAACAGCTTTCTTGACATGGTGTGGCCCGAAGCATGGGTCCCAAAGGTACCGTCATGTACATCGTGCATTAATTTCTCGGCTTCTTGCTTATCAACACATCTCAACAAGACCATGTCATAGTTCCTCTTGTACAGGACTTCTCCGTCCAGAAGGAATCTGCTAGCCCATCGTCTCAAAGTCTTTTTATCCCTGTTGGAAGCACCAGGTGGATATTCACGATTCTGCAAGAATTGTTTGATGTTGTAATACCAAGGCTTTTTATCATTCACATCTCTATCAGCTTGATCTGGCATATTTTCAATGGTGAACACATGAGCGGGTCTATCAAGACGTTGTACTTTGATTACGGGCACATCATTCCAGTGATTGACACGAAACATGGAAGACAAGGTAGCAAGAGCGTCAGCCATCTGATTTTCATCCCGAGGGATATGGTGCAGCTCAACCTTGGTAAAGTATGTCAATAGGCGTCTTGCATAGTCACGGTAAGGGATCAGCTTCTCATGATGAGTCTCCCATTCACCCTTTATTTGATTGATGACAAGTGCAGAATCTCCATAGATGTCAAGATGTTTGATTCTCAGGTCAAGGGCTTCTTCAATGCCCAAGATGCATGCTTCATATTCAGCTATGTTGTTTGTGCATTCAAAAGTTATTCGAGCAGTGAAAGGAATGTGATGCCCCTGCGGAGTTACAATGATGGCTCCGATTCCTTTACCGTAGGCATTAACAGCACCATCAAACACCAATCCCCATTTGCTATTGGGATCTGGCCCTTCATTGATCAGCGGCTCTTCACAGTCTTTTGCTTTCAGATACATAATCTCTTCATCAGGGAAATCAAATTTAATTGGCTGGTAATCATCAAGAGGTTGACAAGCAAGATGCTCAGCAAGGATACTTCCTTTGATTGCTTTCTGAGCTTTGTACACAATATCATATTCAGACAACAACATTTGCCAACGTGCGATCTTTCCAGTAACAGCAGGCTTTTCAAAAATATACTTGATTGGATCCATTCGGGATATCAACCAAGTTGTATGATTCACCATATAATGACGCAGGCGTTTGGCAGCCCAGGCTAAGGCACAACAAGTCTTTTCAAGCATTGTATACCGAGTCTCGCAGTCGGTGAACTTCTTGCTCAGATAGTAGATAGCATGCTCTTTCTTACCAGTCTCGTCTTGTTGACCGAGAACACAACCCACTGAATCATCCAACACTGTCAGATACATAATCAAAGGCCTTCCTTCCACTGGCGGGACAAGGATAGGTGGTTCCAACAGGTATTCTTTAATGCTATCAAAAGCTTCCTGGCATTCATCATTCCATACAACAGGCTGATTCTTTCTGAGCAATTTGAAAATTGGTCCGCAGGTAGTAGTCATGTGAGATATGAATCTTGAAATATAATTCAGACGTCCGAGGAAACCTCTGACTTGCTTTTCAGTTTGAGGGGCCGGCATCTCTCTGATGGCTCGGACCTTGTCAGGATCAACTTCAATGCCTCTTTGGCTGACAATGAAGCCTATCAACTTTCCAGATCTTACACCAAATTTGCACTTATTAGGATTCAACCGCAGCTTGTACTTTCTTAATCTTTCAAACATCTTTTTCAAATACACAACATGTTGCTCTTCATCATTTGACTTTACAATCATATCATCAACATATACTTCAATTTCTTTGTGAATCATATCATGGAACAGAGTGGTCATACCCCTTTGATAGGTAGCACCAGCATTTATCAAGCCAAACGGCATCACTTTATAACAGAACGTTCCCCATGGAGTAATGAAGGACGTCTTTTCTCTATCTTCGGGAGACATTCGTATTTGATTATAACCAGAGAAACCATCCATAAAGGAGAACACTTTAGATTGAGCAGTACTGTCAACAAGCACGTCAATATGAGGCAATGGGAAGTTATCTTTTGGACTAGCTTTATTCAAATCTCTGTAATCCACGCACATTCGAACTTTCCCATCTTTCTTTGGTACTGGTACGATGTTGGCAATCCACTCAGGATATTCAGCTGTCATGAGGAAACCCGCATCAATTTGCTTCTGCACCTCAGCCTTGATCTTAAGAGCCATGTCTGGACGAGACCTTCTCAATTTCTGTTTGACAGGAGGACATTCAGGTCTTGTCAGTATCCGATGTTCCACAATCTTGGGATCTAGACCCGGCATATCTTCATAGGACCATGCAAAGACATCTGGATAGTCATGGAGAAGCTGAATGATCTTCCTTTTCACTTCTGGCTCAAGTGCAGCACCAATCTTGATCTCTCGCTTGTTCTCTTCAGTACCCAGGTTGATGAGTTCAATCTCTTCCTGGTGAGGCTGAATGGCTCTTCTTTCTTGCTCAAGCAGTCGAGTGATCTCATATGGTATCTCTTCATTATCGTCCTCATCTTCAGCTTCATATACAGGGAATTCAAAATTTGGAGGAACCATAGGGTCACTGTGTTCAACGGGTTTATTATGGTTCAATCTGCATAATATGATTGGGATGATTTTTAGAAAAAGTTTTTCATGCAGATTTTTGAAATTAATAAGAAAATAACAAATGTTTTGGTTTTTTCTGGCATTACCATTATTTCCAAGAAAAAAGGCACTAAAAAGTAAAAAACAAAGAGTCGTGAGAAAAACGACAACTTTTTATTGATTAACGGCAATGCCGAAACAAACACGCCCTTACAAAGATATCACTTTCGCCTTGGGCAGAGCGAAAGGATTGTTATTTTGAAAACAAAAAACATGAGCAACAAAACACATTACATGGAAGCATGCATGACTAAAGGAACATCAATGGCTTCCCAATTTCTCACAGTGCCTCCTGGTATAACAAAGGTAGGCACGTAACCACCTCCAGCAGCATCTTCAGTAATAGCATTGATGAACCCAGCACTGTAGAAGGTTCCCTTTGAAACAGCAGATGTCGGGGAGAATCCAAGGCCCTCTTTACGCTTGTTTTCTAAGATCTGAATCACTTTGCCCCAGCCAGCAGCTTGCCCTGCCTGGACAGCCTTCTGGGCATCTTTCAATGAGGCCATGCTAGCACCAGCCCTCCGGGGCTCTGCACCCTCAACAGTCAATCCTTGAAACGACGTTCCTTCTGCGGACCCTGCTTCAACACAAGAGAACGATGATATTTGGCTAACCAGAAATGCCTCCTCACCATATACAGTGACAACCTTACCGTTCCTCATGAACTTGAGCTTCTGATGCAAAGTGGATGTGACTGCTCCTGCGTCATGGATCCATGGTCTTCCGAGGAGACAGCTGTAAGAGGCGTTGATATCCATGACTTGGAAAGTTATTTGAAATGTCTCGGGACCAATGGTAATTGGCAAGTCCACTTCCCCGAGGACATCTTTGCGGGATCCATCAAAAGCTTTAACCAGATAGCTGCTACCCCTCAGAGAAATTCCATGATGGCTCAATTGCCTTAGCGTTGATTCGGGCATTACGTTCAGAGATGATCCAGTGTCTACCAACACGTTGGATATCAGGTCAGACCCACAGTGCACCGAGATATGTAGAGCCAAGTTGTGGCGTTTCCCTGCTTCGGGGAGCTCATCATCACCAAACCCCAAGTTGTTGCAGGCAGTAATATTGCTCACTATCCCATCAAATTGATCCACAGAGACTTCGTGGTCAACGTAGGCTTGCTCAAGTATCTTCATTAACACCCTCCTGTGAGCTTCCGAGCTCATGAGCAGAGACAAGATGGATATCTTTGATGGGGTTTGTAGTAGCTGGTCAACAATCTTATAGTCACTTTTCTTGATAAGCCTCAGGATTTCGTCCAGATTGGACTCTTCAATAGATTGGCCCGCTGGGCCGGTGTTCTTGTCAACAGGAGGAGCAACTGGTGGAGTTACCGTAGCAATGGGTGTGACCACCTGTCTTTGAAACAAGGGTGGACGGACCTTTCCGCTTCTCAGAGTTGTGATTTCACTAGCAACGTTATCAACTGTAGCTGGGGATACGAGTGGTACTTCCACCCCATTTTCAATCATGGTTGCATTGTATTTGTAGGGAATTGCTTTGGTAGAGGTATAAGGTACAGGACCAGGTAGCCTGATCACCAGAGGCTCGACATTCTTTGCACTTTCAACAGGAGAATCATGGAACACTGGTACAATCACACATACATCGCTGGCAATCAAATACTTGTCATCCATCAGGCTCTGGATATCATTTTGCACAACACAACAGCCCATAGGATTCTGCAGACATTCCGAACAAGAATCATGATCATGATTGAACAGAGAAGCCTGGCAAAGTTTGACATGTAATGGTACCAAGGGAGTAACGACATTGCGGACATCCAGCCTGGGATCCTCTTGATGGACAGGAACCCTTTCAAAGGCCTCAATCATATTGACAGCAGCATGGTTTGGAAGCGGGTTGTCAAGGACGTGAGGAACACTATTCTCAAAAGTCAACCGTCCCTTTTCTATCAGATCTTTCACAATATACTTCAGAGCAAAGCAATTTTCAATATCATGGCCTTGAGCACCCTGATGAAATTCACATGTTAGGTCCTGACGGAACCTGGGAGGCAATGGATCGGGCGGAGGTCTGCCTGGTCTCGTAACACAGTGCCCCTTGGCCAGCAGAGTTGGGAGCAATTCACCATACCGCATCGGTATTGGTGGAAAAGAAGGCTTGGGTCGGGGACCCTGTTGTTGCTGCCGTTGCTGTTGAGCAGGAGGTTGTTGTTGTGCTTGCTGAGGAATGGCATTGACGGGCATTGGTGGTTGACCCGGTGGCAGAGGATATTGTTGGTAGAATGGTGGGAAGAAAGGATGCTGAGAGTATTGCATGTAGTGATAGGGCAAAGGTAGTTGCAGGGCTGCTGCAGATGGATTACCCGACACCATTCCCACATCAGATTCTTTTCTCTTGTGATGACCATTACCGTACTTCTTTGGTGCACTGTTTGAAGATTCACCCTTTTCAAGGACGATAATACCATCTCTGACAGCCTCTTCTAGACGAGTGCCCATTGTAACCATATCAGAGAAGTTGTTTGGAGCAGAGACTATCATTCTCTCTTTATATTCCTTCTTCAGAGTCTTCAAGAATGTCTGTGTTAACTCTTCCTCATCAAGTCGAGGAGAAACACGGGCAGCTGCCCCTCTCCACCTTTGAGCGTATTCACGGAATGTTTCATCTGATTTCTGAGATAGGGCTTTGAGAGAATCCCTGTTTGGCCTCAGACGGGTATTGAATTCATATTGACCTTCGAAAGCAGCAGCAAGTTCCTCAAAGGTATGGATGTTATCTTTGCTCAGACTAGTGTACCAATCTGCTGCATCATCTGTCAAGCTACTCTGAAAGCAGTGGATCATCAGTGCATCATTGTCGGCATAGTTAGCCATCTTTCGGACATACCGGATGACATGGTTGTGTGGGCAAGAAGTCCCATTGTACTTGTCAAATTCTGGCTCTTTGAATTTCTTCGGAATCTCAAATCGGGATACCAAGCACAGATCACGAGCTTTAGTAGGAGCACCATTGTTTCCTCGGCTAGCCTTGACTTCACGGAGTTCTCCAGCCAACTCCTTCAACTGTCTTTTCATAGCTTCCATTGCGGGATCTTGTCCACGCGGAGTATCAACATCAATCACCTGTTGCACAGTGTGTGCAATAGGGTCGGTAACAACAGTGGTTACTTGAGGCATAACAGTGGACACAGGGATCTGTCCTTGACCAGCAAAACCAGAGACACCAGCAGCAGTATTAGGGGAATAGAATGGTGGGAGGCCATAAGGACGGCCGTTGGGCATAACAAACCGAGCATCAGTAGCCACAGTAGACAGTGGGATAGAGGGAATCACCTCAGCAGTAACTGGAACAGAAGTGGCTGGTTGTTCCTGTGAAGCCATCATAGCGGACATGGCGTCATGAGCCTTAGCCAAGTCCTCTTTCATAGCAGCCAATTCAGCCCGGAGCAGAGCATTTTCCTCTTCAAAGTTAGCCATTATCCTTCTCTTGTGAAACCTTGTCTGATGAATTCTATCCGGTTGGTAGACTTTGCGAACACGAGCCACTTTTCAGACTGCGGCGGACAAAACCAGGAGGCAATGAGCACGAGAGAAGTTTTTTGTAGCCAATGAATGCATATGATGCATGAAATGTGTTAATGCATGTGAAAAAGACTCTTTTTGCGTTATCGAAGGGTTCTAGACAAATTATAAACTTGTAAACATTACCAAACAACAATTGACATAAACGGGAAACCAACAACCAACATATAGTTTTACGAGACAGTTTCAACATAAACAAATGGAAATAACAACAGGAAATGGAAATCCTCAAGCATAGGAAGTGGAAGCGTCGTCCTCAGAGTCGGACTCATAGTCACAGTATCGTGCATAGAAGTCACGGGCCCCCCTAGCTCTCTTGGAGTCCCTCATAAGCAGTATATCTTTCTCTTCAATCTCTCTCTTAGCCTTAGCTAACTCTTTCTTCAGTGTCAAGACCTCATGAGTCTGCTGCTCACCTTTTCCATCCAAAGTCATGATCAAGTTCTCAGCCTCATAGTATCTAGCTCTCCACTGATGTTTCTCCCGACTCTCCATAGCTAGATGCTCCTGATACATCTCCTGGGTAGGTGGGAGTAGAGGCAAAGGCATGGTAGGAATAGATGCAGACACATATCTCATAGAAGGGTAAGGCATACCAATCTCCTCAGCTCGGCTTATCACCCACTGTGTATAGGCCTCATGAGCAATACCGGACCTCACACCCATATGCTTCACCTCTTTCTTCCGAAGCTTGGTCCAAGCTTGCATGAAATCTTCTCTAATTCCGGTGGGAGCGTTGGAGTAGTGAAAGAAGTAAGGAGCCGTAGCAAGATTGATGGGCTTATCTCTCATCGGGAAACCAAACTGTCGCAAAGCAAGCTCCGGGTTATAGTTGATTCCACCCCGGGTACCAAGAAGAGGTACATTAAGAAACTTTCCACCACCAAAGATGATTTCCTTGACCCTAGAAGCGGGAGTGAGCCAAACCACTTCATTAGGAGTGAGAGCCATAATCCTCTGTGAAATAGACCAATTCCTCGGATTGTCGTGGAAAGACTGCGGAAGGTGTGAAATAAACCACCTATAGAGGAGAGGCACACAACAAAAAATGTATCCACGACCTTTGCTGGAACGATCGTGAATAGCATGGTATGTGTCAGCTAGCAAAGTAGGAACCGGATTCTTGGAGTGGAAGATCATAATAGTATTCATGTCCACGAAGCCATCAAGATTCGGAAGGAGAATAAGCCCATAGATGAGAAGTGCAAGAATAGCCTCAAGAGTGTCCTGACGAGTGGTATTGAGGTTGGCTTTCCCAAGAAGATACTCTGAAGTGAACCCTCGGATATGTGCCTTAGTAACAAGATTCTTGGAGACATCGGTGGTCTTGAGATAGAGATCCTTAGCAATAACCAATGGAGGAAGAGGATTTTCAGGCCCTGAGAAAGGTATCCCCTTAGCAATAGATAAACCTGTCAAGGAAGAATAAGCCTCTGGAGTAGGCACCAACTGAAAGTCTGGAAAAGTGAAGCACCGATACCCCGGATCATAGAATTGCACTAGAGTGTGCACAAGCTTCTCATCCACATTAGTATGGAGAATAGGAAGTAAAGCCCCGTAACGGTGTCGGAAACCAGTCGGATCCTCAATCTTGAGTGCCAAATCCCTCAAACTAGCCAAATCCACTTCCTTGAACTTGTAGGACTTAGTCATCTTCATGCCTACAATGTTTACGAATTCAACTTGTCTAAGCCCTTCGATAACAATGCATGACAAAAAGTTTATGCATGTATGCATGTATGCATGAATGCATGATTATGTTCAAGTTCGGAGAAAACATGGTGGGTTTGAAGTTCAAAGTCGAGGAGTCATGGGTGGACACGGTGTCCGGTGAAACTAGGGTTTTAGGATAATAGTAACCGGGTTCTAAAAAGGTTCCCAAGTTGCAACCTCTCCGACGTATCTCATGGTGCCACGAGACAACACTCGCGCCATGATTATACATAAGAAGGTCTAACTTGAGTGTAGTATCGCGTGACGACTAAAACTCGAGACGACACTCGGTTTAGTCTCCGCACTACGTCCTAGAAAATGGCCATGGATGGGTTTGGTTATCTACGGTTCATAGCGTCATAGAACAATTAGAAGTAAAGTGCCTAAACGCGACAACTCGCGCCGACAACATCACCCCCAAAATGCCTCAGCTATGTGGGATTGATCGCATAATCCAAAACACGAGGCAACCCCCGGAATGAATTGTCGATTATATCCCTCCTAAATCCTAAGTTCACTCAGCCCGGGCGCAGGACTTTTGATATTCTCACCCCACACGTTTGCAAGAAATTAAACATTTATTCACATAGGAAAGCAAGTAAAAGAAACAAGTAAAAATACAAGCGCAAGCGTGGAAATGAAGACTAGGCGTAACTCTCGAATCTCCCCAGTGAAGTCGCCAGCTGTTTTATCTTGGTTTTCGGGTGTCAAACATTGATTACGTTTGAACCTTTTAACCGGTGATATCTTATTTTTTCTTGGGAAGGGAAAAAGTAAGCAAAACCCTTGAGAATCGAGGTCCGGGAGTTGTTTTCGCTACGGGAAGGTGTTAGGCACCCATAACGACTATAGTAACCTATAGGAACCGTCTTTAATTTCTACGCGCGCGCTTTATTTTTAAATGCTATTTTGAAAGATGTTATTTAAACCTAAGAGTTTCTAAGTGAAGAATTTGAGGGAGAAGGATGTTTTTGGATTTTTATTTTAGTTGAATTGAAGGAATTTTGTTCCTTGCCTACGTACCCGTTTAAGGGATCAAATCCACCGTAGTTCTCTCTCAAAAATGTTTTTTGTTTTGTTGGTTGATTTTAAGTTTGAAAATGGAGTTTGAAGAATAGAAAGAGGCCTCAAGGGCATGAGATTGGAAAATGTGAGGTGGGATTAGTTATTTGCAAAATGTGGTCTAAGTATGGTTATTTTTCATTGAAATTTGATTAAGAAAATGAAAAAGGAAAACTCAATGGGATTTTGATCCCAAGGTTTATTTTGAAAAATATTTGAGTGATGTTGTTCATATTTTTTTGGAAAATTGATTTTTTCTAAGTATAAATCCTAGACATTCATCTAAACATACAATCCTAAACATACATCTAAACATGCATATTCTAGCTATAGTGGTGTGTGTGCATGTGTCGGTGCTTGTGTCGGTGTACATCATTAGAGTCCATTGTCCTTTACATCATACCCTAGATACATTCTATGGCCTCTTTGCCAAGAAATTAAAAGCATGAAAGAATATTACAAAATTTCCTAAGTGTTTACATTCTAACTTTTGGTACAAATTATATTGCAAGAAGAAAATAGAGATGAAAATGGGATGCAATGAGGATGCTTATGATGAATATGAAACAATGAATAAATGGTTAGTAGCACATGACAATATTAAAGGAAATGAAGTAAGAGAAATATTAGAATGTAAAAGGTAGAAAATAAGTGCAAACATGGTTAAAATTTGCTCATAAAATGCAAGAACCAAGTAACCTATAATTCTCACATTCCAATTACATTTTAAAGGTTTAGAAGCAAGTTTTGAAGTGGGAATTAAGGCTACATGGTTTACTTGACATTTTAGAGCAAATTTTAATCATGTTTACATTATTTAACTACACAATGACTTGTAAGCCAAGTAACTAACCAAAATTCACAATTATGCAACAAAATTAAACACAAACAGTAGCTAAAATCCTATGGAATCAAGTGGAATAGGTCACCAAAATTCATTAAGCAAATTGGATTAAAATCAAGTAAATTTCCATTCATTTTTAGCACAAAATACCACAAAATAGTAAGAAAAATATCCACATTATGTTCACCAATTTTTATTATGTAAGATTGACACAAAAACACCACAAAGTCATCAAGAAATGTGTATGAAAATTTTTTAGAATTTTTAAAGGATTTTTAGGCTAAAAATTGGCAAGAAAATTGCTAAGTTTGACAAGAATAAGAAAAAGCTTCAAATATATTTTTTTGCTAAGTTTTTCAGCATGAAATCAATATAAAACATCACAAAAGTACTAAAAAAACTCTATAAATCTTCCTAGAATTTTCTAAAATATTCCAAGCATGCCAGGGGTGTGATTATCAAACAAAAGCATGAAGATAGCAAAAAAACACTGAAACACAGAAAAAGAAACGGGCTTAAGGCCCAACCCAAACACAAATGGATCCTGGATCACCAGGAAGCCTGTGGAACGCAGGATTGATCCAGGAACACTTGACCTAGATCCGACGGTGGAGATGCAAGGGGACCGAGTCAAAAACAAACCGGACCGGTTCAACACCTTATATAAGGTATGAGACCGGTCCAGACCTCATTCTTAACACATCTCTCTCTCTCTTCTCTCGTTCTCTCCTCTCATCTCTCTAGACTTTCCACCGTCTTCTCCGGCGGAAACAGCCACCGCCGGCGACGATGAAACCCTAGACTCATCAAAACTTTACGATCTAAGACTTTCTACCGTTCGTTTTTTAATCTAAGCATGAATCAAGCATCAGAAATTGCAAAGGACTCTTAGATCTATGTAGATCGAAGCTCAACTGTACGGTCTTCAGATTTTCTTTGAATCTTTTCGCACTTTTTTGAAACGAGGCTTTAATCTATGCTATCTTTTCTGCTAGTGATGAATTTGATCTTGATTTTACAAACGAACGGTTAAAATGTTCAGATCTGTCTCTTAGGGTTTCGTTTTCGAAGCTTTTGAAACCTTTTTGAATATGTCGAAACGAAACCCTAAACTGAAGTGTTTTTCCCTACTTATGATGATTATAGGCCTCGTTTCAAGAAATAAACGGTGAATCTTTGAAGATTCACATCTTTAGGGTTTCGTTTCGAAGTTCTTCGAATCTCTTTCGAAGTTCTTCTTCAACTCCACCGTTTATTTCTGTTTGTTGAGCTTCGTCGAGCTTTTGCGATGAGAACGAAGAGGTTTTTTCGAAGATTACCTGGTTTTTTCTTGGAGATTCGAACAAAAGATCCTTGTTGAAGCTTCTGGTAAGTTCTGGAACCGAAAATAAATCGGTGATCTTCTTCTTCTTCTTCACTGATTCACAATTGCTTCGATCTTTCTTCTTCTCTCTCTGAATCCTCTTTTTGTGATCGCTCTAAGCTTGAATTGCAAGAAGAGGATGAAATAATGGTTCAATGATGAAGATTTTTTGTAGAAAAATCTCTGAGAACTTCGTATGGATTCAACTGAATTTTTTTGACGAACACTCGTTGAATTGAAATGATTTCTGAAAATTTGTGTTGATTTTTGTGTTTCTGATGGTGAATTTGGAATGAAATTGGTGTTGAATTGTGTTTGTTACGGTGGTTGTAAGGGCTGAAAGAGTTTGTTAGGGTTTGTTATGGTGGCGCGTAGCGCGCGTGGCAATGGGTTGGTGATTCTATTCTGATGAGTTGGCAACGATTGTGTGGTGACCTCTGACACATTGCAGTGAATGCTCCTTTTATAGGGAGCCATGTGGCCTTGGTGGCCAATGAGAGCTTGCCACCTGTTCTGGACTTGTAACTGACTCGAACTGGACTGAAAATTTGCTTAAGGACCCTTTGTGCAATTTCTGGACTTTGAGGGACTAACCTGCAATTTTAGGAAAAGGACTGGACTGCAAAAATTTAGACAAATTGACTTAAAAATGTTTATGGGACAAAAAAGAAAAGTGGACCAGAATGCAATTATTAAAGATTAAAGGGTTGGAAAAGAGAAAAGAAAAATAACCAAAAGGACTAATATGCAAATCTTTAGGACTTAGAGGACTAAAGTGCAAAAAATGAAAAATAAAATTGAATTAAAATTGGTAAAATTGACTAAACGTAAAGTGAAACGTTTAAAATTGACAAAACGGACTTAAAACGAACCAATGGCCTAAATGAGGTACTTTAAAGTACCTCTCTGCCGAAATTTCGTGTGAAATGACCAAAATGCCCCTGGGGCTAAAAAACGACTAAAAATGACTCAGATGAAATTTTAAAAGGATTTCTATCAAGGAATTGAATCAAAGACTTACACAAGCAAAAATTAAAAGACTCAGAGACAATTTTTCAGGATTTAAACAGTGACTTGACACTTGAAAAGACTAAAATGCCCCTAGGGGCAAAACTGACCTAAAATGACTTCAAATGCAAATTTTGGAATGGATTTTGACATAGAATGAAACAAAGACTTATTCAACCTATTTGAAAGGACTCAAAACAAAATTTTGAAAGACTGAGAAAAATTTGACATAGGAAATGACTAAAATGCCCTTACATGTAAATTTTGCAAATGAAATTGAAATGAAGTGCAGAGAAAGATGCAATTGATCAGAGATAGTTTAAATAACTTGAAATGCAAGAAAAGGAACATTGACTAGTATTTTTAGGTCCAAAATTAGGGTATAACAGGTCTCCATCTGGCAGGTAAGCTTCTGAGAATCTTGCTTACATGATCAGAAGCAACATAGCTCTTCTTTAGAATCTGTAGACCAGAAACTAAGGTTTGAAACCTTGAGTACATCTCCTCAATAGTTTCATCATCCTTCATTTTGAATAACTCATACTGATGTACAAGCAGGAGAGCCTTTGCTTCTTTGACCTTCTTGCTCCCTTCATAATTTGAACAGAGAGAAGCAAACATAGCTTTAGCAGTGGATTTGTCACTCATCTTCATGTATTCTGCTTTGGGTATGGCAGTGACAAGAGCTCCTCTGATAATATGATGCTTCTTGTAAAGTTTCCTCAGTTCTGGAGTATGTTTCTTTCTATCCACAGCAGCTCCTTCTTCATCAAGGACTAAATCACCAACACCATCTTCCAGAATATCCCATAATTCTTCATCTAGGCTCATGATGTAACTGTAAAAGTTGGTCTTCCACCAAGAGAACTCTTCAGCATCTCCATTGAACTTTGGAATTTTTCCAATACTGGTTTTCTTACTATCACTATAATCATGTGAAACATTTTTATAGCTAGTATCACTAGAACCAGAACCATTAGGAGGAGGAGTAGTCATGTTTTTCTCAGATCTTTGACTGTTGCACGGTTAAGTGTTACACAACAGACCAAGGCTATAGATACCAATTGAAGGTGAGAAAAACACGAAGGGGGGGTTGAATTGTGTTTTAGAAAAATTCTTCGTTTCTCCTAAAAACTGAACACACTGATCAGAAGCTAAGTGAGACAGCTTCTGAAGTGATAATCAGAATCTAAATGCAGCGGAATAAAACAGAGAGAGAGAGAAGAAGAACGACACAAAGCAATTATACTGGTTCCTTCCACAATCCGGAAGTAGTCCAGTCCCCCTTGCACTTCCAAGGAGATTTCACTATGAGTAATATCTGATTACAAATGCTCAAGCACACAAGCAAGAGACTTCCAATGCTCAAGCACACAAGCAAGAGACTTCCTTTGCTCAAGAACACAATCAAGAGACTTCCTGCTCAAGCATAACTGCAAGAGACTTCCTAACTAAACAAAATTACACAGAAAATTGTTTAAGGTTGAACACTTGATATACAATCAGAGGTGCTCACAATACAAATCAGATACAGACTCAATGGACTTAAGAATTTCTAAGATATGACTTTGAGACACAGAAATTCTAAGTGAATGCAGAACAATTTCAGCAGAGGTTTGGTACTTGTGAAAATCTTGTGAGTCTTTCGTTCAGCGTTCTTGCATTACCAATTCTCTAGGTCTTCACTCCTTTATATAGAGGTGTGAGAGAGACGTTGTGAAATTGCCAGCACACCAAAGAGTCGTTGTTGAAGCTTAATCTTTCACCAATAATCTTTTGCCTGATTTGGCTGTTGTCCTATGAAGAACAAATTTGAAATCCATTCCTTATCCAAAGGAACATCTATGCAGGCGAAACCGTATTCTGGAGCTGTTTTCTTGTCCTGTAGCGCGGACACAAAACAGAGTAGTGGAGAACGTGGTTGTACAATTCGTACAACGTACAATGTCAACGCTTTCGTCCAAATTGCAAACACACGCCTTCAAACACCTTTGAAATGACCGTTGCAAACTCCACTAATCCTTTGTTTGTGTTTTCGAATCCAATAGACAGCTTTTGCATTGATAATTCTTGAATTCTTGATTCTTTGCAAATCCAGTTGATATTCAGCTTCTGGTGAAATGGCTTCTGATGAGGCAGCTTCTGATGATATGACTTCTGCAGCTTCTGATGACGCAGCTTCTGATGATGTGGCTTCTGGACCTCTTGTCTTCAGAAGCACTATTCTTCAGGAGCAGCTTACTTCAGGAGCGCTATTTCTTCAGGAGCAGCTTGACTTCAGGAGCGCTTTTTCTCTTCAGTAGCAAGTTGCCTTCAGGAGCGTCCAAGCTTCAAATTTTTGTTGTTTCCATAGCTCTTTATTTGCTCATTCAGAACCAATGATGATGTAACTTTATAATTATGGTCCTGTACACTTGAACAAATATTAGCTAGTCCAATTTACAATTTTTAATACCTTGTTATCATCAAAACCCTTTAAGGTTCATTGTTAAACACATTTTGTTCCAACAAACACAAGTCAAGAAAGGGAGAAGAGAGAAAGAGTTTCCGACAACTCAATGAAACTCTTTGGTGTGTGGAATGCACTATGTGACACTACAAGAAAAACTGCAAATTGCGACACTTCATCTGCGACCCTTACCTTGTAACTGCCTCAAAATGTACATTTGCAACGGTTGTTGCGACTGTTTGGGCAACTGTCGCAGGTTTTCTTTTTTAAATGAATTAAAAAGTCACGTTCCAACTTCATTTACACCCTCTACCCAAAATTTCATTCCCCGCTTTCTCACTTTCCCCCAAAACCCCCAAATCTCAAACTCAAGCTTCACAAACCCACTCACCACCAACTCACTCATTCCTTTTCCTCGTTCATCTCCTCACTCCCACACTCGCTCCTCACTCGTTCCTCTTCCTCGTTCACCAACTCACTCACTCACACACACTCTCTCTCACACTCCCAACCTAGCCTACACACCGATTCAGATTCTTCTCACTCCCAAACCCTAACCTAGCTTTGAATCGGTGGTACAATCGGTGCTACAATCAGTCCAGTCGTTGATTTTATTGCTACAATCGGTGCTACAATCGGATCAGATTCAGATTCCAACTCACTCAGTCCACAATCCATCACCGTTGATTTTATTGCTCTGAAAGGTTAGTGAATCACCTTTGCTAAATTGATTTTATTGATGCTAATTTTGTGATTTAAAATTTTAGGTTTTCTGATTTGGGTTTTTTGATTTATGTGGTCCTTCACCTTTGCTTTAAATTTGATTTGATGCCAAGTTTTTGATTCAGAAAATTGTATTCATTGGTTTGAATAATTTTGTTTGAATAAACTCTGCTTCTTCACAACAGACTGATACTTCAAAAGAGAAACTCAGTGTTGCACTCAAGGAAAGGCAGGAACTGGAGCAGGTATTGAAGCATTTAGTAGGAATTTTGACTTTTAATCTAGTATCTCTTGTCTGCATCTATTGTGCCGTCGATTTGACTGCTTTATGCTGTATTTTAAACATATGCGGTATTGAAAACGTGCAGGCAAGTGGTAGTTTGAAGGAAATGAAATCATTTAGGGAGAAGCTTCCTGCATTTAAAATGAAGTCTGAGTTTCTGAAAGCAGTTCAAGGAAATCAGGTGTGGAGAGCTATTTATTATCATTCATGGAATATGACTTATTAACGGTAGTTAATTATTTGTTTCAAGATGCTTTTAAAAAAATTATATCTGTAAATCTCCATGAAAATTTAAAAGACGGCAAACTTTGTTGCTTGATATTGAAGTGGACTAAATTGTCAACGTGATGCTCAAACTGTTTGAACTTATGTTAATTCTTTGCTCATGTTCATTCTATAGTTCTAGTTGTAATTTTCATTCTAGAATTCAGTAAAATTTGACTGGTGTTAGTGCAGCTATTGGTAGTTTCGGGAGAGACAGGCTGTGGCAAAACAACACAGCTGCCACAGTTCATTCTGGTTTATTCTTATTAACTCATAACTTTTGTATTTTTATTAGATTTTATGAAAAATTTCGTTTAAATTAGTTGATTAAGAGGTTTCTGTTGAGATGTAATTTATGTAATGAAATTTGGAAAATGATCAATTGTAATTATTTGTGTGCTGTTATGAATTAAATAAGCTTGTATATAAGAATTGTTTTTTGTTATAGGGTATGTTTGGATAGGGTTATTTGAGCTTATTTAGTGAGATTGGGTTATATGAGAAGATTAGCACTTGTTATGATTTACGATGAAGAATTTTAAGAACTGTATTGTTTAACCAGGATACTTTAGCTACTGCTGTTGCAGAAGAAATAATTAAAGTCTACAGAAATGAATTGGGCCCTGAACCGGTGCCTTTAACTGTTCCTGCTGGAGAAGCTATTACTGAAGAAGATGTGAGTTTCATTATTTTTCGTATACATAATAAGTAGCTACTGTAACTATAAATTTGTTTCCATACGTCTTCAGTCTCTATTACTGCTAATTAGGTAACCTTGGTTTTTTGGCCAGATGTATTTTCTTGATGTGGAGAAGAGTGACGATGATGAAAGTATTTTCAAAGATGATGTTGAAAATGAAGATGATGCTTTAGAGAAAAAGTAAGATATCATTAACTTAGTTAGCTTCTCTCAGATTAAATACTTTCTTTTTTACCACTTTACATTACCAATCAAGTCATATAAATTACATTCCATTTCTTTCCTGCTCAAGCTTTCATGTATAATTTGAATTCAGACATGCAAATGCACGTTGTTAGCTAATGAAGGCTAAATTAAGCTTCTTAGATGTATAAATTTTTATTTTATGGAGACCACGTGGCCGGTATTCTTTTTTTGAAAGAAGTATGTTCTTTCACATATTTCATTTTGACGTCTTGCTTAATTTCATTTTGAACACTGGAAAATAGATCCACTAGTAATATATTTCTGCAGCGTATTTTTTTCTAAACCCAGTAATGTCTAAACATGTATTTGTATTGTTTGAATCACTATTTGACAGGCCCATTAAAACAAAGAAAGTGACTAGAGTTGAGTTGAATAAGAGAATTCGGCGCAGAGAACAATTGAAAAAAGAAGCTGAATCAAAGAAGAAGAAGAATTTCTCAAAAGAAATTGATAGGTAATATGACCATTCTCTCATCCTCCCTCATCTTTCTCTCTACTAAAATAAAAGAAATTTTTCATAAAATCTAATAAAAAAACAAAAGTTATGAGTTAGCAGAGCCATTATGTAGGAAATAGTGACTTTCTTTGCCTTTGTGCTCTTGTTTATTTGGAATTATATCTTTGGATTGGCTCCCTTCCCTCATTTAAGGATAACAGTTTTGGTCAATATCTTTGGTCTGAAATGAAACCCACTAAGGTAAAAATTAAGTGTATACATATGTTAGCAGTGTAGTGGTCAATATCTTTGGTCAGTACACATGATTTTTGTTTGCAGATGCTGTGATTCCCATCACTAGCTTCATATTGGTGTGTTTGTTTGCACTTCAACACTATGGTACACATAAGGTTGGGTTCTTTTTTGCTCCAATTGTGCTGACATGGCTACTGTGCATTAGCACACTTGGCGTATATAATATATTCAATTGGAATCCGCATGTATATAAAGCTCTTTCGCCTTATTATATGTTCAAGTTCTTGAAAAAGACAAGGATAAGTGGATGGCTGTCTTTGGGTGGAATATTACTTTGTATAACAGGTAAAGAGAAGAAATTTCATACATTTATATAGTAGAATAATGTTTTGTGCTATTCTCCTACTTATTCTTTAAATCCAAAACCTATATCTATCTATAAATATTCATATCTTGTACTGTTGTAAGACGGAATACTATTTTATCCGAGGCATCTTTTGAGAAACCTCAGAGTCAAAAGTAATATGATTTAATTAAGACATGGAATAAGTTCTCTGGATATATACTTGAACAAATTCTGCACTGCTCCTTTATCTATCATTATTTCCCTTAAAGTATCAAATTTAGTATACTTTCACTAAATCAAAGCAAGATATTATGCCCTCAAATCAATAGATTTGAGCTTTCACATGGAAGCATTGTAAAACTTCTGTAGTAAATCTATTTTACTTTATGACATACTCCTTATGTGTTGACTTTGTGTGCAGGCTCAAAAGCTATGTTTGCTGATCTTGGCCATTCAGGTTGCTTAAAATATTTTCTCATTTTCTGTTTGCTATTTTTTTATGCTATATTGTTATATGCTCTTATAGACATGGGGAAAATGTCTTTTAACAATTTGTCATGTGCAGATTGCATTCACCTTTCTGGTATATCCTGCACTTATAGATCTAGATAGTGTCAGTCATTTCATTTAACTTTTCTTTTGGGCTGTCAAACATTTACAAGGATGAGCGTGGTTTACTTCTTGATGATGAAGCTGCGTCCACAAGAGATGCTATGTGAGTTTCAAATTCTCTTTTTTCCCCCCCTTAATCAGTATCAGTATCTTTTTTTCCTCCTTAATCAATATCTTGCTCTAGTTTAACTCTGTGTAATGTAATATGAATTGCTATAATGTTAATGTGGATTTTTTATTTTTTAAAGTGCTCATGGTTGAATTGCCTTATATTCGTTATGTTTTGAGCTTTAAACCACATCATTGTTAGTGAGAGTTTCAATTTTTTATTTCAATATGTATCTTTTAGTGTGGAATAATTTTGATCTGTGACTGTTGAATTATTTTATACATAGTAATCATATACTTCACACTAACCATGATAGGGTTATCAATCATGAATTAACATGTACGTAACATTACATAAAAAGTTAAAACCACCAACCAAGACTAACTATGAAGTAAATGTTTACGGTTCAACATATTTTGCTGCTCTAATAGATTACCTATAACGTTATGTTTTCAGAGATTTCTGCTAGTTAGTTTCTAGTTTACACTTGGAATAATTTGATTTATTTGTTTGTTATGACAATGGTTTCCTAATATTCATTATATATTTGGGTAGTTGTATTATATGCAGTCATCGACATCTGTGACATTCAATTTTTGAAATTTCTTAATCATTGAATGCCTTTTTATTTATTGAGTACATTTCATTAGATTATATTGATTGAATTAGCAATACCATTAAATGTTTTAGTTAATGTTGTTTTACTTGAAGATAGTGTGTTTGATATGAAATAATTATTAGTGACAATGGTAATATCATATCTTGTTTGTACAAATTTCATTATACCCTAAAGAGTTTGTGCTTTTTCATTAGGTGATGGGAAGAGGTGGTAGTTTTTGCGAGAGAAAGGAAAGTGAATGGTTACTTGGACTGCCCATGTCATTCAAATTTGTAATCTGTGTTTATTGTATCACTTGTTTGTATTTTATATGAATGTAAAATTCATATTTTAGTTTATGAATTTGTTCATATTTTTTATTATGAATTATTTTAGTTTTATATATTTTTTTATTAGTAAATAGTTCTATTAAAAATTCAGGAAAAAACTGATTTTTTTTTTTTAAATTAACTCAACATCTGCGACCCTTGCAAACTGTCGCAATGTTTTTTTTATAAATAAATTTTATGCATCTGCGACCCTTCCCCAACTGTCGCAAGTCCCTTGAAATCCATTTGAATCTCCTCATTTGCGACCCTTAGCAACTGTCGCAGTGCCTTTTGCGGCAGTTGGTGCGGCTGTTCTATGAAAGGTCGCAAAAGACACTTGCGACCCCAACATCCGTGACTGTTGGGGAAGGGTCGCAATTGTACATCTGCGACCCTTCTAACAGTCGCAATCTGTCATTTTAAAGGTCGCAAAATGCAGTTTTTCTTGTAGTGTGAGTTCTCTATTTATAGGGAAAATTCACAACTAATAAGTGAGAAACTTTGGGAACAAGTAATATGAGAAACTTTGGGAACAAGTAACATATTACTTTGCGATTAAGTAATTCACATATTAGATCTAGTACAAAAATATCTTAATTGAGTACTAAAATATATTAAATTTAGTACAAAAATATATTATATTATGTACCAAAATATTTTAGCAAAACTTGGGGACTAAGAAAGCACTTTCTAATAATGATTAAATTAATTATTTAATTTATCATTTCAAAATAATAAAATATATATCAATATATATTTTTCTCTAGTGCTTATGTACCCCCATTAATTAGAGGTACACCCCCACTATATAAACACTACTAATGTGTGTGTTCCATCCGATGTGGGACTTCCACTTTTTTCAATTCACACAACACTAGTTCTACCCAACATGGGAATTTGTGTTTAGTCTTTTTACTCAATTTCCACACATGTTCCAACAATCCCCCACTTGAATTTAAAAAATGGTTTCAGAAGTAACGTCAAAAACGTCTCCACAAGATTTGCTAGGAAACAAAGGTGTCGCCTACAACTTGAACCTTTGCATAGCGAGTAAAATTCTGATTAACAAGAGTTGCTTACAGCATTGAACTCTATCTCAGACATAGAACCCACACACAAACCTTTTCATAAGGTGTATTCTAAAAGCCCGTGCGTTTATGGCCTTGCACGTGTATCCCGGTTTTAACGAACGCTCTAGGTATTCTGCCCCGAATCCCATAGGAACCGGCCCTTAGTTCCACATTCGTATAGGTGAGTCTATCAAGAGTACTCCTGTAGCTATGTACTCCACTCCAAATAGAGTATAGATCTCATTAAGAGTTTCTATTATCTCATCCTTCTATCGCTGCAGGAATCATGTTTTCTTACTTTTAACATAGCATGTTCTATCACTTGTGACTTGTTATTACCCATTGAACCTATTTCTTGGGATCTCCAGTCATGTAGGTCGGGTTACCATCACTTGTGACCTTTGGGCATTAGTCCCATCCTATTGGATGTGTTTAGGACTTTCTTTTTAGTAATTCCTTTCGTCAAAGGATTAACTAATTCTTTATCAGTACGTACATGATCTACTTTAACCGTTCCTTTTGAAAGTAGCTAGCTCTCTAATCCTTTATGTGTTCATGCCTTAATTATCGTCTCTAACGATTCTCAATTTTTGTAATAGCTGCAGACTATCACAATGAATTAACACTTCTGGAAACGGTTTGATCCACTAAGGGATCTCAATTAGCAAGCATCTTGTCAAATTGCTTCTCCACTAGTTTTCTCTAGTGTTCTCATCTCAGATTCATTCCATAGTGGACTGAATCAATATCATTTGTTTTAACAAACAACTCCTCTAGTGATGCTCAATATGCAAACACTAGTCGCTAAATATTCATCTGAAAGATGTTCTATTTTATATCTTGTACCATTTAAGTACAATAGGTTACTCCTAGTGAAGTAATCTTAGAGTCATAATCTTCTTAAGGCACCTCATGACTCTTTCTATAGCATGACAATGCTTCTCATCCGTCTACTAGTAAACTTGCACAAGATTTTTACGACATCGGCAATGTCGGGTCTAATACATTCAGTGGCTTACCTAAGGACTGCCAATGATGCTCGCATATTTTATTTGTTTAACTCCATCTCAAGTGTTCTTACACTTGGATCATAATATATGATTGCAAGTTTACGGTGAAATAATAATATTTCCTTAAGAACTTCAACTTTGTCTAGGTCTTTCTTATCAATGTTATTGATAAATCAAATATGAGCAAGTCGTCTTTATAGAGAAGTATGATCGTGCAAATATTATTTGTTACTTTCATTCACTTTATACTCATTTGATAACATTAGAATGTCAAATTTTTCATGCCACTCCTCAGGAGTTTATTTTTCGACCATACAAATAATTATCTAACTTACACACCATGTTTTCTTGTCCATGAATCGCAAAACTTTCAGGTTGTTTCATATAGATTTCTTCTTCTAGTTCACCATAAAAAGAGGCAACTTTTACATCCATTTGGAGTACTATCGAGTTATGAACGGCGGCTAAAGGGACTAGTACTCTTATGGATATGATTTTCGTGACTGGTGAATGAATGTCGAAGAAGTCTATATTTTTCTCTTTGTCTAAAACCTTTGATTACAAGGAGGGCCTTGTATTCATAAACCGTACCATCAGGTTTTAGTTCTTTTTCCCAAAATCCAAATACAACTGATTAGTTGCAACTATGAGGCAAGTCAACAAAGTGTCATGTTTTGTTAGACTCTAGAAAATCCATTTCATCGTATATTGCTTCTTGCCAAAATTCAACATCCAATGAGGATATATCTTATTTAAGGCTTAATGAATCTTCTTCCAATGTATAAACCATAAGGTCCATACTCTTTAGCAATTCTTGCTTTCTTACCTCCTTGAGGTTCTATAACATCTCGTATGATGTTTTCATAACTATTTCTAATTACATGAATGTGATTAGATATAGTGCCCCCACTAGTTCTTAATATACAAGGGGAATTTTGTTTACCCCCACTAGTGCCCCCACTATTCTTTAATTTACAGGGGTACTTACTTCATAGGAGTCAACATCTTTTAATTCTATGATCACTTTAGCATTTAGGTCATAAAACCTATAAGCTTCCTTAATTATAGCATACCCAATGAATACACATTCATAGGCTCTACTAGTGAGTTTAACTCTCTTGGGGTCCTGAAGCCAAATATAGTCCGGACAATCCCAAGTTCAAAAATAAGACAAGTTGGATTGTCTTTTCTTCAAAATTTCTTAATTAGAATTTTGTTCTTAGACTTGGGTACTCTATAAATTTCAATTTTTGTTATAAAAATTGAACATTCAAGCATATCAATTTTATTTTCCAAAATTCACAGTCATCAATAAATATGATAAAAACATCATTTTATCATTTCTAATTTATGTGTCATCAAATTCACACATATCATAATTTATTATGTTTAGAGATTCATATTCTCTAAATTCTGATTTATATGAACTTTTGGTTCATATTTCTTGACTGCAATAAATAAAATTGTCTAATCATATAACGTTGGAATTAAGTCCAAGTTACTCAAGTTTAAAATTAAACGCTTGTTCACACAATAAATTTTGATATGTCAAATATTAAAATCACACAACTAATAAAATAGAAGGAGAGTTTAATTTTGAACATACCATCAAAGGTGCAATCTTTTTGCACAAGAATGTATGGTAGACAAGTCTCTCTTTAAGTCTGAGTCAACTCAGTCTTATTCAGTAGAAATCTGAAATTCAGATTCTTTCTTATTTTTAGAACATGCAACATGTCTATATACCCAATATGCCATAAAGTTTATGGCAATTCTTGTTATTGTTTTAAACAATAACTCACGTAAGTACCAGCCAATAAAAAAAACTTTATCAATTCTTGTTACTGTTTAGTAACAAAATAAACTCGTTTGGTTCTGTAACAAATAATTTGTTTTGTAACAAATTATTGTTTCACTATATGGCTTTGATTTCGAAACCATATTTCAAACAAATTCAACGTATTTGAATTTTTTAGTGTTGTTATTTAAAACAACAATTACTTCATCGTTTCAGTCAAAAGATGTATTTCTATAGCTCGTTTTATCCTTCTTGTATTTAGGGACAACTTAACCTCAGTAAGTAACTTCTTCGGTAGACATAACATAAAGAAACGTCTTAAAATTGTTGTTTTTGGATTTTCAAAATGTTGTATTTGAATTTCCAAATTTTATTATCTACCGAAGTTGTTACTAGGTTGAGTCACGACCAGGTCGCTCTCTTTAAGACGTTTCGTGGCACTACCCAAAATTGTGCAAGGTAGACTATCAACCACGCCGCCTCCAGGATAAAACAAGCCCAGCTACAACTGTTCGATTAACTACTGCACTGTAGTTAATCGTTCGAGAATTACACCTTCAAATATGGTACTAAAACCAATCTTTAATACTGAAACCACTTTAATATGGTATTATTACCATTCTATTATGGTGCTAAGACCACTCAAATATCAAATATGGTGTTTCCACCATTTTAACCCTTAAGTTCTCCAAACTATCAATATGGTACTATGACCACTCAAATATGGTGTTGCCACCATTTCTCCTCAAATAGAAAAATATTGTTATAATATTTATATACCGTTAAGATCATTCTTGATTCCGACGGGACATTATTATTCCAAATAGGGACTATGATCTTAAAAGTACTCTTTATTCCGAAGGGACATATATTACCGAAGGGACTATGAACTTAAGACCATTCTTAATTCCAAAGGGACATTAAACCGAAAAGGGACTATGGTCTTAAGAACACTCTTAATTCCGAAGGGACAGAAAGGAGTAGAAAAAGGAGAATGACTTGTTAAACAAGTCGAAGGAGGGAGAAGAGAGGAAAGACTCGTCAACACAAGTCAAGAAAGGGAGAAGAGAGAAAGAGTTCCCGACAACTCAATGAAACTCTTTGGTGTGTGGAATGCACTATGTGAGTTCTCTATTTATAGGGAAAATTCACAACTAATAAGTGAGAAACTTTGAGAACAAGTAATATGAGAAACTTTGGGAACAAGTAACATATTACTTTGCGATTAAGTAATTCACATATTAGATCTAGTACAAAAATATTTTAATTGAGTACTAAAATATATTAAATTTAGTACAAAAATATATTATATTATGTACCAAAATATTTTAGCAAAACTTGGGGACTAAGAAAGCACTTTCTAATAATGATTAAATTTCTAATAATGATTAAATTAATTATTTAATTTATCATTTCCAAATAATAATATCATTTCCAAATAATAATAATAAAAATAAAATATATCAAATAAATATTATATTATATTTTTCTCTAGTGCTTATGTACCCCCATTAATTAGAGGTACACCCCCACTATATGAACACTGTTAGAGGTACACCCCCACTATATGAACACTACTAATGTGTGTGTTCCATCCGATGTGGGACTTCCACTTTTTTCAATTCACACAACACTAGTTCTACCCAACATGGGAATTTGTGTTTAGTCTTTTTACTCAATTTCCACACATGTTCCAACACATTCTATGGTCGTCATACTTGTCAATTAAATCCTTAACTTGCCAAGTTGTTATGGTGATGAATGGATAGTCAATTTTTTTTATCCTATATACGATGACATATGAAGGTGTTGTGAGGGTGGGAATTAGATGCCCATCATGTTATTGGTTTAGGTGTCGACATTTGGAAGTACGAAGTTTCAATTGCAAATAGTTTCTTGTTGACAGTTGGTGACACCATGTTAGCCCTGACCTAATCGTCTTGCTGAGAGGATTTAAAGATAAATACTTCCCAATTACTTGTGCCGTGAATCAATTTCTACTACAACTCATTAAATTAAAAAATAGCTTCTGAGTCATGATAGATGAAATACATTTTCAGTAGTTTTTAGTTAATTATGCTTTAGTCATGTGCATGATTGGCTTAGAAATAACTTGAAGTGTTGAATCATTCAACAAGTAGTTACTGGCTAATCGAACAAAAAAATATGTCCTCTTTGCTGTGGAAATGAGATGGATGAAGAGGATGTATTTGTAAAAAATTCTCAAGATGTATTCATGGACACTATAAAAGTGGTCCATGAATATGTCCTCAACATGCCCTAAGTTCAGCATTACCTAAAGTTATTTTCGACAATGATCTGTCACATGACAAATTGGTTGATCAATTTGTCAAAAATAAATTATACCATTGCCTATATTATTCAATTTTTTGACCTGTGTAGATGTACCAAAATATTTATACCTGGCTATTCGGATCAGATTGGGTAGTTGAATTGCTTGAACTGGGAACTGGACTTGTATTCAGTCCAAAAGCCTCCTATATTATTCAAGTTTTGTTTGTTTGACGATTGTTTGTTTGACGATTGTTTGATCAGCTGATGTAGTTTCAACTTAGGGAGTGTTGGTGTAGTGATTCTGACTTGCGTTTTTTTTTTTTTGGACAGTGTGATGTGTCAGTGCTGATTGAGATTCAATTTGTGGGTAATAATAATTGTTTTGATTGCAGATGAACTGAAAAACATATAATCTGAACACTATTATCTGAACACTATTGCTTAGGTGTATGACAATATTATTTGATGATTTTGGGTTGATATTGAAAAGCCGTATGGAAATGATGTTCAGAGCACTCAAATTTCTCTTGGCAAAGATATAACATTCTGAGTTCATGACGTGATTTATAATGCCTTGCGTCAAACATGAATACATGACATAATGTATCGTTGTGAAAAGGACAATGTTCTTGCTCATGTCCACAGAGGGTGTGTGCAAGTGCGAATCTTGGATTTAGTTGAACTGCCTGTTGAGATTTTTTCAATGCAGTTTCATGATCCTTTTGCAGGCTGTAGCAATTTCACTTAGCACACCTGCCATGACATTTAAAAGAAATGATCAAAACACGAACTTAGGAAAATTCATATAGTTGCATTTGATTCATGACCAACATTTGAGACCAAAAGATCTGCCAAGATGGAACTAAACTTGTATTATAAAGATGTGTGGAGCCAGACCAACACAAAATATAGAAAAGTAATTTACCCTTGCTCCTCAAATTACCAAAATACCTTTAGTCCTTAGAATGATTAAAATACCCTTCTCGCCTAAAAATTCACTAATCCCAAATCAAACCCACAAACAAGCAATTAAACACACGTAATAATTAAATAAACAAATAAATAAATAATCCTAGCGAAAATCGGGCTGTTAAAAAAACCCTAAAAGACATTTTTGAGAAAAAAAATTGGTACGATAAATGAATTGGGCATTTTTTTTTTGTTTTGTCAAAAAAAAAATAATACGAATGTTGAATAAAAAAAAATGATCAAACTAAGCATGAAGGAATAGAAGGAATAAAAGTGTACCTCACTGTAAATTATAGGAAACACAAGAATGAAAATTTACCCTAAACTCTCAAATCATCGCCGGAAGTCCATAACACTGACTAAACACTGAACCTCTCGAATTGTAAGTTCACCATCCTCATCTGTCTTCTCACTGTTAACGATGAGGATTATACAGTTGTTACGACTCCGCAAAACCCTAACTCATCACCGGCCCCGAAGGCACTCACAACAAATGGTTGACGATGAAACATATTCATATTTACCTTATGACTGTTGGGAATGCATCATCGGATTCCTCATCAACAACGATGACGACGAAAACTTGAATTCCCTATCCCTCGTCTCCAAGCAGTTCCTCACCATCACCAATCATCTTCGATTTTCACTCACTCTCAAAGAGGGATCAAGCCCTTTCCTCCCTCTTCTCTTCATAAGGTTTACCAACCTCACCTCCCTAGACCTCTCGCTCATCCACGACGATGACCTTGACGATCTTCTCTGTCAAATCTCAAATTTCCCATTGAAACTCAGATCACTGAAACTCCCATATGGATGCTGCTTTCCCGCAGGTGGGTTGCAAACTTTCTCCCAAAATATTACAACTATGACCTCTCTCAATTGTTACCGTACTTATTTTTGGGACAAAGATCTGTCACCCATTGTTGATTGTTTCCCTTTGCTAGAAGAGCTCGACTTCCAACACCCTTTGGTCATTGATAGTAATATACCTATCTTTGTCAATTCAATTCACTCTTTGTTATCCAAGTGTCCATGTATACAACGTTTGGAGCTTAGTAGTACTGATTTTCTAAATGATCAACATGTTGTTGATTTCTCTTTGTTTCTTGGTAATTTGGTGTCTATAAACCTCAGTGGTTGCGATCATCTCACAGAAACAACCTTGTTTTCTCTCGGTGGAAACTGTCCTTCATATGGAAGCCACGTATTGGGAAAGAGAGTGTAGGGCATTCTGGTGTATACCCTCAATTAAAGTCTCTCTATTTTGGCAGAAATTCAGAATTAAGTGATGAAATCCTCATAATGTTTGCTTCCATTTTCCCCAATTTGCAACATCTTGATTTGCCTTGGTGCGATCGTATATCTGAAGGTATTTGTCAAGTTTTAAGGAGATGTTGTAAGATTAGGCAATTGAACTTAACTGGATGTTCGAGAGTGAATATACATGGAATAAACTTTGTAGTTTCCCAACTGGAGGTGTTGCACTTGTCAAATACAAATGTTGATGATGAAACACTTTATATGATCTCAAAGAATTGTTGTAGGCTTAAACATTTGAACTTAGCTTCCTGTTCAAAATTGAAACTACATGGAATGGACTTTACAGTTCCCGAGCTGGAGGTGTTGAACTTGTCATATACAGCGGTTGATAATGAAACACTTTATATGATCTCAAAGAATTGTTGCGGGCTTTTGCAATTATTACTTAAAAATTGTAATGGTGTCACAGAGAAGGGTGTGAAACATTTGGTAGAAAACTGCACACAATTGGGAGATATACATATGGCGGGATTTAATTTAAGTAACAAAAATAGGAAACTCTTCTCGCGTCGTGGATGGCATATTTGCTAGTATTTTGAAATCGCTATGCTGAAGTTTGAACACTGTAAGTTCATTTTGTTTCAACATTTACTTCTCTAAGAAATTTCCTTTTTACAATGCATCTTACAAATTTGAATTATAATTGCCCAAGTAATAGTGCAACATGTTTATATAATGTACAATGCAATACAAGTAGCTTGCTGCAGCGTTGTTCAAAGGCTACGCCATGGTAGGATGACCGATTTTTTTACAACCATTGCAGTCAATTTATGAAGGAATGCTGATGCCCACCATGGCAGCGCCATAAGTCACAATTCAGCTGTCAAGCTTAATTTAAAGTTATTGTCTTGATTTTGTTTCTTCTGATACTATTCTACTTTATACATATGATCTTTCGGATGTGTCATTCCTGCGTCTTTTTAAATGAGATAAGAATCTAATGATGATGTTAATAATCAAAAAGCAAGAATGTTTGTAAATCTTTCATTGAATATTCATGATATGAATATAATTTTAGTTTCATTTGTTTTTACCGCTTGGAACTTGGAAGCAATGTTAAAATGACATCCCTGCACACAACTAGTAAGTACCATAATATGACATTTGTATGCTCGTTGTGCATGTTTTATCATGTTATATGTCTGTCACCTTTTTATGACTATTTTGTTATTCCAACTTATGAATAAACTCATAGAATATCTCCTACACCTCTATTTTTATATGTGAATGAATGTTACTTCGCCAAATTATGAATGTAACCGAACCAAATACTCGTTATATGGTTGTCATATTTCTCAATTAATTACTCAACATGTCAAGATGTTAATTAGTGTGATGAATGGATAGCCAATTTTTTGACCCTAATGTGCAGGTACTGCACAAAATGGATATCAAATACAACGTCTTTTTATTTTTGTGGGTGTACTTTTTAATATTAGTGAGGCACATATTATGAACAAAGGCTCCAAAAAAATATCACTAATTACTGCGATAATAATTTTTTTGGCACATTATTAAGAAAAACCAATTTTTTTTATAGGGAGGGTGTATATAGAAATCTTTGTGATTATGAGGGTATATATAGCAAATAGCGCAAAAAGGGCTAAACACATTAACAGGCAGCATGTCAATATTTGGGGCCTTTCGGTGAACTTTGCTATATACCTCATATAAACCAAATATTTCTATATACACCTTCCACCATAAAAAAAATTCAAAATTTGAGCCCGCTATCGGCATGGGCCCTAGGCCGTCGCACCCCTGACCTACGCCTAGGGTTGGCCCTGTAGAGGAGCCGTTATTAACTGAACCTTTTTTGAGAAAAAATTTAAAACTGAACTTAACCCAAATCAAACCAAAAAACTGTGATTGACTCATTTCACTCCAAAATCCAAATCTCAAATCGCGAAAAGCTTGCTCTGCCCAGAACCACCATTTTCAAAGCGAAAAGCATATCGTTTATAATTTTCAATTGTTAGCATAATAAAAAGAGCGGAAAGACGGGCACATGAGTGCCTGTCTTTTTGATCATTGCCTTAAAAAAAAAGTTATTTTGGTCATCGAATATATTTTTAGATAGTAAAATTAGTCAACATATGTGTTTTTCATTGATTAATTTATGCCATAAAATCATTAACAAAGAGAAGTATTAAAAAAAAATTGACAGAAAGAGAAGTATCGAAAATATGTTTGCGAATTAAATACACTTTGCAACCCAAATATTATCCGAAACTTAAAACATAAACCAGCAAATCATCAATCGGAGGATTTACCATCGTAACCGGCGGCAACATAGTTTCTCCTATCTTCTAATTTATTTCCATCGGTGCTAGAAGCGCCCATACAATTCGTTGCCAATGAAAATGAAGAAGGGAACTTCTTCCCTAAAATCTTCTCCCGATGAGAAGGAAAAAACATATTCATATTTGCCCGATGAGTGTTGGGAACGTATCTTCAGATTCATCATCAACTACAATGATGAAAACAAAAATCGTCGCAACTTGAATTGTCTCTCCCTCGTCTCCAAGCAGTTCCTCTCCATCACTAATTGTCTTCTATTTTCTCTCAGTGTCAAGGTGGAAAAATATCATTTCCTCCCTCATCTCTTCAAAAGGTTCACCAAGCTCAACACCCTTGACCTCACACACTTCAACGATGACCACAACCTCGACATGCTTCTTCATCAAATTTCAAATTTCCCATTGAAACTCACATCCCTGAAACTCCCCGAGTCATGCAGATTTCCTGCAAAAGGGTTGCAAGATTTCTCCCAAAACATTACAACTTTAACCTCTCTCACTTGTTCCATCATTTTTCTCAGTAACAACAATCTTTCGCTCATTGCAGATTTTTTCCCTTTGCTCGAAGAGCTCAACCTCGATCACCCTTTGGTCATCAATAAGGCTAACTTCATTAATTCATTTAGCTGTATGTTATCCAAGTTACAATGTATACAATATTTGGAACTTTGTAGCACTTATTTTCTAAATGATCAACATGTTGTTGATTTCTCTTTGTTTCTTGGTAATATGGTGTCTATAAACCTTAATAAATGCTGGAGCCTAACAGAATCAGCCTTGTTTTCACTCATTCGAAATTGTCCTTCACTTAGTGAAGTTAAAATGGAAAGCACGGCTATTGGGAAAGATAGCGTAGGGCATTCAGATTCTTTAGTTGAGTTTTGTGTATACCCTCAATTAAAGTCTCTCTATTTGGGTTACAATTCATGTTTAAGTGATGAAATTATCATAATGTTTGCTTCCATTTTCCCCAATTTACAACTACTTGATTTGAAGGTTTGCCGTGAAATATCTGAAGGTATTTGTCAAGTTTTAAGGAAATGTTGTAAGCTTAAACATTTGAACTTAGCTTTCTGTTCAAGCGTGAAACTACATGGAATGAACTGTGCAGTTCCCAAGCTGGAGGTGTTGAACTTATCAAATACAAAGGTGGATAATGAAACACTTTATATGATCTCAAAGAATTGTTTTGGCCTTTTGCAATTACTACTTGATAATTGTAAAAGTGTCACGGAGAAGGGTGTGAAAAATGTGGTAGAAAATTGCACACAACTGAGAGAGATAAATTTGGCGGGGTTTCATTTTAGTCACAAGTATAGGAAACGCTTCTTGCGTAGTGGATACCACCTTTGCTAGTATTCTGAAATTGCTATGCCGAAGTTTGAACAATGTAAGTGCTTTTTGTTTAAATATTTACTTCTCTGAGAAATTTCTTTTTAAAATGTCATCTTGCAAATTTGCATTATAATTCCCTAAGTAATTGTGTAACATATTTAAATAATGTACAATGTATTACAAATAGTTGGCTGCAGTGTTGTTAAATGGCTACGCCAAGGTGGAATGACAGGGTTTTATACAACCATTCTAGACAATTTGTGAAGGAATGCAGAGTTGTTATGTTTTTACCCTGGACTATTGCTTCACCAATTTAATTAAGAAATAATAATTACTGGTAGCTATTATTCTACATTCTTACTGGTACCTGAAATACTTACATGTGTTTTGTTATTTTATTAGAAGGAATATGCCATTATAAATGAAATGTTCAGAGACGTATTTTCTGATAATATTTTTGTAAGTAATGAAAGTGTGAAAACTTGTTGCAATCTACTTCTGAAATCCTATAGTTACTTATTAGTGTATACCTCTGAAATCCTATAGTTACTTATTCAGTAGAATGTTCCACAAGAAACCACGGGCTTTTTGGTCGAAACAAGCAGCTTGTACATGAAGCAAAAGCAGCAAAAGAGGCCCTGGGAGGTGGCACGGCCGTGCCTGCTGGTGGCACTGGCCGTGCCAAGCTTCTGACTAGGGGAGAGTATATTTTTGTCTTCAATCTTCGTATTTTTCATCCGAATCAGCTCCTGATCCTCTTTCTTTTGCTCCAAGACTCAATCTATCAAATATTCGTTCCTGAAATATAATAATATGCAATTGAAGTAAAATAGTTCTAAAAGGAAATAATATTTAAATAAAATAAACTTAAATATTCTAAATAAAACGAAACCAAATATTATATAAAAACTACTAATTAATGACTCATCAGTCATGAAAACCCTAACCTAGCATAGTAGATCAAGACATTATTAAATGAGTCTCATAGTTTTTCTCATGTTTGATGGTTAAGATAATATTGAGAAGTTCCCCTCGTTACTTTTAAAAATTATCAAACGAGTCCCAATGAGGGTGATTCTATCTATAGATACTATTCTCTATTAGAACTCAACTTTTTCCTTCCCAATGAGGGTTCCTATTTAAGACGGTGTTAGATATCTGATACACCGACCATTTTGGATGCCCTTAACTCATATATTGATATTTTTAAGACTTAAGTGTACTTTTGCCCCTCTATCTTTCACAATGTTGCGATTTTAGTCCCCTAAGAAACAAAATGACAAATTTAGCCCCATTCTTTTAGCCCCTTTGTAATATTGGTCATTTTGTCCAATTTTGACCCTGTCAAAGTTTGGCTGGTGGGTCCCGTGTGTAATTACTGAATTAAAAATAATTAAAATAACCACATAATCATTTTCTAAATTAAATAAATGGAAAAAAATTAAAAAATTAAAAAGATAATTTCAATATTCCAAAACAAGATCTCAATCCAAGTAAATCACTCTTTTCACACAACTTTCCAACAGATCTGCAAGATAATGTCTTGCGTAATTCAAGTGAAGCTCTTTTCTCACAGAAGTTGAAATCAAATTCTTGACAATGGTCCGATCGAAATAATACACTTTGAATCTCAACTGCGGAAACGTTGTTTGAACCAATGCTTCTAGATCCGTATCTGTAACAAGAAAGTGAAAAAAAATTCTCTGGACAAGAAGCGTGGTAAATAATCAAATGCTCCTCCGCGATTGAACCGCGAAAATATTCAGTATCAAGAGTAATCGTTACATGAACCAAACTTGGATGACATGCTTTGACGAAAAAACAGTGATGTGTGAAAATAGAATCGGTAATCATGGTGAGGGAGATGATGAATAATTGAAGATCTAATGGCTAAAGTTGGGTAATGAGAAGAATGGAGGGAGGGGGAGATGATGATTACAATCTTTAGGGTGGAGAAAAACCGTGATAGCTTCATAATCCACAAGATTGTTTTTTCTTCTGAATCTTTTGTTACCATATTTTGGACATTCAAATTGAATTGAATGTTACGAGGAATATTTTGTTACCATATGGTTTAAAAATTTAATTATTTTTAATTCAGTAATTACACACGTGGCCTGCAACGTAAGCATTGATCGAGTTAAAATTGGACAACATGACTAATATTGCAAAAAGACTAATATATAGGGGACTACATTTTTCTTTTTGTTAGGGCGGCAAAAATACACTTAAGCTTATTTTTAAACTATATTTACTCTTTCCTTTTGTATCTTTTCATCATATTATGTTATTTGTTTCTTTTAAAAAAGTCTCATTTTCATCATATGATTGTCAATGAAGTGCAAAATTTGAGCATGTAACACCCTTAAAATAAATCAAGACAGAGGAATCGATAAAAGTGACAGAAAAAGAGAATAAAGAAAATCAGAAATAATAACAGTGAAGCCCTCCTTCAAGTTTCTCTGATATAGGATAGTTGTTGCCTGTTGGGTTATACATATATACATATATATAAGGATAGTTATTATTATTACTTTTCAGAGATGAATATTTTCGAGCCAGAATGTTTGGAATCTTTCATTGAATATTCATTATATGTATATGGTTTTAATTTTAGTTGTTTTTATCACTTTGCCATAATATGCCATTTTGTATGTTCTTTGGTTGGATTTGTTTGTTTGATACTAACAGTATAAACATACGTTTGTCATTTAATTTATGATGCAGTTTAAAAAAGCAGAGAAATTAGCTGGAGAACACTACAAGGGAGTAAGATGATATACATTCTATGGTCGTGTTATATATTCTGGCATTGCTAGGATTTACGTATTTGCAACCAAACCAAATACTCATTCTATGGTCGTCATACTTGTCAATTAAATCCTTAACTTGCCAAGTTGTTATGGTGATGAATGGATAGTCAATTTTTTTTATCCCATATACGATGACATATGAAGGTGTTGTGAGGGTGGGAATTAGATGCCCATCATGTTATTGGTTTAGGTGTCGACATTTGGAAGTACGAAGTTTCAATTGCAAATACATTTTCAGTTTTTAGTTAATTATGTGCTTTAGTCATGTGCATGATTGGCTTAGAAATAACTTGAAGTGTTGAATCATTCAACAAGTAGTTACTGGCTAATCGAACAAACAAATATGTCCTCTTTGCTGTCGAAATGAGATGGATGAAGAGGATATATTTGTAAAAAATTCTCAAGATGTATTCATGGACACTATAAAAGTGGTCCATCCTCAACATGCCCTAAGTTCAGCATTACCTAAAGTTATTTTCGACAATGATCTGTCACATGACAAATTGGTTGATCAATTTGTCAAAAATAAATTATACCATTGCCTATATTATTCAATTTTTTGACCTGTGTAGATGTACCAAAATATTTATACCTGGCTATTCGGATCAGATTGGGTAGTTGAATTGCTTGAACTGGGAACTGGACTTGTATTCAGTCCGAAAGACCCTTGAAACCAACGTGCAATTGAATCGGAAAAAGAACTGGAAGTTACTTATAGGTGTCTCCTTATAAGTGATCAAAGGTGTGTCTTATTCTCATTTTAATATATGCTGCTGATTGTTTGGTAATTGAACAGCTTTGATTGATGCAAATTAGCTGATGTAGTTTCAACTTAGGGAGTGTTGGTGTAGTGATTCTGACTTGCGTTTTTTTTTTTTTGGACTGTGTGATGTGTCAGTGCTGATTGAGATTCAATTTGTGGGTAATAATAATTGTTTTGATTGCAGATGAACTGAAAAACATATAATCTGAACAATATTATCTGAACATTATTACTTAGGTATGACAATATTATTTGATGATTTTGGGTTGATATTGAAAAGCCGTATGGAAATGATGTTCAGAGCACTCAAATTTCTCTTGGAAAAGATATAACATTCTGAGTTCATGACGTGATTTATAATGCCTTGCGTCAAACATGAATACATGACATAATGTATCGTTGTGAAAAGGACAATGTTCTTGCTCATGTCCACAGAGGGTGTGTGCAAGTGCGAATCTTGGATTTAGTTGAACTGCCTGTTGAGATTTTTTCAATGCAGTTTCATGATCCTTTTGCAGGCTGTAGCAATTTCACTTAGCACACCTGCCACGACATTTAAAAGAAATGATCAAAACACGAACTTAGGAAAATTCATATAGTTGCATTTGATTCATGACCAACATTTGAGACCAAAAGATCTGCCAAGATGGAACTAAACTTGTATTATAAAGATGTGTGGAGCCAGACCAACACAAACCACAGAAAAGTAATTTACCCTTGCCCCGCAAATTACCAAAATACCTTTAGTCGTTAGAATGACTAAAATACCCTTCTCGCCTAAATATTCACTAATCCCAAATCAAACCCACAAACAAGCAATTAAACACACATAATAATTAAATAAACAAATAAATAAATAATCCTAGCGAAAATCGGGATGTTAAAAAAACCCTAAAGGGCATTTTTGAGAAAAAATTGGTGCGATAAATGAATAAGGTGAAAAAAATAATAGCAAAAAAAAATCTGTAAATAATAAAAAAAATAAAAATATAATATGAATGTTGAATAAAAAAAGTGATCAAACTAAGCATGAAGGAATAGAAGGAATAAAAGCACACCTCACTGTAAATTATAGGAAACACAAGAATGAAAATTCACGCTAAACTCTCAAATCATCGTCAGAAGTCTAGAACACTGACTAAACATTGAACCTCTCGAATTGTAAGTTCACCATCCTCATCTGTCTTCTCACTGTTAACGATGAGGATTATACAGTTGTTACGACTCCGCAAAACCCTAACAAATGGTTGACGATGAAACATATTCATATTTACCTTATGACTGTTGGGAATGCATCATCGGATTCCTCATCAACAACGATGACGACGAAAACTTGAATTCCCTATCCCTCGTCTCTAAGCAGTTCCTCTCCATCACCAATCATCTTTGATTTTCACTCACTCTCAAAGAGGGATCAAGCCCTTTCCTCCCTCTTCTCTTCATAAGGTTCACCAACCTCACCTCCCTAGACCTCTCGCTCATCCACGACGATGACCTTGACGATCTTCTCCGTCAAATCTCAAATTTCCCATTGAAACTCAGATCGCTGAAACTCCCATATGGATGCTGCTTTCCCGCAGGTGGGTTGCAAACTTTCTCCCAAAATATTACAACTTTGACCTCTCTCACTTGTTACTGTACTTATTTTTGGGACAAAGATCTGTCACCCATTGTTGATTGTTTCCCTTTGCTAGAAGAACTCGACTTCCATCACCCTTTGGTCATTGATAGCATTGTACCTATCTTTGTCAATTTAATTCACTCTCTGTTATCCAAGTGTCCATGTATACAACGTTTGGAACTTAGTAGCACTGATTTTCTAAATGATCAACATGTTGTTGATTTCTCTTTGTTTCTTGGTAATTTGGTGTCTATAAACCTCAGTGGTTGTGATCATCTCACAGAAACAACCTTGTTTTCTCTCGTTGGAAACTGTCCTTCACTTAGTGAGATTAATATGGAAGACACATCTATTGGGAAAGAGAGTGTATGGCATTCTGGTGTATACCCTCAATTAAAGTCTCTCTATTTGGGCAGAAATTCAGAATTAAGTGATGAAATCCTCATAATGTTTGCTTCCATATTCCCCAATTTGCAACATCTTGATTTGCCATGGTGCGATCGTATATCTGAAGGTATTTGTCAAGTTTTAAGGAGATGTTGTAAGATTAGGCATTTGAACTTAACTGGATGTTCGAGAGTGAATATACTTGGAATAAATTTTGTAGTTTCCAGCTGGAGGTGTTGCACTTGTCAAATACAAATGTTGATGATGAAACACTATATGATCTCAAAGAATTGTTGTAGGCTTAAACATTTGAACTTAGCTTCCTGTTCAAAAGTGAAACAACATGGAATGGACTTTGCAGTTCCCGAGCTGGAGGTGTTGAACTTGTCATATACAGCGGTTGATAATGAAACACTTTATATGATCTCAAAGAATTGTTGTGGGCTTTTGCAATTATTACTTAAAAATTGTAATGGTGTCACAGAGAAGGGTGTGAAACATTTGGTAGAAAACTGCACACAATTGGGAGATATACATATGGCAGGATTTCATTTAAGTGACAAAAATAGGAAACTCTTCTCGCCTCGTGGATGGCATATTTGCTAGTATTTTGAAATTGCTATGCTGAAGTTTGAACACTGTAAGTTCATTTTGTTTCAACATTTACTTCTCTGAGAAATTTCCTTTTTAAAATGCATCTTACGTACAAATTTGAATTATAATTGCTCAAGTAATAGTGCAACATGTTTATATAATGTACAATGCAATACAAGTAGCTGGCTGCAGCGTTGTTGAAAGGCTACGCCATATGGTAGGATGACAGATTTTTTTACAACCATTGCAGTCAATTTATGAAGGAATGCTGATGACCACAATTCAGCTGTCAAGCTTAATTTAAATTTTGATTTAACTTGAAAGCTAATATGAAGTAAATAAGGCATATAGCTTATGAATTGATTAATGATATAGTGTTTTTCTTCTGATAAATTGGCAATTTTAGTAAAGTTATTGTCTTGATTTTGTTTCTTCTGATACTATTCTACTATATACATATGATCTTTCGGATGTGTCATTCCTGCGTCTTTTTAAATGAGATAAGAATCTAATGCTGATGTTAATAATCAAAAAGCAAGAATGTTTGTAATCTTTCATTGAATATTCATGATATGAATATAATTTTGGCTTAATTGATCTGCCGGTCCCTTAACTTATTTCTTTTATTCAATTTGGTCCCATAAGTCTTAACTTTCTCAAACACGTCCCTTAACTTATTTCTTTTATTCGATTTGGTCCAATTTTGATAATTTTAATCCCCTAGAAAAAGAGACCGTTGGATTACGGAGGTCTATCAGATTTTATTGTGTATCACCAACACCTAATTTATTTACTTTCTTCTTCCCTCATCTTCCTCTACATTCATCCTTCATCAATATTCATCAATAAAACCCAAGGAAAAAAATTTAAACCTACTATTTAATCACTACACCACCATCATTGTCATCTTCATCTATCATCATCAACACGGCCTCCAATCACTCCACCATAATCATCCCAAAATCAAAAGAAGAAAAATCCATTCTTTTCAAAACAATAAAAAACTTGTCACAGGTTCAAAAAATCAAACACAAAAAATTAAATCATCATCATTTCGTTATACACAGTGGAGTATGCAAGAATCAACAATTACAGAAAACAATCTTTTAACAGTGATTGAATTGAATCAATAAAGTGTTAAAAAAAAAAAAAAACAAGATAACTCTCAAATTGATACTATCCATTTTCTATTTCTATTCTTCAATGCAATCTGTGCAACAGGAGAACAAGTCCTAAACTTCTCAACCCAAAATTTCACATCCTCTTTTCCCAATCTGAAACTCGTCATCAAAACAACCACAAAGAAAAACCCTAAAAACCAATCCTTTATGGCTTTATTTCTCAACAATGAAATCGAAGAAACCCCACCGACAACAATTTCTTTGGCGAAGAGGGAGATGAGATCAAGGATGGAGTCTCTCTAATTTGCTGCTATTCCAGAGAGATGAAAGAGAATTTTGTTGTCTCTCTAATCAGAAGCCAATGTTCATTCAAATTGCTTCGGGCGATGATTTTGCCGACGAGGGAATCAAAGGGTTCTGGCAAGATCTTGAGATTGAATTCGATTTGGAATTGTTGAATCTGATAGACTGGAATTGCGGAGATTGGAATTGTAGGAGTGTGATTTAGAATTGAATTTGGATTTTATTTTATTTTATTTCATGATGATGATTGAAGGATGAATGAAGATGAAGATGATGGACGATGAAATTTGGTGTTGGTGATACACTATAAAATTTGATAGACCTCCGTAATCCAACGGTCTCTTTTTTTAGGGGATTAAAATTATCAAAATTGGACCAAATTGAATAAAAGAAATAAGTTAAGGGACGTGTTCGAGAAAGTTAAGAGACTTATGGGATCAAATTGAATAAAAGAAATAAGTTAAGGGGATCGGCAGATCAATTAACCCTATAATTTTAGTTTCATTTGTTTTTACCGCTTGGAACTTCGAAGTAATGTTAAAATGACATCCCTGCACACAACTAGTAAGTACCATAATATGCCATTTGTATGTTCGTTGTGCATGTTTTATCATGTTATATGTCTGTCACCTTTTTATGACTATTTTGTTATTCCAACTTATGAATAAACTCATAGAATATCTCCTACACCTCTATTTTTATATGTGAGTGAATGTTAACTTCGCCAAATTATGAATGTAACCGAACCAAATACTCGTTATATGGGGAGAATCTTCACCCGTTATATGGTTGTCATATTTCTCAATGGAGAGAATCTTCACCCGTTATATGGTTGTCATATTTCTCAATTAATTACTCAACATGTCAAGATGTTAATTAGTGTGATGAATGGATAGCCAATTTTTTGACCCTAATGTGCAGGTACTGCACAGAATGGATATCAAATACAACGTCTTTTTATTTTTGTGGCGATAATTTTTAATATTAGTCAGGCACATTATTATGAACAAAGGGTCCAAAAAAATATCACTAATTTCTGCGATAATAATTTTTTTGACACATTATTAAGAAAAACCAATTTTTTTTTATAGGGAGGGTGTATATAGAAATCTTTGTAATAATGAGGGTATATATAGCAAATAGCGCAAAAAGGGCTAAACACATTAACAGGCAGCATGTCAATATTTGAGGCCTTTCGGTGAACTTAGCTATATATATCTCATATAAACCAAATATTTCTATATACACCTTCCACCATAAAAAAAAATTCAAAATTTGAGCCCGCTATCGGCATGGGCCCTAGGCCGTCGCACCCCCGACCTACGCCTAGGGCTGGCCCTGTAGAGGAGCCGTTATTAACTGAACCTTTTTTGAGAAAAAAATTCAAAACTGAACTTAACCCAAATCAAACCAAAAAACTGTGATTGACTCATTTCACTCCAAAATCCAAATCTCAAGTCGCGAAAAGCTTGCTCTGCCCAGAACCACCATTTTCAAAGCGAAAAGCACATCGTTTATTATTTTCAATTGTTAGCGTAATAAAAAAAAAGGGAAAGACGGGCACATGAGTGCCTGCCTTTTTGCTAGTACAAATAATGTCCTTTATTATTAGTAACTTTATTTGGTCATTGCCTTTAAAAAAAAAGTTATTTTGGTCATCGAATATATTCTTAGATAGTAAAATTAGTCAACATATGTGTTTTTCGTTGATTAATTTATGCCATAAAATCATTAATAAAGAGAAGTATTAAAAAAAATGACACAGAGAAGTATCGAAAATATGTTTGCGAATTAAATACACTTTGCAACCCTAATATGATCCGAAACTTAAAACATAAACCAGCAAATCATCAATCGGAGGATTTACCATCGTAACCGGCGGCAACATAGTTTCTCCTATCTTCTAATTTATTTCCATCGGTGCTAGAAGCGCCCGTACAATTCGTTGCCAATGAAAATGAAGAAGGGAACTTCTTCCCTAAAATCTTCTCCCGATGAGAAGGAAAAAACATATTCATATTTGCCCGATGAGTGTTGGGAACGTATCTTCAGATTCATCATCAACTACAATGATGAAAACAAAAATCGTCGCAACTTGAATTGTCTCTCCCTCGTCTCCAAGCAGTTCCTCTCCATCACTAATTGTCTTCTATTTTCTCTCAGTGTCAAGGTGGAAAAATATCATTTCCTCCCTCATCTCTTCAAAAGGTTCACCAAGCTCAACACCCTTGACCTCACACACTTCAACGATGACCACAACCTCGACATGCTTCTTCATCAAATTTCAAATTTCCCATTGAAACTCACATCCCTGAAACTCCCCAAGTCATGCAGATTTCCTGCAAAAGGGTTGCAAGATTTCTCCCAAAACATTACAACTTTAACCTCTCTCACTTGTTCCATCATTTTTCTCAGTAACAACAATATTTCGCTCATTGCAGATTGTTTCCCTTTGCTCAAAGAGCTCAACCTAGATCACCCTTTGGTCATCAATAAGGCTAACTTCATTAATTCATTTAGCTGTATGTTATCCAAGTTACAATGTATACAACATTTGGAACTTTGTAGCACTTATTTTCTAAATAATCAACATGTTGTTGATTTCTCTTTGTTTCTTGGTAATATGGTGTCTATAAACCTTAATAAATGCTGGAGCCTAACAGAATCAGCCTTGTTTTCACTCATTAGAAATTGTCCTTCACTTAGTGAAGTTAAAATGGAAAGCACGGCTATTGGGAAAGATAGCGTAGGGCTTTCAGATTCTTTAGTTGAGTTTTGTGTATACCCTCAATTAAAGTCTCTCTATTTGGGTTACAATTTATGTTTAAGTGATGAAATTATCATAATGTTTGCTTCCATTTTCCCCAATTTACAACTACTTGATTTGAAGGTTTGCCGCGAAATATCTGAAGGTATTTGTCAAGTTTTAAGGAAATGTTGTAAGCTTAAACATTTGAACTTAGCTTTCTGTTCAAACGTGAAACTACATGGAATGAACTTTGCAGTTCCCAAGCTGGAGGTGTTGAACTTATCAAATACAAAGGTGAATAATGAAACACTTTATATGATCTCAAAGAATTGTTTTGGCCTTTTGCAATTACTACTTGATAATTGTAAAAGTGTCACGGAGAAGGGTGTGAAAAATGTGGTAGAAAATTGCACACAACTGAGAGAGATAAATTTGGCGGGGTTTCATTTTAGTCACAAGTATAGGAAACGCTTCTTGCGTAGTGGATACCACCTTTGCTAGTATTCTGAAATTGCTATGCCGAAGTTTGAACAATGTAAGTGCTTTTTGTTTAAATATTTACTTCTCTGAGAAATTTCTTTTTAAAATCTCATCTTGCAAATTTGCATTATAATTCCCTAAGTAATTGTGTAACATATTTAAATAATGTACAATGTATTACAAATAGTTGGCTGCAGTGTTGTTAAATGGCTACGCCAAGGTGGAATGACAGGGTTTTATACAACCATTCTAGACAATTTGTGAAGGAATGCAGAGTTGTTATGTTTTTACCCTGGACTATTGCTTCACCAATTTAATTAAGAAATAATAATTACTGGTACCTATTATTCTACATTCTTACTGGTACCTGAAATACTTACATGTGTTTTGTTATTTTATTAGAAGGAATATGCCATTATAAATGAAATGTTCAGAGACGTATTTTCTGATAATATTTTTGTAAGTAATGAAAGTGTGAAAACTTGTTGCAATCTACTTCTGAAATCCTATAGTTACTTATTAGTGTATACCTCTGAAATCCTGAAGTAATAGTACTGGTTGTTTTAATTTGTTAATGTTTTTCTGATGAATATGTCGATGATATGTACCATTCACGTTAGTGTTTTTTTCCCCTGATAAATTGGCAATTTTATTGAAATCTCTACATGTTAGTAAAGTTATTGTCTTGATATGTTTTTTTTTTTTAAATGAGATAAGAATCTAATGATGATGTTAATAATCAAAAAGCAAGAATGTTTGATGTCAGAACATATTCACGATGAAAATTTGAGAGCCAGAATGTTTTTAATTTTTCATTGTATATTCATGATATGTATATAGTTTGGAACTTTTGTAGGTAATGCTAAAATGACATCCCTGCACACAACTAGAAAGTAACACAATATGCCATTTGTACGTTCTTTGTTCATCTACATGCTTAAATGCATCTATTTTGTTAAATGTTTGTTTGAAACTAAATTAATAGTATAAACATAAGTTTGTCTTTTATGATGCAGTTTTATTAGATGTTAAAAATCTGAGAAGTTTGTTGGAGAACTCCCCATGGGAGTAAGGAGACATACATTGTTGGAGTAGATTTGCAGAAGAGATTAGAGACTCATCCAAGAACTGTTATTGATTTTAATTTGTTCGAAATGTGAAACTATCAAAGTCAGTATTATTTAGATTTTTGGCTCTTTCGAGTTAGAATAAAAGAAAGAAGTTTTATCTGTTTAAAAGAATAGCCCTAGTCTTGCGTTAAACAATGCAAAAATTGCCTCAGTCTTGCATTATAATTGTTTCAGTCTTCTATGACCGATACTGATTTGTTGAGTTATAGTACTTTGGTGTGCATGTTTTATCATGAGAGTAATTACATTATGCAGCTTAATTATTTATGTCCATAATTTCTACAATTGATAGTGTTATATGTCTGTCACCTTAATTATGCTACTGTTAGCCTATTGTAACACTCTATGCGATCTCAAAGAATTGTTGTGGGCTTTTGCACCTATTTTGAACTTTGTGATAATGTCACAGAAATGGGCATTACTAGTATTTCGAAAGTGTTGTGCTGAAAGTTCGAACTCTGTAAGTTTCTTAATTTTCTAAGAAATTACTTTTTCAACATGTCAACATACAAATGAGCATTTACTCATTAGTCTATGCATGATAATTCTCTAAGTAATAGTTTAATATTTTTATATAGTGTAAAGTGTAATGTTAAAAGTGCTAAATGATGGATTTTTAACAATAGCCATAGGAAATTTGTGAAGGAATGTCGGTGACCACCATTATGGCGCCATAGGCCACAATGGCGTGTATATGTGGCGTCAGTAGTAAAGGAAAAAAAAACACTGTGATCTGCTACATATTTTTTAGTGAGCTGCTTTCAAGTTTTGTTTGTTTTGATGTCAGTTTAGTGAGCCTTTCCTGGTCTTTTTCATCAACGTGCGATTCTATCTTGGTGTAGTGATGTAGTTTTAAATCAATAGGGTTGTTGTTTGGTGCTGCTTGGTAGTTTCGAAAGAGGCCTTTATAAGTATATAGGTGTTTATCCATAGAAAAACTTATATCAGGGATCTTCTAAAAATGTCGACGTATACATTTTCAAGACCAAATACATTTTCTTACATATGATTTACGAAAATTTTATTTAGACTGAATCGTAGAACACTAAACCAACGTGACTAACATAGGGCTGTTTAAACTAAAAATACTATGTTTGTGAATGCTACCATAATGGATTCAAATAGTTCGAGAGATATCTATATATTACTGTAAATGGTGCCATGTCATATAAATTGGATTATGATTCTAGAAACTTGAGAAGTAGTTCTCCGGCCACCATAACTAACTTCTCCGGCCACCATAACTATCTTCTCCGGTGGCGCTCTATCTCAATTGTGCATCATTCTTCTCCGTTTTTGTTGCGTTCTTCATCGATTTTTCTTCTCATTCAAGATCTACCCATGGTATTCGCGATTGTTCGAGTTTGATGTCGTAGCTCCGACGATGATTTCTCTCTCATTTTGATCAGTTATCCTCTGTTTCTTCTTCGTCTTCTCTGGTTTCTTGTGGACGCTGGTCTTCTCCAAGCTGTTTTCTGTTTTGGCTATCGGTTTGCGTGGTGGTTGTGTCTTCCGGCAAGAATAGTTGGCTGCAGTATTGTTATGTAGTTACGCCACTGCGGAATGACAGTTTTTTAACAACCATTGTAGTCAATTTGTGAAGGAATGCTGATGCCCGCCATGGTGGCGCCATAAATCGCAATTCAGCAGTCAAACTTAATTTATGTTTAGATTTAAGTTGCTAGCTAATATGAAGTAAATAAGGCATATAGCTTATGAATTGAATAATCATAAGTGTTTGATAATATGTGTACTTACGATTTGTATGGCTTTGAGAAAAATCATTACATAGTTGGTAAGATCCCTATATTTTGAAGTAAACAAGGTATATTATCATTTCATAGACAAATTTTTGTGTGTGATAATATGTTTGGGATTGTCATAACTTATTTTAGCATCAATTACTGTGAATTCTATGAATTTCTTTAATTACTTATGCATGTTTCCCGTAATCACAATATATTATTACGTTTTGTAAATTGGCAGTTTTATTATATTTTGTTGATGTTTTTCTGGTGAATATGTCCATGATATATATGTGCCATTAATTACATGTTAATAAAGTTATCATCTTGATTTTGTTTCTGTGAAAAATACTATTCTGCTTTATATGTATGATCTTACGTATGAGTCATTCCTGCCTCTTTTTCATGATGTTAATACTCTTAGTTAAGACACAAAAAGCAAAGAATGTTTGATGTCAGATCATATTCATGATGAATGTTTTAGAGCCAGAATGTTTTTAATCTTTCATTGAACATTCATGATATGTACGTAGTTTTAGTTTCATTTGTTTTTACCTCTTGGAACTTGGAAGTAACGTTAAAATGGCATCCCTGCACACAACTAGAAAGCACCATAGTATGCCATTTCTATGTTCATTGGTCATCTACGTGCTTAAATATATCTATTTTTGGATTTGTTTGTTTGATACTAACAGTATAAACATATGTTTGTCATTTATATATGATGCAGTTTAAGGGAGTAAGATGACATACATCGTTGAAGTAGATATGCAGAAGAGATTCTAGACTCGTCCAAGAAATGTAGTAGAGTTTTGTTTGGGATATGAAACTATCAAAGTCAAAATTATTTGGTTTTTAGCTCTTTGTGTTTGGAAAAAAGATCTTCTACCTAGTAGGCATGTTTGCATATGAAAATCTTGGATTCGGTTCAACTGCCACAATATTCACCAGAACTAACAAACAAGTATAAATGATTAGTTTGAAAAGAACAGATCAGAAATACAACCAAATTGAATAGAAGAAAAAATGTTAAGGCATTCAACACTAAATCTGAAGAGGGATTCACATGAAAAGCAATGAAAAGATGAAGTTTTAAGCTATCAACGGAAGTAACTTGAATTGGAAAAGTCTTTTCATGTGTACCTACAAAGATTGAAGAACTAACCAATCAGTGGAAATCGGTTCCTGTGCAACGTAGCATAGCTTAGCCTCATAGAAGAGCTAACAGATACATGTCCACACACATAAAGGACTGTTGATTATATATCCATTCCTTCCAAACTATACGGTTCAATTTGACAAGCAAGACTAAAGGCCTGATATGCGTCGAAACATATAGAATGCCATATCTCACGAATATAATGCAGAGCTCTCCATAATGGTTAATAGAAATGATATCCGGATTTTCTCAACAAATATTTAATTCATATGTTTCTTTAGTCAATAGATTAAAACTAAGACAATTGCTCAAATTTGAGTTAAAAAAGCATCACAATCACAAGCTTGAATTTCTCAAATTGTTTTTGCATGATGACTTGTCTGCAAGCACATATTATACAAGCTAAGAATTGTACTTTGTAATATTTGTAAAAGTTTTAAGTTCTACTGCCTTTCTATTGTACATACACTTGTAATGTATGATATTAGTTAAAAATCAAAATAATGAGTACACACTTATTGTAGCAGCCCTGATTTTGACATATTCTTTATTATGATTACAGTTTATGGCATGCCACAACAGATTCAAAATATTTGCATGCTTAAAGTTAAATGGATACCAAGCAACTCATCAATACTTTCTAAAAATAAGCAAGCCCATTAACCCAACAAAATAATAAAAAATTACTTATATAGTATTCTGTACCCTTACTTCTTCTCATCCGAAACCCTTGAAAAATAAACGCTCAAGCCATTACGGAAACCCAATGAAGAAGAAGATAACTTCTTCTCTCAAATCTTCTTCACAAGAGATGGTTGAAGAAGAAACATATTTATATTTAGCTGACGATTGTTGGGAATCTATTTTTAAATTCATCGTTAACAACGACGGTAGCTGTTTGAGTTCTCTTTCCCTTGTCTCCAAACAGTTCCTCTCCATAACCAATTTTCTCCTACTCTCACTCACCGTCTATCCGTCAACAGTCCCTTTCCTCAAACGCCTACCGCATTCAGGTCGACAGCATTCTTCCTTTAATCTCTCGTTTCCCACTGAAGAAACTCACATCCCTTGCGCGAGCTTTTTCCCAAAATATTACAACTTTGACCTCTCTCACTTGTTCTTGTATTTGGCTTGATAACAACAATCTCTTACTCATTTCCGATTGTTTTCCTTTGTTGAAACAACTCAACCTCAATAACCTTTCATCCATCAAAAATCCCACTAACTTCACTAGTGCAATTTGCTCTCTATTATCTAAGTGTCGATGTATACAACATTTGGATCTTGATAAGACAACTTTTCTGACTGATCAACATGTTGCTGAGTTTTCTTTGTTTCTTGCTGATTTGGTGTCTATAAACCTAAGTGAATGTTTGCATCTCACAGAATCAGCCCTGTTTTCACTCATTAGAAATTGTCCTTCACTTGGTGAGATCAAAATGGAAAGCACCTCTATTGGGAAAGAGAGTGTAGGGTATTTGCAGTTTGGTGTATACCCTCAATTGAAATCTCTCTACTTGGGTAGAAATCGATTGTTAAGTGATGAAAGAATCATATTGTTCGCCTCTACTTTCCCCAACTTGCAGCTGCTTGATTTGTATTGCCGCATGCACATCAATAGTGATGAAGGTATTTGTCAAGTTTTAAGGAGGTGTTGTCTGTTAAGGCATTTGAACTTAGATGGATGTTTAAGACTGAAGCGACTTGGAATAAACTCTGTAGTTCCCAAACTAGAAGTGTTGAACTTTACAGACACAATGGTTGATGATGAAACACATGAATAATCTCAAAGAATTGTTGTGGGCTTTTGCAACTATTCGTAGAATATTGTGCTAATGTCACCGAGAATGGAATGAAACACGTGGTAGAAAACTGCAAACAACTTAGAGAGATTAATTTGGGGGATATCCATGTAAGTGACGAAAATAGGAAACTTTTCTCACGTCGTGGAATACAGTTAGTGCAATATTAGCATATGTTTGATTTTGAATAGCATTTCTTTTGATTGGTTCTATGACTTCTATTTGGTGTTTTAGTTTAGTGGTAGTTTATTTCATTACCTACATTACTTGATTGCTAGTGATTGACTTAATGGCCTTTAAAGGAAAAGTAAAATGCCAAGTATTTTTCGATTGGAATTTTAATTATGATATTTTTCCATTTTAGTTACTTGGTATCATTAAAGAGGCTGTTATATTGAGCAATGTTTTGAGCTTTTAAGTATTACTTTGGGGTCGTGCTCCGGTCCGATTCACCTTTTCGGTCGGACGAAACGACCCAATATATTGCTGCCACGTGGTTTTGTTTTTAGTGGGTAGAAAAATGTGTTTCGGCCCTTTTACAAAAACACCCTTAATGAAATGTGTTACGTTTTACCAATATGCCCCTGCCCCCTTTCACCGTCTTCTTCTATACTCTTCTTCCATTCTCTCTTAGCTTGTTTCTTTCTTCGACTGTTCACGTGTTTCAGATCATGGAAAATCTTGGAGCTTGTTCGTCGTTCTTCAAGGTACAATATCGTCTTTCTTTCTCCCTTAATGTAATAATTTGGTATTGTACCGTTTCGTACTTCGTACTCATTTATAATATATGGTGTGATCATAGAAAGTTAGAGACTTAGAGTTGTTCGTCGAGAAAGTATTGTACTATTTTACTAATTTAAAATACTTGCAACATTGTCCTACTCAGAAATTCCTAAAGCAGGGCATAGCATAGCCACTATTGTAAAACATGCAGACTTACATTGAACGATCACTAACGATTCAATTTAGTCCTTAAACTATTTTAATCAACTATCATTACTCTCTTAAATTTGGTGTTTTAGGTTTATCTATTAGTATAAGGACTAAATTGACAGTTTATTTTGCAAAATTATCGAACCAATAAGGGTGCGTTTGTTTTGGATTTTTTTTGAAAAAAAAAATCTATTCTTTTATAAAAAGTACAAGTACAACAAAAAGTTGATGGACCACGCTCGTTTGTTGTACTAGTCAGCATGATTGACTACAACAACAACAACAAACGAGCCAGTCCAAATTAACATATTTTTTCCTTGACTGGTCAGCATGATTGACCACGTTTTTTCCCTCAATCATCAATAAACCTTTTCCTTTATGTTGATCCGAATAGAGGCTATTGAAGGTTTATTCCAAATTCCAAAATATCAGTAAAGGCCTGTTATTTTTTGAAGTCACCGAATCAGGGACGGACCTGACCACGACATGGTGTGACAAGTGCCACACCAGCACAGGTTCAATTTTTACTCATATATTAATATAGACACAGGGGAATATTTTTACTCTTTTGTAATTTAGACATGTGTCTATATTTTTACTGACATATTAATAAGAGACACGTGTTTATTATGGAAACCCAATGAAGAAGAAGATAACTTCTTCTCTCAAATCTTCTTCACAGGAGATGGTTGAAGAAGAAACATATTTATATTTACCTGACGATTGTTGGGAATCTATTTTTAAATTCATCGTTAACAACGACGGTAGCTGTTTGAATTCTCTTTCCCTTGTCTCCAAACAGTTCCTCTCCATAACCAATTTTCTCCTACTCTCACTCACCGTCTATCCGTCAACAGTCCCTTTCCTTAAACGCCTACCGCATTCAGGTCGACAACATTCTTCGTTTAATCTCTCGTTTCCCACTGAAGAAACTCACATCCCTCGCTTTCACCAGCAATCGCACCTTTCCCACAAAAGGGTTGCGAGCTTTTTCCCAAAATATTACAACTTTGACCTCTCTCATTTGTTCCTGTATTTGGCTTGATAACAACAAATTCTTACTCATTGCCGATTGTTTTCCTTTGTTGAAACAACTCAACCTCAATAACCTTTCATCGATCAAAAATCCCACTAACTTCACTAGTGCAATTTGCTCTCTATTATCTAAGTGTCGATGTATACAACATTTGGATCTTGATAAGACAACTTTTCTGACTGATCAACATGTTGCTGAGTTTTCTTTGTTTCTTGCTGATTTGGTGTCTATAAACCTAAGTGAATGTTTGCATCTCACAGAATCAGCCCTGTTTTCACTCATTAGAAATTGTCCTTCACTTGGTGAGATCAAAATGGAAAGCACCTCTATTGGGAAAGAGAGTGTAGGGTATTTGCAGTTTGGTGTATACCCTCAATTGAAATCTCTCTACTTGGGTAGAAATCGATTGTTATGTGATGAAAGAATCATATTGTTCGCCTCTACTTTCCCCAACTTGCAGCTGCTTGATTTGTATTGATGCATGCACATCAATAGTGATGAAGGTATTTGTCAAGTTTTAAGGAGATGCTGTCTGTTAAGGCATTTGAACTTAGATGGATGTTTAAGACTGAAGCGACTTGGAATAAACTCTGTAGTTCCCAAACTAGAAGTGTTGAACTTGACAGACACAATGGTTGATGATGAAACACATGTATAATCTCAAAGAATTGTTGTGGGCTTTTGCAACTATTCGTAGAATATTGTGCTAATGTCACCGAGAATGGAATGAAACACGTGGTAGAAAACTGCAAACAACTTAGAGAGATTAATTTGGGGGATATCCATGTAAGTGACGAAAATAGGAAACTTTTCTCACGTCGTGGAATACAGTTAGTGCAATATTAGCATATGTTTGATTTTGAATAGCATTTCTTTTGATTGGTTCTATGACTTCTATTTGGTGTTTTAGTTTAGTGGTAGTTTATTTCATTACCTACATTACTTGATTGCTAGTGATTGACTTAATGGCCTTTAAAGGAAAAGTAAAATGCCAAGTATTTTTCGATTGGAATTTTAATTATGATATTTTTCCATTTTAGTTACTTGGTATCATTAAAGAGGCTGTTATATTGAGCAATGTTTTGAGCTTTTAAGTATTACTTTGGGGTCGTGCTCCGGTCCGATTCACCTTTTCGGTCGGACGAAACGACCCAATATATTGCTGCCACGTGGTTTTGTTTTTAGTGGGTAGAAAAATGTGTTTCGGCCCTTTTACAAAAACACCCTTAATGAAATGTGTTACGTTTTACCAATATGCCCCTGCCCCCTTTCACCGTCTTCTTCTATACTCTTCTTCCATTCTCTCTTAGCTTGTTTCTTTCTTCGACTGTTCACGTGTTTCAGATCTTGGAAAATCTTGGAGCTTGTTCGTCGTTCTTCAAGGTACAATATCGTCTTTCTTTCTCCCTTAAGGTAATAATTTGGTATTGTACCGTTTCGTACTTCGTACTCATTTATAATATATGGTGTGATCATAGAAAGTTAGAGACTTAGAGTTGTTCGTCGAGAAAGTATTGTACTATTTTACTAATTTAAAATACTTGCAACATTGTCCTACTCAGAAATTCCTAAAGCAGGGCATAGCATAGCCACTATTGTAAAACATGCAGACTTACATTGAACGATCACTAACGATTCAATTTAGTCCTTAAACTATTTTAATCAACTATCATTACTCTCTTAAATTTGGTGTTTTAGGTTTATCTATTAGTATAAGGACTAAATTGACAGTTTATTTTGCAAAATTATCGAACCAATAAGGGTGCGTTTGTTTTGGATTTTTTTTGAAAAAAAAAATCTATTCTTTTATAAAAAGTACAAGTACAACAAAAAGTTGATGGACCACGCTCGTTTGTTGTACTGGTCAGCATGATTGACTACAACAACAACAACAAACGAGCCAGTCCAAATTAACATATTTTTTCCTTGACTGGTCAGCATGATTGACCACGTTTTTTCCCTCAATCATCAATAAACCTCTTCCTTTATGTTGATCCTAATAGAGGCTATTGAAGGTTTATTCCAAATTCCAAAATATCAGTAAAGGCCTGTTATTTTTTGAAGTCACCGAATCAGGGACGGACCTGACCACGACATGGTGTGACAAGTGCCACACCAGCACAGGTTCAATTTTTACTCATATATTAATATAGACACAGGGGAATATTTTTACTCTTTTGTAATTTAGACATGTGTCTATATTTTTACTGACATATTAATAAGAGACACGTGTTTATGTTGGTCTACATAAGGAGGAAAATAATATGGTTGATGCTGAAGATTATGAAATTTTTGGAGGCAGACTTTTTTCATAGTTTTCGATCAGTTATGTTGGTGTACACAAGGAAGAAGATAATACGGTAGAAACATCTATAGTACGGTTACATTCTTTTGATTTCACTTCTAAAGTACGGTTACATCTCTATCAGGTGAATATGTTCCTACTCGTTTGGGTCATTTTTTCATAAAATATGTCATTATCCTTCATATTTATATGTTAAGGATTCTGAGACAACACAGGGGAATTTGAAAAGTGGGCTATTTTGTGGGGGTACGAATTGATATATAAATAATTGTGACACTGTTTCCTTCTTTGATGGGGTTGTTACTAATTAACATGAATATCTTTTGATTTGTAAATAAGATGTTGACTGTGATCATTCTTTCGTTCTAAAATATGATAGAGGAATCGAAACCATATTTGAGTTTCAATACAAGGTTGCAAATGCATGTGTTAGATAATCCCTTCTGTTGTGGGAAAAGTGGTGTTTTTTTAATTTGATTTGATTCAATTTTGTAATAAGTGGGATTTGTAGGTATGTTCATATTTTGATTGGGCGGAAGGACTTGTCGGAAAAAACAGACTAGGCCATTCTCAACACGTTGATGATGTTTCCAATAAAGTTTTGTTGGACTAGCAAGGTGAACTAGCAATGAAAAGTTATGAATATTGCGTCCTATAAGCGTCGGAGGAGGAGTCAAAAAAACTAGCAAGGATGTAAATGAAGCTGATGTTAGGGTTGTGGCGGTTGTATTCTTGTGCTTGTGATGTTAATATAAAGCATATATTTCTGGTTTACTGCTCCCTCGCCTTGTGCTCCATATTAATTTGCAAAATCTGTGGCTAACACTGTTGCAATCTCTGGCATATATTTCTGGTTTACTGCCCCCTCGTGTTTTTTACTTGTGAAAATTGCGTTCTAGAAGCGTTGTTGGAGTCGAAAAAACTATCAAGGATTCCATCCTCAAATGTAAGAAAAAAAAAACTCATTTTCTTTGTCCCAAAGTGTAAGCAAAAAAGACAAATTCTTATCCTATTTAAGACCCGTTTGTTTTGGATTTTTCTTTGTATTTCTAAAAATGGATTTTTTTTGAAATTTACTCAAATAGTAAAAGTTATTTCAAACTCATTTGACATGAGTTAAAAAAAAATTGGCATTCACTAACTTAAATATTTATTGTTCGAGATTTTACATTGTAAAAATCACAAATTTTCCCAAAATGACATCTTTCAAAAATGATTGTTATGAAAAGCTATTTCAAAAGATATTTCTATTATTAAAAAAGTTTCCAAAAATATAATCAATTGCTACTTGCATGTACACCATTACACAATACACACCAAATAATGTGCATCGTCATTTCCAATAAAAACTTGTATGTGTAGAAAAGTACTTTAATTAAAATTTAATAAAAGTAGATAAAATATGTGAGTAAGAATACCTATGCTGAGCAGAATCTTCAGTATGTAGATCATGTTCAATGTGTAGACACAACATTTACTATTGTGTATGGTATGAAAAGTGGAAGGAAAACGTTTATTGAACATCTAATGACTAATTCTATTCCACACCTTAGAGAGAGATTGAGAGAGAGAGAGAGAGAGAGAGAGAGAGATATGGATGGAAATAAAAGAGATATGAGTGAATAATGTGATGGATAGGTGATGGAAAGAGATAGAGGAAGTATGAGTATAGATTTTTTAAGACTTGTTCAAAACTATTTAACGTAACAAGCTACTAAAAGATAAAACTCTCGAAAAAAAATCCAAACCATTCTTTATTTATTTATAATCAAATTTTATTAAATTATAGTTTAATACTTTTGCTCTATATTAGGCATGTTTAAAGCAGACATGGCTATATTGTATGGGGCTTCCAATTATGCTTGTCCATGGCCAGCCATAGATTCATTCCTCGGACGGGTTAGATCGGCTGCCCCTTGTCGCCATCAGGAGGTTGAAAAGAAGCTTAAAATCCTTTCTCGATTAGGATTATTTTTCTTTGTGTAGCTCCGCTTCGGCGGCTCCTCTTGTAATTGATTTGAATGTTTGAATGAAAATAAGCTTAAGAGCGTTTTTCTTTCCTTTGTTGTTGTTGTTTTTGTTCCGCCCAGGCTTCTCCCTTCTCTTTGTGTTTGCGCATTTTTATTTCATGCCACATTTTGTGTTAGACGTATTTTTATTCCATGCTACGTTGGGCAGGATTGCCCGAGCGTTCCTCATTTCGTCCAAAATTACAAAATATGTGTCGAAATCAGTTTCTAACCTATTTCCAGTTCGACACACCAAAAAGGCTTTGTGGCCTTGAACAAAATCAAAATCTCCCCTGAGAAACGGAAGTGAGTTAGAAACCATAAAATCTCGACATCGAAACGGCAGAGAAGGCAAATTTCAGTCATGAAGTAGTCGTCGTCGGAGCCCGGAGGTGGTGAAAAAACATTTGGTTTCCTTCCAAAACCTTTGCAGGTTTTATAGGAACGACACATGAACCGATAATCCAACTCACGAGGGAGAGGCCTTGACGAGTAATAACCTGGAACCCACATCAGGGCCCTCCTGCAATCGAAAAGTTGCTTGCATTCAAAGAGAGTTCCGAAAACAGAGAAAACATTTTCTGAAGAAAACCCATCACTGGCTAGAGCGTCGAGAATCATCAAAAAATATTTTGCTTCGACAGAACCATGTGAAGTTGCTCTCCGAAGGATTCGTTTAACTTCTTCCATGTGAAGATTTGAGATCTAACTAAGTAGAATATGAATTATCTAGAAAAGAATAGATTTTGAAATTTTAATTCAGAGGATGTTTATTTTAGTTTTTAATAAAATAAATTACTTTTTTTAAAAAAAATATATATAATTAATCTTAAGAGTTAGTTTAATTAGGTAAATGGTCCGTATAAAATTCTTGCACTTTTTAGCCCTATAAAAAGTGTGATTTTATATGTAATAAAATGGTTATACAATTATCATTACTCGAATTTAAATGCATGATTCTTCTTATGTAATAATTAAAATAAAGTTGAAAAAAAACCTAAATCCTAATAGAATTTTAGATTTTTTCTTACGTATTAGTATTGGAATTATGATTTCTCCTTATTTTCGTATGTGTCTCACATTTTTTTTCTCTCTACATTCTCTCTTAGATTCAAGACACTCTAAATTGATGTCATTTAAGATGCTTTGGATTCAAATACTTGTCCAAAGAGCTATTACTTCACATAGAGCTAAGAATTTTATTTGAGAGGATCCATGGTTGTAGATAAGTAAGTTGAGCTTCTTTTGAAAGATGGTTCCATAGTACCTGTTGGATTCACGTTTGATCCAACTGATCATGAACTTGTAGATTATTATTTGACGAAGAAGGTCTATTAATAATCTATTCAATTTAATAACACCCTAGAATTTTACGTGTTTCAAATTGAACCATGGAAAAATGTAATATAACAAATCTCAGGGAAACATCCATTGCATCAATTTGAAACACGTCAAATTCTAGAATCTCATGAAGTGGAAGAAGTTGATAATAGACCTTCGTCGTCAGGTAATAATCTACAATTTCATGATCAGTTGGATCAAACATGAATCCACATGTAGTTTAAAACTATCTTCCAAAATAAGGTCGACATACTTATATACACCCATGAATCCCCTCAAATTAAGTCTTCATTCCATATGAAGTAATAGATATTTGGATTAATATTTGAAGTAGAAGAATCTTAAAGGACTTCAATTTATAGGAAGTGTCTTGAATGTAAGAGAGACGGGATGTAGAGAGAGAAAATTTAGCACACAAACGAAAAATAGGTAATAACAACAATACTAATATGTAAAGAAATAATATGAAATCCTACTATACTTTAGTTTTTTTCCTTCTTCTTTATTTTATGTATTGGATCATAAGGATCATGAATTTTATTTATAAGAATAATGATAATTGTACAGCCATTTTATTGCATAAAAATTTGCTCTTTTTATAAGGAATAAAAAGTGTGATTTTTTATAGGGACTAAAAACGAAGTCTTAATATTTACGGGGACAATTTATTTAACTAAACAAACTCTTAAATTTGATTATATTTTTAAAACAAATGTAACAATCATCCTCTAAAATGGAAAGTACAAATTTTTTCTTAAGATAATCCATATTCTAGTTAGATATAACTCAATCTTAACAAAATATATTCACATGATATAAGTATGAACAACATCAAAACTATCAACATAAACCCATAGCAAAAAATATGATATGCATACCAAATTATATAATGAAACATAAAATTTAACAAGATTGGAGATTTTGGTATTATTTACATACCTTTTGTACTTCGTTGACTTCATAATAGAAATTTATGATTATTTTCATAACATAATCTTCGATTTCATGTTCAATTTAATCTTAATCAATTCTTATACAAACAAGGATTGATCGAGAGAACATAGTCATTTGACAAGAAACCGAACACATATCTGGGTCAACTACCAGATCGAGAGTATCGCCAGCCCAACTTGACTCATAAAATCAGATCTAAAATGGATTTGATAAGTTTGACTTAAAAATCAAAAAATCTAGTTTTCTTATGAGTTTGCTAGTATAATAATATAGTAGAAATTATCGGACTCACATAACAAATTAGATGTTGCAAGAAATTTAGAAAACAAAAACTATGAATAATCGTGATAACATGAAATGGAATACCAAATATATCAAGAAGAAGAAAATGGAGAAAAATGAGGTATAAAAAAAAGTAAGAGAAGGAATCGGCGCAAATGAGTTGCAACGGCATCTAATATATATAATGAGTAAGCAAGAGGTGATAGTGACTTTAGGGTTAGGAACTAGCATAGGCTTGGGCCTAGCAAACTTAATTTAACTAAAATAAATAAATAAATATATGGGCTTGGGATTGGGCTAGAGAATTGGATTGAAATAAGATGATTGCTTTTTAGGCCCCCGCAATATCTCTTTAGCCCCCCTAAAAATACAAAAATACCCTTTTATAAAACCTCCGGTACATAGAATCCGGTAGTTCATTTTTGCTTTTCGACATTTTACACCTCTGGAATGTACATTCCGGATGCCTATTTACAAATTGCACATTTTAAACATCCGGTAATTAGAGTCCGGATGAACACTTACCCTTTAGGTTGATTTATGTTCTCTGTTTTAATTCACACCCGATTTCTACTTTATCAAACACCTTTTTCCATTAATTTATAAAGGCTAAGAGAAGCTTATGGGCAAGTTCAATTTAAACTAATTGGCATGCACTTTCAACCAAGTTTACCTACAATAACACAAGCATATACTAACATTAATACTTATTTTAATGTTAGCAACCCGTTTTATTTTATTTTTTTTACTTTTTTGTCATTCATTTACGCATTAGTTAGTATTCTCATGTTTTTCTTACATTTTTTTAAACAATAATGCTTTTGTTTACATTTTAATCATTTTAATGCATTGGTTTGTACATTGGTTTGTTATTTAAATGTAATTGTTTACACTATAATGAGTTTATTGGTGGCTTTTTAGTTTTCTCCTGCTAGATTTAGCTAAAAATACCCTTATTTTCCAATTAATAAATTGGTTTGTAAAAAAATTTGTCTAGGAAAGTGGTGTCCCTCTTTCAACGTCCAATAGAAAATATTGACACAGGTACCGATAAAATCATTAAGAGTTTGTAACTACCTCATCAAAATAAGTATTCAAGCTAGATCAAATAAAAGATTGAAAATTGTGATTGATTGGTACTTATGCTGGTGGATTCGCTGCTAACAAAGGGAAGCCCATTGGAGATCACTAGACATAAGCTTCAGAAGCGGAGAAGTATTGATATCTACTTGAGCGAGCATCTAATTGTCAAAAGGTGTGCAGATCTTAGCCCAAGAAACCATGAAAATTTTATGGAGAATGCTAACTAGTTCCCCAAGGACAATGGTTAAGCATCTAAAACAAGTAAGTTTTCATGAAAAAGTTGTGTAATCATTACTTTATTAAAAGTAACATCTTATTAGTAACATCTTATTGTGTAAGACAGAATTTCTATTTGTAAATTCCTTTATCATTGCCCTGAAATTTTGGAAGATGGTTAGCAAGACCTAAATTTTATTAGTTACAATATCACCACTTCAAATAAATTTTTGGATCCATATATCCAACTGATCAAGAAGTGTGATAGGCGGCCACAATAAATATGAAAAAAATAAACATGCAATGTTATGGATCATCCATTTTACCAGTTGAATTCACAACATGATAGATAAAAAGCATGTCTTTCCAAGGAAAATTGTGGTTGACACACATAAAAAGGCTCAAACACACATATAAAAGACGAAAATTACACGAATGTTTGAAATTCATCAAAACGTTAAAGAGTGTCCATCATTAAACAACACATTACATATCGTTAAATTAAATCTCTACTAACATTCTATACAAGTGCAGATGGAACGAACATACATATATAATATATTATCTTCCACCATATTCCGAAACATAAATCTGATGTCACTATCGTCGCGAATAAGCCAAGGCATATAGCTTGCCATTTTCTATGCGTATTCATCTCTATCTTCTCCTAGGTCTATGCATGGCATCTGACCAAATAAGTGACATGTATGTTGATTTTCATCAAGAGGCAGTAGCTAGTAAAACTGCCCAGTTCTCCTCGGCAGTTGACTGTCAAAGTTACTTCGATAGTTAACTGCCGATGACCCCATAATTCGGCAGTTTACCGCCGATGAGTCCCATGTCAGTTTATTACGTAAACTGAAGTAAAAAACCCGAAAAACAACTAAAAATCAACCCATTAAAATGCTTAATACCTGTTTTTTTATGTCAAAAGTGTGTTGATACCTCTTATGCTTGACGCTTCAATATTTTGGAGCAAGATTTGATGAATAAAAATATTGGATTTGGGGGATTATATGAGAAGTGGTATGGAAGTTGACGAGGAAATAGTGTGTAGGGGGACCACGTGGCTGTTTCAGCTGATGAAACAGCGCCTCGGCAGTTAACTGCCGAGGAATTCAAAAAACCGGTAGCAGTTAACTGCCGAGGAATAGTGAAAACGGCGGTAGTTAACTGGCAAGGGGTATTTTCATCTTTTATAGATGTTTTTCAAACTTATAACATGTGTATACAACAATTTTCCGTTCCAAGTGGCTAGCTTTAATTTGACTCTGAATAATTCCTGAAAACGCATAATTCCCAATTCACCAACAAAAAAAGGGGCAGCCAAAATATTTTAATGGGATAGCCCCGACTCCAAATGTTAAGACTATCCTCAATACGATTCAATCGAGAATTAGACAAAATATTTGGAAAAAAATTGCTAATTGATGAATTAATTAATTGAATAGAAGATTCTTCATATCAAAATAATATATGCCACAAAAAACGGATATTAGATTAGGATACTTTAAAGAAAATCATAATATCACCATCATAAATCACATGAGTAGGAACATGAACACCACGACAATAATTCATGGGAACCAAAGAGCCATGAGAGGAAGCAATGGAAAGTGCTCTACGCGAAACCTCTTCAGCAATACAAAAAATCAAATGGGATAAGGGATCTCCTTGTCTAACACCACAAGCACAATTAAAATAATCGATAAATTGGCAAAGTGTAATATTTCCTTGTTCTAGCTAAAAAAAATTTCACTAAAACTGAGAAAGCAAAACTAGCAAAAAATTCAGATGCAGAGTATCAAAGACCTTTTTAATATGGCTTAATTGCTATTTTAGTCCCTTAAGTTATTTTTTAGTATTGTTTTGGTCCCATAAGTAATAAAAAGTCTGTTTGAGTCCTTTAATTTCATTTTCGTTAACACTTTTGGTCCCTTCCCTTAGGTTTCCGTTAGGTTTAATAAAAAAAATTAACTGTTGTACACGTGTCATTATGGCATTGGCTCTGGAAATTCTTATTATCTTTTTTCATCATCTTCATCAAAACCTTCATCATTCATCAACTAAACCCAAAAAAAAAAAAAAAACTAAAATCAAACCTAGAAATTGAAATTCATCATAAAATCAATCTTAATTTCAAAATCAAACCCTCCAAATTCCTAACCCTTTTCACCAATTTCAATTTCAGTTTCCCCTAAATTTCTTAAACTAGAAAATCAAAACAATTAGATGAAAGAGTTCAAGTGCAGATCATGGTTCAACCAAAGAGTGAAAATCCCATACCCTCTTTCAATTCCAACCCTAATTCCTCTCGTTATGTTGATAACAAGCAGCAGCTACAATGTTGGAAATTAAATCATTCAGGTGCCCAAAAAACGAAACAAACACCCGCACCTCTCTTTCCCATTCTCTTCCATCTTCAACCTTCTCTATATATTATTGCAAGATAGGGAAAAGAAACTGTTGATGATTGTGATTCCTCTGCAAGTTTTGACTAATTTAGCTTCGAAAACAAATGGAAAGCTTCAAGGAATCTTGCGAAATTGACACTTTGTAGGCAATTTTATATTGTTGTTATTGGTATCTGTATTTTGCAAGAATTGTTGTGTTTGCGTTGAGAATTATTTAGCTTCTACTTATAGGCTGCTTTGAGAATTATTGGAACATAGTGAAGGTTTTTTTTATGCTTTCTATTTTTTCTTTATATGTGGGTTTAGTTGATGAATGATGGAGTTTTTGATGAAGATGAAGATGATGAAAAAAGACAATAAGAATTTCCAAAACCAATGTCATAATGACACGAGTACAACAATTAACGTTTTTTATTAAGCATAACGGAAGGGACCAAAAGTGGTAACGTAAATGAAATTAAAGGACTCAAACAGACTTTTTATTACTTATGGGACCAAAACGATACTAAGAAATAACTTAAGGGACTAAAATAGCAATTAAGCCTTTTAATATCTATTTTCATAGCCAAATTCCCACAAAACATCTTTTGCAAATAACATTAATAGCCTCTAAAGCAACGATAATACATTCATAAATTTTCCTTGAATAAAATCTATTTGCTCAGCGTAAATAGTTATAGGAGCAATGGAGGCAAGCATGCCCCTGGTTTCTTAGGATTTAAAACCAAAATATTGGAGTATAGATTATGCTGAAGCTTATCAAATAGGAAAAATTCCTGCACCAATAAGATAACATCAAAAGAAAGAACGTTCCAAAAAGCCTGAAAAAAATTACCACCACAATCGTCATGGCATGGAGAACCATCCGCATTTCAAAAAGAAATAAACGCGCTCGACCTGTTAATATGATATATGCGACAGGAATTGCATATATCATATTATTATCCTCCAAAGTTACCGATGGAGATATAGTCGGTTGAATTAAATCATTGTTGACACTATTATTATGGCTACCAAAAATTTTGGTGAAATATTTAATATGATGTTCAATTGGAGAGGGATCAATGGTAATATCCTCCCCATTTCGAAGTAAAGAAAACTATTTGGAAGCTACATTAATAGTTTCTTCCCTGTGAAAATAAGTAGTATTGCAGTCCCCATGAATAAAATGTTGTTTGGGAAAGAATGAGCTAAGCTCTATAATCATTCTCATGCAAATCATTTGTGAAACCATGTGAATCATTAATTTGCTGAATACCTCATCCACAACAACCTGAATATAATTATTAATCTACTTTATATCTAATCCTAAGGTACATATCCAAACCCTAATTGTTAACCCTATACTTAATTACTTTGGCGCCAGCTTATCTACACTAATGACCTTGGATTTTTAAACCCTATTGACACGTTTTTCCATCCAAAATGATTTCAGAATTTGAAATTCAAATTTGCACCACCAAAAATCTTGAACTAAGCTATTTCTTATGAGGCCTTTCCTACTCTACCACAGGCATTTAATTTCTGTGTATTTCCAGGCACCATATAACTTTTTAGTTGGTAGTCCATCCATCTATATATATTCATGCAATGAACCACCTTTTTCCTACCCCCATTTTTTACAATCTGTTTCATCAAACAATGGCGTACAACAACGTTTATGCCTTCCTCGCATACCATGCCCTGACCAGTACAAGTTCTCTAACATCCCGCTCATCAGATAATGGGATATCACCAGTCAAACGTGTCAGAGGACCAAGGTTCAGGGGAAGCGGGTATGACGAAGAATATTTATCAAACGATATCAGTTGAGTATGAGGTTATGTATCAATGCCAGGCCAGACGCGAAAAAGCCACAAGGGCTATTTATGGCCGCAAGGGTCAATTTCCTTTCATTTTCACAACTCTTTCTCTCTCTAGGTTTTTGAGAGTAAGGATTCTCTCCTCCCTCTCTCTCTAATCACGCCCTCCCCCTATTCTCTTAATCTTCCAAACATCCTCCTCTAGTGATCAAGCATAGATTTTGGTGGCTTAACGAGCAAGAAACAAGTGGAGGAAGAGATTAAAGGATGGATTGGTTGGAAAGTTAAGGATCAAGAATGAAACAAAAGCTAGGGTTTGAGCTTGAAGCATGAAGAAAATGCAAGAAACATGTTAAGGTGAGTTCTATAGATAATTTCCCACCTTTGGGATGTGTAAATTCTTGTGAGGTTGTATGGATTTATGTTAATTAGGGGTTTAGAACCCTAGTGTCCCTTTGGCCAATTCTTGTAGATTAGATGTTAAATTGCCATGAAATATGTTTATAAATGTCTCTATATGTTGCTGGATGTATATGGTGCATTGCAGGATCGATTTGGACGAGTTTTGGGTCAAAATTGCAAAATTTGCACCACAGACCCAAAGAAACTCGCTATTAGCGAAATATTTCGCTAATAGCGAAATTCCCCAGGAACCTAGGTCGCTAATAGCGACATTCTCTGTCCCAGCCAACATGCTTTTGGCTCGTTGGCTCAATGTAGGGTCGGTGGTGCATTCTGAAGCTTTTCTTTCATCGTTTTACAACTTTATAACCCCAAAACAACATCTAGGCAATGCACATAACATCAAATGATTCTTGAAATGAAAATCATGACAATCTAAACATGTATGGTAAGGATGGCATAAGAGAGTTAAGCCAAATTACTCGGGTAGATGATGAACTAAGAAAGGGAATGAATGTAGAGCCTCGACATAGTTGTCGAGAACTAGATTGTAAGCAAGAATCCTATGTAGACTAAGACGCGAAGTATAGTATCTTCGCACATGGTTAAGAAAGATTATGCACGCACGATAAGCCGTGGATTGACAAATTAATCTCTCCACTATGTTAAGAATGAACAAGTATGTAGTTTACCGCTAATTGGATCGATCCCGGATCCGAGGTAAATGAGAAACGTGTATAGGTTTAACCTTATACGAATGATTACGTATATGGCAATAAAGAATGATGTAGGTGCCATGTCTCTTGTGATCCACCGCTAGGTTGGGATCTCAAGGGGTTCTCGTCATGGGAATGGGATAAGCTCCGCAATGGGGGCCCGCATGTCACTGAGTAAGCAAGATGTAGGTGTCTTGAGCACGGGATAAGCTCCACAAGGGGGCCCGCACGTCACTGAGGGAGTCCGATGTGCCTTAGCTAGGTTTTCATCGGTATGTATGGGATTGTTCTCGGGGTTACTTCACCCGGGGCTCTCTGTAAAATGAACCAAGATAATGATTGTTTGTTCAACGCTAACCTAATGATTGAATGAATATGACTATGTATGATTATGATTACGATATGATGTTAGCTATGATCAAGTCGTGCAATAGAGCAAGATATGAATGATATACCGGTGACGATCTTAGGTTTCCCTAATCGTCCGGTTTAGGACCGTGTTATGAATATGTTATGTTTAGGCCTCGAATGCAATTAATGATTCTTGGCATAGAGGTATTAGGTTCCCTTTAACCGTAATGACACGTATGATGATAGTAAGACCTATGACAAGTAAGATGAATCTATGACGGATCTAGCATGCACGACCGTCTAGGAAAGCATGACCACACACGTATAATCAACCGTCAGGTTGTATTTGTAGACACGTGGTGACCGTAGGTTTCCCCCGTGGTTACCTATAGCCTAGGATTAGGTAGAACTCACTGAGACATTATGTCTCATCCCGATCCTTATTGTTTCAGATAAGCAGGATGGTATGCAAGCTTGAAGCCGGATGGATATTTCAGCAAGTGCTCGTTCGTATCGCTGCAGGATGTCTTGGATTCAAGAATGCTTTATTATGTATGGTCTAGATGTATTGTTTTGATGTAGTATGAATGTGATTTGTTGTATATAATATTCATTCGAACTTTTATTGTTGTCAATTTTAATGTATCCAGTACTGAATATAACGCACTTGCTAAACTTCCTAGGTACGTTTAGTATGGGTGTTACAAGTTCCCTATATATGCAATCTCCAAAAATACAAACTCTTTCCATATACTTGAATTCATACTTACATAAATATGCATAACAATTTTTATGCTACACATGATAGAACAATACAAAGACTGTGTGAAGGAATGGTCATAAAGACTGGTGCTCCGTCCCTTGGAAACAATGAAGTTCTCTTTATCATATTGAAATATTAGGAGTTGTGTTGGTGCTGACTCGGGTGTTCTGGCGTTTTGGTGTTGTTTATGTTTGTTTTTGGTGCGTAGCCGGATTCTGTTTTCGACTTGCTGGAAGGCTACTGGTTCGGTCCTGTTTTCTGTTGTCCGAGCCTGCAATACTCCTTTTTCGCTGGTTGTTGGCCTGCGGGGGCTGTTCTGTATTTGTAGTTTAAGGTGACTGTGTTTTCAGTCTTTTTTCTGTCTGATAGTAGTGCTCAGGGGGCTGTATTGGTGTTTTTAGTGGCCTTTTTTTTTCTGTTGTTCCTGTTTTAGTTTTTTGGGGCCTGTTGCACCTTGGTTAGTTGTTTCATTTGTACCTCTTGTGCTTGAAACTCTTATTAATATTTTTATGTCTCGAAAAAAAAAGGATTGCTTTGATTGAAAATTGATGTAATAGTTAAATCATTTCTATTTGGACTCATATTTTTTTTTATTAATTCTTTGTATTTTGGGGTATGTTTTGAACCTTTGCTATAATATCAATGGTACTTTTTTTTAGAAAATATATCAATGGTACTGCCGTATGGTTTTGTGTTATTTTTAATTGATTAAGAGTTCATCAACTATAGCTATTATTTAGGAAGCTCATTGAGTAGGTGTCAATAGCATGCCGTGACACTCATAACTAATTGAATTACAATCTTTTTTTTTTGTTGTTGTTACTACTATAACTATAGCTATGATTAAGGATAAGGTCATTGACTTGGTGTTAATAGCATACACGCGTGCACTAATAAAATAATAGTGGTTTTAAGATAATATTGGCGCTCATAACATTTAGAAAAAGAAAAAGGTGTATACTCCCTCTGGTCCTATATATAAGAAAAGATTCTTTTTTTAGATACATTTAATCATTAATGTATCTAGTCTTCATTGTAGACAAGATACATTAATTATTCAATGTATCTAAAAATAGAATCTTTTCTTATATATAGGACCGGAGGGAGTAATACACAAGAGTGGCCACTAGAATCTCTAATTAAGAAAGAAGAATATGTAGTTGTTTAAAATCTGCCCCAATCTCTACTATTTTTAAGTGACTTCTTAATCAATTAATATGCTTTTTTTTAGACTATGATGATAGTTTTATGAATATTTTTTTAGGCAACAATTTTTATGTATTAGTGATCAATGGGTTGGTGGAGATCAAGCAACTTATGAATATACGTAAAACATTTATTGTTTAGTGATTTAATGAAACTTAGGAAGTTGTATAGAATTACAATGGCTGCAATAGGTTGACATGCAAGCAAGTTGTGATCAATAAAATAGTTGATTGTCGTGCATTTCTTTATAAGTAAGCGTGTACCTAATAATGAATTTAGTGGCTTAAAGAAGTTTAGGATGTTGTGCTCAAGAGTAATTGTGACCATTGTTTGGTGTTACCAACGTGATTAATATCTCAACTTTGAGTCATTCAATTTGGAACTAGAGCCGAGAATGACATGCATATGGCTGTTAAATATGGTCTATGAATATGCTTCCAGTGAAATGTTTGTTACCTTTCAAGTTTCAGCGTAGACAGTTTTCATTAATTGTATAATTTACAATGACAACTAATAAGAGTCAGGGTCAATCACTTAAACATGTTGGACTATATACTCCACATTAAGTATTCTCACATGATCAATTGTATGTTGTATGTTGATGTATCAAGAGTCACTTCGGAAGATGGTTTGAAAATTTTGTTAGGTGACGATGAAGGTGTCAATCTGAATACTATAACAAATATACTGTACAAGGAAGTTTTTTGTAATTTGTAAACATAAAAGCGTACATCAAATGTGTTATATGAGGACATTGTTTGATGTTTTATTTTAGTATCGCACCATTAATTTACATGTTTTAAGATACACGTTTTATATGATTCAAAATATGCCCCGTGCGAACCCAAAAGTCAGTTAGCCGAACTCATTATTGCAACAAAACTTATCATTTGAGATGAAGCACATATGATGCATAAGCACTTATTTGAGGCTTTGGATCGAACTCTCAGAGATATACTTCGACATCAAAACAACGATCATTTGGATATTCCTTTCGGGGACAAAGTTGTTGTTCTCGATGGTCATTTCTGTCAAATTCTTCCAGTGATACCAAAAGGAACCAGACAAGACATTGTCCATGCAAGCATAAACTCTTCTCATCTCTAGCAATTTTGTGAGGTATTAACTTTAACAACTAATATTAGGCTTTTACATGGTTGTTCGGAAAATGAAACTCGCGAAAGAAAAGAGTTTAGTGAGTGGTTACTTGGAATTGGTGATGGATCCATCGGAGAAGATAATGATGTCAATATAAAGCTGGATATTCTTGAAGCGAAAGTGATTACAGGGACAAATATTGGTGATAAGGTATATATACCTAGACTATCTCTATCACCTTCTGATACAAGAATTCCTTTTAAATTTCAACGAAGACAGTTCTCTATATCAGTGTGATTTGCAATGACCATTAATAAAAGTCAAGGGAAGTCCCTAAAACAAGTTACTGTATACCTTCCACAACCAGTTTTATCGCACGGTCAACTATATGTAGCAATATCAAGAGTTACGTCAATAAATGGCCTGAAGATTTTGCTGCTGGATGAAGGTGGTGTTTGTATTGATAGCACTATAAATGTTGTGTTTCAGGAAATTTTCCGCAATCTATAATTACTAAAAGCTCTATGTATTATTAATACTGATGCATTCAAACTGTATGTGACGATCATGGAATTATATGCTATATGTTTGTCCTTTATTACTACACTTGCAATGTATATGAGTCGTGCGACAGCACGGGTGAGAAGTCTAGTATTACCGAAAGGGGAAACATTCCATACACTTAGGGGTTTCTTAAGTCTCTCGAGCTTCCGTTATATACAAAACATATAGCTACCCATCCCATTCCCAATATGCTTCCAAGTATTCTCAACCACACTAATATAGTCTATATGGGTGATCCGATCTTTAAAAAGTTTGAACAGAGAAGCATGCTGAAAAAACACAGATCTTGAGAAATCAGAATAGGATGGTGATCCGAAAAATGACAAACTAAAGAACAACCATTAATATTTATCCAATACTAAAACTAATTAATGGATGTTACAGATGGCTCTATCTAGCCACTTATCCACATGCTCCCCACCCAGCTGCCCATTAATCCATGTAAATTGGACGCCAATGGTAGGTATTCGAGTCAGTTCATTAGCATTAGTCTAATGCGAAAAATCATCACAAGATATTCTATGAGGGTTATGTCTACCTCATTTCCACCCAAGATAGCATTAAAGTCTCCAAGTAAGCCACAAATATGTAACATCCTGATTTCTTGTTTATTTAATTTAATAAAATTCTAAGCACTTTCTAATATTTATTATAGGTGATGTGGCACCTTACTTGGAGTAATAGGCCATTGGTGAGAAATTTGGAGTTTTAGACATAAATATTTTAATTTTATTTGATTAAAATAATAGGAAAGTGAATAAAATAATAGATAGTAAAGTCGGGAGGAGAAAAGCAGGATAATAGAATAATTGGTGGGGTAAGGAGTGAATTGTGAGAAGTAAGGGGATACAAATAGTAATAATAATATATAACAACACTACTTTCTTAGCATAATAAGAAAAATAGAAAGACAGGAGAGAAAAAAGACATAGCGTGAAACCTAGGAGAAAAGAGGAGAGGAAGAGGCAAGAAAAAAACCTAAGAAACAAAGCAAAGCTTCAACCTTCTGTCAATTCATGGTAAGGGGGGAATTATTCATCCTTGGGTGTACTTTCATTAAGGGGAAAAAAGGGTTCTTAACCCTCCACATTGTTGTGTCTCTTCATCCCAATTAATGAAGTTCTTTCTACCCATTTTGATGTTGTGCAATTAATATGAGATTTTGCTGTGTGAATTTGATTACAATTGGTTTTAGGTGTGTATTACGGTGGATTCTAGGGTGAGGGTCCAATTAGGTCCTTCACAGGTGGACCACGAAAAAAACACCAATAGATTTGTTCAACCGTTTAGATTTGATTAAAATAAAAATAAGAATATCTGAAATATTCCACATTCTATCTAGCCCTTACCCATCTCTCTTACTGTGTAACCTTCTTTCAAATGGTACTGCAATGAATTTTACCAAGTCCATATTTTCTCCTTCGTCCAAACTACTTTTCGAAAAATGAAAAAACCGTATATGGTACAAAGTTGTATCACACACCCACAATCTCAAAGTTATAATAATGGTGTTTCCAACAGTATCTTTTTCTTTTTTTGTTATCCATTTATTGCAAGCTTGAAACTATTATTAATCGAATATCCATTTTTCACATAACTGAATTTTTTCCTTTAACATGATAACAATAATATGAATGTATAATTATCAAAGGAGGATCAAATTAAGATCCGTCCAAATTATATTGCTCTTCTCAATTCACCAATGGTTGATCAATTGAATTTACTCCGTAACAATGACCTTGAAAAAACGAAAAGAAAAAGTAGTTTCTTCTTCAAAAAGAATTAAATCAAAGGAAAAATAAAGATTTCTGAAATTTCACCATTAAACATAAAAAAAATTAGTTTAGGGTTCATAATTTGATCTCATATTTTATGGTTTTGGTGCATGATTATTGGAGGTAAAGAGAGTATCTCATTTTCACAGAAGAATTAGAGTATATAACATAAGTGAAAGCCATTTGAGGATAATATTGAATGTGAAAAGTTAGACATGTTCTCCCTTTTAATTTGTATAAATCTGAACCATCTATTTAATCCATTGGTGTTTTTTTCGTGGTCCACCGGTGAGGGACCTAATTGGACCCTCACCCTAGAATCCACCGTGTATTATTGATGTTCATAGGTTATAAATGAAAATTAGATTGGTTTGATATTTGTTCAGGTGTTTGCTGATGAATTAATCTTATGAAAAGTTGTTGTTAATGACTAATTGGTGTGAAATTGGTGTAGTATATGTTAGTATAACCTTAGGATATTGTTCCTGGGCGAATTGGGTGTGTTAGGGGTTAGGATTGGAGCTTTGGAAGGCTCAAATGGCAAAAATTGCAGAAAACCAAGTTTTTGCACAGGACGTACAATCGTGTGTGTGATACGCACGGACCATGCAGAAATTACGACTTTTTCCCCATTTTTTTATTATGGGAACGCGCACGATCGAGCCTGTGGGGGGTTACGGTCATTCCCCCTTGACATCGTAGGCAAACTTTTAATCTTATTTTGGATTGGCGAGTATGTTGTTGATGTCATATATAGAAGTAATAATTGTTATATTTTTGTGGTATGGTGATGTTGTTTTTGATATGAATTTGTTGGTGTGCATTTGGATGATGTTATATGTAGGAATACACAGTTACTATATTTATTTTAAGGTGTTGCTGTTGGTGAGGTTTGTATATTTATCCAAACTATGGAGTATTTGTGATGAATAATTGCATTCATACTAGCGTGCTTCCCCTTTCCTCATATTGAATGAAGTTAGTAAAAATTGGTGAGATTGGTGAGTGTATGGTTCAATAACATAACTCTGACATATAAATTGATAAGTAGATTGGTACCACATGCATTATAGATAAGGCGATGGTGTGTTTTTTTTATATAAAACAATATTTATAATTGGTGAGAGTTGAGAATGATTTACCTAGGTTGATGGTTGAACTTGTACTATTTTATCGTCTTATATACTAATAAAATTTTATTGAATGTATTTCTCTCCCCTATTTTTGTGTTGTGCTGTGGTGTCTGTCCTCTTGGGGTACAGATACTCGTGTCAGGAAGCTTTAACCGTTGGGTGTTGGAAAGTGGCATTGGAAGTCTTTTAGGTCATTATTTATTTTCTGAACTGTGTAGCCGATTCGTTGCTCTGATTCTGTAACACTATGCATGGGGCGTTTGTCGTAATTTATGTTTCGGATAAGCTTTTAAATATACATGTGTTATACATGGACGTTGAAACCATTAATTATTTTATTTTAAGTTGATGGGATATTCCACTGTTTTCTTCTTATATATGATTATAATTGCATAGACAATGATTAGTCGAGTATGTGTAGCACATTATTTTTTTAAGGATTAACGTTTTATATTTTATAAAGAGAATTGCTAGAAACACTCTCTCTTGAACACTCTCTCTAATACTCACTCTCTTATTGGTTTAAACCATTGTGAGTCCACACTTTGAAAATTGAACCCACACAAAGTGGTGGGACATACATTGATCTCATCCAATAGAAGAGTGACTGCTAGAGAGAGTGTTGAAAAGTGAGTGTTGCTAGCATTCCTCATTTTATAAATAAAAGTCGGGGCTTAGGGAGTTACAATGATCACATAAATGAAGCTTGTAACCGAGTGATGTTCCAATACAAAAGACACCAAGTGATATAAGAAGTGGTGGCATATATGATGTTAGTAAATAAACTTCGTTGCTAAAGTTCTAACTCCAAAGCATTGCATTGATTTGAATTAAAAATAATAACCAGACACCAAGAATATTTCCACATTACCCAAAGATTAGGCAGCCGGTCTTCTGTGATATTTAAGCAAAATTGGTGCATATTAAGAGTATTGCAGTACCAAGTTCGAACTCGATCGACTAGAATTTTTGGCTCGGCAATAAACAGAAAAACGAGTTTATGAGAAAAACATAAGTTATCTAATGCAATTTGAGTACCAGTGTTACCTATACCCAAAATATTCATATGAAGGAGATTCATTATGAATGAGGTGGAATAGGACCCCTACAACAGGTGTTATGTGTCCCGACTTCACAAGTTAGCTTCACTTGTCTTTTTTAGAATAACTGGTTTCAGAATCACTGTTAGTTGTTGGAACCTCAGTTGCATAATTGCCATTATTAGCGCATTCCTCGTCCTGGCTACAATCATGCACAACAACCTTGTTTGGAGACATGGAATATGGTGAAGGGCTTGCTACTTGTTTATGGATAGTTACATCACTATCACATTCAAGGTTAGTAGTTAACAAAGGGTTATTACCGGAAGGATCCTTGGGAGGCAGGTCTATTGGAATGTTGATGTGTTACCCTTCACCATTTTCTCCAGTTTCGAACTTTCATGTCTTGGCTTAGGATATAACTTGTTACAAAGAGCCATAGAAGGTCAATAGTAAAGCATTTAGGACAAAATTTTGGAAGCCTTTCATACAAAACATCAACATGGAACACATAACCATTCCACTGCATCATTACTTCGTAAAAAACACATTTTGAGAGATCAACATCAGCCAAGCTGCGAGCATAATGACCAAACATACACTTTTTGGTTGCCTTATTACTCAACAACGACGTACCTACTCCATTATCAATTTCAATCAAGGTTTAGGGAAGCAATACTTTGGCATTAAACCTAAAAGAAGAACCCATATATGTACATGATATTGTTTACACGTGTAAGGATTATAATCAAGTTCCAATTTAGAAAGACAAAGGATACCAGACTTTAAATTGTAGCTACCAACAAACCAAGCATTCAACTTATCATTGTGATTACCAAACTAGAATTCAAAGTATCCTCGACCAGGAGAGATAAGAGGCCATTGTCCCATATCCTTGCAAATCTTTTGAACCTTCAATGAGAGATCACGAGATGTTAAAGGTTTGTCCCTTTTATTTTACAAACTTCCACTCCTCATTCATAAACAGTTTGAGTGAGATTAATACATAAAAAATATCCCTTGATGCAAGGTTTAGGTTGATGTAGAACCAGAGCATCACCATGCCTAACAAGGGCTTGAGCAAAGGTGCAAAGGTGTTTGTGGCCAGCCCAAAAATGTCACGATGTCAGAGACGAAAGAACACGACAATCATGAACGTGAAAGGGGGGACACAACCAGGGGTCATGAAAACCCTAACCTAGCAGAGTAGATCAAGACATTATTAAATGAGTCTCATAGTTTTTCTCATGTTTGATGGTTAAGATAATATTGAGAAGTTCCCCTCATTACTTTTAAAAATTATCAAACGAGTCCCAATGAAGGTGATTCTATCTATAGATACTATTCTCTATAAGAACTCAACTTTTTCCTTCCCAATGAGGGTTCCTATTTAAGACAGTGTTAGATATCTGATACATCTTCCATTTTGGATGCCCATAACTCATATATTGATATTTTTAAGACTTAAGCGTACTTTTGCCCCTCTATCTTTCACAATGTTGCGATTTTAGTCCCTTACGAAACAAAATGACAAATTTAGTCCCCGTTATTTTAGCCCCATTGCAATATTAGTCAGTTTGTCCAATTTTGACCCTGTCAAAGTTTGTCAAAGTTTGGCTGGTGGATCACCTGTGTAATTACTAAATTAAAAATAATTAAAATAACCACATAATCATTTTCTAAATTAAATAAATGGAAAAAAATTTAAAAAATTAAAAAGATAATTTCAGTATTCCAAAACAAGATCTCAAGTAAATCACTCTTTTCACACAACTTTCCAACAGATCTGCAAGATAATGTCTTGCTTAATTCAAGTGAAGCTCTTTTCTCACAGAAGTTGAAATCAAATTCTTGACAATGTTCCGATCGAAATAATACACTTTGAATCTCAACTGTGGAAACGTTGTTTGAACCAATGCTTCTAGATCCATATCTGTAACAAGAAAGTGAAAAAAAAAAAATTTCTGGACAAGAAGCGTGGTAAATAATCAAATGCTCCGCCGCAATTGAACTGCGAAAATATTCAGTATCAAGAGTAATCGTTACATGAACCAAACTTGGATGACATGCTTTTACGAAAAAACAGTGATGTGTGAAAATAGAATCGGTAATCATGGTGAGGGAGGTGATGAATAATTGAAGATCTAATGGCTAAAGTTGGGTAATGAGAAGAATGGAGGGAGGGGGAGATGATGATTACAATCTTTAGGGTGGAGAAAAACCGTGATAGCTTCATAATCCACAACATTGTTTTTTCTTCTGAATCTTTTGTTTCCATATTTTGGACATTCAAATTTGACATTCAAATTGAATTGAATGTTAGGAGAAATATTTTGTTACCATGGTTTAGGAATTTAATTATTTTTAATTTAGTAATTACACACGTGGCCTGCAACGTAAGCGTTGACCGAGTTAAAATTGGACAACATGACTAATATTGCAAAAAGACTAATATATAGGGGACTACATTTTTATTTTTGTTATTTAGGGGGGCAAAAATACACTTAAGCTTATTTTTAAACTATATTTACTCTTTCCTTTTGTATCTTTTCATCATATTATGTTATTTGTTTCTTTTTAAAAAAAGTCTCATTTTCATCATCATATGATTTTCAATGAAGTGCTAAATTTGAGCATGTAACACCCTTAAAATAAATCAAGACAGAGGAATCGATAAAAGTGACAGAAAAAGAGAATAAAGTAAATCAGAAATAATAACAGTGAAGCGCTCCTTCAAGTTATTATTATTACTTTTCAAAATAAAGAGGGAAGATAAAAAGTATGAGAGAAAAAATTGTCACAAAATAGTTGTACAAATATTAGTTGTCTCTCGTCAAAGAGAAGTGGCAATAATTGGAAAAGCATCACCAACATTGAAAAAATGACACCCCCATTGAATTGAAATGGATATGAAATTTTGTCAAGCACATATGTACAAAATAAATATATGTGTACACAATGATGTATTACAAGTTATTAGCATCAAGGAACTGCAATAATAGTGTTAATTGCGATTTAGTTTGAGGAGTTTGTTGATGGACATCACTGTAATAATGAGTAGGAGAATGAGCCCAATGAAAGAGGCTATTAAGGCACCACCACCTCTGTTGCAATAGGACTCAAATTTGTCACATATTTTATTCCATTTTGCATGTGAATTACCATTCCTTCCTAATTCTGACATAGCTGTTGCTGCACCATCTCCACTTGATGCTAGAGCCAAAGCCATCTAATATATTCACCCAATTAATCAAAAAAATATAATCAATCAGTTCTCATATGTTAGTAATTTTAAATTTAAATGATCAATTACAGGTAAGGAACACTACTAAAAAATGTGTCATTTATTTTGTACCGTGTCAAATACTGCAATCATTGCAAGTTGGAGCCCTTTGTTATGAAATTTGGGTCCTAATATACCCATTGCTATCATCACCAAATTATGAAGACCGACAATTCCATTGGCTACCACAATGTACCTGTATTCTCACCACAGATTAAATATAATATGGTGAAAATTAAATGTCTAATAATATTATTATCACTATTAGAAGAATTCAAATTCTCAATGAAAGTGTTAGAAAGGTTTAAATTAGAGAGATTTTATGGACTAACACAAAAGCTGGAGTATGCTGAAACTGGGCAGTAAGAGGAACTGTAATTGGGGTGCTACCAATGGTAGCAACTACAAAGCTTTTGGTTTGTTTGTTGAGTGACATAACAAGTGTAGCTGATACAGTGGCCAAAAATGCAACCACCCTAAGGGACGAAAGGATTCAATCTTTCTTTGGTTTGGTTTCAGGAACAACATTGAAACCAGACTCTATTTTTTCTTCATTTCCTGAGGCCATTGTGATAGTGTATAGTTATTGGAGTTTGAAAATGTTATGTTCAAATGGCTTGAAGGATGAGTTATTATAGATAGAAGACAGAAAAATTGATGAACCATATCGGTTGTTAAGTCTAAGAAGCTAAATGTAGATTCTGTCTGTAAATTCAGCAGGTTGTCTAACCAACTAAACTGTCGGTTGTTATCCACTGGTGAGAAATATGTGAGGACTTGTGTGACTCGGTCACTTTGATATAAAAATATTTTTTTACTTTCATCAATTTACAAAGTAATCGATATTTAATGCATATGTGTAAAAGATTTTTACATCGTCAATCAATTACAACCATCCGATTATAAAAATTGTTTGACTTTAATCATAACTATTTTTAATTAAAGACACATATGAATGATTTTGATTTATTGACTATAGCAATGTTATACATCCGAGAGATTATCTAACGAAATGCTCGTGAATTACTCTTTAGCCAATGAGCAGTGCTAAATATAAGAACCAAATGCCAACGAAAGGCAAGAATGAATACGTGTTTTATTTTAATGAATTGAAAGCCGTAATCTCTCAGCATTTGATGGAAATCAACCCCTTGGTGGTGTGAAAATCAACGGATGGCATATATTCTTGCCTTTCGTTTGTCTCTTCCGTCGTAATATCCGGAAAACATGGGGATATTAAGCGTTTAGTCAAACAATTATACAAAATCCAATGGACATAAAAGCTGTCAGGTCATTCGATGAATTTCACGAACATTTGTCTCGCGTTATGTAGCATACTAGCATTATCCTATTGACGATGTAAAACTTCTTTAATATTGACAGTGTATGAAAATTAAACTCGTATATATAAGGATAGTTATTATTATTACTTTTCAGAGATGTCGGATCATATTCATGATGAATATTTTCGAGCCAGAATGTTTGAAATCTTTCATTGAATATTCATCATACGTATATGGTTTTAGTTTCAGTTGTTTTTATCACTTGGTACTTGGAGGTAATGCACACAATAGTGTGCCATAATATGCCATTTTGTATGTTCTTTGGTTGGATTTGTTTGTTTGATACTAACAGTATAAACATACGTTTGTCATTTAATTTATGATGCAGTTTAAAAAAGCAGAGAAATTAGCTGGAGAACACTACAAGGGAGTAAGATGATATACATCATTGGAGTAGATATGCAGTAGAGATTAGAGACTCATCCAACAACTATTTTCATGTTTTGTTTGGGATATGAAACTATAAAAGTTCAAATTATGTTGGCTTTTGGCTCTTTCAAGTTAGGGAAAAAGATCTTCTTCCTTATAGATTGAATTGCCTTAGTCTTGAGTAAGACAATGCAAAACTGAAGCTTAATTATTGTTGTCGTCGTGGTTGCTTCTAATTAATATGGATATGCAAAACCGAAGCATAATTTTAATAATTATGATAATCGGTAGTGTTATATATTTTGGCATTGCTAGGATTTACGTATTTGCAACCAAACCAAATACTCATTCTATGGTCGTCATACTTGTCAATTAAATCCTTAACTTGCCAAGTTGTTATGGTGATGAATGGATAGTCAATTTTTTTTTATCCTATATACGATGACATATGAAGGTGTTGTGAGGGTGGGAATTAGATGCCCATCATGTTATTGGTTTAGGTGTCGACATTTGGAAGTACGAAGTTTCAATTGCAAATACATTTTCAGTTTTTAGTTAATTATGCTTTAGTCATGTGCATGATTGGCTTAGAAATAACTAGAAGTGTTGAATCATTCAACAAGTAGTTACTGGCTAATCGAACAAACAAATGTCCTCTTTGCTGTGGAAATGAGATGGATGAAGAGGATATATTTGTAAAAAATTCTCAAGATGTATTCATGGACACTATAAAAGTGGTCCATCCTCAACATGCCCTAAGTTCAGCATTACCTAAAGTTATTTTCGACAATGATCTGTCATATGACAAATTGGTTGATCAATTTGTCAAAAATAAATTATACCATTGCCTATATTATTCAATTTTTTGACCTGTGTAGATGTACCAAAATATTTATACTTGGCTATTCGGATCAGATTGGGTAGTTGAATTGCTTGAACTAGGAACTGGACTTGTATTCAGTCCGAAAGACCCTTGAAACCAACGTGCAATAGAATCGGAAAAAGAACTGGAAGTTACTTATAGGTGTCTCCTTATAAGTGATCAAAGGTGTGTCTTATTCTCATTTTAATATATGCTGCTGATTGTTTGGTAATTGATCAGCTTTGATTGATGCAAATTAGCTGATGTAGTTTCAACTTAGGGAGTGTTGGTGTAGTGATTCTGACTTGCGTTTTTTTTTTTTGGACTGTGTGATGTGTCAGTGCTGATTGAGATTCAATTTGTGGGTAATAATAATTGTTTTGATTGCAGATGAACTGAAAAACATATAATCTGAACAATATTATCTGAACATTATTACTTAGGTATGACAATATTATTTGATGATTTTGGGTTGATATTGAAAAGCCGTATGCAAAGATATAACATTCTGAGTTCATGACGTGATTTATAATGCCTTGCGTCAAACATGAATACATGACATAATGTATCGTTGTGAAAAGGACAATGTTCTTGCTCATGTCCACAGAGGGTGTGTGCAAGTGCGAATCTTGGATTTAGTTGAACTGCCTGTTGAGATTTTTTCAATGCAGTTTCATGATCCTTTTGCAGGCTGTAGCAATTTCACTTAGCACACCTGCCACGACATTTAAAAGAAATGATCAAAACACGAACTTAGGAAAATTCATATAGTTGCATTTGATTCATGACCAACATTTGAGACCAAAAGATCTGCCAAGATGGAACTAAACTTGTATTATAAAGATGTGTGGAGCCAGACCAACACAAACCATAGATAAGTAATTTACCCTTGCTCCTCAAATTACCAAAATACCTTTAGTCCTTAGAATGACTAAAATACCCTTCTCGCCTAAAAATTCACTAATCCCAAATCAAACCCACAAACAAGCAATTAAACACACATAATAATTAAATAAACAAATAAATAAATAATCCTAGCGAAAATCGGGATGTTAAAAAAACCCTAAAGGGCATTTTTGAGAAAAAAATTGGTGCGATAAATGAATAAGGTGAAAAAAATAATAGCAAAAAAAATCTGTAAATAATAAAAAAAAAAATATATAATATGAATGTTGAATAAAAAAAGTGATCAAACTAAGCATGAAGGAATAGAAGGAATAAAAGCGCACCTCACTGTAAATTATAGGAAACACAAGAATGAAAATTCACCCTAAACTCTCAAATCATCGTCGGAAGTCTAGAACACTGACTAAACATTGAACCTCTCGAATTGTAAGTTCACCATCCTCATCTGTCTTCTCACTGTTAACGATGAGGATTATACAGTTGTTACGACTCCGCAAAACCCTAACAAATGGTTGACGATGAAACATATTCATATTTACCTTATGACTGTTGGGAATGCATCATCGGATTCCTCATCAACAACGATGACGACGAAAACTTGAATTCCCTAACCCTCGTCTCTAAGCAGTTCCTCTCCATCACCAATCATCTTTGATTTTCACTCACTCTCAAAGAGGGATCAAGCCCTTTCCTCCCTCTTCTCTTCATAAGGTTCACCAACCTCACCTCCCTAGACCTCTCGCTCATCCACGACGATGACCTTGACGATCTTCTCCATCAAATCTCAAATTTCCCATTGAAACTCAGATCGCTGAAACTCCCATATGGATGCTGCTTTCCCGCAGGTGGGTTGCAAACTTTCTCCCAAAATATTACAACTTTGACCTCTCTCACTTGTTACTGTACTTATTTTTGGGACAAAGATCTGTCACCCATTGTTGATTGTTTGCCTTTGCTAGAAGAACTCGACTTCCATCACCCTTTGGTCATTGATAGCATTGTACCTATCTTTGTCAATTTAATTCACTCTCTGTTATCCAAGTGTCCATGTATACAACGTTTGGAACTTAGTAGCACTGATTTTCTAAATGATCAACATGTTGTTGATTTCTCTTTGTTTCTTGGTAATTTGGTGTCTATAAACCTCAGTGGTTGTGATCATCTCACAGAAACAACCTTGTTTTCTCTCGTTGGAAACTGTCCTTCACTTAGTGAGATTAATATGGAAGACACGTCTATTGGGAAAGAGAGTGTGTGGCATTCTGGTGTATACCCTCAATTAAAGTCTCTCTATTTGGGCAGAAATTCAGAATTAAGTGATGAAATCCTCATAATGTTTGCTTCCATATTCCCCAATTTGCAACATCTTGATTTGCCATGGTGCGATCGTATATCTGAAGGTATTTGTCAAGTTTTAAGGAGATGTTGTAAGATTAGGCATTTGAACTTAACTGGATGTTCGAGAGTGAATATACTTGGAATAAATTTTGTAGTTTCCAGCTGGAGGTGTTGCACTTGTCAAATACAAATGTTGATGATGAAACACTTTATATGATCTCAAAGAATTGTTGTAGGCTTAAACATTTGAACTTAGCTTCCTGTTCAAAAGTGAAACAACATGGAATGGACTTTGCAGTTCCCGAGCTGGAGGTGTTGAACTTGTCATATACAGCGGTTGATAATGAAACACTTTATATGATCTCAAAGAATTGTTGTGGGCTTTTGCAATTATTACTTAAAAATTGTAATGGTGTCACAGAGAAGGGTGTGAAACATTTGGTAGAAAACTGCACACAATTGGGAGATATACATATGGCAGGATTTCATTTAAGTGACAAAAATAGGAAACTCTTCTCGCCTCGTGGATGGCATATTTGCTAGTATTTTGAAATTGCTATGCTGAAGTTTGAACACTGTAAGTTCATTTTGTTTCAACATTTACTTCTCTGAGAAATTTCCTTTTTAAAATGCATCTTACGTACAAATTTGAATTATAATTGCTCAAGTAATAGTGCAACATGTTTATATAATGTACAATGCAATACAAGTAGCTGGCTGCAGCGTTGTTGAAAGGCTACGCCATATGGTAGGATGACAGATTTTTTTACAACCATTGCAGTCAATTTATGAAGGAATGCTGATGACCACAATTCAGCTGTCAAGCTTAATTTAAATTTTGATTTAACTTGAAAGCTAATATGAAGTAAATAAGGCATATAGCTTATGAATTGATTAATGATATAGTGTTTTTCTTCTGATAAATTGGCAATTTTAGTAAAGTTATTGTCTTGATTTTGTTTCTTCTGATACTATTCTACTATATACATATGATCTTTCGGATGTGTCATTCCTGCGTCTTTTTAAATGAGATAAGAATCTAATGCTGATGTTAATAATCAAAAAGCAAGAATGTTTGTAATCTTTCATTGAATATTCATGATATGAATATAATTTTGGCTTAATTGATCTGCCGGTCCCTTAACTTATTTCTTTTATTCAATTTGGTCCCATAAGTCTTAACTTTCTCAAACACGTCCCTTAACTTATTTCTTTTATTCGATTTGGTCCAATTTTGATAATTTTAATCCCCTAGAAAAAGAGACCGTTGGATTACGGAGGTCTATCAGATTTTATTGTGTATCACCAACACCTAATTTATTTACTTTCTTCTTCCCTCATCTTCCTCTACATTCATCCTTCATCAATATTCATCAATAAAACCCGAGGAAAAAAATTTAAACCTACTATTTAATCACTACACCACCATCATTGTCATCTTCATCTATCATCATCAACACGGCCTCCAATCACTCCACCATAATCATCCCAAAATCAAAAGAAGAAAAATCCATTCTTTTCAAAACAATAAAAAACTTGTCACAGGTTCAAAAAATCAAACACAAAAAATTAAATCATCATCATTTCGTTATACACAGTGGAGTATGCAAGAATCAACAATTACAGAAAACAATCTTTTAACAGTGATTGAATTGAATCAATAAAGTGTTAAAAAAAAAAAAAACAAGATAACTCTCAAATTGATACTATCCATTTTCTATTTCTATTCTTCAATGCAATCTGTGCAACAGGAGAACAAGTCCTAAACTTCTCAACCCAAAATTTCACATCCTCTTTTCCCAATCTGAAACTCGTCATCAAAACAACCACAAAGAAAAACCCTAAAAACCAATCCTTTATGGCTTTATTTCTCAACAATGAAATCGAAGAAACCCCACCGACAACAATTTCTTTGGCGAAGAGGGAGATGAGATCAAGGATGGAGTCTCTCTAATTTGCTGCTATTCCAGAGAGATGAAAGAGAATTTTGTTGTCTCTCTAATCAGAAGCCAATGTTCATTCAAATTGCTTCGGGCGATGATTTTGCCGACGAGGGAATCAAAGGGTTCTGGCAAGATCTTGAGATTGAATTCGATTTGGAATTGTTGAATCTGATAGACTGGAATTGCGGAGATTGGAATTGTAGGAGTGTGATTTAGAATTGAATTTGGATTTTATTTTATTTTATTTTATTTTATTTCATGATGATGATTGAAGGATGAATGAAGATGAAGATGATGGACGATGAAATTTGGTGTTGGTGATACACTATAAAATTTGATAGACCTCCGTAATCCAACGGTCTCTTTTTTTAGGGGATTAAAATTATCAAAATTGGACCAAATTGAATAAAAGAAATAAGTTAAGGGACGTGTTCGAGAAAGTTAAGAGACTTATGGGATCAAATTGAATAAAAGAAATAAGTTAAGGGGATCGGCAGATCAATTAACCCTATAATTTTAGTTTCATTTGTTTTTACCGCTTGGAACTTCGAAGTAATGTTAAAATGACATCCCTGCACACAACTAGTAAGTACCATAATATGCCATTTGTATGTTCGTTGTGCATGTTTTATCATGATATATGTCTGTCACCTTTTTATGACTATTTTGTTATTCCAACTTATGAATAAACTCATAGAATATCTCCTACACCTCTATTTTTATATGTGAGTGAATGTTACTTCGCCAAATTATGAATGTAACCGAACCAAATACTCGTTATATGGGGAGAATCTTCACCCGTTATATGGTTGTCATATTTCTCAATGGAGAGAATCTTCACCCGTTATATGGTTGTCATATTTCTCAATTAATTACTCAACATGTCAAGATGTTAATTAGTGTGATGAATGGATAGCCAATTTTTTGACCCTAATGTGCAGGTACTGCACAGAATGGATATCAAATACAACGTCTTTTTATTTTTGTGGCGATAATTTTTAATATTAGTCAGACACATTATTATGAACAAAGGGTCCAAAAAAATATCACTAATTTCTGCGATAATAATTTTTTTGACACATTATTAAGAAAAACCAATTTTTTTTATAGGGAGGGTGTATATAGAAATCTTTGTAATAATGAGGGTATATATAGCAAATAGCGCAAAAAGGGCTAAACACATTAACAGGCAGCATGTCAATATTTGAGGCCTTTCGGTGAACTTAGCTATATATATCTCATATAAACCAAATATTTCTATATACACCTTCCACCATAAAAAAAATTCAAAATTTGAGCCCTCTATCGGCATGGGCCCTAGGCCGTCGCACCCCCGACCTACGCCTAGGGCTGGCCCTGTAGAGGAGCCGTTATTAACTGAACCTTTTTTGAGAAAAAAATTCAAAACTGAACTTAACCCAAATCAAACCAAAAAACTGTGATTGACTCATTTCACTCCAAAATCCAAATCTCAAGTCGCGAAAAGCTTGCTCTGCCCAGAACCACCATTTTCAAAGCGAAAAGCACATCGTTTATTATTTTCAATTGTTAGCGTAATAAAAAAAAGGGAAAGACGGGCACATGAGTGCCTGCCTTTTTGCTAGTACAAATAATGTCCTTTATTATTAGTAACTTTATTTGGTCATTGCCTTTAAAAAAAAAGTTATTTTGGTCATCGAATATATTCTTTGATAGTAAAATTAGTCAACATATGTGTTTTTCGTTGATTAATTTATGCCATAAAATCATTAACAAAGAGAAGCATTAAAAAAAAAATGACACAGAGAAGTATCGAAAATATGTTTGCGAATTAAATACACTTTGCAACCCTAATATGATCCGAAACTTAAAACATAAACCAGCAAATCATCAATCGGAGGATTTACCATCGTAACCGGCGGCAACATAGTTTCTCCTATCTTCTAATTTATTTCCATCGGTGCTAGAAGCGCCCGTACAATTCGTTGCCAATGAAAATGAAGAAGGGAACTTCTTCCCTAAAATCTTCTCCCGATGAGAAGGAAAAAACATATTCATATTTGCCCGATGAGTGTTGGGAACGTATCTTCAGATTCATCATCAACTACAATGATGAAAACAAAAATCGTCGCAACTTGAATTGTCTCTCCCTCGTCTCCAAGCAGTTCCTCTCCATCACTAATTGTCTTCTATTTTCTCTCAGTGTCAAGGTGGAAAAATATCATTTCCTCCCTCATCTCTTCAAAAGGTTCACCAAGCTCAACACCCTTGACCTCACACACTTAAACGATGACCACAACCTCGACATGCTTCTTCATCAAATTTCAAATTTCCCATTGAAACTCACATCCCTGAAACTCCCCAAGTCATGCAGATTTCCTGCAAAAGGGTTGCAAGATTTCTCCCAAAACATTACAACTTTAACCTCTCTCACTTGTTCCATCATTTTTCTCAGTAACAACAATATTTCGCTCATTGCAGATTGTTTCCCTTTGCTCAAAGAGCTCAACCTAGATCACCCTTTGGTCATCAATAAGGCTAACTTCATTAATTCATTTAGCTATATGTTATCCAAGTTACAATGTATACAACATTTGGAACTTTGTAGCACTTATTTTCTAAATAATCAACATGTTGTTGATTTCTCTTTGTTTCTTGGTAATATGGTGTCTATAAACCTTAATAAATGCTGGAGCCTAACAGAATCAGCCTTGTTTTCACTCATTAGAAATTGTCCTTCACTTAGTGAAGTTAAAATGGAAAGCACGGCTATTGGGAAAGATAGCGTAGGGCTTTCAGATTCTTTAGTTGAGTTTTGTGTATACCCTCAATTAAAGTCTCTCTATTTGGGTTACAATTTATGTTTAAGTGATGAAATTATCATAATGTTTGCTTCCATTTTCCCCAATTTACAACTACTTGATTTGAAGGTTTGCCGCGAAATATCTGAAGGTATTTGTCAAGTTTTAAGGAAATGTTGTAAGCTTAAACATTTGAACTTAGCTTTCTGTTCAAACGTGAAACTACATGGAATGAACTTTGCAGTTCCCAAGCTGGAGGTGTTGAACTTATCAAATACAAAGGTGGATAATGAAACACTTTATATGATCTCAAAGAATTGTTTTGGCCTTTTGCAATTACTACTTGATAATTGTAAAAGTGTCACGGAGAAGGGTGTGAAAAATGTGGCAGAAAATTGCACACAACTGAGAGAGATAAATTTGGCGGGGTTTCATTTTAGTCACAAGTATAGGAAACTCTTCTTGCGCAGTGGATACCACCTTTGCTAGTATTCTGAAATTGCTATGCTGAAGTTTGAACAATGTAAGTGCTTTTTGTTTAAATATTTACTTCTCTGAGAAATTTCTTTTTAAAATGTCATCTTGCAAATTTGCATTATAATTCCCTAAGTAATTGTGTAACATATTTAAATAATGTACAATGTATACTACTCTGCTTTATACGTATGATATTTTTTTTTTTTAAATGCGATAAGAATCTAATGATGATGTTAATAATCAAAAAGCAAGAATGTTTGATGTCAGAACATATTCACGATGAAAATTTGAGAGCCAGAATGTTTTTAATTTTTCATTGTATATTCATGATATGTATATAGTTTGAAAGTAACATAATAAGACATTTGTACGTTCTTTGTTCATCTACATGCTTAAATGCATCTATTTTTTTAAATGTTTGTTTGAAACTAAATTAATAGTATAAACATAAGTTTGTCTTTTATGATGCAGTTTTATTAGATGTTAAAAATCTGAGAAGTTTGTTGGAGAACTCCCCATGGGAGCAAGGAGACATACATTGTTGGAGTAGATTTGCAGAAGAGATTAGAGACTCATCCAAGAACTGTTATTGATTTTGTTCGAAATGTGAAACTATCAAAGTCAGTATTATTTAGATTTTTGGCTCTTTCGAGTTAGGATAGAAGGTCTTCCACCTATAGACTGCATTTCGGAAGAAAGAAGTTTTATCTGTTTAAAAGAATAGCCCTAGTCTTGCGTTAAACAATGCAAAAATTGCCTCAGTCTTGCATTATAATTGTTTCAGTCTTCTATGACCGATACTGATTTGTTGAGTTATAGTACTTTGGTGTGCATGTTTTATTATGAGAGTTACATTATGCAGCTTAATTTATTTATGTCCATAATTTCTACAATTGATAGTGTTATATGTCTGTCACCTTAATTATGTCCATAACACTCTATGCGATCTCAAAGAATTGTTGTGGGCTTTTGCACCTATTTTGAACTTTGTGATAATGTCACAGAAATGGGAGTGAAACATGTGATAGAAAACTGCACACAATTGAGAGAGCATGGATATCTTCTTTACTAGTATTTCGAAAGGGTTGTGCTGAAAGTTCGAACGCTGTAAGTTTCTTAATTTTCTAAGAAATTACTTTTTCAACATGTCAACTTACAAATGTGCATTTACTCATTAGTCTATGCATGATAATTCTCTAAGTAATAGTTTAATATTTTTATATAGTGTAAAGTGTAATGTTAAAAGTGCTAAATGATGGCACCATGGTGGAATGATGGATTTTTAACAATAGCCATAGGAAATTTGTGAAGGAATGTCGGTGACCACCATTATGGCGCCATAGGCCACAATGGCGTGTATATGTGGCGTCAGTAGTAAAGTTTTGTTGCATATTTTTTAGTGAGCTGCTGTCAAGTTTTGTTTGTTTTGATGTCAGTTTAGTGAGCCTTTCCTGGTCTTTTTTCATCAACGTGTGATTCTATCTTGGTGTAGTGATGTAGTTTTAAATCAATAGGGTGGTGCTGCTTGGTAGTTTCGAAAGAGGCCTTTACAAGTTTATATTATAGGTGTTTATCCGTAGAAAAACTTATATCAGGGATCTTCTAAAAATGTTGACGTATACATTTTCAAGACCAAATATATACATTTTCTTACATATGATTTACGAAAATTTTATTTATACTGAATCGTAGAACACTAAACCAACGTGACTAACATAGGGCTGTTAAAACTAAAAATACTATGTTTGTGAATGCTACCATAATGGATTCAAATAGTTCGAGAGATATCTATATATTACTGTAAATGGTGCCTTGTCATATAAATTGGATTATGATTCTAGAAACTTGCGAAGTAGTTCTCCGGCCACCATAACTAACTTCTCCGGTGGCGCTCTATCTCAATTGTGCATCATTCTTCTCCGTTTTTGTTGCGTTCTTCATCGATTTTGCTTCTCATTCAAGATCTACCCATGGTTTTCGCGATTGTTCGAGTTTGATGTCGTAGCTCCGACGATGATTTCTCTCTCATTTTGATCAGTTATCCTCTGTTTCTTCTTCGTCTTCTCTGGTTTCTTGTGGACGCTGGTCTTCTCCAAGCTGTTTTCTGTTTTGGCTATCGGTTTGCGTGATGGTTGTGTCTTCCGGCGAGAATAGTTGGCTGCAGTATTGTTATGTGGTTACGCCACTGCAGAATGACAGTTTTTTAACAACCATTGTAGTCAATTTGTGAAGGAATGCTGATGCCCGCCATGGTGGCGCCATAAATCGCAATTCAGCAGTCAAACTTAATTTATGTTTAGACTTAAGTTGCTAGCTAATATGAAGTAAATAAGGCATATAGCTTATGAATTGAATAATGATAAGTGTTTGAAGTATAATAACTTATGTAAGTACGTTCAACTTGATAATATGTGTACTTACGGTTTGTATGGCTTTGAGAAAAATCATTACATAGTCGGTAAGATCCCTATATTTTGAAGTAAACAAGGCATATAATAATTTCATAGACAAATTTTTGTGTGTGATAATATGTTTGGGATTGTGATAACTTATTTTAGCATCAATTACTGTGAATTCTATGAATTTCTTTAATTACTTATGCATGTTTCCCGTAATCACAATAGAGTTGCTACTCTATTCAAAAACAATACAATACTCAAATATGTCCTCTTACTTGTAACCATCCCTTTATTTGGAAGAGAACGAACCAACCAAATAAACTATCAGCAATACAATACAATACTATCAGTAACTACCAAACAGAAAACAAACTACTCTAATATATTCTTACTGGTACCTGAAATACTTACATGTGTTTTTGTAGTTTATGCCTAGACATTCTAATAGAGTGATTACATACGAGTTGCTATACGCTGATATGGGCCACTGTTTTTTTTTTTTTCCATGAATTGTGAATTTAAAAATAAGGAATTTATTGGGGTTTGAAAAGATAATTATCATGAATGAGACTATTGGACTTGGCCTTATTTTGATGTTATAATTTATAAATGAAAGATGATGAACTAAAGTGTATTAGTTCATGCATGAGTGAATTGTGGACAGAAACAATAGGGATATATGTAACGCAGATAATATTTCTTTCGTAGCAACGATCTTCTAATGAAACATAATTAGTGTAAGCTTAACTTCATAGATATATTATTACATTTTGTAAATTGGCAGTTTTATTATATTTTGTTGATGTTTTTCTGGTGAATATGTCGATGATATATATGTGCCATTCTTTACATGTTAATAAAGTTATCATCTTGATTTTGTTTCTGTGAAAAATACTATCTGCTTTATATGTATGATCTTACGTATGAGTCATTCCTGCCTCTTTTTCATGATGTTAATACTCTTAGTTAAGACACAAAAAGCAAAGAATGTTTGATGTCAGATCATATTCATGATGAATGTTTTAGAGCCAGAATGTTTTTAATCTTTCATTGAACATTCATGATATGTACATAGTTTTAGTTTCATTTGTTTTAACCGCTTGGAACTTGGAAGTAACGTTAAAATGGCATCCCTGCACACAACTAGAAAGCACCATAGTATGCCATTTCTATGTTCATTGGTCATCTACGTGCTTAAATACATCAATTTTTGGATTTGTTTGTTTGATACTAACAGCATAAACATATGTTTGTCATTTATATATGATGCAGTTTAAGGGAGTAAGATGACGTACATCGTTGAAGTAGATATGCAGAAGAGATTATAGACTCGTCCAAGAACTGTAGTAGAGTTTTGTTTGGGATATGAAACTATCAAAGTCAAAATTATGGTTTTTAGCTCTTTTGTGTTTGGAAAAAAGATCTTCTACCTAGTAGGCATGTTTGCATATGAAAATCTTGGATTCGGTTCAACTGCATGCCACAATATTCACCAGAAATAACAAACAAGTATAAATGATTAGTTTGAAAAGAACAGATCAGAAATACAACCAAATTGAATAGAAGAAAAAATGTTAAGGCATTCAACACTATATCTGAAATTCGAAAATGAACATTCTATGGTGTTTGAATACAAAATAATATTATCATCAACATATTTAAAGAGGGATTCAAAGGAAAATCAAAGACTGCTTTGCTTGCTGTTCACTAAACAATGAAAAGATAAAGTTTTAAGCTATCAACGGAAGTAACTTCAATTGGAAAAGTCTTTTCATGTGTACCTACAAAGATTGAAGAACTAACCAATCAGTGGAAATCGGTTCCTGTGCAACGTAGCATAGCTTAGCCTCATAGAAGAGCAAACAGATACATGTCCACACACATAAAGGACTGTTGATTATATATCCATTGCTTCCAAACTATACGGTTCAATTTGACGAGCAAGACTAAAGGCCTGATCTGCGTCAAAACATATTCAAAGTAGCATGACATATAGGATGCCATATCTCACGAATATAATGCAGGGCTCTCCATAATGGTTAATAGAAATGATATCCGGATTTTCTCAACAAATATTTAATTCATATGTTTCTTTAGTCAATGGATTAAAACTAGACAATTGCTCAAATTTGAGTTAAAAAAGCATCACAATCACAAGCTTGAACTTCTGAAATTGTTTTTGCATGATGACTTGTCTGCAAGCACATATTATACAAGCTAAGAATTGTAGAAGTTTTAAGTTCTACTGCCTTTCTATTGTTCATACACTTGTAATGTATGATATTAGTTAAAAATCAAAATAATGAGTACACACTTGTTGTAGCAGCCCTGATTTTGACATATTCTTTATTATGATTACAGTTTAATTTATGGCATGCCACAACAGATTCAAAATATTTGCATGCTTAAAGTTAAATGGATACCAAGCAACTCATCAATACTTTCTAAAAATGGATACCAAGCCCATTAACCCAACAAAATAATAAAAAATTACTTATATAGTATTCTGTACCCTTACTTCTTCTCATCCGAAACCCTTGAAAAATAAACGCTCAAGCCATTATGGAAACCCAATGAAGAAGAAGATAACTTCTTCTCTCAAATCTTCTTCACAAGAGATGGTTGAAGAAGAAACATATTTATATTTACCTGACGATTGTTGGGAATCTATTTTTAAATTCATCGTTAACAACGACGGTAGCTGTTTGAGTTCTCTTTCCCTTGTCTCCAAACAGTTCCTCTCCATAACCAATTTTCTCCTACTCTCACTCACCGTCTATCCGTCAACAGTCCCTTTCCTTAAACGCCTACCGCATTCAGGTCGACAGCATTCTTCGTTTAATCTCTCGTTTCCCACTGAAGAAACTCACATCCCTCGCTATCACCAGCAATCGCACCTTTCCCACAAAAGGGTTGCGAGCTTTTTCCCAAAATATTACAACTTTGACCTCTCTCACTTGTTCTTGTATTTGGCTTGATAACAACAATCTCTTACTCATTTCCGATTGTTTTCCTTTGTTGAAACAACTCAACCTCAATAACCTTTCATCGATCAAAAATCCCACTAACTTCACTAGTGCAATTTGCTCTCTATTATCTAAGTGTCGATGTATACAACATTTGGATCTTGATAAGACAACTTTTCTGACTGATCAACATGTTGCTGAGTTTTCTTTGTTTCTTGCTGATTTGGTGTCTATAAATCTAAGTGAATATTTGCATCTCACAGAATCAGCCCTGTTTTCACTCATTAGAAATTGTCCTTCACTTGGTGAGATCAAAATGGAAAGCACCTCTATTGGGAAAGAGAGTGTAGGGTATTTGCAGTTTGGTGTATACCCTCAATTGAAATCTCTCTACTTGGGTAGAAATCGATTGTTAAGTGATGAAAGAATCATATTGTTCGCCTCTACTTTCCCCAACTTGCAGCTGCTTGATTTGTATTGCTGCATGCACATCAGTAGTGATGAAGGTATTTGTCAAGTTTTAAGGAGATGCTGTCTGTTAAGGCATTTGAACTTAGATGGATGTTTAAGACTGAAGCGACTTGGAATAAACTCTGTAGTTCCCAAACTAGAAGTGTTGAACTTTACAGACACAATGGTTGATGATGAAACACATGAATAATCTCAAAGAATTGTTGTGGGCTTTTGCAACTATTCGTAGAATATTGTGCTAATGTCACCGAGAATGGAATGAAACACGTGGTAGAAAACTGCAAACAACTTAGAGAGATTAATTTGGGGGATATCCATGTAAGTGACGAAAATAGGAAACTTTTCTCACGTCGTGGAATACAGTTAGTGCAATATTAGCATATGTTTGATTTTGAATAGCATTTCTTTTGATTGGTTCTATGACTTCTATTTGGTGTTTTAGTTTAGTGGTAGTTTATTTCATTACCTACATTACTTGATTGCTAGTGATTGACTTAATGGCCTTTAAAGGAAAAGTAAAATGCCAAGTATTTTTCGATTGGAATTTTAATTATGATATTTTTCCATTTTAGTTACTTGGTATCATTAAAGAGGCTGTTATATTGAGCAATGTTTTGAGCTTTTAAGTATTACTTTGGGGTCGTGCTCCGGTCCGATTCACCTTTTCGGTCGGACGAAACGACCCAATATATTGCTGCCACGTGGTTTTGTTTTTAGTGGGTAGAAAAATGTGTTTCGGCCCTTTTACAAAAACACCCTTAATGAAATGTGTTACGTTTTACCAATATGCCCCTGCCCCCTTTCACCGTCTTCTTCTATACTCTTCTTCCATTCTCTCTTAGCTTGTTTCTTTCTTCGACTGTTCACGTGTTTCAGATCTTGGAAAATCTTGGAGCTTGTTCGTCGTTCTTCAAGGTACAATATCGTCTTTCTTTCTCCCTTAATGTAATAATTTGGTATTGTACCGTTTCGTACTTCGTACTCATTTATAATATATGGTGTGATCATAGAAAGTTAGAGACTTAGAGTTGTTCGTCGAGAAAGTATTGTACTATTTTACTAATTTAAAATACTTGCAACATTGTCCTACTCAGAAATTCCTAAAGCAGGGCATAGCATAGCCACTATTGTAAAACATGCAGACTTACATTGAACGATCACTAACGATTCAATTTAGTCCTTAAACTATTTTAATCAACTATCATTACTCTCTTAAATTTGGTGTTTTAGGTTTATCTATTAGTATAAGGACTAAATTGACAGTTTATTTTGCAAAATTATCGAACCAATAAGGGTGCGTTTGTTTTGGATTTTTTTTGAAAAAAAAAAATCTATTCTTTTATAAAAAGTACAAGTACAACAAAAAGTTGATGGACCACGCTCGTTTGTTGTACTGGTCAGCATGATTGACTACAACAACAACAACAAACGAGCCAGTCCAAATTAACATATTTTTTCCTTGACTGGTCAGCATGATTGACCACGTTTTTTCCCTCAATCATCAATAAACCTCTTCCTTTATGTTGATCCTAATAGAGGCTATTGAAGGTTTATTCCAAATTCCAAAATATCAGTAAAGGCCTGTTATTTTTTGAAGTCACCGAATCAGGGACGGACCTGACCACGACATGGTGTGACAAGTGCCACACCAGCACAGGTTCAATTTTTACTCATATATTAATATAGACACAGGGGAATATTTTTACTCTTTTGTAATTTAGACATGTGTCTATATTTTTACTGACATATTAATAAGAGACACGTGTTTATGTTGGTCTACATAAGGAGGAAAATAATATGGTTGATGCTGAAGATTATGAAATTTTTGGAGGCAGACTTTTTTCATAGTTTTCGATCAGTTATGTTGGTGTACACAAGGAAGAAGATAATACGGTAGAAACATCTATAGTACGGTTACATTCTTTTGATTTCACTTCTAAAGTACGGTTACATCTCTATCAGGTGAATATGTTCCTACTCGTTTGGGTCATTTTTTCATAAAATATGTCATTATCCTTCATATTTATATGTTAAGGATTCTGAGACAACACAGGGGAATTTGAAAAGTGGGCTATTTTGTGGGGGTACGAATTGATATATAAATAATTGTGACACTGTTTCCTTCTTTGATGGGGTTGTTACTAATTAACATGAATATCTTTTGATTTGTAAATAAGATGTTGACTGTGATCATTCTTTCGTTCTAAAATATGATAGAGGAATCGAAACCATATTTGAGTTTCAATACAAGGTTGCAAATGCATGTGTTAGATAATCCCTTCTGTTGTGGGAAAACTGGTGTTTTTTTAATTTGATTTGATTCAATTTTGTAATAAGTGGGATTTGTAGGTATGTTCATATTTTGATTGGGCGGAAGGACTTGTCGGAAAAAACAGACTAGGCCATTCTCAACACGTTGATGATGTTTCCAATAAAGTTTTGTTGGACTAGCAAGGTGAACTAGCAATGAAAAGTTATGAATATTGCGTCCTATAAGCGTCGGAGGAGGAGTCAAAAAAACTAGCAAGGATGTAAATGAAGCTGATGTTAGGGTTGTGGCGGTTGTATTCTTGTGCTTGTGATGTTAATATAAAGCATATATTTCTGGTTTACTGCTCCCTCGCCTTGTGCTCCATATTAATTTGCAAAATCTGTGGCTAACACTGTTGCAATCTCTGGCATATATTTCTGGTTTACTGCCCCCTCGTGTTTTTTACTTGTGAAAATTGCGTTCTAGAAGCGTTGTTGGAGTCGAAAAAACTATCAAGGATTCCATCCTCAAATGTAAGAAAAAAAAAACTCATTTTCTTTGTCCCAAAGTGTAAGCAAAAAAGACAAATTCTTATCCTATTTAAGACCCGTTTGTTTTGGATTTTTCTTTGTATTTCTAAAAATGGATTTTTTTTGAAATTTACTCAAATAGTAAAAGTTATTTCAAACTCATTTGACATGAGTTAAAAAAAAATTGGCATTCACTAACTTAAATATTTATTGTTCGAGATTTTACATAGTAAAAATCACAAATTTTCCCAAAATGACATCTTTCAAAAATGATTGTTATGAAAAGCTATTTCAAAAGTTATTTCTATTATTAAAAAAGTTTCCAAAAATATAATCAATTGCTACTTGCATGTACACCATTACACAATACACACCAAATAATGTGCATCGTCATTTCCAATAAAAACTTGTATGTGTAGAAAAGTACTTTAATTAAAATTTAATAAAAGTAGATAAAATATGTGAGTAAGAATACCTATGCTGAGCAGAATCTTCAGTATGTAGATCATGTTCAATGTGTAGACACAACATTTACTATTGTGTATGGTATGAAAAGTGGAAGGAAAACGTTTATTGAACATCTAATGACTAATTCTATTCCACACCTTAGAGAGAGATTGAGAGAGAGAGAGAGAGAGATATGGATGGAAATAAAAGAGATATGAGTGAATAATGTGATGGATAGGTGATGGAAAGAGATAGAGGAAGTATGAGTATAGATTTTTGAAGACTTGTTCAAAACTATTTAACGTAACAAGCTACTAAAAGATAAAACTCTCGAAAAAAATCCAAACCATTCTTTATTTATTTATAATCAAATTTTATTAAATTATAGTTTAATACTTTTGCTCTATATTAGGCATGTTTAAAGCAGACATGGCTATATTGTATGGGGCTTCCAATTATGCTTGTCCATGGCCAGCCATAGATTCATTCCTCGGACGGGTTAGATCGGCTGCCCCTTGTCGCCATCAGGAGGTTGAAAAGAAGCTTAAAATCCTTTCTCGATTAGGATTATTTTTCTTTGTGTAGCTCCGCTTCAGCGGCTCCTCTTGTAATTGATTTGAATGTTTGAATGAAAATAAGCTTAAGAGCGTTTTTCTTTCCTTTGTTGTTGTTGTTTTTGTTCCGCCCAGGCTTCTCCCTTCTCTTTGTGTTTGCGCATTTTTATTTCATGCCACATTTTGTGTTAGACGTATTTTTATTCCATGCTACGTTGGGCAGGATTGCCCGAGCGTTCCTCATTTCGTCCAAAATTACAAAATATGTGTCGAAATCAGTTTCTAACCTATTTCCAGTTCGACACACCAAAAAGGCTTTGTGGCCTTGAACAAAATCAAAATCTTCCCTGAGAAACGGAAGTGAGTTAGAAACCATAAAATCTCGACATCGAAACGGCAGAGAAGGCAAATTTCAGTCATGAAGTAGTCGTCGTCGGAGCCCGGAGGTGGTGAAAAAACATTTGGTTTCCTTCCAAAACCTTTGCAGGTTTTATAGGAACGACACATGAACCGATAATCCAACTCACGAGGGAGAGGCCTTGACGAGTAATAACCTGGAACCCACATCAGGGCCCTCCTGCAATCGAAAAGTTGCTTGCATTCAAAGAGAGTTCCGAAAACAGAGAAAACATTTTCTGAAGAAAACCCATCACTGGCTAGAGCGTCGAGAATCATCAAAAAATATTTTGCTTCGACAGAACCATGTGAAGTTGCTCTCCGAAGGATTTGTTTAACTTCTTCCATGTGAAGATTTGAGATCTAACTAAGTAGAATATGAATTATCTAGAAAAGAATAGATTTTGAAATTTTAATTCAGAGGATGTTTATTTTAGTTTTTAATAAAATAAATTACTTTTTTAAAAAAAAATATATATAATTAATCTTAAGAGTTAGTTTAATTAGGTAAATGGTCCGTATAAAATTCTTGCACTTTTTAGCCCTATAAAAAGTGTGATTTTATATGTAATAAAATGGTTATACAATTATCATTACTCGAATTTAAATGCATGATTCTTCTTATGTAATAATTAAAATAAAGTTGAAAAAAAACCTAAATCCTAATAGAATTTTAGATTTTTTCTTACGTATTAGTATTGGAATTATGATTTCTCCTTATTTTCGTATGTGTCTCACATTTTTTTTCTCTCTACATTCTCTCTTAGACTCAAGACACTCTAAATTGATGTCATTTAAGATGCTTTGGATTCAAATACTTGTCCAAAGAGCTATTACTTCACATAGAGCTAAGAATTTTATTTGAGAGGATCCATGGTTGTAGATAAGTAAGTTGAGCTTCTTTTGAAAGATGGTTCCATAGTACCTGTTGGATTCACGTTTGATCCAACTGATCATGAACTTGTAGATTATTATTTGACGAAGAAGGTCTATTAATAATCTATTCAATTTAATAACACCCTAGAATTTTACGTGTTTCAAATTGAACCATGGAAAAATGTAATATAACAAATCTCAGGGAAACATCCATTGCATCAATTTGAAACACGTCAAATTCTAGAATCTCATGAAGTGGAAGAAGTTGATAATAGACCTTCGTCGTCAGGTAATAATCTACAATTTCATGATCAGTTGGATCAAACATGAATCCACATGTAGTTTAAAACTATCTTCCAAAATAAGGTCGACATACTTATATACACCCATGAATCCCCTCAAATTAAGTCTTCACTCCATATGAAGTAATAGATATTTGGATTAATATTTGAAGCAGAAGAATCTTAAAGGACTTCAATTTATAGGAAGTGTCTTGAATGTAAGAGAGACGGGATGTAGAGAGAGAAAATTTAGCACACAAACGAAAAATAGGTAATAACAACAATACTAATATGTAAAGAAATAATATGAAATCCTACTATACTTTAGTTTTTTTCCTTCTTCTTTATTTTATGTATTGGATCATAAGGATCATGAATTTTATTTATAAGAATAATGATAATTGTACAGCCATTTTATTGCATAAAAATTTGCTCTTTTTATAAGGAATAAAAAGTGTGATTTTTTATAGGGACTAAAAACGAAGTCTTAATATTTACGGGGACAATTTATTTAACTAAACAAACTCTTAAATTTGATTATATTTTTAAAACAAATGTAACAATCATCCTCTAAAATGGAAAGTACAAATTTTTTCTTAAGATAATCCATATTCTAGTTAGATATAACTCAATCTTAACAAAATATATTCACATGATATAAGTATGAACAACATCAAAACTATCAACATAAACCCATAGCAAAAAATATGATATGCATACCAAATTATATAATGAAACATAAAATTTAACAAGATTGGAGATTTTGGTATTATTTACATACCTTTTGTACTTCGTTGACTTCATAATAGAAATTTATGATTATTTTCATAACATAATCTTCGATTTCATGTTCAATTTAATCTTAATCAATTCTTATACAAACAAGGATTGATCGAGAGAACATAGTCATTTGACAAGAAACCGAACACATATCTGGGTCAACTACCAGATCGAGAGTATCGCCAGCCCAACTTGACTCATAAAATCAGATCTAAAATGGATTTGATAAGTTTGACTTAAAAATCAAAAAATCTAGTTTTCTTATGAGTTTGCTAGTATAATAATATAGTAGAAATTATCGGACTCACATAACAAATTAGATGTTGCAAGAAATTTAGAAAACAAAAACTATGAATAATCGTGATAACATGAAATGGAATACCAAATATATCAAGAAGAAGAAAATGGAGAAAAATGAGGTATAAAAAAAAGTAAGAGAAGGAATCGGCGCAAATGAGTTGCAACGGCATCTAATATATATAATGAGTAAGCAAGAGGTGATAGTGACTTTAGGGTTAGGAACTAGCATAGGCTTGGGCCTAGCAAACTTAATTTAACTAAAATAAATAAATAAATATATGGGCTTGGGATTGGGCTAGAGAATTGGATTGAAATAAGATGATTGCTTTTTAGGCCCCCGCAATATCTCTTTATCCCCCTAAAAATACAAAAATACCCTTTTATAAAACCTCCGGTACATAGAATCCGGTAGTTCATTTTTGCTTTTCGACATTTTACACCTCTGGAATGTACATTCCGGATGCCTATTTACAAATTGCACATTTTAAACATCCGGTAATTAGAGTCCGGATGAACACTTACCCTTTAGGTTGATTTATGTTCTCTGTTTTAATTCACACCCGATTTCTACTTTATCAAACACCTTTTTCCATTAATTTATAAAGGCTAAGAGAAGCTTATGGGCAAGTTCAATTTAAACTAATTGGCATGCACTTTCAACCAAGTTTACCTACAATAACACAAGCATATACTAACATTAATACTTATTTTAATGTTAGCAACCCGTTTTATTTTATTTTTTTTACTTTTTTGTCATTCATTTACGCATTAGTTAGTATTCTCATGTTTTTCTTACATTTTTTTAAACAATAATGCTTTTGTTTACATTTTAATCATTTTAATGCATTGGTTTGTACATTGGTTTGTTATTTAAATGTAATTGTTTACACTATAATGAGTTTATTGGTGGCTTTTTAGTTTTCTCCTGCTAGATTTAGCTAAAAATACCCTTATTTTCCAATTAATAAATTGGTTTGTAAAAAAATTTGTCTAGGAAAGTGGTGTCCCTCTTTCAACGTCCAATAGAAAATATTGACACAGGTACCGATAAAATCATTAAGAGTTTGTAACTACCTCATCAAAATAAGTATTCAAGCTAGATCAAATAAAAGATTGAAAATTGTGATTGATTGGTACTTATGCTGGTGGATTCGCTGCTAACAAAGGGAAGCCCATTGGAGATCACTAGACATAAGCTTCAGAAGCGGAGAAGTATTGATATGCCTACTTGAGCGAGCATCTAATTGTCAAAAGGTGTGCAGATCTTAGCCCAAGAAACCATGAAAATTTTATGGAGAATGCTAACTAGTTCCCCAAGGACAATGGTTAAGCATCTAAAACAAGTAAGTTTTCATGAAAAAGTTGTGTAATCATTACTTTATTAAAAGTAACATCTTATTAGTAACATCTTATTGTGTAAGACAGAATTTCTATTTGTAAATTCCTTTATCATTGCCCTGAAATTTTGGAAGATGGTTAGCAAGACCTAAATTTTATTAGTTACAATATCACCACTTCAAATAAATTTTTGGATCCATATATCCAACTGATCAAGAAGTGTGATAGGCGGCCACAATAAATATGAAAAAAATAAACATGCAATGTTATGGATCATCCATTTTACCAGTTGAATTCACAACATGATAGATAAAAAGCATGTCTTTCCAAGGAAAATTGTGGTTGACACACATAAAAAGGCTCAAACACACATATAAAAGACGAAAATTACACGAATGTTTGAAATTCATCAAAACGTTAAAGAGTGTCCATCATTAAACAACACATTACATATCGTTAAATTAAATCTCTACTAACATTCTATACAAGTGCAGATGGAACGAACATACATATATAATATATTATCTTCCACCATATTCCGAAACATAAATCTGATGTCACTATCGTCGCGAATAAGCCAAGGCATATAGCTTGCCATTTTCTATGCGTATTCATCTCTATCTTCTCCTAGGTCTATGCATGGCATCTGACCAAATAAGTGACATGTATGTTGATTTTCATCAAGAGGCAGTAGCTAGTAAAACTGCCCAGTTCTCCTCGGCAGTTGACTGTCAAAGTTACTTCGATAGTTAACTGCCGATGACCCCATAATTCGGCAGTTTACCGCCGATGAGTCCCATGTCAGTTTATTACGTAAACTGAAGTAAAAAACCCGAAAAACAACTAAAAATCAACCCATTAAAATGCTTAATACCTGTTTTTTTATGTCAAAAGTGTGTTGATACCTCTTATGCTTGACGCTTCAATATTTTGGAGCAAGATTTGATGAATAAAAATATTGGATTTCGGGGATTATATGAGAAGTGGTATGGAAGTTGACGAGGAAATAGTGTGTAGGGGGACCACGTGGCTGTTTCAGCTGATGAAACAGCGCCTCGGCAGTTAACTGCCGAGGAATTCAAAAAACCGGTAGCAGTTAACTGCCGAGGAATAGTGAAAACGGCGGTAGTTAACTGGCAAGGGGTATTTTCATCTTTTATAGATGTTTTTCAAACTTATAACATGTGTATACAACAATTTTCCGTTCCAAGTGGCTAGCTTTAATTTGACTCTGAATAATTCCTGAAAACGCATAATTCCCAATTCACCAACAAAAAAAGGGGCAGCCAAAATATTTTAATGGGATAGCCCCGACTCCAAATGTTAAGACTATCCTCAATACGATTCAATCGAGAATTAGAAAAAATATTTGGAAAAAAATTGCTAATTGATGAATTAATTAATTGAATAGAAGATTCTTCATATCAAAATAATATATGCCACAAAAAACGGATATTAGATTAGGATACTTTAAAGAAAATCATAATATCACCATCATAAATCACATGAGTAGGAACATGAACACCACGACAATAATTCATGGGAACCAAAGAGCCATGAGAGGAAGCAATGGAAAGTGCTCTACGCGAAACCTCTTCAGCAATACAAAAAATCAAATGGGATAAGGGATCTCCTTGTCTAACACCACAAGCACAATTAAAATAATCGATAAATTGGCAAAGTGTAATATTTCCTTGTTCTAGCTAAAAAAAATTTCACTAAAACTGAGAAAGCAAAACTAGCAAAAAATTCAGATGCAGAGTATCAAAGACCTTTTTAATATGGCTTAATTGCTATTTTAGTCCCTTAAGTTATTTTTTAGTATTGTTTTGGTCCCATAAGTAATAAAAAGTCTGTTTGAGTCCTTTAATTTCATTTTCGTTACCACTTTTGGTCCCTTCCCTTAGGTTTCCGTTAGGTTTAATAAAAAAAATTAACTGTTGTACACGTGTCATTATGGCATTGGCTCTGGAAATTCTTATTATCTTTTTTCATCATCTTCATCAAAACCTTCATCATTCATCAACTAAACCCAAAAAAAAAAAAAAAAACTAAAATCAAACCTAGAAATTGAAATTCATCATAAAATCAATCTTAATTTCAAAATCAAACCCTCCAAATTCCTAACCCTTTTCACCAATTTCAATTTCAGTTTCCCCTAAATTTCTTAAACTAGAAAATCAAAACAATTAGATGAAAGAGTTCAAGTGCAGATCATGGTTCAACCAAAGAGTGAAAATCCCATACCCTCTTTCAATTCCAACCCTAATTCCTCTCGTTATATTGATAACATACAATGTTGGAAATTAAATCATTCAGGTGCCCAAAAAACGAAACAAACACCCGCACCTCTCTTTCCCATTCTCTTCCATCTTCAACCTTCTCTATATATTATTGCAAGATAGGGAAAAGAAACTGTTGATGATTGTGATTCCTCTGCAAGTTTTGACTAATTTAGCTTCGAAAACAAATGGAAAGCTTCAAGGAATCTTGCGAAATTGACACTTTGTAGGCAATTTTATATTGTTGTTATTGGTATCTGTATTTTGCAAGAATTGTTGTGTTTGCGTTGAGAATTATTTAGCTTCTACTTATAGGCTGCTTTGAGAATTATTGGAACATAGTGAAGGTTTTTTTTATGCTTTCTATTTTTTCTTTATATGTGGGTTTAGTTGATGAATGATGGAGTTTTTGATGAAGATGAAGATGATGAAAAAAGACAATAAGAATTTCCAAAACCAATGTCATAATGACACGAGTGCAACAATTAACGTTTTTTATTAAGCATAACGGAAGGGACCAAAAGTGGTAACGTAAATGAAATTAAAGGACTCAAACAGACTTTTTATTACTTATGGGACCAAAACGATACTAAGAAATAACTTAAGGGACTAAAATAGCAATTAAGCCTTTTAATATCTATTTTCATAGCCAAATTCCCACAAAACATCTTTTGCAAATAACATTAATAGCCTCTAAAGCAACGATAATACATTCATAAATTTTCCTTGAATAAAATCTATTTGCTCAGCGTAAATAGTTATAGGAGCAATGGAGGCAAGCATGCCCCTGGTTTCTTAGGATTTAAAACCAAAATATTGGAGTATAGATTATGCTGAAGCTTATCAAATAGGAAAAATTCCTGCACCAATAAGATAACATCAAAAGAAAGAACGTTCCAAAAAGCCTGAAAAAAATTACCACCACAATCGTCATGGCATGGAGAACCATCCGCATTTCAAAAAGAAATAAACGCGCTCGACCTGTTAATATGATATATGCGAAAGGAATTGCATATATCATATTATTATCCTCCAAAGTTACCGATGGAGATATAGTCGGTTGAATTAAATCATTGTTGACACTATTATTATGGCTACCAAAAATTTTGGTGAAATATTTAATATGATGTTCAATTGGAGAGGGATCAATGGCAATATCCTCCCCATTTCGAAGTAAAGAAAACTATTTGGAAGCTACATTAATAGTTTCTTCCCTGTGAAAATAAGTAGTATTGCAGTCCCCATGAATAAAATGTTGTTTGGGAAAGAATGAGCTAAGCTCTATAATCATTCTCATGCAAATCATTTGTGAAACCATGTGAATCATTAATTTGCTGAATACCTCATCCACAACAACCTGAATATAATTATTAATCTACTTTATATCTAATCCTAAGGTACATATCCAAACCCTAATTGTTAACCCTATACTTAATTACTTTGGCGCCAGCTTATCTACACTAATGACCTTGGATTTTTAAACCCTATTGACACGTTTTTCCATCCAAAATGATTTCAGAATTTGAAATTCAAATTTGCACCACCAAAAATCTTGAACTAAGCTATTTCTTATGAGGCCTTTCCTACTCTACCACAGGCATTTAATTTCTGTGTATTTCCAGGCACCATATAACTTTTTAGTTGGTAGTCCATCCATCTATATATATCCATGCAATGAACCACCTTTTTCCTACCCCCATTTTTTACAATCTGTTTCATCAAACAATGGCGTACAACAACGTTTATGCCTTCCTCGCATACCATGCCCTGACCAGTACAAGTTCTCTAACATCCCGCTCGTCAGATAATGGGATATCACCAGTCAAACGTGTCAGAGGACCAAGGTTCAGGGGAAGCGGGTATGACGAAGAATATTTATCAAACGATATCAGTTGAGTATGAGGTTATGTATCAATGCCAGGCCAGACGCGAAAAAGCCACAAGGGCTATTTATGGCCGGAAGGGTCAATTTCCTTTCATTTTCACAACTCTTTCTCTCTCTAGGTTTTTGAGAGTAAGGATTCTCTCCTCCCTCTCTCTCTAATCACGCCCTCCCCCTATTCTCTTAATCTTCCAAACATCCTCCTCTAGTGATCAAGCATAGATTTTGGTGGCTTAACGAGCAAGAAACAAGTGGAGGAAGAAATTAAAGGATGGATTGGTTGGAAAGTTAAGGATCAAGAATGAAACAAAAGCTAGGGTTTGAGCTTGAAGCATGAAGAAAATGCAAGAAACATGTTAAGGTGAGTTCTATAGATAATTTCCCACCTTTGGGATGTGTAAATTCTTGTGAGGTTGTATGGATTTATGTTAATTAGGGGTTTAGAACCCTAGTGTCCCTTTGGCCAATTCTTGTAGATTAGATGTTAAATTGCCATGAAATATGTTTATAAATGTCTCTATATGTTGCTGGATGTATATGGTGCATTGCAGGATCGATTTGGACGAGTTTTGGGTCAAAATTGCAAAATTTGCACCACAGACCCAAAGAAACTCGCTATTAGCGAAATATTTCGCTAATAGCGAAATTCCCCAGGAACCTAGGTCGCTAATAGCGACATTCTCTGTCCCAGCCAACATGCTTTTGGCTTGTTGGCTCAATGTAGGGTCGGTGGTGCATTCTGAAGCTTTTCTTTCATCGTTTTACAACTTTATAACCCCAAAACAACATCTAGGCAATGCACATAACATCAAATGATTCTTGAAATGAAAATCATGACAATCTAAACATGTATGGTAAGGATGGCATAAGAGAGTTAAGCCAAATTACTCGGGTAGATGATGAACTAAGAAAGGGGATGAATGTAGAGCCTCGACATAGTTGTCGAGAACTAGATTGTAAGCAAGAATCCTATGTAGACTAAGACGCGAAGTATAGTATCTTCGCACATGGTTAAGAAAGATTATGCACGCACGATAAGCCGTGGATTGACAAATTAATCTCTCCACTATGTTAAGAATGAACAAGTATGTAGTTTACCGCTAATTGGATCGATCCCGGATCCGAGGTAAATGAGAAACGTGTATAGGTTTAACCTTATACGAATGATTACGTATATGGCAATAAAGAATGATGTAGGTGCCATGTCTCTTGTGATCCACCGCTAGGATGGGATCTTAAGGGGTTCTCGTCATGGGAATGGGATAAGCTCCGCAATGGGGGCCCGCATGTCACTGAGTAAGCAAGATGTAGGTGTCTTGAGCACGGGATAAGCTCCACAAGGGGGCCCGCACGTCACTGAGGGAGTCCGATGTGCCTTAGCTAGGTTTTCATCGGTATGTATGGGATTGTTCTCGGGGTTACTTCACCCGGGGCTCTCCGTAAAATGAACCAAGATAATGATTGTTTGTTCAACGCTAACCTAATGATTGAATGAATATGACTATGTATGATTATGATTACGATATGATGTTAGCTATGATCAAGTCGTGCAATAGAGCAAGATATGAATGATATACCGGTGACGATCTTAGGTTTCCCTAATCGTCCGGTTTAGGACCGTGTTATGAATATGTTATGTTTAGGCCTCGAATGCAATTAATGATTCTTGGCATAGAGGTATTAGGTTCCCTTTAACCGTCATGACACGTATGATGATAGTAAGACCTATGACAAGTAAGATGAATCTATGACGGATCTAGCATGCACGACCGTCTAGGAAAGCATGACCACACACGTATAATCAACCGTCAGGTTGTATTTGTAGACACGTGGTGACCGTAGGTTTCCCCCGTGGTTACCTATAGCCTAGGATTAGGTAGAACTCACTGAGACATTATGTCTCATCCCGATCCTTATTGTTTCAGATAAGCAGGATGGTATGCAAGCTTGAAGCCGGATGGATATTTCAGCAAGTGCTCGTTCGTATCGCTGCAGGATGTCTTGGATTCAAGAATGTTTTATTATGTATGGTCGAGATGTATTGTTTTGATGTAGTATGAATGTGATTTGTTGTATATAATATTCATTCGAACTTTTATTGTTGTAAATTTTAATGTATCCAGTACTGAATATAACGCACTTGCTAAACTTCCTAGGTACGTTTAGTATGGGTGTTACAAGTTCCCTATATATGCAATCTCCAAAAATACAAACTCTTTCCATATACTTGAATTCATACTTACATAAATATGCATAACAATTTTTATGCTACACATGATAGAACAATACAAAGACTGTGTGAAGGAATGGTCATAAAGACTGGTGCTCCGTCCCTTGGAAACAATGAAGTTCTCTTTATCATATTGAAATATTAGGAGTTGTGTTGGTGCTGACTCGGGTGTTCTGGCGTTTTGGTGTTGTTTATGTTTGTTTTTGGTGCGTAGCCGGATTCTGTTTTCGACTTGCTGGAAGGCTACTGGTTCGGTCCTGTTTTCTGTTGTCCGAGCTTGCAATACTCCTTTTTCGCTGGTTGTTGGCCTGCGGGGGCTGTTCTGTATTTGTAGTTTAAGGTGACTGTGTTTTCAGTCTTTTTTCTGTCTGATAGTAGTGCTCAGGGGGCTGTATTGGTGTTTTTAGTGGCCTTTTTTTTTTTCTGTTGTTCCTGTTTTAGTTTTTTGGGGCCTGTTGCACCTTGGTTAGTTGTTTCATTTGTACCTCTTGTGCTTGAAACTCTTATTAATATTTTTATGTCTCGAAAAAAAAAAGGATTGCTTTGATTGAAAATTGATGTAATAGTTAAATCATTTCTATTTGGACTCATATTTTTTTTATTAATTCTTTGTATTTTGGGGTATGTTTTGAACCTTTGCTATAATATCAATGGTACTTTTTTTTAGAAAATATATCAATGGTACTGCCGTATGGTTTTGTGTTATTTTTAATTGATTAAGAGTTCATCAACTATAGCTATTATTTAGGAAGCTCATTGAGTAGGTGTCAATAGCATGCCGTGACACTCATAACTAATTGAATTACAATCTTTTTTTTTTGTTGTTGTTACTACTATAACTATAGCTATGATTAAGGATAAGGTCATTGACTTGGTGTCAATAGCATACACGCGTGCACTAATAAAATAATAGTGGTTTTAAGATAATATTGGCGCTCATAACATTTAGAAAAAGAAAAAGGTGTATACTCCCTCTGGTCCTATATATAAGAAAAGATTCTTTTTTTAGATACATTTAATCATTAATGTATCTAGTCTTCATTGTAAACAAGATACATTAATTATTCAATGTATCTAAAAATAGAATCTTTTCTTATATATAGGACCGGAGGGAGTAATACACAAGAGTGGCCACTAGAATCTCTAATTAAGAAAGAAGAATATGTAGTTGTTTAAAATCTGCCCCAATATCTACTATTTTTAAGTGACTTCTTAATCAATTAATATGCTTTTTTTTAGACTATGATGATAGTTTTATGAATATTTTTTTAGGCAACAATTTTTATGTATTAGTGATCAATGGGTTGGTGGAGATCAAGCAACTTATGAATATACGTAAAACATTTATTGTTTAGTGATTTAATGAAACTTAGGAAGTTGTATAGAATTACAATGGCTGCAATAGGTTGACATGCAAGCAAGTTGTGATCAATAAAATAGTTGATTGTCGTGCATTTCTTTATAAGTAAGCGTGTACCTAATAATGAATTTAGTGGCTTAAAGAAGTTTAGGATGTTGTGCTCAAGAGTAATTGTGACCATTGTTTGGTGTTACCAACGTGATTAATATCTCAACTTTGAGTCATTCAATTTGGAACTAGAGCCGAGGATGACATGCATATGGCTGTTAAATATGGTCTATGAATATGCTTCCAGTGAAATGTTTGTTACCTTTCAAGTTTCAGCGTAGACAGTTTTCATTAATTGTATCATTTACAATGACAACTAATAAGAGTCAGGGTCAATCACTTAAACATGTTGGACTATATACTCCACATTAAGTATTCTCACATGATCAATTGTATGTTGTATGTTGATGTATCAAGAGTCACTTCGGAAGATGGTTTGAAAATTTTGTTAGGTGACGATGAAGGTGTCAATCTGAATACTATAACAAATATACTGTACAAGGAAGTTTTTTGTAATTTGTAAACATAAAAGCGTACATCAAATGTGTTATATGAGGACATTGTTTGATGTTTTATTTTAGTATCGCACCATTAATTTACATGTTTTAAGATACACGTTTTATATGATTCAAAATATGCCCCGTGCGAACCCAAAAGTCAGTTAGCCGAACTCATTATTGCAACAAAACTTATCATTTGAGATGAAGCACATATGATGCATAAGCACTTATTTGAGGCTTTGGATCGAACTCTCAGAGATATACTTCGACATCAAAACAACGATCATTTGGATATTCCTTTCGGGGACAAAGTTGTTGTTCTCGATGGTCATTTCTGTCAAATTCTTCCAGTGATACCAAAAGGAACCAGACAAGACATTGTCCATGCAAGCATAAACTCTTCTCATCTCTAGCAACTTTGTGAGGTATTAACTTTAACAACTAATATTAGGCTTTTACATGGTTGTTCGGAAAATGAAACTCGCGAAAGAAAAGAGTTTAGTGAGTGGTTACATGGAATTGGTGATGGATCCATCGGAGAAGATAATGATGTCAATATAAAGCTGGATATTCTTGAAGCGAAAGTGATTACAGGGACAAATATTGGTGATAAGGTATATATACCTAGACTATCTCTATCACCTTCTGATACAAGAATTCCTTTTAAATTTCAACGAAGACAGTTCTCTATATCAGTGTGATTTGCAATGACCATTAATAAAAGTCAAGGGAAGTCCCTAAAACAAGTTACTGTATACCTTCCACAACCAGTTTTATCGCACGGTCAACTATATGTAGCAATATCAAGAGTTACGTCAATAAATGGCCTGAAGATTTTGCTGCTGGATGAAGGTGGTGTTTGTATTGATAGCACTATAAATGTTGTGTTTCAGGAAATTTTCCGCAATCTATAATTACTAAAAGCTCTATGTATTATTAATACTGATGCATTCAAACTGTATGTGACGATCATGGAATTATATGCTATATGTTTGTCCTTTATTACTACACTTGCAATGTATATGAGTCGTGCGACAGCACGGGTGAGAAGTCTAGTATTACCGAAAGGGGAAACATTCCATACACTTAGGGGTTTCTTAAGTCTCTCGAGCTTCCGTTATATACAAAACATATAGCTACCCATCCCATTCCCAATATGCTTCCAAGTATTCTCAACCACACTAATATAGTCTATATGGGTGATCCGATCTTTAAAAAGTTTGAACAGAGAAGCATGCTGAAAAAACACAGATCTTGAGAAATCAGAATAGGATGGTGATCCGAAAAATGACAAACTAAAGAACAACCATTAATATTTATCCAATACTAAAACTAATTAATGGATGTTACAGATGGCTCTATCTAGCCACTTATCCACATGCTCCCCACCCAGCTGCCCATTAATCCATGTAAATTGGACGCCAATGGTAGGTATTCGAGTCAGTTCATTAGCATTAGTCTAATGCGAAAAATCATCACAAGATATTCCATGAGGGTTATGTCTACCTCATTTCCACCCAAGATAGCATTAAAGTCTCCAAGTAAGCCACAAATATGTAACACCCTGATTTCTTGTTTATTTAATTTAATAAAATTCTAAGCACTTTCTAATATTTATTATAGGTGATGTGGCACCTTACTTGGAGTAATAGGCCATTGGTGAGAAATTTGGAGTTTTAGAAATAAATATTTTAATTTTATTTGATTAAAATAATAGGAAAGTGAATAAAATAATAGATAGTAAAGTCCGGAGGAGAAAAGCAGGATAATAGAATAATTGGTGGGGTAAGGAGTGAATTGTGAGAAGTAAGGGGATACAAATAGTAATAATAATAAATAACAACACTACTTTCTTAGCATAATAAGAAAAATAGAAAGACAGGAGAGAAAAAAGACATAGCGTGAAACCTAGGAGAAAAGAGGAGAGGAAGAGGCAAGAAAAAAACCTAAGAAACAAAGCAAAGCTTCAACCTTCTGTCAATTCATGGTAAGGGGGGAATTATTCATCCTTGGGTGTACTTTCATTAAGGGGAAAAAAGGGTTCTTAACCCTCCACATTGTTGTGTCTCTTCATCCCAATTAACGAAGTTCTTTCTACCCATTTGATGTTGTGCAATTAATATTAGATTTTGCTGTGTGAATTTGATTACAATTGGTTTTAGGGGTGTATTATGGTGGATTCTAGGGTGAGAGTCCAATTAGGTCCCTCACAGGTGGACCACGAAAAAAAACACCAATAGATTTGTTCAACCGTTTAGATTTGATTAAAATAAAAATAAGAATATCTGAAATATTCCACATTCTATCTAGCCCTTACCCATCTCTTTTACTGTGTAACTGCCTTCTCCTTCGCCAAAACTACTTTTCGAAAAATGAAAAAACCGTATATGGTACAAAGTTGTATCACACACCCACAATCTCAAAGCTATAATAATGGTGTTTCCAACGATATCTTTTTCTTTTGTTTGTCATCCATTTATTGCAAGCTTGAAACTATTATTAATCGAATATCCATTTTTCACATAACTGAATTTTTTCCTTTAACATGATAACAATAATATCAATGTATAATTATCAAAGGAGGATCAAATTAATATCCGTCCAAATTATATTGCTCTTCTCAATTCACCAATGGTTGATCAATTGAATTTACTCCAAAACAATGACCTTGAAAAAACTAAAAGAAAAAGTAGTTTCTTCTTCAAAAAAAAAATTAAATCAAAGGAAAAATAAAGATTTGTGAAATTTCACCATTAAACATAAAAAAAAAAAAAAATTAGTTTAGGGTTCATAATTTGATCTCATATTTTATGGTTTTAGTGCATGATTATTGGAGGTATAGAGAGTATCTCATTTTGATAGAAGAATTAGAGTATATAACATAAGTGAAATCCATTTGAGGATAATATTAATTTGTGAAAAGTTAGGCATGTTTGCTGATGAATTAATCTTATGAAAAGTTGTTGTCAATGACTAATTGGTGTGAAATTGGTGTAGTATATGTTAGTATAACCTTAGGATATTGTTCCTGGGTGAATTGGGTGTGTTGGGGGGGTTTGGATTGGAGCTTTGGAAGGCTCAAATGGCGAAGATTGCATAAAACCAAGTTTTTGCACAGGACGTACAGTCGTGCGTGTGATACGCACGGACCGTGCAGAAATTACGACTTTTTGCCCATTGTTTGTACAACTTCTGCCCATAAGTGCTTGGCCGTATCAGTTTCATGAATCATGGTACATGCCATTTCTTATAAAGATCTATTATTTTTCTCTATTATTTGATGCGAAGTTCTAGGACAAGAAAAGTCATGCAGGATTCCATGTTTTTCAACAAAATTTTCAAATGGCTCATTTTCAAATTTACCACCATGATTACTTCTGATCTTCAAAATTTTCAAATATTTTTTCATTTTTCACTTGATTATAGAAGGTGCTAAACACATCATGTGACATCATCTTTCCTTTTTTCTTGCTCCATGAAGAGCATATGAATGATACTTTAAATCTGGTAGGCCTTTGAAAAGTTTTAACTTTCTAAGTTTAAAGAATAATCTCCAACTACCATGTCCTAAACGTATATGTCATAACCATTTGTCATCATTCATTGATAGAAGGCAAACTACCTTCTGATAAGCTAAATCAAAAGATTTTATCTTATAAACATTGCCTTTCCTATTTCCAATAAAGAATATGAACTTGTCAGTTTGATTGATGACGGTGGAGTAGTTCTTATCAAACGTTACTTCATAACAACTGTCACATAATTGAATTATGGTCCGAAGGTTATATTTTAGTCCATCAAGTAACAAAATATTTTCAATAGCAGGAGGAGAAGAGTTACCAATACTACCCATAACAATTATCTTTCCTATCTGGTTTCCTCCAAATCCCACACTTTCATCCTCTTTTAGAGTTAGGGTTGGAACATTTGGTTTTCTCATGTCATGTGTCATTAGCACCCACTCTCCAGATACCATGATTGGGGCCTTCCAATCCCGTATGAATTATCTTTTTCCCACCATCGCTAAACTAAAGTTTTCTTAGCTTGTACATTTTGTTACCTATGTCCACCTTTTTATCTTTTTGATTTGGTACTTGTTTCTTACCCGTGTCCACCTTGCTATCTTTCTATGGGTACAACCAACGGCAAGTAGAAAAAAGGTGGATGATTATTTGACAGTGTGAACAAAAGTTTGGAAACAACTCATAAACTACTTCAACATTAAATGCAAAGCTTTCCCTACTAACTAATAAACGAGCATAATGACCAAATGTGTAGTTCCTAGCCCAAATTACAACTTCAAGGGACATACCCATTGAACTAGCAATCTTTAATAAAGATGAAGGACCTATGCATGTGTCTGATGCTGTGTGTGAGCATTTAAATCCTTCGTCCATTGAGAAAGATAAAGGACTCCCGAATTCATGTTATGTGTGCCTATTGCCCAAGCCAAACACATATCCTCAAAAGCTACAAAAGGTAATTCATAAAAAGCTCGTCAGATGGAATTTATCTTCCAAGACTCAACTATTTTCTAATGCTTAAACGATTTAGAAATAATATCGTTGGTAGTGTAAGGCTTATCTCATTTACTCCAAACAAGCGTACCATCTAAACTTCGTTTCCAAGCATCAATGCATTTGATATACCCATCCTCTATAATTTCAATGCATAATGCATCTCCTTTGATCGCTGGCAATGGTAGAGAATAAAAAATAAAACCCTCCTTTGATGAAAAAACTTGAGGGTAGGAACGAGGGTTATGAATTGTACGCGGTGGAACTGGATGGTGATCCACCATGCAAGGCCAAGGAAACCTGAAGGCCCTGTCAATGCCGCTACCCTAAGCAACGAAACCTTGTCGGTACTCTCTGATTATTGTTAATCAGCATTTGCAACACATTGGCATCAACACAACAACGATATCACATGTATATCAAACTTAAGCGCAACACAAACAATTTACGTTCATATAAAAGGGTAACGATGAGGAGGAACAACAGTGAGAAAGCTATGTTGTTTAGAAAAGACAGCGGTGAGGGTAATCCTCGACAAGAGAAACCCTAGCAGAACACATTCATCTCTAAATTATTGTTTAATAGTTTAGATGTTTTCATACTTATATTCTATGAATATATATATATATATATATATATATATATATATATATATATATATATATATATATATACACACACACATACACACACACACACACACACAAATTGCATTTTGTGAAGATTGAGTTCTAACTAAGTAGAATATGAATTATCTGGAAAAAATAAATATTTTGAACTTTTTATTTATAGGATTTTGTTTTTTAATAAAATAAATTACATTTTTTTTTTGAAAAATATAATTAACCTTAAGAGTTTGTTTCATTAGGTAAATGGTCCTATAAATATTAAATTTTTTGTTTTTAGTCCCTATAAAAAAATTGCACTTTTTAGCACTTATAAAAAGTGTGATTTTATATGTAATAAAATGGTTATACAATTATCATTACTCTAAATTAAATTCATGATTATTCTTATGCAAAAAACAAAATAAAGTAGAAAAAAAAACCCCTAAATTCTACTAGAATTTTAGATTTTTTTTTACATATTAGTATTGGAATTATGATTTTTCCTTATTTTCTTATGTGTCTTACATTTTGTCTCTCTACATCCTCTCTTAGATTCAAGACACTCTAAATTGATGTCATTGAAGATTCTTTTGATTCAGATACTCATCCAAAGAGCTATTACTTCGCATAGAGTTAAAAATTTATTTGAGAGGATTCATGGGTGTAGATAAGTAAGCTGAGCTTGTTTAGAAAGATGGTTCCGTAATACCTATTGGATTCACATTTGATCCAGATAATGATGAAATTGTAGATTATTATCTGACGAAAAAGGTCTATTAATAATCTATTCAATTTAATGAAACTCTAGAATTTTAAGTGTTTCAAAGTTAACCATGTAAAAATGTCATATCACAAATCTCAAGGAAACATCCATTGGATCAATTTGAAACACATCAAATTCTAGAATGCCATGAAATGGAAGAAATTGATAATAGACCTTCCTCATTCAGGTAATAATCTACAATTTCATCATCAGTTGGATCAAACATGAATCTAACATGTAGTTTGGAACCATCTTCCAACTTAAGGTCAAGATACTTATATACACCCATGAATCCCCTCAAATAAAATTCTTCGCTCCATATGAAGTAATAGCTCTTTGGATTAATATTTGAAACAAAAGCATCTTAAAGGACCTCAATTTATAGGAAGTGTCTCGAATGTAAGAGAGACGGGATGTAGAGAGAGAAAATTTGGCACACAAACAAAAATTAGGTAATAACTCCAATACTAATATGTAAAGAAATAATCCGAAATCCTAATATACTTCAGTTTTTTTTCTTTATTTTATTTTATTTATTGCATCATAAGGATTTTATTTTTTAATAAAATAAATTACATTTTTTTTTTGAAAAATATAATTAACCTTAAGAGTTTGTTTAATTAGGTAAATGGTCCCTATAAACATTAATTTTTTTGTTTTTAGTCCCTATAAAAAAATTGCACTTTTTAGCACTTATAAAAAGTGTGATTTTATAAGTAATAAAATGGTTATACAATTATCATTACTCTAAAATAAATGCATGATTCTTCTTATGCAAAAAACAAAATAAAGTAGAAAAAAAACCCCTAAATTCTACTAGAATTTTAGATTTTTTTTTTTTACATATTAGTATTGGAATTATGATTTCTCCTTATTTTCTTATGTGTCTTACATTTTGTCTCTCTACATCCTCTCTTAGATTCAAGACACTCTAAATTGAGGTCATTGAAGATTCTTTTGATTCAGATACTCATCCAAAGAGCTATTACTTCGCATAGAGTTAAAAATTTATTTGAGAGGATTCATGGGTGTAGATAAGTAAGATGAGCTAGTTTAGAAAGATGGTTCCGTAATACCTATTGGATTCACGTTTGATCCAGATAATGATGAAATTGTAGATTATTATCTGACGAAAAAGGTCTATTAATAATCTATTCAATTTAATGACACTCTAGAATTTTAAGTGTTTCAAAGTTAACCATGTAAAAATGTCATATCACAAATCTCTAGGAAACATCCATTGGATCAATTTGAAACACATCAAATTCTAGATTAATGTCATGAAATGGAAGAAATTGATAATAGACCTTCTTCATTCAGGTAATAATCTACAATTTCATCATCAGTTGGATCAAACATGAATCTAACACGTAGTTTGGAACCATCTTCCAACTTAAGGTCAAGATACTTATATACACCCATGAATCCCCTCAAATAAAATTCTTCGCTCCATATGAAGTAATAGCTCTTTGAATTAATATTTGAAACAGAAGCATCTTAAAGGACCTCAATTTATAGGAAGTGTCTCGAATGTAAGAGAGACGGGATGTAGAGAGAGAAAATTTGGCACACAAACAAAAATTAGGTAATAACTCCAATACTAATATGTAAAGAAATAATCCGAAATCCTAATATACTTCAGTTTTTTTTCTTTATTTTATTTTATTTATTGCATCATAAGGATTTTATTTTTTAATAAAATAAATTACATTTTTTTTTTGAAAAATATAATTAACCTTAAGAGTTTGTTTAATTAGGTAAATGGTCCCTATAAAAATTAATTTTTTTGTTTTTAGTCCCTATAAAAAAATTGCACTTTTTAGCACTTATAAAAAGTGTGATTTTATAAGTAATAAAATGGTTATACAATTATCATTACTCTAAAATAAATGCATGATTCTTCTTATGCAAAAAACAAAATAAAGTAGAAAAAAAACCCCTAAATTCTACTAGAATTTTAGATTTTTTTTTTTTACATATTAGTATTGGAATTATGATTTCTCCTTATTTTCTTATGTGTCTTACATTTTGTCTCTCTACATCCTCTCTTAGATTCAAGACACTCTAAATTGAGGTCATTGAAGATTCTTTTGATTCAGATACTCATCCAAAGAGCTATTACTTCGCATAGAGTTAAAAATTTATTTGAGAGGATTCATGGGTGTAGATAAGTAAGCTGAGCTAGTTTAGAAAGATGGTTCCGTAATACCTATTGGATTCACGTTTGATCCAGATAATGATGAAATTGTAGATTATTATCTGACGAAAAAGGTCTATTAATAATCTATTCAATTTAATGACACTCTAGAACTTTAAGTGTTTCAAAGTTAACCATGTAAAAATGTCATATCACAAATCTCTAGGAAACATCCATTGGATCAATTTGAAACACATCAAATTCTAGATTAATGTCATGAAATGGAAGAAATTGATAATAGACCTTCTTCATTCAGGTAATAATCTACAATTTCATCATCAGTTGGATCAAACATGAATCTAACACGTAGTTTGGAACCATCTTCCAACTTCAGGTCAAGATACTTATATACACCCATGAATCCCCTCAAATAAAATTCTTCGCTCCATATGAAGTAATAGCTCTTTGAATTAATATTTGAAACAGAAGCATCTTAAAGGACCTCAATTTATAGGAAGTGTCTCCAATGTAAGAGAGACGGGATGTAGAGTTAGAAAATTTGGCACACAAACAAAAATTAGGTAATAACTCCAATACTAATATGTAAAGAAATAATCCGAAATCCTAATATACTTCAGTTTTTTTTCTTTATTTTATTTTATTTATTGCATCATAAGGATTTTATTTTTTAATAAAATAAATTACATTTTTTTTTGAAAAATATAATTAACCTTAAGATTTTGTTTAATTAGGTAAATGGTCCCTATAAATATTAAATTTTTTGTTTTTAGTCCCTATAAAAAAATTGCACTTTTTAGCACTTATAAAAAGTGTGATTTTATAAGTAATAAAATGGTTATAAAATTATCATTACTCTAAATTAAATGCATGATTCTTCTTATGCAAAAAACAAAATAAAGTAGAAAAAAACCCCTAAATTCTACTAGAATTTTAGATTTTTTTTTTTTACATATTAGTATTGGAATTATGATTTCTCCTTATTTTCTTATGTGTCTTACATTTTGTCTCTCTACATCCTCTCTTAGATTCAAGACACTCTAAATTGATGTCATTGAAGATTCTTTTGATTCAGATACTCATCCAAAGAGCTATTACTTCGCATAGAGTTAAAAATTTATTTGAGAGGATTCATGGGTGTAGATAAGTAAGCTGAGCTTGTTTAGAAAGATGGTTCCGTAATACCTATTGGATTCACATTTGATCCAGATAATGATGAAATTGTAGATTATTATTTGACGAAAAAGGTCTATTAATAATCTATTCAATTTAATGAAACTCTAGAATTTTAAGTGTTTCAAAGTTAACCATGTAAAAATGTCATATCACAAATCTCAAGGAAACATCCATTGGATCAATTTGAAACACATCAAATTCTAGAATGTCATGAAATGGAAGAAATTGATAATAGACCTTCCTCATTCAGGTAATAATCTACAATTTCATCATCAGTTGGATCAAACATTAATCTAACACGTAGTTTGGAACCATCTTCCAACTTAAGGTCAAGATACTTATATACACCCATGAATCCCCTCAAATAAAATTCTTCGCTCCATTTGAAGTAATAGCTCTTTGGATTAATATTTGAAACAAAAGCATCTTAAAGGACCTCAATTTATAGGAAGTGTCTCGAATGTAAGAGAGACGGGATGTAGAGAGAGAAAATTTGGCACACAAACAAAAATTAGGTAATAACTCCAATACTAATATGTAAAGAAATAATCCGAAATCCTAATATACTTCAGTTTTTTTTCTTTATTTTATTTTATTTATTGCATCATAAGGATTTTATTTTTTAATAAAATAAATTACATTTTTTTTGAAAAATATAATTAACCTTAAGAGTTTGTTTAATTAGGTAAATGGTCCCTATAAATATTAAATTTTTTGTTTTTAGTCCCTATAAAAAAATTGCACTTTTTAGCACTTATAAAAAGTGTGATTTTATAAGTAATAAAATGGTTATAAAATTATCATTACTCTAAATTAAATGCATAATTCTTCTTATGCAAAAAACAATATAAAGTAGAAAAAAACCCCTAAATTCTACTAGAATTTTAGATTTTTTTTTTACATATTAGTATTGGAATTATGATTTCTCCTTATTTTCTTATGTGTCTTACATTTTGTCTCTCTACATCCTCTCTTAGATTCAAGACACACTAAATTGATGTCATTGAAGATTCCTTTGATTCAGATACTCATCCAAAGAGCTATTACTTCGCATAGAGTTAAAAATTTATTTGAGAGGATTCATGGGTGTAGATAAGTAAGCTGAGCTTGTTTAGAAAGATGGTTCCGTAATACCTATTGGATTCACGTTTGATCCAGATAATGATGAAATTGTAGATTATTATCTGACGAAAAAGGTCTATTAATAATCTATTCAATTTAATGAAACTCTAGAATTTTAAGTGTTTCAAAGTTAACCATGTAAAAATGTCATATCACAAATCTCAAGGAAACATCCATTGGATCAATTTGAAACACATCAAATTCTAGAATGCCATGAAATGGAAGAAATTGATAATAGACCTTCCTCATTCAGGTAATAATCTACAATTTCATCATCAGTTGGATCAAACATGAATCTAACACGTAGTTTGGAACCATCTTCCAACTTAAGGTCAAGATACTTATATACACCCATGAATCCCCTCAAATAAAATTCTTCGCTCCATATGAAGTAATAGCTCTTTGGATTAATATTTGAAACAAAAGCATCTTAAAGGACCTCAATTTATAGGAAGTGTCTCGAATGTAAGAGAGACGGGATGTAGAGAGAGAAAATTTGGCACACAAACAAAAATTAGGTAATAACTCCAATACTAATATGTAAAGAAATAATCCGAAATCCTAATATACTTCAGTTTTTTTTCTTTATTTTATTTTATTTATTGCATCATAAGGATTTTATTTTTTAATAAAATAAATTACATTTTTTTTTTGAAAAATATAATTAACCTTAAGAGTTTGTTTAATTAGGTAAATGGTCCCTATAAAAATTAATTTTTTTGTTTTTAGTAACTATAAAAAAATTGCACTTTTTAGCACTTATAAAAAGTGTGATTTTATAAGTAATAAAATGGTTATACAATTATCATTACTCTAAAATAAATTCATGATTCTTCTTATGCAAAAAACAAAATAAAGTAGAAAAAAAACCCCTAAATTCTACTAGAATTTTAGATTTTTTTTTTTTACATATTAGTATTGGAATTATGATTTCTCCTTATTTTCTTATGTGTCTTACATTTTGTCTCTCTACATCCTCTCTTAGATTCAAGACACTCTAAATTGAGGTCATTGAAGATTCTTTTGATTCAGATACTCATCCAAAGAGCTATTACTTCGCATAGAGTTAAAAATTTATTTGAGAGGATTCATGGGTGTAGATAAGTAAGCTGAGCTAGTTTAGAAAGATGGTTCCGTAATACCTATTGGATTCACGTTTGATCCAGATAATGATGAAATTGTAGATTATTATCTGACGAAAAAGGTCTATTAATAATCTATTCAATTTAATGACACTCTAGAATTTTAAGTGTTTCAAAGTTAACCATGTAAAAATGTCATATCACAAATCTCTAGGAAACATCCATTGGATCAATTTGAAACACATCAAATTCTAGATTAATGTCATGAAATGGAAGAAATTGATAATAGACCTTCTTCATTCAGGTAATAATCTACAATTTCATCATCAGTTGGATCAAACATGAATCTAACACGTAGTTTGGAACCATCTTCCAACTTAAGGTCAAGATACTTATATACACCCATGAATCCCCTCAAATAAAATTCTTCGCTCCATTTGAAGTAATAGCTCTTTGAATTAATATTTGAAACAGAAGCATCTTAAAGGACCTCAATTTATAGGAAGTGTCTCCAATGTAAGAGAGACGGGATGTAGAGTTAGAAAATTTGGCACACAAACAAAAATTAGGTAATAACTCCAATACTAATATGTAAAGAAATAATCCAAAATCCTAATATACTTCAGTTTTTTTTCTTTATTTTATTTTATTTATTGCATCATAAGGATTTTATTTTTTAATAAAATAAATTACATTTTTTTTTTTGAAAAATATAATTAACCTTAAGATTTTGTTTAATTAGGTAAATGGTCCCTATAAATATTAAATTTTTTGTTTTTAGTCCCTATAAAAAAATTGCACTTTTTAGCACTTATAAAAAGTGTGATTTTATAAGTAATAAAATGGTTATAAAATTATCATTACTCTAAATTAAATGCATGATTCTTCTTATGCAAAAAACAAAATAAAGTAGAAAAAAACCCCTAAATTCTACTAGAATTTTAGATTTTTTTTTTTTACATATTAGTATTGGAATTATGATTTCTCCTTATTTTCTTATGTGTCTTACATTTTGTCTCTCTACATCCTCTCTTAGATTCAAGACACTCTAAATTGATGTCATTGAAGATTCTTTTGATTCAGATACTCATCCAAAGAGCTATTACTTCGCATAGAGTTAAAAATTTATTTGAGAGGATTCATGGGTGTAGATAAGTAAGCTGAGCTTGTTTAGAAAGATGGTTCCGTAATACCTATTGGATTCACATTTGATCCAGATAATGATGAAATTGTAGATTATTATTTGACGAAAAAGGTCTATTAATAATCTATTCAATTTAATGAAACTCTAGAATTTTAAGTGTTTCAAAGTTAACCATGTAAAAATGTCATATCACAAATCTCAAGGAAACATCCATTGGATCAATTTGAAACACATCAAATTCTAGAATGTCATGAAATGGAAGAAATTGATAATAGACCTTCCTCATTCAGGTAATAATCTACAATTTCATCATCAGTTGGATCAAACATTAATCTAACACGTAGTTTGGAACCATCTTCCAACTTAAGGTCAAGATACTTATATACACCCATGAATCCCCTCAAATAAAATTCTTCGCTCCATTTGAAGTAATAGCTCTTTGGATTAATATTTGAAACAAAAGCATCTTAAAGGACCTCAATTTATACGAAGTGTCTCGAATGTAAGAGAGACGGGATGTAGAGAGAGAAAATTTGGCACACAAACAAAAATTAGGTAATAACTCCAATACTAATATGTAAAGAAATAATCCGAAATCCTAATATACTTCAGTTTTTTTTCTTTATTTTATTTTATTTATTGCATCATAAGGATTTTATTTTTTAATAAAATAAATTACATTTTTTTTGAAAAATATAATTAACCTTAAGAGTTTGTTTAATTAGGTAAATGGTCCCTATAAATATTAAATTTTTTGTTTTTAGTCCCTATAAAAAAATTGCACTTTTTAGCACTTATAAAAAGTGTGATTTTATAAGTAATAAAATGGTTATAAAATTATCATTACTCTAAATTAAATGCATAATTCTTCTTATGCAAAAAACAAAATAAAGTAGAAAAAAACCCCTAAATTCTACTAGAATTTTAGATTTTTTTTTTACATATTAGTATTGGAATTATGATTTCTCCTTATTTTCTTATGTGTCTTACATTTTGTCTCTCTACATCCTCTCTTAGATTCAAGACACACTAAATTGATGTCATTGAAGATTCCTTTGATTCAGATACTCATCCAAAGAGCTATTACTTCGCATAGAGTTAAAAATTTATTTGAGAGGATTCATGGGTGTAGATAAGTAAGCTGAGCTTGTTTAGAAAGATGGTTCCGTAATACCTATTGGATTCACGTTTGATCCAGATAATGATGAAATTGTAGATTATTATCTGACGAAAAAGGTCTATTAATAATCTATTCAATTTAATGACACTCTAGAATTTTAAGTGTTTCAAAGTTAACCATGTAAAAATGTCATATCACAAATCTCTAGGAAACATCCATTGGATCAATTTGAAACACATCAAATTCTAGATTAATGTCATGAAATGGAAGATATTGATAATAGACCTTCTTCATTCAGGTAATAATCTACAATTTCATCACCAGTTGGATCAAACATGAATCTAACACGTAGTTTGGAACCATCTTCCAACTTAAGGTCAAGATACTTATATACACCCATGAATCCCCTCAAATAAAATTCTTCGCTCCATATGAAGTAATAGATCTTTGAATTAATATTTGAAACAGAAGCATCTTAAAGGACCTCAATTTATAGGAAGTGTCTCGAATGTAAGAGAGACGGGATGTAGAGAGAGAAAATTTGGCACACAAACAAAAATTAGGTAATAACTCCAATACTAATATGTAAAGAAATAATCCGAAATCCTAATATACTTCAGTTTTTTTCTTTATTTTATTTTATTTATTGCATCATAAGGATTTTATTTTTTAATAAAATAAATTACATTTTTTTTTTGAAAAATATAATTAACCTTAAGAGTTTGTTTAATTAGGTAAATGCTCCCTATAAATATTAATTTTTTTGTTTTTAGTCCCTATAAAAAAATTGCACTTTTTAGCACTTATAAAAAGTGTGATTTTATAAGTAATAAAATGGTTATACAATTATCATTACTCTAAAATAAATGCATGATTCTTCTTATGCAAAAAACAAAATAAAGTAGAAAAAAACCCCTAAATTCTACTAGAATTTTAGATTTTTTTTTTTACATATTAGTATTGGAACTAGTATGGACACCCGTGCCAAGCACGGGTTAGAATTTCGTCATTCTTAAGGGAGATGAAATTGTGATATATCAAGATTTAGTTAAATCTCCACATTGGATACAATATTGGAGGTTGAAGAACAAATAAGTGAAAAATAAAATCATATACTTAAGCCTTAAAATCTTGGATGAAGATGTAACATCATTCTCACTTATGTGATTGCTCTTTCTGCAATGTGTCGATTCACACAAGTGTTGAGATCACGTTGGAGGTGGATCATAGTCACGGAGAGTCTCATACTTAATGGAGTGATGTTAATGTGTCAAGTGTAGGTTAAAATAACACATTGAATGCAATAGTAGATGTTGAGAAACATATAAGTGAGATCACTCATATATCTAATATCTTAAGATTTTGGATGAAGCTGTGATTTCAATCTCACTTGTGCGCTTGCTTTTCTCCTAATGTTATGATACAACCTAATAAAGGTTCCCACGAAAGTCCCAACATTATGCTGATTTGTTTTGTTATTTTTTTTGTGCCATTTGATTAATTTTGTATCTTAAATTTTAGTTTTTGGATTTATTTTAAATTCCTTCACTTTTGGTCTTTGGAACGATTTGACAATAGAAAAATACAAGCGTGTTCTTCTACGTTGACAAAATACATGTTTATTAAACATTTTAAGTCGATGTGGCATTTTTTTAATGAATCTATTATTTTGGTAGCATAATTACTCAGTAATTTTCAACTCCTTCAACAAATTCATAAAATTATCAGCAACTCATTCTATTTTCTATACTTTCACAAGTAAAGCACGCTTTCCTTAGTTTTTCCGTCTCGTGTACAAATTCCTTTTTCACCTTATTTCTTTTTCTAAGTTACTTTCTCTTTTATCTTGAAAGAAAAGAACAAAGACATCCCTATATAAAACCGCCACCAACCACATTTTTTACCTTGTTGTCCCTTTGAGCTTATTTGATTATCTCAAGTCTCACACTTGAGGGAAATATGTTAATGTGTCATGTGTCATTTAAACTTCTACATTATATGTTAGAGTAGATATTGAGCAACATATAAGTGAGATGACTAATATACCCAATGTCTTAAGGTTTTGAGTTTAAAAGTGGTGTGAATTTCACATGTGGGGTTTCTCTTGGTCAAATGTGATGATCAAACCCATTGTAGGCACTATAAGAACTCTGAAGACCATGATGAATTATTTTGTTAGTTTTTGGATTTCGTTTTCTTAATTTTTTTATATTAAATATACGTTTTTGGATGTCATTCACTTTCATGCAAATATTTTTATCCAACCTCTATATATTATTTAAAATACCTTCACTTTTGCTTTTGGGTGGGATCTAACAATGAAATAATACATGTGTTTTGTTGAGTTGACAAAGCGACAATTTAAAATTATGTGACATTTTTTTATTGAGTTTATTTTTATTGGGTAGAATAACTACTCATAAATCTCCAACTCCTCCAACTAAACCATAAAATTACCAATAACTCGCTCTATTTTCAATACTTCCACGAACGAAACACTCACTAATTTTTTTCATCATTTCTCTTATTTTCAAATTACTTTTCATATTCTTTCTTTTTCTAGTTTCATTTCTCTCTTTTCGTGAAAGTTAGAATCATAAACTCATCTACATGAAATCACCGTCAATCCACTTTTTTAACCATGTTATGCCTCCGTTTGACCTTATTTGGTCATGTCACCAGATTACAGACGCAGAGAGTCTCACACTTAAGGAAGGCGTGTTAATGTGTCAATTGTGATTTAAAGTTCCACATTAGATGCAATAGTAGATGTTGAGACACATATAAATGAGATGACCAAAATAAGAATAGATGTTTAATTTTTATATTAAATTTAAATTTTTTGTTGTTGTTCGCTATCATGCAAATTTTTTAATCAATCCCTATTTTTTAAATTTCTTTACTTTGTGTCTTTGGTGGGATTTAATCATGGAAAAACTCTAATGTGTTATGCTGAATTAACAAATTATACGTGTTTATTAGAATTTCTTCAATGTTATTGTGTTTTTTTAATTAAGTCTGATTTTTGGCAAATTAATTACTCAACTCCTTCGACTCACTTTATTCTTTATAACCTCATGGACAAAACACACATTTTTTTTTACCGATATCATTTATCTCAATCTCAAATTTCTTTTTCATCTTCTTTCATTTTTCTATTTTTCTTTCCCTCTTCCCGTGAAAGAAAGGAACAAAAATCTCCCTCCATTAAATCACCACCAACCCACATTTTTTCTTTTGTTGTGCCTCAGTTTGACCTTATTAGACTATGTCATATAAATACGGACACGGAGAGTCGTACACTTGGGGAGGAGATGTTAACATGTTAAATATCAGTTAAAGTTCTACAATTGATGGAATAGTATATGTTGAATAACATATACATGAGACGACTCATATATATATGCCTAGATATTTTGAATGAAGATTTAATATTAATCTCACTTGTGTACCAAAAAAAAAAAATATTAATCTCACTTATGTTGTTTATCATATAGTCTAATGTGATGATACAACCCAGTGTAGGCTCCATGAGAGATTTGCAGCACGATTTGTTGGACTTTTATGGCAGATTTGGATCTGATCTGGATATGTTTTGGTGCTAACGTTCTATTTCAGACTTCCGTCACTTCTGCTAGTGTGGTTCGCGGTGTGCGGGGTCTGTTGGGCTCGAAAGAGCTGAAAATGCTTGCTGTGATTTGTCGCAGGGGCTGTTGGTACATGAATTTTTGTCCGTGTTGGCGGTCGATTCAGACACCATCCCTAAAAAAGATAGGCTCATGCTTGTCTCTGATTAATTGGTTCGTTCAAGTTGAGTAGACATGGGGCAGATTAGACGTTCTCCTCTCCGACGATCAAGCTTCAGTTCGGATTCCCAACCTACCGTCGTCGTCATCCTCATGGTAGGTTGTCGTCGTTCTTCAAGGTCTGATATAAGGGACGCACTGTTGTGTTGATCCAGATGTTCCTGGATGGTGGTTGTGATTCTCGGCAACAGTTTCTCATCCCCGCGTCGGAAGTAGGGTCTTATTTGTTTTGTGTCCACTAACCGCAATCTAGACCTCTACTTAAGAGGCTGTTATAATCCATTTGTGTTGTTTTTAATTTTCATATCACCTGTTTGGGTAGACCTCCATTTGTGGATAAACTGGTTAGGTTTATGTCCCCCAGTTTTTTATGTAATTTTTTTCCCTTTTTTTAATAATATATTTATGGACATCTGACAATAGATTAGAGTTGGGTACCAATTTAGTTGGGAGCCACTCTTTTTTATGTCATTTGTTCTGGCCTTATCAAAAAAAAAAAAAGTAGGCTCCATGAGAGGTGATAACATTATAATGATTTGTTTTGTTAGTTTTTGGGTGTCATTTATTCTACGTTTTTTATCTTAAATTTATATTTTTGATGTCATTCACTTTTGTGCAATTTTTTTGTCAAGACAATATTTTTTTTCAACCTCTATTAATTTAAATTTATTCGCCTTTTTTAGAGTACAGACAAAGGATAAAGTTAGTTATGAGGTGCCAACTTAGTTGAGACGTCATAACTTTCTCTTAATGTTTTGTTTCTATTCCTTTAGTAAAAGAATAAAAAAAATTCTCCACCTTTAGTCTTTTGTGGGATCTTACCAAAGAAAAATGTTGATGTGTTATACTAACTTAACAAAATACATGTTTATTAGACATTTAATATTGATATAGATTTTTTTTTAATAAGTATAATATTTTGGTAGTATAGTTACTCAGTAATCTCTAACTCCTTCAACAAACCCATAAAATTAACAACAATTTATTATTTTCCCTTATTAATTCTCTACGTTCAAATTCCTTTTTCATCTTTTTTCTTTTTCTAATTTATTTTCTTTTTTCTCATTAAAGAAATAAAAAAAAACATCCATCTTTGAAATCACCACCAACCCATCTATTTTACTATGTTGTGCCTCTGACTTTATTAGGCTATCTAACCAACTCACATATACAAAGAGTCTCACACTTAAAAGAGAGATGTTAAAGTGTCATGTGTGATTTAAACTTTTATGTTGGATGCAAGAGTAGATGTTAAACAAAATATTAGTGAGATGACCCATAGACCTTATGTATTAAGTTTTTGGGTCAAAATGCGGTGCCAATCTCATTTATGGGAATTCTCTTAGCCAAATGTGGTGATCCAACTCATTGTATACTCCCATAAAACATTGAACATTATGATGAATTGCTTTCTTAGTTTTTTTTTTTATGTCATTTGCCTAAAAAAAATTATTAGATAAAAAATATTTCTTTTTTTATTTTATTTCAAATTCCTTCCCTTTTGCTCTTTGGTGGAGAACAAACCATGAAAAAACGCCAATGTGTTATAATGAGTTGACAAAATGCATACTTAAATTATTTTAAATTCCTTCACTTTTGGTCGTTGGTAAATGAGTTATATATGCACACAACAACAAAAAAATGTTCAAATTTTGATCTGCAATGGATGAAATATGTGGGAACACAAATAAGGGAAATAATGGTCAATGTTTCAAATTTAAAAGGAATGAAAATCCATATTTTTTTGAAATACATTGAAACAATTTGATTGTCATTGATATTGCTATAAATACAATAATTAGTGGTTAATTGGTATTATATATTTCTAAAAAATGTTTGATTAGAAATATGATATTGCAGTGTTTCAAAAAAAAAAATGATATTGTAATATTTACATATATATGTTAACATAGTAAATGATGCCACAATTGAATTTTGAGTGAAGACAAAATTTAGTTTCATGTGACAATTGAGACCCATTTTAGTTGCTAAGAAAAAATAAAAGTACCTTTTAGTTCCATAAAATAAATTAGAAAATCTAGTTTCTATCTCACTATGCGTAAATATATTTTGGCTAAACTGCACTTTTTGCCCCATAAGTTTTAAAATGTTGCGATTTTGGCCCCCTATTAAAAAAATGACCCCATATTTTGGGAAATATGCTCTTTTGACCCTCTAACATAAGGGAAATATGTTTTTTGATCCCTTATCTTTACAAAAAGTTGCGATTATGGCCCCTTTTTTTGGGACACATGGCGTCTTCTCAGCAATTTTTGGCCGAAAGGGGCCAAATTTGCCATTTGTTTAACGGGGGACCAAAATCACAACATTTTAAAACTTAGAAGGCGAAAAGTGCAGTTTAGCCAAATATTTTTCGTGAAGGCATCGATTTTTTTTAATGATTACCAGAGATATAATTTTATCCTTTTTACTTATTCTTTTCAATAAGGTAATTATCATTTTTTATTATTTTCAAGACATGATCGTCTCTTCAATTATTTTGATGAACTAATTTGTTTGTAGAATCCATTAACAATACGAAAGTGAGCTAATGGAAGATAAAAAGAATTTAAGTCGGAGTTTTTAGGTTCACACCCCAAAATCTACATTTTTTCCTCCTCTCTATAAATTTACTAACAACTAATATTTGCCTGATTAAAAAGAAAGAAACCAACACAAAGGCAAAATAAATGTGTGGAGCAAATTTTCTTTCTCTAAATAGGTCTGTTTAAAAGATTAATAATTTTAACTTTTAGTAAGAAAAATTAATTTTGGAAATATATAATAAAAATAAATACGAAAGTGATTTAAGTAATTTAATCTAAAATAAATAGAAATGAGATATAAAATGATTTGACAATAGACAATAGGGTTTGCTGATGGTTAACAGATCTCTTTCAATGAGAATCAGAGGGTTCACAAAAAAAAAAAAAAAGTTACTACACATCCACACCTTTCATTTTATCTGGATTTAATGAATAAATTATGTCTTTAACAACTCTTATATTTAAACACCAATTATTCTCAAACACTAATTCAACACCTCATTTAATTTTTTTCTCTATTTCTTTCTTCCTCTCAATATTTTTCGTACTATTTGTTATATTCTTCTTCCGAATATTTTCGTACTATTTCTTATTATGTGCTAGTTTGACACTTCAATAACTGAAATGAAGACAAAAACATGTAAACTAATCGAATAAGATAAATTAACTATAATAATAATAATAATTAATGCAAATGCAAAAAAATGCATTCATCATCACCATGTCTAGTGACGATAGATGCTTACAGTTTGATACATAAAAAACAAACCATAAACGAACAACCAAACTATAAGATGATTGGTTTTGGACCCACTGAAAAAATGAGAGCAGTGAGTTTTTTTTTTTTTTGACAAATAGTAAGCATTTTTTTTTTTGAGGGGAATAGTGAGCATTGTTGAAAACCCAAAAATACAATAAAATTGAAAAGAATTTTGAATTTTTTGGTTCATTACTGGAATTGTGTGAAGAATGGTGAAATTAGAACAATAACTATAGAAAAAATTCAAGAAAAATCACTATATTAATGTATAGATTCAAAATTTGTCGCAAAAATATTTTATAATATATATTATAAAAGAGGTAGGATCCGTTGACACCAGGTATAAGTCGAAAAACTTACACCAAATTCAAACCATTAGATTAAGTTGATCTAATGGCTAACAACCGTCAAAAATAAAATTCCGTAAGACAAGCACATGATATCTTTCTTTGCTTTTCATTGGGATGAATCTACGTCCGTTTTGAAACATCTGGAAATACACATAACTACCGTCAAATCCAATCCCACCACTACTTTGAATCTAAGTCATGGTTAATCCATTATCTTCCGGTCAAAAAAAAAAGTCATGGTTAATCAAAAGCTTGAAGCACCTCTTTCAATTAGGTTAATTATATTTTTGTACAAAGTGAAAAAGGAAAAGATTTAATATTGGTAATGAGTTTTAACATCAAAGTCGAAAAGTGCATACACTGATTTGATTCCGATGGTGGTGGTAATTAATGAAAATACAAAGCTGCACATGAGTGATTGATTATGGTTATGGAGTATTAAAACTATAAGCAATGCAAAAAGCAATGTTCCGTCAATTAAAAATTTGAATTTGGATCTAATTTGCAACTATGTCAATGGTATAATAAGTTCTGGAGAGTGCAGGCAAGAAAACGTTTGATCACGTTGATAGTGGCAGCGAGAGTGAAAAAAAATATGAGAGATAGGAAAACGGATTTAGTTAGGTGAGTGTTTTTAGCTTTCGGTGTATGTTACTTGTGAACCATTGCATTAATTTGATTTAATGATTGAGATTTGGTGTAAGTCTTTTAACTTATACCTGGTGTCAACGGATTCTACCTCGTTATAAAAACATTACATCAAGTGAAAATGAACAAAAAAATGGTGTAAAGTTATTAAAAACATATGAGTAAATAAAAAAGTATGAGTAATTTTATTTTATAGTTATCACAATTGTTTTTATTTTCTCCATAAACTATATGAACTTAAATAATGTTTAAGTACCATTAATTCAATTATTCCATATTTAAATAAAAAAAAGTTTTTCTTTGGAACTTCTTATCACCATTGTTTTTAGTTTTTTTCTTCTACAAATAATATGAACTTATAAAAAAAAAAAACTTTTTTCTTTAACCTGTAACACCCACGTCGTGGCTTTCGATATCCCGCTAGGTGGATACGAAAGGTTCCCGACCTAAGGGGAACGGTTTAAGCCGCAAGGGACCCCCACGACAATAGTAGGAACCGAAACACATCGGAATGAGAGGGATCCGGAGGCCGTGTAGGTATGGGACTACATGGTTGAAGGAAGGCTTATAAGAATTGTTAGGTACTACCCATATCAACAAGATGCATCTTCTTTTCGGGAGCTCAATCCATAGGAACTCCACAGTTAAGCGTGCTTGGCTTGGAGTAGTACTAGGATGGGTGACCTACCGGGAAGTTTCCCGGTAAGCATGCGAGTGAGGACAAAGCATGCTGAAAAGACTCGTGTTGGTTTGTGGGGTTAGTCGGCAATCCTGTAAGCAGTCTGGGATGTTACACTTGGTATCAGAGCAGACCTCTCCCAGTACGGTGTGGTTCGGGGACGAACCAGGCGGAAGCTGGTGGGCATGTAACACCCACGTCGTGGCTTTCGATATCCCTCTAGGTGGATACGAAAGGTTCCCGACCTAAGGGGAACGGTTTAAGCCGCAAGGGACCCCCACGACAATAGTAGGAACCGAAACACATTGGAATGAGAGGGATCCGGAGGCCGTGTAGGTATGGGACTACATGGTTGAAGGAAGGCTTATAAGAATTGTTAGGTACTACCCATATCAACAAGATGCATCTTCTTTTCGGGAGCTCAATCCATAGGAACTCCACAGTTAAGCGTGCTTGGCTTGGAGTAGTACTAGGATGGGTGACCTACCGGGAAGTTTCCCGGTAAGCATGTGAGTGAGGACAAAGCATGCTGAAAAGACTCGTGTTGGTTTGTGGGGTTAGTCGGCAATCCTGTAAGCAGTCTGGGATGTTACATAACCCTTCTTATCACCATTATTTTAAATTTTTTTCTTCTACAAATAATATGAACTTTTTTATGGAAAAAAAAATAATATGAACTTAATCAATGCTTTTTATACACCACCAAATCATTCCTTATAGAGAAAACAAAAACGTTTTGCTTTGACCCTTAAATGATGTTTCTTATGTGGAATATAAACATTGATTCTACAGATTTTTGCTTCCTTATTAAAATTATGACAACTATGTTGGTACATGTTATATTTGTTTTTTTATCTCTTATTTTCACATCTTGTGCCTAGTTTAGATGCTATCAATATTCACTACCAAAAAAAAAAAAAAAAGATGCTATCAATATTTTTATTTTTATTTTTTTATTTTATAGAGATAAAAAAACCTTAAATTTCGCCCATTAATTTTTGAAATCACGTGAAAAAATAAATATCATTAACTTCGAAAAAATAATAAGTATAATTCAACCTTTCCCCTAAAAAGAAAGATATAATTACATTGACAATTAATGTTTTTATGAGTTATCAATTACAATTATTGTGTTACCAAATGTATTAGAGTTCATTGTAATTTACATTAATAACATGACCCCATATATAGAATTTTAAATACTTTAATTATTCATAATTGATTTGTAATATTAATATTTTCAATTAGTTTTCAAATTACAATTAATTTTCCAATGTAATATTACTATTTGCAATTAATTTTCAAAATACAGTTAATTTTCTAAAACTTGAATTTGAAACACACCGAATATGGACACCTTTTTTTAATCAATCAGAGTCATTACATCGGTCTAAATGAAAAAAAAAAGTCAAAAATAAACTTGAGTATATAAACATTCTTCAAGTTATGCGATTACATCTATGTTGTGGTCGTTGGAACTTGAGTATCATAGAATGAACTTTCGTATTTAGACAACATACATTGAAATATACAATATATAGTGGATTGATATGAGAAATTGAATAAATAATCAGAATTTGCAGTCACATGTTCTCCAACGGAACCCTCAAAAAGTAGAATTATCAATTAGATACAAATAAAAAATATCGCACAGTGCATTTTTCATGGGAGAAAGATGAAAATGATAAAAACAAATTGTCTATATATAAGCAAAAGAATCATGTACTCCCTCCGTCCCGGAATATCTGACCCATTTTCTAAAAAAAGTGTCCCAAAATAACTGAGTCATTTCAATTTTCAATACAACTTTCATCATTCCCAATACAATATAACTCTAATTAATACTACTTTCATCATTCCCAATACAATATATTCCAATTTCCCCTTTATTTATACATTTTTCTTAATCTGTGTGAAAAATCAAACTGGCTCAGATCTACCGGGACGGAGGGAGTATTAATTTACAAATGAGTCATGATCCTTTTCTTACTGGTTGTTATAAAATAAATTTGTCATAATCAATTTTGATTGGATGATTAGAAAACATAAATGAGATGAGAAACATGAAGATGCCACATGTACTTTTGATTTTAAGGAATGCAAATGTTTATAATAGAGAATAGAGATAGAGATTTATACATATCAAGTGATGGGGCATACAAAAATGTAAATTAACACACATTTATTCATACTAGTATAGTGACCCGTGCCAAGCACGGGAAATAAAAAACTTTTTTGATCAAATGTATAGATTTTATATTATGTTATCTTAAAGTTATAAGTAGTTATAAGTGTGGTTATAATTCAAATTTGATATGGAAAAAAATATCATCTTAATTTTGTTAATTTTGTATATATTTTGAAATATCTAAACATTGCACATAACGATTAAAGTATTTGGATTTATACTTATACTAATTATTTGTAGTATAAGATGTACTAATTGTTAAACTTAGCATATGTAATATTTTTGCAAAAATACACCGACGTACTGTATATTATTATTTATTGACATAATGTATTTTATTAATCATAAAAACTAAAAAATTTGTATTTTTTATATCGTAGTTAATGTCAGATGTATACACCTAGTCTGTGAATGAACCCGTTAATTTTTTACGGGTGTGTATAAATATAGTTTGGGCTACAGAAACGCCGATTGTTATTTGTTTTTATTTTTTACAAAACCAATGGTCTAATGTAAATATTAGACATGGCAACGGGGCGGATCGGAGGCGGGTTTGTGTATCCCCGTCCCCGTCCCCAAACCATATCGGGGGAAAAATTGAACACCCAACCCCGCCCCCAATGGGGACGGGTCTCCCGGTTAAATTGGATTTTCCCCGTTAAATTCGGGGCGGGGGCGGCTGGGTCTGGCGGGGGCTGGGTTTGTTGCCATGTCTAGTAAATATTGTATTTTAGGGTAACAACGATGTAAAAAAAAAAAGTTCCGCGTATTGTTATACCTAAAAAGTGCATCAATTAAAAGTCAATGGTAGGAGGATCTGCTTATATAGAAATTGCATGTCTTGTAATGACCAGTACGCCTTACAAAGAAATTAAAAAAAACGACTTCCAAACAATACGCAACTTTAGTTTTCTAAATTATAGCAACAACAATTCTAAAACATAATCAATGATCATACTTTTTGAAAAAACTTCACGATACACAACATTTGTGGTCTCCTTGCAAACATTATTATTTTCATCCAAGATGAGCAGCTTCAAACCTTTTCTAGAATTAACTCGAGAGACAGCGACATAGAGTTGTCCATCCATGAACACGGGTTAGGAAGATAAACTCCCACTTGAGATAAAGATTGACCATGACTTTTATTTATTGTCATTACAAAACAAAGTGTCAATGGAAATTGTCTGCGCCTGAATTTGAAGGGTAGTCCTGGATCACTCGGAATAAGATTCATCCATTCCTGGGAATGAATACCCTGGTACCTGCCCTTTTTCCTGTTATTACTGTAGCAGCTATCGTGCTCTTCCCTAGATGTGTAACTGTCAGCCTCGTACCATTACACAGTCCATTGGCCTGATCGATGTTTCTCAATGATAAGCTAGTGTGATACCCATGCTAAGCACGGGAAATTAACGTACTTATTTTTTTTTACTCAAGGAATTAACGTATTTATTAATGTTTTATAAAATACTATTTTAAATCCAAAACTAATTTACACAAAGTTAGCGAGTATTTAAGTTATTTGATATATAAATCAATATAAATTTAAAATAACTTTAATATAAATTATAAAGCTTTTTGACAAAAACTATAACTTGTAATATTGGTAGTATTTGTAAAAAATATTATATAGTTGTATTAAGATATTTACTTTTACAAATATAAAGTTTATATATGTAGTTTACAAATATATATATATATATATATATATATATATATATATTTTAAACTAATACTTTTATCCTAACTAATAAATTGTTTCGGGGGTTGAGTAGTTCAAATGATTTAAGTTAAGGAATAAGGAGTTGAAGGTACTGGGTCAAACTCAAACGAAAGAGTAAATATTAATTTAACAACTAATTACTAACATTTGTCATAAGAAAAAGGACAATTGTTTGAATCCCTCCAACATGATAATATTTACCCCAAGAATATATTACATTGACATTTAAACAAAAAAAATTTACTATTGTCAAATTCACCTTTTGAAAATGGTTTTTCCTATAAGGTCTATGGTAGCTCATGTTCGTATTATGATTAGCAAGTCTTTAAAGATATAGATACACACTTCGAACCCGTACCGAATGTAGAAATATATTAATATGTAACATGCAAGTCTCTAAATATTATCCATGCTTTTGTGATATTTTGTAACTTTTTAAGATTTTTTTTAAAAAGTTTGTGTAATTATTTATTGATCCAACCTAACGAAACTTCATTGTATCAGGTAATAGATTACAATGAAAACCGATCCATCCTGTGAACACCTATAGGAGTGGATGCAACAACATGTATGAAACACCAAGTATATATAATCACAAATGGTTTGACCAATTTTCTAAACTTGCAATTCTACAGTTATCTTGTAGATATCTTTCACATGTAAGTATTTTTAGAAAAAATTTGGTGTGATTATAGTCACACCAAACCATATGGTGCATCTGCCCATGGACACACACACACACTCATAAGAATGATATAAAATATCATAATTTTTTTTTAAAATCAACAATTAATATATTAATGTAATACATTTGTAAATGTTTGGTCTGGTGGTAAAAAGATAGATCTTGGACATTAAAGAGAAATCAACAAATTATATCAACTTGTGATAAAATGAAATGGACTGGTTTTCCCTTTTTATTTTAATAATACTTAATATTTTAATCTATTAATGTATAATTATAGTTATAAAAAATTGAATTTTTTATTTATTATTATAATTATAATTATTAAAATTTGACAATAATGAGAATGTCCTTATTTGAAAAACATCATTACTCGTTAAGGAAAGTATTCATTAAAATTAATATTTATTGAAAATATTACAATTTGATAATATCATTTAAATTGCTTATGATTCTCTTAGATATTTGTCTTCCTTCATAGGTTTCTTTTAATATGAAAAAAAAAAATATATAACTATAATATTTAAAATCTTAACAAATTTAAAAATAAATATCAAAATCATTTTAACCATGTACCTTAGATTAAAAATGATTTGAATTTTAGAAAAATCAAAGTATTTTTATTTATACTTGTTCAACAGATAAAATGGTAATGCCTATTGAATGGTGAGTATTTCCTCATTAAAGGTCCAAGGCAATGGTAATGCCTATTGAATGGTGAATATTTCCTCATTAAATGTCCATTAAAACAATGGTTCCTTATAAATTTTGGTACTTGGAAAAAAAATTAAACTAATAAAAAAATATTAATGTAAAATATATACCTAGAATGGTACATATATCGATTAATTTAGGATTTATATTATAAAAAATACTTTGAAGGGTCAATATTTTGAATCGTAGGATAATCCGTTTATGATATAAAAGGGTGAGGTTTATTTGGTTCTTATAACAAACAACAAATGTCTATGTTTTTTGTCGATGATAAATTTAATCTGGTTTTTTTTTTAAAAAAAATATACCAACTTCTATTTTATTTATTAAAATTAAAACAGTGTCTGAAAATATATGTAACACTTCAATCGCATTAAAATTTTTGATCAATAATAATGTCTATTGAATAGTAAATATTTATTAATCATTTCCTTGGAAAAAATATTAGCTTTAAAAGTTGTGGTTAACAATAATGCAATAATTGTGCTTTAATTATTTTTAAAGGAATTGTGCTCATTGTGATTTAACTTAAAATGCAAAGTTATATGGGTATATTTTAATTGCTAAATGGATAGCACTGCCATGAGAAAAAATGGACATTTAACGTGTACCATATATCCTACATGGATTATCAATATCATTATGAATAAAACAGTTCGACATAAATGGATAGTTCATTTTAATTCAACATAAAACTCATTTTTCTCTTGACTTATAAAAAAAATCAACATAAAACGGTTCAATAACTTCTTTTTGACAAAAAAAATGGTTCAATAACATTTTTTGACAAAAAAAAAACGGTTCAATAACTTTTTTTGTTGAAGGATAGTATTTTATATTGTTTTATTTTAATGATATTATTTTTCTCATTTCTTTGAAGATTATTACCATCGGATGAAACAAAATGGTATGGGAAAAAAAAACCAATCTTGATAATTTTTATTATAGATGGAACATTTTTCAATTTTAAAGTCAAATATTAGTAAAAAACTAAAATCGAAAATCATTAAAAAATCTAAAATTCAACAAAAAAAATGAATAAATCACCATTAATGTAAACTACTAAAAATTTCAAAAATTAAAAATCAAAACTGCAAGCCAATTTTATTGATTCATTAAAACCATTTCTAAAGATTTAGAAAGTTTGTCTCTATTCATGTCCCACACAATGTCATAGGCGAAAGATTTGAATCACGATGTTCCATGTCTCTTAAAAAGAAGATGTATAATTGTATTTTGGTGCTCATTAATTTCTTTGAATAACAAATTACAAAGAAGCAAATAACAAATTTCTATAATATACAATAAGATCTTATTTTTTTTTTTTTTTTGATAAGCAAGGAGAAAAGACAGGCATCAGAAGGCAACATCGACATCCCAACTAGGTTGGCACCCCGAGAGACCTTCATCCTATGCCGCCCATCTCAACAATTTTATTAAAAAAAGGGGGGAAAAATATATACAAAAGAAGGGGGGACTAGGCCAAAACCCTCCAGAGAAACAGAAAACAAAAACAGAAAAATAAACAGAAAAATAAAGAAACCGCCCACCAAGGGGTTATGGAAACCTATAGTTAGGCAACCCACATCTGTCTCTAAAAAAATCAATGTTTAACGCAGCCGGGAGATTATCAAGCCAAACATCACCCACTATTGAATGTCCCAAATTCGCTAACTTGTCCGCACAACTGTTGCCTTCCCTGTAAATATGTGAGGAAATTACCTGAACACCAAGGTTTCTAGCATTGTACCATCTGTTTCTCAACATCATCGGAACCAAAGAAGAGTTGGAAAATATCCGAAGAGCACTAGTAGAGTCACTTTCTATCCACAAATGAGTCCAATTATATTTAGCGGCCTTTTCAATAGCAATAATAATTCCCATGACTTCGGCATAAAAAACTGACTGAATTCCAATATTACTATAAAAAGCACCTCGGAAAGTACCTAAGTTATCACGGAATAGACCACCGCAAGCTGCATAGCCATTTATCACCGAACCATCTGTATTAACCTTTAACCACGGAGGTGTCGGAGCCTTCAACATAACCATAATAATATCTTTGACACGTCTACAGTTAGGTGAAACCGCAAAAGAGTCAAGGAAAGAGAAATCAGATTGCAAGCACTTACCATTCGAGAGGTTCCCAGACATTGCAATGTTTGAGTGAATACGAGCCTTGACTGAGTGCAAAGATTGCTTGACATTTGTAAACCGCAAAGAATTCCTAGCCCACCAAATAGCATGCAGTGTATGCAAAATTGCCGCCAAAAATACGTCTGAAACCTGTGATGAGCACATGACTGGTGTACAAGAGAGGAGGGTGTCTGCTGAAGTGCAATCAATAAGACAATTCAATTTACCACTTATCCAGTTCCACAAATGCAATGCAAAAGGACACCTAAGAAAAAGATGATCCGACGTTTCCTCCGCAGACAGGCACAAACTGCAAATCGACACGACAATGCAACCACGGGCACGAAGATTGTCGTCCGTGGGCATCTTACCATGATGAATCCTCCAAAAAATAAAAGAATGAGAAGGAGGTATAGCACAACACCAAATGCGGTCAGCCCATGGAATCAAAGATGACGAAGGACGCAGAAAAGATAATGCAGCCTTCGATGTCAGAAGACCATCGGAAGCGTGAGTCCACACCAACACGTCAGGGAGGTGTCCCATAGGGATAGTTAAATAATTTAAGCGACTTTGAATGTCCCCAAAATTCCTTAAAGCCAAAGGCAGCAGCCAGCCCCCATCAACAATAACATCAGACACGTTCCCTTGAAGATGAGCATGATAAACAGGTTCTAACTGAATTAAGTCCACCAAAGTTTCCCCAAGCCAATTGTCCGTCCAAAAGTTAATTTTTTCACCATTGCCTACAATCCACAAAGAATTCTCCATGACTGTACTAACCTGACCTTTTATACCCGACCATATCGAAGATTTGAAATAGTGTGCAATCGGTTTCCCATGCTTGAAATAACGCCTCTTGAAGAGATCAGCCCACTGCGACTCCGTAGACAAGAAATCCCACGCCAACTTAAGAATTAAAGCTTCGTTGATCAGCCGAGTAGGTTTAATATCCAGCCCCCCTTCAGACCAGGGCCGACACATTATCTTCCAAGAAACCGTACAAACCTTTCTTGTTTGAACGTCACCGCTCCAAATAAAATTTTTAAGCCAAGAGTCCAAAAGCTTCAGCAGCCGCCTAGGCCAAAAATAAACATGAAATGAGTATACAAGCATCCCATGAATGATAGATTTCACCAGCTGCACACGACCCATGATTGAAAGGATAGATCCCTTCCACGTTGCTAGCTTATTGCGAATCTTGTCCGTGATCATTCTGAAATGATTGACTTTTGGTTTCCCGAGAAAGATAGGACAACCAAGATACATGAATGGCACCGCGCCAACATTGAAGCCCAACATATTAGCAATCATATTAATCCGGGACACAGACATAGAACCTGTGTAGAAACGACTTTTTGCATTGTTTACAATCTGGCCAGAAGCAGCAGAGTATTCCTTAAAAATACTGAGAATCTCCCGGACATTACTCTTCAAACCTGTACAAAATATCATTATATCATCAGCATACAATACATGTGTTGGAAAAGCTGTACTCCGACAGTAAGACATGGGAAGAAGGCGCCCCCTGGCAACAGAAGCAGAGATGGCTCGGCTAAGAACCTCTTCAGCTAAACAAAACAATAAAGGGGAGAGAGGGTCTCCCTGTCTAACTCCACGAGTGCAAGAGAAAAATCCAACCGCTTTCCCATTAACCAAAATAGACAGACGGGCTGAATTAAGAATGGCAAGAATCCAATTGATGAAAGTTGGAGAAAAACCGAAATTACTGAGAACCAGGATCAAAAAGTTCCAATCTAAAGTATCAAATGCCTTGGATATGTCAACCTTAAGAGCAATGTTCCCACCATATTGACGTTTACCAAGAGAGTTAATCGCTTCAGAAGCAATAATGACACAATCCGAAATGTTGCGATCTCTAACAAAACCCCTTTGTTCCACGGAGATAATACGAGAAGTGATACTAGCAAGCCTATCCGCCACTATCTTCGTAATAATTTTGAAGTGAAAATTAGCGAGCGCAATAGGACGATAGTCTCCCATAGAACTCGCACTTGGGACCTTCGGAATTAACACAATCATGTTTGAATTAATATTAGGAGGAAGCACCGCACCATGAAAGAATTGCTGCACGGAATTGACTACATCTGGACCAATAATATCCCAATAAGATTGATAAAAATGGCCACCGAAACCATCCGGACCCGGTGCTGAATCACCATTGAGTGCAAACACGGCATCTTTGATATCAATATTCGAAGGAAAACGCAGCAACATTTGATTATCTGCCTCTGTCACTAAAGAAGGAATAGTGTCATCCACCAAAGCATTTTGTACACAATTGTTCTCCATGCTAAATATTGCATGAAAATATGATAAAATATGCATTTCTAGCTCCGTAGGATCTGTAATAACGTTATCCCCATCTTGTAAAAAAGAAATAGATTTTGTAGCTGCCCGGATTTTGGAAGTCCTATGAAAATATGCAGTATTACGATCCCCACTAACAAAACGCTGATCTCGAGCTTTTTCTCTCCAAAATTCTTCTTGGGAATTCAAAGCCTTGGTTAACATGAGTTGCGCTTCAAGGTCTTGCATGTATAGCTGATCAGTGAATCCATCGGAGTCAATTAACTGTTGGATTCTGCTTACTTCATCCATAGCCATTTTAACTTGTCTGTCAACATCCCCAAAAACCGTTCTATTCCAAAGCTTAAAGGCATTTTTTAAGTTCCGTAGTTTAGCTTGGAACCGAATCATACCTTGTCCGCGAACATTTTTATTCCAACTATCCAACACCACATCACGACAACCACTATGAGATGACCATACCTTGAAAAATTTAAAAGGTGTAGCATGCCTCACCGAGGAGAAAACAAGAGAAACCAAAAGAGGATGATGATCGGATTGATGTCGTACCAAGGCTGTACAAGAGGAATTTCTCCAAAAATTAATCCAATCTTCATTGCAAATTGCCCTATCAAGACGAAGAGCGACATTTTGATTACCAAATCTGCCATTTGTCCATGTGAAAAAAGACCCCAACGTTGGCAAATGATTCAAAATATTAGCATTAGTCCAATGCATAAAATCCTCACACGACAGAGATGAAGGAGGGCGCCTGCCCCTTTTTTCATGAGCTCCTAAAACAGCGTTAAAGTCACCCAGAAAAAGCCACGGCCCTTGAAAACAACCTTGTATATGAGTAAGATCAGCCCAAAGTTGTCTACGTCGAATGTAATAGGTGCTGGCATAAACAGCGGCTATGTAAATAGTGGACTGATAACAAGAAATTTCCAGAGCTATACATTGATCAGATACAAAAATTACCGTAGCACTGACGTCATTTCCCCAAAGTGCCCATAAATTAGGCAGCAGAGAACCTCTATTATTAATGCAGTACTTAGTAATACCAATTGTCGGCCAATACCAATTAGGAATATTTACAAAATCAATCTTCGGCTCCGCAATAAAAATGAGTAAAGGTTTGTGAGTCATATAAAAAATTTTCAAAGCAGTACGGGACTCAGAATTACCTATACCTCTGATATTCCAATAAAGAATATTCATTGAGCAGATGAATGAGAATCACCCCGTGCACGGGATTTTGAGGGCTGCGGTGCTAAAACATGTTGCATCTTAATCTTTTGCTTCTGATTTCTGGTAAGGACAGGCAGAAGACCCGCAGAAGCTTCGGCGGCCGACCTTGCATCATATTCACGGACTCTTTCCCACAATTCGACACCCAGTTGTATATTTTTGCTTGGATGGACCTCTTGTCTCTCCGGAGCCCTTGATACGGACCCATCAGAATTTGTAACAGGTGGAGGATCCAATGTAGGAATGTCTTGCCGCCGTGACAAATTATCCAACGCCTCATGCATGCCATCATGCTCAACAGTGGATGGCCTTGTAACAATCTCACGAGCACCCTGAGGACTCTCCTCCAGCTCCCGAGGGCTCACATGATCTTGTTCCACACCATCCTGAAGTGGTTCAGAAACAGCTTCAGCCGCCGGGGTCACCAAGGACATCTGAGTTGTCTGTTCCACCCCGTTAGGTCGTAAGTCCTCACGCCCAAGAGGGGATGAGTGAGTAACACACACATTAGACTCCTCTGGACTCTTCCCCAGCTCCGTCGGACTCATATGAGTGTGTTCCTCGCTATCCAGAAGCAACTCCGTATCCCCAGTCACCAAGGGGTTCACCAACACCTCCCTCGGTTCCTGAGTCAACTTTGCCACTTCTACAGGATGCACGTCAACGTGCTCATCAGGGGAAACAAGGTCAAGTACTGGCATATTGTTTGACGGCTCATCAGGAGCAATTAGATCAAAAACATTGTGCAGTGGAATGCTAAAGGAAGTAGCTCTATCAAATCTGTGAGATTGAGAAGTGTCCATTGTAGATGAGACAACCGACTCCAATTGCGATCTTACAGGCAAAGTAGGGGCAGGAATTGAAGGCGGTAAAGCCAGTGACATTGAGACCAATGAAGTAGGTGCAGGTGTGGTTGAAACTGGGACTCTCTGAGTGGTAACAACTGTTGAAACAATAGGAGCCCAGCTCACATTCTTACCAGCAGTCGAAGATGAAGCACCCACACCTTTGTTTTGCCGAGAGGTAGGCTTGGGGGCAGCCTCGGCCACCACAATCTGTTTCCCACAATCATTCTTGTCTTTCAATGTCTGCGGACGTATCCAACGACATGTTTCAACACTGTGTCCAATAGCATAACAGTGATGACAAAATAATGGAAGCCTCTCATATTGCACCTCAACCATGAAGGCAAAACCCTCTCTCTCAACAAGGATCTCATCATAGATCCGCTTTGAGAGGTCAATGTCGACAAGAATTCTAGCAAAGTGACCAAAAGTACGGTTTCTTGTAGGTCCATCAATATCAATTGGAGTGCCAACCGCACTCGCAATTTCCTTCAAAGTTCTCTCCCTCCAATATTCCTGTGGCAACTCCATTAAGCGTATCCAAATTGTTACATGTGTCTGTTTTTGTGTCTGATACTTGAAGTCCTTTGTCCATTGCGAGAACCTTAGCAGGCCCGGCTTAAGGTTAACCGTACCTAATGCCCAAATCTTCCGATAATCTTCCGCCGATTCAAAAAGAAAATCATAGAACCCCTTACCAAGGGGCACCATCTTCCAACCAGCCATAGTCTTCCATACTTTATCAATTTTGGAACTAAGGTCACGTGCCGAGTATGGTTTATCACCTTTGTTAAGGGTCAGACGAGCCCTTAACGCATGCTTACAATCTTCTAAACCCTTACGGTATTCCTCTTGACCGATTTTAATGCTTAATGCATCTCCCTTAATGCACGGAGTGGGAAAGGGTTCCTCTTCAGCCGATGATGCACTTGATAAAGCCGCAGCAAAAGATTTGGGAGCTGCAACATTATGAACTGGTGCTGCCGACTGTATCAAGGCTGAAGCGGGTGGTACATTGTCAGACACACACGGCCAGAGGCACGTGTATGCCATGAATTATCCGTTGACAATTCAAGAACGATTCTAATAATGAAACACACATAATTCAACCTTTGTAATGCACAAAGGCATTAGCGCGGTTGCGCGACCTCAATTGTAAGAATCTAATTCTATAAATTGTTGTAGGACAGGCGTGCAATGTAGCAAAAAGTGATGGCAATGAAGAATTGTGAACAGCAGAAACCGCAGAATGCAGAAAAGAACAAAAACAGAAAAACCAATCAAATATGTCTCTAATATGTGACTCATGTTACCCAACCTTTGCAACGCCCGGAGGCATCATCACGGTTGCGCGTCCACAAATTGAAGAAACTGAATGATCGTATTCAATTCTGTTTCGTTACCAGATGAACCTGGCCGGAAAGCTATCGGCGGAACCCTAGCGGAGCGGCAGTCCTGTTAGATTTCATAATGAGAAAAAATTCATAATGAACATATGACAATTCTTACAACATTTTTTCGTAGATGCACATCAAAGTTGAAAGTACAACATAATCATTAATCTATAGAAAAACTACTATTTGGAATGTGAAATATCTATCATTTACAAAAACATATTATATCTCTAAAACTAATTAGATGAATAGTTGTACAAAAGAATAATCATTGCTTAAAAAACTAATAAAATACATCCATTCTAATCAAAGTGTTTAATCCAATTTCTTCAAAGTTCAAATCATATGTTGATTCTTTCATCACATTCAACGTTTGAGATCCAATTCTGCAACAACTAAATAGAAAGTGAATAAAGATCAAGAATAATTGACAAAGAAAAACAGAGAGAAATTTGTTTAATTGTTGTACCTATGAAAAAATATTAGAAATTGATCCAGTCTTAAGAATTAGATCTAAGAAGAAAAAAAATGAGAAAAAGAAGTAAAAATGAATAAAATAAAAGAATGATCTCGAGAAAATTTTCAAAATTTTAGTATGAATCTCGAAATTGAGTGAGAATGTTAAAACCAAAAAGCACAATGTATAGTAGTGATATGAAAATTGTGAGTTGTAACTTAAAATGGTGTAAAAAGTGTGAGCTTCAAACACAATATTTATAGCCAACATGTATGAAGCAATCACAAAAAAATTTTCATGGATGTAGTAATTGACAATTAAATGGTACATTAATTATCAACAATTTGTACGATTAAATTAGAAAGAAAAAAAATACTCATGATTTATTTAGGGGAAACAAATACTCATGAGGTACATCTTTATTAAAAAAAAATACTCATGATGTACATATCTATTTAATTTTTTTATTTAAATGTGTAAAAAAATGTAAATGTGTTCAAAAACCAAATGTATACTTTTTTTTCATGAATGTAGAAAATAATTTGACTAATATTAGTTAATTGTGAAAACGACATAGCTCATGTTGTCAAGTAAAATTTAACATCCTTGCTTTAATATCATAAAAAAAATGAGACGAAAGGTGTACTGATCTTTTTGGTAGTGAAGGTGTACTGATTTTAATGTAGTAATAACAACGTCATTAATATGTCAAAACAAAATAAAAAATGTCATTAAAGCCTTTTATTTGTTTTATTCGGCGATAATAAATTACAAAGATATTTTGTAGGCTTTTGCTTAATGAAACGGTCTATATTACTCCATCCGTAAATATCTTTAAATATCTTTAATAATCTATTAAAAAAATTATGAAAAATTGATATTTTAAAAATATTAATCGAGACAAATCCAACATCTTATATACTATATTTTGTCTTTATATATTAGTACAAAAATATGATCAAATTATATTATGTAAACAATATATATTTTTAAATTATGTCATTTAAAATGGGACAGAGTACTTTTTTTTTGTTACCGGTTTATATTACTACTTAGTATTACTTATTTGCAGCCATCTTTCATTAATGCACTTAAATAATTGCACTATTTTACGGGATTATATCATATATTATATTAGTACAGTCTATATTTTTTTTGAGCAACTATTGCAGTCTATATAAAAAAACATTTAAGGTACAAATAATAATATATAATAGGGCAATAGAACAATTATGATAAAAATGGAGTTTGCTACAATTGAATTAATCTAAAAGTACTAAATATAATAAATTTGTTCCCGATGTAAACATTATGTTAAGGTATAAATAATAAATCCAACAAATTTAAGCAAAAAAAAATTCTAAGAAAATCAACCACATGATTCGATCATTGATACTTCAAATTTCTTTATGTGAACGACATATATCAGCAACGAATTCAATGAGCATCATACTCAATTGAATCAAAAAAATAATAAAACAAACAAAAAGATGAACAACGAAAAAAAAAGGAAAAAACTAAACAAACAGAAAAAGAGGCAAGGTTGTGATTTGTGATGTGAAAATTGGTGAAGCCATAGGTCTAATTTATAATAATTTCCAGAGGGTAATTTGGTAAACTAAATGGATCTAATTTGGCATGAGAGTAATTACACGCGATCGTTTTTAATTTTCGGTTACATATATTCTCTAACATAAGTCTTACTATTTTTTTTCCTGCCCTTTTTAATCGATTTGCTATTTTTTCGGTCGACTTCTATATGCATCTCTTATATATGGTCTTTCCCTTTTTTTTTGAGGGGAAGTTTTTCCTTATTATTAAGGAAAATCAAATCATATTGTGTTTAATTGTTTTAATGTCACTTTGAATAAAATATCTTTGACATAATTACAACCAAATCAATTGTTTCACATCATTTGTAAAAAAAAATAATTTGTCCAACATCATGATTATTATTATTACAAAAATAAAAATTAAGATAAAAATTAAGAAATGTATAACATTATTTTTGTTTTGTTTTGAATAAACATTGTTATACGGTATTATTATTATACAATATACATTTGAAAATAGAAACAAAAGTATATTATCTTAAAAAAGAACATGTTAATTCAAATTATATAAAAAATTAATGGTTATTACCAAATTTAATTAAAATTATTTTAAAAAGTTACACTCTTATCAAATCATATTTTTATTATTTGACATACATCAATTATTTATCTCTTTAACATTTAAATAATTATTCCATTACTTGTTTTATTTTAATCTCTGCATTCAAATATTTTAATTTAAATTATTTGTTTATTAAAAAAAATTAAATTATTTGATTAAAATTTGTATTTTTTGAATTCGAAATGATTGATTTCTAAAATTTAATCTCAAATTTGTATTTTTTTTGGTTTAAGGCTAATTTTTTTTAGAGAAGGTTTAACGTTTATTTTAGCACAGGGATAAATATCAGCGTGGGTTAACCTTTTATTTTCAACGATATTTTTTATTTATTCTGCACGTATTTTCATGTTATAATTGAAATATCATATTATATAAAACAATCTCGTTAAAATTTCATTCCTTAATACCAACTATAAAATATATGATAACTAAACACTACATTACACGATTATACAAATAATATAATAATACAATATCATTGGTCTTCAAAAAAAAACATTGAATTGTAACATTTCCATAAAAAAATAACATATAATAACACAACTTAATTGGTCTTCTAAAAAAAAAACATTGAATTATAACATTTCCATAAATAAAATATTAGAATAGAAGAAGATTAGAGCGCCACATGTCGCTCTTTGAATGAAACCTTAAAACCTTTAAAAATAGTGACACTTGTCAAGAAAAGGAGAGAAGAGGCTTGGAATAGGTGATAAATTTATATTATATAGATTTTGATTTTTTTCATGTTTATGTCATATACAATTAATTAATACTTTTGTCAAAAAAAATTAATTCATAATTACAAATCATGGGAATAAAAGGCGCATTACTAAAATTTTCAATAGAATAAATACATTTTTTCCTCAAATCTCTGTAATGCTTCATTATATGACTCTTTTTTTTTTTTAAGGATTCATTACATGACTCTTCTTCTTCGAGCGAGTCACCATTTTTAATCACATCGAAAAACAAAATAAATAATTTAAATATAAAAAACAACGTAAAAAACAAACAATATAAAAATGTAAATACAAAAAAAAAAATGAACGAAGAACTATAACATGTAAAATTCTTGATTTTGATAATTTGAATTCATTAAAAACTGTAAAACAGTCTTGCTATCGTTTATAACCATTTTCGATGAGTAAAGGAGTTTATCTTTGTGTATGTCTTCCACAAGCCATGAGCAAACAATTAGAATATCAGAAACAAAAGTGTATTTGAGGGTTATTTGGTTGTTAAGAGCTACGAAGAACAAATAATAAACAACTAAAAAAATAGAAAAAAGTGTGAGAGGAGTTGTGATGTGAGATGATGTTAACCATATGTCTAATTTATAGACATATTTCTCAGGGTAATTTGGTAAAATAATATTTTTATTAACATTCTAAAAAAAAAAAGAATAGGACGTGTATCAAGGCAATTATTGATTGATAAGGTTCTTTTTTTTTTTTGGTTGTGTTAAAGTAATTCAATGCATAATTATATCCAAATTATGTTTATTTGAAATTTGAAGCTTTTTTAGCAAAAAAAAAAACTTATGCAAATCATTGACCAAATTAAAAATAAGATTAATGCATGTTCAATGCATTTAAAATATTTTCTTAAAAAATTTGTTTTTTTATATCAAATTTCGATTACTATCTTCCCTCAAATAAAAAAAGTTACTATCTAAATGTCAATTATATGTAACAAAAAAAAATCAAAAATAAGAATATAAGTTAGTTCATTTCATTAGTACATTATCATTATGAAAATAAGAATAGTAGTTCATTTCATTAATTTCATTACCGCATAAAAAAAATTCATGGATTGACAAAAAAAATTGATAGGGTATCAATCGGTCATAGTTGCGCTAATAATTTGTATTAGAAAAAATTACTATTGATATTAATATTACATTAAATTATAATACAAATGATATATATGGTTACAAATATAAATATGGAAAATTATTGAAATCCAAATGCTTGAGAATGCTACATGGAAGGTCATTAAAATCCAAATGCTTGAGAATGCTTGGTTTCTCAAGAGTGTTTCTCAAGAGTGGCACATGTCAATACCATATTGAAACTTGAAAAAAGGGTCCTAAATTTATATAATATAGATTATGATTTCTCCTTATTTTCTTATGTGTCTTACATTTTGTCTCTCTACATCCTCTCTTAGATTCAAGACACTCTAAATTGATGTCATTGAAGATTCTTTTGATTCAGATACTCATCCAAAGAGCTATTACTTCGCGTAGAGTTAAAAATTTATTTGAGAGGATTCATGGGTGTAGATAAGTAAGCTGAGCTTGTTTAGAAAGATGGTTCCGTAATACCTATTGGATTCACGTTTGATCCAGATAATGATGAAATTGTAGATTATTATCTGACGAAAAAGGTCTATTAATAATCTATTCAATTTAATGACACTCTAGAATTTTAAGTGTTTCAAAGTTAACCATGTAAAAATGTCATATCACAAATCTCTAGGAAACATCCATTGGATCAATTTGAAACACATCAAATTCTAGATTAATGTCATGAAATGGAAGAAATTGATAATAGACCTTCTTCATTCAGGTAATAATCTACAATTTCATCATCAGTTGGATCAAACATGAATCTAACACGTAGTTTGGAACCATCTTCCAACTTAAGGTCAAGATACTTATATACACCCATGAATCCCCTCAAATAAAATTCTTCGCTCCATATGAAGTAATAGCTCTTTGAATTAATATTTGAAACAGAAGCATCTTAAAGGACCTCAATTTATAGGAAGTGTCTCGAATGTAAGAGAGACGGGATGTAGAGAGAGAAAATTTGGCACACAAACAAAAAATAGGTAATAACTCCAATACTAATATGTAAAGAAATAATCCGAAATCCTAATATACTTCAGTTTTTTTTCTTTATTTTATTTTATTTATTGCATCATAAGGATTTTATTTTTTAATAAAATAAATTACATTTTTTTTTGAAAAATATAATTAACCTTAAGAGTTTGTTTAATTAGGTAAATGGTCCCTATAAAAATTAATTTTTTTGTTTTTAGTCCCTATAAAAAAATTGCACTTTTTAGCACTTGTAAAAAGTGTGATTTTATAAGTAATAAAATGGTTATACAATTATCATTACTCTAAAATAAATGCATGATTCTTCTTATGCAAAAAACAAAATAAAGTAGAAAAAAAACCCTAAATTCTACTAGAATTTTAGATTTTTTTTTTTACATATTAGTATTGGAATTATGATTTCTCCTTATTTTCTTATGTGTCTTACATTTTGTCTCTCTACATCCTCTCTTAGATTCAAGACACTCTAAATTGATGTCATTGAAGATTCTGTTGATTCAGATACTCATCCAAAGAGCTATTACTTCGCATAGAGTTAAAAATTTATTTGAGAGGATTCATGGGTGTAGATAAGTGAGCTGAGCTTGTTTAGAAAGATGGTTCCGTAATACCTATTGGATTCACGTTTGATCCAGATAATGATGAAATTGTAGATTATTATCTGACGAAAAAGGTCTATTAATAATCTATTCAATTTAATGACACTCTAGAATTTTAAGTGTTTCAAAGTTAACCATGTAAAAATGTCATATCACAAATCTCTAGGAAACATCCATTGGATCAATTTGAAACACATCAAATTCTAGATTAATGTCATGAAATGGAAGAAATTGATAATAGACCTTCTTCATTCAGGTAATAATCTACAAATTCATCATCAGTTGGATCAAACATAAATCTAACACGTAGTTTAGAACCATCTTCCAACTTAAGGTCAAGATACTTATATACACCCATGAATCCCCTCAAATAAAATTCTTCGCTCCATATGAAGTAATAGCTCTTTGAATTAATATTTGAAACAGAAGCATCTTAAAGGACCTCAATTTATAGGAAGTGTCTCGAATGTAAGAGAGACGGGATGTAGAGAGAGAAAATTTGGCACACAAACAAAAATTAGGTAATAACTCCAATACTAATATGTAAAGAAATAATCCGAAATCCTAATATACTTCAGTTTTTTTTCTTTATTTTATTTTATTTATTGCATCATAAGGATTTTATTTTTTAATAAAATAAATTACATTTTTTTTTGAAAAATATAATTAACCTTAAGAGTTTGTTTAATTAGGTAAATGGTCCCTATAAAAATTAATTTTTTTGTTTTTAGTCCCTATAAAAAAATTGCACTTTTTAGCACTTATAAAAAGTGTGATTTTATAAGTAATAAAATGGTTATACAATTATCATTACTCTAAAATAAATGCATGATTCTTCTTATGCAAAAAACAAAATAAAGTAGAAAAAAAACCCCTAAATTCTACTAGAATTTTAGATTTTTTTTTTTTACATATTAGTATTGGAATTATGATTTCTCCTTATTTTCTTATGTGTCTTACATTTTGTCTCTCTACATCCTCTCTTAGATTCAAGACACTCTAAATTGAGGTCATTGAAGATTCTTTTGATTCAGATACTCATCCAAAGAGCTATTACTTCGCATAGAGTTAAAAATTTATTTGAGAGGATTCATGGGTGTAGATAAGTAAGCTGAGCTAGTTTAGAAAGATGGTTCCGTAATACCTATTGGATTCACGTTTGATCCAGATAATGATGAAATTGTAGATTATTATCTGACGAAAAAGGTCTATTAATAATCTATTCAATTTAATGACACTCTAGAATTTTAAGTGTTTCAAAGTTAACCATGTAAAAATGTCATATCACAAATCTCTAGGAAACATCCATTGGATCAATTTGAAACACATCAAATTCTAGATTAATGTCATGAAATGGAAGAAATTGATAATAGACCTTCTTCATTCAGGTAATAATCTACAAATTCATCATCAGTTGGATCAAACATAAATCTAACACGTAGTTTAGAACCATCTTCCAACTTAAGGTCAAGATACTTATATACACCCATGAATCCCCTCAAATAAAATTCTTCGCTCCATATGAAGTAATAGCTCTTTGAATTAATATTTGAAACAGAAGCATCTTAAAGGACCTCAATTTATAGGAAGTGTCTCGAATGTAAGAGAGACGGGATGTAGAGAGAGAAAATTTGGCACACAAACAAAAATTAGGTAATAACTCCAATACTAATATGTAAAGAAATAATCCGAAATCCTAATATACTTCAGTTTTTTTTCTTTATTTTATTTTATTTATTGCATCATAAGGATTTTATTTTTTAATAAAATAAATTACATTTTTTTTTTGAAAAATATAATTAACCTTAAGAGTTTGTTTAATTAGGTAAATGGTCCCTATAAAAATTAATTTTTTTGTTTTTAGTCCCTATAAAAAAATTGCACTTTTTAGCACTTATAAAAAGTGTGATTTTATAAGTAATAAAATGGTTATACAATTATCATTACTCTAAAATAAATGCATGATTCTTCTTATGCAAAAAACAAAATAAAGTAGAAAAAAAACCCCTAAATTCTACTAGAATTTTAGATTTTTTTTTTTACATATTAGTATTGGAATTATGATTTCTCCTTATTTTCTTATGTGTCTTACATTTTGTCTCTCTACATCCTCTCTTAGATTCAAGACACTCTAAATTGAGGTCATTGAAGATTCTTTTGATTCAGATACTCATCCAAAGAGCTATTACTTCGCATAGAGTTAAAAATTTATTTGAGAGGATTCATGGGTGTAGATAAGTAAGCTGAGCTAGTTTAGAAAGATGGTTCCGTAATACCTATTGGATTCACGTTTGATCCAGATAATGATGAAATTGTAGATTATTATCTGACGAAAAAGGTCTATTAATAATCTATTCAATTTAATGACACTCTAGAATTTTAAGTGTTTCAAAGTTAACCATGTAAAAATGTCATATCACAAATCTCTAGGAAACATCCATTGGATCAATTTGAAACACATCAAATTCTAGATTAATGTCATGAAATGGAAGAAATTGATAATAGACCTTCTTCATTCAGGTAATAATCTACAAATTCATCATCAGTTGGATCAAACATAAATCTAACACGTAGTTTAGAACCATCTTCCAACTTAAGGTCAAGATACTTATATACACCCATGAATCCCCTCAAATAAAATTCTTCGCTCCATATGAAGTAATAGCTCTTTGAATTAATATTTGAAACAGAAGCATCTTAAAGGACCTCAATTTATAGGAAGTGTCTCGAATGTAAGAGAGACGGGATGTAGAGAGAGAAAATTTGGCACACAAACAAAAATTAGGTAATAACTCCAATACTAATATGTAAAGAAATAATCCGAAATCCTAATATACTTCAGTTTTTTTTTCTTTATTTTATTTTATTTATTGCATCATAAGGATTTTATTTTTTAATAAAATAAATTACATTTTTTTTTTGAAAAATATAATTAACCTTAAGAGTTTGTTTAATTAGGTAAATGGTCCCTATAAAAATTAATTTTTTTGTTTTTAGTCCCTATAAAAAAATTGCACTTTTTAGCACTTATAAAAAGTGTGATTTTATAAGTAATAAAATGGTTATACAATTATCATTACTCTAAAATAAATGCATGATTCTTCTTATGCAAAAAACAAAATAAAGTAGAAAAAAAACCCCTAAATTCTACTAGAATTTTAGATTTTTTTTTTTTACATATTAGTATTGGAATTATGATTTCTCCTTATTTTCTTCTTTTTTTTTTTTTTTGAGCAAAATAAGGATTTCTCCTTATTTTCTTATGTGTCTTACATTTTGTCTCTCTACATCCTCTCTTAGATTCAAGACACTCTAAATTGAGGTCATTGAAGATTCTTTTGATTCAGATACTCATCCAAAGAGCTATTACTTCGCATAGAGTTAAAAATTTATTTGAGAGGATTCATGGGTGTAGATAAGTAAGCTGAGCTAGTTTAGAAAGATGGTTCCGTAATACCTATTGGATTCACGTTTGATCCAGATAATGATGAAATTGTAGATTATTATCTGACGAAAAAGGTCTATTAATAATCTATTCAATTTAATGACACTCTAGAATTTTAAGTGTTTCAAAGTTAACCATGTAAAAATGTCATATCACAAATCTCTAGGAAACATCCATTGGATCAATTTGAAACACATCAAATTCTAGATTAATGTCATGAAATGGAAGAAATTGATAATAGACCTTCTTCATTCAGGTAATAATCTACAAATTCATCATCAGTTGGATCAAACATAAATCTAACACGTAGTTTAGAACCATCTTCCAACTTAAGGTCAAGATACTTATATACACCCATGAATCCCCTCAAATAAAATTCTTCGCTCCATATGAAGTAATAGCTCTTTGAATTAATATTTGAAACAGAAGCATCTTAAAGGACCTCAATTTATAGGAAGTGTCTCGAATGTAAGAGAGACGGGATGTAGAGAGAGAAAATTTGGCACACAAACAAAAATTAGGTAATAACTCCAATACTAATATGTAAAGAAATAATCCGAAATCCTAATATACTTCAGTTTTTTTTCTTTATTTTATTTTATTTATTGCATCATAAGGATTTTATTTTTTAATAAAATAAATTACATTTTTTTTTTGAAAAATATAATTAACCTTAAGAGTTTGTTTAATTAGGTAAATGGTCCCTATAAAAATTAATTTTTTTGTTTTTAGTCCCTATAAAAAAATTGCACTTTTTAGCACTTATAAAAAGTGTGATTTTATAAGTAATAAAATGGTTATACAATTATCATTACTCTAAAATAAATGCATGATTCTTCTTATGCAAAAAACAAAATAAAGTAGAAAAAAAACCCCTAAATTCTACTAGAATTTTAGATTTTTTTTTTTACATATTAGTATTGGAATTATGATTTCTCCTTATTTTCTTATGTGTCTTACATTTTGTCTCTCTACATCCTCTCTTAGATTCAAGACACTCTAAATTGAGGTCATTGAAGATTCTTTTGATTCAGATACTCATCCAAAGAGCTATTACTTCGCATAGAGTTAAAAATTTATTTGAGAGGATTCATGGGTGTAGATAAGTAAGCTGAGCTAGTTTAGAAAGATGGTTCCGTAATACCTATTGGATTCACGTTTGATCCAGATAATGATGAAATTGTAGATTATTATCTGACGAAAAAGGTCTATTAATAATCTATTCAATTTAATGACACTCTAGAATTTTAAGTGTTTCAAAGTTAACCATGTAAAAATGTCATATCACAAATCTCTAGGAAACATCCATTGGATCAATTTGAAACACATCAAATTCTAGATTAATGTCATGAAATGGAAGAAATTGATAATAGACCTTCTTCATTCAGGTAATAATCTACAAATTCATCATCAGTTGGATCAAACATAAATCTAACACGTAGTTTAGAACCATCTTCCAACTTAAGGTCAAGATACTTATATACACCCATGAATCCCCTCAAATAAAATTCTTCGCTCCATATGAAGTAATAGCTCTTTGAATTAATATTTGAAACAGAAGCATCTTAAAGGACCTCAATTTATAGGAAGTGTCTCGAATGTAAGAGAGACGGGATGTAGAGAGAGAAAATTTGGCACACAAACAAAAATTAGGTAATAACTCCAATACTAATATGTAAAGAAATAATCCGAAATCCTAATATACTTCAGTTTTTTTTTCTTTATTTTATTTTATTTATTGCATCATAAGGATTTTATTTTTTAATAAAATAAATTACATTTTTTTTTTGAAAAATATAATTAACCTTAAGAGTTTGTTTAATTAGGTAAATGGTCCCTATAAAAATTAATTTTTTTGTTTTTAGTCCCTATAAAAAAATTGCACTTTTTAGCACTTATAAAAAGTGTGATTTTATAAGTAATAAAATGGTTATACAATTATCATTACTCTAAAATAAATGCATGATTCTTCTTATGCAAAAAACAAAATAAAGTAGAAAAAAAACCCCTAAATTCTACTAGAATTTTAGATTTTTTTTTTTTACATATTAGTATTGGAATTATGATTTCTCCTTATTTTCTTCTTTTTTTTTTTTTTTGAGCAAAATAAGGATTTCTCCTTATTTTCTTATGTGTCTTACATTTTGTCTCTCTACATCCTCTCTTAGATTCAAGACACTCTAAATTGAGGTCATTGAAGATTCTTTTGATTCAGATACTCATCCAAAGAGCTATTACTTCGCGTAGAGTTAAAAATTTATTTGAGAGGATTCATGGGTGTAGATAAGTAAGCTGAGCTTGTTTAGAAAGATGGTTCCGTAATACCTATTGGATTCACGTTTGATCCAGATAATGATGAAATTGTAGATTATTATCTGACGAAAAAGGTCTATTAATAATCTATTCAATTTAATGACACTCTAGAATTTTAAGTGTTTCAAAGTTAACCATGTAAAAATGTCATATCACAAATCTCTAGGAAACATCCATTGGATCAATTTGAAACACATCAAATTCTAGATTAATGTCATGAAATGGAAGAAATTGATAATAGACCTTCTTCATTCAGGTAATAATCTACAATTTCATCATCAGTTGGATCAAACATGAATCTAACACGTAGTTTGGAACCATCTTCCAACTTAAGGTCAAGATACTTATATACACCCATGAATCCCCTCAAATAAAATTCTTCGCTCCATATGAAGTAATAGCTCTTTGAATTAATATTTGAAACAGAAGCATCTTAAAGGACCTCAATTTATAGGAAGTGTCTCGAATGTAAGAGAGACGGGATGTAGAGAGAGAAAATTTGGCACACAAACAAAAAATAGGTAATAACTCCAATACTAATATGTAAAGAAATAATCCGAAATCCTAATATACTTCAGTTTTTTTTCTTTATTTTATTTTATTTATTGCATCATAAGGATTTTATTTTTTAATAAAATAAATTACATTTTTTTTTGAAAAATATAATTAACCTTAAGAGTTTGTTTAATTAGGTAAATGGTCCCTATAAAAATTAATTTTTTTGTTTTTAGTCCCTATAAAAAAATTGCACTTTTTAGCACTTGTAAAAAGTGTGATTTTATAAGTAATAAAATGGTTATACAATTATCATTACTCTAAAATAAATGCATGATTCTTCTTATGCAAAAAACAAAATAAAGTAGAAAAAAAACCCTAAATTCTACTAGAATTTTAGATTTTTTTTTTTACATATTAGTATTGGAATTATGATTTCTCCTTATTTTCTTATGTGTCTTACATTTTGTCTCTCTACATCCTCTCTTAGATTCAAGACACTCTAAATTGATGTCATTGAAGATTCTGTTGATTCAGATACTCATCCAAAGAGCTATTACTTCGCATAGAGTTAAAAATTTATTTGAGAGGATTCATGGGTGTAGATAAGTGAGCTGAGCTTGTTTAGAAAGATGGTTCCGTAATACCTATTGGATTCACGTTTGATCCAGATAATGATGAAATTGTAGATTATTATCTGACGAAAAAGGTCTATTAATAATCTATTCAATTTAATGACACTCTAGAATTTTAAGTGTTTCAAAGTTAACCATGTAAAAATGTCATATCACAAATCTCTAGGAAACATCCATTGGATCAATTTGAAACACATCAAATTCTAGATTAATGTCATGAAATGGAAGAAATTGATAATAGACCTTCTTCATTCAGGTAATAATCTACAAATTCATCATCAGTTGGATCAAACATAAATCTAACACGTAGTTTAGAACCATCTTCCAACTTAAGGTCAAGATACTTATATACACCCATGAATCCCCTCAAATAAAATTCTTCGCTCCATATGAAGTAATAGCTCTTTGAATTAATATTTGAAACAGAAGCATCTTAAAGGACCTCAATTTATAGGAAGTGTCTCGAATGTAAGAGAGACGGGATGTAGAGAGAGAAAATTTGGCACACAAACAAAAATTAGGTAATAACTCCAATACTAATATGTAAAGAAATAATCCGAAATCCTAATATACTTCAGTTTTTTTTCTTTATTTTATTTTATTTATTGCATCATAAGGATTTTATTTTTTAATAAAATAAATTACATTTTTTTTTGAAAAATATAATTAACCTTAAGAGTTTGTTTAATTAGGTAAATGGTCCCTATAAAAATTAATTTTTTTGTTTTTAGTCCCTATAAAAAAATTGCACTTTTTAGCACTTATAAAAAGTGTGATTTTATAAGTAATAAAATGGTTATACAATTATCATTACTCTAAAATAAATGCATGATTCTTCTTATGCAAAAAACAAAATAAAGTAGAAAAAAAACCCCTAAATTCTACTAGAATTTTAGATTTTTTTTTTTTACATATTAGTATTGGAATTATGATTTCTCCTTATTTTCTTATGTGTCTTACATTTTGTCTCTCTACATCCTCTCTTAGATTCAAGACACTCTAAATTGAGGTCATTGAAGATTCTTTTGATTCAGATACTCATCCAAAGAGCTATTACTTCGCATAGAGTTAAAAATTTATTTGAGAGGATTCATGGGTGTAGATAAGTAAGCTGAGCTAGTTTAGAAAGATGGTTCCGTAATACCTATTGGATTCACGTTTGATCCAGATAATGATGAAATTGTAGATTATTATCTGACGAAAAAGGTCTATTAATAATCTATTCAATTTAATGACACTCTAGAATTTTAAGTGTTTCAAAGTTAACCATGTAAAAATGTCATATCACAAATCTCTAGGAAACATCCATTGGATCAATTTGAAACACATCAAATTCTAGATTAATGTCATGAAATGGAAGAAATTGATAATAGACCTTCTTCATTCAGGTAATAATCTACAAATTCATCATCAGTTGGATCAAACATAAATCTAACACGTAGTTTAGAACCATCTTCCAACTTAAGGTCAAGATACTTATATACACCCATGAATCCCCTCAAATAAAATTCTTCGCTCCATATGAAGTAATAGCTCTTTGAATTAATATTTGAAACAGAAGCATCTTAAAGGACCTCAATTTATAGGAAGTGTCTCGAATGTAAGAGAGACGGGATGTAGAGAGAGAAAATTTGGCACACAAACAAAAATTAGGTAATAACTCCAATACTAATATGTAAAGAAATAATCCGAAATCCTAATATACTTCAGTTTTTTTTCTTTATTTTATTTTATTTATTGCATCATAAGGATTTTATTTTTTAATAAAATAAATTACATTTTTTTTTTGAAAAATATAATTAACCTTAAGAGTTTGTTTAATTAGGTAAATGGTCCCTATAAAAATTAATTTTTTTGTTTTTAGTCCCTATAAAAAAATTGCACTTTTTAGCACTTATAAAAAGTGTGATTTTATAAGTAATAAAATGGTTATACAATTATCATTACTCTAAAATAAATGCATGATTCTTCTTATGCAAAAAACAAAATAAAGTAGAAAAAAAACCCCTAAATTCTACTAGAATTTTAGATTTTTTTTTTTACATATTAGTATTGGAATTATGATTTCTCCTTATTTTCTTATGTGTCTTACATTTTGTCTCTCTACATCCTCTCTTAGATTCAAGACACTCTAAATTGAGGTCATTGAAGATTCTTTTGATTCAGATACTCATCCAAAGAGCTATTACTTCGCATAGAGTTAAAAATTTATTTGAGAGGATTCATGGGTGTAGATAAGTAAGCTGAGCTAGTTTAGAAAGATGGTTCCGTAATACCTATTGGATTCACGTTTGATCCAGATAATGATGAAATTGTAGATTATTATCTGACGAAAAAGGTCTATTAATAATCTATTCAATTTAATGACACTCTAGAATTTTAAGTGTTTCAAAGTTAACCATGTAAAAATGTCATATCACAAATCTCTAGGAAACATCCATTGGATCAATTTGAAACACATCAAATTCTAGATTAATGTCATGAAATGGAAGAAATTGATAATAGACCTTCTTCATTCAGGTAATAATCTACAAATTCATCATCAGTTGGATCAAACATAAATCTAACACGTAGTTTAGAACCATCTTCCAACTTAAGGTCAAGATACTTATATACACCCATGAATCCCCTCAAATAAAATTCTTCGCTCCATATGAAGTAATAGCTCTTTGAATTAATATTTGAAACAGAAGCATCTTAAAGGACCTCAATTTATAGGAAGTGTCTCGAATGTAAGAGAGACGGGATGTAGAGAGAGAAAATTTGGCACACAAACAAAAATTAGGTAATAACTCCAATACTAATATGTAAAGAAATAATCCGAAATCCTAATATACTTCAGTTTTTTTTTCTTTATTTTATTTTATTTATTGCATCATAAGGATTTTATTTTTTAATAAAATAAATTACATTTTTTTTTTGAAAAATATAATTAACCTTAAGAGTTTGTTTAATTAGGTAAATGGTCCCTATAAAAATTAATTTTTTTGTTTTTAGTCCCTATAAAAAAATTGCACTTTTTAGCACTTATAAAAAGTGTGATTTTATAAGTAATAAAATGGTTATACAATTATCATTACTCTAAAATAAATGCATGATTCTTCTTATGCAAAAAACAAAATAAAGTAGAAAAAAAACCCCTAAATTCTACTAGAATTTTAGATTTTTTTTTTTTACATATTAGTATTGGAATTATGATTTCTCCTTATTTTCTTCTTTTTTTTTTTTTTTGAGCAAAATAAGGATTTCTCCTTATTTTCTTATGTGTCTTACATTTTGTCTCTCTACATCCTCTCTTAGATTCAAGACACTCTAAATTGAGGTCATTGAAGATTCTTTTGATTCAGATACTCATCCAAAGAGCTATTACTTCGCATAGAGTTAAAAATTTATTTGAGAGGATTCATGGGTGTAGATAAGTAAGCTGAGCTAGTTTAGAAAGATGGTTCCGTAATACCTATTGGATTCACGTTTGATCCAGATAATGATGAAATTGTAGATTATTATCTGACGAAAAAGGTCTATTAATAATCTATTCAATTTAATGACACTCTAGAATTTTAAGTGTTTCAAAGTTAACCATGTAAAAATGTCATATCACAAATCTCTAGGAAACATCCATTGGATCAATTTGAAACACATCAAATTCTAGATTAATGTCATGAAATGGAAGAAATTGATAATAGACCTTCTTCATTCAGGTAATAATCTACAAATTCATCATCAGTTGGATCAAACATAAATCTAACACGTAGTTTAGAACCATCTTCCAACTTAAGGTCAAGATACTTATATACACCCATGAATCCCCTCAAATAAAATTCTTCGCTCCATATGAAGTAATAGCTCTTTGAATTAATATTTGAAACAGAAGCATCTTAAAGGACCTCAATTTATAGGAAGTGTCTCGAATGTAAGAGAGACGGGATGTAGAGAGAGAAAATTTGGCACACAAACAAAAATTAGGTAATAACTCCAATACTAATATGTAAAGAAATAATCCGAAATCCTAATATACTTCAGTTTTTTTTCTTTATTTTATTTTATTTATTGCATCATAAGGATTTTATTTTTTAATAAAATAAATTACATTTTTTTTTTGAAAAATATAATTAACCTTAAGAGTTTGTTTAATTAGGTAAATGGTCCCTATAAAAATTAATTTTTTTGTTTTTAGTCCCTATAAAAAAATTGCACTTTTTAGCACTTATAAAAAGTGTGATTTTATAAGTAATAAAATGGTTATACAATTATCATTACTCTAAAATAAATGCATGATTCTTCTTATGCAAAAAACAAAATAAAGTAGAAAAAAATCCCTAAATTCTACTAGAATTTTAGATTTTTTTTTTTTTTACATATTAGTATTGGAATTATGATTTCTCCTTATTTTCTTATGTGTCTTACATTTTGTCTCTCTACATCCTCTCTTAGATTCAAGACACTCTAAATTGAGGTCATTGAAGATTCTTTTGATTCAGATACTCATCCAAAGAGCTATTACTTCGCATAGAGTTAAAAATTTATTTGAGAGGATTCATGGGTGTAGATAAGTAAGCTGAGCTAGTTTAGAAAGATGGTTCCGTAATACCTATTGGATTCACGTTTGATCCAGATAATGATGAAATTGTAGATTATTATCTGACGAAAAAGGTCTATTAATAATCTATTCAATTTAATGACACTCTAGAATTTTAAGTGTTTCAAAGTTAACCATGTAAAAATGTCATATCACAAATCTCTAGGAAACATCCATTGGATCAATTTGAAACACATCAAATTCTAGATTAATGTCATGAAATGGAAGAAATTGATAATAGACCTTCTTCATTCAGGTAATAATCTACAATTTCATCATCAGTTGGATCAAACATGAATCTAACACGTAGTTTGGAACCATCTTCCAACTTAAGGTCAAGATACTTATATACACCCATGAATCCCCTCAAATAAAATTCTTCGCTCCATATGAAGTAATAGCTCTTTGAATTAATATTTGAAACAGAAGCATCTTAAAGGACCTCAATTTATAGGAAGTGTCTCGAATGTAAGAGAGACGGGATGTAGAGTTAGAAAATTTGGCACACAAACAAAAATTAGGTAATAACTCCAATACTAATATGTAAAGAAATAATCCGAAATCCTAATATACTTCAGTTTTTTTTCTTTATTTTATTCTATTTATTGCATCATAAGGATTTTATTTTTTAATAAAATAAATTACATTTTTTTTTTGAAAAATATAATTAACCTTAAGAGTTTGTTTAATTAGGTAAATGGTCCCTATAAATATTAATTTTTTTGTTTTTAGTCCCTATAAAAAAATTGCACTTTTTAGCACTTATAAAAAGTGTGATTTTATATGTAATAAAATGGTTATACAATTATCATTACTCTAAAATAAATGCATGATTCTTCTTATGCAAAAAACAAAATAAAGTAGAAAAAAATCCCTAAATTCTACTAGAATTTTAGATTTTTTTTTTTTACATATTAGTATTGGAATTATGATTTCTCCTTATTTTCTTATGTGTCTTACATTTTGTCTCTCTACATCCTCTCTTAGATTCAAGACACTCTAAATTGATGTCATTGAAGATTCTTTTGATTTAGATACTCATCCAAAGAGCTATTACTTCGCATAGAGTTAAAAATTTATTTGAGAGGATTAATGGGTGTAGATAAGTAAGCTGAGCTTGTTTAGAAAGATGGTTCCGTATTACCTATTGGATTCACGTTTGATCCAGATAATGATGAAATTATAGATTATTATCGGACGAAAAAGGTCTATTAATAATCTATTCAATTTAATGACACTCTAGAATTTTAAGTGTTTCAAAGTTAACCATGTAAAAATGTCATATCACAAATCTCTAGGAAACATCCATTGGATCAATTTGAAACACATCAAATTCTAGAATGTCATGAAATGGAAGAAATTGATAATAGACCTTCCTCATTCAGGTAATAATCTACAATTTCATCATCAGTTGGTTCAAACATGAATCTAACACGTAGTTTGGAACCATCTTCCAACTTAAGGTCATGATACTTATATACACCCATGAATCCCCTCAAATAAAATTCTTCGCTCCATATGAAGTAATAGCTCTTTGAATTAATATTTGAAACAGAAGCATCTTAAAGGACCTCAATTTATAGGAAGTGTCTCGAATGTAAGAGAGACGGGATGTAGAGAGAGAAAATTTGGCACACAAACAAAAATTAGGTAATAACTCCAATACTAATATGTAAAGAAATAATCTGAAATCCTAATATACTTCAGTTTTTTTTCTTTATTTTATTTTATTTATTGCATCATAAGGATTTTATTTTTTAATAAAATAAATTACATTTTTTTTTTGAAAAATATAATTAACCTTAAGAGTTTGTTTAATTAGGTAAATGGTCCCTATAAATATTAAATTTTTTGTTTTTAGTCCCTATAAAAAAATTGCACTTTTTAGCACTTATAAAAAGTGTGATTTTATATGTAATAAAATGGTTATACAATTATCATTACTCTAAATTAAATGCATGATTCTTCTTATGCAAAAAACAAAATAAAGTAGAAAAAAAACCCCTAAATTCTACTAGTGTTTTAGATTATTTTTTTTACATATTAGTATTGGAATTATGATTTCTCCTTATTTTCTTATGTGTCTTACATTTTGTGTCTCTACATCCTCTCTTAGATTCAAGACACTCTAAATTGATGTCATTGAAGATTCTTTTGATTCAGATACTCATCCAAAGAGCTATTAGTTCGCATAGAGTTAAAAATTTATTTGAGAGGATTCATGGTTGTAGATAAGTAAGCTGAGCTTGTTTAGAAAGATGGTTCCGTATTACCTATTGGATTCACGTTTGATCCAGATAATGATGAAATTGTAGATTATTATCTGATGAAAAAGGTCTATTAATAATCTATTCAATTTAATGACACTCTAAAATTTTAAGTGTTTCAAAGTTAACCATGTAAAAATGTCATATCACAAATCTCTAGGAAACATCCATTGGATCAATTTGAAACACATCAAATTCTAGAATGTCATGAAATGGAAGAAATTGATAATAGATCTTCCTCATTCAGGTAATAATCTACAATTTCATCATCAGTTGGATCAAACATGAATCTAACACGTAGTTTGGAACCATCTTCCAACTTAAGGTCAAGATACTTATATACACCCATGAATCCCCTCAAATAAAATTCTTCGCTCCATATGAAGTAATAGCTCTTTGGATTAATATTTGAAACAGAAGCATCTTAAAGGACCTCAATTTATAGGAAGTGTCTCGAATGTAAGAGAGACGGGATGTAGAGAGAGAAAATTTGGCACACAAAGAAAAATCAGGTAATAACTCCAATACTAATATGTAAAGAAATAATCCGAAATCCTAATATACTTCAGTTTTTTTTTCTTTATTTTATTTTATTTTATTTATTGCATCATAAGGATCATGAATTTTATTTATTAGAATAACGATAATTGTACAACAGTTTTATTGCAAAAAAAAAATCTCTTTTTATAAGGAATAAAAAGCACGATTTTTTTTGTAGGGACTAAAAACAAGTTCTAATGTTGATAGGGACAATTTATTTAACTAAACAAACTCTTAAATTTGATTATATTTTTCAAACAAATGTAATTTTTTTTTCTTCAGAAAATGTAACAATCATCCTCTAAATTTGAAAGTACAATTTTTTCTTAAGATAATTCATATTCTAGTTAGATATAACTCAATCTTAACAATATATATTCACATAATATAAGTATGAACAATATCAAAACTATCAACATTAACTTAAATGATCCAAAACCCCATAGAAAAAAATATGATATGCATATCAATTTATATAATGAAACATAAATATACAAAAGATTGGAGATTTCGGTATTAATGGCGTACCTTTTGTACTTCGTTATATGATAATTGAAATTTATATATGCTTGTTTCGATAACATAATCTTCAATTTCATGTTCAATTTACTCTTGATGAATTCTTATACAAACCGGGATTGATCGAGAGAACATAGTCGCTTGACGAGAAACCGAACACATATCTGGGTCAACTAACCATATTGAGAGTATCGCCAGCCCAACTTGATTCATAAAATCAGATCTAAAATGGATTTGATAAGTTTAACTTAAAAATCTAGTTTTCTTATGAGTTTGCTAGTATAATAAGACAGTTGTAATTGTCGGACTCACATAGCAAATTAGATGTTGCAAGAAATTTAGAGAAACAAAACTAAGAATAATCGAGATAACAGGAAATGGAATGCCTAATATATCAAGAAGAAGAAAATGGAGAAGAAACGAGGTACAAACAAAGTAGGAGAAGGAACTGAGGAAAATGAGATACAACAGCGTCTAATATATATAATGAGTAGCAAGAGGTCATAGTGACTTTAGGGTTAGGAACTAGCATAGGCTTGGGCCTAGAAAACTCAATTTAACTAAAATAAATAAATATATGGGCTTGAGATTGGGCCTAAAGAATTGGATTCAAATACATGTACGTCAAATATAATCCTATTTAATTGGTGGATTTGTTTTCTCCTACTAGATTTTGCTAAAAATACCCTTATTTTTTAATTAGGAAAATGGTTTGTAGAAAAAATATTGTCTAGGAAAATGGTGTCCCTATTTCAACATCCAGTAGAAAATATTAACACAGATACCAATAAAATCATTGAGCGTTTGCAGCTACCTCATCAAAATAAGTCTTCAAGCTAGATCAAATAAAAGATTGAAAATTGTGATTGATGGGGCACTTATGCTTGAAGATTCTCCGCCAAAATAGGGAAGCCCATTGGACATCACTAGACATAAGCTTCAGAAGTAGAGAAGTATTGATATGCCTAACTGAGCGAGCATCTAATTATCAATCGATGCGTATATATTAGCCCGAGAAACCATGCATGCAAAATTTACCAGTTAGCATATCACCACTTCATATAAGATTTTAGATCCACCTATCCAACTTATCAAAAGTTACTTTTTGCTTATAAATGTGACCGGAGGGAGTATCAAGAAAAAATAAACTTGCATGTTATGTATCATCGATTTTACCAGTTGAATTCAGAACATGATAGATAAAAGCATGCCTTTCCAAGTGGCTAGCTTCAATTTGACTCTGTGAATAATTCCTGAAAACTCATAATTCCCAATTCACCAACAAAAAATCAGGCAGCCAAAATATTTTAATGGGATAAGTAAGACTCTCCTCAATAGGATTCAATTGAGAATTAGACATAATATCAGGAAAAAATCACATGAGTAGGAACATGAACACCACGACAATAATTCATGGGAATCAACGAGCCATGATAGGAAGCAATGGAAAGTGCTCTACGCCAAACCTCTTCAACAATATAAAAAATCAAAGGGGATAAGGGATCTCCTTGTCTAACACCACAATCACAATTAAAATATCACCTATTTTATAGAATGGAAAGTTTTTCTTTCTCTATTATAGAATGGCTTCTCCTATTTTATATTCTCACTGTATTTATATATGTTCAGTAGATTATTAATAAATATCACCTTCCTTGAAATTTCACAAACAAAAGTTAATTTGCTTCTGGTATATGACAAATTCTTATAGTTAACTTTCTGTTTCATGTATTCGAGAAAGTCTTATAAGGTAAATTAACATGGGCATCTTACATTAACAATTGAGTGATATGAAAATACACTCATCCATAAATTAACTATCTTCGAAACCACTCAACAATAAAAATTTGAGAAGTGCACGAGAACAATTGTCGTACCATATAGCAGTTCTGTATACAGAAAATATATTACATTTATTATAATGAAGGCAATAATTGCTCCGCCTATCTTTTTGTTTTCTCCATTTATATTCAATAATATTTGTGGATGATGTTGGTTTGTTGGACAATGTTAATGAGTGTTCTAAAGGAATTTTGAAGAGTTTATAGTAGTAGGATTTTAAATTGATCGATTATGATATTGGTGTAGCAAGCTATATTAACTAAAGATATTTGGTGTATGTTAAAGGTCTAACACTCGTATCACACCTCCACAATTCTCATGTTATAGTTGTGTTGCGCATTTAGGTCGCGCGCATGTCTGGTTTTGATGCAGTGAAAAAGTCTATTCCACTAAAAGACAACACTTAAGGGGGTGGAAATAGCTGTTTTAAATTTTATTAGTATTTCGGGATATTTTTGTAATTTCGTTTGTTTTGTTACATCCTTAGGGTTTTGTTAACACTATTTATATTTGTTTTTGCCGTCATGAGAAGGAGACTTGATGTTTAATAAAATTTGAGAAATTCTCAACCTTTTGCTGTCAATCTCTCGGGTATTCGTAGAATCAACGAGGATTTGATATTTTGTTTTTGTTCCATCACGTACGCTGCATCAGATTGGTATCAGTTGTCTGTACGTTCTTCACCATGCCGCCACGGAACCGTGCTCCTCATGCTACCCTAGATGACGCGACTCAACGTGAGGAAATTGCACAGTTGCGTTTGCAGGTAGAGCAACTGACACAACAGCTGGCTGCCCTCCAGCCACCGACACCCTCTGACTCTGACACCGAAGACAATGTCAACCCTTATGCTGACCGTCACGGTATTGATCGCCGTTGGGAAGCAGGATTCAAGGTCGACATCCCTGAATTTCACGGCAATCTACACGCAGATGAACTTATTGATTGGCTACACACAGTAGAGGAAATTCTGGATTTCAAAGAAGTGCCGGATAATCGTCGTGTTCCTCTGATCACCATGCGATTGCGTGGACGGGCTCAAGCTTGGTGGCAGCAGACCAAGCGAAATCGTACACGAATGGGAAAGGCCAAAATAAACTCTTGGGAGAAATTTAAGAAACACATGCAGTCTGCCTTTCTTGCATACAATTATGAACGTGAGTTGTATCAGCGTTTTCAACTCCTTCGTCAGGGCAATCGATCTGTCGATGATTACACCACTGAATTTTATGAATTGCTTGCGCGCACTGAAACTGCAGAATCTCCTCTTCAACTTGTTTCTAAATACATCGGCGGCTTGCGCCCGCAATTCCGTGATGTTCTTAATATGTTTGACCCTGTGACAGTTGCAGAAGCCCATCAACGCGCACTACAGGCTGAACGACAGTTAGCACGGCGTGTCAATCCTACCCCTGCCATAAATGCCAATTCTTCTATGCCTTCGAGCCGTCCTGAACCGCATTCTGCTATGCCACAACAGCCACGTCCCATGTCACAACAGCCACGTCCCACTGGCGGCATTCGTTGTTTTAATTGTGGTGAATTAGGCCATCGGCAAGCAGATTGTCGTAATACGGCAAAAACCAACTCGAGAGGTTTGCTGGCTAATGATTTAGACGTGGACTCTCCACCTATTTTTGACACTGAGGCTGAACCAGTTGATGGAGATATTGAACATGAATTTGTAGAGGGGGATGTGGGCCCTTTACTCATGTTGCGGCGTACCTTTCTCAATTCTAATGTTACTGATGAAGATTGGCGTCGTACTGCCCTGTTTAGATCCTCTTGCACAATCGCAGGAAAGGTATGTCAACTTATTATTGATTCTGGCAGTTGTGAAAATGTGCTCTCTGAACTAGCAGTGCAGAAATTAGGATTAACTCCAGAAAAGCATCCCAAACCGTACAAACTTGCGTGGCTGAACAAGAGTACTGGCATCACTGTGTCCCACCGAGTACTGCTCTCCTTCTCTATTGGCCCTACATACTCCGACGAGATATTCTGTGACGTGGTTCCTATGGATGCTTGCCACCTTCTTCTGGGTCGTCCATGGCAATTTGACCGCTCGGTTATGCATGATGGTCATGATAACACCTACTCCTTTCTTTTTCGTGGGAAAAAGATTGTGCTACTACCCAGTAAGATTCGCACTGCTGGGGACAGTACCACTTTACTGTCTAGAGCCCCCTTTGAGGAAGCTATGACTGAGTCGGGACTTGTTTTTGTCCTTCTATCTAAGCACGTGACTGTTGATGATATGCCTCTCGGTGCTACCTCCTCTGTCGTAGCGCCATTATTGGCGGATTTTAGAGACATCTTTCCTGAAACACTTCCTGATACACTGCCTCCACTTCGTGACATTCAACACCATATTGATCTTGTTCCGGGAGCTTCTTTACCTAATCGCCCCCATTACCGAATGAGTCCGAAAGAACATGAAGAAATTCGTCGTCAAGTAGAAGAGCTACTTGCTAAGGGGCACATCCGTGAGAGTCTTAGCCCATGTGTTGTTCCCGCCCTCCTCACCCCAAAAAAAGATGGCACATGGCGTATGTGTGTGGATAGTCGTGCTATTAATAAGATCACAGTTCGTTATCGCTTCCCGATACCGCGTTTGGATGAATTACTTGATCAGTTATCCGGGGCTACAATTTTCAGTAAATTGGATTTGAAGAGTGGCTACAATCAAATAAGAATCCGTCCGGGTGATGAATGGAAAACTGCCTTTAAGACGCGTGAAGGCTTATATGAGTGGCTGGTAATGCCGTTCGGGCTTTCTAATGCACCGAGCACTTTTATGCGGGTTATGAATCAGGCTTTGCGTCCTTTTATTGGTAAATTTGTTGTTGTTTATTTTGATGATATCCTTATCTATAGTGCTGATCCTGAGCTGCATCTCCAACACTTACGTGAAGTTCTGCTTGTCTTACGTCGCGATAAGTTTTATGTTGCTACGAACAAGTGTGTTTTTATGACAGATTCTGTCCATTTTTTGGGATATGTTGTTTCTAAGGATGGTCTTGCTGTTGACAATAACAAAGTTGCCGCTATTGAGCAGTGGCCGCAACCTACTTCTATTACTGCGGTGCGCAGTTTTCATGGCCTGGCATCCTTTTACCGGCGTTTTATCCCTCATTTTAGTAGCATCATGGCACCTATTACTGACTGTATGAAGGGAACTAAATTTACCTGGACAGCTGATGCTGAATCTGCCTTCATGGAAATCAAGCATCGATTAACTACAGCGCCACTTCTAGTGCTTCCAGATTTCTCTCTACCATTTGAGCTACATTGTGATGCATCCAAAACTGGTATTGGTGCTGTTCTAAGCCAATCTGGTCGTCCAGTTGCCTACTTCAGTGAGAAATTGTCTGTTGCCAAACTTCGCTACAGCACATATGATGTGGAGTTTTATGCAATTTTTCAGGCGGTCAAACATTGGCGCCATTATCTTTTTCACCGTGAATTTGTCCTCTTCACCGACCATGATGCTCTTAAATACCTTGGTAGCCAACCAAAGCTCTCTGACCGTCACGCTTCTTGGCTAGCATATCTGGAGCAGTTCACCTTTGTAATCAAACATAAAGCAGGTGTTTCTAATAGAGTGGCTGATGCTCTAAGCCGCCGTCACAATTTACTCTCCGAAATACGAATCACAGTCCCGGGTTTTGATTCACTTATGGACTTATATGCTACTGACACTTTCTTTGCTGCAATTTTACTAAAAATACAGAACTGAGAACGCACTGATTTCTTATTACAAGATGGCTTTCTTTTCCGCGGGCTGCAGCTATGCATTCCTATGAGCAGCCTGCGTTTGAAGATCATACAGGAACTGCATAATGAAGGTCATGTGGGCCGTGATCGCACTCTCCATCTTGTCTCTAGCTCTTATTTTTGGCCCTCGATGCGCAAGGAAGTTGATCGCTTTGTCGCCCGTTGTCGTGTCTGCCAGATGGCCAAAGGATCATCTACTAATGCTGGTTTATACCTTCCTCTCCCTATTCCTACTCAGCCTTGGACAGATATCAGCATGGACTTCGTGCTTGGCCTTCCTCGTACACAGCGGGGAAGCGACTCCATTTTTGTGGTGGTCGACCGCTTCTCTAAAATGGCGCACTTTATACCATGTAAGCGCACATCAGATGCTGTTAATGTAGCCCAACTTTTCTTCCGCGAAATCTACAGCTTACACGGACTACCAACGTCCATTGTTTCTGACCGTGATTCTCGTTTCCTCAGTCATTTTTGGCGAAGTCTCTGGCGTTCAGCAAACACGACGCTCAACTTTAGTAGTGCTTACCACCCACAAACTGATGGTCAAACTGAGGTGGTGAACCGCTCACTTGGTAACTTGCTACGCAGTTTGGTTGGTGAAAATATTAAATCCTGGGATGTCAAGCTTTGTCAAGCAGAGTTTGCTCACAACCATGCGGTCAATCGTAGCACTGGCTTCAGTCCGTTTCAGGTTATTTATGGCTTGGTTCCCCGTGGTCCTCTTGATCTGTTGGCGCTTCCCTGCAAGGTGCGTCCCCATGCCACCGGAGTAGAGTTTATGGACCAGCTGCATCAGATACACCAACAAACCCACTCACGTCTGACTGCTTCCACTGCGAAATACAAGTTACAGGCTGATCAGAAACGCCGGATTGTTGAATTCTCTGTTGGTGACTATGTTTGGGCAATTTTGACAAGAGACCGTTTTCCTGCTCATGAGTATAACAAGCTTGCTGCTCGCAAAATTGGCCCGTTGGAAATTACTGAAAAGATCAACCAGAATGCTTATCGTTTGCAGCTTCCTAGTCATGTTCACACTTCAGATGTCTTTAATGTCAAGCACCTTATCCCTTACTCTATGGATGCTTCTTCCGAAGATGAGATGGCTTCTGATTCGAGGGCGAATCTTTTCCACCCCGGAGAGGATGATGCAGTGAAAAAGTCTATTCCACTAAAAGACAACACTTAAGGGGGTGGAAATAGCTGTTTTAAATTTTATTAGTATTTCGGGATATTTTTGTAATTTCGTTTGTTTTGTTACATCCTTAGGGTTTTGTTAACACTATTTATATTTGTTTTTGCCGTCATGAGAAGGAGACTTGATGTTTAATAAAATTTGAGAAATTCTCAACCTTTTGCTGTCAATCTCTCGGGTATTCGTAGAATCAACGAGGATTTGATATTTTGTTTTTGTTCCATCACGTACGCTGCATCAGGTTTTCATGAGTGCTCTAGTGACCCGCCTTAGTCTCATGCAAGCGGTTTCACTTATTGTTGATTCTATCTGGTGCATGTTACAACCATACACCGCCATTAAGGGCTTATGGTAATCATTAGAAGTCCTTAAAGCTTACCCCCACAATTTTATTTTAACTAGCACTTCTCATACCCATGTCAAAACACTGTAGGAAAAGAACAAAATACTTTAGTGTTAACGTAACTAACAAGTGACTTAATTTCCCATATGAGCCTTCATCATGGTATCTCCAAACACAAAGGTTGAGTTTCCATCACTTCCCGTTTTACAGTGGCATAGTCCTATTTCCTTCAATTTCCTCTCGGGATTTTTGTCAACGAATTCATTAAATTCACAAATATTGACTAAGAAGTCTCTATGTAAATTAATCTTATATTTCATTAAGTCTATATAATTAAACTAACATTACACAATAAATTTATACAAGTCTGCTTAGTTGTCTACTAAGAAACAACTTATTCATCAATGAGATAAATCAACTTCTAAATTTATTGTCATTGGGATCATATATAATTAACATCATTGTATTATTTGAATACAATGGTTCATCCTCTCTAGATAATATCACATGTGTTGTCAAATCAACTTCCTTAGTATGCTTTATCAAATATACTTCGATAAATTCTAAGCGACAACATATCTACAAAAGGAAAAACTAAATCCAAAGATAAATTTACCATCCAAGTATACTTAAAAAAAAATTCAAACAACAAACCCCTATGTTGGATTAATATTGTTCTTGATCACTCACACGACTACACATGTACAATAATACGCCTCCTTAAGGCTACACACTCAAGGGAGCACGCCAACTTGCATGCGTCGTACCACATTCGAGCACACCTCCTTGACGGGATCACGCAACACGTGTCCTTCCCCACTCCTTATCATACGTCGCATAACCCGGAGAATGTTATGCCACGAATGCGCCTATATAAGGGTGAACTTGCTTCACCCTCAAGGTACACAACACTTTTCACAAAACTTCTTAGACTTTTTCTCTTACTTCCATTACTGACTTGAGCGCCTGAGTGCTAACGTGCCTGCAGACACCTTTCGTTCCACCGCAGAAGACACATTGTAGCCGCATCGGAAGTCATTGCCGATCACCGGATCACTCTCTGCCGCCGTTGTGACTCAACTGTTCTCACAGGACATATCGTTTGGCGCTAGAAGGAGGGGATCGTTCACTAAACTGCCACGGTCCAACGATCCTCCACTGTAACTGTTTTCAGTTACACACATCTCCGCCGTAGGCATTTTCGGTTACACGTTCCTCCACCACAATGGTTAACAGTTATCGTTCCTACCATTGAAAGCATGGTTAAAGTTCATGGGAGAACTGTCGTGGGTCATCCTCCAACCTGTCGGACATTGCGTTCGACGCCTCAAGTCCTCCAGAATCGAACAACCTCGATTCACGAAACAGTGGATCCAGAAGAAGACGATAATATCCTTGACGATGTCGCGGCCGCCTCTGATTCAACGATCTTCCTACGTCTCCTCGACGAGAGAAAGACGCTCCTTCACAACAGCTCCCTCAGATCTCACCGTCGTTTGAGATGAAAGAGCTGCTGGCAAACCTGATGAACATACTTCAACAACAGAACGACTGACTCAAGCGTGTAGAGAACAACCGAAGAGGAACCTCTGAGAAAATTTCTGAGGAAAGTGCTAGAAGAGTTTTGTCAATCCCTGGGAACCGCCGTAGGAGCTTCATTACGAAGACTACACTATTTAGTTTATATGATTTTTATGATGTTCCGTAGCTTTGTTTCGCTTTGTTTATTGTTTTGATGTTTGTCTTATAGCTAGCATGTTAAAGCACCCTGGTATCTATGTGTATTAGTCTTGTTGTGTTTGTGTCTTTTGAAAAAGTGTCAAAGTTCAGTGCTTATCATGTTGAATCGACTCAAATACAGTCTGAATCGATTCACTAATGTCTCTGACTTCAGGTGAATCGATTCACATCTTCATTGAATCGATTCATGAATGAATCATCTTTTTATTTGTTTGAATATCGTCTCATAAAACTCTCTGACTTGCATTTGAATCGTTTCATAAGATATTTGAGTCGTATCAATCTTCATCATGGGTTCACATGAATTGATTCAAATATGCGTTGAATCGTTTCATCCTTCATGCTTCCATGGTTTTTTTTGTTGTCTGAATCAATTCAAGCATTTAGTGAATCGGTTCACTCTGTTATTTTTGTGCAAAAATTGAGTGTTTTCACCCTTTACTATATATACACACTTTTCCCAGAACTCCAAATTATTGAATCATTTGCATCTATTCTCCTCCCACCTCTCATCATCCCAGTTCTTGCACTCCTCCATTCTCCTCTTCACATCACAAGCCTCTGGTGGCACAATCTCCAGCAACTGGTTGATCCTCTCAGGGCTATAGTTAATCTCCTTCCCCCTCACATAGGACACATACTTCCTCCCCATGAACCTGGCATTTGAATAGAATTTAATCCCCACCGTCTTGTTTGCTTGCTCGAAGATCATGCTCACAAGGGACTCCCACCCTCTCTCAGTAATCACTTGGTGGAACTCGGGGTTGGATATAAGTTTGGTAAAATCAAACCCTCTCTTAGGGATCACTCTATAGCCTCGGATGTCTTTGAAACGGTCTCTGGCAGCAACGTTGTAAAACCTGTGGTTGACAGATGGTGGTGGTGCGGTGTTAGGGTTAAGTTTAACAGGAGGTTTATGTTTGGGCGCAGTTTTGGCCTTTTTGGATGGTTGGGATGGGGCTTGGGACTTGCCTTTGTTTCATGTTTCAACCATTGTTAGGGTTAGGTGGTTGGGTTGATGGAAGTTAAGGTTTGAAGAAGAAGATGAATATTAGGGTTAGGTTTGTGATGGAGATGATGAATATGATGAAGTTTGGTTGTTTGTGGATGATGATGAAGGTAGATGATGATGGTTTGGTGATTTGGAGATGAAAAGATGAAGATTTTTGGTATAAAAGGGTTGGAAATTCAAAGGTTAGGCAAGTGCACCAAATACTATCGAAGTAGTAAAAATATCGATCTCACGAGGACTGTTTTTATCCTCAATAATTTAATTACGTTGGAACTTAGGATGTATGAAAGTTATTTTGTTTTGCCACTAGGCAGTAGATTGGTTTGATTGCATAAAATTAATTGCGGAAAATAAAGTTGGTTTTTAAGAATAAGAGAGAGATGAGTTTAGGTCTTTCGAATCATCGATGTTCCCCTAATTGGTATGCTGCACCTATTCCTATGAATGATTTTCTAGTCCCACGATAGTTAACAAAATAGTCCTAATCAATCCCTTGAGTTAGGACCCTCCTCTCAAACTACAGTCCCTAATTCCTTAGGTGGTGTAATAATCTTTGAAGGTTTAAAGCACGTTAACCTAATATCACTAATAAACGATTATCCATTCCTAGACTAACCATGTTTATCAGAACAATTCAATTAGGTCTAAGTCGAAAGCTATGGTCAGTAGTCATTCGTTCTCACTAAATCATGTTTATATTTGATCAGGATATAAAAATCATTAAGAACAATTGAATTAAATAAAGACTAAATAATCATTCACAATAAATAGAGTTTCACAACATCATGTATCAATTAAGGTTACAAAGAATCATCTCAGACCTAACCTCTAATGAATTTAGTTACTCATAATGGTGTTTACAAATAACATAATCATTAGAGGAATTAAAACATACACAAAGTGGTGGAAGGATGAAGAAATCATCCTTCTTGGCCGTCTTGTAGTCTCAAAATCGTACTTTGCTCTCTTCAATTCGTAACCCTTGTTTTTGGAATAGACTTCAGCTTAAATAGGTTCAGAATTTCACCCAAATCGTGTCACATTTTAAGTGAATCGTGACACGTTTTTACCTTGTAGAGCAAGAAACTGAATTAGGGTTTCTCATAATCGTGTTACGTTTTACCAATCGTGACTTGATTACCCTAATGTCGAACCACTGCTTCTGATTTGCCAAATCGTGTCACGTTTTGAAGAAATCATGACACGTTTTGATCTTTGTATTTCCTTCAGTTTTTCTGCTCTTTTTACTGCATATGTTTCCTTGTGAACTCCATTTTGTGATAAAAATACATAGAAAATTACGTAATGACAGGATGTCATCAATCAGTTTTGCTCTCAAGACTACCTCTCGCAGAAGCATCTAAGAACATCCTAGTGTTAGGTGTTACCCCCTCAGTGAAGATTTGGAGATATTGTTTCTCAGTTAACTCATGGTTAGGGCATCTCTTAAGAAGTAAATTAAATCGCTCCCAAGCATCATATAGTGACTCGCTCTCCTCTTGCTTGAAGTTTGAAATCTCCATTTTCTTTTCCCAATATTTAGACATAGGGAAATACTTCTCTAGGAACTTAAGCTCTAACTCTTCCCATCAAGATGAAAGGAAACAACCTGAGTTTCTTTTGTGCATCAGTCACAGTGGCAGGTTGTACACAGAACTCACATGTTTCAGCAAAGCGGCTCAAATGTTCATGTGGGCTCATGCTCTCTGTCCCATCAAATTGTTTGTCCCTCAAACAGTTGAGAACAGTGGTTTTGATTTCAAAAGCAACGGGGTTAGCTGGTTGGAAAGTGTGGGTCAGTTGACCACGATGAGTTGCTAACCCATAGTCTCCTAACTTTGGTCTAGGTGCTGGTTCTCCCATGATAGATTTAGGAGAAGAAGTTGTTTCAGATTCTGTAGGTGATAGCTGTAACACCCCGTTTTCCCAACATAAAATTTCATAATAAATTAGAGTATTTAAATCCTAAACGGAATGTCACATACTACTTGAAAATCATAAAATAGATAATAATAATAATTATCTTTCCAGGTTCAACATCATAAAAGTCTGAAACTACGCAGCGGAAATAGTTCAACATGAATAAAAGTCTTGGCACGCAGGCCTCATCAGAAATCTCAAAGTTTTAGTTCAACATTTATTCATAAAAAGTTCATAAGGAAGTAAACTGAGAAGTCCACTCCCGTTACGTATTAGAGCACCTAGACACAATGTGAGGAGTCCACTCACGATCGCCTCTAGTCTTTATTACCTGCAATTTACCCATACGAAGGGCAACATTTTCAAGCAGAAGGGGTGAGATTTCACAGTCAATAAATTAAACATATAATTCATCAAAAATGCATTTAACAACATAAATCATTACTAACATATCAACATTTATTACTTAGCATCATATCAATCATAATCAAATATCATCATCAATTGTCATCATCAAATATCATCATTAAATCTCATCATTAAAATCATAATCAGACATCATATTTAGCTTAACACTTGACTTGACAGCGCGACTCAACTTGACAATGCAACTCTTAACAACTTAAATCATCGTGAAACTTCTTGATATGCAAATGCATGTGGTACCATTCGGGGCATCAAGCCCCCATCTTTAATGAGTATGCAATGGACTCAATCTTTCTACAACTTAGATAACATCGTGAACATCTTTTACAATTCCAGAAACATCGACAACTTCTTTAATCTTTACAACTTAGACCGACTCATGCAACTTCAAAACATTACTGCCAACAGCATCGAATAACAACAAGATTACAACATATAACAGTGCTTGAACAGCTCATGCTTCATCATTAATAATTTCAGTCACCTAAACAGACTTCTGGAAATTCTGAAAAGATCCTAAACAACCCTCATTCTCAATTCTAAGATCAACTCATGACTACACGTGCGAAAGGATCGCATGGGGAACAAATTGGGCAACTAACAGCTTAACTCGCAATGGCGAGTATAATTGCTCGCAACGGCGAGCAAAACGTGCTCTCTGGAACTCCTAAAAAGGGTTACTCACAACGGCGAGTTACTTGCTCGCAACGGCGAGTGGTTCAGGATTGCTCGCAGTGGCGAGTAATGTTGCTCGCAATGGCGAGCGATGGGTTCCTAGCTCGCAGTTGCGAGTGTTTCTGCTCGCAGTTGCGAGCGATGAATGTAAGTACGGCCAGAAACAAAATCACAACTTTTCATCTATCCTCATGGTTCTTTCATCCAAAAAGCATCTAATTATCACCCTAGGTAATATCTAAGGTCTGTACACAGGTTTTGCATCATTCTAACATCTTTTCATGGTTCAATCATCAAAATCGATCATAAACCTGAATTCCCAATTCTCACAAAATCTCAACCTAATCATGTTAAATTCATTCTACAGAATTATACCTTTAATAATATTGAAATTTAGTCTCACCCTTACCTGGTTTTTGCAGAATCGCAACTCTCTCTCTCTCTTGTTCTCCTCTTTTCTGACTTTTCTCCCTTTTATCTAAAAGCGTTACGTAAAAACGTTTCTAACTTCTGTCTACCCTATTTATCTTTTCGTATCACTCTACTCACCTCTAAATTTACTCATCTCACCTCACAGCCCCACTTCTTAATATTTTTATTTTATTTTCATATCTTATTTTATTTAATAATAAAATAAGTCATACTAACATAATAACTTCACGAAATCATATACTCCACGTCAATCTTGAAAATCACATAATTTATCTATAAATCATGTAAACTACTCAAATTCTTAAATCACATAAATCACACATATAAATCATATAATATATATATATATATATATATATATATATATATATATATATATATATACTAAACTCATCAAATAATTAAATAATTACGACGGGCGTTACAATGGCTCTAGTATCGGCACTCGTGCACTAGGTGGCACTGATTGAGACAACCTTTGCAACCGGACAGCTTTCCGGAGTGCTCTAGCAGTCCTTTCTATTTCCAGATCGTTCTCTAAGTCATCAGAGCTCTGTTTACCTCGCATAAACAGCAAAATACCTTAGTAGCACTGCACAATACAAAGTAATTAATGAATACTGAAACAAAGAAATTTAAAACAGAAAATTAAATTGCAGATATCCTAAATTATAACATAATTGCCTTGTTAAAATAAATCAACAGTCCCCGGCAAAGGCGCCAAAAACTTGATAGAAGTTTAGCAAGTGCACCAAATACTATCGAAGTAGTAAAAATATCGATCCCATGAGGATTGTTTTTAATCTCAATAATTCAATTACGTTGGAACTTAGGATGTATAAAAGTTATTTTGTTTTGCCACTAGGCAGTAGATTGGTTTGATTGCATAAAAGTAATGACGGAAAATAAAGTTGGTTTTTAAGAATAAGAGAGAGATAAGTTTAGGTCTTTCGAATCATCTATGTTCCCCTAATTGGTATACTGCACCTATTCTTATGAATGATTTTCTAGTCCCACAATAGTTAACAAAATAGTCCTAATCAATCCCTTGATTTATGACCCTCCTCTAAAACTACAGCCCCTAATTCCTTAGGTGGTCTAACAATCTTTAAAGGTTTAAGTACGTTAACCTAATATCACTAACAAACGATTATCCATTCCTAGACTAGCTAGGTTTATTAGAACAATTCAATTAGGTCTAAGTCGAAAGCTATGGTTAGTAGTATTTCGTTGTCACTAAATCATGTTTATATTTGATCAGGATATAAAAAGCAATAAGAACAATTGAATTGAATAAAAACTAGATTATCATTCACAATAAAAAGAGTTTCACAGCAACATGTATCAATTAAGGTTACAAAGAATCATCTCAGACCTAACCTCTAATAAATTTAGCTACTCATAATGGTGTTTATAAATAAAATAATCATTAGAGGAATTAAAACATACACAAACCAAATGAAGGATGAAGAAATCGCCCTTGTAGCCGTCTTGTAGTCTCAAAATCGCACAACCCTTGTTTTTGGAATAGACTTCAGCTTAAATAGGCACAGAAATTCGCCTAAAATCGTGTCACATTTTAAGTAAATCGTGAGACGTTTTCACTTTGTGGAGCAAGAAACTGAATTAGGGTTTCACCAAATCGTGTCACTTTTTAACAATCGTGACACGTTTCCTGAATGTCAAATCAACTACTTCTGGCTTGTCCAAATTGTGTCACGTTTTTACCAAATCGTGACACGTTTTATTCTTTTCATTTTCTTCAGTTTTTCTGCTCTTTTTGCTGCATAAATCTCTTTGTGAACTCCATTTTGTGATCAAAATACATAGAAAATTAAGTAATGACTGGATGTCATCAACAGGTACATCCAAATTGATGAAAGTAAGAGATATTGAGTCTTCTTCCTTTAAAGAGTTCATATGTTGTTTTCTCCAAGATAGGTCTGATATAGATTCTATTTTTGACATAACATGCAGTATTCATTGCTTCTGCCCAGAAATGTTTAACCAAATTGTTTTCATGAATCATGGTTATAACCATTTCTTGTAAAGTTCTATTCTTTGTCTATACAACCTCATTTTGTTGTGGAGTTCTAGGAGAAGAGAATTCATGAATAATTCCAAGTTTTTCACAAAAAATTTCAAAAGGCTCATTTTCAAATTCACCACCATGATCACTTCTAACTTTTAAATTCTTCATTTCTTTTTCAGACGTTGCTGAATACATCATAAGCATTATCCCTACTTTTCAGCAATTTTACCCAAGTCCATCTGTTGTAATCATCATCAATAACTAATCCATATTTACTTCCATATAAGGATGCAGTGCTAACTGATTGAGGTCTTCACAAAGCTCAGTACTGACTTGAGTGCTTCAAATGCTCAGTCAAATCTGATGGAAGATTTACCTCCAATATGCAAGAAGGATCCTCTGGAAGTCCAAATGAATTACATTAAAGACCACTTTGCAACAACTGGCAAGGTCATCAGACTTGAAGATGTACCTGAGAATATGTATGGTGGTGCTCTGCAAGTAGCAAAGGGCAGGAAATCAAAGAGGAAAGCAATCACCAAGGATGAATACTTGGAAGCTGAACAACCTGCTAAGAAGGCAAAAAAGGCAAAGAAAGAGAAAGCTCCTGGTAAAGTGAATGTTGGTGGTTCTGGCTTACCAACAATTTAAGAAGAGGTTCAGGACCTGAATGTTGATGCGGTTTTGAACAAAAGAACCAGAAGTAGCAAAGTTGTTGCTTCCTCACAAACTGTTCTTGATCAACCTTTTGTTCCAAAGAAGAAGAGGTTGACAACTGTGAGGAAATTGAAAAAGGCAGCATATGTGGCTAAAGATGAAGATCAGATTGTTGTTGTTGCTGGTTTGGTTACAAGGGAGGTGAAGAGAAAGAAGGCTGAAGATGCTGCTGCACTTCAGAAGGCCCTGGAGATTGCAAGAGATATTGAGGTCCCTGCATCCAGTTTTGCTAGAGCAAATGCAATTACAGATGCTCAGAAGGTTGTCAAAGCTACTGAAGTTGTGCAAGAGCTAGTGACTTCAGAAGCTGGGAATATTCTGATGGTTGTGAGTGAAAAGACTACTGAAGAAGCTCAGGAGGATGAAGCTACTAGTTCATGAGCTGCTGCACCAGAAGCTGATATAGGTAATCCTGATTCTCCACACTCTGAAAATGTTATTGTAGTAGAATCAGATTTAACCCCTTCCATATCCTCCCAATCCACATCCTCATCATCTTCTTTAGATTTCGATGATATACCCATTGGCCAAGTTTACTCAACCACCTACAAAGGCCTTTCACCATCAATCAAACACTAAAAAAGACCTACAAAAAGCATCTCATTTGAGCCTATGATTCCCATTGTTGATCAAAGGATAGGGAATATGTCAGAGATGAGAAACAAAGTCTGTGAAAGACTACCCTCTAACCATCCTTTCCAACCACCTATGATTCAACCCTTAAATGTTGTCCCTGTTGATGCAGAGTTCATAGATGAACATATAGGCTCTGAGCCATCCAATCCTAATGTTGAATCTTAATCTCGTCCTTCTTCAACTACCCAAACCACAGAAACATCAGTGGTAGAGACTCTGGTCAGTCACTATCAGGTGAACTGTCAGGTGTTGAGTCCAACTTACAAAAAGCCTCTGAAGTAGCTTCTGATGAAGTTGCTTTAGAAAGCCTTCAACAACAAGCACCAATACTCATAAATGGCCTCAACAACCCACCCTGATATTTCTACACCTGAACTTGTTATTCCCGAACAACTTGTTCCTGACCAACCTGAAACAGTCAGCGAACCAGACTTTATGATCACATCAGAAGCTTCTAATGTTGAGGATGAGCAGTTATACTCTTCCTCTAATGTGATTGTAAAGTCTATTTCAGATCAACCCTCAACCAACAATCAAACTCCAACATCCACAAACAGCCAACCATCATCTTCTACTTGGCTATTCAAACTGTTGCTCCTACCAAACCATAAGTACCCTCACCACCAACCTTATTTCTAGATTCTACTATTCTAACAGGTGTGTGTGAGAATATCTTTAAGAGGCTGAACAAGTTAATTCAGGCTAGGAATGACTTGATTCACAAGGAAAGCTATGAAAAGCAATGACAAAGATTGAAGGAAAGAGTTGACTACATCTTGACTGCACTTCAAAGAACATGTTCTGATGCTCAAGACATAGCTCAATAAAAGCTTCAAGATTGGCTGAAAGGTGTTGGCAACAATCTGCAGGAAGTTAAGATTCTGAGAACTTTGGTGCAGAATCCTCCAAGCATCAAACGAAGAGATGTTACAGACTTCATTCCTACTGGTGTGCATCCAAGGGAATTGGACTTAACCTTCTTGAGCAAGGTTAACATTAAATCAGCCTCTAATAGCTTGGATCTGATAAAAATAAAAGCTGATTTGGAGAGAGAGAAAAAGAAGCTGTAGAAAGAACTTTTAGAACAGAAGCTACTTTTGTTGGAATACAAGACTATTACTGAAGGAAAGCGAAGAAGTAAAAGTGAGAAAAGAGAATCGGATCAAGAGTAATGAGGATTTTAAGAATGAGATGAAGCTGCAGTAAGAAGCAATGAAGCAGCACCAAGAATAGACAAACAAGATGCTTAAGCAGATGATGGAAATGTTTAACAAACAAGCCAACCAAGCCAATCCTTAGTTGCACACATATTTTAGCTTGTTTAGTTTTTGTCTTAAGTATCCTTGTTTACCATCTTCTTAAACTTATTGTGCTTCTGACTTCATTTTTGCTACTGATCTAATATTTCTTCTAAACTCAACTTTTGCGCTTCTGATCAATTATTATGCTTCTGTACTTATGTTTATACCTCTAATTTTGTGTTTTTTGCTCTGATATATATATATATATATATATATGTGTGTGTGTGTGTGTGTGTGTGTGTGTGTGTGTGTGTTTGTGTGTGTTCAATGCTCTGTTTATAGAATTTTTCTCATTATCTTTGTCCTATCTCTTTCTTTGTCTTTAGTTTTTATACTTTTTGTTGATGACAAAAGGGGGAGTAGATGTATAGTATTTATAGACTTTGAGCCCCATTAATTTAATTTTTAATCAAGTAAAATTAATAGGACCTTCTTCTTATCTCTTAGTCTATTAATATGAGATTATTTTGAGAGTTATTTTCTTTTTAATGATGAATTTAATTAACATGGATAAAACTCAGGGGGAGCTTACAAACCTCACCTTAAAGTACTGTTAGACTCAGGGGGAGCTTACAAACCTCTAAATCTTGAAGTCAACTTGTTAATTATATTAACAACAATTGCACATTTTAAATACTATTGTTTCTCATCATCAAAACGGGGGAGATTGTTGGAACAAAATATGTTTAACAATAAACCTTTGAGAGTTTTGATGATAACAAGGTATTAAAAATTGTCAATTTGATAAGCTAATATTTGTTCAAGTGTACAGGACTATAGACAAAATTTGACATCTTAAAAAGGTTCTGGAAGAACAAAAGAGAGCTAAGGAATCAACAAAAAGGAAGCTTAAAGCGTCTGAAGAGAAGTGCTCCTGCGGACAAAGTGCTCCTGAAGTGATGACGTCATCAGAAATGAATTCATCAGAAGCATCTCATCAGAAGCAAGTTCATCACCAAAAGCTGAAGTTCATCAGGAGTACAAGACTTAAAGCTTCAAAGGTTGTTCAATGGATTTAATCTCGTCTAAGCATTGCAGAAGACTGGAAGAATGAAGCAACAATTATTTTGAAAGGATTTGAAGGCATTGGATGCTTGCTCTTTAAAGAGCGTTAACATAGTACAATTGTACGAAGTGTATAACCACTACCTCCACTACTCTGTTTTTGTCTCTGCTACAAGACAAGAAAAACAGCTCTGCCTGCAACGATGTTCCCTCTCAACTGGAATGGATTTGAAATTGATCCTTCATAGGACAATAACCATATCAGGCAAAAGATCATTGGTGATTGATCAAAGCTTCAAACGACTCTTTTTTTGATGTGCTGGCAATTCACAACGTCTCTTTCACACCTCTATATAAAGGAGTGAAAACTTAGAGATTGGCAAGGACTCTACAATAATTTACAAGTGCCAAAACTCTCCTGGAATTGTTCTGCATTCAAAAGTTCACTTAGAATTTCTTATCAACTTTCATATCTTAGAAATTCTAGAGTTTTAAAGAGTTTGTATCTGATTTGTATTGTGAACACCGCTGCAAGTTAGTTCTGAACTTCACTTCAGAAGCAGTCTTCTATTTGCTTCTGACCAAGTGTTTTCAGCTTAGGAGAAAACGAAGAAATAGCTAACACAATTCAACCCCCTTCTAGTGTTTTTCTCACCTTCATATTCAGCAGCACTTACAACAGCTGACACAAAAGAACTGTGTTGACTTTCTAGAAGAGAGAAATGTTCTTCCAGTTTTTCAAAGACAATATTATTTTTAAACAGCAAAGCATGAAATGAACAGAGAGAGTAAATAAGGCAGGTCAAATCTTTCAAGTTATGTTCCATAATACAACTTCTGGTTATATGAGTACATAAGATAGAAATACAGTCTCTGAGTGGCAATGCAAAAGCCAGAAACCTTTCTCTAACAAATTCAACAAAAGATTTGTGCATCCCCTCACCAGAATTTGAAGGGCCTCCACCTTTTGCCCTATTAGAGTTATTATCAGCAGTTTGATCTTTTTTCTTTTTCATCTCATTCTTAATGAATGTCTGATAGAGGGAAACACAGTTTTCAAGAAGTTCAATCATTGAAACAAAACAATATTTCCAACCATTAGATGGGGAAAAACAAAGCAAGAGTTGCTTAACCAATAGTCCAAATATATCTCTTCAATTTCTGCCCCGACTTTCAGCTGCTCATGATTTCCAATTAACAACATGTCTCCTAAGTTACAAAATAAAGCTTTAGAGTTTCTATCAAATGATTCTCTCACCATGCTAAATACACGCGATGCCACTTCCTTAATGGCAATGTTTGTAGGAGCACAAACAAGAGTCTTGCAATTCATTTTGAATAGAGCAAAAAGCAGTGTGCCCAAAGTTTTTGTTTTACCGGTTCCTGTGGACCCCAAATAAGATCCACGGTAGACTTATGATTGCAATGAAAGGAAGAAAGGCAAGCACAAACTGCCTTGTTTTGTGACTCATTCAGCTTAGATGACAACCTTTGATACGTTTCATCATCCCTAAGAGCATCAGTCCTCGGAGAACAATAATCACAACTTTCTTCAACCAGCGCCAATGCATACATTTATTAGTTGTAGAAAAAATCAAATGACAAAATATGTTCTACTTGGAAATAGCCTGTCTCCATAACTGTTGTGAATTCTTTGTGAAAACCACACCAATAATAAAACTTGATGCGCGGAGCAAATTAATACCAAGCAATCAAATGAAGCGGATGACAAAATAATTCAAACAAAAATAAACAGCAAGAGATAAAGGAAGAAGGAGAACACAAGAATCTGTTTACCCAGTTCGGTCTAATGATGACCTACTCTGGGGGAGAGAGCAGCTCTCTGTTCCACTATAATGATATGAGTTTCTTTACAAAGAGATATTGAAGGTTACAAGAATTAGTCTTCAAACCTAACTCTACCCTCAGTCCCAGCCTCTTCCCGTGACCAAGAGACTCAATCCTAATAGTGCTTTGTTCAAGGTGAATCAAAACAATCCCAACCCTAGTGTTTGTTGCCAAGAGAAATTCTCTATAAACCCTAGTTTGTATGTTGGCTTCTAAACCTTGTTTTTCTACACACATAATCATCTGATACAAGGCTTATATTTATAGTGGAAAGCATCCCTCAAAAATTGGAACAAAACAGGCCCACAAGCTGTTTTATTTTTCTCCTCCTGCGCGAAATCGGCCACCGAGGTTGCAAAATCGGCCACCGATTTTTCCAGAAACAAAAGTCTCCAAAAAATAGGTCAAAATCGGCCACCGTGTGGTACAAATCGGCCACCGATTTTGACAGACAGGATGCACATTTTTGAGTCACTTTTCAACAATTCTCCACCTTGACTCTAAAATAGTGATGATGTCAATTTAACCATCAATCACCTTGCTGCTCTCTCCAACCTTCATCTATTCTTCAATGAAGTTAATAAAGTCCAAGCAATGATTGAACCTTGATCTCGATAATGATTTGGTGAACATGTCTGCTGGATTTTCCTCCGATGCCACTTTCTCCACCATGATCTCCTTTGTCTCAATCATGTCTCTAACAAAGTGCAAACGAATGTCAATGTGCTTTGTTCTTTCATGATACACCTGATGATTTGCCAAATGAATGGCACTTTGGCTATCACAATATATCTTCACACACCCTTCACTAATCCCCATTTCTCCAATCATACCTTTCAACCATATGGCTTCCTTGACCCCTTCAACAAGGGCAATGTACTCTACTTGAGTTGTTGAAAGAGCTACAACTGATTGTTGATTTGCCTTCCAAGTAACTGCTGTACCGAACAATGTAAACACAAATCCTGATAGAGATTTTCTAGTGTCTACATTACCTGCATAGTCCGCATCCACATATCCCTCCAAAGCATCCCTTCCTTGTTGTGACCTTGTATACTTCAGACCACCTGTCAAAGTCCCATTCAAATATCTCAGAACCCACTTCAAAGCTTGCCAGTGCACTTGACCCGGATTTGCCATAAACTGGCTTATCACACTTATTGCATAGGATAAGTCCGGTCTACTACAAACCATACCATACATGATGCTTCCAACCCCACTTGCATAGGGAGTACCCTCCATCTTGCTTTTCTCTTCATCGGATTGAGGACACTGCTTTATTGACAACTTTGTGTGATGACCAAGAGGAGTGCCAACGACTTTAGAATCTTTCATTCTGAACCGCTCCACCACTTTCCTCAAGTACCCCTGCTGAGATAAGAACATCTCACCTTTGTTTCGGTCCCTTATGATATCCATACCAAGTATCCTCTTTGCATTACCAAGATCCTTCATCTCAAATTCATCATTCAATCTTTTCTTGAGCTTCTGAATCTCTTGCATGTCAGAACTTGCCATAAGAATATCATCTACATAAAGGAGAAGTTAGAGAATGACTTTCTCATTCCTTCTCATCATGTAAACACAACTATCATAATTGCTTCTCACAAAACCAGCCTTTATAAGGAACTCATCAAACCGACGATACCACTGCCTTGGACTTTGCTTCAACCCATACAAAGATTTCTTCAACAGACATACTTTTGAATTATCTTCTACGAAACCTTCTGGTTGTTGCATATAGATAGTTTCTTCCAACTCTCCATTTAGAAATGTGGTCTTCACATCCATTTGTTCTAACTCAAGATCATACATGTTAACAATCGCCATAAGTACCCTCATAGAACAATGTTTTACCACCGGTGAAAAGATTTCACTGTAATCAATCCCTTCCACCTGAGTAAAACCCTTTGCTACAAGTCTTGCTTTATACCTTGGTGCTTCGACCCCTGGTATACCTTCTTTCTTCTTAAACACCCACTTGCTTCCCACTACCCTTTGATTCTTAGGTAATGAAACAAGTTTCCAAGTCTGGTTCTTTTCCAATGAAAGTATTTCCTCATTCATTGCCTTCAGCCAGTCCTAGCTTTCATTGCTCTCTAATGCTTCCATGAAGTTCTTTGGTTCCGAGTTTTGCAATTCTTCAGCTGCAGTCAAAGCATAAGATATGAGGTCAGCATAACTATATCTTTCAGGTGGATTAATTTGTCTCCTTTGCGTATCTCTTGCTAGCTTATAGTCTGGATCAATTGTTTATTGGCCTTCACTCTCATCAGGTACTGGAGTCTGATCATCCCCTTCCCTTTCATCAGTGGTAGGCTCCACCTCAAACTGAATTTTCTCTACCCCCGTTTCTGAGCTTGTATCCAGGTCTTTGCACTTCATCCCCATACGGGTCTCATCAAAAGTAACATCCCTGCTTATAATAACTTTTGATCCTCCAGGTTCCATCTTCCACAGTTTGTAACCTTTCACACCTTCAGGATAACCCATGAAAATACACTTCACAGCTCTAGCATCAAGTTTGTCCTGTCTCACATGAGCAAATGCTAAAGCCCCGAAAACTTTCAAATTAGAGTAGTCTGCCGGTCTCCCACTCCAAACCTCCATAGGTGTCTTGAGATATATCCCTGTTGATGGACATCTGTTAATCAAATATGCTGCAGTACTAACAGCTTCTCCCCAGAAACTCTTGGACAATCCAGCTCCCAACAGCATACACCTCACACGCTCTAACAAGGTCTGTTCATTCTTTCAGCAAGACCATTGTGTTGAGGTGTGTATGCCACGGTTCTATGCCTCTTTATACCTCGTTTCCTGCAAAACTCATTAAACTGCTCTGAAACAAACTCCAAGCCATTGTCAGTTCTTAACACTTTCAGTTTAGTTCCAATCTGATATTCTACAAGTGTATGCAATTCTTTGAATTTTTCAAAAGCGTCACTTTTATTCTTCAGAATATAAACCCATACCCTTCTAGAAAAATCATCAATAATAGACATGAAATATGAACCTCCCCCATGAGTTTTAACTGATGCTGGATCCCAAAGATCCGAATGAACATACTCAGAAGGCCTACTATATTTATGCACACCCACCCCAAACTTCACCTTGTGTTGTTTGCCTAATGTGCAATTATCACAGAAATCTAGTTTGTTCAATTTTTCATTCCCTAGCAAACCTTGTTTAGCTAGCTCAACCAAACCCTTCTCACTGACATGACCTAACCTCAAATGCCACAGTTTAGTTATGTCCAGAGTGTCTACACTAGCAACCGATGCATGACCTATAACAGTGGAACCTTTTAAAATATATAAACCATGTATTTTAGACCCTTTAGCTATAACTAATGTGTTTTATCTTGGTTTTCGGGTGTCAAACATTGATTACGTTTGAACCTTTTAAACCGGTGATATCTTATTTTTTTCTTGGGAAGGGAAAAAGTAAGCAAAACCCTTGAGAATCGAGGTCCGGGAGTTGTTTTCGCTATGGGAAGGTGTTAGGCACCCATAACGACTATAGTAACCTATAGGAACCGTCTTTAATTTCTACGCGCGCGCTTTATTTTTAAATGCTATTTTGAAATGTTATTTACACCTAAGAATTACTAAATGAAGAATTGGAGGGAGAAGAATGTTTTTGGAATTTTATTTTAGTTGAATTGAAGGAATTTTGTTCCTTGCCTACGTACCCGTTTAAGGGATCAAATCCACCGTAGTTCTCTCTCAAAAATGTTTTTTTGTTTTTGTTGGTTGATTTTAAGTTTGAAAATTGGATTTTGAAGAATAGAAAGAGGCCTCAAGGGCATGAGATTAGAAAATAGTGAGGTTGAATTAGTGAATTGCAAAATATGGTCAAAGTTTGATTATTTTCATTGAAATTTGATTAAGAAAATGGAAAAGAAAATACAATGGGATATTGGATCCCAAGGTTTATTTGGAAAAGGTTTGAGTGAAGTTGTTCACATTTGTTTGGAAAATTGGTTTTTTTCTAAGTATAAACCCTAGGCATTCATCTAAGCATACAATCCTAAACATACATCTAAACATGCATATTCTAGCTACTTAGTGATGTGTGTGCATGTGTCGGTGCTTGTGTCGGTGTACATCATTAGAGTCCATTGTCCTTTACATCATACCCTAGATACATTCTATGGCCTCTTTGCCAAGAAAATTAAAAGCATGAAAGTAAAAATATTACAAGAATTCCTAAGTGTTTACATTCTAACTTTGGTACAAATCATATTGCAAGAAGAATAGAGATGAAAATGGGATGAAATGGAGATGCTTATGGTGAATATGAAATATGAAATGAAAGGAATTAGTAGCACATGACAATATCAAGAGAAATGAAGTAAGAGAAATACTAGAATATAAAGGATAGAAAATAGTGCAAATATAGCTAAAATTTGTTCATAAAATGCAAGAACCAAGTGGCCTATAATTCTCACATTCCAATTACATTTTAGAGGTTTAGAAACAAGTTTTGGAATGGGAATTAAGGCTACATGATTTACTTGACATTTTGGAAGCAAACTTAGACATATTTACATCATTTATTTACACAAGGCTAGCAAAACAAGAAAACTAACAAACCAATCACATAAAAGTGGGGTAAACATAACAAACAGTGGTAAACACATCTCAAAATCACATATTAAGTACCCATAGCATGCATCAATATACCATGTCCAAAATCATAGCAAAATTCCTTGAAAAATAACAAGAAAAGTAAAAAGTAACAAGAAATTATACACACACATTTTTATCAAATTTTATAGTGCAAAAATATTGCAAGAACACCAAGAAAATTATCAAGAGTTCATGGAAAATTATTTGGAATTTTTCTAAAGGAATTTTGAACAAACGAGGGCGTGGGAAGCAAGTCCTATAGTGCAAACAGCAAGAAAAAAACCATACAAAATGAAAAAGGTTACACAAGGGCCCAAGCCCAACCTTGAACGGGTCTGGATCGCACAGGAAGGGTTCAGAGGCGTCAGATCAACCCAGGAAGCTAAACCCTGGATCTAGCGACTCAGGACGCATGGGGTGGACCGGTATCAGACCGGTCCGGTTTAGCTAGCTATAAAAGGATGGGAGTACCGGTCTAACTCATTCCTCAATCAACTTCCTCTCTCTAACCTAAACGCTCTCCCTTCTCTCTAGCCTCACCGGTTGTCTTCTCCGGCGGACTTGACCACCGCCGGCGACGGAAACCTAATCTCTTCAGATCTACATGAATCTGAACCCTAAACTGTACTATCTCTTGCGCTGGTTATGGATTTACACTCAGTTTTGCAAAAAGAACGGTGAAACCTTGTAGATCTAGGTTTAAAACTACGGCATCTTCAAAATTTCGAAGCATCTGGAAACGAAACCCTAATTTTGCACTTATTTTTCATGCTGATTTCGAATATATGCTTGGTTTTACAAAATAAACGGTGGATCTTTGTGGATTCATGCGTTAGGGTTTCGGTTTCAGTTTCTTTTTGAATCTTTTTCACTTTTTCGAACGAACAAGTCTAAGGACTTGTTGATCTACTTGATTCACCGTTTATTTTGTTCGTAAGCCTTCGATGAAGAAAAAACAGGAAGAAACGAGGAGGTTTACGCGTTTACCTGTTTGAAATTGGAGATTCGAACCGAAGAGAAAGACGTGAGAAAGATGCTTAAGCCTCTTCTTTGTCTCTGATGCGTTCTTGAATCAACTTCGAAAATAAATCGAAGCTTTGCGTCTTCTCACCCTTCGTCTCTGTGATTTCACTGGTTTTTTTGATTCCCTCTCTTCTCTTCTTCAAAATCCTCCCTGTGATCGCGTTTTTTTACGTTCGAATTGCAGGAAGAGGATCCTTTGGTTCGATGATGAAGATTACGCAAGTAATCTCTGAGAACTCAATTCAATTTGAACGTTTTTGCTGAATTTGCTTCGATCTTTGCAACTTTCATTGACTTGGAGTGTTTTTGTGTTGAATTTGGTGCAATTGTGTATATTTTTGATGAATTGGAAACGGTTACGGTGGTGACTGTGGTGGCCGTAATAGTTTGTTACGGCGGAGAGAGTTGGAGGAGAGAGAGAAAGATGATTCTGTTATTGATGAGTTGGCAATGATTGTGTGGTGAAATCTTCTGTGTAATTGGTGATGTGTCTTCTATTTATAGGCCAAGTGTAGTATTCTGGACCAATGTGTTGTTGACACCTGTACTGGACCTGTTTGATTCGAACTTGGGCTCAAATTGGGACCTGAGGACCTTCCTGCAATTCTGTAAAATTGAGGGACTAACTTGCAAAATAGAAAGGACTTAAAAGGATAATCTGGACAAGAGAAGGACCACCTTGCAATATTTTGGACTTAAAGGACTTGACTGTAAAAAACTAATCTGCAAAATGATAAAAAATAATGGACAAAAATAAAAAAGAAAAAAAAGACACAAGGACTAAAAATGCAAAATTAGAAACCTTAGGGCTTAGAAAAAAATAAAATTGGAATAAAAATGGTAATTTGACTAAACGTAAAGTGAGACAATTAAAATTGACAAAACGGACTAAAACGAACCAATGGCCTAAATGAGGTACTTTAAAGTACCTCTCTGCCGAAATTTCGTGTGAAATGACCAAAATGCCCCTGGGGCTAAAAACGACTAAAAATGACTCAGATGCAATTTTAAAATGGATTTTTAACAAGGAATTGAATCAAAGACTCACATAAGCAACATTAAAAGACTCAGAGACAATTTTCAGGATTTAAACAGTGACTTGACACTTGAAATGACCAAAATGCCCCTAGGGGCAAAACTGACTCAAAATGGCTTCAAATGCAAATTTTGAAATGGATTTTGACATAGAATGAAACAGGGACTTATTCAAACTATATGAAAGGACTCAAACAAACTTTTAAAAGACTGAAAGAAATTTGACATGGGAAATGACTAAAATACCCTTACATGTGAATTTTGCAAATAACTTTGAAATAAAATGCAGAGAAAGATGCAATTGATCAGAGACAGTTCAAATGACTTATAATGCAAGAAAGGAAAGATTGACTAGTATTTTTAGGTCCAAAATTAGGGTATAACAGCTGCCCCTATTTAAGTTTCTTTGTCCGGAGAGTCAAGAGACGAAGTCTTAGAGTTGACGGGACGAAGATACTTAAATATTAACATTTGCACTGCTTTTGGACATAAAAATACACTTTCAGATTTTCAGAAATGTAAATGCCATGCAACATTTTGATTATGAATGTAAGACAAGCAACGGGAGTCTATGGAACCTGTCATGTCACTGGGGACTCCGGTGGACATTGATAGGGTAGACAAACCAGGGAGTGGAATAATAAGGTGCAAGTTGTTCTTTGGGTCGAACTAGCCACTTGACCAAGGAACACAAGACAAGGGGTGGGTGCAAGCTGTTCTTGGGATTGAACTTGACACTTGACCCGGAAACATAGACATATAGGCAGATACAAGTGGTTCTTTGGATCGAACTTGACACTTGGTTGAAGATACAAACAGATAAGCAGACACAAACTGTTCTTTTTGGATCGAACTGGCTGTTTGGCTGGAGACATAGATAAAAGGGTTGATACAAGCTGTTTCTTTGGATCGAACTTGCTTGTTAGATTATCACCACATCATGTGGGAGAGTGCAGACTGTTCTCTTAGAACGAACTTGTCGTTTGACCGATAACAAAGCATAAGCTGGGGTACAAACTGTTCTTCAGATTGAACTTGCCGTCTGACTGATAACAGAGCATAAGCTGGGTACAAACTGTTCTATCGAACTTGTCGTTTGACCGATAACAGAGTATGAGCTGGGTACAAACTGTTCTATCGAACTTGCCGTTTGTTCGGAAGCATAGGTATATAAGCAGGTACAAGTGGTTCTTTTTTGGATCGAACCTGGCACTTGACCAGTGACAAGATACAAATTGAGAGTCTGGTTTAACAAGATACCAATTGAGGGTAAATTGTCATTGACTTAATTTGAAAGTAGACATGACCATTTTTGTTGGCCCAAGAGTAAATTGACATTGATTTGAATTGAGAATTGACATCGACATTGACATTGACATTGACATTGGCTTTGGCATTGGATATTTGACATTGACATTGGATACTGACATTGGATTTGAAATTGGAGATTGACATTGGAGATTGTCATTGAAATTGGAAATTGACATTGGAATTGGAATTGGAGATTGACATTGACATTGTCATTGGATGTCAACATTGGAATTGGAGATTGACATTGACATTGTCATTGGATGTCAACATTGGGATTGGAGATTTGACATTGACATTGTCATTGGATGTCAACATTGGAATTGTCATTGAATGTTGACATTGACATTGTTATTGAAGTTGAGATTGCTTTGAATTTGACAATTGAAATTGAGTTGAATTTGACAGTTTGACATTGAAATTGAGATTGGAATTGACATTGGAGATTGGAAATTGCTTCGAATTTGACAGTTGAAACTGAAATTGAGATTGGAAATTGCTTCGAATTTGACAGTTGAAATTGAATTGAACTTGACATTGGAATTAGAATTGAAATTTGAAGTTGAATTTGACAGTTGACAGTTGGATATGCAACATGTATGTATGGTATAGCAAGATTATTGGATGTATGAGCACATAAAATGCATGATTATGCATGTATGAATGCTTGAAATGCATGATCGATTGGCAGTTTGACAAGGAAGTTTCATGAAGACTGACGAAACATTGGAAGATTGGGCACGTAGTGGCTCGTGCTGCAACATATTCACGGGGGAAAAACCTCTTTTGGGGAGACCGTCGTTGGGAGACGTATCGAAACCATGGCTGAGGGCAATAAAACTTGTAAAGGAGGGACCCTTGGAAAGTCCTCGGATATAGGTCGCCGTTGCTAGGCGTGTCAGTGCTGGGTAAATATTGGATGTTCGCATCTGTGGTCAATGCTTTTTTAATATTCCATTCTTTCATTTTTCATTTTCAAACCCCACTTTTGCCTGAACCGCCCTTTCGGGTTTTCGATTCACCGGGGAATAGGTTCTTTGCATTGCCCCATTTTTGCCTGAATTGCCTTCATAGGTTGTCAATCAGCGGGGTGCTCATTTTTGCCTAAGCCGCCCTTTCGGGTTTTCAACTTAGCGAGCTTTTTATTTTCTTTTTTTTCATTTTTTCATTTTCATTCTGTTTTTTCATTCTTGCCATTGACCACAGATCATCCTGGGGAGTAACCTGCTTGTAACATGTATTGAAATAGACATTGATATTCATTTATTCATGCATGTTTCATTGAAATGTACCCTGTTGCTCAGGTTTGCTTTCAAAATAGACAGAAAAAGATTTTTCGATTTTCAAAGATGTTTGTTTCAGACATTGACATTATCAAATGGAAAGAAAATGTTTTGTATATAGCATTGAAAGTAGAAAGGAAATAGAGTTTCAAACAATAGAAAGGCTCAAATTGATGTAGAAGAGTGAAAGTCAGCCAAGGGCGCGACTCCACGGATTTACAAAGCTTGGAAAATGGTAATTTTATTGGTTGGTGATACATTGAACACGATGACCGCTACATTTCATAGAAATTTTGAATTCACAAGTACAGAAGCCTCTGATGAAGAAGATCATTGACAGTTGCAGATGCCCCAAGGGGTGATGGTGATTTGCCAAACATAGTTACTTGTCTTTATTGTCAACCTCATTTTTGCATGAACCGCCCTTTCGGGTTTTCGGCTCATCGAGGCGCTCATTCTTGCCTGAGTTGCGTACAATCTCAGCGAGCTTTTTATATTCATTTTTTTTTTGTCCCTAACTTTTGCCTGGATCGCCCTTTCGGGTTTTCGATCCACCGGGAAGCGCATTTTTGCCTAGGCCGCCCTTTCGGGTTTTCGACCTACCACGCTGTTCTTTTCTTTCTAGACAAAGTATTTCTTGACTATATCGGCATTAACAGGATTTGGAAGTTCAACACCATCCATGTGTGTAAGAATCAAAGCACCCCCAGAGAAAGCCTTCTTGACAACATAAGGACCTTCATAGTTAGGTGTCCACTTGCCCCTTGGGTCGGGTTGCTGACTTATCCTTCGTTTCAATACAAGTTCGCCTTCCTTGAATTCTCGAGGTCGGACTTTCTTGTCAAAAGCATTCTTCATTCGCACTTGATACAACTGTCCATGAGTCATGGCATCCATACGTTTCTCTTCAATCAGATTCAATTGATCGTACCGACTTTGACACCATTCAGCCTCAGTTAATTTTGCTTCCATGATTACTCGAAGAGATGGAATCTCCACTTCCAGAGGGAGAACTGCTTCCATACCATATACAAGAGAGAAAGGAGTTGCCCCGGTTGAACTGCGCACTGTAGTACGGTAACCATGCAGGGAAAAAGGTAGCATTTCATGCCAGTCTTTGTAAGTAGTGACCATCTTCTGAACAATCTTCTTGATGTTCTTGTTAGAGGCCTCAACTGCACCATTCATCTGAGGTCTATAAGGGGAAGAGTTGTGATGTTCAATTTTGAATTCTTCACATAAAGCTTGCATCATGCTGTTGTTCAGATTGGAACCATTGTCAGTGATGATCTTGTTGGGAACACCATATCGACAGATGATGTTATTCTTGATAAACTTGACAACCACTTGCTTGGTCACATTGGCATAGGAGGCAGCTTCAACCCACTTGGTGAAGTAGTCAATTGCCACTAGAATGAAACGATGTCCATTGGACGCTTTTGGTTCAATTCTTCCGATCATGTCAATGCCCCACATAGTGAAAGGCCATGGGGAAGAGATAACATTGAGAGCATGTGGAGGCACGTGAATCTTATCAGCATAAACTTGACATTTGTGGCATCTTTTGGCATGTCTGTGGCAGTCACGCTCCATGGTTATCCAGTAATAGCCGGCTCTTAACAGCTTTCTTGACATGGTGTGACCCGAAGCATGGGTCCCAAAGGTACCATCATGTACATCATGCATCAACTTCTCAGCTTCTTGTTTGTCAACACATCTCAACAAGACCATATCATAGTTCCTCTTGTATAGGATTTCTCCGTCCAGAAGGAATTTGCTAGCCCACCGTCTCAGAGTCTTTTTATCCCTGTTGGAAGCACCAGGTGGATATTCACGGTTCTGCAAGAATTGCTTGATGTTGTGATACCAAGGCTTCTTATCATTCACATCTTTATCAGCTTGATCTGGTACATTTTCAATGGTAAACACGTGAGCGGGTCTATCAAGACGCTGCACTTTGATTACAGGCACATCATTCCAGTGATTGACACGAAACATAGAGGATAAAGTGGCAAGAGCGTCAGCCATCTGATTTTCATCCCGAGGGATATGGTGCAGCTCAACCTTTGTAAAGTATGTCAACAAACGTCTTGCATAGTCACGGTAAGGGATCAGCTTCTCATGATGAGTCTCCCATTCACCCTTTATCTGATTAATAACAAGTGCAGAATCTCCATAGATGTCAAGGTGCTTAATTCTCAGATCGAGAGCTTCTTCAATGCCCAAGATGCATGCTTCGTATTCAGCTATGTTGTTCGTGCATTCAAAAGTTATTCGAGCGGTGAAAGGAATGTGGTGCCCCTGCGGAGTTACAATGATGGCCCCAATTCCTTTACCATAAGCATTGACAGCACCATCAAACACCAATCCCCATTTGCTATTGGGGTCCGGCCCTTCATTGATCAGTGGCTCTTCACAGTCTTTTGCTTTCAGATACATAATCTCTTCATCAGGGAAATCAAACTTAATTGGCTGGTAATCATCAAGAGGCTGACAAGCAAGATGCTCAGCAAGGACACTTCCTTTGATTGCTTTCTGAGCTTTGTATACAATGTCATATTCAGACAACAACATTTGCCAACGTGCGATCTTTCCAGTTACAGCAGGCTTCTCAAAGACGTACTTGATTGGATCCATTCGGGATATCAACCAAGTTGTATGATTCACCATATAATGACGCAGGCGTTTGGCAGCCCAGGCTAAAGCACAACAAGTCTTTTCAAGCATCGTATACCGAGTCTCACAGTCGGTGAACTTCTTGCTCAGATAGTAGATAGCATGCTCTTTCTTACCAGTCTCATCTTGTTGACCGAGAACACAGCCCACTGAATCATCTAACACTGACAGATACATAATCAAAGGCCTTCCTTCCACTGGCGGGACAAGGATAGGTGGCTCCAACAGGTATTCTTTAATGCTATCAAAAGCTGCTTGACATTCATCATTCCATACAATAGGCTGATTTTTTCTGAGCAATTTGAAAATTGGTCCACAGGTAGTAGTCATGTGAGATATGAATCTTGAAATGTAGTTCAGACGTCCGAGGAAACCTCTGACTTGCTTTTCAGTTTGAGGGGCCGGCATTTCTCTGATGGCTCGGACTTTGTCAGGATCAACTTCAATGCCTCTTTGGCTGACAATGAAGCCTAGCAACTTTCCAGATCTTACGCCAAATGTGCACTTGTTAGGATTCAACTGCAGCTTGTACTTTCTCAGTCTTTCAAACATCTTTTTCAAATACACAACATGCTGCTCTTCATCACTTGACTTCACAATCATATCATCAACATATACTTCAATCTCTTTGTGAATCATATCGTGAAACAGAGTTGTCATACCTCTTTGATAGGTAGCACCAGCATTTATCAAGCCAAACGGCATTACCTTATAACAGAACGTTCCCCACGGAGTGATGAAGGACGTCTTTTCTCTATCTTCAGGAGACATTCGTATCTGATTATAGCCGGAGAAACCATCCATAAAAGAGAATACTTTGGATTGAGCAGTACTGTCAACAAGAACATCAATATGAGGCAATGGGAAGTTATCTTTTGGACTGGCTTTATTCAGATCTCTGTAATCAACGCACATTCGAACTTTCCCATCTTTCTTTGGTACTGGTACGATGTTGGCAATCCACTCAGGGTATTCAGCTGTCATGAGGAAACCCGCATCAATTTGCTTCTGTACCTCAGCCTTGATCTTAAGAGCCATGTCTGGACGAGACCTTCTCAATTTCTGTTTGACAGGAGGACATTCAGGTCTTGTCGGTATCCGATGTTCCACAATCTTGGGATCTAGACCCGGCATATCTTCATAGGACCATGCAAAGACATCTGGATAATCATGGAGAAGCTGAGTGATCTTCTTTTTCACTTCTGGCTCAAGTGCCGCACCGATCTTGATCTCTCGCTTTTTTTCTTCAGTACCCAGGTTGATAAGTTCAATCTCTTCCTGGTGAGGCTGAATGGCTCTTCTTTCTTGCTCAAGCAATCGAGTGATCTCATACGGTATCTCTTCATCATCCTCCTCATCTTCAGCTTCATATACAGGGAATTCAAAATTTGGAGGAACCATAGGGTCACTGTGTTCAACGGGTTTATTGTGGTTCAATCTGCATAATATGATTGGGATGATTTTAGAAAAATGTTTTTCATGCAGATTTTTGAAATTAATAAGAAAAATAACAAATGTTTTGGTTTTTTCTGGCATTACCATTATTTCCAAGAAAAAGGCACTAAAAAGTAAAAAACAAAGAGTCGTGAGAAAGACGACAACTTTTTATTGATTAACGGCAATGCCGAAACAAACACGCCCTTACAAAGATATCACTTTCGCCTTGGGCAGAGCGAAAGGATTGTTATTTTGAAAACAGAAAACATGAGCAACAAAACACATTACATGGAAGCATGCATGACTAAAGGAACATCAATGGCTTCCCAATTTCTCACGGTGCCTCCTGGTATAACAAATGCAGGCACGTGACCACCTTCAGCAGCATCTTCAGTAATAGCATTGATGAACCCAGCACTGTAAAAGGTTCCCTTTGAAACAGCAGATGTCGGGGAGAATCCAAGGCCCTCTTTACGCTTGTTTTCCAGAATCTGAATCACTTTGCCCCAGCCGGCAGCTTGCCCTTCTCGAACAGCTTTCTGGGCATCCTTTAGCGAAGCTATGCTAGCACTAGCTTTTCGAGGCTCCGCGCCCTCAACAGTCAAGCCTTGAAATGATGTCCCTTCAGCGGACCCTGCTTCAACACAAGAGAATGATGATACTTGGCTAACTAGAAATGCCTCTTCACCATGCACAGTGACAATCTTACCATTCCTCATGAACTTGAGCTTCTGATGCAATGTAGAAGTTACCGCTCCAGCGTCGTGGATCCACGGCCTTCCGAGGAGACAACTGTAAGAAGCGTTGATGTCCATAACTTGGAAAGTGATTTGGAACGTCTCTGGACCAATGGTAATTGGCAAGTCTACCTCTCCGAGAACATCCTTGCGGGATCCATCAAAAGCTTTAACCAGATAGCTACTACCCCTCAGGGAAATTCCGTGATGACTTAATTGCCTTAGTGTGGACTCAGGCATTACATTCAACGATGATCCAGTGTCCACCAACACGTTGGATATCATATCAGATCCACAGTGCACCGAGATATGTAGAGCCAAGTTGTGATGTTTCCCTGCTGCGGGGAGTTCATCATCGCCAAATCCCAAATTGTTGCAGGCGGTAATATTACTCACTATCCCATCAAACTGATCCACAGAGACTTCGTGGTCAACATAAGCTTGCTCCAGTATCTTTATTAACACCTTCCTGTGAGCCTCTGAGCTCATGAGCAGAGACAAGATGGATATCTTTGATGGGGTTTGTAGCAGCTGGTCAACAATCTTATAGTCACTTTTCTTGATAAGCCTCAGGATTTCGTCCAGATTGGACTCTTCAATAGATTGGCCTGCTGGGCTGGTGTTCTTGTCAACAGGAGGAGCAACTGGTGGAGTTACCGTGGCAATAGGTGTTAACACCTGTCTTTGAAACAAGGGCGGACGGACTTTTCCACTTCTCAGAGCTGTAACTTCACTAGCAACATTATCAACTGTAGCTGGGGATACGAGAGGCACTTCCACTCTGTTCTCAATCATGGTTGCATTGTATTTGTAGGGAATTGCTTTGGTAGAGGTATAAGATACAGGACCAGGTAGCCTGATCACCAGAGGCTCAACATTCTTTGCACTTTCAACAGGAGAATCATGGAACACTGGTACGATCACACATACATCACTGGCAATCAAGTACTTGTCATCCATCAGGCTCTGGATATCACTTTGCACAACACAACAGCCCATAAAATTCTGCAGACATTCTGAACAAGAATCATGATCATGATTGAACAGAGAAGCCTGGCAAAGTTTGACATGTAATGGCACCAAGGGAGTAACGACATTGCGGACATCCAGCCTGGGATCCTCTTGATGGACAGGAGCCCTTTCAAAGGCCTCAATCATATTGACAGCAGCATGGTTTGGAAGCGGGTTGTCAAGGACATGGGGAACACTGTTCTCAAAAGTCAACCGTCCCTTTTCTATCAGATCTTTCACAATATATTTCAGAGCAAAGCAACCTTCAATATCATGGCCTTGAGCACCCTGATGGAATTCACATGTTAGGTCTTGACGGAACCTGGGAGGTAATGGATTAGGCGGAGGCTTGCCTGGTCTGGTGACGCAGTGTCCCTTAGCCAATAGAGTTGGGAGCAGCTCACCATACCGCATTGGTATTGGTGGAAAAGAAGGCTTGGGTCGGGGACCCTGTTGTTGCTGTCGTTGCTGTTGAACAGGAGGCTGTTGTTGCACTTGCTGAGGGATAGCATTGACGGGCATTGGTGGTTGACCCGGTGGCAGAGGATATTGCTGGTAGAATGGTGGGAAGAAAGGGTGTTGAGAGTATTGCATGTAGTGATAAGGCAGAGGTAGTTGCATGGCTGCTGCAGACGGGTTTCCAGACACCATCCCTACGTCAGATTCTTTCCTCTTGTGATGTCCGTTACCGTACTTCTTTGGTGCACTGTTTGAAGATTCACCTTTCTCTAGGACAATAATACCATCTCGGACGGCCTCCTCTAGACGCGTTCCCATTGTAACCATATCAGAGAAGTTGTTAGGAGCAGAGACTATCATTCTCTCCTTATATTCCTTCTTCAGAGTCTTCAGGAATGTCTGTGTTAACTCTTCCTCATCAAGTCGAGGAGAGACACGGGCGGCTGCCCCTCTCCACCTTTGGGCATATTCACGGAATGTTTCATCTGATTTCTGAGATAGGGCTTTGAGAGAGTCCCTGTTTGGCCTCAGACGGGTGTTGAACTCATATTGACCTTCGAAAGCAGCAGCGAGTTCCTCAAAGGTATGAATGTTATCTTTGCTCAGACTAGTGTACCAATCTGCTGCATCATCTGTCAAGCTACTCTGAAAGCAGTGGATCATCAGTGCATCATTGTCGGCGTAGTTAGCCATCTTTCTGACATACCGGATAACATGGTTATGTGGGCAAGAAGTCCCATTGTACTTGTCAAATTCTGGCTCTTTGAATTTCTTAGGAACCTCAAATCGGGATACCAAGCACAGATCACGAGCTTTAGCAGGAGCACCATTGTTTCCTCGGCTAGCCTTGACCTCACGGAGTTCTCCAGCCAACTCCCTTAACTGTCTCTTCATAGCTTCCATTGCGGGATTTTGTCCGCGCGGAGTATCAACATCAATCACCTGTTGCATAGTGTGTACAATAGGGTCGGTAACAACGGTAGTCACCTGAGGCATAGCAGTAGACACAGGAATCTGTCCTTGACCAGCAAAACCAGAAACACCAGCAGCAGTATTAGGAGAGTAGTAAGCTGAGAGGCCATAAGGACGGCCGTTGGGCATAACAAAGCGAGCATCAGTAGCCACGGTAGATAGTGGGATAGAGGGAATCACCTCAGCAGTAACTGGAATAGAAGTGGCTGGTTGTTCCTGTGAAGCCATCATAGCGGACATAGCGTCATGAGCCTTAGCCAGGTCCTCTTTCATAGCAGCCAATTCGGCACGGAGCTGAGCATTTTCTTCTTCAAAGTTAGCCATCATCCTTCTCTTGTGAAATCTTGTTTGATGAATTCTGTCTGGTTGGTAGACTTTGCGAACACGAGCCACTTTTCAGACTGCGGCGGACAAAACCAGGAGGCAATGAGCACGAGAGAAGTTTTTTGTAGCCAATGAATGCATATGATGCATGAAATGTGTTAATGCATATGCAAAAAGACTCTTTTTGTGTTACCGAAGGGTTTTAGACAAATTATAAACTTGTAAACATTACTAAACAACAATTAACATAAACGGGAATCAAACAACTAACATATAGTTTTACAAGACAAATCCAACATGAACAAATGGAAATAACAACAGGAAATGGAGGTCCTCAAGCATAGGAAGTGGAAGCGTCGTCCTCAGAGTCGGACTCATAGTCGCAGTATCGTGCATAGAAGTCACGGGCACCCCTAGCCCTCTTAGAGTCTCTCATAAGCAACCTATCTTTCTCTTCAATTTCCCTCTTAGCCTTAGCTAACTCTTTCTTCAGTGTCAAGACTTCATGAGTCTGCTGCTCACCTTTTCCATCCAAAGTCATGATCAAGTTCTCAGCCTCATAGTATCTAGCTCTCCACTGATGCTTCTCCCGACTCTCCATAGCTAGATGCTCCTGATACATCTCCTGGGTAGGTGGGAGTAGAGGCAAAGGCATGGTAGGAACAGATGCAGACACATATCTCATAGAGGGGTAAGGCATACCAATCTCCTCAGCTTGGTTTATCACCCACTGTGTGTAGGCCTCATGAGCAATACCGGACCTTACACCCATATGCTTCACCTCTTTCTTCCGAAGCTTAGTCCAAGCTTGCATGAAATCTTCTCTAATTCCGGTGGGAGCATTGGAGTAGTGAAAGAAGTAAGGAGCTGTAGCAAGATTGATGGGTTTATCTTTCATCGGAAAACCAAATTGTCGCAAAGCAAGCTCCGGGTTGTAGTTGATTCCACCCCGGGTACCGAGAAGAGGTACATTAAGAAACTTTCCACCACCAAAGATAATTTCCTTAACCCTAGAAGCGGGAGTGAGCCAAACCACTTCATTAGGAGTGAGAGCCATAATCCTCTGTGAAATAGACCAATTCCTCGGATTGTCGTGGAAAGACTGCGGAAGGTGCGAAATAAACCACCTATAGAGGAGAGGCACACAACAAAGAATGTATCCACGACCTTTGCTGGAACGGTCGTGAATAGCATGGTATGTGTCAGCTAGCAAAGTAGGAACCGGATTCTTGGAGTGGAAGATCATAATAGCATTCATGTCCACGAAGCCATCCAGATTCGGAAAGAGAATAAGCCCATAGATGAGAAGTGCAAGAATAGCCTCGAGAGTGTCCTGACAAGTGGTATTGAGGTTGGCCTTCCCAAGAAGATACTCTGAAGTGAACCCTCGGATGTGTGCCTTAGTAACAAGATTCTTGGAGACATCGGTGGTCTTGAGATGGAGATCCTTAGCAATAACCAATGGAGGAAGAGGATCTTCAGGTCCTGAGAAAGGTACCCCCTTAGCAATAGATAAACCCATCAAGGAAGAATAAGCCTCTAGAGTAGGCACCAACTGAAAGTCTGGAAAAGTGAAGCACCGATACCCCGGATCATAGAATTGCACTAGAGTGTGCACAAGCTTCTCATCCACATTAGTATGGAGAATAGGAAGTAAAGTCCCGTAACGGCGTCGGAAACCAGTCGGATCCTCAATCTTGAGTGCCAAATCCCTCAAACTAGCCAAATCCACTTCCTTGAACTTGTAGGATTTAGTCATCTTCATCCCTACAATGTTTACAATTTCAATTTGTCTAAGCCCTCCGATAACGATGCATGACAAAAAGTTTATGCATGTATGCATGTATGCATGAATGCATGATTATGTTCAAGTTCGGAGAAAACATGGTGGGTTTGAAGTTCAAAGTCGAGGAGTCATGGGTGGACACGGTGTCCGGTGAAACTAGGGCTTTAGGATAATAGTAACCGGGTTCTAAAAAGGTTCCCAAGTTGCAACCTCTCCGGCGTATCTCATGGTGTCACGAGTCAACACTCGCTCCATGATTATACGTGGAAGGTCTAACTTGAGTGTAGTATCGCGTGACGACTAAAACTCGAGACGACACTCGGTTTAGCCTCCGCACTACGTCCTAGAAAATGGCCATGGATGGGTTTGGTTATCTACGGTTCATAGCGTCATAGAACAATTAGAAGTAAAGTGCCTAAACGCGACAACTCGCGCCGACAACATCACCTCCAAAATGCCTCAGCTATGTGGGATTGATCGCATAATCCAAAACACGAGGCAACCCCCGGAATGAATTGTCGATTATATCCCCCCTAAATCCTAAGTTCACTCAGCCCGGGTGCAGGACTTTTGATATTCTCACCCCACACGTTTGCAAGAAATTAAACATTTATTCACATAGGAAAGTAAGTAAAAGAAACAAGTAAAAAGAGCGCAAGCGTGGAAATAAAGACTAGGCGTAACTCTCGAATCTCCCCAGTGAAGTCGCCAGCTGTTTTATCTTGGTTTTCGGGTGTCAAACATTGATTACGTTTGAACCTTTTAAACCGGTGATATCTTATTTTTTTCTTGGGAAGGGAAAAAGTAAGCAAAACCCTTGAGAACCGAGGTCCGGGAGTTGTTTTCGCTATGGGAAGGTGTTAGGCACCCATAACGACTATAGTAACCTATAGGAACCGTCTTTAATTTCTACGCGCGCGCTTTATTTTTAAATGCTATTTTGAAATGTTATTTACACCTAAGAATTACTAAATGAAGAATTGGAGGGAGAAGAATGTTTTTGGAATTTTATTTTAGTTGAATTGAAGGAATTTTGTTCCTTGCCTACGTACCCGTTTAAGGGATCAAATCCACCGTAGTTCTCTCTCAAAAATGTTTTTTTGTTTTTGTTGGTTGATTTTAAGTTTGAAAATTGGATTTTGAAGAATAGAAAGAGGCCTCAAGGGCATGAGATTAGAAAATAGTGAGGTTGAATTAGTGAATTGCAAAATATGGTCAAAGTTTGATTATTTTCATTGAAATTTGATTAAGAAAATGGAAAAGAAAATACAATGGGATATTGGATCCCAAGGTTTATTTGGAAAAGGTTTGAGTGAAGTTGTTCACATTTGTTTGGAAAATTGGTTTTTTTCTAAGTATAAACCCTAGGCATTCATCTAAGCATACAATCCTAAACATACATCTAAACATGCATATTCTAGCTACTTAGTGATGTGTGTGCATGTGTCGGTGCTTGTGTCGGTGTACATCATTAGAGTCCATTGTCCTTTACATCATACCCTAGATACATTCTATGGCCTCTTTGCCAAGAAAATTAAAAGCATGAAAGTAAAAATATTACAAGAATTCCTAAGTGTTTACATTCTAACTTTGGTACAAATCATATTGCAAGAAGAATAGAGATGAAAATGGGATGAAATGGAGATGCTTATGGTGAATATGAAATATGAAATGAAAGGAATTAGTAGCACATGACAATATCAAGAGAAATGAAGTAAGAGAAATACTAGAATATAAAGGATAGAAAATAGTGCAAATATAGCTAAAATTTGTTCATAAAATGCAAGAACCAAGTGGCCTATAATTCTCACATTCCAATTACATTTTAGAGGTTTAGAAACAAGTTTTGGAATGGGAATTAAGGCTACATGATTTACTTGACATTTTGGAAGCAAACTTAGACATATTTACATCATTTATTTACACAAGGCTAGCAAAACAAGAAAACTAACAAACCAATCACATAAAAGTGGGGTAAACATAACAAACAGTGGTAAACACATCTCAAAATCACATATTAAGTACCCATAGCATGCATCAATATACCATGTCCAAAATCATAGCAAAATTCCTTGAAAAATAACAAGAAAAGTAAAAAGTAACAAGAAATTATACACACACATTTTTATCAAATTTTATAGTGCAAAAATATTGCAAGAACACCAAGAAAATTATCAAGAGTTCATGGAAAATTATTTGGAATTTTTCTAAAGGAATTTTGAACAAACGAGGGCGTGGGAAGCAAGTCCTATAGTGCAAACAGCAAGAAAAAAACCATACAAAATGAAAAAGGTTACACAAGGGCCCAAGCCCAACCTTGAACGGGTCTGGATCGCACAGGAAGGGTTCAGAGGCGTCAGATCAACCCAGGAAGCTAAACCCTGGATCTAGCGACTCAGGACGCATGGGGTGGACCGGTATCAGACCGGTCCGGTTTAGCTAGCTATAAAAGGATGGGAGTACCGGTCTAACTCATTCCTCAATCAACTTCCTCTCTCTAACCTAAACGCTCTCCCTTCTCTCTAGCCTCACCGGTTGTCTTCTCCGGCGGACTTGACCACCGCCGGCGACGGAAACCTAATCTCTTCAGATCTACATGAATCTGAACCCTAAACTGTACTATCTCTTGCGCTGGTTATGGATTTACACTCAGTTTTGCAAAAAGAACGGTGAAACCTTGTAGATCTAGGTTTAAAACTACGGCATCTTCAAAATTTCGAAGCATCTGGAAACGAAACCCTAATTTTGCACTTATTTTTCATGCTGATTTCGAATATATGCTTGGTTTTACAAAATAAACGGTGGATTTTTGTGGATTCATGCGTTAGGGTTTCGGTTTCAGTTTCTTTTTGAATCTTTTTCACTTTTTCGAACGAACAAGTCTAAGGACTTGTTGATCTACTTGATTCACCGTTTATTTTGTTCGTAAGCCTTCGATGAAGAAAAAATAGGAAGAAACGAGGAGGTTTACGCGTTTACCTGTTTGAAATTGGAGATTCGAACCGAAGAGAAAGACGTGAGAAAGATGCTTAAGCCTCTTCTTTGTCTCTGATGCGTTCTTGAATCAACTTCGAAAATAAATCGAAGCTTTGCGTCTTCTCACCCTTCGTCTCTGTGATTTCACTGGTTTTTTTGATTCCCTCTCTTCTCTTCTTCAAAATCCTCCCTGTGATCGCGTTTTTTTACGTTCGAATTGCAGGAAGAGGATCCTTTGGTTCGATGATGAAGATTACGCAAGTAATCTCTGAGAACTCAATTCAATTTGAACGTTTTTGCTGAATTTGCTTCGATCTTTGCAACTTTCATTGACTTGGAGTGTTTTTGTGTTGAATTTGGTGCAATTGTGTATATTTTTGATGAATTGGAAACGGTTACGGTGGTGACTGTGGTGGCCGTAATAGTTTGTTACGGCGGAGAGAGTTGGAGGAGAGAGAGAAAGATGATTCTGTTATTGATGAGTTGGCAATGATTGTGTGGTGAAATCTTCTGTGTAATTGGTGATGTGTCTTCTATTTATAGGCCAAGTGTAGTATTCTGGACCAATGTGTTGTTGACACCTGTACTGGACCTGTTTGATTCGAACTTGGGCTCAAATTGGGACCTGAGGACCTTCCTGCAATTCTGTAAAATTGAGGGACTAACTTGCAAAATAGAAAGGACTTAAAAGGATAATCTGGACAAGAGAAGGACCACCTTACAATATTTTGGACTTAAAGGACTTGACTGTAAAAAACTAATCTGCAAAATGATAAAAAATAATGGACAAAAATAAAAAAGAAAAAAAAGACACAAGGACTAAAAATGCAAAATTAGAAACCTTAGGGCTTAGAAAAAAATAAAATTGGAATAAAAATGGTAATTTGACTAAACGTAAAGTGAGACAATTAAAATTGACAAAACGGACTAAAACGAACCAATGGCCTAAATGAGGTACTTTAAAGTACCTCTCTGCCGAAATTTCGTGTGAAATGACCAAAATGCCCCTGGGGCTAAAAACGACTAAAAATGACTCAGATGCAATTTTAAAATGGATTTTTAACAAGGAATTGAATCAAAGACTCACATAAGCAACATTAAAAGACTCAGAGACAATTTTCAGGATTTAAACAGTGACTTGACACTTGAAATGACCAAAATGCCCCTAGGGGCAAAACTGACTCAAAATGGCTTCAAATGCAAATTTTGAAATGGATTTTGACATAGAATGAAACAGGGACTTATTCAAACTATATGAAAGGACTCAAACAAACTTTTAAAAGACTGAAAGAAATTTGACATGGGAAATGACTAAAATACCCTTACATGTGAATTTTGCAAATAACTTTGAAATAAAATGCAGAGAAAGATGCAATTGATCAGAGACAGTTCAAATGACTTATAATGCAAGAAAGGAAAGATTGACTAGTATTTTTAGGTCCAAAATTAGGGTATAACATAATGCACCATGAGAAATTCTCATCATACCACGTTCAATTCTAGTACAATATCCTAGACCATCAAACATGCTTATAGATATTAAATTTCTCTTAAGTTCAGGAATATACCTCACATCCTTCAAAAGGAAATCACGGTCATCAAACATTTTGAGACGGATAGTACCCATACCTTGAATTTTGCAAGCCTTATTATTACCAAGGCGAACAACTTCACCTTCTTTCAGCTCCAATGTTTCAAAGTACTCCTTTCTCGGACAGATGTGATAAGAGCACCCAGAGTCCAAGACCCAGCCCTTTTCAGGTTCCCAACTTGTCACAGTTAGTGCTCCAGCACTCTCATAACCTTCCTCTTCACTTGCAATCTGAACGGATGGATTACCACTTCCATTGCCCTTTCTCTCTAGACAATCTTTCTTGAAGTGAACTGGATTGTGACAAATAAAACATTTGTACTGTGTTTTATTACCACCACCCTTCGACCTAGACTTTGACTTGGGAATTCTTGCCTTTCCCATTTCCTCTGTTTTGAGTTCTCCCCCTTGAGACATTCAAGCCTTCTCCACTATCATCAACCTTCAACTCTTTGAACTTGGTTAACTCTTTGGTTCTCAAAGCTGCTTGAACTTCCTCCAAAGTGATAGTGCCTTCCTTGCCATAAAGCATTGTATCCTTGAAATTCTCAAAGGACTTAGGTAAAGCGCACAGTAGGTGTAAGGCTTTATCCTCGTCATCCAGATTTACATATATGTTCGCCAAATCATCAATAATCTTATTGAACTCCGTCAGTTGCTCCATTATAGGTTTTGACTCCACCATTCGGTAAAAGTAGAGTTGTTGTTTCAGACATTGTCTATGTGCCAAGGACTTGGTCTTGTACAATGAATCAAGTTTATTTCACATAGACACAGCAGTAGTCTCTCTTGCTACCTCTCTCAACACCTTATCCCCAAGACACAGAATGATAGCACTGACAGCTTTATCATTCATCTTGCCTTCTCAATAGGTGTTAGATGCGCAGGCATCTGTGCTTCTCCCTTCAATGCTTCAACACACTTTTGTTGAATTAGAATTGCCCTCATCTTTACCTTCCACAACCAGAAGTCGTTACTACCGGTAAACTTTTCAATATCCCACTTCGAACCCATGATACCTGGTTTTTGATTTGACCTTTGCCCCACGGTGGGCGTCAATTGTTGTGAATTCGTTATGAAAACCACACCAATAATAAAAATTGATGCGTGGAGCAAATTAATACCAAGCAATCAAATGAAGCGGATGACAAAATAATTCAAACAAAAATAAACAGCAAGAGATAAAGGAAGAAGGAGAACACAAGAATCTGTTTACCCAGTTTGGTCTAATGATGACCTACTCTGGGGGAGAGAGCAGCTCTCCGTTCCACTATAATGATATGAGTTTCTTTACAAAGAGATATTGAAGGTTACAAGAATTAGTCTTCAAACCTAACTCTACCCTCAGTCCCAGACTCTTCCCGTGACCAAGAGACTCAATCTTAATAGTGCTTTGTTCAAGGTGAATCAAAACAATCCCAACCCTAGTGTTTGTTGCCAAGAGAAATTCTCTACAAACCCTAGTTTGTATGTTGGCTTCTAAACCTTGTTTTTCTACACACATAATCATCTGATACAAATCTTATATTTATAGTGGAAAGCATCCCTCAAAAATTGGAACAAAACAGGCCCACAAGCTGTTTTATTTTTCTCCTCCTGCGCGAAATCGGCCACCGAGGTTGCAAAATCGGCCACCGATTTTTCCAGAAACAAAAGTCTGCAAAAAATAGGTCAAAATCGGCCACCGTGTGGTACAAATTGGCCACCGATTTTGACAGATAGGATCACATTTTTGAGTCACTTTTCAACAATAACAATACTAGAAAATTCCATTGACAAATTTATTAAAAAATCAAGTAACATAACTTCCGACTACATTCTTCCACAATGGTGCTATAAAAAACTAAAACCAACAATCAACAATGAATATCAAAATAACATGAACAACTTATAATTTAAATTACACTATATTGACTTTGAAACACCAACTCAAATCAACATAAAAATAACATTGCTTCTTCAAAAAAAAAAAAAAACATAAAAATAACATTCTTACCACATCACTGGCACATAAAATTTTCTTAATGAGCTTTGAATTTCCATCCATATGGAGTGCGTTCCATATTCTTCTATTAGGAGTTATATTCGTCAAGAATATAATAAACAAAGATTTTTGCCCCATTTCATCAATGTCAATGTCTTCTGAAGCAATCGCTTTAAAAGTAGACATAAGTTTAGTATCATCATCGTCACCTTGAATCTCCTCATCTAGAAAACCAGCCGACAACACAAAACTCCACGTTCTTCTTGACCTTTGCAAATCATTAACAGTTTCAGGTTTAAAATCTGCCAAAATAAAAAATCGCCAAACAATGTTTTGTATAAATCTTTTCCATGACCAGAGGACCTGTTTTTCCAATTATCGGTTTTAACAACGTAGTGATTCCTACCATATGAATGTGATCTTGAATCCTCAAGTGAAATCACTTATGCATAAGATGAAGTTGACAAAATTTCCATGCAAGAACATAGTTGTGCTCGAGTTTCATCCAATAAAGGATACACAAATGACTTGAAATATTGTTCACTAAAACTGAATGATAAATCGATATAATCCATCTACAAAAAACAAAAAAAGCAATTTAAATGTAAAGGTGAAAAAGAAAAGAAAATGACAATGTGATAGAGTAAGAGAAAGAAGTTTTCAAAACCTTGTTTTTGTAAAGATCTTGGTTGAAAATGTCTTGAAGAGACCAAGAAAACATGGTGTTGATGAAGTTTTGATCGTCATAGTAACTAGCTTTCTTCTTCCTTGAAGTTGAACGGTTCATTGTGTTTTCTTCCTAACTAAGAATCTCAAGAGTTTTCACTTCATGAAACACTGAACTGATGATGAGTGGAAACTTGAAAATGGATTTGTTAATACTAAAGAAGAATAGAAATAAAGAACTGTATTATGCATGCACTCTCAATATTGAGAAAAAGTTGTGAACTGAGTGGGAATTAGGATAGTCTTATAAAAGTAACTTTTCAAACAAATAGACCTTTTCATTATTTTACACAAAAAAATAGCATTCTTTATTAAAAACAAACAAATCGTTTCGTTTCCTTCCTTAAGTAAGCTTGTGGACTTTGGGGCTGTCTTGTATTAAAAATGTTTGACTTGTAAAACTATTTTAAAGATAAGGCTAAAATATGGTTTTAGTCCCTGTAAATATGCATCGTTTTGGTTTTACTCCCTGTATAAAAAAAAATTGTTTTTGGTCCCTGCAAAATTTTTTGATTTTTGAAATAGTCCCTGGAGGGACTATTTTCAAAAACAAAAAATTTTGCAGGGACCTTTTTAAAAAACAAAATATTTTGCAGGGACCAAAAAGTACAAAATGGGTTCAGTCATCGTGTGTCACTTATGCAAACCATCACAAAAATGGGGTCATGGACTATTTTAAAAAACAAAAAATTTTGCAGGGGCCAAAAAGCAAAAAATTTTTAGAGGGACTAAAACCAAAACGAGACATATTTGCAGGGACTAAAACCCTATTTTAGCCTAAAGATAATTATGGGGCAAAGCTTGTGGACTTTTTAGTTATCTAGTAGTAGTAGCAGCTATTTTTAAACATTTTCTTACAAATTCGTAAACTCTAGACTTAAGGAGTATCGTACTAGAGGAACTTGGCTGATTAAAAGTTAAAAATCCTTTTAAAGTTCAGAAAATCAATATTCTTTTTTCTGAGGAGAATAATTGAATAAATATTCTTCCTTAATTTTTGTTTTCATGCAACGTGCCCAGTCTGTTCTTCACGATGATTATAGTGGGACAGATAATTATGTATGAAGATTTAACGATTTCACACTAATTAATGTTCGAGTCGATAAAGCTTGATTGTTGTTGTTGACGTAGAGATAGTAATTAGTGTGTTAATTGTTTGTTAGTCTATATAAAACGTTACTTTTTTTTTTCTTTTAAGAAGTTAAATTAATCCACTCAAGTTGACACGGGAGAGAATCGAAATTGAAACAAAGTTTTCCTTTGTAATTCCAATACATTTCACTTTCTAAAACAAATTTCACGGTAAGAATACATTTTTCTCTTTCCCAGTCTATCGAAACATATAACAGTTATTTGGGACTTAAATAAGTAAAACAGAATGAGATAAGTTTGGGTAGTCTTTGAGGAAAGGTGGTGTGGAGGACGTTAAAATTTGAGTCGTGTTATTTGAACAACCATTTTAATGACAACTTATTGCACAACTATGATCTATAAAGAAAATAAGGTATTGACACAAAAAACCAAAGCAACTGAGAGAGAAGTAAAAACATAATATAAGTATGAGAGAAAAAATTGTCACAAAAATTGTTAAAAAATGGTTATACAAATATAATTTCTTTATAATTTTATCATGAAAAAGACTTCAATCGAAAGAAAAATGATTTCAATATATTTTTTTTTTATAATGCATGAATTCTTTATTTTATCTGTGTCATTTCTTGGTTGGAATGTAAACATCCATGTTCATCTGTACTCTTGCATGATATATCAACCTTGGCTGTGCCGTGAGGAGTGATGTCTGATGATGAAGAATCTGGTGTTAGGAATGATTTTTTTACCTTTCACAAATTGGTAGGTGATTAGTCAATTATAAATCAACGGTTCTGTGGATGCACGAGTATTTTGCTCTAGTTATCATTAATAAATCTTCAAAATACTTATCAAAAGTTTACTGCAAAGATTCCACAGTCAAAAAATACCATAACAAGACAGTTTGAAGTGAAAGCACAAAAATTACTACAGCATTTGCATTTACAGAACACCCGACAATTTTCACTTCTTACCCTTTTTTCCTCCCTTGTTTTTCTTGGATTTGTTTTTCCTCCCCTTGTCATTTTCCTTGGCCTTTTCATGTCCTGAATTAACTGCACCTTGTGAATTGTTGGATACGTTACCTTTTGATTCCTTCAAAACATATTGCTCGTGGTCATTATTGCTGCAGTACTGGCTTGTGATGGATCGGTGTTGGTTTTAGAAGGGATATGAGAGAAAAGGTATTATGGAAATGATATATTGGAAGACAAAAATATGTTTATAACATAAAGCTCACCATTACAAACACTCTAATGCTCTATAAATAGAGCTGAAACATAACTTAAAACAAAAAGAAACTCCTAAGATTATTGTCTTTAAAACAAAACATAACTGAAGACAACTCACTAATGTCTCATAAAAAACTTAATAATATCATACGGAATACTAAGGCAATTCCTACAATCGGACTCAACATTGGTATTCCTGTAAACCAAATTCAGCTGATACACGATGTGCGCTACTTTTGATCGTCCTGAAAGAATTTTCTTTGAAAGTACAATTACAGTGTCCTTCTCAATCACCGAATCGCTGGATAATAAACAACAGAAAGATTTACAAGTAAGGAAAGCAAAATAAGAAAACCATATTGCAATGTCTTAAAGTGCTGATTAGTATTGGACAGCAACCTAAAAACTTGTCTACAATTACTATATAACTTACCTCATGTTCATAGAGGCTCGAAGTTGCTTCATTTCATCAAGCAAGCTCACAAACTCTTCCATTTCAATTTTGTTTTCCATCTTGACAGGGTTGTGTACCAACAAATTCCAAAGTCTAATGAATTTGATCCAAAAAACCCTGGAGAGAATGAAAAGAGCGAAGAAAAAATTACTTGTGATAAAAGAATATAAATATCAATCATTTGATGTAATAACGTTATTTTATTTAAACTCAACAAAAACCTGGCTGACCTTCATCATCATGAAATCAGGTGAAACATTATTAAGACATGATACATCAGTTGAAGACTCGAAATTATACAACCAATTCAAGAAGTCATCATTCACAGACAAGTTAATTTCATCTTTGATTTGTCCATCTGATGCCTGATATGAAACAGAAGCAGAACTTTTATCTTGAAGGTTTGAAGGAAACTCCTTAGATTTTGAATCAGAGGCTTCTGCAATTGTTTCCTCAGCCACATAGTCAACTGTACTAGGAAACAATGTTTGTAATATGAGCTCTCTTTTTTGGCATATCGTTAAATCCACAAAGATAGCATCTGAACACGCAATTTCTGTAGAATTGTTCTTAAGCTTGGCAATTATCAAGGGATTGCCAATCACTTTAAATGCCTCGGCAATGACTTCCAAACCCAGGTGTTTCTTTCCTTTTTGAAGAACATTGCAAAATTCCAATGGCAGTTGATTGGTTATATGTCTCTTCCCCAACAACTTGCAAAGTAATTGTAAATACTTCCCACTCCCAGAGCTGAGATGAAGTGAACACATTGAAACAACCAACCTCAGGAAAAGAGATGGAAAATAATTCTTCACATCCAGGTTTGATTTTTTAATCCAGGTTTTGGTGCCATTTTGATCATAAACAAACTCGCGGAAGATACTGGCTATAAAATCATGGGCACTGTCTAATTCATCAGACATGAAGCTCAAACTTGAAAGGGAATTTTCATCCTGGCAAATAAGCCACTCAGTGAAAGATGATTTTGTCGCATACATAAACCCCTTCCAGCATGAAGTCAACAGCAGTAGCCGTTCAACAAGATACATAAAGCAATTGGGAGATATATAGTCAACTTCCTTTATCCAATTCACACTGCAGGTATGTTGCAATGCAAGGTAAAGTTTACAAGTGCTATGCATCTCTATAATCGCTTTATCGGTATACCCATTTCTTGAATACAACCGCATGCTTTGAATGAAATCATTCCAGTCATCTTTATCATCAAACCTAGTCATGACTTGCACGAACATATCATCTTGTACATTAGTTGTGCTGAGAATCATAACTACCACCCTTCCTATTTGACCATAGGTCAATGTATCTTTCCGTTTAGTGTTTTCATTTATGACTTCTTTCACAATATCTTGCCAAGCTTCAGTTACCCTTTGATAAACCATTTCCTTTGCCAGCGATTTCTTCCAGTCAAGAGGAACTACATTGTGGAATAAACACTCAATTGGCTGTCTGTAAAATCTCTCCAATGTTTTTAAGTTACAGTGGCCATGGCTAAAACATTTGGACTTGAGAAGAAATTTTGAGACCTCATAGATATGCAATAAAGACTGCACTTGACAGAATTCGGAAAAAGCTTTATGAACTGAAAACTTGTAGAGTGCATTGAGGTTGCGCAAGACATCCATGCCAACAGAAAGTAACTCTGAACTCCAATAACTCTGAGCAAAAGAAACTAAGGGTTGAACATCAACAGAGACTAGCCTGCCATTCTTCTTTAGAAACCTATCACCCAATTTCATCACCCAGGTAGCATCAGGGATGAGCAAAAGGTAAATGTCATTTAGATTATAAATCTGCTTCTGAACACCCAAATAATTCAATGCAAACTTTACATAACTGCTATGCTGATGAAGCTCTTGAGTTTTGAAATTTGAAAGGAAATCAAGCATTTGAACAATGTTATCCTTCCAACATGTCCAACAATAAAACAACGTCTCCACAGAAAATTGATTCCTCATTATCATACCTTCAACAGGAACATCAAACATGTTGTCTTGCCAAACATACTTAGATGAGTTCAGCCGAAAATGAGAATCCAGCAGTTTCCACAAACATAATACTTCCCCTCTGATACTGCTATGAATGCGAGATGATTTCAATTGATTCATTATTTCAAAAATGTTGTCATGCTTATTTGATAGAATTTCAGCTTCTGTAGACGCGAGCTCATAAAAGCTGCTTGACACTCCCTTTGCAAATGTCAAAGCTCTTCCCAAAAGCTCGGCCTTCAGTGTAAACGGCTTTAAGGGCCATGCTTTGCTTCCCCCAGACCAAAGAGAATTTGCAAGTACATAGAAAATCATGAGTTCATATGCTTCCAAGAATTCACCAGCTTTTCCTAGCAAATCAGCCTCGCGAAGAATATCACCCATCATCTTAACAATATTTACAGCCTCCATATAGTTGCATGATTCCTCTTCCAATTCAAGAAGCTCATCAAGTAAACTTAACGATTGTAAGAACTTACGCTTCAGATCCATCGAATGAAAAGCTCTAACAAACTTCATCATGGACTTGATATCTTTGTTGTCAAAATATTTGCGGGCACAATTTTCCAGAAATTTCTGTTCAATTGCGTACAAATCATGACTATTAGCCCAACCAGGGTCAGCACTTTCATTTTGTTTCCAGTGCTGAACGTAATGTAAGCCAATGTCAAACAATCCACCTTTTGCACAAACATTCAAACAATCCGAGAAGAAACATCCTCTAGCATACACTTGAGCAGCCATGTCAAAACAACGAGCTAAATAAAAGCAAACGCCTGCCCTTTTCAAATCAGGCTCTTCACATTTTTCCAAGTAAAGCTTCCCTGTTAGCAATAATTCGATTAATTTTGTAGAGTAAAAGTCACCTTGCAAAAAATAAGTTAAACCTGAGAATCAATAAAAATGTGTGCAAGCTTCGGTGATCTCATTAGGAGACTAAAAAAGATGTTTAGACTATAATATTTGCTTGTACATCAAAATAAGTTAAATCCCTATCTCATATCAAATGAACTCATCAACAACAAAATAATTAATAACACTCACATAACTTGAAGTCAATAAATTAGTATATCAGTAACTACAACAAAAGTTAGGTCTAGATGAATGTTGTAAATAATAAATAGTTATAATAAAAGTGTAAGTTTCTATAACAAAAGCTATGTTTAGATGATATCCTAATATTTTTTGACAGAAAATGACATAAAACTATAGACATAGATGCCAAAGCTAAAGTTTATACCAGCTCTTTCATAATCCTCCAAATCAAAAAAACACTGGGCAGAAGACTCAGCCATTCCAATGCCTTCAAAAATTTCAGCAGCTTCCCTAAGGATTGCATTTGCATCCTCAGGATTCAAGTCACGTAACCGATTTGCCGTTGCCCTAAGACCAGCAGCCTTGGACTTTTTTTCCCAATAAGAGTCCCCTGCTCTTTTAAAACACATTGTTGCCATCTTGTAGTTATTTTGATAATATAACTGCGATGGAACAGTCAACAGAATATATCATTTGGAGCAAAAATAATACTAGACAAAAGCAGCACATCCAAAAGCTTTGCTCTATACGTTACACAGTAAAAAAAAGTATAAAACTATCACATAATATCACATAAGAGGCATTTAGGTATAGGAATAATTTAAATTGCAAAGAAAATAAAAAAATAAAAAAACAAGCTGAGAAGTAATACTGCTTAATGATTCAGTATAAAAAAAATATGAGACATATTAATAAAATCCATTACTAAGACAGCACAATAAATATGATGATCAAGCATAAAAACAACCTTTTTGCCACGTGACTTCCATTCTTCTGGACTACTTGCAACTTTCATTGCCTGAGCAAGTGAATCATCAAGCTCTTTGAATTGTACAAGACACTTCCTTTTCCAATAATCAAACATGGGTTTGCAATACTCCTCTGTGTTCTCGCAAATCCACAATCTCTGTCTTGTACGAGTTATAGCCACATATAGTTGTTTTAGCTCAGAACACAAAATATTATGTTTGGAATCATTGAAAGTTGGAAAAGACTTGGATTCTGTAGGTTCCAGCATTTCTTGTTCGTTCATATACTCATAAATCACCCTCCATCGATTTTTCAAAGGTGAAGTGCCAAAAAAGTTGTACAGCAGTACATCCTGTAAAAGAACACAGATTATCATTCAAATAAATAAACATAGAATTCAAAACAAAATTGAATCAGATATGATGATTTTTAAACTACCTGAAACTCAAGCCCTTTGCACTCCAAGATAGTTAAAACAAGAGCTTGTTTCCCAACATAGTCTAAAATTTCCTTTCGAGCATAATCATCGCGTACCAAAATTACTTGCTCCGCTCCAAAGCCAACAATTTTCCCACTCTCATGTCCAGTGTTGCCAAAAATAGTTACAATTGCATTTTTCCTGCTTCCACATTCAAGAACAACCGGAGCTTCCCCGTATATCAAACTGGTCTCAGGCTTCAAAACATCAATAGAATGAGGGAAAAAACGGAAAAGAAGCTCAATGGTGCTCTGAGACAATTTCAATACTCCAGCATGAGTTCGAAAGTTTTGATTCAACAAAAATGTTTCAGAAACTTTCCCTTTATCCCTTCCTTGGTTATAAGTTCCTCTCTTTGATTCTAGAACAAACTTCTTGTAAAAGAGAGATTTTATATCCTGGAATCTAAAATCAATTCCCCTTGCTATGGTCTGTGCAGTATCACCACAAAAAACAAAACCCTCTTCTACATTTTGACACACATATTTAAACAAAGCAATCTGACTCATGGTTAGATCCTGCACTTCATCAATATATACAAAGTGCATTTCATCACCCTCATATTTGTTTATTCTGAGTCGGCGATGAAGGTCAGCAACAATATCAGCCAAATCAAAATCCCCTTTGTTCATTTTCATTTTTTCATAACTTTGATAAATATCGTATATGATCTCCCTTTTCCGCTTGCTTAAACTTGACGCCCGGTTTTCAGACAATGATAGATAATCCTGACGGCTTAACTTCGCTTCACCAGGCTCCACAGACTCCATACTCCCTTTTATATGAGACACGATTTCAGTGAACACTCTGGACGAATCTAGCGTCTTGGTATATTGGGAATTGAAATGTGGCCAATATAATGAATCAAACCTGTCATACGTCACCTCCTTCTTCCTTATAAAAGTCTCCAAAGCAACAGATCTTACACCAAGATTCTCACTTAAAGAAGATACATCACTAAATCTTTCAAAATAAGAATTCCCCACAGTCCCATCAAGCATCATTAAAAACTTCTGAAAAGTTATCACAAGTGGATATGAGTTGGTGGGAAGATTAACAAAAGAATCAGGTATATTATTAAACTGTATTGCTGTATCAACATCGACTATATCTTCATCAATAGAACAACTTTTGGCAGAAATATCCCCGCCACATATGAATCTGTATGCACAAGACAAATAATATTAGATTAGATACCAATTAAAGACTGCATAAAAACTATGAAATAAATTAAACTTAAGTGAACTCAGTGAATAAACATGAGGACCAAATTATTTAAAATACTTGCAAAGTGATACTACAATGGTTACTAAAATTAAGGAGTTACAACAGTGTATCCTTTACACCATTACTTAATTTCTTAAGTAGAATGCGAAGTTAAAAACTGTAATCTCAGAAGAAATTTACTATATACCGGAAGGCGAGCCAAAAACTTGGTATAAGGAGGCGAAATTAACACTAAGCGACATACAAGGAAGGCCAATAGGCATTTAAGAACACAGTGAAATAGTACAAAGTTCGGGGGGCAGTCCATCCGCCTGGGTGCACCTTAGCATGCAATTCACTACTGAAATTGCAATTCATGCAGGAAATGTTGGGGGAAATCATTAATGTTTTAAAAAATAAGTTCTTTTTTGCTTCAATAATAAACATATTAGTCTAAAAACTGTGCATTCCTAAAATAAATATTGGTTAATAAATATGCATGATAAAAACTAACAAAACCATATTATGAATGATAAAAAGCAACATAATAGATCACAAAATAATTACATAAAGAAAACTATAAAATGATGTATAGAAACAACAAAAATTATATGAAAACAATCACACAGATATTGTCAGGACAAAAAAAATCAATGTGTATTTATTAAAAAAATAACACAGATAAAACAAACAGATAAGTTAAAGATACTAAAAATAAACAAGTCCTAGTATTATAGACCACATTTTTAGCTTTTGGAATTAATAAGTAGGTGAAGATATCCTTTGACAGACACATAGGGCTCAACAAGATATTTTAACAGTAATTTATCTAACAAGAAGAAAGAAAAATTGAGAGTCTGAAGTACTAGCTCCATACCTTTTCATTCTAACGACCTGTTGTTTCACTGCTTGACAAAGTTTGGGACTCACTGTTACAAATAATTGATGTAAGACAGGCCTGTCATTCACAGTAGAACTGTCTTTATACTCTTTCTCATCATTCAAACAAGGAACTTCAACACTCTTAATTCCATATGTGTGTTCAAGAGCTGCATGGTGCAATTCCTCCTTTTTAAATAACTTCATGGTCAAAACAGTGGTTTTCCCAGTACCAGAGCGACCCAGTACAAATGTACTTTTAGAAAAGAGTATTATGTCACGTTCTTCATCTGATACTTCAAATGAAAGTTCCAGCTCATTACTGTTACGATCAGATAGCAAGTGGCTAACCACAACAGATGATAAAGAATAGAATTTCATCAATAAAAAACTTTCCTCAACCTTTGAATTCTCAACATAAATTCTTTGATCGCAGCAACTCGATTCTGCTTCATTTCCATTACTATCAAGATTCTTAATTTTGATGATTTCTGTTGATTTCTCCCAATTCATTGGAACCTCCATTTTCCTAGAAAAGCAAAACAAAACCACAATCAGTTAGCTATAGTAGCTTAGGGTGTAATAAACTACAACTCTAAGTACTTACCCCTCAAAACATTGCTCACTGCAGCGCCTTATAAAATCATCAGTATAACTTCCAAAAATACTATCAAGACGCTTCACTACTTTCGGAATATCCTCTGGAGGCAGTACATCCCATATCCTTAAAACTTGAGTGAAATTCAATTCTTTTACTATGTCCTTTGAACAAACAATAAAAAGACCTTCAACTTTATATTGCTTTAACATCTGGGATGAATTTCCACAAAGCAAATCCACTTTTATTCTTTTTGGTCTCCACCCACTAGAGAGTTTGAGTAAGAGGTTAAGCACCGACTTCTTTGTCCGCTTTGACGGAAGATTTTTAAATGACTTGAGAAAGTTATCACTAAAAAGAACCTGCACAGGTGTTGAGGATTAAAAGGAACAAAAGGTAAAGCACATGATCACAATAAGTAATATTACAATATCGTAATCCAAATACCTTCCACCTAGAGTTTCTGAAAATGAGACTATCTGCATTAAGCAAATCGTCAAGTTGATCCAGCTCTTTCTTGGCATCCCAGATACCTTTCGCTAAATCCACGTCTTCATCCGCATTAAAGAAACATTGTCGCTTTTTAGCATCAAGTACCAAATCTTTCCATACATTTTCCTGACTTACTAGGGTCCTTTCATTTCCCAATATCCAAAGACAATGCCTGTTGAATATAAAAGCAATAGTATTGATGCAAACATTCGTTTTGGACAAAAACAAATGCAATTGTAACAGCACTTAGTAGGTTTTACCTAGCCCTGGTGAGAGCAACATTAGTCCTCTGGTTGTTGGAAATGAACCCAAGTGAAGTACTACAATCAGTTCTGACGGTGGATAAGATAATTATGTCCTGCTCCCCACCCTGGAAACCATTTATTGTTTTCACCTGCACATCGAAACCTTCGTGCTTATCATACTTCTGTCCAAGCATATCCTGAAGTGAAACAACTTGGGCAGCATATGGAGACACTACACCTATACTGAGGTTCTCATTTGACTCAAGCCATGCTGCATTCCACGCAAAATAATTAAGCAGGCAGTATTTCTCTATTAGAAATATGCTTCGCATTAACAGATCATTAAAAAATAATACATAATATCTAGTGTGTACCACAATTTTATAATGTATCTTTATGTCCTTTGCTTGAGGGTATTTTTAGTATCATTTTAAAATAAAAAATATTGTTTTCCCGATAAAGTTGACCACATTATAAAAACTATAAAGTTTAGCAAACAAAAAAAATTATCTTTTTATTAAACCAATCACAATCTAAAGAAGTATTTTCTCTAAAGGAAAATAAACACAATAACATTATACAGGACTGTTAATACATTAATGCTTGAAATGTTACCGATAAACAAACATTAAACCAATCACAATCTAAAGAAATATTTTCTCTACGGACTAGTATCATCCTGTGCAGAGAGTGCATGAATTCAAACATGATAAATAACAACAGAAGATTTATATACATAAATTATACACACTCGCACACATACAAACCTCTAAAACAATTTCTGATTAGTTTCATCACAACAGCCACTTCAACCATATTTTTCCGGCTTCGTCCAGCATCATCAAACTCTTCGATGCCACCAATTATATTTATAAAGGAATATGGACCAAACATTTGCCCGGGGAGATATTGTTTCCTGTAGTTCTTTGCAATAACATTTGGAGCATCAAGAATTTGGTTCAAATAGAAGCATGAATTTGGAAAGGCACTAATTGCAGGATGCATCCTGTACTGTATATTGAGGAAGTGATTTGGATGACGCAATCTTCTCAGTCTCGCAAATAAACTTCTTCCGAAACCAACTTCAAAAGAAACCTTCGACATATTAAGGACACGTATTATTATTAATTGTCAATAGAAAATTTTATAACATTAGTAAAAATGTGGGAACATTAGTAAAATTTTATAACCAGGGGTACTAAAAGTTAACTAAAAGGGTCATTTTCAGAATACGTACACTACTTTCAATCATGGCTGGTAGCTGGCGTTCATCTCCAACAAGAATGGCATGATTTATGTCCGAAAGTAGTAGAGGTATGATTGACTCGCATTCCTTTAACTGTGCAGCTTCATCGATTACTAAAACGTCTAGAGGTTCCATGTCAACAGAATGCAGCTTAAAGGAACTAGAAGCAGTGGAAAATATTAATAAAGATGATTGTAAACAGAACTCTCTGATTGACTCTTCAGTCACAACATCTGGAAGGTTGAGGTCACCAAGTGAAACTTTAAGGGTTCTTAATAGAGAAAGGCATTCAGTTCTGCTCTGGTGCAATGAGTATTCAGCAGCACTTACAACAACTGACTCGAAAGAACGGTGTTGACTTTCTAGAGGAGAGAAAAGCTCTTCCAATTTTTCACAAACAATGTTATTTTCAAACAGCAAAGCTTGAAATGAACCGAGAGAGTAAATAAGATGAGCCAAATCTTTCAAGTTATGTTCCATAATACAACTTCTGGCAATATGAGTACATAAGATGGAAATGCAGTCTCTGAGTGGCGATGCTATAGCCAGAAACCTCTCTCTGAGAAACTTAACAAAAGATTTGTGAATCCCCACACCAGAATCTGATGGGCTGTCATCTTTTGCCCTATTAAAGTTATTGTCATCAGTTTGATCTTGTTCCTTTCCCATCTCGTTCTCAATGAATATCTGATAGTGGGAAACACAGTTTTCAAGAAGATCGATCATTGAAGCAAAACAATATTTCCAACCATTGAAACACAGTATGAGCTGCTTCACACGATAGTCCAAATATATCTCTTCAATTTCTGCACCAACTTTGAGCCGCTCGTGATTCCCAAATAACAGCATGTCTCCCAAATTACAAAACAAAGCATCGGAATTTCTATCAAACGATTCTCTCACCATGCTCAAGACACGCGATGCCACTTCCTTAATGGCAACATTTGTTGGAGCACAAACAAGAGTCCTACAGTTCATTTTGAATAGAGCAAAAAGCAGTGTGCCCAATGTTTTTGTTTTTCCGGTTCCTGGTGGACCCCAAATAAGATCCACTGTAGACTTGTGATTGCAATGGAAGGAAGAAAGGCAAGCACAAATAGCCTTGTTTTGTGACTCATTCAACTCAGAGGACAACCTTTGATATGTTTCTTCGTCCCTAAGAGCATCAGTCTTCGGAGAACAGTAATAACAGTTTTCCTCAACCTGCACTACAAAATACATCCGTTAGAGTTTGCATAAATGAAATGTCAAAATATGTTCTACTTGGAAGGATCAATATCAATAAACTAGAAAATGCCATTCACCACAAAGGGAAATGCTAAAGATTGTCTCTCGGGCACTTGTTAGCATGATCCTTTATAAATAATTAAACAATAGAACTTCCAACTACATACTTTCTTTCTATAATAATGCTATAACCATAACAATCAATCAATGGTGAATATCAAAATGACATAAACTACAATTATTTCACGGGAACAAATGATAATCTTATATTTATAGACTTTGAATCACTGAATCAAATCTTTAACATAAAAACAACACTTTTACCACATCACTAGCACATAAAATCTTTTGAATCAGCTTTGAATCTCCATCCATATGTAGCGCGCTCCATATTCTTCTGTTGGGGATTATATTCATCAAGAATATAATAAACAAAGATTTTTGCCCCATTTCATCAATCTCAATGTCTTTAGAAGCGATGACTTTAAAAGTAGATATAAGTTTAGTCTCATCATCATCACCTTCAATCTCTTCATCAAGAATCCCAGCCGATAACACAAAACTCCAATTCCTTCCAGACCTTTGCAAATCATTAACCGTTTCAGGTTTAAAATCAGCCAAAATAAAAACATCGCCGAACAATGTTTTGTATAACTCTTTTCCATGACCAGATGACCTGTTTTTCCAAGTATCAGTTTTAACAACATAGTGATTCCTACCATAGGAATGTGACCATGAATGTTCAAGTGGAATGACTTGAGCATAAGGTGAACTTGATAAAATTTCCATACAAGAACAGAGTTGTGCTCGAGTTTCTTCCAACAACGGATACACAAATGACTGAAAATATCGTTCAGCGGAATCGAATGATAAATCAATATGATCCAGCTACAAAAACAAAAATAAACTATTAAAATGTAATGTCAAAGAAAGATAAGGTGATAAAGTAAGAGAAGAAAGTTGAAAACCTTGTTGTTGTAAAGATCCTGGTTAAAAATGTCTTGGAGAGACCAAGAAAAGATGGTGTCTATGAAGTTTCGATTGTCATGGTAAGTAGTTTTCTTCTTCTTCCTCCTTGAAGTTGAAGTTGAAGTTGAACGGTTCATTGTGTAGAGGTTTTCTTCTTTCTTAGCAACCAAAACAAAAATCTAAAGAAGAGATTTTTGGTTGATAGATAGAACACTGAAATGAGTAGAAACAGTAACAGTGGAATAAAACTAAAAGAAATGGATTTCTTAATAACCAAGAATAGAAATAGAAATGACACGGCCAAACTCACTTCTAATGTACTAAAAAGATGTTTGGATCTTTTAGAGAAAAGCAATTCTTGTTGCTAGAATTGATTCTAGCCAACTCTCCAATTTGTAGCTTTTGCATATCAGAGAATCAATTCTACCATAACTTTGATGTCTGATATATCTTTCTTAATTGCCTTTTACTTAATTGCCCATAGACTGGTAACCAAATATATCGTGCAACTATTGTCACGTTGTTTAAAATAAATTAATGTTCTGCTAGTATAATGCTTATTCGCATACACATGAATTTTGTAATTTAACTCTACTAATTATTTTGTAGTCAACCAACAATTTCTTTTTTTTTAATATAACTATATATTGAGGGGTAACCTTGACGCAACTGGTAAAGTTGTTGTCATGTGACCGTAAGGTCACGGGTTCAAGTCTTGGAAACAACCTCTTGTGTAAAAACAAGGTAAGGCTACGTACAATACACCAAATGGTGGGACCCTATGAAATTAAAACTTCTACCAACAAAAATTAAAATAATTACCTATAGCAGAAAAAAAAAATTAATATTTTATATCAATTTTGGACCGTTATTTAAATTTATGTTGTATATTTTAAATAGTTTAAATTGAAACAAAAAACTTGTAAATATAGTGTTTAAATACACCCCTTTTGGTAATTACACCCTCAAAAGCAATTTTGATCCCAACTATCCAAACAAAATAAATTAATAAGAATCACTTCTACATAAAGGTATCCAAACACAAATCAATTTATACTCAACACGCTTTTAACCAAAATCAGTTCTATCAAAATCAATTTTGTCAGAATCAATTTTAGCCACGGGCACACCAAACACACAAATCAAAATCAAAATCAAAATGTACTAGTCTGAATCACCCGAAGAAGTAACTTCCTTTCAGTAATTATCCAAATGATTTTGGGGTAAATAGTCATTTTAGTTGGTAACAAACACTTATAATTACTTTATGTTCATTAATATTGTCATGTCAATTTTTACTGGTATATTTTATGAAAGTTTTTGCATTTATTGCATTGAAAATTAAAATCTTTAATTTTATTAAAAAATAATTTATACATTATGAATGTTTAAAGAATTTCCTAAAAACACTCGTTAACAAGACTCATATTTCTTGTAAAAAAAAAAAAAAAAAACAAGACTCATATTTATTTACTTTCGTATAAATCCTTATTAGTATTTGTATACTGTCATATGGGTGTTTATAAAATTTGAAAAATGTTAACCAGTGTCTCAGGTCACCGGTTAAGGAAGCAAATATAGTAACTTTTGCATTAGAAATTGTGTAATCAATTTCTCAAAAGTCAAAAAAGTATTATTTTTAATTCAAATTTTCCTCCTTTGGATTCCTTAACCAATGCCCTGGGACACCGGTTAACACGACCAATAAAATTTTGACCAATGCCCAAGAGTTATTGTCTAATACTTAAGGTTTTGATACACAGATTATGAAATAAAATTAAATAATCATTAGACATACCATTTTTACTAAACTGCCTTTGCTTTATAAAAAAAAAGGACAAACTTAAAGTTGCATTGAAAATTGTGTGCGAGAAAAATTGGAGTATTTATTGAGGGTAAAGTTGGAAGAAAGAAAATAAAGTTGTATTGAAAATGTAAAGTAATATTTATTTCAAAACATTTTTTTAACTAAAATGACACTCATTGTGAAACGAAAAGAGTGCCAAATAATATTTTGACCAACGAAATGTATATTCTAAGACAATTTTAAAATTTCAATTTCAATATATCAGAAGATTAAGATTAATGTGGTCATCAGTTACAAAAAAATACTACTTTCGCTTTGATTTTGATAGTGAGAAAAAAGATGTACGGTAAAGATTGGATGTGATAGGTTTTGAAAAATAAAGTGGTAACTTTTCAAAAAAAAAAAAAAAACTTTTCATTTAAATGTAAACATGACTAGGAAAATAAATGTAAAGTAAAAAGTTGAGGTCGTTTGGTTTCCTTCCTCAACAAGTTTGCACGAATTTTGTCTTATACGGACTGACCAATGACTATGGTCGGTCATAGTGATTATTACCAAGGTGACACAACACAACTCACAAGCCACAAGGTGGTGGGTCGGGTCGGGTCGTTTCTTTTCCTTAATTTTTCATCTTCTTATCTTAGCCAAAACAGCTGCTGCTACTAGGCTACCTAGGACCTAGGAGTCCTATCCATTTTTGTCGTTATTAGTGGGGTATTTAGTTAACGACGAAAAATATCCTTATTTATTAATTTTGTTAAGTCTGCAGTAAATTAACCTAATATTTTCCCGTTCATTTGCTGCATTAGGTTAGCCAATAATTTAACCTAACAAATTTCATCTAAAAATCGTACCAATTTCATTTGCATCCTCTTGCCTTTTTTTCCCTTATTTTATTAATCCTTATTTATTAATTTTAGTAATTCCATCTAATCTTCTTTGATTTGCTTCTACAGTAATTCCTCAGCAACTAGCAACTCACCATTTTCTCATCGGAAACCTGTCCCTCCACCTTTTCATCTGTGTCGCTGAACTCAGTGGCTGATTGAGGTAATGCTAGATATGCTTCTCTAATGGTAGCAGATCATTTGCTGTTAAATTGGAGAATTTGACCCGCTTACTTTTCTTTGATTTTTATTATTCTTGCTAATTTGTATTTTTTTTTTCTTTTCAGATCCTATTCATATGACTTGATCTTAGATTGATAAAAAAAATTTCGATTTTGATTTGAACGGAAGTACCTGTAACTTTTTGATTTGAACGGAAGTCACAATATATCATGGACTTTGTGGTTTTGAAATTAATTCACGGTTCGAAGACAGCACAACCTTTTGAACATAACCCCTTTCGGCGTGCTTTAGCTTTATACTATGGTCCGTCCCGGAATCAGCACACCGCCCGATGATAATATCGCCACTCTGCAAATTTGCTCCAACAAATGGAAAGCCATCATCATCAAGGCTATCAACTCGACCAATTTTACTCTGTATCTTTCCAAAATTAACAATGTCTTCAGGCTTCTTTCTCTTTTCTGAAGATTCCTTATTCTCAATTTCAGCTTTGACTCCTTATATGCTCAGATCTGAACATACCTCGTTGCAAATAAGCACGGTTCATAACCAAGGAATCTTCTTGATTATATCCGAGATGTACATTGACAGCCACAATTGCATTCTGCCCATTATAGAATTCAGACTTCGGAACAACTTTACTCTGACCTAGATATCCAGGTTTTCCGAGACAATCGGATGTCATTGTCTGAAAGAGTGGTCTTTGTGGATAAAACAGTTGGTGAGACAAAGCATCGACTCTTATATTTGGGTTTGTCGTAGCAAAGCCAATGGCCTGAGAAGAATGCTTCTGGGATTGGTACAACACTCTCCTAGCATGGTCATGATTTGCAAATGGAACAAGTGAACAGCTTAGACCCAATAAGAACGACATATCAAGTTCACAATGTGTGTACTTCACGGAAGATTTTCCCTCTTTGCCAAACAAATACTGAACACCCCAAGCAGTCTTGAAGTCCTCTTCTTCTTCAGGACCAATCAGCTCAATCACGCCATTATCCAATAGGGACTGGAAAGATTTATGCTCCGACTTAGATCCTTTAATCTTGAGCAGATTACTAACAACCAAGAGTGGACGGAGAATCCTTCCTGCATCAGATAATATGCGCACTTCTTGTTGATACTGATCTCTTTTGATTTCCACCTAAATAGAAATGGTTTACGCTAGGCTCAAAGAATCAAAATCAACAAAATCACAAATTTATTGCAATTACTACAGCATATGTTTTACATTGCAATTGCTACGGCATATTTTTTATATACTGAACCAGGAAAAAAAATAGGGAAACAATAATACAATCGAAAGCTTACAAAGTCAACATAATTGAAAACATAACGTAGGAGGAAGAAATGTGAAAAAAAGCAGTATTGGAAGCTTCTCACAAGGGGAAAGTGGGGGATGTGCATGCTCAGCATTGAGATTCTTTAATTTAGTATTTTGAGCAATTGTTTCACTTTAAGTTGTTGTTCTCTATTTCTATAAAAGGTGCTATCACAATCTTATCAAAACAATAAAGTTCCAAAACTGAAATAATGGCAAGCTATTGACAAATGAGTAAATTGAAAGATAACTGAGAACATAATATATATAAATCAATCTTTGACAGAGGAGAGGGACACATAAATGACAGTGTTTTGCAGAGGTAGTGTATATAGAGACATGGTCTCGCTCACACAGAAAGCAAATTTCAAACAAATAATATTATCATGCTAACCATTTAATCATATGTTGGACATAAACTAAGCTGCAAAGTTATTATATTCAATAAAGGCCAAGTTTCCAGATACTTAATACATAAATAACTATGTTATTTGTTAATTAATGTATCATCTGCTACGCAAGTTGAAATGCTTTAGGTTAAGCTATTTAATATCAAATTAACAGCAATACAACAACCTTTTTCCACCATATGGGTTCTCTCCATGACTCATATGTAAAGTAAGTGCTTTAAAAATATATAAAAGATGACAAAGGTAGATTAAAAGCGAACCTGATGAGGCAACTCATTTCTCCGTCTTCTATTTCGTAGCTCTGCTACAAATGATGTGGAATCTGAACAAACTCCAACCCAGTCCCCATTTAGGAAGACTTTGTCTTTTTTCCCCAGAACGGTCATAGTATCATCAATAAGTTCTTCCATCCCACAATCAAACAGCTGAGGAACTACGGATGCAGTTACATTGGTACTTACTACTCCTGTGACAGCCAAATTTTACCAGTCCACAATTTTCACCATCTGGGGTAGAAAGGAAACAAACCTTACCCCAATGAGAAGGATGCCTGCAACCATAAGCTTCCATTAAAATAAATGAAAGCATTTAAATTTTTATCATAAAGCAATAGTTCAAACATACAAGACAGCAGCTTTGAACTTTAAACTTAAAAGACAAATCAAGTAATCATTGCACTACACACATTTGAAGCTACTAAGACAATGCCAGAGACTAGATCAATCCATGTAAAGTTTGGGAAGTTGATACTTATAAAGTTATACTCATGCTGGCGATGACTAAAGAAGAGATTAATTTACAGGTTTTAACATGATTTATTACCCAACCATTTCATTTAGAACGTACTGTTTTACATTTACGTCCCCTCAATGAAAGCACATTACAGAAGCTGATAGTGATTTTAATGTCAAAAATCATTTCTTGTTAACACATACACCCTCTGGTCACTATTATAAGCAAAACTTTGCATTTTAGATTCATTCAATTAATGATGTATATGGTCTTTATTATAGACCACATACATCATTTAATGAATGAATCTAAAATGCAAAATTTTGCTTATAATAGTGACCGGAGGGTGTAAGCATTAAACAGGAACCACAAATTTCAAATCATACTAACCCACTTTTCAAAATGAACATCAAAATACACCTGTGATTAACACACATACACACGCAGTTGTGTTATTTGAACATCAAAATACAAACACAACCTATGTGTTTATTTCCAGCTCTACTACTATCTACACAACAACAACAACAGCAACAACAACAACAACAACTACCACCAAACCTTTTCCCACTATTTACACACAAAAACCAAAAGACACCCAAGTAATTTTCAAGTCAAAAAATCATTTCACATAACACAAAAACATGAAATAAGAACAAAAAAATTCCAAATGAAGTTAACCCACATTTCAAATTGAAAACTTTAAAAAAATGACTAACCTGAAGTTGAACATCAACTTTCATTTTGGAAGCATAAGTCATCCTCTGCAACCTAGCATGTCTAGGAAGCATCTTCATCTCTTGAGCATTCCCTTCACCACACCAAAACTTAGGTCGATCAAGCGTTACATTCCAAACTTAACCATGGCATAACAGTGAGATCACCGAAAGAATCAAAAGCGGATTGAAGACCAGAAGTGATGAATTGATTATAGGAGTTGATTTGGTGACTGATTAAACCGTATTGATCGAAGAACATGACGAAAGCTCTTTTGCAAAAGTATTTGACCATATCCTCGCCGAGTTCGTTGAGGATTTCGGATGGATCTTCTTCTTCATCGTTGAGGTCGATGTCCATTTCTGTGTAGATATGCTGTTAGCGTCTTTGCTTGAACCTATGTGATCCTCCATTGTTGTACGGAGATGGAAAATTAGGGTTTATGGAGAAAGGGTTTTGGTACAATTTACTCCATTAGTGTACTGTGGAGTGTGACTGAGTTTTTGCGGAAATGTGTAGTAGTACTACTCTTGTTGTTCAATAATCCCCATTTTTTGTACCAAAAAAATAAAAAAATAATCACCATTTTTTTTTGGGCAAAAGCAACTTTCCATGGTGGGAAATTTTTTGTAAGTACTTTCCCACCTTAAAGAACCACATTACTAATTTAAGCAAAAAAATAGTAATTTATGCTCAAATAAAGGTTTAAATTTTAATCTCTTTATTTTTGCAAAATTGTAATCTCTTTATAGTATAATAACAAGTCTCAGTTTTGTTAAAGGTAGTGCTAACATGCAGTAATTTTTCAATTTTTTAAAAATAAATTGACATAAATTTTAATATATAATTTCTATATTTAATATTTTTAACATATGTCCTTAGACATGTGTTAGAATTTTTATTGTTAAAAAGTGGAGCTCTATTTAATTTAAGGTCATGTTAATTAGCGTTTTTGGGACACTAGTTGAAAAGGTTAAAAATTAGAAAACTTCTATTAGATCCAATATTAAGAATGACACCTCAAATGAAGCGTAAATGGTATTAAGTGGAAAAAAACGGGCAGCAATTGGGTGACATAATGCCACCGTAACATTAAATCTGGGCCACACAACATACATTGCCATTTGCATCTGGGCCACACAACACATCCATGAGTACATTTGTGTGGCCTAGATTTTAATGTCACGGTGACATTATGTCACCCAAGTATTTTCCCAAAAAAACTATGAGATGTCAATAAAATAGTTTTAGGGTCATGTTTACTTAATAAAGTAAAATATTAATGAGTGTTCGGTGACACTTTTTAAGAACTTTAAATGATACTTCCTCCGTTTCAAAATACATGTCGCTCTCAACCACTTCATACATGTCAATGCACATCTTTGACCGTTAATATCTTTAATTATCTAAAAAAAAAACTATAAGAATTTAATATTTTAAAAAAATATGTCGAGACAAATCAAAAAACATATTACATGCCAACATTTGTATTTATATATTAATTAGAAAGTAGGGTCAAAGTAAGTCATACGAATAGTGCACGTTGTAAAAATGCGACATGTATTTTGAAACGGATAGAGTAATTTTTTATGAAAATTTGTGTAATTAGTGCATTGGAAATTATCGAACAATAGTGTCTTATTTTAGAATATTTAACGAGTGTTACTTGGGCATTGGTTAGCAAGACCAATTAATAAATATAGATTGCATCAAACAAATGTTAATTAGAAAAACATGATATTATTGAACAATATCATCAATTAAATGAAGTGTCATGCTAATAAGTGTCATGAGGGGCATTGCTTAAAGAATACTTAAAAGAAAATTTTATCTTAAAAATATAAGTCAAACACAAGTCAAAATCATAATTACATTTTTTTTTATGCAAAAGTTGCTTTTTTTGATCCTTAAACAATGCCCTTAAGACATTTGTTAGCATTTTCTTTAAATGAAATTCTCATTCATAGAAGTAAGTTAGTCAAGGGTATAGTAAATTATTAAAGGGTGTATGCATGGTCAAATGAAGTCATTTATTAAATTTTTGTTGCTTAAATATACATCATTCGAGTTTTCGTCTATTAACTTACCAATCATTTCAAACAGCCGCCACCGTAAACATTAATTATTTCCCTTCTAGTCTTAATCTCGTTTGATTACTGATTTGGCACGGGTTACTGACATGGCAATGACATGACACTATCTAACCGTGAAATCACTCTGATGACTCAGCAAAGACAAATACGAAAAGCCAAAATTACCCCTACTTCCTTCTTCACCAAGTCTAAATTTTGGTGAGTCATCTAAGACAATGTGAAATGCATCATCTTACTATTGACGCCTATTGCAATTTGAAAGACAACTAGAATTAATCACTCACTTTGTACAACTAGTTTGTGTCACTAAGCATTTTTAAATTTAAATCCAAAAAAAGAAACCGAAATTAACTGTTTTTACATTTTTTCCAAGAAAGACTATATGATTCATCAGAGAACTTTGAAAAATACCAAGCTGAAAAGAAGTGTACAAAGACCAAGTATGATAAAGGGATACATTTACATATCAATTAATCTTTAAAATACTTTTCAAAGGTTTACTGCAAAGATTCCATAGTCAGGAAATACCAAAGCAACAGTTTGAAGTTTAAACAAAAAATTACTACAACATTTGCATGAACAAAAGACATGACAAGTTTATCATAAGTGCATTTTCACTTCCCATTTTTTTTCCTTCCCTGTTTTTTCTTGGATTTGTTTTTCTTCCCCTTGTTAGTTCCTTGAGAATTATTGGACATGTTTACTTTTGATTCCTTCAAAACATTTTGTCCACGACCATCATTGCCTACTGCAGTGTTGGCTTGTGATGGATCAGACTGAACATTGGTATTCCTCTTGCAAGACAAATTCAGCTGATTCAAGATGTGTGCTACTTTTGATGGCATTGCAGAAATTTTCTTTGAGAGTTCATTTGCAGTGCACTTCTCTATCACCGAATCATTGGAGAAGAGGCTGATAATGAAATAAATAATTTTTGTCAAGTTTTGGTTAAAAATAAAGATCTTGATAGCGAAAAAAAAACCCTAATGAATTTTAAATTATTTCTTTTTCCAAATTATGGATTAGAAGATTTAGCTTGTATAAACCGCTATTTGTTTGATACCGATAATGGAAGCCGTTTAGGTATATTAAGGATACATATGTATCCTCGATTGAAAATTTAATTGATAATCTACATTTATCATAATATCTCTCGTAACATATATGATATCGGATATGTGAACATATATATAAACTAAAATTTAACAGCAAAGCAAAACGAAACATATTGCAAAGTCTTAAAGTTATGAACCAAAAAAGTTGAATAAGATTATTTGTGGCAAGTTACATATATAACTTACCTCGACGAGGCTTTAAGTTGCTTCATTTCATCAAGCAAACTCACCAACTCTCCCATTTCATCTTTGTTTTCCAGATTAATAGGATTTTGTACCAACGAAGTCAAAAGTTGAATGCAAGGATCAAAAAAATCCTGAAGAAATAATGAAAAAGGTGAAAAAACAATATACTTGTCATAAAATAATATAAATATTTTGATAGAGGCTTATATTTGCATTTTATTTAAACACGGGAAAAAATGGGCATATTTGCATTTTATGTAAACACGGGAAAAAATGGGCGCACCTGTATTATTGTAAGACATGAAACATCGGTTGCCGACTGAAATTTTTCCGACAAATCCCAGAAGCAGACAACATTCATAGACATGTCAATTCCATCTTGAATTTGTCCATCTGATTCCTGATCTAAAATAGAAATAGAGGGTTCTGTTATTACTGTTGCAGTTTCCACGGCCATACTGTCGACTCTGCTGGGAAATAATGTTTGTAATATGAGCTCTCTATTTGGCACGTCCCTTAATCCACAAAAACAGCATCTGAACACACGATTTCGGAAGAAATGTTATGAAACCTGACAATGACCAAAGGGGTTTCCAATTACTTTGAATGCATCAAAAATGACTTCCAAACCCATGTATTTATTTCCTTTCCGAAGAACATTGCAAAATTCCAAAGGAAATTGAGCGGTTATATCGCTGTTCTTCAAGAAATAGTGAAGTAAATGTACACAACCCCCAAAGTTGAGATGAAGCAAACACACTGAAGTAACCAATCTAATGAGAAGCAATGTAAAATCATTCTTCACATCCAAGTTTGATTTTTTAATCCAGGTTTTGGTACCATTTTGATCATGAAATAACTCATGCAGGATATTTGCAATGAAATCAAGGACAGATATTATGTCTGACTCTACAACAGGCACAATGCTCAACATTGAAAGAAAATTTTCATCTTGGCAAATAAGCCCTTCCGTGAAAGATGACTTTGTTGTGTAAATGAAACATTTCTAGTAGCCGTTCAAATGTGATACATACAGCAGTAGCCTCTCAATAAGATACATAAAGCAGCTGGGAGACATATAGTCAACTTCCTTCATCCAATTCACACTACAAGTATACTACAATGCTTTGAAAAGCCTATAAGTGCGACCAACCTCAAAAGTCATTTCATTTTCTGAATTTGACTGTACGCTTTCAATGAATTCTTTCCAGGGTGTATTGTTATCTTCAAATCTTTTCAGAATTTGCAACAACAGTTCATCTTTTACATTAGCTGTGCCAAGAACCATAACTACCACCCTTCCAATTTGACCATAGGTCAATCTTCCTTTCTGTTTAGTGTTTTCATAGATCACCTCTTTCAAAATATTCTGACAAGCTTTAGTTTCCCTTAGATAAAACATTTCTTTTGTCAGTGTTTTCTTGCAGTCAAGGGGGACTAGAAGGTGGAATAAACACTCGATTGGTGTTCTGTAAAATATTTTCAAGTTACAGTGTCCATGGCTAAAACATTTGGACTTGAGAAGAAATTTTGAGACCTCATAGATATACAATAAAGACTGTACCTGACAGAATTCAGAAAAAGCCTTATTAACTGAAAACTTGTAGAGTGCATCGAGGTTGCGCAAAACATCCATGCCAACAGATAGTAACCCTGAACTCCAATAATTTTGAACAACAGAAAGTAAAGGTTGAAAATCAACAGAGACTAGCCTACCATTCTTCTTTAGCAATCTATCTCCCAATTTCTTCACCCAGTTTGCGTCAGGGATGAGCAAAAGGTAAATGTCATTGAGATTATAAATCTGCTTCTGAGCACCCAAATAATTGAATGCAAACTTTACATAACTGCAATGCTGATGAGGCTCTTGAGGTTTTAAATTTAAAAGGGATTCTAGCATATGAACAATGTTATCCTTCCAACATGTCCAACAATAAAACAATGTCTCCACAGAAAATTGATTTTTCAAAATCATGCCTTCGGCAGAAACATCTAACATATTGTCTTGGCATACATACTTAGAGGTGTTCATACGAAAATGAGAATCCAGCAGTTTCCTCAAACATAATATTTCCCCTTGGATACTCTTGTAGATGCGAGAGGATTTCAACTGATTCATTATTTCAAAAATGTTATCATGCTCATTTGATAGTATTTCAGCTTCTGTTGATGCAAGCTCATAAAATCTGTTTGACACTTCCTTTGCAAATGCCAACGCTCTTCCCAAAAGCTCGGCCTTCTGCGTAAATTGCTTCATGGGCCATGCTATGCTTCCCTCATGCCAAAGAGAATTTGCAAGTACATAGAAAAGCACAAGTTCATATGCTTCCAAGAATTCACCAACTTTTCCTAGCAGATCAGCCTCATGAAGAATATCACCCATCATCTTAGCAATGTTTACAGCCTCCATAAAGTTGTCTGATTCCTCTTCTAATTCAAGAAGCTCATCAATTAAGCTTAATGATTGTAAGAACTCACGCTTCAAATCCATCGAATGAAAATCTCTAACAAACTTCATCATAGATTTGATATCTTTGTAGCCAAAATATTTTCGGGCACATTTTTCCAGAAATTTCTGTTCAATTGCGTACAGATTATGACTATTAGCCTTACCAGGATCCACGCTTTCATTTTGTTTCCAGTGCTGAATGTAATGTAAGCCAATGTCAAACAATCCACGTTTTGCACAAACATTCAAACAATATAAGAAGAAATTTCCTCTAGCATACACTTGAGCAGCCATTTTGTGACAACCAGCTAAATAAAAGCAATCCCCTGCCCTTTTCAAATCAGACTCACATTTTTCCAAGTAAAGCTTCCCTGTTAGCAAAAATAAGATTAATTTTGAGTAAAAGTTCATAATGCAAAAAATAATCTAAGCATGAGATTCAATTAAAATGTGTGTAAGCTTTGGCATTGCCATTAGGGGACTAAAAAAAGATGATTACCCTATAATATTTGCTTCTACAACAAAATAAGTCAAATCCATAACTCAAATCAGACGGAATCATCAACAACAAAACTATTACCGACACTCACATAACCTGAAGTCATTTAAATAGTATCGGTAACTACAATAAAAGTTAGGTATAGATGAAAGTTGTAACCACAACACATGCTTTGTCTGGAGGAAATATGCAAGTCACAAAATGTTCAGATTGAATAAAAGAAACTATCTCTCAGTTCCCAAAGATGTGAGATATTCCTACGACTACCAGATTGCCCTCTCCCCATAAATAACCTCTCAATAAAATTGTTCCTAATACCATCACTAGCCAACCTGTTAGCATATCAACCGCTTCCTACATATATGATTTTAGCATTTCTTCTATTTCCTTATATACTCTCCATATCTTTGGAAGAACAAATAGTGAAAGAACAGTTATATAACTTGAAGTAAACAAATTTACTGTAGGTGCTTGGCACTGTTTCATACACACTTCATGCTTATAAGTGTGGTACTGTTGTTCAATGTTATTACTAACATAGAAGAATTAATTTATTAAGGTGAGTAGAAAAGAGAAATCATCCGAATACCAAACAACACATAAAATCAAAATCAAGGAGACAACTTCCAAATGTTGGTGTCCAGTTTTATATTACAGAACCACTTGTAACCAATTTGTATTATGAGGATTGATATTCATTAGTTAAAAGAACTTTATAATTTAAAATTCTAGAGCAGATTCAAACTAAAATCGGGAAAAATGAACACAATATGGAACTTGTAGTATAAACATGCTATTTGTGTTCTAAAATGATGTCCTTACATTTTTCAATAGAAAATGCCATAAAATAACGATATAGATGCCAAAACCGAAGTTCATACCTGCTCTTTTATAATCTCCCAAATCAGAAAAACATTGGGCAGCAGACTCGGCCATTCCTATGCTTTCAAAAATTTCACCAGCTTCCCTGAGGATTGCATTTGCATCCTTAGGATTCAAGTCATGTAAACGGTTTGCAGTTGCCCTAAGACCAGCAGCCTTAGACCTTTTTTCCCAGTAAGAGTCCCTAGCTCTCTGAAAACACATTGTTGCCATCTCATAATTATTTTGATAATATAACTGCAAAGGAACGGATAAAATAATATATCATTTAGAGAAAAAAGAATACTATACAAATGCGGTAAAACAAAAAGCTTTGCTCTACGCATTACATTGTAATGAAAGTATAAGACTATTTGTGATATAGTATAATATCACCTACGAGGTATTTAGGTATAGAAATAATTTAATAAAAGGGAAACCCAGTGCACCGAAGCTCCCGCATATGCAGGGTCCGGGAAGGGGTCCCACCATTTGGTGTATTGTACGCAGCCTTACCCTGTTTTTACACAAGAGGCTGTTTCCAGGACTTGAACCCGTGACCTTATGGTCACATGACAACCACTTTACCAGTTGCGCCAAGGTTACCCCTCTATAGAAATAATTTAATCCGCAAAGAAAATTATAAATCTATAATAACTATCTAACAGAAAAATGAGACATATTAATAAAATTCATTACTATGAAAGCACAACGAATCTAATGGCGGACCACAAAAACAACCTTTTTGCCACGAGACTTCCATTCTTCTGAACTACTAGCAACTTTCATTGCCTGAGCAAGGGAATCATCCAGTTCTTTGAATTGTACAAAACGCTTCATTTTCCAATAATCTAACATGGGTTTACAATACTCCTATGCATTCTCATAAATCCACAATCTCTGTCTTGTACTAGTTATAGCCACATATAGTTGTTTAAGCTCAGAACACAAAGTTGTGTTTGGAATCATTGAAACTGGGAAAAGACTTGGATTCTGTAGGTTCCAGCATATCTTGTTCATTCATATACTCATAAATCACCCTCCATTGATTTTTCAAAGGTGAAGTGCCAAAAAAGTTGTACAGCACTACATCCTGCAAAATAACATAAATGACCATTAAAATAAATAAACAAAACATTGAAAACAAAATTAATCAGACAAGATGGTTTTTTAACTACCTGAAACTCAAGCCCTTTACACTCCAAAATAGTTAAAACCAGAGCTTGTTTTCCAACATAGTCTAAAATTTCCTTCCGAGCGTAATCATCACGGACCAAAATCACTTGCTCTGCTCCAAAGCCAACAATTTTCCCACTGTCATGTCCAGGGTTGCCAAAAATAGTTACAATGACATTTTTTCTACTTCCGCATTCAAGAACAACTGGAGCTTCCCCGTATATCAAACTGGTCTCAAACTTCAAAACATCAATGGAATGAGGGAAAAAACGATAAAGAAGCTCAATGGTGCTCTGGGATAATTTCAAAACTCAAGCATGAGTTCGAAAGTTTTGATTCAACAAAAAGGTTTCTGAAACTTTCACTTTATCTTTTCCGTGGTTATCAAAACTTCTCATTGATTCTAGCACAAATATATACAAGAGAGATTTGATATCCTGGAACCTAAAATCAATTCCCCTTGCAATGGTCTGTGCAGTATCCCCACAAAATACGAAACCCTCTTCTACATTTTCGGCACACATATACATTTAAGAGTTAATAATCTTTTACCCCCCGCCATTTGGGGGACTTTTGGTATACCCCCTAAGAAAAAAACTTGGAGATTCCCCCCTGTAATATAAAGATTCCTTGGTTTACCCCCCTAAGGCCATCTGACTGGATTAAAGAGATGATGTGGCACACTGACTGTGCACTAATTAAAGAGGTGGCACGCTGACGTGGCTTTTTAAATTTATTTTCCAATTTCTTTTGTTCCATTTGAATTTCTTTTATTAAAACTTAATTTCATAAATTAAAAACATTAAAAAAAAATCTTTTCTTCACCATTTCCTCCTTCCTTCTCTCTCTCGTCCATAATCCCTATCCTCCCTTCTCTTTCTGTTCTTTTTTTTTCCTCCCTTCTCTCTCATTCCCATTTCCTCCTTCCTCTCTTCTCTTCCTCCTTATGAGATTTATGAGATTTACGTGATTTATATGATTTTTATGAGATTTACGTGATTTATAATATTATATGATTTATGTGTTATGTGATTTTTAGAGATGTTATGAGATGTTGTGACTTATTTTATTATTTAATAAAATTAGATTTGAAAATAAAATAAATATAGAGATGTGGGGCCGTTTTATAAATTTAGAGAGTTTGGCGGTTCAAGAGGAAATAGAAAGAATAGAAGAGGTGTTATAAATAGAGAAGTTAGGTTTAGAGAAAGACATAACGTACGATCAGTTTTTGGTGAAAAGGGGAGAAAAGTCTAGAGAAGGGGAGGAGACCTGGAGGCTGCCCATTTCATCTGTTATAAGGTAAGGGTGGGACTATCTTTCACTAATATTAAGTCTGTGATTCATTAGATTGCATCTAACATGTTTTAGGATGAGTTGTGAGATTATAAAGATTAGGATTTGATGAGAATTTTGATGATTAGATGTTAGTAAACCGTTTAATTGATGTGAGAATGATGTACAAACCTTAGATGATTCATAAGACAAATAATTGAAGCTGTTTTGAGGTTATAACCAAGAGATTAGGTGAGTTTTTGAGAAAACCGAATTCTGCCCGAGCCTACTGTTCATCGCTCGCCGCAGCGAGCAACCCATGTACTCGCCACCGCGAGTGAGTTAGCTCGCCTTGAGAGCAAGTAGGTTTGAGACTCCAGAGAGCTTGTTTTGCTCGCCGCAGCGAGCAAGTAGCCCATTCTGCCCAATTCGATTTATTGCTATTCTTTCGCACGTGTAGCTTAAAGATGGACCTTGAGTAGAGAATGAATGATATTTAAGTTATTGGAAGCTGTCCTAAAAGACTAAGTTAATATGACTAAATTATTAATGATGTGAGATTGTTATATATGCACTTTATGTGTTACTTATGATGCTTATGTTAATGCGATGTTTAAGATGTTGTTGATTATCATTTGATGCTGTTAAATTACAACGTTATGATATGAATTTATAAGTGATGCATGTGTTGCTGTTGATCTTTACTAAGTTGTAAATGCCAGTCTAAGTCAAAGAAGTTATAAGATGTTCATGAAGTTTCTGAGATGTAAGATGCTGAGTCCATGCATACTCATTTAAAAGATAAGGGCTCATGCCCTAGGAGCTTTTGCTCAACAGAGACGAGGGATCATGCCCTAGGAGCTTTTGCTCAATAGCGACGAGGGGTCATGCCCTAGGAGTATATTTATGCTCATAAGTGATGAGTCATAATTTAGTCTATTTTTATGCATTATTTAGTATCGTTTTATTTAGATTTGGTTTTATTTTATTTTAATATTATTTCCTTTTTGAATCTTTTACTTCAAATTGCATTTTATTATATTTTAGGAACGAATATATGGTGGAAGGTGTCTTGGAGCAAAAGAAAGAGGACTGGAGCAAATACAATACAAGAATACGAAGATACGAGACAAAAATATGTCTCTACCAAGTCAGAAGCTTGGCACGGCCCGTGCCAACATGTGGCACGGCCGTGCCACCCTCCAGGACCACTTTTGCTGCTTTTCTTCAAGCCCAAGTTACTCCGTTGCAGCTTTACTGTTTTGCCCTTATAGTAGCTTAGTTTCTAAGTCAATTGTAAAGCTATAAATAGAGTAGCACTCCATCATAAACATTCATCTTTTGTTCTTGGAATAAAAGTTCACGTTTATATTATTGTTCTTTTACTTTATTGCTTTCTCTCTTCTTCCCCCATGTCTACAATGAACGTTAGTGAGTAGACTCTTCTTTGTCTTGGGATTGTTGGATAAGTCTAATGACGTAATCCGGATCAAGCCAAGCCTTAAACCCTAATTATATGTTACCTTAATTCCTAATCTAAATTCACCGTTTTAACATGAATTAATTATTATCAAACTGTGGAAGCGAACGCGGAGGGTTTGATAATGGTTAATTCATCATCACAGATATCAATTCATAAAGCGAACGCGGAGCTTTGATATCCGAACAAGTGAATTTAGACAAGGTTTGCGAAACATGAGAATAGTCTAGCAAACCTTGGGACACATAAAGTTTCGATCTTCAAGGGTCCCAAAGGCAATCACCCATGAGAATAGGTGTGGTTGTTGGAGGGATACACTCACTGACTTCGAGAGAAGCTGTGATATGCTAAAGAGAAACTTGTCCTTAGAAATTAAGATTAACGCATAATTATAAGTTTAAGGCTTGCTTGTGAAGAGATTCGTTGTTATGACGAACCAATAATCCCAAGGCTCTTTATTTATTATTATTGTTATTTACCTTCAGCAACTAAACCTCCCTTTTTATAATCTTTCTTCTTTTCTAATCATTCTCTAAAAGTTAATTGAATTCATAACTCCCTAGCGGAACGATACTCTTTTACTACTATTACTTCGATAGACCGTGCACTTGCGGTTTGGCTCTATCAAGTTTTTGGCGCCGTTGCCGGGGAGTTGTTGTAATTTGATTAACTTTTTAATAGTGATTAGACTGAAAAATAAAAAAAAAAAAATCTTTTTCCTTATTTTATTTGATTTTATATATATAAAAAAAAAAAAATCTTTTTCTTTATTTTATTTTATTCTATATTTTGTTTATATTTCTTTCCTAAATAAAAAAAAAAATACATATCTTTCTTTCTCTCTCTCTCTCTCTCTTAATTTATTTATTTCTTTTTTTTCTATCTTTTAACAGTTTTGATTTCAGGCATGGCTCAAAACTACTATCAATGGACCTTTTCCCCCCTTTCACCACCTTGTAAAGCTTATGAAATTTTTGGTCACACTGGTGTTGAATGTCAACTAGACAATGTTGTTAGAAGTCCCGAGCAGGTAAACTATGGGTTTAGGAATAGTCAAATTTTTTTTCAAACCCCTCAAAATCTTTTTGGACAACAAACATCACCACCCGGTTTTGCAAACAACCAAAGAGTCTCTCAAAAATCCGACTTGGAACTTTTGATAGAGAATTTTGAATTAGATAACATTAGGCATAACCAAGAGTTTAAAGTCAAAACTGGAATTTTGAATGACTCTCTCAATAGGCTTTCCGCAAAAGTGGATTCTCTTTCTACTCACAACAAAATGCTTGAGACTCAAATCCCTCAAGTAGCCCAACAAGTAACCTCTTCCCCACAACCCTCCGGAGTCTTCCCGAGCCAAACTGAAGCCAACCCCAAAAGCCTAATAAACGCTATTACACCTAGGGGTGGTAAGCAATTAGAAGACCCCGTTGTGGAAACCAAGAAAATTGAGGTTGAGGTAGAGAGTGAAAAGCCACAAAGTGAGAAAGTTGTAGTAGAAAGTGGAGAGCCTCACATATCACCACCATATGATCCAAAAATTCATTTCCCACAAGGGTTTGATGAGTCCAAGTTAGATGAGCAGTTTAGGAACTCCATTGCAATCATTCAAAGCAAATTGTCATCTAAACTTAAGGATCCAGAGAGTTTTTCCATACCATATGTCATAGGATCCAAGACTATAGAAAGAACCACATGTGATTTGGGGGAGAATATTAGTTTGATGCCATTGTCCCTTAGTGAGAGATTAGGTATCGGATAGAGAAACCTTTTGATCGTCAAGCTAATGACATTAAACGAGCGCTTCGTGGGAGGCAACCCACGCATTTAATTGCTTTTTTTTGTTTGTTTTTCTTTGTTTTAAGTTGTTTTGTAGGTAATTGTCCAAGCATGATTCAAGAAAAACTGAAAATTTTGAAGCCCCCGTGACCAGAATGTTGGCACGGCCCGTGCTAAGGTTGGCACGGCCGTGCCAACCCAAAACCACCCAAAACCAAAAAACTGGCAGAATGTTGGCACTGCCCGTGCCAATATTGGCACTGCCCGTGCCAAGCTTCTGCACCACATACCTTCAAAAAATTTCTTCGCCTTCCCCATTCACTCACTTCTCTCTAAAAACTCCATTAACCCCCAACCTCCAAACCTCCATAACTCCACCAAATCCAAGAAATTCTTAACCAAATTATCCCAATTCATCATTCCAAACATCAACCCCAACTCTAAACCAATCCTTTTCCACTACAAATCTTCCAAACCCTAACCTTCAACCAAACCACACAAAGTCAACCCAAGGTCAAGGTCTAATGGCTTCAAGAAGAAGTAGTAAGGAACTAGCAAGGTCTCAAGGAGGACCTCCCTCAAAGAAGCAAGCATAAGCCAAGAATCATGGGATCAAGTTTAAGGACAACTCACAAAGGGATAGGTATAAAATTCTAATCTTTAAACCCTTGCATCCTTCTCGATATCCTGATTCTCATACTTTGAATATGCTAGAGCTTAGAAATGATGTCTATAGGTTGATAGGAAGGCTAGGTTGGACTAATATGTTATAACCTATGAGGGATTATGAGAATTTCACCTATGAATTTTTGAGTTCCATTGTTTTTACTAAAGATAGGTTGAATTATGATAACCCTAACCATAGAGTTTCCTTTAGGCTAATGAATATTGATTATGATATGTCTCTTCAGCACTTTTGTGATGCCTTAGGTTTTGCAAACGAGGGGTACCACTACACCATTTATCCTTTATAACAACAATTGAAAAATGTTGCCAGAACTATGAAAAACGTTGCCTAAAAGTATAGGGGACGTTTTTCAGGGGTCTCCTATGCGAGCGTCGCCTATAGTCTATGGGGACGTTTTTTCATGATCTTTGGGCACACTTTTTTGAAACGTCCCCTAAACCCTAGGAATAGGGGACGATTTTTCGGGGAATCTAAGGGGACGTTTTTAAATGTTGCCATAGGATGCGACAATTAATAATTGTTGCCTTAAATGTGAATCAGTAAGAAGATATAAAAACGTCCCCATAGCTTACAGGCAACATTTTTAGAGTATTCTCGTAAAATATTACAATTTTCCAATTATTTTTGAAATGTAACTATAGCTTAAAGGCAATATTAAAATTGTCAATTATAACTCAAAACATGATCGAATTTAGCAATACATCCACAAAAGATGTAATATAATAAAATAGTTCAAACATTAATTCAACACATAAGAGTAATCAAAATGTTGAACATTACTTATTAAGTTTAATGCTTCGAAGTATGAGCCTAGCAAAATAACAAAACCATAGTTCGGTCAAGTTTAATGGTTTAACTACAATCTAAAATAAAACACCATCCAACTTATTCAAGTTTATCTTGGAATTCATCATCCAAATCATCCACTTCAAATTCATCATCGATGTCATCCTCTTGAATTTCATCATCTAGGCCGTCCTCGTATCATCTATATCATCCTCTTGAAATTCATCACCTATGTTGCCCTCGAGAAATTCATCATCTACGTCTTCCTCTTGCAATTCCTCATCTATGTCATCCTTTTCAACATATTCATTGATACCTTGCTGCATAAGAACAACAAAATACATCAACCATAGATATTGTTGGTTCAAAGGACAATCAGGACATCACCTCGCACAAATAAAAACCAAAACAACAAGTAAAACACACTCAACATAACCGCAAATAGGAAATTTGTTTTACACATTTCCCTTCCTTATTCTATCATTACAAGCCCATTTTTAAGTTTCTGCAACTTGTGCCATGTTATGCAACACAGAAACAAACACAAAATGCAGAAAAATAAATCACAAGTTCGCATAAACACCACAAATTGCAGAAACAAAATTTATGCATAAAATTTTGCAACACAATCAGAATCCAACCTTGGACACGCTTAAAAAATTCAGCCAAACAACATAATCATAAGTTCACACAACACTAATTCAGACCCTACACACGCAAGTTAACAATTTCAGGCACTTGCCTACATTTCAAGTGATGTCACTACTAACAACTTTTTGCATATATATTAACGAGCAAAACAAAATATATGCATAAAATTTTGCAACACAAACAGAAAATGATTTTATAAAATCATAATCATGAGACAAGAAAATGATTTACCGTCTACAACTTCTACAATCTCTTGAGGCATTTCTATATTGTTTCCCTGCAGCTTCTCATGCAACTTTTCAATTTTTTCTTGCTTAATTTGATGCAGTACCATCTCTTTTCAACTTAGCACTTGATCTAGCTTGAAAAGGTAAATCTAATCCTTCAGCAGGACTTTGACCAGTATTCCTACGCGAACCAACATCTAATCCTTCTTGCATTTTAAAGCATAGACAAGTGATAATTGTTTATTTTAAAGAGGAATTTCTAGTTAAAAATTCTAAAAAATTAATCCTAGTTAACACTTACTGGTGTATGCATAAAAAACTTTTGCTGAGGCAGTGCCTATCACATTTCATTCATAGCTACACATTTTTGTGATGTTAATGTCTCTAAATATGTTACTGTCAATAGGATAAACATTTTATGTTTAATAGTTTCTTAAAAAAATACAAACATGGTTTCAAAAGGTGTAAAGTATGATGTCCCTAAACCAACTCATTTCAACTTTTTAAAGTATCAACTTTGTTAAATTCCATGCATTTGCTTTTCATAAAGCATTTGATCATATACTTAATAAAGATAAAAAAGAAATAGATGCTCCTCCTAATCTAAATTAAGAGACACAACATAAATAATTTTACTTTTACATACAAGGATTCATATAGTTTGGTACCTAAATCGAAGGTATGGGGACATAAATGTGAAGGTCCTCTCCCTCTGGTCTTTAACTCACAATCATCTTTATCATTCTCTTGGCAAAAATGGCAAAACACAATAATATAAAGAACACGACAACTCAAAGATTAATTCAAGAATCAACTAGTGTAACATTAGGTGTTCTAACAAATCTCATTATTAATTCCCTCTTCATCAACAAACTAAAATATTAATTCTACTAATCACCTCATTCTAATTATTAATTTAGTAACATTATCTTATAATTACCATTCAAATTCAAGCTTACTAGAGAACATACCTTAGTCATTTTGAGACAAAGTTTTAAATAATTAGCATAAGGCTGTGATTCTTAATCTTCTTCGACACTTTCTTCTTCTGCAACTCCATTAAAATTCCCGCCCTTAACAGTTCAATATATACACACTCTTTGGGCGAGAGGACTCCGCATGAAATAAAAATTTCAACCAAACATGAGAATTGAGAAAATTAGGGAAATGAATTTTGATGTTTCGGTCAACTCAAGGAGGAAAAAGAGAAAATTAATTCACCTTGTTTCAATCTCAGCCCCAAATTGTCTCCGGTACGGTGTTCACGGTAGCAGAGAAACTCCAAAACGGTGGTTTTCCCAAATTGGTACTGTTACCAACAAATGAAGTGAAAAGAAGGAATTTGTTAAAAATATGACTGAAACATAAAAGAAGAAGAAGAAAGACAAAGTATGGTGGCCGGAAAATCCCTTACCACGACGGAGAAAAAAAAGGGTCGACGAAAAAGCTGCTCCTTTTATGAAATTAATTGCACCAATGGAAAGCTCTCGTCGAGAGGGTAAAGAAAGCTGCCTTACTTTTTCCGATCTGTACACATAATGGTCAGACCTGCGCCGAGAATGGGTGGATGGCGGTGGTGATACGTTCATTTGAAGGGAAAAGAAGAAGCTGAACGCGAGAGAAGAAAAGAAGCTATTGACGTTTTATTATATATATATATATATATATATATATATATATATATATCATAACTTCTCTCTCTTTTTTTCTTAAAAAAAAAAAAAAAAAACTTCTTTTTAGTAATATAGGTGTATACGATAAGTCTATAACTAAGTTTATTAATATTTTTTGAAGAACTATGTTTATTATTATATCCGTTAAAAAAAAAGTGTTTATATATGTATATATAGATAGATAACCTCCCTCAAAAAAAATATGTATATATAGATAACCATAAAAAATAAATTTTATATATATTATTATTTCTCTTAACAAAATTTATTACTATTTTATATACTTATCTCGACGACACTAATAGACGCAGTGGCGGAGACACCTCCCGACGACTCCGGCCACTCGCCCGGAATCAATTGATACTTTCTTTATATTAGGTCCAATCCAATAGCACATTAACCCACTTTAAAAAAAATAAAATTGGGCAAACTCAAATATTTTTCACACGCACACAACAAATGTCACTTGATAATGTTGATATTATTCAAACATTCACCGTAAAGAGGTATCGGAAAGGCCATTTACCTCATAGTTTTATTTAGCACACTATTGGTAGGTTATATTCCATCTCTCTTATTTCAAATTGTACTTTTTCTGACAAAATGACGATCCCATTTTATTTTGATTTATGACTATTTATCTATACTATATATAAAGAAAATAATCTTTTTTAGCTTTTTTGGGTTGACTTTTTCATTTTTCAAAAATGTCTTTAATTTTCAATAAAAATAACACATGTAACAAATAGATAAGAATAAATTTAAATATTAAAAAAAAAATAACAAATACGATATGAGTGTGTGTGTGTGTCTATATATATATAATGTCACATATAAATTTGCGATAATTTTTTTGCCCAGACTCTATAAAATTCATGGCTCCACCGCTGAATAGACGCTTTTTTAGTGTTTTATTGACTTCATTGTCTGCCTTCAACTTCTGATAAACTTCAGACTCTGATCATTCAGCTTCCGGATAGACTTTAGACTCCGACTTCTTCAGATTTTGACTTGCAACTTGGCTTCTCTTGAAAAATTCCTATGCTCTAATTTGGTTTTCCATAACTAATACTTTGTTTTAAGACATAAGTTTTAGTCTATGGTCGTGCACACTTGAACAAATATTAGTATATCCAATTGATCTTTTAATACCTTATTATCATCAAATTTTAAGATGCATTGTTTAAACTCATTTTGTTCCAACACACTTGTCTGTCTTTCCGCTCTTTTTATTGCGCTGGCACATGTAAATTATGAACGGTATTTTATATGAAATTTTGATTTTGATTAAAATTATTAATAAAAATACTTGTGACTTTCAAATCGCAACAACCCAAAAAAAAATCATGTTTATCTTTTTCAATAACAACAATAATTTAACAAATATAATATAAATCCACATCCTTTTTAATACCACAAACATTATAACATCAGTATAGGAAAATTTGTTTAAGGGTATAATTGGAATTATAAAAAATTCAACTCAAAATCTTTATCCGTCTTTCCACTCTTTTTATTGCAATAACGTTTGAAAATTATGAACGGTGTCTTTTCATTTCAGATAACACTTTCGTCTTTTCTTCTTCTGATTTAATCATTTTTATTATAAAATATCAACATCGGTATCGGTTTTCATCAAATAAATAAAATAAAATAAAAACTTGTTAAGAATCCATCAAACTCATAAAAAAAAACTCAAATCATCAACATACAAACATAGAAGTTTCTAAGAAATAATATAGTGATACATTAAAAATGTCCCCAGAAGTATCTAAGGGGACAATTAACAATTGTTGCGAAAGAGATATTAGAGTAACACTCAAAAAACGTCCACCGAAGTATTTTGGAGGACAATTAACAATCGTTGCCAAAAAGATAACAAAGTAACATTCTAAAAACGTCCCCAGAAGTATTTTAGGGGACATTTTCCGGGTGTTGCGAAAATATTTCTAGCAACAATCAGAAAACGTTGCCTTAGCGACTTTTAGGCAACAATTTTTACATGTTGGCTAAAAAAGTGTTGCCAGAGGCAACAAATGGTGTAGTGCGGTATATCCATGATTCTTGGGATCCTAGCCTTAAGCCGGTTGACTATCAACCCGCTGTCTTTTGGGAACGTATCACCGACCTTAGCTCCTTTGTCTCTAGAGCCAATAAATCTAGCAACATTCACAAACCCGTACTTAGGTACCTTCAAAGGGTAATGGCTTGCACTATTTGGGGTAGAACCAAGCTAGGAAACACTAGAACCGATGAGCTCTTCATGTTTTGGACAATTCTCTACAACCACCCGGTCAACACTTGCTTTTATTTGATTGATTACCTAGACTTTGTCGGTACTTGACCGACAAGTAAAGGAGATATAGTGGTGGGTGACATCATTACATACATAGCTAGGCATCTTCACATTGGTGAGGATGAGGGGATCAAACATATTGAGGGAAACAATAGACTTAACATGGACACCCTCATTGCTATAAATTTCATCACACCTCACTCCATCACCAACTCAAGTTTATTGTGCCTATCATGTTTTTACTTCCTAACCCATCTCGGACTACCACCGAGGTGGAAGCAAATTTGTTGTATGTTGATGATGTGCAGGTTCTTAGTGAGCAAGATGATGATGTGGGAGAAGGTGCTAACTTGCACCAAGAGGAAGAATATCATGGCCATGAAGCCGGTGAGTTTAATGAAAACCAAAGATGGGCATGGATGCATAATAGACTAGGAAAGAGGTAGGAATGATGAGGATTAATGAGTTGTTTATGTTGTGGACTATGCTTTATAACCATCATATTAACATTTGCTATTATTTTCTTGATTATCTTGTTTCAATTGTTAAAAAGAAACCGAATGATAAGGGTGATATAATGGTAGGTGGAATCATCACTTTTCTTGCTAGGAAGTTTGGGGTGAGTGTGAATCAAGGGATCAAGAGGATAGAGGGGAACTATTATCTAGACTTATATACTAATTTTGTCCTTCCTTAGAACCCATGGCCCTATTCACAATTACCAATATGAATGGAGAATTTGTTTGACTATTCTATCTAATTCGGAAATAACTAATCCGGAGGTGGTGGAAAATTTGCTTTATGTTGGTACTAACCCACAGGTACATAATGATGGTGATGATGATGGTAATGAAGAGGAGGTAGGTGCAAACTTGCACCATGAACAAGAAGCCGGTGGAAGCTATAATGATGAACGGCGGGCATAGATGCAAACCAAAGCTCAAAGAATAAGCACCGAGAAACAAGGACAAGGTGTTGAAAAGAACAATGTCCAAAGGAGCAATTGAATAAATGAAGAAAATAATCACATGCTCCGAAACATGACGCAACACCTTCACCCTCCAAAGTCCACCTTATGGACCTCAATGTACAATTGTGAGCTTTCCTCTTCCTATCTTCCCTTATCTCTTCTCTCCTTCTCCTACTCTCTCTTCTACTCCTTCTTCTTTCCTCTTCTTCTACTTCTTCTCTTTTAATTTCTTTTTCTTTGAATCATTGAGGACAATGCTTCCCCTAAGTGTGGGGGGAGCCTAATAAAGTGTCTAGAGTCGTAGTGTTCCCAAACTCCCTTGAACTTTATTCTTTTGTTTTGTTTTTATAGCAAGAGGCATAACTAAAGTAGCTTGTTTTTAATGTAAATATGGCATGAAAATTTTTGTTTTGTCTTTTCCTTAGGTTGCTTCTTGTACATGAAAGTAGTTTCTAGTGTTTCTTGTGTTCTTACTATACCCATATCTTGTTTTAATGTGAAAATTCTCCAATGAGAAAAGCAACCGGTTGCAATCCTTGAGCAAATGTATGAATAGGTATTTTAAGGAGCACGTTCTATCTTTAGTGTTAACTTAGACCCTTTAAAGTCTTAAGAGTAAAAGTAGTATAAGTTTGTGTGGGAAAATTAATCAAATTGTTCTTAATTGTTATATTTTTATTAATTTGTTAATGTTAAATGGGGCGGGAGAATGGCACCAACATGTGGGGGAAAGGACAATCCCTAACTTCCTAATTGTGGTGGTGACTCCCTAATTTGAACCTAAAGTGAAACAAATTCATCAATGCTAGGGGGAAAGGACAATTACATCCAAAAAGACTTCCTACGCGGAGATGAAATAAAATAAAATTTTGCAGCACTGCTTAGGGTGATTTTGAATCTAGGGGGAAAGGACAATTACATCCTAGAAGACTTCCTATGAGGATAGATAGCCCCTAAGCATCTGCAGCCCCTTGTGCTTAATTGCTAAATTAATTTAATCTTAACTCAAATTCCCATCACTCTTATATGAAATGAAGAAAGGACTTTTCTCGGTTACTTTAGCACTAGGGATAGAACCTGTTCCTCATAATATCTGTCTTATACAGGAGCAAGAAAAGGGTTGGACTGCACACACACACTCACTTAAGACTTGATGTTGGGTAGAATAGGTTCATGAGGAATATTTGAGATTGTAATTAGTGTACTTGGGACAAAACCTTTCTTTGAGACTTATGTTTTTAATATTGCCATAATAATCTTTTAGTTGCTGCTATGTCCATTGCCTTTTGCTTGAGGACAAGCAAAGATTCAAGTGTGGGGGAGTTTGATGAGTCATAATTTAGTCTATTTTTATGCATTATTTAGTATCGTTTTATTTAGATTTGGTTTTATTTTATTTTAATATTATTTCCTTTTTGAATCTTTTACTTCAAATTGCATTTTATTATAACCAATACATGTTGGCTCAGTTGGTAAGGAGCGGGCCACTTCCTTGCAGAAGGTTGTGTGTTCGACTCCCTCTGCCGATGTGAGGACAGTATTGGTGGGTGATCTGTAAGAACCTCTATAAGCGCTCTTTGTGAAGAAATTCCTCTGAGCCCTGAGGCCTGCCCTGACCCTGGTGGTTACCGGAGCCGAACCCACCTAAACTTTTTGTAACCAAAAAAAAAAATTGCATTTTATTATATTTTAGGAACGAATATATGGTGGAAGGTGTCTTGGAGCAAAAGAAAGAGGACTGGAGCAAATACAATACAAGAATACGAAGATACGAGACAAAAATATGTCTCTACCAAGTCAGAAGCTTGGCACGGCCCGTGCCAACATGTGGCACGGCCGTGCCACCCTCCAGGACCACTTTTGCTGCTTTTCTTCAAGCCCAAGTTACTCCGTTGCAGCTTTACTGTTTTGCCCTTATAGTAGCTTAGTTTCTAAGTCAATTGTAAAGCTATAAATAGAGTAGCACTCCATCATAAACATTCATCTTTTGTTCTTGGAATAAAAGTTCACGTTTATATTATTGTTCTTTTACTTTATTGCTTTCTCTCTTCTTCCCCCATGTCTACAATGAACGTTAGTGAGTAGACTCTTCTTTGTCTTGGGATTGTTGGATAAGTCTAATGACGTAATCCGGATCAAGCCAAGCCTTAAACCCTAATTATATGTTACCTTAATTCCTAATCTAAATTCACCGTTTTAACATGAATTAATTATTATCAAACTGTGGAAGCGAACGCGGAGGGTTTGATAATGGTTAATTCATCATCACAGATATCAATTCATAAAGCGAACGCGGAGCTTTGATATCCGAACAAGTGAATTTAGACAAGGTTTGCGAAACATGAGAATAGTCTAGCAAACCTTGGGACACATAAAGTTTCGATCTTCAAGGGTCCCAAAGGCAATCACCCATGAGAATAGGTGTGGTTGTTGGAGGGATACACTCACTGACTTCGAGAGAAGCTGTGATATGCTAAAGAGAAACTTGTCCTTAGAAATTAAGATTAACGCATAATTATAAGTTTAAGGCTTGCTTGTGAAGAGATTCGTTGTTATGACGAACCAATAATCCCAAGGCTCTTTATTTATTATTATTGTTATTTACCTTCAGCAACTAAACCTCCCTTTTTATAATCTTTCTTCTTTTCTAATCATTCTCTAAAAGTTAATTGAATTCATAACTCCCTAGCGGAACGATACTCTTTTACTACTATTACTTCGATAGACCGTGCACTTGCGGTTTGGCTCTATCAATAAGCGACGAGGGCTTATGCCCTAGATTGGTACCACATGCATTTGCATTTCATGATGATTCAAGACGTTTTAAGATGTTAAGAGTTGCATAGTAAAGTTTAGATGCATTGTTGAGTCAGGATGTTAAGTTGTGATGTTTTAACGAAGTGACTAATGACGAAATATGATTAAGACGATATGTGATGATGTTATGTTTACTAATAGAAGATAGGTGATGATGTCTATGAATATGTGATATGTGACGATGATTATGACTGTTATATGATGATATATTGCTAAGATGAATTGATGATAATTATGTATTCGAGTATAATTGTTGAATTATATGAAGTTTATGTTGTTAAATGTAATTAATGAGTTACCTACTTAATACTATTGTTTGAGAAATCTCACCCCTTCTGCTTGAAAATGTTGCTCTTCATATGGGTAACTTGCAGTTAATCAAGACTAGGCGTGGTCGTGAATGGACTCCTCACATTGTGTCTTTAGGTGGTGATACGTAACGGGATGGGAGTTTTGACATTGTTTTCCTATTCTTTACGTATTGTTTTATGAGATTTTTAATGAAGCTGTTGAATTGAAATAATTATGATGTCTTAGACTATTTATGAGACTTTTATAATGAGACCTTAGTGCCAAAGACTATTTATGACGTTGAAATAACTCCGCTGCGAGATTTTAAAGATTATGTGGTTATATTTTTGACGGATAAATATTTATTTAATCCATTTATGATTTTTATGAAATGTGACATTCCGTTTGAGATGATTTACTCTAATTTTATTAAGAAATTTTTATGTTGGGAAACGGGGGTGTTACAGTTGTTTGCCGGAGAACGAACCCAAACGCGAATTTTGTTTGACAGTTGTTTGGCGGCGGCGGCTAATTTTTTGAGGGAAATTTGTCGTTGTTGCGTGTTGTTGTTGTGGGTTGTTGTTGTTGCCGTGATTTGAGAGGAAAAAAGCATTTCTATTCCTGGGTTTGTGTTTGTTGCTGTTGTGGTTTGTGTTTTTGGATTTGAGAGGAAAAGTGAGGGAATTGTGTTATTGTGGGTTGTTGTTGTTGTTTTTGTTGTGTGGTGTTAGCTATGTTGTGTTGTGTTCTTGAAAGAGAAGATGAGATAGAGGGAAGAAGCTGATGAGGTAAAAAATTTGGGGATTGAGTTTGATGAAAATATGAAGAATGTTGTTGGGAAGAAGAAGAAAGTTGCTGAAGAAAAAGAGAAGAGAGAAGAAATTGAATTTTTAATTATTAAAATAAAAAATAGAAAATAGAAAACAAAATCGAAATTAAAAAAAGTTCAGATTTTTTTTTGAAATAAATTTTTTTATTTTTATTTTTTCAACAAAAAATAAAAATTCTGTAAAATATTTTAATTTTTTAAAATCTGGAAATAATTTTTTTTTGAATTCCAATTATAATATGAAAATAAAATTTGAAAAATTATACAATCCAAAATTCTATTTTATTTTAATTGTCAAAATCTTAATTTAAGATTTTTTTTGAAAATTTTATTCCATAATTTTTACAAAATATTTTTCGAAATTAAAAAATTAGAAAAAAAGGTTCATATAATTTTATAAAAGAAAATTATGGAACTTAATTTTCAAAATAAAACAATTAGATAATATTACTTTTTTTTCAATTTTTTTTTATATTTTCTGGAAAAATTTCTTATTTTATTAAGCATTAGGGGTACTTTAGGTATTTCAGATATTTAGTATTATTTTTTTTAAATAATTATTATGTGTGCCACGTGGAAATTAAAAATTAAAAAAAAAACAAATACACAGTCAGCAAGCCACATTGTAACACCCCGTTTTCCCAACATAAGAATTTCATAATAAAAATCAGAGTAATTCAACTTAAACGGAATGTCGCATTCTTTTTCTAAAAACATAAACTGAATAAATAAATATTTATCCTTCAAAATCCAATATCATATTATTTTAAACTTCGCAACGGAATAATTTCAACAACTTAAATAAATCTTTGGCACAAGGGCCTCAACATAAAATCTCATAAGTCTTGTTCAACATTTATTCATAAAAATCCATAAGTAATACGTAAGGAATAAAAATAGAAGACATAATCCCATCCCGTTACGTATCAGAGCACCTAGACACACATGTGAGGAGTCCACTCACGATGCCTCTAATCTTGATTACCTGCAAGTTACCCATACGAAGAGCAACATTTCCAAGCAGAGGGGTGATATTTCTCAAACAATAATATAAAGCATATAAATCATGTAATGTACATTCAACAACTTAAACATCCTATAATTCATTAATCATATCTAGCAACTTAAACTTCCTTAACTAGTATCATTATTCTTCCTACATTAGTCATATACTTCATATTATATCATCATATAAATATCATCACATATCTACAAATATTAGTCATAAGCATTATCATATATCCTTTTAATCATAGCATCATAAGCATAGACATAAACAACATCATATAACATCAAGTACTATTCATAACCATCTCATAACATTATATATCAACCATAAACATAATCACAAACAATCCATCTTAAATATAATCACGAGGAATCATCATGCATCATCATTAGTAAACGTATAACATCTTATCATATTCACATATCAGCATATCATAAATCACATAGCATCTTATCATAACAACTTCATATTCAACCATCATAAACAAATCATAATCAACATCATCATCAATCCTAAACAACATCATCGTCAAACATGAACAACATCATCGTCAAACATCATCATCAAAATCAAACATCATCATCAAACATGAACAACATCATCGTCAAACATCATCATCATTAAATCATAATTAAATATAAGTTATGACGACTCTACAATGCAACAACAACTTCAACAACAACTTAGACAACTTCAACAACAACTTAGACAACTTCAACATGTATGTGGTACCACCAGGGCATTAAGCCCCCTTCGCTAAGGTCATATTTGGACCTGTCGGGCATTAAGCCCCTATCGCTAAGGTCATAAAGAACCTGTCGAGCATTAAGCCCCCATCGCTAAGGTCATAAAGAACCTGTCGGGCATTAAGCCCCCATCTCTGACTATGCAACGACACAACTTTAATGCAACGACATAACTTTCGTACAACTTAGACAACTTCATGAACATCTATGACATCCTAACATCTTGACATCTTGACAACATAACATCTTAACAACTTGATGACTTCATAACGACTCGACGACTTAACAACTCTTATCATCTTAACGTCTTAACATCTTAGCATCTTGACAACATATGGATCACATAAATAATTCATGTCATATCATAATATAACAATATCAAATGATAATAAACAACATCTTAAAACATCATATTCATCAATCATAAACAACTTCATATAACATCGTATTTAAACATCAACAATAATTCACTATGTATCTTTGTAAAAACATAATAAATTATGCACAACATATTTTCATGTCAAACAAAAGCTACTGGAAAGATATCACAAATATCAACAACTTTCATGTTTACAACAAAGATCAATTCAAAACAGAAACATATGAACAAAACGCAAAAACATGAAACAGAGAATGCTGTCACTGTACAATTTCGCAAAGACCTCCCTGTAGTATTTTCATCATAACTTAAAGACCAAACATCATTTTCACATCAAACCAAAGCCACTAGAAATCTAACAAAATTATCTAAAACTTTCATGTTTACGCCTAAGACCAATTCTGTACCGATCAATACCAGTTTTCATTTTAAATTCGGAAAAGTTGTGCTGAAAGTCCATATTTACCAATGTGTCCAATTGAAATTGTGATGTTAGTTGGTGATGTGGGGACCTTTTGATGTGGAAATGTGTATGCACATGTTTACTTGACTATGATGTTGAATTGAGAATTTATATGCTATGATTGAATTTAAGATGACATTCATATGATGTTAGTATTCTAGGAATGATGAGTATGTATATGTGTAATACTTTAAATCCTTGAATGCTATTTTATTATTATTTGTATGAATGGGTAGACGGCGTGTAGAACTGGGTCTGCTTTGCTTGTGAGTACTCGAGGACTGCTTTTGGAGCTACCTCTTTTACCTTTTGCTCAAAGTCTAGTTAGGCTCTGATTAGGGTGTCAGACATTTATGTTTATTGTCATTTATCCGTTGTTGAATTTTACTTGATGAGATTATGGTTATGTATTTGAAACCTGAGTTATGGTGTTGAGTTTTAATTACTCATCTATTTGAGGATTATTACATGTTGATGAGTTATTATGCATGATGATTTTCCTCTGCAAGTTTTATGAAATTGAAATTATGCATGTTTTGAAAAAACGAAGTGGTGACATCTTGAGCTCTTTTGATTTAATTGAATTATTTGCATGATTTAATGCATATTGGGTTTAGGGTGTTATACAACACACAATCATTTACATTTAATATTTTTTTTACACTAACACTTCAGAAATTCTAAAGTCTGTTTTAATTTAACCATTCCAAGTTTCAATTTGAGAATCATTTTTAAGTACATGATTAAATTTTAAAAGGGTCACAATTCAAACCCCCTTCCTTGTGACTATTATATCTACTTCAATGGAGACTCACTCAAATGGATGTTAAAACTACATTCCTCAATGGCGAGTTAGAAGAAGAGGTTTACATGCATCCTCATCCAGGATATACTTGTCAAAAAAATAAAGTATGTCCCCTTCTTAAGGCTCTTTATGATCTCAAACAAGGTCCTAGAGCTTGGTTTGCTAAGGTTCACAAGACTATCACCCAATTGATTTTCTCTTTTAGTGGTCATGATTCAGCTCTCTATACTCGAAAAATTGATAATGGCACTGTTGTCTTGCTTCTTTATGTTGATGACATGATAATCACTTGAGATGATTCTGTCGGAACTAAAGAGCTTAAGAAATTCTTGTGTCAACATTTTAGGATTAAGGATCTTCGACCATTAAATTACTTTCGAGTAACGGCTTATGTCTCTCACAGGCTAAGTATGATTCTGATCTTGTCTCTCGAGCAGTTCTTAGTGATAGTAAAATTGAACACTCCTCTTAAACCAAACTTATGATTTAGTCCTCAAGATGGTACTTCACTTAATGCTGCTACTCTTTATTGGCAGCTTATAGGTAGTCTGATATACCTCACTGTTACTCAGCCAAATATTTCATACGTTGTTCATATTGTTAACAATTCATCTTGTTAGAGACATCATAATCTTCACCAACTTATCTATATTGTGACAATCGAAGTTCCATTCAAATTTTCCTTAACGATGTTTTCCACGAGCGAACCAAAATATTGAAATTGATTGTCACTTCATTCGTCATCATCTTATCTGTGGTGAACTTCATCTTATCTCCATTGACACTTTTGGTAAACCGGCTGATTTGTTCATAAAACCTCATTCTCTTGGATGTTTCCGCATTTTAGTGTCCAAAATCAAGTTGGTTGAAGCTTTGCCCACTTGAGTTTGAGGGGGATGTTAAGATTTATTATAAATATCTACTTATTGTAATTAATTATGTTATGTGTAATTATAGTTTGTGTTTCTTTGTCTCAATCCTATAATATAAATAGGACGACTACCTTGTACTTGAAACATACAATGAATATACAAATATTTCTCGTATCTTCTTGAGTTTCTTCCGGCCTCGAACTCATGAAACCAAATTTTTTTCAGATACGGGTTCACTGCAACCATGTGGTATCAAAGACTTAGTTTCAGACTCATGCATTTACATGGAATATATACCATTCAACCAAATGTTAAATTTTATATATTAATGGAAGACCAATACTTAGAAAACAAAATTTTCTAACAGTTCCTGCAAGCGACAGAAACCCATCAGTAATATCGCCTGGCCCAGTAATAATATCTTTCTCCTTACCTGCCAGAGCATAATCTAAAACCAACGTATGATGTGACATTTTCTTATTGGAGGATTATTTATTTTAAATTAAGAGATATGAATACGTTTTGCTTTCAGTTTGTGAGAGCTTCTGCTTAAATATAGATGTTGCAGGTAATGTGACATAACCTGAACAACTATCCTCTTCAAAGGGTATAGATGGTGATTATAGTGACGATTTAGTTACTTGTAGTGCAAGTAATTAACTAACTAACGAAGTTAGTTAATATTCTTGGAGTACAAGCAACTTAACGAATTGAGGTAGTTATATGGTATTGGGACTAGTTAGTTGCTTGCAAGCCCATTTACTAAGTTGTATAAGTACATATGAGAGGAAGTATGTTGCATAGATGAGTGTTATGAACACTCTCTTTCTAACATTCCACTCCCTGGTGGATGAAACCAATGTGGGTCTCACATATTGGAAATGGATTCCACATAAAATGATGAGACCTACTTGGATTTCACCGGTAGGAAAGTGGGTATTAATTAGAGTGTTAAAAAGAAAATGTTTCTAGCATTTCTCATGTTGTAAAACCAATATTTTTGAGTTTCCTCTCTCTTTGATCATAGTGTGTGTAAGTTTCGTCAACATCAAGTTCCTCTGCATTTTTCTCTCTTAATTCCTCTTCTCTTCAAAACTCTTCTTTTTCCTTTCTCTAGCATCTCTCTAGGTTTCTCTCTCTTTTTTTTCTTTTCTTTCTTTCTTTCTTCAATTTTTCTCTTTTCTTAAATGAATTGTGGGTGTGTGTTGTGTGTTTGTACGTGAAAGTGTGTGTTTTCCTAAATATGTCCAATTGAAAATTATTCAACAAATTGCATACCAAAAAAAAAAGGGAGGTGAACGGTAAGAACCACTAAAGATGCTAAAAACTTGAAGATTCTAAAATTTGAATAACTATTTTTTTCATTAATAGTACATTAGAAGGCACCTTCAATCAGATCAAATAAATTCATTACTTGAGAGTTCTTCCACAATAAACATGATTTTTGCTCTATCACAGTTAAGGGGTCAGTCAAGAAACTAGAGGTCTGATACTAACCGAAGGTCGTAGAAGAATACAAGAAAGGATGGTTTGAATCATGTTTTTTAATTTTAAAAACTTTTGCACTGTGTTTAACCGTTTCCTTTAAGGCAAAATGAGGACGAGGAACCTTCAAACAATCCAAATAAATTGATTGCTTTAAAAGAAAAAGGGAAAGCCAGAAAATCCAGAGCCTTAAAGGTAGAAGATACCTCAAAATAGATGATATACGAAATGATGAAATTGACAACTCAAGAATGAGCTTTCATTGATAAATAGAAACATTCAACTAATGTGAAATAATGAATCTTCACAATCACATTTATTATTACATAGAAAAGGAAGCAAACAACCATCCACATCTAATATCGACGTGCTGAAAGTAAACTTCAAGAACACAAGAAAACAACCACAAGAGATGGAGCATGCCACATCAACTAGCTGCCTTCCACACTTATTTCCACAATCATGAACATATATTGTGGTCATGTACGCACCAAAAGAAAAATTAAATTACTGAAAAGGTTTAGGAAGAAAATATGAAATCTCCATCTTTAATTTTGCCACGTGACAAGAAAATAAGAGAAATATTTCATTTTTTCGTCACTAAAGCTGATCACTAATTCTCTTCTTCAAACATTTCATGAATAGCAGGCCATTCTTCACTGATTGGTTTTATTCTATTTCCAAAAATAAAGTCACCATGATGGCTGTTTGAGGCATAATCGATACGCGCACAGCGTTCTCCTTTGAAAATGTAAAATTGACGATTAATGTGAGAAGTAAAAGCCGCATCAATTCCACTCTCAAACACTGTACCATACAAACAACCAAAACGACGAGTAATCTTTTCGGTTCCCTCACAAATCTTTTTGTCATAGTTCAGCAAGACACTGTGAGCATCTTTAAATAGGATAACAGACCAATTATCCCTGTACCTAATTGCAGCATCTATTCCATGTGCAAACGGTGTTTTCTCAAGACAAGGAAACATGTCAGCAATTGGAATAGGACTTAAAAGTATCTCTGCGTCTGAACGTGGAGAATGTTTGATTTTGGCACATTTGTTTCCAGCGAAGATGAATGCCTCATTAATATTTTCAATGTCAAAGGCACAATCTATTCCATGATCAAACGGTTTACCCACGGGACAAGGAAACCCATCAGTAATATCGCTCGGCCCACTAATAATATCTTTCTCCTCACCTGCTGGAGCATAATCTAAAACCACATACTGTTTTTTCACGAAAATGTAACATTGATTTCTGGTAGGTGACCGGAATGCAGCACCAACGGTATGATGAGACATTTTCTGATTGGAGGATTATTTATTTTAAGGTATGGGATATGAATATGTTTTTCTTTCAGTTTCTGAGAGCCTCTGTTTAAATAGGATTGTTTAAAGTATAATTCCTTCTTGCCAGATCATGCATTTAATCGTGCTGCCAGATGATAATGCTTCCACTTGAGTGCAACTAATTAACAAATATTTTAAATAATAATTAAGGCACTTAACAAAGTCTTCTCTAGAAGTTAGACTTCGGAGGGCTACGAAAATCCTGAAATGCAAATTGGCCTTATAAAACTAAGGAAATTAACAAAGTCTTCTCTTGGAGTTAGTTAGGAATAAAAAAAAAAATAGCAATTTGCGCATTCAAAACCAAATTATTATTCCCTCAAGACAATAGAAATCTTATTGGTTCCCTCACGAGACTTTGAGGCGTAGTTTAGTAAGACAATGTGAACTCCTTTGAATAGGATAACAAAGCAATTATCCTTGTACCTAACTGCAGCATCAATTCCATGTTCATACAATGTTTCTCGAGACAAGGAAACATCTTAAAGATTGAAATATATTATGAGCTATAGGTATTTTGGCGCCTGAACATGGGAGTATGTTTGATATTGGCACATTTGATTCCAGAAAATTGAATGCCACATTGTTTTCAATGTAAAAGCACAATCTATTCCATTTTCAAACGGTGTTCCTTCAAGCAATGGAAACCTATCAGTAATACCGCCCGGCCCAATAATAATATCTTTCTCCGTACATGCTGGAGCATAATCTAAAACCATGTACTGTTTTTTCACGAAATGTAACATTGTTATCTAGTAGGTGATATCCGGAATGCAGCACCAACGGTATGATCTGACATTTTCTTATTGGAGGATTATTTATTTTAAATAGATGTTACCGGTAATGTGAACACAACCTGAACTGCTATCATCTTCAAAGGTTATAGATGGTGATTATAATTTTTTAAGACCATGCTTCTAGGATTGTTTGATAATTCCTTCTTGCTGATTATGCATTTAAGCATGCTGCCAGGTGAGTGCAAACAATTCACAAAGATTTAAAAGAATGATTAAGGCACTTAAAAAAGTCTTCTCTTGGAATTACTTTCCGAGGGCTCCTGAAATGCTAATTGGAAAATTAAAACTAAGGAAATTAACAAAGTCTTCTCTTGTAGTTTGTTAGGAATCAAAATAATAATAAAAAAAATTAGAAAAAAATGTCACATTCAAAACTAAATTATTATTCCCTGAAGACTACCAATCATGACAAACAGGTTTGCGCCCTTTTAAAAAAATAAAGAATATGTTTATATGTGCACTACAAGTCACGATGATTTTTGCTTTGTTAAAAATATATCAAACGTTAATCTTAATTTTAGTCTAATGTTAATCTTACCTGAAAAATTTAATGAGATAAAATCAAGTAAACTTAAAAAGAATGCATTGGGTGGTTATCTTGGGTTAAGCCGACTCTAAACAGACACTAGCGTAAGTGTTGCGGAACAAAGCCAAAAATGGAGGATGAAATGATGTTTTCTAGTAGTGACGATTTAGTTACTTGTCGTACAAGTAATTAACTAACTAACAAAGTTAGTTATATGCTTTGAGTACAAGCAACTTAACGAATTGAGGTAGTTATGTGGTATTGGGACTAGTTAGTTGCTTGCAATCCCATTTAGTAAGTTGTATAAGTACATATTTAGATGATGAGAGGAAGTATGTTGCATAGAGTAGTGTTACGAACACTCTCTCCCTATTGGATGAAATTAGTGTGTGTCTCACACATTGAAAATAGATCCCACATAAAGTGGTGAGACCTACATAGATTTTACTGGTACGAGAGTGGGTTTCTAACATTTCTCATGTTGCAAAACCAAGGTTTTAGAGCTTTCGCTCTCTTTGATCATAGTGTGTGTAAGTTTCATCCACGTGAAGTGTGTGTTTGTACGTGAAAGTGTGAGTGTTTTCCTAAATATGTCCAATTGAAAATTATTCAACAAATTGTACACCAAAAAAAAAAAGATGCGAACGGTAAAAGTTACTAAGAATGCTAAAAACTTGAATATTCTAAAATTTGAATAACTATTTTTTTTTTTTCATTAATAGTTCATTAGAAGGCACCTTCAATCAGATCAAATAAATTCATTACTCGAGAGTTCTTCCACAATAAACATGATTTTTACTCTTATACAGTTAAGTGGTCAGTCAAGAGACTAGAGCTCTGATACTGACTAAAGGTGGGAGAAGAACACAAGAAAAATTGGTTTGAATCCTGTTTTTGAATTTTAAAAACTTATGCGTTGTTTAACCATATCCTTTAAGGTAAAATGAGGACAAGAAACCTTCAAACAATCAAAATAAATTCATTTCTTTAATAGAAAAAATGAAAGCCAGAAAATCCAGAGCCTTAAAGGTAGAAGATACCTCGAACTAGATGATATGTGAAATGATGAAATTGACAACTCAAGAATGAGCTTTCATTGATAAATAGAAACATCCAACTAATGTGAATTGTGAAATAATGAATTTTTCATAATCACATTTATTCTTACATAGAAAAGGAAGCAAATACTCATGCACGTACGTGCAGAAAATAAACGTTAACAACACAAGAAAACAACCACAAGAGAGTTAGCCACATCCACTAGCAGCCTTCCACACTTATTTTCCACAATCATGAACATAAATTGTGCTCATGTACACAAGAAAAGAAAAATTAAATTAATGAAGACGGTTTAGGAAGAAAATGTGAAATCTCCATCTTAAATTCTATCATCACATTTCGTGACAAGAAAATAAGAGAAATATTTCATTTTTTCCTCACTAAACCTGATCACTAACTCTCTTTTTTATAGAAGTCACGTACAATTAGATTTATTCTTCAAACATGTCATGAAGGGCAGGCCATTCATCACTGATTCGTTTAATTCTACCTCCGAAAATAACAGAATTGTTGTAATCGGAATATTCGATACGCGCACAGCGCTCTCCTTTGAAAATGTAAAATTGACGATAAACGTTAGAAGTAAAAGCTGCGTCAATTCCACTCTCAAACACTGTACCATACAAACAATTAAAACGACGAATAATCTTTTCGGTTCCCTCACGAGAATTTAAGTTGTAGTCTACTAAGACAGTGTGATCTCCCTTGAAAAAGAGAACGGACGAATTCCCCTTGTCGTACCTAATTGCAGCGTTTATTCCATCTTCAAACCGTGTTCCTGCAAGACAATCAAACATGGCACCAATTGGCTTAGGACCTTTAAGAATTCTGGCTTCCGAACGTGGTGTGTACCTAATTTTGGCACATTGATTTCCAAGGAAGATGTATGCCTCGTCGTTTTCAATGTCAAAGGCACAATCTATTCCATTTTTAAATATAGTTCCACTAAGCGATGGAAACCCATCAGTAATATCGCCCGACCCACTAATAACACGACTCTTAGGGTATCCCGGACAATAATCTATAACCGCATACTGATCTTTGACGAACATGTAACATTGACGGCTGGTAGATGACCGGAAAGCAGCACCAACGGTATGACCTGCCATTTTCTACTAGGAGGATTATTTAATTTAAAGTAAGGGATATGAATACGTTTTTCTTTCGTTTTGTGAAAACCTCTGTTTAAATAGATGGATTGTTATCGGTAATAATGTGAACACAAACTACTCAACTTGAAATAATGTCCAAAACACGTTTGGACACAGCTAAGCTATTCAAAGGGTATGGATGGTAATTTAAATTTTTGAAGACCTTGCTTCTAGGATTTTATAAAGTTTAAATTAAATCCTTCTTGCCAATCATGCATTTAATTAAGCATGCTGCCAGTGCAACTCATTTACAAAGATTTAAAAGAATTGTTAAGTCACTAATATAATTACATTTTTTTTGAGAGGACTAATATAATTACATTAGTTAAATCCAACTTGTTCAATAATTTTTTTTTTTTAAGGATTGTTCAATAGATTTTAAAGACCGATTAAGGCACTTTTTTTAAGAAGAATGACTAAGGCACATAACAAAGTCTTCTCTTGAAATGCAAATTAAAACTAACGAAATTAACAAAGACTTTTTTTTTTTTTTTTTACAAAAGGAAATTAACAAAGACTTCTCTTGGAGTTTGTTAGGAATCAAAATAAAAATCAAAATATATTCATGGTAAAAGCCTCTTACCATTGATTTGGAGACATAAAGAATCAATTCTGTTACCTCTAGGAGCAATTGCATATTTCGTTTTTGTTTCAATTTCTATGCGTCCCTAAATATTTTTTATTTGAAGTTGTGTGTCTAAGTAGCGCAGCCTAAGGTCAAACACTAAGACAAAACTTTTTATATAAGGAAAGAGAAGACTTTGTTAACTGTCTTGGTCATTCATTAATATCTAGTAAGCAAGTTTTGTCGAAAAATAAATCTAGTAAGCAAGTTGGATTTAACCACATAATTTTATAAACAAGAGAAGATCATTTTTTCGTTACCATGTTATCAGCACGATGTTTTTACTATCGTTTGGTAGTGACTATATCCGCATGAAAACTTTTGAGACCTACAAGGTGCTATCTCCTTGTGCAAGAGCCAGAGATATCAAACCCTTACCACTTTGACTAATTCATCGTTGGTAACCAAGAAAAGACATTGTTAATTGTCTTGGTCACTCTTTAATATATAAATAATAGAAGCTGCGGGGTCTTTAAATAATCAACATTATTTTTCCATGATTACAATCTGTGATTCAGATTGGTCACATCCAAACGTGTGCAAATTTAAGTAAAAACATATTATCTACTTTATCTTAAAAGAAATAAATAAATCATCCAAAAAGAAATATGCCATCTCATTACATAGATGCTGCATTACGTTCATCTCAGTCCAACGAATGATACATGTTCGTTAATAAAAACTATGTGCTTTTGAAATATAATCATGGATGCTAAAGAAAATTGTTGAAGCGCTGACTCGTATTTCTCATTGGTTTCCAAAGATTGCTAAAACACTATCTGAAAACGTAATAAATTGTGCCTTAAACACTGATGGCAATGAGGCATTCATCTTTTTTGGAAATCAATGTGCCATAATATGCTTCGCTCCACAAACAAAAATTCCCGGAACAGATATAGGTTCAGTTCCGATCAGCGTCGTGTCTCCTTATCTACGCAGAGTCAAGTTTTGTTATTTAAAGTGGACAAGTATGCCCTAATAGACTATCAATCTAATAATCTCATGTATTACCATTTTATCGGCAAAGGTATTGATTCAGATTTTTCTTCTTACTTTGGTTCGTACAGTTTTTGAATAAAGAATTGATTCATATTTTTCTTCTTACTTTGAGGAATTAAACTTTAATTTTTAAAGGAGAATATTATGAACGTATCCGCCTTATTATGCAGCTTTTTCTTCTTACAAGGATGATTGGTGCGTTCATGATGAAATATTTCAAGATTAGCTCAAATGGCACGTCGCTTTTAGGAAAAGTTAAATTAATGACTAAGATTAACGACAGAAAAAATGAAATATCTCTGTAATTTCGCTGTCACTAAATCTTTTTTTGGAGATTTTTTATTCTATTAAGTGAATTTGGTATACTTTTTACTCACTAGCTAATACGATGGAATATATAGTGTTAGAAACCACATGATGATTGATAGCTCAGCTATGCTTGCTTCTATGCTTGCTTCTAATGCAAGCAATGAGATTTTGGTTATGAAATTTGGGTTTGAAATTGAGAGAAATTGAAAGAAGAAAGAGAAGATTATAGTTGTGATCTATTGAGTTTCATTAGTAGTGAAAAATGATTACAACATGACTTATATAAGATGCTTATTCACATTGCTTCCTTAGTAAGCTATCTAAACAAAGATAACAAACTCAAGCTAGTTTTGTAACCAACTTGTAACAAACTCCTAATTATGTGTTAACCAAAACAAACTTAGATTAACATACTAAAAAATACTAACTAAAGCTTGAATTAGAAACTAACATCCTCCCTTAATTCAAGTTTCCAATTCTACATTGCCAATCAAACTTCTAAGCTCGTTGGACCTATCAATCTTAATGGCTTTTGTGAACATATCAGCAAGCTGCATATTACTGAAGCAATGTATGATCTTGAGAGCATCTTTGTTCACTTGTTCTCTGAGAAAATGGTACTTTGCTTCAATGTGTTTGCTCGTTCCTTCTAGCAAGTAAGCACAACCGTGTGCCTGGGTACGAACCGTCCTCATCACTCGATATTAGGTGGCACGACCGTGCGCCCCCCTCTTTGCGTGGCAAGTTTGATTTTTTGTCGTTTTTCAGTTTTTAATGCATACCAATGGGTCCCAAACACCTAAACTTAATTAAAGAAGACTTTCAACAACTGGTTTAAGGAAGTGATCAGTGTAACGCCCTATTTCTATTAAAGCGATAAAACACGCGAATATAGCAAATATTCAAGAAATAGACGCTACGTCTAAACAAAATCCAAATCATCACATAGATATATATATATAATACCTCAATAGTCACATCGGATACAAATCATTTATCTCCAACATAAACATGTCATGGTCATCAATACACCATCATATAAAATCCTCCAAGTCCCGACAAGTGGGAAATGTCAACAACATAAAAACAGAGTCCAACAATAACATAAAGACACTACAGCCTAATCAGAGCCTAAACCTACGACTCCAACTGATAACGGAAAAAGTTCCCGCTATCCAGGCACTCACCAAAAGCAACTACTCCTGCACAACGTCTACCCATCCATACAGACAGGTAGGCGGTCAAACCACTGGAGGTTAGCTTTACATCAATCATAATTAATAATAAACAACTTGGCATAAATACATCAAATCAATTCAGTTCAATTCCATTCTTCACCAATTATTATGAACAATTGACCTCCAACTACACATTCACACAACAATATCAATCATCACAAGTATGTATACATCAATCACACTTTCATCACATTCATCATCCAATAAAACAATTACGACTCATGCTATAATGATATGCACCTAGACTAGACACATATATGCATGTGGTACCAAATCTCCTCAAGGTCGTCACCCATGATGCAACAAAAACATCATTATCAACGACTATATTCAACGGCAATATGGATATAACATCCGACATGACATATGATGCATGAACATATGACTCAATCCACTATGCATATGTTCATAACAATTCAACGACTATATTCAACGGCTATAATCAACGGCTATAACCAACGGCTATCAACAACATATAACTTTATCATAAAGTTCAACAACTCCATTCAATACAACATATGATAACAAACATCATATTCATCACCTAACAATCATGCATACATCTTCTTACGATCATATCAATCTATTCATAAAGGATTTATAAAGCATTCGGCTCTTAAAACCATTTTCATCAAAATTCGTCTCTAACTTCACCATTTCAAAATAATTGAAGTAATTAAACCAAAACCAAGTAAACAAGATCCAATGTCTCAACTAAGTATACCTCTAGGCCACATATAAGTGCAGTAGAGCATACGGTTACGTTTCACCGGCTAAATACGACGAAATCATGAAAATCATGAAGTTCGTCTCTCTTTATCATTTTTCAAGAAATTCTCATTTTCAATTCAAAACAAGTTAGATCCATCACATCATAGTTTAAATATCATTAAACACCTTAATTGAAGTCATAGAACATAAGTTTGAAGTTAAGAAACAATCCATGAGATTTGGGTTGACTTAGAAATAGTTATGCGGATTTTCCGTAAAATTTCACTAAGACCTCTTAGGAGTATTTTCCTCATAACTCAAAAACCAAAAATCATTTTCATGTCAAACCAACCACATTAGAAAGGTAACATCCTTACCTACAACTTTCGTGTTTACACCTAAGGCCAATTTTACACTGATCAACACCAGTTTTCATTTAAAATTCGGGGTTATGCTGAATTTTCATAAAGTTTTACTAAGACCCACTTGGAGTATTTTCATCATAACTCAAAATCTAAAAATCATTTTTGAGTCAAACCAAGACCATTCGAAAGCTAAAACAATTATCTAAAACTTTCATGTTTACACCAAAAGCCAGTTCAAAACAGAAACGAGGGAAAAAGACACAAGAACGCAAAACAGAGAATGCTATTAGCGAAAAAGTTCCAAACAGTTTTGCTATTAGCGAGTTTCTTACCGAATTTCCCCTGTAGTTACGAGTTTGACACCATTTTTCACCCAAAAACCCAAATTTTGATCCCCCAACATCCAGATTTGTTCCCAAAGGTTGTTTACATGTATATGTACTGAAAAGGGCTTTCAAAAACACAACCAAACATGAAATCAAACACCAGTCTAACACAATTTAGCAAATCAACCCATTTTTACAAAACCTTCAACAACCATTCAATTCTCATCATAATCCACCAATACATGATATCCAAAGCATCAATTCATCAACAACACATCTAACAACAACAACAACAACATCTAATCATGATTTCATCGACAATATAACAACCACAACTTCATCCTTCATCATAATCATTTTGAAACATGGCATATACATATAAACCCATTTTGACATACAAATTCAACAACAACAACACAATTATCATTCAATTCATGTATATAATCATGTCACCAAAATTAAGCACGATTTTCTACAACCAATTTCAAATTAACCACTTAAACAAAGAATTAGGGAAGAACAACAACTATTAATTATGCTTGAATTCTAACCCCCTTACCTTAATTCTTCACAATCACCAACTAAGGCTTCACTTTGATATTCTGGCACGTTAGGCTTAAGATGTTGTATATGATGTTTAGAACATTAAGCTAACAAACATAATCATAATAAAACAAAGTAATAGACAGGAAAGAAAAGAGGCACAGAGAAATTGTTAACCCAGTTCGGTGCAACGTCACCTACTCTGGGGGCTACCAAGCCAGGAAGGAAATCTACTAGTGCAGTTCGTATTCAAAAGCTCTCAGCAAACCACGTTTGCACTTATGACCTAGGACCTACCCCAACAAGACTTCAACCTAGGAACTCCTAGATCTGAGATCCCATCTCACTCCCTTACAACAGATCAAATTCCCCTGTGATTCCCAAATTACAGACTCAAATCAAATGAGGTTACCCTAAAAAATAACAACATGCAACCTTGCTTAAAAGCTTAGATGCAGTTCACAATCTACCTAACTCCTTGCTTAAAAGCTTCGGAGTAGTGCACAGTATTACAACTCAAAGTACAGTCCTAAACATGCATCAAGATGATACACGAAAGGCTCACAAGATATAAGACTCAAAACCTAAACAAAAACTCTATTTTGTTAAACAATGTCTTGAATAATTCTTCAGGTCTTGCAGCCTCCTTTATATACTGAAGCAAGGCGTGTCATCCCTTCAATCATGCTTCAAATCGGATCAGTGACTTAATGCTCAATCAACATAGTCGGATAAGGAAACTACTAGAAAGTAGGCTCATTAAAAGTCACATTATCATCTCCTTAAAAAACTTTCCTAAGTCGTTTTAACACTTCCTTAAGAAATCACATATGTTCTGATCTCCTCATAATTGCACACGGTTCAGACCAACTCAGGCTGGTGTGGATTCCTTCATTCAAGCAAGCGCATGCGTAAACATAGGCAAAGCACAGAACGTACAGACCAGGTCTGGATGTTGGAACATTGTGTTCTACATCTGAAGTGAATATTTGTTTTAGGCAAAAGTGAAGCCAACATACAAATATCCAACACACTTTAGCTCCCAAACTTGAATCTCTAGCTCCCTCTAGCTCTCTCTAAATCTTCCTCTTCAAACCCTTATCGTCTCTTGCCCTTTCTCTCTACCTCTTCTCTTAAATAGAAAAATGATGGTGTAAACCCTATTTCTCTCTAACACTAGAGTTTATATAGGCTCTACATAATGGGGCTCAACTCACAATGCCTTAATGGGCTTAACCCATTACTAATCTAATTCAAAATGTTACTACCCACTTAACAGTAAAATGAAATAATAACGGTCACTTACCGGTTATAAATAAATTACTACACTCTCTAGCAACTTAGTAAAATAATACTAGCTCTCACTAAGCACTAAAAATAATCTTCATCAAAATTACTAAACTACCCCTACTCACAAAATGACCAAAATACCCCTGAGTCCAAAATGACTAAAATACCCTTCTAACACCGAATTCTACAAATCCCAACCAAAATACACACATAGGTAAATAATCACATACGAGCACATACAAATGCACATAAAAGCAATTAAATAAATAATAAAATAAATCTAGCGAAAAATCAGGCTGTTACAATCAGAAGCATGGAAGAAGTGGAAATTTGAAGACACAAACTTTATTTATCAAACTCTCCATTCTTCTTGGATGCCTCTTCTCTTATAACTTCTGCAGTCAAAGAGGATCTTAACATTTCATGGTTAACTCAAGTGAAGGTCAAAGCTGATATTCCAATTCTTGAGAAGCTAAAGGAAGATCCTGAGCAAACTAAGAAGATTCAGAAGCTAAAGCAAGAGTTGTTTGAACAAAAGATGTTGTCTGAAAAGTTGAAGAGACAAATGATTGAGATGAAAGAAGAGCATAGAGCAAGGGAAGAAGCCCAAGCTAGAAGATCAGATGCTCTTGAGGAAACCTTGAAGAAGCAATCAGAAGAGATGAAGGCAATGATGAAGGAAATGATGGAGTTGATGAAGAAACAAACCTAACCTTAGATTGCACACAATTTTTGTTGTTTCTATTGTCTCATATGTTTCTTATATTTATGCTTCTGATACTTGTTCCTCATCTTATTTTCTCTGATACTTTGTTAACCTGCTCTAATACTTCAATATTTAGGTTATTATACATTGTTTTAACCATGCTCTGATGTGTACTTAGAAATATCTCATGTTCTTTTTACTTCTCTTTTTGGTCTATTGTTTTTAATTTTTGTTGATGACAAAAGGGTGAGTAGATATAATATACATTTAGGCTCTGAGCTCACTAATTTAACTTAAAATTAAATTAGGAGAACCTGCTTCTCATCTCTTAGTCTTTAATTTCATGTGAGATTATTTCTGAGTGACGTTTTTAAGTTTAAAATGAATTTAATTAACATGGATGGAACTTAGGGGGAACTTACAAACCTCACCTAAGAACTATCAGACTCACGGGGAGCATACAAACCTCAGACCCTAAAGTCAACTTGTTAATTAGATTAACAACAATTGACCTTTAATACCAGTGTTTGTCATCATCAAAAAGGGGAGATTGTTGGAACAAAATGTGTTTAACATTAACACCTTTAAGTTTTGATGATATCAAGGTATTAAAATGTCAATTGGATATGCTAATATTTGTTCAAGTGTGCAGGACCATAGTCAAAAATTATAAAGTCAAGTATAGGTTCTGAAAGAACAAATGAGAGCAATGGAATTTACAAAAAGGAAGCTAGTGTTGCAAGATTCAAGACAGAGTCTGAAGACAAAGAGCGTCTGAAGACCATCAGAAGGTGACTACCAGAAGTTGACATCATCAGAGAGTCTGTAGAGCCACAGAAGCTGAAGTTCATCAGAGTCTGAAGACTAGAAGCTGGAGTTAGTTAAAAGTTGTTATTCTGAATGCATATGATTGCAGAAGGAATGAAAGCCTGGAACAACGACTATTTTAGAGGAATTAGAAGGCATTGGATGCTTATCCACTATAAAGAGCGTAGGAAAAAGGACATAGTACAATTGTACAACCTCCACTACTCCACTCATCATGTGTGCAGTAGTACAAGACAACGGCTGTGACTTGGCTGGTTGTTCTCTATTCAGAGAATGAATTTGAAATTGTTCCTTCATAGGACAGTAACCAAATCAAACAACATATCATTAGTGATTATCAAACTTCAACAACTACTCTTTTGATCTGCTGGCAACAAACAACGTCTCTTTCACACCACTGTATAAAGGAGTGAAGCCTTGAAGATTGCAAGAGACTCACAAAAATTTTACAAGTTCCAAAACTCTGCTGAAATTGTTTTCAAATCAAGTTCACTTTGAATTTCTTAATCACTTTCATATCTTAGAAATTCTAGAGTCTTAAAGAGTATGTATCTGATTTGTATTATGAACACTACTGATTGTATATCAAGTGTTCAACCTCAAACATATTCTTTGCAATTGTGTTTGTTTAGAAGTCTCTTGCTTTTGTGCTTGAGCATAGGAAGTCTCTTGCCCGTGTGCTTGAGCATAGGAAACCACTTGGTTTTCTACTTGAGTAGTTTGAAGTCTCTTGTTTTTTTGCTTGAGCAATTGTAATCAGATATTGATTTTAGTGAACTATCCTTTGAAGTGCAAAGGGGACAGGACTACTTCCGGATTGTGGAATGAACCTGTATAGTTGTTGTGTTTTTCTCTTCTCTCTATCTCTTTACATTATTTGCTGCATAAGACTCTGAACTTTGTTCAAGACTCTGAGAAAACATGAGAAAACGTGCTCTGACAATCAACGTGCTTTTATACCATTTACTTTTGACACTTTCGGTTTCTTAGCACCAGAGGTTGTTGACCTTCTACATAGAGTTCAAAAGGACATGCATAGCATTGTCATGATTCCTAGATCCATAAATGTTGTGTTTACGAGAATTGGTTTTGCCATCCAAAAAGGCTTGGCAACGTAGCTTGTTGTCCGCTTGCCTTCTATTCAAGTGTTTATAATGGTTTATATATATTGGTTTTCTAAAATAACTATTTTTTTTCAGGAATAGTTCATTAGAAGGCACCTTCAATCAGATCAAATAAATTCATTACTTGAGAGTTCTTCCACAATAAACATGATTTTTACTCTTGCACAGTTGAGTGGTCAGTCAAGAGACTAGAGCTTTGATACTAACTGAAGGTGGGAGAAGAACAAAAAAAAGGATGATTTGAATCGTGTTTTTTAATTTTAATTTTTTTTGCATTTGTTAACCATTTCTGTTGTTTTTGGATATCCAAACTATTGTATTTGGATTTCCAAATTCTATTATCTACCGAAGTTGTTACTAGGTTGAGTCACGACCAGGTCGCTCTCTTTAAGACGTTTCGTGGCACTACCCAAAGTTGTGCAAGGTAGACTATCAACCACGCCGCCTCCAGGATAAAACAAGCCCAGCTACAACTGTGCGGTTAACTACTGCACTGTAGAAAACCGTTCGAGAATTACACCTTCAAATATGGTACTAAGACCACTCTTTAATACTGAAACCACTTTAATATGGTATCATTACCATTCTATTATGGTGCTAAGACCACTCAAATATGGTGTTTCCACCATTCTAACCTTTAAGTTCTCCAAACTATCAATATGGTACTATGACCACTCAAATATGGTGTTACCACCATTTCTCCTCAAATAAAATTATTGAATAATTTTTATATACCGTTAAGATCATTCTTGATTCAGACGGGACATTGTTTATTCCAAATAGGGACTATGATCTTAAAAGTACTCTTTATTCCGAAGGGACTATGAACTTAAGACCATTCTTAATTCCGAAGGGACATTAAACCGAAAAGGGACTATGGTCTTAAGAACACTCTTAATTCCGAAGGGACAGAAAGGAGTAGAAAAAGGAGAAGGACTTGTTAAACAAGTCGAAGGACAGAGAAGAGATGAAAGACTCGTCAACACAAGTCAAAAAAGGGAGAAGAGAGAAAGAGTTCCCGATAACTTAATGAAACTCTTTGGTGTGTGGAATGCACTGTGTGAGCTCTCTATTTATAGAGAAAATTCACAACTAATAAGTGAGAAACTTTGGGAACAAGTAATATGAGAAACTTTGGGAACAAGTAACATATTACTTTGCGATTAAGTAATTCACATATTAGATCTAGTACAAAAATATCTTAATTGAGTACTAAAATATATTAAATTTAGTACAAAAATATATTATATTATGTACCAAAATATTTTAGCAAAACTTGGGGATTAAGAAAGCACTTTCTAATAATGATTAAATTAATTATTTAATTTATCATTTCCAAATAATAAAATATATATCAATATATATTTTTTCTCTAGTGCTTATGTACCCCCATTAATTAGAGGTACACCCCCACTATATAAACACTACTAATGTGTGTGTTCCATCCGATGTGGGACTTCCACTTTTTTCAATTCACACAACACTAGTTCTACCCAACACGGGAATTTGTGTTTACTCTTTTTTTACTCAATTTCCACACATCTTCCAACAATCCCCCACTTGAATTTTAAAAATGGGTTCAGAAATAACGTCAGAAACGTCTCCATAAGATTTGCTAGTAAACAAAGGTGTCGCCTACAACTTGAACCTTTGCATAGCGAGTAAAATTCTGATTAACAAGAGTTGCTTACAGCATTGAACTCTATCTCAGACATAGAACTCACACACAAACCTTTTCATAAGGTGTATTCTAAAAGCCCGTGCGTTTATGGCCTTGCACATGTATCCCGGTTTTAACGAACGCTCTAGGTATTCTGCCCTGAATCCCATATGAACCGGCCCTTAGTTCCACATTCCTATAGGTGAGTCTATCAAGAGTACTCCTGTAGCTATGTACTCCACTCCAAATAGAGTATAGATCTCATTAAGAGTTTCTATTATCTCATCCTTCTATCGCTGCAGGAATCATGCTTTCTTACTTTTATCATAGCATGTTCTATCACTTGTGACTTGTTATTACCCATTGAACCTATTTCTTGGGATCTCTAGTCATGTAGGTCGGGTTACCATCACTTGTGACCTTTGGGCATTAGTCCCATCCTATTGGATGTGTTTAGGACTTTCTTTCTAGTAATTCCTTTCGTCAAAGGATTAACTAATTCTTTATCAGTACGTACATGATCTACTTTAACCGTTCCTTTTGAGAGTAGCTAGCTCTCTAATCCTTTATGTGTTCATGCCTTAATTATCGTCTCTAACGATTCTCAATTTTTGTAATAGCTGCAGACTATCACAATGAATTAACACTTCTGGAAACAGTTTTATCAACTAAGGGATCTCAATTAGCAAGCATCTTGTCAACTTGCTTCTCCACTAGTTTTCTCTAGTGCTCTCATCTCAGATTCATTCCATAGTGGACTGAGTCAATATCATTTGTTTTAACAAACAACTCCTTTAGTGATGTTTAATATGCAAACACTAGTCGCTAAATATTCATCTGAAAGATGTTCTATTTTATATCTTGTACCATTTAAGTACAATAGGTTACTCCTAGTGAAGTAATCTTAGAGTCATAGTCTTCTTAAGGCACCTCATGACTCTTTCTTTAGCATGGCAATGCTTCTCATCCGTCTACTAGTAAACTTGCACAAGAGTTTTACGACATCGGCAATGTCGGGTCTAATACATTCAGTGGCTTACCTAAGGACTGCCAATGATGCTCACATATTTTATTTGTTTAACTCCATCTCAAGTGTTCTTACACTTGGATCATAATATATGATTGCAAGTTTATGGTGAAATAATTACATTTCTTTAAGATCTTCTCAACTTTGTGAGATTTATCAAAAAAGTTCTATTTTCTGATCTAGTAATCTTGAAACCAAGAATTACTTCAACTTTGTCTAGGTCTTTCTTATCAATGTTGTTGATAAACAATGATTTCACATAATTCATAACATGAATCTTTAAACCAAATATGAGCAAGTTGTCTTCATAGAGACTATGATCGTACAAATATTATTTGTCACTTTCATTCACTTTATACTCATTCGATAGCATTAGAATGTCAAAAAATTTATGTCATTCCTTTTTAGACCTCACAAAGAATTATCTAACTTACAGAGCTTGTTTTCTTGTCCGTGAATCACAAAACCTTCAGGTTGTTTAATATAGATTTCTTCTTCTAGTTCACCATAAAAGGAGGCAACTTTCACATCCATTTGGAGTACTATCGAGTTATGAACGGCGGCTAAAGGGACTAGTACTCTTATGGATATGATTTTCGTGACTGGTGAATGAATGTCGAAGAAGTCTATATTTTTCTCTTTGTCTAAAACCTTTGACTAAAAGGAGAGCCTTGTATTCATCAACCGTACCATCAGGTTTTAGTTCCTTTTTCCAAAATCCAAATACAACCGATTGATTTTGCAACTATGAGACAAGTCAACCAAGTGTCATGTTTTGTTAGACTCTAGAAGATTCATTTCATCGTTTATTGCTTTTTGCCATAATTCAGCATCCAATGGGATATAACGTCTTTAAGGCTTAATGAATCTTCTTCCAATGTATAAACCAAGTTCATACTCTTTTAGCATTTTTAGCTTTCTTACCTCCTTGAGGTTCTATAACATCTCGTATGATGTTTTCATAACTATTTCTAATTACATGAATGTGATTAGATATAGTGCCCCCACTAGTTCTTAATTTTTAGAAGGGAAGTTATTTTGCCCCCACTAATGTCGTGCTCCCATTAGAGCCCCCACTAGTGCCCCCACTATTCTTTAGTTAAAGGGGTAAACATTTACATAGAAATCAGCATCTTTAAATTCTATGATCACTTTAACATTTAGGTCATAAAACATATATGTTTCGTTATTTTATCGCATACCCGATGAATACACATTCATAGGCTTTACTAGTGAGTTCAACTCTCCGGGTCCAGAATCCAAATATAGTCCGGACAATCCCAAGTTCAAAAATAAGACAAGTTGGATTGTCTTTTCTTCAAAAATTTCTTAATTAGAATTTTTGTTCTTAGACTTGGGTACTCTATAAATTTCAATTTTCGTTATAAAAATTGAACATTCAAGCATATCAATTTTATTTTCCAAAATTCACAGTCATCAATAAATATGATAAAAACATCATTTTATCATTTCTAATTTATGTGTCATCAAATTCACACATATCATAATTTATTATGTCTAGAGATTCATATTCTCTAAATTCTGATTTATATGAACTTTTGGTTCATATATCTTGACTGCAATAAATAAAATTGTCTAATTATAACGTTGGAATTAAATCCAAGTTACTCAAATTTAAAATTAAAAGCTTGTTCACATGTCAAATATTAAAATCACACAACTAATAAAATAGAAGCAGAATTTAATTTTGATCATGCCATCAAAGTGCAGTCTTTTCTCATAAGAATGCATAGAGTACAAGTCACTAGACCTGTTCTTATAGGATTAACATCCAAAAATAGTTGAGTGGTCGAGTTCATATATGTCCAAAAAATGGTACTCGATCTCAATTTCTTAAAGATGTACATGTGCTTTAATTTACCAAATAAATCTTAGTCCATGTACTCGAACAGAATGTTGGTCTAGTGAAAAAAAAAGCACAACATCCTTCTTATATGGTAAGCTCATGCTCAACCTTAATTAGAACCTTTGCATCTTTTACATTTGCCATTGTACTGTACAAATTTTTTCCAATACTTGACCACCGCTTGCTTCAACTAGTCTGTTATTTGTATTTGTTTGTCAAGTAGACGATGCAACACAGGTTCTATTCTCCAAACAATTAAAGTTACTTACTCACAATTCGATTTTGAATTTGAAAATAAATTTCAAACAAATTCCAAGTCAGATATGTGAATTTCTTAGTGTTGTTGTTATAACAACATACACTTCATTGTTTCAGTCGAAAGATGTAATTCTATAGCTTGATTTATCCTTTTTTTATATTAAGGGACTACGCAACCTCAATAAGTAATTTCTTCGGTAGACATAGCAGATAGAAACGTCTTAAAATTGTTGTTTTTGGATATTCAAACTATTGTATTTGGATTTCCAAATTCTATTATCTACCGAAGTTGTTACTAGGTTGAGTCACGACCAGGTCACTCTCTTTAAGACGTTTCGTGGCACTACCCAAAGTTGTGCAAGGTAGACTATCAACCACGCCGCCTCCAGGATAAAACAAGCCCAGCTACAACTGTGCGGTTAACTACTGCACTGTAGAAAACCGTTCGAGAATTACACCTTCAAATATGGTACTAAGACCACTTTTTAATACTGAAACCACTTTAATATGGTATCATTACCATTCTATTATGGTGCTAAGACCACTCAAATATTGTGTTTCCACCATTCTAACCTTTAAGTTCTCCAAACAATATGGTACTATGACCACTCAAATATGGTGTTACCACCATTTCTCCTCAAATAAAATTATTGAATAATTTTTATATACCGTTAAGATCATTCTTGATTCCGACGGGACATTGTTTATTCCAAATAGGGACTATGATCTTAAAAGTACTCTTTATTCCGAAGGGACTATGAACTTAAGACCATTCTTAATTCCGAAGGGACATTAAACCGAAAAGGGACTATGGTCTTAAGAACACTCTTAATTCCGAAGGGACAGAAAGGAGTAGAAAAAGGAGAAGGACTTGTTAAACAAGTCGAAGGAGGGAGAAGAGATGAAAGACTCGTCAACACAAGTCAAAAAAGGGAGAAGAGAGAAAGAGTTCCCGACAACTCAATGAAACTCTTTGGTGTGTGGAATGCACTGTGTGAGCTCTCTATTTATAGAGAAAATTCACAACTAATAAGTGAGAAACTTTGGGAACAAGTAATATGAGAAACTTTGGGAACAAGTAACATATTACTTTGCGATTAAGTAATTCACATATTAGATCTAGTACAAAAATATCTTAATTGAGTACTAAAATATATTAAATTTAGTACAAAAATATATTATATTATGTACCAAAATATTTTAGCAAAACTTGGGGACTAAGTAAGCACTTTCTAATAATGATTAAATTAATTATTTAATTTATCATTTCCAAATAATAATAATATATTAAATTTAGTACAAAAATATATTATATTATGTACCAAAATATTTTAGCAAAACTTGGGGACTAAGTAAGCACTTTCTAATAATGATTAAATTAATTATTTAATTTATCATTTCCAAATATATATATATATATATATATATATATATATATATATATATATATCAATATATATTTTCCAAATAATAATTATTTTCCAAATAATAATATATATATATATATATATATATATATATATATATATATATATCAATATATATTTTTTCTCTAGTGCTTATGTACCCCCATTAATTAGAGGTACACCCCCACTATATAAACACTATTAATGTGTGTGTTCCATCCGATGTGGGACTTCCACTTTTTTCAATTCACACAACACTAGTTCTACCCAACATGGGAATTTGTGTTTAGTCTTTTTTTACTCAATTTCCACACATGTTCCAACAATTTCCTTTAAGGCAACATGAGACGAGGAACCTTCAAACAATCCAAATAAATTGATTGCTTTAAAAGAAAAAGGGAAAGCCAGAAAATCAAGAGCCTTAAAGGTAGAAGATACCACGAAATAGATGATATTTGAAATGATGAAATTGACAAAAAGGATGAGCTTTCATTGATAAATAGAAACATTCAACAAATGTGAAATAATGAATCTTCACAATCACATTTATTATTACATAGAAAAGGAAGCAAAATAACCATGCACATCAAACATCGACGTGCTGAAAGTAAACGTTAACAACACAAGAAAACAACCACAAGAGGTGGAGCAAGCAACTAGCAGCTTACCACACTTATTTCCACACACATGAACATATATTTGTGATCATGCACGCACTAAAAGAAAAATTAATCAATGAAGAAGTTTGAATGAAAACATGAAATCTCCATCTTTAATTCTGTCATCAAATTTAGTGACTAGAAAATAAGAGAAATATTTCATTTTTTCGTCACCAAACTTGATCACTAATTATCTTTTTTTCTAGAAGTTCTGTACGATTAGATCTATTCTTCTTCTACCATCTCATGAAGAACAGGCCAATCAGCACTGATTCGTGTTATTCTTCCTCCGACAATATAGTCACTGATGTTGGATCCAGCGTAGTCAATTAATGCACAGCGTTCTCCTTTGAAAATGTAAAATCGACGTCGACCATACACACTAAAAGCTGCATCAATTCCACTCTCAAACACTGTACCATACAAACAACTAAAACGATGAGCAATCTTTTCGGTTGCCTCACAAGACTTTGAGAAGTGGTTTAGCAAGACACTGCGATCTCCTTTGAATAAGAGAGCTTTGCAACGGTCATAACTAACTGCAGCATCTATTCCATGTTCAAAGTGGGTTCCCACGAGACAAGGAAACATCTCACCGATTTTAATAGGAGCAGCAAACATTTTGGCTTCTGAACGTGGATTATATTTTATTTTGGCACATTGATCTTTAGAGAAGATGAATGCATCATTGTCTTCGACATCAAAGGCGCAATCTATTCCTTTTTCAAATTTAGTGTTAGCAAGCATTGGAAACCCATCAGTAATATCGCCAGGGCCACTAACAATATCGTTTTTTGCGCTATTATAATTTAAAACCACATACTGATCTTTCACGAAAATGTAACATTGATATGCGACAGATGACTGGAATGCGGCACCAACAGCAAAGTGTGACATTTTCTTATTGGAGGTATATTTATTTTAAGGAAAGGGATATGAATACGTTTTTCTATCAGTTTGTGAAAGCTTCTGTTTAAATAGAAGGATGTTACCTGTAGTAATGTGAACACAAACTACTCAATTTGAAATAATGTCCAAAACACGTTTGGACACCTAAGCTATTCAAGGGGTATGGATGGTAATTTAAATTTTTTAAGACCTTGCTTCTAGGATTGTTTAAAGTTTAATCCCTAGCCTTCTTGCCAATCATGCATTTAATTAAGCATGCTGCCAGATGATAATGCTGCCAGTTGAGTGCAACTCATTAACAAAGATTTAAAAGAATTTTTAAGTCAGTAATATAATTACATTTTTTTAGAGGACTAATATAATTACATTAGTTAAAGACTGATTAAATATTTTTTTAAGAAGAATAATTAAGGCCCATAACAAAGTCTTCTCTTGAAATGCAATTAAAACTAATGAAATTAACAAAGTCTTCTCTTGGAGTTTGTTAGGAATCAAAATAAAAATAAAAATTTAGAGCAATTGCACATTCAAAACTAAATTATTATCAAGACAACGTTTTTTTTTTTTTGAGCAATTTATCAAGACAACTTAATCATTGACAAGCACGGTCGTGCGTTTTTGAAAATAAAAATTGTGTAATAAAAAGTATTTAGACTCAGAAACCCCTAGCCTATTCATGGTAAAAGCTTCTTACCATTGATTTGGGGACATAAAGAATCAATTCTGTTTCCTCTATGAGCAATTGCATATTTCATTTTTGTTTCAATTTCTATGTGTCCCTAAGGTCAAACACTAGCTAAGACAACTTTTTAAATAAGGAAAGATAAGACTTTGTTAATTGTCTTGGTCATTCATTAGTATCTAGTAAGCAAGTTTTGTCAAAAAATAAATCTAGCAGGCAAGTTGTATATAACCATATATTTTTATAAACAAGAGAAAACCTTTTTTTTTTTGTTACAGTATTATCACCACGAAGTTTACGTTGTCATTTGGTAGTGACTATCCGCATGAAAACTTTTGAGGCACGCCAGGTGCTATCTCCTTACGCAAGAGCCAGAGATATCAAACTCTTACTTAAGGGGGTTAAGACCCTTACCACTTTGACTAATCGATCGTTGGTAAACAAGAGGAGACTTTGTTAATTGCCTTAGTCACTCTTTAATATATAATTGATAGAAGTTGCGGGGTCTTTAAATAATTACCATTGTTTTTCCATGATTACAATCTTTGATTCAGATTGGTCACATGCAAACGTCTCCAAACGTGCTTTGGGCATCAATTTTCAAATTTATTATGTTCACATATAAACAGAAGCATTCACAAATTAAAGTAAAAACATATTATCTACATTATCTTAAAAGAAATAAAAAAATCATCCAAAAGGAAAAATGCCATCTCATTACATAGATGCTGCATTACGTTCATCTCAGTCCAAGCGAATGTTATATGTGTTCGTGAATAAAAACTATGTGCTTTTGAAATATATAATCATGGATGCTAAGGAAAATTGTTGAATAAGTGCTTAATCATATTTCTCATTGGTTTCCAAAGCTTTCCAAAACACCGTTTGAAAACGTAATAGATTGTACCTTTAACACTAAATGGCCCTAAGGAATTCATCCTTTCTGGAAATCACTGTGCCAAAATAGACTTCGCCCCACAAACAAAATCCCTGAACAGTTTATAGGTTCTGTTCCGATCAGCGCCATGTTTCCTTATCTCAGTGAAACAGGACTACGCTGAGGCTGAGTCAAATTTTGTTATTTATAGTAGACATGTATGCCCTAATTGAATAATCAATTTGAGGATCTCATATCTCACCAGTTTATCGGCAAATGTTTTGGTAGTTTGGTTGGTACAGTTTTTTAATACGATATTGAAGCAGATTTTTCTTCTTACATTGAGAAATAAGCTTTAATTTTTATAGGAGAATATTATGAACGGCAGAAGGGAAAATACAGCAATTTTGGTAACTGTACATTGTTAATTTAAAATATGTAATCTGACCTTTACTATACTTGGAGGGCAATAAGCAGCTTTTTCTTCTTACAAGGAATATGATTGGTGCTTTCTTGATGAAATATTTCTAGTTTTTTTTTTTTTTTTTTGCTGAATCAAGAGCAAAGGAAAAACTAGGTTGACACCCAAACCAAAACCCTCATAGAGAAACAAAAACAAAAAGCCAAAATTACAAAGCATGAGACCTAAGGAAAACAATAATTTTGAAGTCCAAATCTGTTTCTATAAAAGTCTTCCCTAATAAAAGTGGGGAGAGCATCCCAGCAAATAACATCAGCTATGCCATGACTGTGATTCGCTAGCTTATCCGCGCAACAATTTCCTTCACGAAACTAACGACGGATTCCTGAAAGCATGTAAAACACTCTGCCAGTCCCCTTCCACCCAAAGATGACGCCAATGGTGTTGAAGGGAAAACTCACACTTTCCTGTTCTGACAAACCAACTCCAGCACGATTCATTGAGAAGAATTAAAAATAACTGTAGGAGATAATCCACGACCCAAAAACACCCAAAGATTAGGAAGCTGTTGAACTTTATTATTCAAACAATAAGAGATAACATGAATAGAACTGCAATACCGGCCAGGGATATTTGAAAACAACACCTTTGGTTCAGCCATAAACATCGACAACGGTTTATGATTAATGAAAAAATCATTAAGAGCGATATGAGAATCATAATTGCCGATTCCTCAATTTTTCCAGTAAAAAATCTTGATGAAATATTTCAAGATTAGATCAAATGGTACGTCACTTCTAGGAAGAGTTAAATTAATTACTATGATTAATACTAGGAAGAGTTTGATTGGGTTTGGTGGTTTTCAGTGGGTTGCTGTTTGGTTTGTTCGGCTTCAGCAGGGCTGGTGTGCCCCCCTTTTCCATGATTACAATCTGTGATTCAGATTGGTCACATCCAAGCCTGTCCAAATTTAAGTTAAAACATATTATCTTCTTTATCTTAAAAGAAATAAATAAATCATCCAAAAAGAAATATGCCATCTCATTACATAGATGCTGCATTACGTTCATCTCAGTCCAGCGAATGTTATATGTGTTCGTGAATAAAACTATGTGCTTTTGAAATATAATGATTGGATGCTAAAGAAAATTGTTGAAGCGCTGACTCATATTTCTCATTGGTTTCCAAAGATTGCTAAAACACTATCTGAAAACGTAATAAATTGTGCCTATAACACTGATGGCAATGAGGCATTCATCTTTTCTGGAAATCAATGTGCCATAATATGCTTCACTCCACAAACAAAAAGTCCCGGAACAGATATAGGTTCAGTTCCGATCAGCGTCGTGTTTCCTTATCTACGCAGAGTCAAGTTTTGTTATTTAAAGTGGACAAGTATGCCCTAATAGACTATCAATCTAAGAATCTCATATATTACCAGTTTATTGGCAAAGGCATTGGTAGTTTGGTTCGTACAGTTTTTGAATAAAGAATTGATGCAGATATTTCTTCTTACTTTGAGGAATTGAACTTTAATTTTTAAAGGAAAATATTATGAACGTATCCGCTTTATTATGAAGCTTTTTCTTCTTACGAGGATAATTGGTGCGTTTTTGATGAAATATTTCAAGATTAGATCAAATGGCAAGTTACTTATAGGAAAAGTTAAATTAGTGACTAAGATTAATGACAGAAAAAATGAAATATTTCTCTAATTTCGTTGTCACTAAATCTTTTTGGGTGATTTTTTATTCTATTTAGTGAATTTAGTTTACTTTTTTTTCACAAACCACATGATGAACGATGAAGATTCGTCTCTTAGGAGAAAGGAGCTTGAATAAGTTTGAGAGCTTCATACACGTAAATGATTCAGAATGAATGACTATGATATTGCAATGTGGTTTTCAAACTTATATACAATAGAAAATCTCTCGAGAAAATGAAAATAAGAAAACTAAATCAACCATAATAAAAAGAGAATAACCAACACTCCCCTTCTCTCGTCAAATTAGTTGAGATAAACTCAAGTTAGTTAAGATAGAAAGCAGTTAAATAGTTTGTTATATGGTTGTTAGCTTTTATTTAAGCAAAGTTTGCTACTTTTTGATTGATTGCTTGATCAGCAAGTAATGTACATAAGCTTGTATATAAGTATGATTTAAACACACCTTCAAAAGCTTGTATAGATTTTTTTGGTTACATTTGTTATTGGTTGTGCTTCCATTTTTTTTGAGGTCTATACAGGAGTTCTTCTTTTTTACTTCAGTTGATTTTATCTCATTCGATTTTCAAGGTAAAATTAACATATGATTAAAATTAAGATTAATATTTGATATATTTTAAACAATCCAAAAATCATCCAAAAATGTAGTACAACTATAAACATATTTATTTCCAAAAAAGCAAGACCCTGCTTGTCATGGTCGGTTTTCTTCAGGAATAATAATAATAATAATAATAATAATAATAATAATAATAATAATAAGGAAAATGCTAACATGAGCCCTTAAGACAAATGTTAAGGAAATTAAACTAAAAATTTTGTCTTCAAAATTGTGTCAATTTAATTATAAAAAATTTCAAAATTAATGTTTTTTATTAAATGATTACTATTTATGGAATCCTAAGGACACATGTTATCATGACACTGACATAAAGTATATAAAAAATGTGTAAAATATAATTTTATGTTTGACCTAACTAATGGAGTATGCATGGCACGTTTTAATCGGTGTCACACGAGATTGGGTAATTTTCCACCAGGTTTTTTTTGATCAAAGGGAAAACAATAGAAAAACCCTATCGGTTTCAAAATTTTTGAAATAAAAAATTTATCACCTAAAAATTTCTATACAAAAAAATTACCAAAAAAGAAAATGTTATAATAAAATGGTCAATTCAAACATGTTGCTAGTTCTGGAAGTGAAACACTGCATGATTGAACAACCAACCTATCACAAACAAACACAACTTCAGAATGTTAAAAGCAGTTGGGTAGAACAATTAAACTAAACTCTTGTAATTTTGATTACCATCTTTTCCACATAGCAGCAGCCAGCAAGTATTATATATAACAAGGAATCCATCCAATAACATGAGAATAGTTTTCTTTATGAAAAATGATTAGAATTTGAAACAAAGGAGCTGTGAGATTCCCTTGCTCTATTAGAATTGTTGAACTATTTGTCCTCATGAGCTTAGCTCAGTTGGTAGGGACAATGCATAATATATGCAAGGTCAGGGGTTCAAACCCCGACCACCATCAAAAAAGAATTGTTGAACTAATTGTTTCATTAATAGTTCATTAGATTAACCTCATTAATAGTTCATTAGATTAACCTAAATGAGGACGAGACACCTTAAAATAATAGTTCATTAGATTAACCTCATTAATAGTTCATTAGATTAACCTAAATGAGGACGAGACACCTTAAAATAGATCAAACAAATTCATTTCTTTAAGAGGGAAAGGGAAAGCCACCAAATCCAAAGCCTTAAAGGTTCCACATAGATGATAAGAAAAGGAAAAAACATGTGAAATAAACAATCTTCACACAAATTTATTACATAGAAAAGGAAGCAAATAACCATGCACGTTTAACATTGACGTGCTGAAAGTAAACGTTAACAACACAAGCAAACAACCACAAGAGGTGGAGCAAACAAATAGCAGCCTACCACACTTATTTCCAGTTTTCCACACACATGAACATATATTGTGCTCATTTACGCACCGATAGAAAAATTAAATTAATAAAATGTTTTAGAAAGAAAACATGAAATCTCCGTCTTTAATTCTGTCATCAAATTTAGTGACAAAAACAAGAAAAGAAGAAACATTTCATTTTTTCATCGCTAAAGCAGATCACTAATTCTCTTTTTCTAGAAGTGATGTACGATTAAATCTAATCTTCTTCTAACAAGTCAAGAAGAGCAGGCCAGTACTCACTGATTCGTTTTATTTTACCTCCGACAATAAAGTTGTCATCATGTCCGAATGAGGTAGACTCGATACGCGCATAGCAGTCTCCTTTGAAAATGTAAAATTGATTGGCAATGAAACAATTAAAAGCAGAATCAATACCTTTCTCAAATACTGTACCAAACAAACAATTATAACGACGAGCAATCTTTTCGGTTCCTTCACGAGTCTTGTACCTGTAGTTTAGTACAACACTCTGATCTCCTTTGAATAAGACAGCAGACGATGGCGGGTAAAAAATAGCAGCGTTGATTCCATGTTCAAACGGTGTTTCCACGAGACAAGGAAACATGTCAGCGATTGACATAGGACCAGAAAGTATTCTGGTTTCTGAACGTGGAATGTATTTTATTTTGGCACATTGATTTCCAATGAAGATGTATATCTCATCGCTGCAGTTGGTATCAAAGGCACAATCTATTCCATTTTCAAATGCGGTATTAGCAAGAATAGGAAACGCATCAGTAATATTGCCCGGGCCACTGTAAATCTCTTTTTTCCTCGCTCCTGGATCATTATTTAAAGCTACATACTGATCTTTCACGAACATGTAACATCCACCCATGCCATATGACCGGAATCCAGCACGAATGGGATTATTTGGCATTTTCTTTTTGGAGGATTGTTTGTTTTAAGGTAAGGGATATGAATACGTTTTTCTTTCGTTAAAAGCCTTTGTTTATAAACATGTTACCGGTAATGTGAACACAATCTGGACAGCTATCCTCTACAAAGGTAATTATAATATTTTAAGACTCTTGTAAACCTCCATTTAGGCATGCTGACAGATGATAATGTGGAATCCAACTTTTTCTTTGTCCCATGTGAGATTTATGATCTATACTTATTTAATATTTGCAACTAGTTTATACTAGAAAGATGATGCAAGAGAAGGTGAGTGCAACTAATAATTGACAAGGATAGACTTGGTCTCTTTAAACAATTGTTAAGTTACCAATATAATTATTAGTTAAATCCATTTTATTCAATAGATTTTAAAGAATGATCAAGACAATTAACAAAGTCTTCTCTTGGAAATAGACTTTCGGAGTGCTATACAGATCCTGAAATGCAAATCGGCAATTGAAAACTAAGCGAATTGACAAAGTTTTCTTTTAGAGTTCATTAGGAATTAAAATACAAATATTCTTTTTGGGAAAAATACATATTCAATTCTAAATTATTACAAACTCAATTATTACAAATATTCTTTTTAGGAAAAACACCCTAGAATTGATATGTTTTGGGAAAAATAGAATTACAGACTCAAATATGGAAAATATTATAAATGTCCCGAAATCATAGGCAGTTGTTCTAATACTCATATGTTCTGCGGGTAAAAACCTACTGAAATTGACAAAAAAATTGCTAACAATAACGTAAGATGATCTGTCATCACAACCCCATACTTAAAATGTTGCTTGTCCACAAGTAACGAAAGAAAAACATATTTTTACGTTGCATGAAGCTGACTCCATGAAGCTGACTTGTCTGATCTCTTCTTGCAGATCTTTCTTCAATCTTGGCCTTCCCCCCGTTGTTTTCCTTGTTGATCGTAGGGTTCTCATGATGTGAATCTTCTTCTTGAAATATCTTTTACTGTTTGTTCAATTTGTGGACCTTCAAGAAGTTGATATAACATCATTTTAGTGCAGCTAGTTTAAAAGTTTGAAGGGGAAATGTGACCTATTTCAAACGCTTTAGAATTTATTCTTAATTATAATTAATCTTAATTTTCAAACGTATTACACTTAGACTTGAACGACTGTATTGACCTATATGTTCTTATGCAATGCCTAACTCGATCTAAATTAAATACTACTATTATGACCTAAGATTACTTCTGACTATGACTATTTTGTTATTACTAGATGCTAATCCTAATCCTAAATTGAAAATTAAATGGACTGACTCTTAATGACCTAATGTTAACTATACTCGATCTAATGACTATAACAACTGTTATTTTTACTACGACACTCTATAATATATATTAGAATATAGTGAGAAGATAGCTTGTAGAGCAAGCTATCTAGATAGCTTGGAGAGCAAGCAAGTTAGTTACACAACTAAACTCTATATATAGGAACACTCTTGTATCATTTCATATCATATCTTTTATCAATCTATTCATTCTCTAATGAGTTCCTTTGAGTATCTCCCTCATGAGTACTCTTATGCTTGCTATCTTGCTTACATCTATGACTTCTCTCCCTATGATTCCATTATTTCTAACATGGTATCAGAGCGATATCCTAGGGAGGAAGACGATGATGATGCTTCCGCTATCGATTCAGCATACGATGCAGAGGAAGATGAAGAATCTGAAGGTGTTCTCACGGTTTCTGCACAACCTATGGAATCTTCAGCTTCTCATGTTCATTTCACTTTCGGTAGTTTCGAGTCTCCAATTCAACCGGTTTCTACTCCTTCAATCGAACCAAAATTCGATGGATTCTCCGTCAAGATTGGTGAGATTTCTTGCGTAATTGTCGATCCTTGCTGCAACATCGTCAAAGAAGACGATTGTGTGTTCATTGATTCGCAAGAAGATGAGAAATTGAACGTTCTTGAACCTGACTTGGAGAATGTTCCTCTGATTTTGTCGTTTCTGAAGCACCGGAGGTTCTCATCGATACATTACCTGTGAGATCGTGTAGCTCTGTTTACGGCGTCGCCGCCGTGAGGCTTTTCACCTCGTGGTTGTTCGTCGAAAAGCAGTCTGAGCATCATGTTTCTGCCATCAACAATCGGCTTCTGTTTCTCAAATTACATGACGAATCAATCGTCGATTTTGATCCCGGTGGAAGTGTTTTCTCGTGTTCTTTCTTCTCCGATTCCAGTGTTCTACGGTGCACCTCTTTCTGTTTGTTGTGGATACCTTGGGATCGAGGAAAGAAGCGTTTCTCATCATTGATCTCAAGAGATAGCAGTTATGCGCGTTTGGAGAAGTGCTTCTTAAAGAAGCATGGTTTGGTTACGTTCATAATCATGCTTGGATTTGGCTTTCTCTGTTCCTGTCTCAATTCACTTTTGAAATCACATTTTATGACATTACTCTGTTCAGAAGCGTTTTATGCAGCGTTATACAGAAGTTCCTTTGATTCAATGTTTAGAAAAGCTGTTTTTGGTAGAAGCATGTTTGGTATAAGCTGTATTGGTTGGTTCGGAATAGCGTTTGGATCTGTTTCACATCTTCAGCTGTGTGGAAAATCACAGCATCACATAAGTGCGTTTCCAGCATCATTTTTCAGAATCTAGTTTTAACAGAAACATGAAAAGCACTTTTGGTATAAGTTGTTTCTGGTTCAGTTTTGTGATTCAATAAGCTGTGTTTGACACATCACGTTTCACATAATCATTTTTTTGGAAAAGCTGGTTTGGAAAAGTGCGTTTGGAAAAGCCGTTTTGAATAAGCTACTTTTGGTTCAGTGGCGTTTCAAATAAGCTGGTTTGGAAAAGTGCGTTTGGAAAAGCCGTTATGAATAAACTACGACACTAAAAAAATGAAAAATAAAAATAAAATTGTTAGTTCCTAGTGAGAAAAGACAAGAAAAGAAAATATGGTTAGTACTAAATGGAAGAATAAAAATAAACTAAATGTAAAAAAGAAAAAATGAAACTACGTTAGTAACAACTAAGAAAAATAAACTAAATGATAAAACTAGACTCTAAAAATAAAATGACTCAACTAGGACTTTAAAGCATACAAGAGTGTGCATCTAGGTATCAGTGACGAATCTAAAGCATATAAGCTCTATGATCATGTGAACAAGACGATTATAGTAAGCAGGGATGTGGTGTTTGATGAATCAAAAAGCTGGGATTGGAATGATAAGATATAGACAAAGAAAATTCATCATGAAGATGCCACTGATGAAGAAAAACTAGATGCAAGTGAGATTGAAGTGTTAGATGAAAAAGAATGATACAATGATGAGATCAATGATATTCATGAAGATACTTCATATGGGAGTGAAAGTGATCATCAGGAGGTAGGCCCAAGAGCAAGGAGGCCACCAGTTTAGATCAAAGACTATGTAACAAACCTTGAAGAAATATAAGATAGTGAACTGAATAATCTTGCTGTGTATAGCACTGAAAATGATCCAGCTACCTATGAAGAAGCTGCCAAGCATGATGTATGGAGAAAAGCTATGGATCAAGAAATTGTGTCTTTTGAGAAGAATAACACTTCGGATTTAACTGATTTACCCAATGGAAGTAAGAAGATTGGTGTGAAATGGATTTTTAAAACTAAGTGGAATGAAGCAGGAAAGATAGGGAAGTACAAAGCAAATAAGGATTGTCAAAAAGACAAATAAGGATTGTCAACCGTTGGGAGTGTTAGACTAAACAATCGCATGAAAACATTTATTTTGGGACAACATTGTTATATACAATACCCACTTTTAAGTGGTTATTTGAAATTTTCTCAAGGCCGAAAACCATTCCAACAGATAAAAATGTCGCGGTGGCTAGGACTATTTCTTTAGTTATGCCAAAAACATTTTATGGACTGTCACTACAAGAATTCCCAATATTACTAACCAATTCAAAATTGCATTACTGAGGGATTTAGGCCCTCAGTAATTACTGGCGGAATAAACCTTCAGTAACATTAAAAAAACCCTCAATAACGTTACTGACGGATAACTCCGTCAGTAATATCAATAAAGAACCTACGATGTATTACTGGCGGAAATATTCCGCCAATAATGTAAACGCACATGCCTTTGCGTTACTGAGGGATATAAGTCCGACAGTAATAGTATAACGGATTAAATATTCCACCAGTAATGTTGTAGATCCGTCAATAATGTGAACGCACATGCCTTTGTGTTACTGAGGGATATAAATCCGACAATAATAGTATAAGGGATTAAATATTCCGCCAGTAATGCAACATATCCGCCAGTAATAATGTTGCATTCGAATCCGTCAGTAAGACACAAATTCCGCCAGTAATTGAAGTAATTAATCCGTCAGTAGTCTGCTTATCCGTCACTAATGGTCGATTGCCATTAATAAACGTATCCGTCAATAATGAATGAAATCCGCCAATAATGCTATGCAAATTGATTTTTTTCCAGCCCGATGTACTCCTTCACAGAAGTGTATTTCTGTTCTCTCTGCTCACACAAACAATTGCTTCTCCTCTGTTCGCCACTGTTGTTTCTCCGTCAAATCGCAGCCGCTTATTCTCTCTCTCAGTTCTCAATCACCTTAAGCCATGGTAAGCCAACCGATTCTCTAATTTCTCATTTATTTTCCAATTGTTTGTTTTAGGGTTTAGAATTGGGAATTTTTTTAGGGTCTTCAAATTTTTTTAGGGTTTTAGAATTGGGGAATGGGGATTGAGAATTGTTTTGCTACTGCCATGAATCTGTTTGTTTTGTTTCATTGAAGCTTGAAACAAATCAAAAAAATTCATTACATTCCTTCTCCCACAGTACATCTTTGTGTTTTATACAGATCAATTTATTCATGTTTTGTGCAAATTGTTTTACCCTTCTGCTGTTTCTTCGTATTTTGTTGCTAAAAGAAAAGTATATAAGAAGAGAAAAAAAAATGTCCTGGCTTGAGTACAAGACTGCCCCATCGTTTTAGACAGGGAACTTTGTAGGTTATTTTATTTTGAAATTAACAGGGTGCACTTGAAAGAGTTATTTCTTTTAGATCAAATTGTGGTCCCTGTCATAAGGCAACAACTTACGCAAACAAATTCACAGTTAAAAGATATGTGTGGTTTACGTGGGATATTCAACACAGATGTGATTGAGAAGGAACTAATCATAGTTCTCAGGGACTGCTTTAATTGAGATTCCTGAAGTTGTATGTAAATCTTTTTATTATTAAGATGCAATTGCAAGGATTTTAGAACTGAAACACACAGAACCACACAGAAACATGTCATTGGTTCAATAGTAAGATTTTGGTAATGCTAATGTGTCAAACATTTTTGCAAGGCTACCATGACAGTGGAGTAGCTAAATCTCAGCATGGAGATTGGCTCTGCATTTGGTTTCGGTTTGGGCTAACAGCCGAGTGTTTTTTCGGTTGATTACTTAGCTCCTGAGAACGGAGGAAGGGAACGGAGGAAGAAGCGTTCCGCTGTTGGCACACCTGATTACTTAGCTCCTGAGATACTTTTAGGAACTGGACATGGTTCGTATAGTCCCATTTATATGTTTAAGGTGGTTCATTTTCTGTTTTCTTTTTCATCGCTTAAAATGAAGGTTAAATTTGTCTATTACAGATTGTTTTTAGAAATGAAGTTGTTCTTAAATAAACTCGTAATGATGCTAAACAACAATATGTAATGATTATTAGAGTGAACTAATGAAATTAAAAGACCCTTTTTGTTATTATAGTAGCCTGCTGATTTAGTGGTTTTACATTATATACTTGAAAATGTTCTCATGTATTCTTGTGTATTTTATTGCTAACATAACACCTGCAAAAATATTTGTTCAAATTTTGCAGCGTATACTGCGGATTGGTGGTCTGTTGGGGTCATTTTATTTGAGTTGCTTGTTGGTATTCCACCCTTCAACTCAGGTTTAACTTTGCTTCTTAGTGTGATGAATGTTTATATTTTTATTCTTTTGGTAGTTTCTTGAATTCTCACCACAGATTATGTAATTTTGTGTTTGTAGACTATATTTGATAATATTCTTAATCGTAAGATACCTTGGCCTGAAGTTCCCGACGAAATGAGTCTTGAAGCACATGATCTTATTGATCGGTAATGAACATACTATGTTTTATTTTTTCATCACTGTTCTTGTCATATGTATTAGGAAATTATTTGTTTTAAACTACCTATTTTTTGTAATTGGTTCTTGTATTTGTTTCAATATACTTTTGAGTATTTTTGCTGTTTGTTAGTGCAGATATGGCCTTTGTTGACATACTAATGTTGGTCCCATATCTTGTTATATTCGGGAATGCCTTTGACATCTTGGTGGTGATCGCTTTTTGCTTGACACGCTAAAGACCATGTATCCTTCAAGTGTTTCTTAAGCTTGGCAGTTATCTCCAAGCTGAGGCAGATTATACAAAAGCAATAAGTCTTGACAAAAAGAGTATGAAGGCATACTTCCATAGAGGTACAACTAGAGAGATACTGGGCTACTACAAAGAAGCAATTGATGATTTTAAATATGCCCTTGTACTTGAGCCAACCAACAAAAGGGCTGCTTCAGCTTCTGAAATATTGAGGAATCTAATTACTCAAGAAAAGTTGAAGGATTTGCAAGAATTTTGAGTTACGAGGGAGATCAAGATCGAATTTTCCTATATTATGATAATTACTTTATTATGTTAGTTTTTTTTTTTGAAGGAATTTATTATGTTAGTTTTTAGATTGTACGAATATTATTGATATATTTATGGTTTTGTACGAAAATGATTTATGGATTGTACAAATATTATGATGATATATGTCATTTAATTAATTTGTGTCTTATTAAATTAAAACTTTATTTCATTAATTTATTTGTGTTTAATAAATTTTATTTCTTTAATTAAAATTAAAAAGTGGAAAGGAATAAAAAAAAAAGAGAAGTACATTACTGGCAGAAATTTCCGTCAGTAATGCAGATCTATATAAACATTACTGGCGGAATTTTCCCTCAGTATTGCAGAGGTAGTTTTGACAAAGCATTACTGAGGGATTATTCCGTCAATAATTACTGAGGGATTGCAATCCGTCAGTAATTACGGGCGGAATAATCCCTCAGTAATGCTTTGTCATAACTACCTCTCCATTACTGAGGGAAAATTCCGTCAATAACATTACTGACGCTCATATTACTGAGGGACTCATATCCGCCAGTAATACATATTACTGAGGGATTTTTGGCGTTATTGAGGGATTATTTCCGCCAGTAAAAACAAGAATTCTTGTAGTGTGTGCACTTGACATATAAGATAAAATGCTTTAAGGCCTGTGAACCACTTATATCAAAAGTGTTCACATTTCTATTTAGATTTGGTAACATGCATATACACGAAGAGGAGGGTGATTTTTTTAATGCTTCGAATTCTTTTCAAGTTGAACATAATATTTTGGAAGGGTCGTGGTTGCATACAATTTTTCAATTGGAGGAGAAATGAGCATGAACTTATGTCCAAAAAAACATTATGAGATTTACTCAATTGAGTGATAGCTTTAATGCTAATTTAAAAAACCATTTGAAGAAATATATAAATTTGGTACAATTTTTTACACATGTTAATAACTTTGCAAAAAAAAAAAAAAGCAAAAAATTAAGAAAGAAATTTACAACAATTTTTTTTTTGCTCTAAAAAGTTGCCCAAGAGACTTATGATCTTTTATATATAAGATATGAGAACATTTTTTGAAAAACAAATAAAAAAATAATTTAGAAAGGAAATTTGAAACAACTGTTTAACTCCAAAAAGTTGGTTAAGAGACTCAAGAAATTTTATAAGTCAAATGTGCGATAATTTTTTATAAAACTAAATAAAAAGCAAAAATTATGAAGAAAAATTGCAACAACTTTTTAAGCTCCAAAAAGTTGTCTAAGAGACTTAAAAACTTTTATATATAAAATTTGGGGTCATTTTTTAAAAAACTAAAACAAAAAGAGCAAAAAATTAGGAAGGAAATTTGCAACAACTTTTTTGACTCCTAAAAGTTGTCTAAGAGACTTAATTTTATATATATATATATATATATAAGATGTGAGATCATTTAAAAAAAATGAACATAAATTAGGAATGAAATTTTATTAGGATATGCGATCATTTTATTAAAATAAAAAAGAAGAAAAAAAATTAGGAATGAAATTTGCAACAACTTTTTTGCTTAAATTTTTTTTTCCAAAAGACTTGAGAATTTTTATATTTAAGATATGACCACACATATTATGAATTACATGGTTAACTTGCTTGAGGCACATTTGTGACAACAGATGCAAAACATAAACGGAGAATCGCATTTGTATGTGACACATTTGAGGTATATGGTTTATAGTGGCGGAGCCCTTCATGGGCTGGCGTGGGCCGGTATATGGTTTATAGTGGCGGAGCCCTTTATGGACTGGGGTGGGCCGTGGCCCACCTGGAAAAATTAAAAAAGTAACGTCTATATAGGTCTATTTTGTGAGATTTTATACAATTTTGTGTCGGTTTTAGGTTTCGGTTGATCTAAATTCCCGCAAAGTGGTGCAGTGGTCCACCCGAAAAATTTAAATAATTTAGTTATATGTCTATTTTGCGAGACTTTGAACAACTTTTCAACGGTTATAGTTTTCCGCGGTTTCAAAAGTGGCATACATGATTTTTGTGATGCTTATACGAATGTTAGCAGAGGCTTATAGACTTACGAATTTGCATGTGTTTCAAATCTGTTGGAACAAAATGTGTTTAACAATGAACCTTAAAGAGTTTTGATGATAACAAGGTATTAAAAATTGTAAATTGGACTAGCTAATATTTGTTCAAGTGTACAGGACCATAATTAAAAAGTTACATCATCATTGGTTCTGAATGAGCAAATAAAGAGCAAAGGAAACAACAAAATTTGAAGCTTGGACGCTCCTGAAGGCAACTTGCTACTGAAGAGAAAAAGCGCTCCTGAAGTTAAGTCGCTTCTGAAGTAAGAATAGTGCTCCTGAAGACAAGAGGTCCAGAAGTCATAACATCAGAAGCTGCATCATCAGAAGCTGCAGAAGCTGTATCATCAGAAGCTTCATCATCAGAAGCTGCCTCATCAGAAGCTATTTCACCAGAAGCTGAATATCAACTGGATTTGCAAAGATTCAAGAATTGAAGAATTATCACTGCAAAAGCTGTCTATTGGATTCGAAAACACTACAAAGGATTAGTGGAATTTTGCAACGGTCATTTCAAAGGTGTTTGAAGGCATGTGCTTGCAATTTGGACGAAAGCGATGACATTTGTACGAATTGTACAACCACGTTCTCCACTACTCTGCTTTGTGTCCACGCTACAAGACAAGAAAACAGCTCCAGAATACGGCTTCGCCTGCATAGATGTTCCTTTGGATAAGGAATGGGTTTCAAATTAGTTCTTCATAGGACAACAACCAAATCAGGCAAAAGATCAAAGGTGAAAGATCAAGCTTCAGCAACGACTCTTTGGGTGCTGGCAATTTCACAACGTCTCTTTCACACCTCTATATATAGGAGTGAAGACTTAGAGTTTTGGTAATGCAAGAACGCTGAACGAAAGACTCACAACATTTTTTACAAGTGCCAAACCTATGCTGAAATTGTTCTGCATTCACTTAGAATTTCTGTGTCTCAAAGTCATATCTTAGAAATTCTTAAGTCCATTGAGTCTGTATCTGATTTGTATTGTGAGCACCTCTGATTGTATATCAAGTGTTCAACCTTAAACAATTTTCTGTGTAATTTTGTTTAGTTAGGAAGTCTCTTGCAATTGTGCTTGAGCAGGAAGTCTCTTGATTGTGTTCTTGATCAAAGGAAGTCTCTAGCTTGTGTGCTTGAGCAAAGGAAGTCTCTTGCTTGTGTGCTTGAGCATTTGTAATCAGATATTACTCTTAGTGAAATCTCCTTGGAAGTGCAAGGGGGACTGGACTACTTCCGGGTTGTGGAAGGAACCAGTATAATTGCTTTGTGTCGTTCTTCTTCTCTCTCTCTGTTTTATTCCACTGCATTTAGATTCTGATTATCACTTCAGAAGCTGTCTCACTTAGCTTCTGATCAGTGTGTTCAGTTTTTAGGAGAAACGAAGAATTTTTCAAAACACAATTCAACCCCCCTTCTTGTGTTTTTCTCACCTTCAATTGGTATCTAGAGCCTTGGTCTGTTGTGTAACACTTAACCTTGCAACAGTCAAAGATCTGAGAAAAACATGTCTACTCCTCCTCCTACTGGTTCTGGTGATACTAGCTATAAAAATGTCTCACATGATTATAGTGATAGTAAGAAATCCAGTGTTGGGAAGATTCCAAAATTCAATGGAGATGCTGAAGAATTTTCTTGGTGGAAGACCAACTTTTACAGTTACATCATGAGCCTAGATGTAGAATTATGGGATATTCTGGAAGATGGTGTTGGTGATTTAGTCCTTGATGAAGAAGGAGCTGCTGTGGATAGAAAGAAACATACTCCAGAACAGAGGAAACTCTATAAGAAGCATCATATTATCAGAGGAGCTCTTGTCACTGCCATACCCAAAGCAGAATACATGAAGATGAGTGACAAGTCCACTGCCAAAGCTATGTTTGCTTCTCTCTGTTCAAACTACGAAGGGAGCAAAAAGGTCAAAGAAGCAAAGGCTCTCCTTCTTGTACATCAGTATGAGTTATTCAAGATGAAGGATGATGAAACTATTGAGGAGATGTACTCAAGGTTTCAAACCTTAGTCTCTGGGCTACAGATTCTGAAGAAGAGCTATGTTGCTTCTGATCATGTAAGCAAGATACTCAGAAGCTTACCTGCCAGATGGAGACCAAAGGTGACTGCCATTGAGGAAGCTAAAGATTTAAACACTTTAAGTGTCGAAGATCTTGTTAGTTCTCTCAAAGTTCATGAGTTAAGTCTTAATGAACATGAGTCTACTAAGAAGAGTAAATCAATAGCTCTTCCATCCAAAGGCAAGTCATCAAAAGCTCTCAAAATGGTTGAATCTGAAGAGGAAGAACAGTCAAGTTCAGATTCTGAACCAGATGCTGCTGAAATGGCCATGCTCTCAAACAGACTTCAGTATCTGGCCAAGAAGAACAGAAAGTTTCTTGCCAGAAGGGGTAACTCCAGAAGCTCAAGGAAAGAAGATCAGAAGGGATGCTTCAACTGTAAGAAGCCTGGACACTTCATTGCTGAATGCCCTGATCTTCAAAGAGAAAAGTCAAAGGACAAGTCAAAGAGGTCTACATTCAAACCAAGCAAATTCAAGAAGCAGATTAAGCAGAGTTTAATGGCAACCTGGGATGATTTGGGAAGTGAATCTGGATCTGATAAAGAGGAAGCTGATGAAGATGCAAAGGTAGTTGTTGGGTTGGTAGCAACAGCAACTTCAGAAGCTGGATCAGATTCAGACTCAGAAGATGAAAACGAGGTATATTCCAAAATTCCCAGAGATGAACTTGTTGAGTCACTTAAAGAACTCCTTACACATTTTGAAGTAAGAACCAATGAGTTGAAGGATTTAAAAGAAAAATATGCTGATTTGGTAAAACAGCAAAAATCAACTCTATTGGATCTGAAAGCTTCTGAACAAGGACTTAGGGGCTTTGACTTCATGTGTAAAACAGATGAAGATCAGCTCAGGTTCTTATGTCAGAAGCTACAAGAAAAGTGTAATGAAAAACCTTTAAGTAACCATGAAATTGCTCTTGAAGATTTTATTATATCTGGCATTGACAGAAGCAGAGTAGCTTCTATGATTTATAGCATTTACAAGAACAATGGCAGAGAAATTGGTTTTCCAGAAGTGAAACTTGAGAAAACCAATCTAAAATCTTGTTGTGAATGCATCAAGGAAGGTCTGAAAACCTTCTTTGTACCAGAAGGGGCTGAGTTGGAAACTGTTGTTCAATCAGAACCTGAAGCCTCTAGTTCTAAGGCTAAGATTACTTCAAAGCCAAAGAACTCTAAGTCAAAGGCTATGATCAAATCTGATTCCAAGACTTCAAAGGTTAGGATCCTGAAAAGATCAGAACCTATTCCTCAGAGTCTGGTGAAACCAAAATCTGAGGCTCTGAAATCAAAGTTTCAGAAGAAGACAGTTACTGCTTCTGAAGTACCAAAACCTAAGGTGATGGTTAATCAGAAGCAACCCAACTCACAGCACAAGGTACAAGAAGTGAAGAGTAAAGCCTCAAGTACTAACCTTCCAGGACCCATAGGACAATGGGTACCTAAATCTAAAAATGTCAATGATGCAGGTATGTCTAAGAGCAGTTCCAAAGCAAAGATCATGGTACCTAGACAGCGGCTGCTCAAGACACATGATAGGAGACAAGTCCATGTTTCTCAGCCTAACAATGAAAGAGGGAGGAAATGTGAAATTTGGAGGCAACCAGTCAGGCAAGATCATAGGTACAGGAACTATTGGTAATTCCTCTACCTCAATTAATAATGTATGGTTGGTAGATGGTCTTGAACATAACCTTTTGAGCATTAGTCAATTTTGTGATAATGGTTATGATGTGCTTTTTGAAAAACCCAACTGTACAGTAATCAACAAGGAAGACAAATCCATTGTGTTCAAAGGAAAGAGAGTTGACAATGTCTATAAAATCAATTTTTCTGAACTGGCTGATCAGAAGGTAATTTGCCTACTATCAGTGAATGATAAGAAATGGATGTGGCACAGAAGGTTGGGACATGCTAACTGGAGGTTAATCTCTAAGCTTAGTAAGTTACAACTTGTGAAAGGGCTACCAGACATTGACTATCATTCAGATGCACTCTGTGGTGCATTCCAGAGAGGGAAAATAGTGAAATCATCTTTTAAAACCAAAGACATTGTTTCAACCTCAAGACCTTTAAAATTACTCCATATTGATTTATTTGGACAAGTTAGTACTGCATCCTTATATGGAAGTAAATATGGATTAGTCATTGTTGATGATTACAGCAGATGGACTTGGGTGAAATTCCTGAAAAGTAAGGATCATGCATATGAGGTATTCAGTAACTTCTGCACACAAATTCAAACTGAAAAAGAGTCAAAAATTTTGAAAATCAGAAGTGATCATGGTGGAGAATTTGAAAATGAGCCATTTGAAGCTTTTTGTGAAAAACATGGAATCATCCATGAATTCTCTTCTCCTAGAACTCCGCAACAAAATGGGGTTGTAGAGAGAAAGAATAGAACTTTACAAGAAATGGCCAGAACCATGATCCATGAAAACAATTTGGCTAAACATTTTTGGGCAGAAACAGTGAATACAGCATGTTATGTTCAAAACAGGATCTATATTAGACCTATTTTGGAGAAAACTGCATATGAACTCTTTAAAGGAAGAAAACCCAATATCTCTTACTTTCATCAATTTGGATGTACATGTTACATTCTGAACAACAAGCTCTACCTAAAGAAATTTGATGCCAAGGCCCAAAGAGGAATCTTTTTAGGTTACTCTGAAAGGTCAAAGGCATACAGAGTGTATAATTCAGAAACACTCTGTGTTGAAGAATCTATGCACGTTAAATTTGATGACAAGGAGCTTGAAGATAAAACTTCAAAGAAAGATGAAAGTTTTGCAGAGATACAGGTTCCTGAAGTTACTCCAGAACCTGATCAGATAGCTGAATCTGAAGATAGTCCAGAAGCTGAACCCACATCAGAAGCGCAAGATGAAGCTGCTTCTGATGAAGCACAAGATGGCTCACATCAAGCTGATCCTCCCAGAAACACATTCAAACACAAGTCTTCACATCCTGAGGAGCTAATCATTGGAAACAAAGATAGTCCAAGAAGAACAAGATCACATTTCAGACAAGTAGAGTCAATGATTGGACTAATCTCAATGATTGAACCTACAACAGTTGATGAAGCACTTTCAGATGATGGATGGATCCTAGCTATGCAAGAAGAGTTGAATCAATTTCAAAGAAATGATGTGTGGGATCTGGTACCCAAACCTCAGCACAAGAACATTATTGGAACAAAATGGGTATTCAGAAACAAGCTGAATGAGCAAGGTGAAGTAACAAGAAACAAAGCCAGACTTGTTGCACAAGGGTATAGTCAACAAGAAGGCATTGATTACACTGAAACTTTTGCTCCAGTTGCAAGATTGGAAGCAATCAGGTTACTTCGTTCCTATGCAGTTAATCATGGCATAATATTATATCAAATGGATGTCAAGAGTGCATTTCTAAATGGTGTCATAGAAGAAGAAGTGTATGTCAAGCAACCTCCTGGTTTTGAGGATATTAAATATCCTGACCATGTTTTTAAACTGAAGAAATCACTATATGGCTTGAAACAAGCTCCCAGAGCTTGGTATGATAGACTAAGTAATTTCTTAATCAAGAATGATTTTAAAAGAGGACAGGTTGATACAACACTCTTCAGAAGGATCCTTGGGAAAGATATTCTTGTTGTGCAAATATATGTTGATGATATAATATTTGGTTCTACTAATGCATCTCTTTGCAAGGAATTTTCTGAGTTAATGTAGGATGAATTTGAAATGAGTATGATGGGAGAGCTGAAGTTCTTCCTGGGAATTCAAATTAATCAATGCAAAGATGGAGTCTATGTTCATCAATCTAAGTATACAAAGGAGCTTCTGAAGAAGTTCAAGCTTGAAGATTGTAAAGTGATGAACACTCCAATGCACCCTACGTGCACCTTAAGCAAAAAAGTTGAAGGAGCTAAAGTTGACCAGAAACTGTATAGAGGTATGATTGGTTCTTTGTTATACCTCACTGCATCTAGGCCAGATATTTTATTCAGTGTATGCTTGTGTGCAAGATTCCAATCAGATCCTAGAGAATCTCATATGACTGCTGTCAAGAGAATCTTCAGGTATTTGAAAGGAACAACTAATCTTGGACTCCTTTATAAGAAATCCTTAGATTATAAGCTAATTGGATTCTGTGATGCTGATTATGCTGGTGATAGGATTGAAAGAAAGTCAACCAGTGGCAATTGTCAATTTCTGGGTGATAATCTTATATCCTGGGCTAGCAAAAGACAAACAACTATTGCTATGTCTACAGCAGAAGTAGAATACATTTCAGCTGCAAGTTGTTGTACACAACTACTTTGGATGAAACATCAGTTGGAAGATTATCAGATAATTGCTAACAGTATTCCCATTTATTGTGATAATACTGCTGCTATTTGTTTGTCTAAAAATCCAATTTTGCATTCAAGAGCTAAGCACATTGAAATCAAACACCATTTTATCAGAGATTATGTTCAAAAAGGAATTTTAGATATACAATTCATTGATACTGAAAATCAATGGGCTGACATATTTACTAAGCCTTTAACTGTTGAAAGATTTGATTTTATAAAGAAAAATTTGAACATGCACTTTGTATCTGATTAAATGCTTGCTTGCTCCTGAATAGGATTTTTGGTTCTGAAGTCAGTTCAGAAGCAGTAGTCCATCAGAAGCTCTTTATTGAGGTTCTGAGGAAAACTCGCTTCTGATAATAATGACGTCAGCATCTGAAGTCCAGAAGCTGGATTTGTTGCTTCTGAATAGTTGAATTAGTGGAAACGTTGGGAGTTACTTTTTAAAAGTAACTTCTGGCCCACTAACTTGGTAGTTACTCTGTGAACTTCTGACGTGGCCTGTATGTATTGGTGTATAACTAAAAGGGCAATGATGATTTAATAGCTTTGAAAGTACTTTTCACGCGCCCCCAATTTTGTCATTAATGTTATGTTTGTTTGTCTCTTTTGAATTGCAATCGTTTTACTTTTAACACTTTGTCAATTCACACACTACTCACTCACAACAAACATATTTGCTCTCAAACCTCTTGCGAAGTAAGCGCATTCTCTCAAACTTAGAACCCTAAAATCTTCATCTTCTTCAAATCTTCGTCAATCATCAAATGGCATCATCAAGTTCGCAACGAGAAGTTTCAGAATCTACTTCTAACATGCATAGCGTACCGGAATCTAGGTTCGTCTACAAAGAGAAGACTATGGATATTCCATGGAAATCCTTAATAGTTCAAGTAGAGTCACCGGTGGATTTTGCTTCACTTAAGAAGTACAAAGTGAACATGGAAGGATTGATAGAAACTCGGAAGCTGTTTGAGTATTTCAAGATGCTAAATGGGCCAACATATGTGAACTTGGTCAGGGACTTTTGGTTAAAAGCTGAAGTGTACAATGGAAAGTCTGCAAAGGTCGTAAGCAAACAAGCTGGGTCAAAGAAAGGAAAAATGACCATGGATATGAATCCTACATCATTTGATAGCTTAGAAATAAGGTCTGAAGTGATGGGCATTCCTATAACCATCACTGAGGATGTTATAGCTAAAGCTTGTAGAATGAATGCAGAAGAAAGGTTTCAAGAAATAGTCAGGAAGGAAGATGTCCTGCTGCAAAGCTACTACAACACTCTTCTGGGTGGAAACAAAGATGCTAAGCCTTCTGAAATGGAGATTCACAACAGAATGTTGGTGAAATTCAGTAACGATTGTTTCTTTCAAAGAGCAGGAGGGTCTGATCAACCCAACAACCAACAGAAGCTAGCAATTTACTTCATGACCAATCTGGAAAAGATAAACTTCCCAATATATGTAATGGATAATCTCTGCTGGGCTATAAATGAAGGCACTATTAAACGAAGAAAACAAGTACCTTATGGAAGATTATTGTCTGAGATCTTTCATCAAGGAAGAGTGCTGAACTTCTTGAGAAATACAAGGAGTGCTTCGGATAAATGCTTTGAAGTGTCTACTGCTGAAAGGACTATCAGTAGCAAGAGCTTATTCTCTATGAAGTTTATCAAGAAAGCTCCTGAAAATGAAAAGTGGTTGGAGATGACTACAGAAGAAACTAAGATTATCAGGAACTTTCCTTCAATCTTTGAGGAAAGTAATCCTAAAATCTTGGCTAAATCAGTAGCTGAGTATGTCTTGGAAGAAGATGCAAGCACTCAGGAGGAAGCTGTTCCTGCTAAAGTAAAGAAGGTTAAGAGTGCTACTGCATCAGAAGCTGCTACTGATAAAGGCAAGCAACAGAAGGTTGCTAAGAGAAAGAGAGGGAAAGCTGAAATCGTTTTTCATAAAGAAAGGTTGGAAGAAGCTTGGAAGGAGATAGAGAAAGAAGAGGCAGAGCCTAAGCTAAAAAGAAAGAAGGCTCCACTTGATATGAAAAGCTCTATGGTTCAAGTGACTCCAGCCATGAAGAGAATGGCTAAGGAACATTCTGATGATTATCTAGCAAATTGGCGAGAAGCAAAAGCTTTGAAGGAATTTGCTGGTGCTGATAACATAGAGCAAGAATAGATGGATCAGAATGTGAATCTTAGAATTCCAGAAGCTGATGCTTCAGAGTCTGATGCTGCAAAGGATAAAGGAAAGAGGCAGAAAGTTGGTGCCGCTTTTATTCCAGAGAAAAGAAGTAAGGGCAGATCAGAGTCCATCATCACAGAAGAGCATCTGAACAAAGCCCTTGATGGGATAAAGGGAAATGAGCATAAGGAGAAGGCATCTGAACTAACCTTCACTCCAATGGTTGTAGTGACTTCTGATATGGAGAAAGAAGCTGATGAGCAAGCTGTTCAGATGCTAACTGAGATAAAGAGGAAAGAAGCTCAGTACAATCTGGAAAGGGATCAAAGGCTCAAGGCTTCAGGACTGGAGAAATGTGATGAATTCTTCAAGAAGAAGTCTGACGAAGTCAAGGAAGTGGCTGTTAAAGCTTCAGAAGCGGTTCTGAAAGCACCTAGTGCTACCACTTCGGTAGCTGGAACTAAAATCAAGGTATGTCAGATTCCAGTCACCTCTACCACCATCTCAACCCTTTCACCACAAGCAACTGAGCAAGAAGAAGACACTTCTGTCTTAGACAGCCTTGCTCTCCACTACTCAGGTGAGTTACCTATAGACAAATCTACCTCAGAAAAAGCCTCTGAAACAACCCCAGAAGCAGGTGCTTCTGAAAATGTTGTTTCAGAAAACCCCCATCAACAAACACCTGAAACACATAAACCCACAACACCCCCACAATCACCAGTAGCTACCATTGACCCCCAACTCAACACTCAAACATCAACTTCACCACAACAACCACCAACTGAAACTGAAACCCAACCAGAACACATTGAACCCCAACCAACTCCCATGGATATTGACAACTCTCAAGTCAATGTCCAAGACCTAATCTCTACCGCACACATTGCTTCTGACCAGCCATCAACCTCAACCCCAACTCAACACATCACCATTCCAGTTTCTAGCCCTGTTCAAGACCTTGAACTTAGTGATTCTGATCCTGAAATTCTTGAACAACCACCCACAAACACCCTGGAATCTGGATATATTGATGCTGAGCTACTCTCTATTCTCTCTCAAATGCATAATCTGGTGGATCAAAGGAGGACAATTGATCTCACCAACGCATATGAAGACTCCTGGGCATCACTTCAGAACCGGGCAAGTGAGCTTATTGAAGACATAAAGGCTAAGTGCATCAGAGTCAAGCAAGCTTCAGTAGAAGGCTTATGGAAAATCTGAATCAGAGTCTCAGAGTTAGAAATCCTACACTGCTCCTGGCAAACCAGCCTTTCTTCTTAGAAATGGACTACTTGACCAGAGAAGCAAGGTTGTGTAAGCTTCTGAAGAAACAGATGGCACAGCAGCAGCAAGAGGCTAGAGAAAGGGAACAAGCTCTTCTCCAAAGGCAACAATTTCTTGAAGAACAGTTGCAGAAGAAAATTGAAGAAATGGAGAAGATGAAGAAACAACAACAAACCAACCCTTAGTTGCACACCTTAGTGTTATCTTTTTGTTGCTTGTTTTAAATTCTTAGTCCTTGCTTCTGAAACCATCTTGTTTTATTTCTCTATGCTTCTGAATGCTTAATGGTTCTGACTGCTTAACTGCTTCTGATTTATGTATAATGCCTGGATATTCTTGTTCATATACATTGCTCTGATTGACTTAGTTATTTTCCTATTATACTCTCTTCATGTTTGAGTTTTTCTCAAATCTTTTTGTCTTTTATGCTTATTCTTTTTCAATTTTTTTTGATAATGACAAAAGGGGGAGTATATGTGACAAGTATTTAAAGGCTCTGAGCCCCATTAATGGCATTTGAAATTTTTGAAAAACTTCTATCATTTTTTTTACCTTATTGGTATAAGCTATGAACGAAAGAAGGAGTATCAAAATTCAAGTAAAATTAATTGAACTATTCTTCTTATCTATAAGTTAATTCTTTCAATGATTCATTTTTAAAGCTCTGATAATTTTATTGTGCGAAAAATTAATTTAATTAACCTGGATAGAACTTAGGGGCAGCTTACAAACCTCACCTTAAAGACTATCAGACTCAGGGGGAGTTTGAGCTTACAAACCTCAAATTCTGAGCTTACAAACCTCAGAACCCCAAAGTCAACTTGTTAATTAGATTAACAACAATTGATCAATTTTTAAATACTTTTGTTTGTCATCATCAAAAAGGGGGAGATTGTTGGAACAAAATGTGTTTAACAATGAACCTTAAAGAGTTTTGATGATAACAAGGTATTAAAAATTGTAAATTGGACTAGCTAATATTTGTTCAAGTGTACAGGACCATAATTAAAAAGTTACATCATCATTGGTTCTGAATGAGCAAATAAAGAGCAAAGGAAACAACAAAATTTGAAGCTTGGACGCTCCTGAAGGCAACTTGCTACTGAAGAGAAAAAGCGCTCCTGAAGTTAAGTCGCTTCTGAAGTAAGAATAGTGCTCCTGAAGACAAGAGGTCCAGAAGTCATAACATCAGAAGCTGCATCATCAGAAGCTGCAGAAGCTGTATCATCAGAAGCTTCATCATCAGAAGCTGCCTCATCAGAAGCTATTTCACCAGAAGCTGAATATCAACTGGATTTGCAAAGATTCAAGAATTGAAGAATTATCACTGCAAAAGCTGTCTATTGGATTCGAAAACACTACAAAGGATTAGTGGAATTTTGCAACGGTCATTTCAAAGGTGTTTGAAGGCATGTGCTTGCAATTTGGACGAAAGCGTTGACATTTGTACGAATTGTACAACCACGTTCTCCACTACTCTGCTTTGTGTCCACGCTACAAGACAAGAAAACAGCTCCAGAATACGGCTTCGCCTGCATAGATGTTCCTTTGGATAAGGAATGGATTTCAAATTAGTTCTTCATAGGACAACAACCAAATCAGGCAAAAGATCAAAGATGAAAGATCAAGCTTCAGCAACGACTCTTTGGGTGCTGGCAATTTCACAACGTCTCTTTCACACCTCTATATAAAGGAGTGAAGACTTAGAGTTTTGGTAATGCAAGAACGCTGAACGAAAGACTCACAACATTTTTTACAAGTGCCAAACCTCTGCTGAAATTGTTCTGCATTCACTTAGAATTTCTGTGTCTCAAAGTCATATCTTAGAAATTCTTAAGTCCTGATAGATCTCTGGCAAGTGCACCAAATACTATCGAAGTAGTAAAAATATCGATCCCACGAGGACTGTTTTTAATCTCAATAATTCAACTACGTTGTATTTTAGGATGTATAAAGGTTATTTTGATTTGCCACTAGGCAGTAGATTGGTTTGATTGCATAAAAGTAATTGCTAAAAATAAATTGGTTTTCAAGAATAAGAGAGAGATGAGTTTAGGTCTTTCGAATCATCTATGTTCCCCTAATTGTTATGTTGCACCTATTCGTATGAATGATCTTCTAATCCCACGATAGTTAACAAAATAGTCCTAATCAATCCCTTGAGTTAGGACCCTCTTCTTAAACTACAGCCCCTAATCCCTTAGGTGGTCTAATAATCTTTGAAGGTTTAAAGCACGTTAACCTAATATCACTAATAAACGATTATCCATTCCTAGACTAACCATGTTTATTAGAACAATTCAATAGGTCTAAGTAGAAAGCTATGGTCAGTAGTCATTCATTCTCACAAAATCATATTTATATTTGATCAGGATATAAAAAGCATTAAGAACAATTGAATTGAATAAAGACTAGAATATCATTCACAATAAATAGAGTTTCACAACATAATATCTCAATTAGGGTTACAACGAATCATCTCAGACCTAACCTCTAATGGATTTAGCTACTCATAATAGTGTTTACAAATAACATAATCATTAGAGGTAATAAAACATACACAAAGTGGTTGGAAGATGAAGAAATCGTCCTCCTGGTCTTCCTTGCAGTTGCAAAATCGCACTTGGCTCTCTAGAATTCGTAACCCTTGTTTTTGGAATAGACTTAAGCATAAATAGGCACAGAAAATCGCCCAAATCGTGTCACGTTTTAAGTGAATCGTGACACGTTTTTACCTTCTGGAGCAAGAAACTGAATTAGGGCTTCACCAAATCGTGTCACGTTTTACCAATCGTGACACGTTTTCATAATGTCGAACCAAACCTTTCTAAAGCTCTTAAATCGTGTCACGTTTCTGATAAATCGTGACACGTTTTCTTTCTTTGTATTTTCTTCAGTTTTTCTGCTCTTTTGCTGCATAAGTCTCCTTGTGAACTCCAGTTTTGTGCTAAAATACATATAAAATTACGTAATGACAAGATGTCATCAAGTCCATTGAGTCTGTATCTGATTTGTATTGTGAGCACCTCTGATTGTATATCAAGTGTTCAACCTTAAACAATTTTCTGTGTAATTTTGTTTAGTTAGGAAGTCTCTTGCAGTTGTGCTTGAGCAGGAAGTCTCTTGATTGTGTTCTTGAGCAAAGGAAGTCTCTTGCTTGTGTGCTTGAGCATTTGTAATCAGATATTACTCTTAGTGAAATCTCCTTGGAAGTGCAAGGGGGACTGGACTACTTCCGGGTTGTGGAAGGAACCAGTATAATTGCTTTGTGTCGTTCTTCTTCTCTCTCTCTGTTTTATTCCGCTGCATTTAGATTCTGATTATCACTTTAGAAGCCGTCTCACTTAGCTTCTGATCAGTGTGTTCAGTTTTTAGGAGAAACGAAGAATTTTTCAAAACACAATTCAACCCCCCTTCTTGTGTTTTTCTCACCTTCAAAATCTCCCACATATTTTCATGTCAACTAAAAATTCTCTCAATTAACAATTGTAATGTAGAAAAAAGTTTAATAATTTATAGTAGTTGTTAAATATGTAATTATTTAAGTATCCGCCATACCATTTTAGTCAAACTCCGTCATTTCAACTTCGTACTTGATGCTTATTACAACTTTAATTTGTGTTTATATATTATAATTAATTTTAGTGGCCCACCCGAACTTTTTTTTCCTGCCTCTGCCACTGATGGTTTACTTGTAATATTGACACTCTTTAATTAGAAGATAAACTTATCAGGTGGTATATGTGAATATTCATTTGATAAACTTCAGGTGGTATATGTGAATATTCATTTGATAAACTTATTAATGGTACACCTTTGCAATGAAAAAGTTATACTTTGAAGTTTCTATATATAAATAAAATGGTATACGTTGCAGAGAACAAAGTTACAATCCATTTGATCGGTTTATGTTAAATTACAAGTCACAACATTAGGATTTCAAGTAGAGTGATTCAGCCTGGTTTGTGTGAATGGTACCCTTTTGCAAAGAAAAAGGTATGCTTTGATGTGTGATTGATCTTCATCTGTAAATAAATTTTCTTCGTATAAATTATATAAAAAAAATAGCGCAAACAATTTAAATAAAAATACCATAACCACACTGTCCAATGATATTTAAGCCTCAGCAATTCTTCCATAGTCACAAACACAAATAAATAGTGTTTGGTCACACACACATAAAAGTGTCATTTCTTGAAATACTAAATCATTTCATGATCAATTTCTTTTTCATTATTTAAAAAAATCTTATAATGTGTGTGCGCCCAAACACTATGCATTTGTGTTTGTGACTATAATAGAATTTCTCATTTAAGCCAATGCATCAAATCTCCCTTCAAAGACGAATCCCCAGTAGCTTGCATCACCTTTCCTAGGCATATTATCAATCCACCGCCACTCATTTCCCTTTGAACCACCATGATCCCACATTGCCAACTTCCGATCCTCTGCGCTGAGAAAAAAACCCTATCTCCACCACCAAAAACCTTAAACTCGCCGGCATCCTGAAAAAAACTAAACATCTCTGTCGGCATCCTCCCAACTTCTTCCCACTCCATCGTTCCAAGATCAAGCCTCAAAATCAAAATAGTCGAACAAGGCGGATTCAACTTAAAAGTCGACTTCAAACTACCAATAATCAAAATCCTGTTTTCAACACCACGGACTATTTGCGGCCGCTTAAGTATATCAAAAACAATTCCCATCTCAGGGCGCCCTAACCGCGACCATGTCACACGTGACATGGCCGAGGTAACACAACACGAGAAGAGTTTCCATTCGCTCCTCTGACGGGAGCCAATGTTGCAAAGCACGTAAACTGAATCCTCAATGAGGATTGGGCTCCGCGGTTTGGAAGGGAGGTTGGACGAGAACTTTTGCCATCCGCCTCTGCTATCGTTGCTGTCACCGAAGAAATAATAAACGGAGAATTCAGTTAGAACCATGATTCGCTTTACGGAGTCAACTAAAACGAAACCAGGTGGACAAGGAGGATGGATCCGGAATTGGCGTGTTAGTGGATTACAAGCCACGAGGGATGTCGTGGTTAGAGTTTGGGAGATTGTGCTGTTGTTAACACCTTCTGCCCAAAGGTAGACGAGTCCATCGGAGGAAGCTACCGGAAGGAGGGAAGAGAAAGGGAGAAAGTTGAGGGGAAAATGGATCCAATCATTTAGGTCAAGATCGAAGAAACGGAGGGTGGTGGATTTTTTGTGGTGGATGGTGAGGAGGTTGAGTGGTGGAGGAGTGGAGGAGATGAGGTTGAGGAAAGAAGGAGTGGTGAGTAGGTGGTTGAAGAATTTTGAAAGTGATCGGCAGAAAATGATTTGACGAAATGGTAAAGCGGAGAAGATTTTGTGAAGTGTGTCTTGTGGGAGATTGTAGATTAGTGCTTCTTCTTCTTCCATTTTTTTTTATGTTGTGTTGTTGTATTGTGGGATGGTTTTTTATGTATTGTCCTATCGAGTTCTCTTTATTCATTTCAAGATTTGTATAGAAAAAGCTGGCGGAAAGTTCAACCTCAAGAAAAGACATTGGAAATTTCCTTAGTCATTTTCTTTAATATATATTGGTCAAATTGCATTTATCTAATTTCCTTAGTCATACTTGTATGGTCAAAAAAATAAAAAGGAGACTATACTTTGTCATTGGTCGGTTCACATGTTTCTTTATAACACATTCTCCTCATAATAATGATTTGGATAAAGAAAAATCTCATATGGGTCAAGGAAAAGTTGGATTCCACATTTTCCTCGCATCATGCTTGTTTTTCAAAGACGTCTTTTTCGAAGTTGGATTAACAATAGTAACAGATGATGTTTTCAAAAATTTCTAAATTTTTATGGGTGCGATGTTTCTAATGTTTTTAACTTGCCTAAAAAAAACATCTCAAATTTCAAAGGTACACATTAATTGATTTCACAACAGGTACCAAAAGTATTGACTAAAAATATAGTTACTTTCCCACGTGCAATTTGATCTACAAATTTTGTAGTCTATATTCTATCAAGATTTGTCGCCAGCATAAATCCAACTCCAAGAGAAGACATTGGTAATTTCCTTGGTCTTTCTCAATTTAATATCTATTGAGCATGTTGGATTTAACTAATTTGTACTGTTGACTTCAAAATGTGTTGTTTAAGTAGACCATACTTGTCATTGGTAGGTTCACACTTAGATGGATTATCCATATAATATAAATATACACAAGTTGCAAATTTAATTCGCTAAATTGCACTCTTTTCCCTGTAAGTTTCAAAATGTTGCGATTTTGACCCCTTATTAAAAATAATGGCAAAAGTGACACCCCATGTTTAGGGAAATATGCTCTTTTGACCCCTTATCTTCTCAAAAAGTTGCGACTATGGCCCCTATTTTGGGACATGCGGCGTCTTCTCAGCAATTTTGAACGAAATGGGCCAAAATTGCTTTTTTTTTAATGGGGGGCCAAAATCGCAACATTTTAAAACTTATTAATGGACTGAATCGTATTATTGATGGGTTTCCAGTGTTAGCTAACACGATATTTGAAAATGGAATCGATTGTGCCTTTGACATCAAACACAACAAGGCATTCATCTTCTCTGGGAATCAATGTGCCAAAATAAAATACGTGCCACATTCAACAGACTCATGATTACTACCTGGTCCTATTCCGATCGCTGCCATGTTTCCTTGTCTCGAGGGAACCGTGTTTGAAAATGGAGTAGACGCTGCAATTAATTTCCTCGAGAAGCATGTTCACATATTCAAAGGAGATGAGACTGCCTTGTTAAACCATGATACAAAGGATTTTTGTGAAACAAGTAAATTTGCTCTCAATCATCTTAGTTGTTTGTTTGTTTGTTTGGTACAGTTTTTGAGACTGCCTTTTACTTCTCACATTGAGCATGAAGCTTATATTTTCAAAGGAGACTACTATGCTCATATCAATATTGCCGGATTCGGACCTAGAAGTGACTATATCGTCGGCGGAAGAATAAATCGAACCAGTGATAATTGGCCTGCTCTTCATGGCATGTTTCAATATTAGATTAAATTGTTCGTCACTTCTACAAAAATGAAAATTAGTGATCAAGTTGAGATCCTCTCCATTTGCTACAATAAATGATAATGTACAGTACATTGGGTGAAAGTGCCCCCACTATATTAATTATTTTTCTATAAAGTTTTTACTAATTTGATTTTTGTCCTATTATAAATCAAGTAATGATCCCACATAAATTATATTGAAAATATTATTTGTGAAAAATTACATTTACAATGGTTTATGAGATGAATTATTTGGTCATCTACATATAAAAAAATGTACTTGTTAGTGTTGAAAATTTAAAAAAAATTAAAAAAAAAATACACGTAGAGAATTATAATTTATAGATATGGAAAGCATGTAATGCTTCTTTGGGCAGCCCTATCTTGTCTACCATACCAATGAGATAAAAATAAAATTAAATATGCAACGTTCGGAAAAGAGTGTTTTCTCTATTTTTAGGTTCAGACACAAGCCCTGAGTATGTCTTAATTTAAGTTTTCTTTCAGTTATGTTATAATTTCTATTTAATTTTCTTTATGAAAAAGTCTTAATGCTCTTAAGAGACATAGAGAGTGAGAAGATCCAAGTATCCAACAAATAAAGAAAGGTTCATCTTAGAACCCTACCCAATTAGGGTTAGTTACTCATGTTAACTTTTTTTTTAATAGCCAAATTTATTCTCGACGAGAGAGTGCAAGGTGCACAAAATCTCGCAGCAAAAGGGAAAAAATACAACAGGGGTGCCGCAAATATACGGAACACCAAACACACACCCTAAAAAACTCAGATTAGAACCTAAAGGCCGACATATACCCACTAAACTTGTAGGCATACCCCTGCCTCACACCCAATCCACCAAACGGCTGTTAAAAAACACAACCGCAGATCCCAAAGGTCTCAATCTGCCAACATAACCAACACAACAACAAAGCGGAGCCGCCAAAAGCTTGCTAAGGCCGAAACTGGGGAACAAAAGGAGACAAAAATAACATGGAAATCCCCAGCACCGCAAAGCACAATCAGAAGGACGCCTCAGCAGACGAAGGCTTGCAGCTGCACCAACCTTCAAGGATGCCTAAAAACCCTCGTGAGGCACAATTTTGGACTCCAACACCATTCATAGAACAAACAAACCAGGGAAAAGCATCCTACTAAGCACCCACCTCCAAGACAACACTTTCACCTCTTCCACAATTTCATCCACCATAAAACCAACATCCTTAAAAAATTTATCATTCCGAGTTTTCCACAAGATCCAAATAGTAGCATACCAAATCAAACACAAACCCTTCTTGACATTTTTAATTCTTTTCCCCCCCACTCCAACACTCCCAGTGTAAAAATAGATTAGGTGGAATAATGAAAAAATTCTCCAACTACAACATCCAATTAGACCACACCAAACTAGCCACCTCACAATGAAGAAAGAGATGAGTAGAGGATTCATCCAACCTATCATACAAGACTAGACTCTTCCGGGGTGCAAATTCTCCACTAAAACCTCAAAAAATTCTACATTACCAAAGGTGAACCCCACAAACAATTTACGATCAACCGTGTTCCTCATCAAGCCACTAAAACCTTCCGCCACCAACAAAAACAAAAAAGGAGCTAGCAGATCCCCTTGATTTACACCACTACGAATGTAAATCTCCTCCGTAGGACTACCATTCACAAGCACCGGCATATTACCACCAAAGACACAAGCCTTCATCCAAGCCACCCACTTCTCACAAATACCCACTCTCACCATCATATACTCCAAAAAACCCCAATCCATCGAATCATACGCCTTCTCAAAATCCACCTTAAAAATAAGGCATTCTTTCTTCGATTTCTTCGCATAATCTACCAACTCATTCACCACCAAAACCCCATCCACCAAATGCCTACCTTTAAGAAAAGCCGATTGAGAATAAGAGATGATATTGTTCATAACATATGCTAACCTTCTGGCCAATACCTTAGCTAGTAATTTGTAAAGACACCCTATAAGGGAAATTGGCCTAAAATCCTTCAATTCCAATAGAGATGAAACTTTAGGAATCAAAGTTACAAAGAAAAAGGTAGGCGATAGAGTCCTCCCTTGATACTTCTAGCACATGTCTTTCTCTTGAAATGTTCATTTTAAAGAGTGAATAATTGTGAATAAGAAGACTTGTATTTATATGCAACTTTCCAAGTGGGTTTGAGCTGAAAACTGAGTTTTTTTCCCAGAAACCGCATATTAAAAACGGCAAAAAGTTGTTTTTTCACATAACTGGATGCACGGGGCACGCGGAGGTAGGGCCCCTGGCGCCTGAGGTAGGTGTTTGGGTTCATCTTAATGTCCGAAAATATTCTTTTTCTTTTTGAGTGCTTTCTTCCTTGAAACTTGTCTTATGACATATAATAGAATTTCTCCACATTGTAATGTGTTCAGAGGCCGCTTGAATCTTTTTTTATTGTCTTCCCAAGTGTTCATGTGGTGTTTTGCTTTGCCGATTTGCAAGATTTTGCATTGAATTATATTAAAAACACCTAACAATTGTTTCGTTTCGGCACAACACCCTCCAGAAGGGTCAAAACGGCCTTAGGCGCGTCCTCATAAGGGAGCCGCCTCAAAAGGCTTCTAGAAACATGTAGAATGTAACAGTCCGATTTTCGCTAGAGTTATTTTTAATTATTTTTATGTGTGTTTATATGTGCTCGTATGTGATTATTTGCCTTTGTGTGTATTTTTGGTTTGGATTCGTAGAATTTGGTGTTAGAGGGGTATTTTAGTCATTTTGGACTTAGGGGCATTTTGGTCCTTTTGTGAGTAGGGGTAATTTTGTAATTTTGCTGGGGATTATTTTTAGTGCTTAGTGAGAGTTGTTATTTTACTAAGTTACTAGAGAGTGTGGTAATTATTCCGTTAACCGGTAAGTGACCGTTATTATTACATTTTACCGTTAAGTGAGTAGTAACATTTTGGGTTAGAATAGAAATGGGTTAGGCACATTAAGACATTGTGAGTTGAGTCCAATTATGTGGAACCTATATAAACACTATTCTTTGAGAGAAATAAGTTTTACCATCATTTTTCATTTTGGAGAGAAGAGGTAGAGAGAGAAAGACAAGAGAAGAAAAGGGTTTGAAGAAGGAAGGCTAGAGAGAGCTAGAAGAAGGTATAATTCAAGGGGATTGGAGCTAAAGTGAAGCACTAGCTTGAGATTGTGAAGAATTAAGGTAAGGGGGTTAGTCTTTGGTCATAATCACTTAGTTGTAGCTTCTACCCTAATTCTTTTCATAAGTGCTTATTTGCATAATTGATTATTGTGGAATTAATTGGTAAAATTCGTGCTTATGTTTTGATGCAATGTTTGGGTATGTGAATTGAATGTTAATTGAGTTGTTGATGATGAGATTACATGTTCAAGTTATGTATATATGTATGCTTGTGTTTTTGCTCAAAAATTGGTGAGATATAATGTGTTCTTGATGAATTATTGATGAACCCATGATTGGCTGTTATTGTTGTTGTTGAGAGATGTTATTGTTTATGAAATATTGATGAACCCATGATTGGTTGTTGTTGTTGTTGTTGAGAGATGTTGTTGTTGATGAATTATTGATGAATTCATGATTGGTTGTTGTTGTTGATGTTGTGAGATGTTGTTGTTGATGATTAAAAACTTGGGTAATCATAATTGTTGAGTTTGTTATGAATTTAAATTGTTCTTGAGGTTTTAATGAAAAATGGGTCAATTGGTGGATTTTGTTGGGAGAATGTTTTGGGTCAATTTTATATGAAATTGAGAGTCTTTTCATGTTTGGAAATGTTTAAACAAACTTTGGGATCAAATTTGAGCTTTGGGAAGTCAAAATTGAGGTTTTGGGGTGAAAAAATGAGTTTTTTCCCGTAATAGGACTGTCCCAACTCGCCACAGCAAGTTGGGGCGAGTTGGGTGCGAGCAGGAGGTGCTCACTGTGAGCTTACTCGCCTCGTGAGTAGATTCACTCGCCACGGCGAGCTGCACAGTGGCAGCATCCCTGTTTCGCGTTCCCGCATCATTTTCCCTCGTTTCTATTTTGAATTAGCCTTCGGTGTAAACATTAAAGTTGTAGATAATTTTGTTAGCTTTCCATAGGCTTTAGTTTGACTTGAAAATGATTTTTGGTTTTTTAGTTATGATGAAAATACTCCAAGGAGGTCTTAGTGAATTCATACATGTTTATGTTATGTTGTTTGTTGAACATGTTAATGTTGGTTGTTGGTTGTGAATTCATACATGCTAATTTGGATGGTGATATTGTTGGTGAATGCATGTATGCAAAATGATGGTGATGATGTGGTGAATTGATTGTGTGAACATATGCATTGTGTTGAGTCATATCTAATTGAGGTGAATTGTAAGAGAGGAGGTGTATTCTTACATACGATGTTTTTGTTGCATCGAAGGTGACGACCTTGAGGTGATCTGGTACCACATGCATCTAGAAGAGTCTAGAACATTGCATGCATTTGAATGGTTGATGAGTTGTGTCATAATTGAATATGTGACTTGATGAATTGTGCATTGGTGAAAATTAGTGAATGTTGTGATTGTGTGAATTGGTGTATATGTACATTGGTGGATTTTGTTGATGGTTGTGAATAATTGAATTATGAACTAATTTGCATGTATTACTTGTTTGTGCTTATACACTTGGTGAATCAATTTGATGATAACTGTTTTGATAATAATGATGAGGTGAGCATTGTATATGTATATACCTATGATGTGGTGATTCCTTGATAATGATGATTGCGTGCTTATAACTTTGAAATGATGTATTGTACTTGTTGAGCTAAGCATGCTAGATGAGTAACGAGGTGAGTAATGTTTTCATTGATTGATGTTGATAAATGATGAACTCTTGTCGATGACTTGATTAAAGATTAGATATGTTTGTTATGCTATGATAATAATGTGATAGCTTGAAGTGCAAGTGATAGGGGATAATCATGTGATGCTAGTATTCTAGGAGGGATGGTTATGTATATGTGATATGTATGAATCCTTGAATGCTACGTTTATTATTTGTTGATTATGATTAATGTAATGCTTACCCCCAGTGGTTTCAACCGTCTACCTGTTTGTATGGATGGGTAGTCGTTGTGCAGGATTAGTCGTTTGGTACTTGCTTTCGGTGAGTGCTTGGATAACGGGAGTTATACCCGCTATCGGTCGGAGTCGTAGGTTTAGGCTTTGATTAGGTTACCGTGTCTTGTCATTTTGTTAGATTCTGTTTTATTTTATTGGAATTTGTCAATATGTCGGACATGGAGGATTTTGAAAGATGATGCATTGTTGACCATGGCATGAATATGTTGGATGTATATGATTTGTTCCGCTGCGACAGTTGAGATATTATATATATGTATGTTGCTTGTTTGGATTTTGTTAGACGTAGCGTCTATTTCTTGAATATTTGTTATATTCGCGTGTTTTATCGCTTTAATAGAAATAGGGCGTTACAAGTTGGTATCAGAGCCGTGGTCGGTCTTGTCCAGACTAGCATTCGTTGAATTTCCTGTTTGTATGCGACATGTACGGAAGTACTGTCGGTACTTGTTGTGTTGTTCCGTTCTTTTAGGTGAGTTTGAGTGTAGTGGGGGAGTAGCAGGTTGTTTCAGGTTTGTTTGGTCCGCCAAGGGAAGGTATCTTTGGCTGGGAAGGCTCAGTTGGTTGTGGTTTGTGTTATGGTTCCTGTTAACTTTGAGTTTGATCTTGCATGTCTTCCGTTGAAGCATATGGATGTGATTTTTGGTATGGATTGGATGTTGACTTTTGGTGTTAATATTAATTGTTTAACCAAGAGTGTAACGTTTTCTAAGCCGGTAGCTGAGGAAGGTGGGAAGTTCTTGACCGCGGAGCAAGTGAAGAAGTCTTTGTACGGCGAAGCTAGTTTGTTTATGATGTTTGCTTCCTTGAAGGAAAGTAGTGAGAAAGGTGTTGGTGATTTGCCGGTAGTGCAAAAATTCCCAGAAGTTTTTTCGGACGACATTACCAAGTTACCGCCGGAGAGGGAAGTTGAGTTTGCAATTGATTTGGTACCAGGAACGAGTCCTATTTCGATTGCACCGTATCGAATGTCTGCATCAGAGTTGGGTGAATTAAAGAAGCAGTTGGAAGAGTTGCTTGAGAAACAGTTTATTAGGCCGAGTGTTTCTCCGTGGGGTGCTCCAGTGTTGTTGGTTAAGAAGAAGGATGGAAGCATGAAGTTGTGTGTGGATTATCGGCAGTTGAATAAGGTGACGATTAAGAATCGGTATCCGCTTCCGAGGATTGATGATTTGATGGATCAGTTGGTTGATGCGGAAGTGTTCAGCAAGATTGATTTGAGATCAGGATATCATCATATTAGAGTGAAGGCGGAAGATATATCCAAAATTGTGTTCCGAACGAGGTATGGACACTATGAGTATTCTGTGATGCCATTTGGAATGTCTAATGTGCCAGGTGTCTTAATGGAATATATGAATAGGATATTTCATCCTTTTCTGGACTGTTTTGTGGTGGTGTTTATAGATGATATTTTGGTGTATCTGAAGTCGGAAGAAGAGCATGCCAAGCATTTGAGGATTGTGTTGGGAGTCTTGAAGGAGAAGAAGTTGTTTGCTAAGTTGTCAAAGTGTGAGTTTTCGTTGCATGAAGTGAGTTTCCTTGGTCAAGTGATTTCTAAAGGTGGTATTGTCGTGGATCCGTCGAAGGTTGATGCGGTGTTGCAGTGGGAATCACCTAAGTCTGTTTTTGAAGTTAGAAGCTTTCTTGGATTGGCAGGTTATTGTCGGAGGTTCATTGAGGGATTCTCTAAGTTGGCGTTTCCATTGACGCAGTTGACTAGGAAAGGACAAGCTTATGTTTGGGATGCTAAGTGTGAGAAGAGTTTCCAAGAGTTAAAGAAGAGGTTGACTTCAGCTCCGGTGTTGATTTTGCCGAATCTGAAGGAATCGTTTGTTGTGTATTGTGATGCTTCTAAGATGGGTCTTGGGGGTGTGCTTATGCAGAATCGTCAGGTTGTGGCTTATGCATCGAGGCAGTTGAAAGTGCATGAGAAGAATTATCCGACTCACGATTTGGAATTGGCAACCATTGTGTATATGTTGAAGATTTGGAGGCATTATCTGTATGGTTCTAAGTTTGAAGTGTTCAGTGATCACAAGAGTTTGAAGTACTTGTTTGACCAAAAAGAGTTGAATATAAGGCAGAGAAGATGGTTGGAGTATCTTAAGGATTTCGATTTTCAGTTGAGTTTTCATCCCGGGAAGGCGAATGTTGTTGCTAATGCTTTGAGTAGAAAGTCGTTGCATATGTCTACTTTGATGGTGAAAGAGTTGGAATTGATTGAACAGTTTAGTGATTTGAGTTGGGTTAGTGAGTTGACGCCAGATGATGTGAGGTTAGGAATGTTGAAGCTGACGAGTAATATTTTGGAAGAGATTAAGAATGGTCATAAGGAAGATTTGGAACTTATAGATCGAGTGGTGTTGGTTAACTAAGGTAAAGGAGGAGACTTCAGGTTGGATGAGAACGGTGTTTTGATGTTTCGTGATCGTGTTTGTGTACCATATGTTCTTGAGCTTAAGAAAAGGATTTTGGAAGAAGGTCACAGGAGTAGTTTGAGTATTCATCCAGGAGCGACTAAGATGTATCAGGATCTGAAGAAGTTGTTTTGGTGGCCTAGAATAAAGAAGGAGATTGCAGAGTTTGTGTATGCTTGTTTGATTTGTCAGAAGTCTAAGATTGAACATCAAAGACCGTCGGGTTTGATGCAATCGTTGTTTGTGCCGGAGTGGAAGTGGGATAGTATATCAATGGACTTTGTTGGATCGTTGCCGAAGACTGTTAAGGGTTTTGATTCTATTTGGGTGATTGTTGATTGGTTGACGAAGTCGGCACATTTTGTTCCTATCAAGACTGGTATGTGTGTGGCGAAGTTGGCTGAGATCTACATTGAGCAGATTGTTAGATTGCATGGTATTCCTTCTAGTATTGTGTCGGATCGGGATCCGAGGTTTACTTCCAAGTTTTGGGAGAGTTTGCAAGCTGCTTTGGGAACTAAGTTGAGGTTGAGTTCTGCTTATCATCCCAGACTGATGGCCAGACGGAGAGGACTATTCAGAGTTTGGAAGATTTGTTGAGAGCTTGTGTGTTGGAGCAAGGTGTCAGTTGGGTCGAATGTTTACCGTTGATTGAGTTTACTAACAACAACAGTTTTCATTCTAGTATCGGAATGGCACCGTTTGAGGCTTTGTATGGTCGGAGGTGTAGGACGTCGTTGTGTTGGTATGAGTCAGGTGAAAGTGCTTTGTTAGGACCGGAAGTTGTGCAAGAGACTACGGAAAAGGTTAAGATGATTCAAGAGAAGATGCGAGCGTCTCAGAGTAGGCAGAAGAGTTATCATGATAAGAGGAGGAAGGACATTGAGTTTCAGGTTGGTAATCATGTGTTTTTGAGAGTGAATCCTGTAACCGGTGTTGGTCGTGCTTTGAAGTGTCGGAAGTTGACTCCTCGTTTTATTGGACCATTTGAGATTATTGAGAAGGTTGGGGTTGTAGCGTATCGGACTGCGTTACCACCGTCTTTGTCGAATCTTCATGATGTGTTTCATGTGTCTCAGTTGCGGAAGTATGTGTATGATGCATCTCATGTTATTCAAGTGGATGATTTGGAAGTAAGAGATAATTTGACCGTTGAGACTTGGCCAGTTAGGATTGAGGATCGGGATGTGAAGCGTTTGCGTGGCAAGGAGATCGTTTTGGTTAAAGTGATTTGGGTTGGACCGACTGGTGAGAGTGCCACTTGGGAATCGGAGAGTAGGATGAAGGTTTCATATCCGGAGTTGTTTCCTTCAGGTGATTTTCGAGGGCGAAAATTCTTTTTAGTTGGGGAGAGTTGTAACTATCCGATTTTCGCTAGATTTATTTTTAATTATTTTTGTGTGTTTATATGTGCTCGTATGTGATTATTTGCCTTTGTGCGTATTTTTGGTTTGGATTCGTAGAATTCGGTGTTAGAGGGGTATTTTAGTCATTTTGGACTTAGGGGCATTTTGGTCATTTTGTGAGTAAGGGTAATTTTGTAATTTTGCTGAGGATTATTTTTAGTGCTTAGTGAGAGTTGTTATTTTACTAAGTTACTAGAGAGTGGTAATTATTCCGTTAACCTGTAAGTGACCGTTATTATTACATTTTACCGTTAAGTGACTAGTAACATTTTGGGTTTGAATAGAAATGAGTTAGGCCCATTAAGACATTGTGAGTTGAGCCCAATTATGTGGAACCTATATAAACACTATTCTTTGAGAGAAATAGGTTTTACCATCATTTTTCATTTTGGAGAGAAGAGGGAGAGAGAAAGACGAGAGAAGAAAATGGTTTGAAGAAGGAAGGCTAGAGAGAGCTAGAAGAAGGTATAATTCAAGGGGATTTGAGCTAAAGTGAAGCACTAGCTTTAGATTGTGAAGAATTAAGGTAAGGGGGTTAGTCTTTGGTCATAATCACTTAGTTGTAGCTTCTACCCTAATTTTTTTCATAAGTGCTTATTTGCATAATTGATTATTGTGGAATTAATTGGTAAAATCCGTGCTTATGTTTTGATGCAATGTTTGGGTATGTGAATTGAATGTTAATTGAGTTGTTGATGATGAAATTACATGCTCAAGTTATGTATATATGTATGCTTGTGTTTTTGTTCAAAAATTGCTGAGATATAATGTTGTTGTTGATGAATTATTGATAAACCCATGATTGGCTATTATTGTTGTTGTTGAGAGATGTTATTATTTATGAAATATTGATGAACCCATGATTGGTTGTTGTTGTTGAGAGATGTTGTTGTAGATGAATTATTGATGAATTCATGATTGGTTGTTGTTGTTGATGTTGTGAGATGTTGTTGTTGATGATTAAAACCTTGGGTAATCATAATTGTTAAGTTTGTTATGAATTTGAATTGTTCTTGAGGTTTTAATGAAAAATGGGTCAATTGGTGGATTTTGTTGGGAGAATATTTTGGGTCAATTTTATATGAAATTGAGTGTCTTTTCATGTTTGGAAATGTTTAAACAAACTTTGGGATCAAATTTGAGCTTTGGGAAGTCAAAATTGGGGTTTTGGGGTGAAAAAAATGAGTTTTTCCCGTAACAGGACTGTCCCAACTCGCCATAGCAAGTTGGGGGCGAGTTGGGTGCGAGCAGGAGGTGCTCACTGTGGATTCACTCGCGAGGCCAGCTGCACAGTGGCAGCATCCCTGTTTCTCGTTCCCGCATCATTTTCCCTCTTTTCTATTTTGAATCAGCCTTCTAGTTGAAAATGATTTTTGGTTTTTGAGTTATGATGAAAATACTCCAAGGAGGTCTTAGTGAAATTTTAAGGAAATTCGGCATAACTATTTCTAAGTCGACCCAAACCTTATGGATTGTTCCAAGCTTCGAAACTTGAGTTTTATGAGTTCAATTAAGGTGTTTAATGGTATTTAAATTATGATGTGATGGATCTAACTTGTTTTGCTTTAGAAATGGGATTTTTCTTAAAAAGTGATAAAGAGAGACGAACTTTGTGATTTTCATGAATTCGTCGTGTTTAGCCGGTGAAACCGTGATTGTATACTCTACTGCACTTATATGTGGCCTAGAGGTATACTTAGTTGAGGCATTGGATCTTGTTTACTTGGTTTTGGTTCGATAGCTTCAATTATTTTGAAAATGGTAGAATGATAGACGAACTTTGTTGAAAATGGTTCCTTTAAACCGATTACTTTATAAATCTTTCGTGAATGGTTTTATATGATTAATTGAGGATATGTGGATGGTTGTTGATGGTTGAATATGATGTATATCATAAAAGTGTCGTATTGTTCCACTTCACTTGATTTATGAAAGTACATGGAATGTTGAAATAATTATGTGAAGTTGATTGAAGATGTATATATGTGACAACTATATGTTGATTGAATGGTGAGTGTTATGGATGATTGTATATATGTTAAGTGGTGGTGAATTGTTGTCGATTGCATATATACTAAATGTTGGTGATGATCATTTGATGAATGAATGGTGGTGAACATGTTTATGTTATGTTGTTTGTTGAACATGTTAATGTTGGTTGTTGGTGGTGAATTCATACATGCTAATTTTGATGGTGATATTGTTGGTGAATGCATGTATGCAAAATGATGGTGATGATGTGGTGAATTGATTGTGTGAACATATGCATTGTGTCGAGTCATATGTTCATGCATTCATGACTGATGGTGGCTGATTTTATATCCAATTGAGGTGAATTGTAAGAGAGGAGGTGTACTCTTACATACGATGTTTTTGTTGCATCGAAGGTGACGACTTTGAGGTGATCTAGTACCACATGCATCTAGAAGAGTCTAGAACATTGCATGCATTTGAATGATTGATGAGTTGTGTCTTAATTGAATATGTGACTTGATGAATTGTGCATTGGAGAAATTTGGTGACTGTTGTGATTGTGTGAATTGGTGTATATGTCCATTGGTGGATTTTGTTGATGGTTGTGAATAATTGAATTATGAACTAATTGCATGTATTACTTGTTTGTGCTTATACACTTGATGAATCAATTTGATGATAACTGTTTTGATAATAATGATGAGGTGAGCATTGTATATGTATATACCTATGATGTGGTGATTCCTTGATAATGATGATTGCTTGCTTATAAATTTGAAATGATGGATTGTACTTGTTGAACTAAGCATGCTAGATGAGTAACGAGGTGAGTAATGTTTTCATTGATTGATGTTGATAAATGATGAACTCTTGTCGATGACTTGATTAAAGATTAGATATGTCTGTTATGCTATGATAATAATGTGATAGCTTGAAGTGCAAGTGATGGGGGATAATCATATGATGCTAGTATTCTAGGAGGGATGGTTATGTATATGTGATATGTATGAATCCTTGAATGCTCGTTTATTATTTGTTGATTATGATTAATGTAATGCTTACCCCCAATGGTTTCGACCGTCTACCTGTCTGTATGGATGGGTAGTCGTTGTGCAGGATTAGTCGCTTGGTACTTGCTTTCGGTTAGTGCTTGGATAACGGGAGTTATCCCCGCTATCGGTCGGAGTCGTAGGTTTAGGCTCTGATTAGGTTACCGTGTCTTGTCGTTTTCTTGGATTCTGTTTTATTTTATTGAAATTTGTCCACATGTTGGACTTGGAGGATTTTGTAAGATAATGTATTGTTGACCATGGCATGTATATGTTGGATGTATATGATTTGTTCTGCTGCGACAGTTGAGATATTATATATATGCATGTTGCTTGTTTGGATGTTGTTAGACGTAGCGTCTATTTCTTGAATATTTGGTATATTCGCGTGTTTTATTGTTTTAATTGAAATACGGCGTTACATAGAACGCTCTAAACTTGACTTAGAGCCTAAGTTGTTTGGGGCCTAAGTCACAGAAATAAAAGTCCAAGAAAGACTATAAATACCCTTCTTGAGATTATTCTCAAGGCATGACCTAAACAGACTAATCTCTAGTTTTAGATATATTGTACTCACTGCTAGTACACAATGATAGAAAACTAACATACATATTGAGGCAAGGTAACAATTTAAAATCAAGATTCCTCTGACGTATAAAAAAAAAACATTTGAACAAAAATTTATAATACTAAATAAAATATTTTTTCACAACTATCACTACAAGAAATCTTGCATTTTGCCAGGGGCGGAAGCCCTGGCAAAATGCAGAAAGCCCTGGCAAATGGACGTTTGCCAGGAGTTTTGCCAGGAGCAGAATACCCAGCAAATCCGCTCATCGCAAATGACCCTGCCAGGGCTTTAGCTCCTGGCAAATACGCTCCTGGCAAAGGCCCTGGCACAACCCCTGGCAAAATGTGTCTGGTAGAACACATGCTTTTCTGACGCATTCTGGTCAATGCAGAATGTGTCCCCTCACGTCAGTCCTTTTCAGAAACATGTCAGGCGCTTTGCCAGGGGTTAACCCCTGGCAAATTGTGTACGACTTTTAAAAAAAAACATTTTAAAAAAAGATAAAAATATTAAATTTAATAATTAAAATAATTTTAAAAAAGAAATTAAATTTTCTTTTTGAAAATTAATTAAATTTAATTATTAAAATATTTAAAATAAATGTTTTTAAATTGTTTTTTATTTCTTTTTTAAAAATTGATTTAATAATAAAAATTATTTAAAAAACATTTTTAAAATGTTATTTTAATTTAATCAAACATCAAAAGAAATGTGAACTTTTCAAACATCAAAAGAAGTTGAAACATAAATTTGATCCAACATACTTATAGAAAATATTCTTTAAAGTTGCAGAAAAGTAAAACTCTCTCCTTGACAACCAATTATCTATTTCCAAAATATCTTTGAACTTAACCTATACCAAACCAACATTTCGAAACAAGGCATCTATTCCAATATAAGCATCATTTTACAAAAAAATGAATTTAAACAATAATAAAGTCAACAGGTTTCTAAATTGACACAAACCTATTGTACTCAAGCCTATACTCTTCATAACCTAAAGTCTTTGTTCACTATTGTCACTTGATGAGAACCACATCAAAATCACCTTAAATTTCGATTCTCTCTCCAAATAACCAGTAACAATTTCACATCAATGGCTAGTGAACCAAAAGTTAGGATCATGAACTGTTGAATTAGAGTACCACCAGATTTTCCTAATGGGTTGCATACAACATCAATGGCTGCCTTCCCTAACACATTTATTGTAACAAGTCGATATCATACGTATAAAGTTGTATAATTTTGGAGTATTAAGGCCTTGTTTGGTTAAACATCTTAATTAAGCGTTTAGAGCATACACGCATATCAGATAAATGTTAATGTATAAGCTATTTCTATCATAAATGATAAAACTATATAAGCTATTCTAGAGAGCTTACGGAAATATGCTGAAAACAATTTATGGACATGTCATAAGTTGTTTTTGTAAGCTCCCCAAAACGGTCTTACAAGTGTTTATAGCAGTAGTTCAGGAGATGTAACAAATGAATGGATTATGTTAATATGAGAATGAGAGGAGTAAACTTTGACTATCATAACATAAAGTTAATCATACTAAGATGTGACCTTTACATAACTTTTAATCTTTATTCATGTATGACAAAATTTCATTGGAAATTTAATGTTATAAATATGATATGATTAGAAATTTTAAGAGACGAGTTCAAACCTTGGTATCCTCATCCAAGGGTATGTAGGCCATTTCTTTGCACGGATCAAATAAACTGTACTTAGCACTCTTGCTGAATATGTTTTGCAAGGCACCAACATAAACAACAGCTAGCAATGGAGTCAACCCAAACTTTCCAATAACGGTGCGAGTGGATCACCAAATAATATGAGAGAAAAGAAACCAACTCCAGTCATAAAAAGTATATATTAGTATTCTCATTTTTCCTTCAGAAACAATAAGAACTTCATCATGAGCTAGTTCGGATAAATGCCTGAACAAGTACTTATAGAAGCATTGCAATCAGTTTTTTAAATAGTAGTTTCTCATGTAAGTTTAGAATTATGTTGTGCTCTCTTGTCCAATTCCTTGATAAACAACTTCAAACTTACAAGAAGTTTTAACAAGTAAATAACAATAAACTTAATTTAATAGAGAAGTTCTAGTTAACTATTCAAAAATGGGCCAACATCATATTCCTCTTGCTAATAGTTTACATCATAAAAGGTTCTGAATTAAGTAAGCAACATCTTAACCAGCCGTCACATGATAGCATGTATATTATCCACTTAAGTATTACTTGATGAACAAAGAATAAACTTTCTAAATTAAGTAGTAATATCATTAATCAATTCATTAGACAAAAGATTACAAATGAGGGATCATTTACGCAATGAATAACTCCCAATATCCCTTTAACAAACTTAACAATGAAAAACTATAACAGAAATAAAACTAACTAAACTAACTAACGAACGATAAGGAGAAAAGGTTATCAACAAACTACTTATCTAATATTACGATTTAATCCATATTATTGCAAGTAAAACAAGGGTCTAACGTTCATGAATTAAATTTAGAAATCATAGTAACATAGAACAAACTAATCAAATGATCATCATGTTTAGGATAATATTAAGATGACATGTTTAGTTTAGGATATCAGAATAAAAAATTATCATGGGAAATACTACAACAGAACAGAACAGAACCAATCGAATAATGAACTAATAACAACAAAGTATGAAAGCTAAAACAATGAAATTACCTGATTGGCAAGCCCCAAAACAGGATAGAACATCAGATAACTTTGTGTACAATAACATAAAACCAATAGCCATAGGAAGATTCACCCATGTTTTCAAAAAAGGTATAATCTCAGCACTACTTTGGTTTCTCAGTAGGAAACACACAGTCAGCCTGTTATACCCTAATTTTGGACCTAAAAATGCTAGCTCAATTCTTCTTTTCTTGTATTTCAAGTCATTTGATATGTCTCTGATCAATTGCACCTTCCTCTACATCTTATTTCAATGTTACTTGCAAAATTCATGAAAAAGGGTATTTTAGTCCTTTCTTGTATCCAAACTCATTTTAGTCCTTTAAAAATTGTTTGAGTCTTTTCAATTGGTTTGAGTAAGTCTTTATTTCAATTCTATGTCAAAATCCATTTTAAGAATCACAGTTGAAGTCATTTTGAGTCAGTCTAGGTCCTAGGGGCATTTTAGTCATTTCACACAAAATTTCGACAGAGAGAGGTTACTTTAAAGTACCTCATTTAAGTAATTGGTTCATTTTAGTCAGTTTTATTATTTTTATCGTTTCACTTTACGTTATTTTCCAGTTACCAATTTTAATTCATTTTTATTTTTAATTTTCATTTTAGTCCTCAAACTTCCTAATAATTGCATTTTAGTCCCTGTTATACCCTAATTTTGGACCTAAAAATACTAACTCATTTCTTCTTATCTTGCATTTCAAGCCATTTGAACTATCTCTGATCAATTGCATCTTTCTCTGCATTTTATTTCAATATTGTTTGCAAAATTCATGAAAAAGGGTATTTTAGTTATTTCCTGCATTTAACTCATTTTAATCCTTGAAATTTGTTTGAGTCTTTTAAATTGGTTTGTATAAGTCCTTGTTTCAATCTCATGTCAAAATTCATTTCAAAAATATCAGTTGAGTCATTTTTTTAGTCAGTTTAGCCCCTAGGGGCATTTTAGTCATTTCCTATGTTAAAATTTCCTTCAGTCTTCTAAAAATTTGGTTGAGTCCTTTCAAATAGTTTGAATAAGTCTTCATTTCAATTCTATGTCAAAGTCCATTTTAAAAATTGCGTTTGAAGTCATTTTGAGTCAGTTTTGCCCCTAGGGGCATTTTAGTCTTTTCATGTGTTAAAACCCTGTTTAAATTCTAAAAAATGTCTCTGAGTCTTTTAATTTGCTTGTATGAACTCTTGCTTTAATCCCTTGTTAAAAAATCATTTTTAAATTGCATTTGAGTCATTTCGAGTCATTTTAGTCCCTAGGGGCATTTTGGTCATTTCACATAATATTTCTGTTTCATTTTAATCTGCTTTGTTGTTTTTAATCGTCTCGCTTTACGTTTATTTTCAATTTACTTTTTTCAATTCAATTTTAGTTTCAATTTTCATTTTGGTCTTGTACTTTTGTTATTTACATTTTAATCCCTTTTAAGTTTGTTAGAGTCCAAGTGCCATGTGTCCAAATGCTATTGGTCCATAAGAGTTTGTTACAAGTCCAGTGCCACATGTCCCACTCCAATTGGTTCAAGGCTTACCACATCACCTATATAAGTCAAAGTCATGGTCAAGGTTCATACACACTAATCATTTTCACAAAAAACTCCACAAAAATCACAAAAAATTCATAATTTGTTTTCTCTCTATTTTCCCTCTCTTCTAACAACTTTCTCTCTCCTCTAACTAATTTCCACCATAGCCAAAAGCTTCATCTTCAACCTCTAACAAACCACCATAACAACTTCCCTCCACCACCTTCAACCACCCTAACAACCTCCATAACCACCACAACAACTTCCATAACCACCACACTCTCTCCATTTCATTTCATTTCCAATAACAGTAACAACATACAAATCCCTTTAATTCCTCTTCTTTGTCAAGAATGTACATGGCGGCATCATCATTTTCATCTTCTCCAATGAACGAACCTCCTCTTCAAGATCAACACCACGATCTTCAACATCAATTTCAACAAGAACGACAGCAATCTTCACCAATCATCAAAGACTTTCTTCACAAAACCAAATCCCCAATTTTCGATTTTCCCATTTCAGTTCAATCTCATCAATTCAATCGAACCCTAACCCTAACAATGTTTCAATTACCCGTGTTCAACACCAGAAGAATCATCGCCACCCAACGGTTTTCGATGAAGATGCATACGCTGAAGCCTTGGAGAAGATAACCGAGTGTGATAACTTTCCTAATGTCTCGAAGCTTCGTGATCGACTTGATTGGCTTGAAGTGATAAAGACTGGTGATCCTGTTCAAGTTCGTGATGCCCAGTTGAAGATTACATACGGTTGATTCTAGAATTTCGCGTACGCCAGGTTCGATTTTTGTTAGAAATTTTACTCCTTTAGATGAATTTGATGGTAAAACGCCTGTAGTGAATGGTATAGAAGAAGGACCAAGAACAATCCTGTTCTTACTGGTAAGCTTGGGCCGAATTTGTTGATTTCGTTTTCTGCATACCTATTTTGCTAAATGCACACTGCAAGCTGGTCTTCACACCCCTGCTCATGTCCAAAACCTCTAAAAAATTGCTACATACTTTAATTCTTCTCTTTGATTGATTCTCCTATGTTAAATTTTCACCTCTAAAAATCTGAAAAATATATGCATGTGCTTCTTGTATTCGATTGTGTTTCTTTTCTTGATTTAGCGTTCTTGTAGATTTTTAGATGTACATGAAACTTTATGTGTTCTTGAGTTTCTTGTGTGTTAATTGTTGCCTTTGGAAAGTATATAAAAATACATGTGATTATAGTTTGTCTCATTTTCCTTGTGGATTCGTTCCTTCGTTTTTGCCTTGAAATGTAAGGATAAATGTAATGAATGTGTACATGAAAATTGCTATAAAATTTTGGTGTCTCTCGATCTAATTGGTCTTTAATACTTCGGTTTGGGAAGCATATTATAAGTCTTCATGATATAGAGACCTTAAGATTGAGACTTATCATTATCTTGTAGTAATCTTCTAAGCACGTTATCACGTTTGTTGTTGCATCTTACTTCCAATTTGTTAAACACTTTCTTGTCTTCAAAAACACTCCAAATATATGCTTGATGCAATTTTTTCTTCTTTTATATTTCTATGTGAATTTGCCTCTTGTGTGTTCTATGTTTCTATGCTTTTTACCATTTCAAGTGCTTATAAAAACTCTCCAAAAATTCTATGTGATTGTATATACTTCTAGTGCATTTTGTTAGTTTTTTTTCTTTGTTTTTCTACCATTTCTTTTATGTCATATTTCCATCATTTCATGCATTTTTGTTCACTAACCCCTTTATTTCCATCTTGTGTTTTTTAGCCTCATTTTCCTTACCATTTAGAATTCATGCAAGATTTAGAATGTAAAACTTAGGAATTTTTGTACTTTACTTTTATGCAATTTTAATTTCTTGCAAGACCATAGAATGTATCTAGGCCAATGATGTAATAAGGACAATGGACTCTAATAATGTACACCGACACAAGCACCGACACATGCACACACACCACTTTAGGTATATAGCTAGAATATGCATGTTTAGATGTATGTTTAGGATTGTATGCTTTAGATGTATGCCTAGGATTTACACTTAGAAAAAACCAATTTTCCAAAAAAATGTGAACAATATCACTCAAGCCATTACCTTGGGATCAAAATCCCATTGTAATTTTTCCTTTTCTTTTCCTTAATCAAAACCTTAATGAACTTTAATCATACTTAGACCATATTTTGTAAATGACTAGTTCAACCTCACAATTTCATAATCTCATGCCCTTGAGGCCTCTCTCTTATTCTTCAAATTCCAATTTTCAAACTTAAAATCAACCAACAAAAACAAAAACATTTTTGGAAGAGAACTACGATGGATTTGATCCCTTAAACGGGTACGTAGGCAAGGAACCAAAATTCCTTCAATTCAAATAAAATAAAAATTCAAACACATTCTTCTTCCTCCAATTCTTCACTTAGCAAACTTTAGGTGTAAATATCATTTCAAAATAGCATTTAAAAATAAAGCGCGCGCGTAGAAATTAAAGACGGTTCCTATAGGATACTATAGTCGTTATGGGTGCCTAACACCTTCCCGTAGCGAAAACAACTCCCGAACCTTGATTCTCAAAGGGTTTTGCTTACTTTTTCCCTTCCCAAGAAATAATAAGATATCACCGGTTTAAAAGGTTCAAACGTAATCAATGTTTGACACCCGAAAAACCAAGATAAAACAGCTGGCGACTTCACTGGGGAGATTCGAGAGTTACGCCTAGTCTTTATTTCCACGCTTGCGCTTGTATTTTTACTTGCTTCTTTTACTTGCTTTCCTATATGAATAAATGTTTAATTTCTTGCAAACGTGTGGGGTGAGAATATCAAAAGTCCTGCACCCGGGCTGAGTGAACTTAGGATTTAGGAGGGATATAATCGACAATTCATTCCGGGGGTTGCCTCGTGTTTTGGATTATGCGATCAATCCCGCATAGCTGAGGCATTTTGGGGGTGATGTTGTCGGCGCGTGTTGTCGCGTTTAGGCACTTTACTTCTAATTGTTCTATGACGCTATGAACCGTAGATAACCAAACCCATCCATGGCCATTTTCTAGCATGTAGTGCGGAGGCTAAACCGAGTGTTGTCTCGAATTTTAGTCGTCACGCGATACTACACTCAAGTTAGACCTTCCACGGATAATCATGGAGCGAGTGTTGTCTCGTGACACCGTGATATACGTCGGAGAGGTTGCAACTTGGGAACCTTTTTAGAACCCGGTTACTATTTCCTAAAGCCCTAGTTTCACCGGACACCGTGTCCACCCATGACTCCTCGACTTTGAACTTCAACCCACCATGTTTTCTCCGAACTTGAACATAATCATGCATCCATGCATACATGCATAAACTTTTTTCCATGCATTTATCGGAGGACTTAGACAAGTCATCTTTTGAACATCACGGATGTGAACACCAAGTGATCCCATCTCAACTAAACTTCTAGTTTTGCTCAAGATCTTCAAATAAAACCGTGTTTCTCCGTGATGTTCACAACCACTTTGACAAGTCCTCTGAAAAAAAAAAGAGTCTTTTTACACTTGCATATCATGCATCATTCATCGGTCACAAATGGCTTCCCGTGCTCATTGTCTCCTGGTTCTTCTGCCGCAGTCTGAAAGGTGGCTCGTGCTCGCAAGGTTTACCGACCAGATAGAGTTCATCAGACAAGATTGTACAAGAGAAGAAACATGGCTAACCTTGAGGAAGAGAATGCCAGCCCCTCGGGCCAGCCCGTTGAAGAGTCTAATCTGGACGAAATTCTGAGGCTCATCAAAAAGAGCGATTATAAAATTGTTGACCAGCTGCTGCAAACTCCATCAAAGATATCCATCTTGTCTCTGCTCTTGAGCTCAGAAGCTCACAGGAAAATGTTGATGAAAGTACTGGAACAGGCCTATGTTGACCACGAAGTCTCTGTGGATCAGTTTGATGGAATATTGGGTAATATTACTGCTTGCAATAACTTGGGGTTTGGTGACGATGAACTCCCCGAAGAAGGGAAACATCACAATTTAGCTCTGCATATCTCGGTACACTGCAAGTCTGACATGATATCCAATGTGCTGGTGGACACTGGATCATCCTTGAATGTAATGCCTGAATCTACACTAAGGCAGTTGAGTCATCATGGGATTTCTCTGAGGGGAAGTAGCTATTTGGTTAAAGCTTTTGACGGATCTCGCAAAGATGTTCTTGGGGAAGTAGACTTGCCAATTACCATTGGTCCTGAGACATTTCAAATCACTTTCCAAGTCATGGACATCAATGCTTCGTACAGCTGTCTCCTCGGAAGACCGTGGATTCATGACGCTGGAGCAGTCACTTCTACTTTGCATCAAAAGCTCAAGTTCATGAGGAACGGTAAGATTGTCACTGTGCATGGTGAAGAAACATTTCTGGTTAGCCAAGTATCATCTTTCTCTTGTGTTGAAGCAGGGTCCGCTGAAGGGACGTCGTTTCAAGGCTTGACCGTTGAGGGTGCAGAACCCCGGAGGGCTGGTACTAGCATGGCTTCACTAAAGGACGCCCAGAAGGCTGTTCAAGCAGGGCAAGCTGCTGGCTGGGGCAAAGTGATTCAGATCTTGGAAAACAAGCGCAAAGAAGGCCTGGGATTCTCCCCAACCTCTGGAGTTTCAACGGGAACTTTCTACAGTGCTGGGTTCATCAACGCTATTACTGAAGATGCTGCTGGAAGTAGTCACGTGCCTACATTTGTTGTACCAGGAGGCACTGTGAGAAATTGGGAGGCCATTGATGTTCCTTTAGTCATGCATGCTTCCATGTAATGTGTCTTGTTGCTCATGTTTTTATTTGTTTTCAAAATAACAATCCTTTCGCTCTGCCCAAGGCGAAAGTGATATCATTGTAAGGGTATGTTTGTTTCGGCATTGCCGTTATCAATAAAAGTTGTCGTCTTTCCCACGACTCTTTGTTTTTTACTTTTTAGTGCCTTTTTCTTGGAAATAATGGTAATGCCAGAAAAAACCAAAACATTTGTATCTTCTTATTAATTTCAAAAATCTGCATAGAAAACATTTTTCTAAAAAATCATCCCAATCATATTATGCAGATTGAACCATAATAAACCCATTGAACACAGTGACCCTATGGTTCCTCCAAATTTTGAATTCCCTGTATATGAAGCTGAAGATGAGGAAGATAATGAAGAGATACCGTATGAGATCACTCGACTGCTTGAGCAAGAAAGAAGAGCCATTCAGCCTCACCAGGAAGAGATTGAGCTTATCAACCTGAGTACTGAAGAAAACAAGCGAGAGATCAAGATTGGTGCCGCACTTAAGCCAGAAGTGAAAAAGAAGATCACTCAGCTTCTCCTTGATTATCCAGATGTCTTTGCATGGTCTTATGAAGATATGCCGGGTCTAGATCCCAAGATCGTGGAACATCGGATACCGACAAGACCTGAATGTCCCCCCGTCAAGCAGAAGTTAAGAAGGTCTCGTCCAGACATGGCTCTTAAGATCAAGGCTGAAGTGCAAAAGCAAATGGATGCGGGTTTCCTCATGACAGCTGAATATCCTGAGTGGATTGCCAACATTGTGCCAGTACCGAAGAAAGATGGGAAAGTTCGAATGTGTGTTGATTACAGAGATTTGAATAAAGCCAGTCCGAAAGATAACTTCCCATTGCCTCATATTGATGTGCTTGTTGACAGTACTGCTCAATCCAAAGTGTTCTCCTTTATGGATGGTTTCTCTGGCTATAACTAGATACGAATGTCACCTGAAGACAGAGAAAAGACGTCCTTCATCACTCCATAGGGAACATTCTGTTATAAAGTGATGCCGTTTGGCTTAATAAATGCTGGGGCTACCTATCAAAGAGGTATGACAACTCTGTTTCATGATATGATTCACAAAGAGATTGAAGTATATGTTGATGATATGATTGTGAAGTCAAGTGATGAAGAGCAGCATGTTGTGTATTTGAAAAAGATGTTTGAAAGATTAAGAAAGTACAAGCTGCGGTTGAATCCTAACAAGTGTACATTTGGTGTAAGATCTGGAAAGTTGCTGGGCTTCATTGTCAGCCAAAAAGGCATTGAAGTTGATCCTGACAAAGTCCGAGCCATTAGAGAGATGCCGGTCCCTCAAACTGAAAAGCAAGTCAGAGGTTTCCTCGGACGTCTGAATTATATTTCAAGATTTATATCTCACATGACCACTACTTGTGGACCAATTTTCAAATTGCTCAGAAAGAATCAGCCTGTTGTATGGAATGATGAATGTCAGGAAGCTTTTGATAGCATTAAAGAATACCTGTTAGAACCACCTATCCTTGTCCCACCCGTGAAAGGAAGGCCTTTGATTATGTATCTGTCGGTGTTAGATGATTCAGTGGGCTGTGTTCTCGGTCAGCAAGATGAGACTGGTAAGAAAGAGCATGTCATCTACTATCTGAGCAAGAAATTCACCGACTGTGAGACTCGGTATACAATGCTTGAAAAGACTTGTTGTGCTTTAGCTTGGGCTGCCAAACGCCTGCGTCATTATATGGTGAATCATACAACTTGGTTGATATCCCGAATGGATCCAATCAAGTACATCTTTGAAAAGCCTGCTGTTACGGGAAAGATTGCGCGTTGGCAAATGTTGTTGTCTGAATATGATATTGTGTACAAAGCTCAGAAAGCAATCAAAGGAAGTGTCCTCGCTGAGCATCTTGCTTGTCAACCTCTTGATGATTACCAGCTAATTAAGTTTGATTTCCCTGATGAAAAGATCATGTATTTGAAAGCGAAAGACTGTGAAGAACCACTGATCAATGAAGGGCCGGACCCCAATAACAAGTGGGGATTGGTGTTTGATGGTGCTGTTAATGCTTATGGTAAAGGAATTGGAGCCATCATTGTAACTCCACAGGGGCACCACATTCCTTTCACCGCTCGAATAACTTTTGAATGCACAACAAATATAGCTGAATATGAAGCATGCATCTTGGGCATTGAAGAAGCCCTCGACCTGAGGATTAAGCACCTTGATATCTATGGAGATTCTGCACTTGTTATCAATCAGATAAAGGGTGAATGGGAGACTCATCATGAGAAGCTGATCCCTTATCGTGACTATGCCAGACGTCTGTTGACATACTTTACCAAGGTTGAGCTGCACCATATCCCTCGGGATGAGAATCAGATGGCTGACGCTCTTGCTACTTTGTCTTCCATGTTTCGTGTTAATCACTGGAATGATGTGCCCGTGATCAAAGTGCAGCGTCTTGATAGACCCGCTCATGTGTTTACTATTGAAAATATGCCAGATCAAGCTGATAGAGATGTGAATGACAAAAAGCCCTGGTACTACAACATCAAACAATTCTTGCAGAATCATGAATATCCACCTGGTGCTTCCAACAGGGATAAAAAGACCTTGAGAAGATGGGCTAATAGATTCTTTCTGGACGGAGAAATCCTATACAAGAGGAACTATGACATGGTCTTGCTGAGATGTGTTGACAAACAAGAAGCTGAGAAGTTGATGCATGATGTACATGATGGTACTTTCGGGACCCATGCTTCGGGCCACACCATGTCAAGGAAACTGTTAAGAGCCGGCTATTACTGGATAACCATGGAGCGTGACTGCCACAAACATGCTAAAAGATGCCACAAATGTCAAATCTATGCTGACAAGATTCATGTGCCTCCACATGCCCTCAATGTTATCTCTTCCCCATGGCCCTTCTCTATGTGGGGCATTGACATGATCGGAAGAATTGAACCAAAGGCTTCCAATGGGCATCGTTTCATTCTAGTGGCAATTGACTACTTCACCAAGTGGGTTGAAGCTGCTTCCTATGCAAATGTGACCAAGCAAGTGGTTGTCAAGTTTATCAAGAATAACATCATCTGTCGATATGGTGTTCCCAACAAGATCATCACTGACAATGGTTCCAATCTGAACAATAGCATGATGCAAGCTTTATGTGAAGAATTCAAAATCGAGCATCACAACTCTTCTCCTTACCGACCTCAGATGAATGGTGCAGTTGAGGCCGCTAACAAGAACATCAAGAAGATTGTTCAGAAGATGGTCACTACTTACAAAGACTGGCATGAAATGCTACCTTTTGCCTTGCATGGTTACCGTACCACAGTGCGTAGTTCAACCGGGGCAACTCCTTTCTCTTTGGTATATGGTATGGAAGCAGTTCTCCCTCTGGAAGTGGAGATTCCATCTCTTCGAGTGATCATGGAAGCAAAATTAACTGAGGCTGAATGGTGTCAAAGTCGGTACGATCAATTGAATTTGATTGAAGAGAAACGTATGGATGCCATGACTCATGGACAGTTGTATCAAGTACGAATGAAGAATGCTTTTGACAAGAAAGTCCGACCTCGAGAATTCAAGGAAGGCGAACTTGTATTGAAAAGAAGGATAAGTCAGCAACCCGACCCAAGGGGCAAGTGGACACCTAACTATGAAGGTCCTTATGTTGTCAAGAAGGCTTTCTCTGGTGGTGCTTTGATTCTTACACACATGGATGGTGTTGAGCTCCCAAATCCTGTTAATGCCGATATAGTCAAGAAATACTTTGTCTAAAAAGAAAAGAACAGCGTGGTAGGTCGAAAACCCGAAAGGGCGGCCTAGGCAAAAATGCGCTTCCCGGTGGATCGAAAACCCGAAAGGGCGATCCAGGCAAAAGTTAGGGACAAAAAAATGAATATGAAAGAGCTCGCTGAGATTGTACGCAACTCAGGCAAGAATGAGCGCCTCGATGAGCCGAAAACCCGAAAGGGCGGTTCATGCAAAAATGAGGTTGATAAAAGACAAGTAACTATATCTGGCAAACTACCATCACCCCTTGGGACATCTGCAACTGTCAATGATCATCTTCATCAGAAGCTTCTGTACTTGTGAATTCAAAATTTCTATGAAACGTAGCGGTCATCGTGTTCAATGTATCACCAACCAATAAAATTACCATTTTCCAAGCTTTGTAAATCCGTGAAGTCATGCCTTTGGCTGACTCTCACTCTTCTACATCAATTTGAGCCTGTGCTATTGTTTGAAACTCTATTTTTCTTTCTACTTTCAATGTTGTACACAAAATATTTTCTTTCCATTTTGATAATGTCAATATCTGAAACAAACATTTTTGAAAATTGAAAAATCTTTTTCTGTCTATTTTGAAAGCAAACCTGAGCAATAAGGTACATTTCAATGAAACATGCATGAATAAATGAATGTCAATGTCTATTTCAATACTTGTTACAAGCAGGTTACTCCCCAGGATGATCTGTGGTCAATGGCAAGAATGAAAAAACAGAATGAAAATGAAAAAGTTGAAAAATGAAAGTAAAAAGCTCGCTAAGTTGAAAACCCGAAAGGGCGGCTTAGGCAAAAATGAGCACCCCGCTGATTGACAACCTATGAAGGCAATTCAGGCAAGAATGGGGCAATGAAAAGAATTTACTCCCCGGTGAATCGAAAACCCGAAAGGGCGGTTCAGGCAAAAATGGGGTTTGAAAATGAAAAATGAAAGAATGAAAATGAAATAAAAGCATTGACCACAGATGCGAACATCCAATATTTACCCAGCACTGACACGCCTAACAACGGCGACCTGTATCCAAGAATCTTCCAAGGTTCCCTTCTCTACAAGTTTTATTGCCCTCAGCCATGGTTTCGATACGTCTCTCAACGACGATCTCTCCAAAGAGGTTTTCCCCTGTAAATATGTTGCAGCACGAGCCACTACGTGCCCAATCTTCCAATGTTTTGTCTGCCTGTGTGAAACTTCTCTGTCAAATTACAAACCAATCATGCATTTCAAGCATTCATACATGCATAATCATGCATTTTATGTGCTCATGCAATTCAATAGTCTTGTTATGCCATACATACATGCTGCATTTCCAATTTCAATTTCCAATCTAAATCAGTTTCCACTTCCAATTCCAATTTCAAATCAATCCCAATCTCAATTCCAATCCAAATTTCAACTGTCAAAGTCAATTTCAATTTCAATTTCAATTCCAACTGTCGATTTCAAATCATTTCAACTGTCAAATTCGATGCAATCTCAACTCCCCAATGTCAAATTCGAAGCAATCTCAATTTCAATTCAATGTCAAATTCGAAGCAATCTCAATTTCAATTCAATGTCAAATTCGAAGCAATGTCAATTTCAATCCAATTCAATCTCAAATTCGAAGCAATGACAATTCCAATGTCAATTCCAATTTCAATGTCAATGTCAATTTCAATTTTCAATTCAATTCCAATCCAATCTCAATGTCAATGTCAAATATCCAATCCAATGTCTATGTCTATGTTTCTAATCAACTTTCAATCTCTCTTTCAATGTCAACTTTCAATTCAATTCAAACCAATGTCAATTTACTCTCAATTTGCTTTTGGGCCAACAAAAATGGTCATGTCTACCTTCAAATCGAATCAATGTCAATTTACTCTCAATTTGCTTTTGGGCCAACAAAAATGGTCATGTTTATCTTCAAACCAAGTCAATGACAATTTACCCTCAATAGGTATCTTGTCAAAACAGACTTCCAACATATCTTGTTACTGGTCAAGTGCCAGGTTCGATCCAAAAAAGAACCACTTGTACCTGCTTACATACCTATACCCCCGGACAAACGACAAGTTCGATCTAAAGAACAGTTTGTACCCAGCTTATGCTTTGTTATCGGTCAAACGGCAAGTTCGATCTAAAAGAACAGTTTGCACCTACCCACATGATGTGGTGATAATCCAACGGCAAGTTCGATCCAAAGAACAGTTTGTATCTACCCTTTTGTCTATATCTCCAGCCAAACAGCCAGTTCGATCCAAAGAACAGTTTGTGTCTGCCTATCTGTTTGTATCTTCAATCAAGTGTCAAGTTCGATCCAAAGAACAGCTTGTATCTGCCTATATGTCTATGTTTCCGGTCAAGTGCCAAGTTCGATCCCAAGAACAGCTTGCACCTATCTCTCGTTTTGTGTTCCTGGGTCAAGTGCCAAGTTCGATCCCAAGAACAGCTTGTACCTATCTCTTGTTTTGAATTCCTTGGTCAAGTGACTAGTTCGATCCAAAGAACAGCTTGTACCTTATTTTCTATCCCCTGGTTTGTCTACCCTGTCAATGTCCACCTGAATCCCCAGTGACATGACATGTTCCATAGACTCCAGTCGTTTGTCTTGCATTCATAACCAAAATGTTGCATGACATTCATATCTTTGAAAATCTGAAAGCGTATTTTTATGTCCAAAAGCAGTGCAAATGTTAATATTTAAGTATCTTTGTCCCGTCAACTCTAAGACTTCGTCTCTTGACCCTCCGGACAAAGAAACTTAAATAGGGGCAGATGTTATACCCTAATTTTGGACCTAAAAATACTAACTCATTTCTTCTTATCTTGCATTTCAAGCCATTTGAACTATCTCTGATCAATTGCATCTTTCTCTGCATTTTATTTCAATATTGTTTGCAAAATTCATGAAAAAGGGTATTTTAGTCATTTCCTGCATTTAACTCATTTTAATCCTTGAAATTTGTTTGAGTCTTTTAAATTGGTTTGTATAAGTCCTTATTTCAATCTCATGTCAAAATTCATTTCAAAAATATCAGTTGAGTCATTTTTTTAGTCAGTTTAGCCCCTAGGGGCATTTTAGTCATTTCCTATGTTAAAATTTCCTTCAGTCTTCTAAAAATTTGGTTGAGTCCTTTCAAATAGTTTGAATAAGTCTTCATTTCAATTCTATGTCAAAGTCCATTTTAAAAATTGCGTTTGAAGTCATTTTGAGTCAGTTTTGCCCCTAGGGGCATTTTAGTCTTTTCATGTGTTAAAACCCTGTTTAAATTCTAAAAAATGTCTCTGAGTCTTTTAATTTGCTTGTATGAACTCTTGCTTTAATCCCTTGTTAAAAAATCATTTTTAAATTGCATTTGAGTCATTTCGAGTCATTTTAGTCCCTAGGGGCATTTTGGTCATTTCACATAATATTTCTGTTTCATTTTAATCTGCTTTGTTGTTTTTAATCGTCTCGCTTTACGTTTATTTTCAATTTACTTTTTTCAATTCAATTTTAGTTTCAATTTTCATTTTGGTCTTGTACTTTTGTTATTTACATTTTAATCCCTTTTAAGTTTGTTAGAGTCCAAGTGCCATGTGTCCAAATGCTATTGGTCCATAAGAGTTTGTTACAAGTCCAGTGCCACATGTCCCACTCCAATTGGTTCAAGGCTTACCACATCACCTATATAAGTCAAAGTCATGGTCAAGGTTCATACACACTAATCATTTTCACAAAAAACTCCACAAAAATCACAAAAAATTCATAATTTATTTTCTCTCTATTTTCCCTCTCTTCTAACAACTTTCTCTCTCCTCTAACTAATTTCCACCATAGCCAAAAGCTTCATCTTCAACCTCTAACAAACCACCATAACAACTTCCCTCCACCACCTTCAACCACCCTAACAACCTCCATAACCACCACAACAACTTCCATAACCACCACACTCTCTCCATTTCATTTCATTTCCAATAACAGTAACAACATACAAATCCCTTTAATTCCTCTTCTTTGTCAAGAATGTACATGGCGGCATCATCATTTTCATCTTCTCCAATGAACGAACCTCCTCTTCAAGATCAACACCACGATCTTCAACATCAATTTCAACAAGAACGACAGCAATCTTCACCAATCATCAAAGACTTTCTTCACAAAACCAAATCCCCAATTTTCGATTTTCCCATTTCAGTTCAATCTCATCAATTCAATCGAACCCTAACCCTAACAATGTTTCAATTACCCGTGTTCAACACCAGAAGAATCATCGCCACCCAACGGTTTTCGATGAAGATGCATACGCTGAAGCCTTGGAGAAGATAACCGAGTGTGATAACTTTCCTAATGTCTCGAAGCTTCGTGATCGACTTGATTGGCTTGAAGTGATAAAGAATGGTGATCCTGTTCAAGTTCGTGATGCCCAGTTGAAGATTACATACGGTTGATTCTAGAATTTTGCGTACGCCAGGTTCGATTTTTGTTAGAAATTTTACTCCTTTAGATGAATTTGATGGTAAAACGCCTGTAGTGAATGGTATAGAAGAAGGACCAAGAACAATCCTGTTCTTATTGGTAAGCTTGGGCCGAATTTGTTGATTTTGTTTTCTGCATACCTATTTTGCTAAATGCACACTGCAAGCTGGTCTTCACACCCCTGCTCATGTCCAAAACCTCTAAAAAATTGCTACATACTTTAATTCTTCTCTTTGATTGATTCTCCTATGTTAAATTTTCACCTCTAAAAATCTGAAAAATATATGCATGTGCTTCTTGTATTCGATTGTGTTTCTTTTCTTGATTTAGCGTTCTTGTAGATTTTTAGATGTACATGAAACTTTATGTGTTCTTGAGTTTCTTGTGTGTTAATTGTTGCCTTTGGAAAGTATATAAAAATACATGTGATTATAGTTTGTCTCATTTTCCTTGTGGATTCGTTCCTTCGTTTTTGCCTTGAAATGTAAGGATAAATGTAATGAATGTGTACATGAAAATTGCTATAAAATTTTGGTGTCTCTCGATCTAATTGGTCTTTAATACTTCGGTTTGGGAAGCATATTATAAGTCTTCATGATATAGAGATCATTATCTTGTAGTAATCTTCTAAGAACGTTATCACGTTTGTTGTTGCATCTTACTTCCAATTTGTTAAACACTTTCTTGTCTTCAAAAACACTCCAAATATATGCTTGATGCAATTTTTTCTTCTTTTATATTTCTATGTGAATTTGCCTCTTGTGTGTTCTATGTTTCTATGCTTTTTACCATTTCAAGTGCTTATAAAAACTCTCCAAAAATTCTATGTGATTGTATATACTTCTAGTGCATTTTGTTAGTTTTTTTTCTTTGTTTTTCTACCATTTCTTTTATGTCATATTTCCATCATTTCATGCATTTTTGTTCACTAACCCCTTTATTTCCATCTTGTGTTTTTTAGCCTCATTTTCCTTACCATTTAGAATTCATGCAAGATTTAGAATGTAAAACTTAGGAATTTTTGTACTTTACTTTTATGCAATTTTAATTTCTTGCAAGACCATAGAATGTATCTAGGCCAATGATGTAATAAGGACAATGGACTCTAATAATGTACACCGACACAAGCACCGACACATGCACACACACCACTTTAGGTATATAGCTAGAATATGCATGTTTAGATGTATGTTTAGGATTGTATGCTTTAGATGTATGCCTAGGATTTACACTTAGAAAAAACCAATTTTCCAAAAAAATGTGAACAATATCACTCAAGCCATTTTCTAAATAAACCTTGGGATCAAAATCCCATTGTAATTTTTCCTTTTCTTTTCCTTAATCAAAACCTTAATGAACTTTAATCATACTTAGACCATATTTTGCAAATGACTAGTTCAACCTCACAATTTCATAATCTCATGCCCTTGAGGCCTCTCTCTTATTCTTCAAATTCCAATTTTCAAACCTAAAATCAACCAACAAAAACAAAAACATTTTTGGAAGAGAACTACGATGGATTTGATCCCTTAAACGGGTACGTAGGCAAGGAACCAAAATTCCTTCAATTCAAATAAAATAAAAATTCAAACACATTCTTCTTCCTCCAATTCTTCACTTAGCAAACTTTAGGTGTAAATATCATTTCAAAATAGCATTTAAAAATAAAGCGCGCGCGTAGAAATTAAAGACGGTTCCTATAGGATACTATAGTCGTTATGGGTGCCTAACACCTTCCCGTAGCGAAAACAACTCCCGGACCTTGATTCTCAAAGGGTTTTGCTTACTTTTTCCCTTCCCAAGAAAAAATAAGATATCACCGGTTTAAAAGGTTCAAACGTAATCAATGTTTGACACCCGAAAAACCAAGATAAAACAGTCCCTAGAGTCTTTTTGTTTGCATTTTGGTCCATTTTTTCCCTTTCAGTCCTTTAAATCCTTTTTAATTTACAATTAAGTCCTTTTAGTCCAAAAGTTTGCAGTCCAGTCCATTTTTTTCAAATTGCAGATTGGTCCCCAAAGTTTCTAAAATTGCAAAAAGGCTCTCAAGTCACAAACCCAGCAAGGCCGAAGCCAACCAAGTCCAGGTCCACATGCCAGCAATTCATTGGTCCAACATTACACATGGCAGCCTATAAATACAGCCACATCACCAATTACTAAAAAATCATCAATCACAATTTGCCAACTCAACAAACACGTTTCACCAATTCTCTCTCCTCTAACAAAATCAAAAACCACTTTTCATCAAGAACATGATGAAGCTTACGAAGAAGCTTACGAAGAACTTCATCATCTAACAAACCCTAACCATTTCCAGATTCACAGAAACCAACACAAATCAACGAATCCTTCATCAAATACACAAAATCAATACAAGATTCCAGAAGATCGAAGCCAAAATGTGTTCAATTTAACAAAATCAGTGCGAATTTGGCAAGAGTTCTCAGAGATTACTTGTGTAATCATCATCATCGAACGTACTTCCTTGCAATTCAAGTGTGAATTCGTCAAATTACGACGAATTCAACACGATCACAAGGAAAGTGTTGAAGAGAAGGAAGAAGAGAGGTTGATTTCGAAGAGAACCAGAGAAGAAGAAGAAGAAGGTTGTAACTGATTTATTTTCGGTTTACAACAACAACGAACACTTACCAGGAAGATCCGAAGGTTACACGAAGTTTTCTGCGGATTTTCCTTCGTTTTTGCCTCCGATTGAACCTCAGGTAAGTTTTTCCCCAATCTTACCTTCATCTGTGTCATCATCTGCGTTTGCATTCATATTGATGCGATGTGAGTAGATCTAGAACAAATCACAAAGAATGACGAAGAACACACGTTGAACATCAGTTTCGAAAAAGTTGAGAGCAAGAACGAATGGAATCCATCTGAGAAGACGATGATTCCGTCGTTCTTGAAGACAACGGCGTGTTCTTCTTCATCTCTTCATATTTCCAACGCCGTTAGGGTTTCAAGTGAGAAAGAACGAAGGAGCCTGAGAGAACGAGAGAGAAAGAGGAGTGAATGAGTGGTTTGAACCGGTCCTTATGCTTATATATGTGTATGAACCAGACCGGTTCGTTTGAACCAGTCTGGTTCACTTTTGGACCAATATCTTTGCCGTTAGATCTAGGTTTGGTGTTTTTGGGTCAATCCTGCGCTTTAGAATCCTCCCTGTGACCCAAGATCCTAGTGAGCGTGGGTTTGGGCCTGGTGTGTGTGCTGAATTTCGTTCTTGCACACATTCTTGCTATTTTAATACAATTGCTTGCTAGTTACACCCCCTGCCTTGCCTAAATCTCTTACAAAAATTCCATAAAAATTCCTAGATATTTCTTGATGTATTTGTGATGTTTTTGTGATGATTTTGCATGATAAAAATTGATAAAAATGTGTGTAATATTTTCTTGCTTATGTGATGTGTTTGTGTTAAACTTGTGAAAGTTTTGCACGTTCTTGAGTCTAAAAATATTTTAAAATCTCTAAAAAATTTCATGTATATTTCTTGTTAATTTTGTGGTATTTTTTTGTGATGATTTTTGCATATTAAAACTTGATAAAAAATAATGGGTTGATTTTCTTGCTATTTTGTGATGTTTTGAATTAAAGGCTTGTGAAAATTGCTTGATTCTAATTCCCATTTCTTGATAAAAGTTTGTGACCTATACCATATGATTTTGTGAAGTTTTAGCTATTGTTTGTATATGCTTTTGCTGCATGTGTGTGAATTTTGCTTAATTGCTTGGTTTGCAAGTTATGTTTGTGAATAAATAATGCAAATATGCCTAAGCTTACTTTGGAAAATGTCAAGTTCATTATATTGCTTTAATCCACATTCTAAAGCTTGATTCTAAACCTTTGGAAAATGTGTTGGAATGTAAGAATTCTAGGTCATATGGTTCTTGTATTTTATGAGTAATTTTAGTCATGTTTTGCATTCATTTAGGCTTTATTTTGGGTTATCTTCTATGCTTTTGTTATAACATTGTTCTTGCTTATTTTCTCTTGATATTACCATGTGCCACTAACCATTTCCTTGTGTTTCATGTCTCATACACTCCATAAGCATACTTCATTCTCCCATTATAGTTTCATTTCTTGCACTTTAATTCCCATACTAGTACTTAGAATGTAAAGACTTAGGAATTTTGTATTTTTTTCCTTATGCTTTTAAATTCTTGCAAGACCATAGAATGCAAACTAGGGCATGATGTAAAGGACAATGGAATCTAATAATGTACACCGACACAAGCACCGACACATGCACACACATCACTTAGATATTTTTAGATGTATGGCTAGGATATGCCTGTTTAGATGTATGTTTAGGGTTTGAATGCTTTAGATGTATGCTTAGGATTTGAAACTTAACAAAATATCATTTTCCAAGTAAACATGAACAATATCACCCAAATCATTTTCTAAATAAACCTTGGGATCAAAATCCCATTGTGTTTTCCTTTCATTTTCTTAATCAAATTTCAATGAAAATTAATCATACTTGACCTTATTTTCAAAAAAATCACTAATCAAACCCCACTTTTTCTTAAATCTCATGCCTTTAAGGCCTCTCAATCTCCATTCTTCAAAACTCCAATTTTCAAACTTAAAATCAACCAACAAAAACAAAAACTTTTTTGGAAGAGAACTACGGTGGATTTGATCCCCTAAAAGGGTACGTAGGCAAGGAAACAATATTCCTTCAATTCAAATAAAACAAAAAAATTCAAACATTCTTCTCCCTCCAATTCTTAGGTGTAAATATCATAACAAAGCATTTAAAAATAAAGCGCGCGCGTAGAAAGTAAAGACGGTTCCTATAGGTTACTATAGTCGTTATGGGTGCCTAACACCTTCCCGTAGCGAAAATAACTCCCGGACCTCGATTCTCAAGGGCTTTGCTTATTTTTCCCTTCCCAAGAAAAAATGAGATATCAAAGGTTAAAAAGGTTCAAACGTAATCAATGTTTGACACCCGAAAACCAAGATAAAACACAGCCTCAACACAGGAAACAACAGGGGACAATCAAACACGATTAATTGTCAACAAATACGACTTGGAACAATTCTGACGTTTCAATACAATAGAGAAAACTAAAATTAAAAGCATCCAAACAGAATCATCATTGAGCTAGAATGGTCTAACTTGAACTGTCAAAGCAAATGATCAAAATACACACATACTCATAAAGTGTTGAATTATTTCCATAGCAGTGATTCATCTTTTAAAATTAGCTTCTTTGTATTGCTTCAAAATTTGAAAGCTATAGAAGGTTTCATACACACAAAAAATACACTACTGTATTTAAAGACTGAAATTACATTCCATAAAACTAATCACAACATTTCAAATTCACGTGTGTTGATAGCATAACAAAGCAGTGATAGCATAACAAAGCAGTGAAAACTAACGTGAAATGATTAAAAAAGAAAACGCTACTTTCAAATTCAAAAAATCCAATCCGATTAGAACTTATTAACCTAGAACAGTAAATTTGAAAATCAAAAAGAAAATACTAGATGCAAATTCAAAAATCAAAACAGTTAATTATAATCCAGAAGGCGGCTTTCTGTCCAAAAATTCAAAAATCAAACAGTTAATTATAATTTTTTTTTGCATCACTTGGCATAAGACATGGGTGTGAAGATATGCATGAATTGAAATTCAACCATTTTAGCATTTTGATAATAGATCTAGAACCTGATTATCACCACAGAAAATATTGATATATTGATTTGAATCCTATTTTGATCCAAATATCACCACCGAAAATTGCATGTTAATCTATGAATAAGGAAATAATGAGAATACCAGAGGCAAATCTGAGATATGAACGGCGGCTGTGAGGAACAATCGAATCATAAAATCAAGAAGTTACAGATCTAAAGAAGAGTGATGACAAACCTGATGAACGGCGGCTGTGAGAGAGTGAAGGAAGGAAGGAACGACGGAAGGAAGGAAGCAGCGCTCTTGAGAGGAAGGAACGGCCGCTGGTAAGAATGAAGGACTGAACACAAAAGCTGAAGCCTTTAGGGATTTTAGGGTTTGATGAAAATGTCAAAAATGCCCTTGGCAAAGTGTGCTATTCACGTAGCCTTTGCAGGCTGTGCTGACAAATTTGCAGGCTTTGCAATTTGCCAGGGGTTTTTTGTGGCACAACCCCTGGCAAAGTGTTGTACCGTCCTGCTTTTTCTGACCACACAAGAATCTTTTCTGATCAAGACATTTTGCCACGGCTTTTGTGAGGGGTTGCCCCTGGCAACTTTGCCAGGAGTTTTCCCTGGCATAGCTCCTGGCAAATTTGCCAGGACTACTTGCTCCTGGCATTGTTCCCTGGCAATATGCAAGATTTCTTGTAGTGTATGAAGGACCGACTTTGTTTCTATCAACTTCTTAAAAGGGACTACCAAAGCAATTTACATTGAATTAGACACCAGTAATATAATTATCAAATCTAGAAGACTTGGGGTTTGTTTGTTTGGTTCTCCAAAAATGTGAAAGGAAATAAATTTTTTGCTTTTCCCCTGGCTGAAAAAGCTTCCCTCTCAAATCAGGGAAAAATTGGAAAGAGATCAACAATATTGTTTGAAAATATCAATTTGACCATTTTATGCAAAATCCTACTACGCATCAAGTATACTATTTTTTTTTTATTCCTTTATTAATTTTGTCACAATAAGCTTTTGTTTAAGGATATTTTGGTCATTTCAGAAATTTATTTTATTTTATTTTCACTTTCTACGAAGTTTAATCTATGTTTCCTTCAACTTTCTCTCACAAACAATTGAAAAAATAATCTCACTTTCCTTCAAGTTTTATGCATTTTAAGATTTGTATAAGCCAGCGTAAAGACATAGAAGCAAGGTCTTAACAATTAATATTTCCATCAATTAACAATTAAATTAAAGAGACTAAAGCTGTGATCTTTCTCTTGCATCATCAATCTACATGTTGCAAATATAATATAGATAAATCTCATATGAAACAAAGAAAGAGTTGTATTCACATTATCATCTGGCATCATGCTTATATGCTTTGAAGTTTGAAGAGTTCACTTCGGTGTTCAAACGTGTTTTGGACATCAATGTCAAATTCAATATTATGTGTTCACATTACCGGTAGCATAACATCTATATAAACGGAAGCTTTCATAAACCTAAAGCATAATATTCCATATCCACTACCTTGAAAAGAAAAAAATAAAATAAAGAATCCTCCAATAAGAAAAATGCCAAATAACATAGATGCTGCATTCCGTTCATCTAAAGTTAATGAATGTTACATTTTTGTGAAAGATAAGTATATGGTTGTGAATTATGCTAATGGAGACAGAAAGAAAGATATAATTAGTGGTGCAACTAAAATTGTTGATGGGTTTCCTATGTTTGCCAGAACCCTATTTCAATATCATATAGATGGTTCCTTTGACACCGGAAACAATGTGGCATACTTCTTCTCCGGAGATCAATGCGCGAAAGTAGAGTACACTGCACATTCATTCACTAAAGCCAGATTACTTCTAGGTCCTATTCCAATCAATGCCATGTTTCCTTGTCTCAAGGGAACTGTATTTGAAAATGGAATAGATGCTGCAATTAGGGCCTACACAGGGAGTGATGTTTTCTTATTCAAAGGAGATGAGTGTTGCCGTTTAAATTTTCAATCCTGTACTAAAGCTGGTATATATAAGATTTGTCAAGAATTCAGACCATTACTTGGTACTGTCTTTGAAGGGGGTATTGATGCAGCTTTTAATACTCACGTTGATCGTGGTGAAGTTTTCATTTTCAAAGGAAAATACTATGCACATTTCGATATTGTGTATGATAAGTTTTTAAGTGGGAACATAATAAGGTTAATCAGTGATGATTGGCCAGCTCTTCGTGGCATATTATAAAATGCTACATATCTGATTGTTGATCACTTCTAGAAAGGAAAAAAAAGAGAGATGTCATCTCTCCTTTCTAAATCTCTTCTAGCTGCAATGTCATGTGTGGTAATTGATGTTTGCCCCAGATTCTGTGTTGTTGTTATTAATGTATGCTTTCAGAAAATCAATGTGAGATGTGTGCGTGATTGTATGTTTCTTTTTCAAATGAATAATCGAATAAATATATGATCCCTATCTATTTTGTGTTCTGCAAATAATTTTTCTTTTTTGGCAATAATTAATTGAATAGGATAGGATAGAAACCACGGGACCTAGTTCATCCAATAACTTTCAATTTTAGAATGATAGTTACAATCAATGTCTTCCAAAACATCTACGATCTGATAATTATCAAATAATCACAAACTATGGTGATTCTAACAAGATAGCAAACCCCTATGGATATTCCAAACAAATACAAAGAGCAGACATAACTAGAGGAATTATCTAAGTAACAAATATAACATACTCTATTTTCAGCTGAAACGGAGATCATCCACCAAACACACTTTTTTCACCGAAACCCAAAATAATATTCCTCACTGCCAATCTCATAGTGTATCTCTTTTCTTTTACTGTTGGGCGCTATTTTCTTTTTATCGCAACTCAAATACTAGTTTGAAACCTGGGATTCTTTTCCTTTTTTAAACGTCAAGATTTGTTTTTAGTCCCCTGTATCTCTAAGGCCCCCAAGTTTCTACTTTTGTCCTTTAATTACAGTCCAATAGATAAATACCGGACAATCCGGGACATATCTTCCGTTCGCCTTCCTTTGGTTGCTATTTACCGGAATTTCCAAAGGGACAGTTAGAGGACATGTGTAGGGTGATCCTCGCGCGGGGGCGCGCTTTTGTGTGGTGCGGTGCACTTGAGCTGACGTGTTCGTTCATGCAAGAAGCCCTAAGGCGGTGTAAGTTATGCTACTTGTCAACGTGTGATTTGTCTTTTGACCGGTCAGAACAAGAAGACATAGGTAATTGTCTTGGTCATTCTTAAATATTATCAATTATGCAACTAGTTTACATTGGTGACCAGCAATGTGTTATTTAAATAAACCAATTGATCAAGTTGGATTTAACTAATTTATATATTGTTGATCTTTCCTTTATATCATAGTTAGGTCCACTTATGAATCTTTCTTTTATGACATTCCAAAATATACGAGTTGAAAATATAATCTATCTACATATAAAAGTTAACCCATAAGCAAATGTTAGCCCTAATTTTAACCTAAACCTAGAGATTAAATTTCCTGTTTTACCCCTAACCTAAATTTTACCCCTAACCTAAATTTCCTGTTTCACGAACTACTGCAAGCAACATCATTCATTTCCTTTTCATTTCCTCCCTCCTCTCATCGACCAAACATGACTCGCCGGCGACAACACCTACATCTTCTCTCTTCTCTGTCACCATCAAATCATTAGTTTCCTTTTCATTTCCTCCCTCCTAATCGATTTTGAATCTGCGATTTGAAGGTATGTGTCTGCGATTTCAATCTCTTCCATATGCCTTTTTTACTTTGCTGCTAAATTTAATGTTCACAAACACAGAACACAAACGCGATTGATGCTGTGATTCGAAGATGAAAACCTAGAACACCAAGCTTGATGCTGTGATTTGAAAAACCTAGAAAACAAAGTTTTGCGATTTGAAAAGACACAGAATTCTGCGATTTAAAGTTGCGATTTGGAAAACCTAATCGATTTTGAATCTGCTATTTGAAGGTATGTGTCTGCGATTTAACGATGTATGGTTCATTGGTTCTGGAAACGATTTTTATGTAAGGTTTTGTTGTTAACCTTTTTTTGTCAATTATGTGATTAAATAATTTATCTGAATTTGTTTATGGTTTCTCCAGTTTATGATTTTGTTCCTGTAATTGAGAGCTCTAGGTGCATCACTGTGATGAAAGCATTTTTTTTATTGTTAGGACTTCATTGTAAGTATTGTATAATTACTTATTTTTATCTTAATTAATTCATGATTATCTCAAATTTCCTCTTGATCAATTAATCCATGGCTCATTTACTGATTTGGGATTCGTTTTAATCTCCTTATTCCAGAGAAGGCCCTTCATGATTTCAGGCAAGAGAAGAAGAAATGATAGAATGATAAAGTATGTAGGCCTACCAAAAGAAATTGGTGAAGAGTATTTTTCCCCCCTCTAATCATGTAGATGGTTGGTAGTATGATATCAATGGAGGTAAGTCCATATTTTTCTCCCTTTAATCTGTTAAGACTATTTTTTTGTCCATATCAATGGTGACAAGTTAGTGATTATAATTATAACGAGCCACACTTATATCACAATGCTATTGATTGATTTTAATCTGTTGTAAATTTGTTCGTCTTTGTATTGCAGATTTAAGCAATTAATGGAACAAGAGGCAAAGAAGAAACAATAGAGAGAAGAAGAAAAAAGGAAGGTCGAGGAAGCAGCAACTAAAGCTAATAATCACAAACAAACTGTTCAAGGAGGAAACCAAGTTGTAAACGACTTAGATAAAAATTCCCAATCTGTGGCTGATGATACTGATCCATCTATATCTGGAGTAATAAATGGTAATAGTAAGCACTTGCAGGGAAATCAGAATTCTACATCTACATATATACTGCAAATGATGAAGGTTCTGCTCATTTGAATGCAGTAAACAAGAAAAATCTAGAAAAGGTATTATTGCATATATATATATATATATATATATATATATATATATATATATATATATATATATATATATATATATGACATGTTCCTAATTTTTTTTGTAAGGATAAATTGCTTCATCCATAAATTGTCTAACATTTAAGAATGGTGGGGGAGTGGAAACTATTACATGCTTGCGTCAATTTTGGCTGATGTTATAAGAATCATGCAAGAGTAGCAACATCTCCTTTGATATCAGTGTTTCCTTGGCACTGCTGTTTTATGTCTCAAATGCTATGTTTCTGATATTGGGATAGTTAAATTTTGCAATACTATAATATACAGAAGTATACAAAATTACAGTTTTCTCTCAAAAAAAGAAGTATACAAAATGACAGTTTGTAATATTATACTGCTTGCTAAGTTATGATTAATTGATATAACGGGTGCTGGCAATAATGTGTTTATTTTTTAATTATCACTTATTACTTCTTTGGGGGTAATGAGGAAACATTCTTTTTCAGTAGATAAAGATAACTATGATTTGTTTTGTAAATCTTACAATTCTCTCTCCAATTTCACAATTTCATAGGAACCAGGAGAAGCATTGTCAACCAGAGCTACCCAAACAAGCAAGCTCATGGAAAAGACTCAGATCGCGTGTCAAAGGATTGATCAATTAGAGGAATTAGAAGTTGTGCTGTTATAATTGAGTAATTTTTTTAGTTCTATATAACCAAATTTTGTAGTAGTCTCTGAGTAAAAATTCAGAAATTGTTTCACGTCAACCTTCATCTCATACAAGTTTCAACGTCTCTAACAGAAATCCATTGTCCGACATCACAAATGGTTAGTCAAGCACAAGCACCGCAACACTATTAGTAATTGTTTCACCTAATTTTGCTAAAACATGGATGTTTCTTTGCAGAAGTACCGAATAGGCGCGGTTCTAATAGCCAGACCAACGAAATCCTTGGAACCAGTGGACATGTTTTAGAAAATGCCACACATGTGTCTCACGACCATTCTGTTGGATCTTTCGATGGCACATGCGGTGAAAACCGCGAGGATTCTGATATACCAGACAATGAAGGTAAACTAGCAATGAACACACTTGGTTTCTATGCTATTCTATTTAGATTAGAATAGAAGCACACGCACCTATTTGACCAAAAACTAAATTTTAATATACCAGGTGTATGTCAGTTTTGCCCACTATGCAGTTGCTCTAAATGATTTAAATTAGTGCTAAATTACTATCTAACAAGTTCGTATTACAATACTTTTTTTTCTCCAAATACATAGGAAATATATTTACTCAGTACAGAAGGAAGAAAGAAAGAAAAGATATACTAGAGAGATTTCGTAAATGGAAACAGGGAAGAATATATTGAAAATGAACAGCCAGCCCAAGTAATGCATTAGATGATCAAATAGTGAAAGATATATTAGGAACTAAGACTAAACAAATAGTGCATTAGATGCTCAAGTAATAGTTGAGACTTTTCTGCATAAATTTTACTATCTTAGTTGATATACATATGCTGGAGCGTTAATGTTGGTTGCGAGATTTTTGTGCCAATGATTAATAGCAATTCTCCCATGTATTTACGACATTTCCCATACTAAAAAAAATTTTGTTATTAGATTGCAGTCCTAATAAGACCTCCCTGAATAAAATTAAGCCCTATCAAGATCTATAGATCATCCAGATAAATAGGAAAGAAACTCCAAATAGGAAAGACAGGTCATGTAGTTGAGCTTTTCGATATCATAGTTGAAACTAGACTCCAAGATTTATCTTGATTATCATACTTGCTGACATTAAAGGTCTGCCAATCCATGTTTTAATGTCAAAGCATGATTCCATCTAGATAACTTCTTTTAGCTTACATTAAAGGTCTGCCAAGCCATGTTTTAATGTCAAAGCATGATTCAATCTAGAGAACTTCATTTTAAAAATTTGAATTGCTTCATCCCTAGCTGATGGTTTGAGTTTAGTAACCAAGTTATCAAACCTTGCAGATTTACCAAATCAGAGCTTTACTAAAAGAAATAGAAAGCACAGTGTTTGATTCAAAAAAATAGGATTATTTTTTAAATAATGTTTTGTATGTGAAGAAAAATTCTGTCATTGTATGTAAAAATTGTAGTCTGGTTATTTTTGTTGTCATGTTCTCTTATTAAGAAAAGTTTTCTCCATAAGGTTGCTTATTAAAATCTCTCTAAACCTAAACAGATAAAAAAAAAAAAGAATAACTATGCAATTTTTTCCCTGTGTGATTGCCAGCATCTCTAAGAATTTCTTTTTTTTTTCCTCTCTTCCCAAGAACAATTTAATCTGCGTGCCAATTCTTCGACTTCCATGTTGTTTCTTTCCTGTATGGCCTGGCAGAAAGTTAAGTACTTTTTTTGGATTTCTTATATCTCAGTTGGTAGAACACTTTGTTTCTTTACAAAAACTGAAAGTTATAAAAAAACAATTAAGCTGAAAAGAACATTACGACCCTCTCGAATTTGTTTATTTCATTTGATTCAGTGATTCATTTGGATGATGATGTAAGTGTAAACCAGAACCATCTTTTTCGAGCCACATACACAATTTTGCCGTCTGTCACATCTACTAATGAAGAATTAATAGTTGAAAACTGCCTTCAAAATCAGGAAGACGAAGATATCCCACCAAATTCAGGTAATGTTGCTTTTTGTCCCTGCAACTTTATATTTATACTGTGTTGCTAATATCGTATTGGATGAATATGACTTTTCATCGTAAAATTATATTGGTCGAACAATGATTTCTTAACGTATATAGTTGTTGTATTTGAACAGACATCAACACTGACATTATGCATCAGAATTGCACCGATATGTTGTTGGAAATATTTTCGTCTCTTCGATCAGGTACCATTATTTGTAATTTAAACATAAATATGTTTGCTTTCATCCGAGACATTGTTACAATATATACAATTGATGATACTCGCGTTATTTTCAGATTCTGTTGAAAGTGTAAGTTACGAGGATTTTGGGCAACCAGATTGTATATGCAAAGATTGTGGATCACACATGTGGTATGGAGAGAGGACTCGCGAGGATTGCAAGCCAATAGTGCAAGAATTCTCTATGTGTTGCAGGGAAGGGAGGATCAAAATTGCGTACCCACCGTTGCCTGAACCTCTCGCTGATTTGTATTACTCTGACAATAGAAGAAGCAAGTACTTTATGGAAAATATTCGATCTTTTAACAGTATGTTTGCCTTCACATCAATGGGTGGCAAGATTGACAGCTCTATGAATAGTGGGAACGCTCCTCCGACGTTTGTTCTGAATGGCGAAAACTATCATCGGATCGGTAGTTTGCTGCCAATGGAAGGAAATGACCCAAAGTTTGCTCAATTGTACGTTTATGACACCGACAATGAAATCAAGAATAGAATGGCAGCTGTAGGGTAAAATGTCATTAAATTTATATGTTATGTTACCGTAACATGGTCGATGTCGTGGAAATTGTTTAATGTGGTACATTAAAAAGGTTTCTGACAATTTATTTTATGAATTGAATTATACTATTTTTTTGATTCAAGTAAAATGTTTACTTTCATATTTGCGCTATATTTTTTTCTTTTGAATGGTCCGTGCGTTAGCACGGGTCGATGGTCTAGTATAGAGATAAATCACATGTGGGACGAAGAAATCACATAGGTTGAATTCCACACTTTAATACGACAGGAATTCTGCTCTTTACCCAAATGGTTATGCTCATTCCTAAAGTAAAAGTCCATAATGCCCCTACGTAACTTAACATGCGTTAGTGTATCTTGTACGTATGTTAAGTCACGCTACGTGACTCAACATGCGTTAGTGTAATATGAACGTGACTTAAGTCACGCATCACTTAGCACTAGCGCAAGTTAACTCACGCTAGTTGGCCAGTGAAGAACAAACGTTTTTCCAACTTTGGTCAGCTTTTCAACATTAAAGAAACACGTTTTTTACCACTTTCACGCATTTTTTTTACCACATTTATGTTAGATACAACCTAGGTTCACATTTCTACCTATAAATACCCTCACATACTTCCCATATTCCTCACATTATCTCCTCCCACTCTCTCCCTCTAATTCTCTTCTCTCTTTGTTTTTTTTTTTTCAATATTCTCTTTGGGGTAAAAAGTGATCAAAATTCGTCGGGGTAAAATAGTGAGTAGCCTACTTGGGGAAGTGATCGACCCGTGGGATAATTTTAAATCTGCTTTTTTAACCGCAGAAACTTTTTACCGTGGGTAAAAAGAACTTCTTGTGGTAAAAAAAACCAAATTTAAATTTAGCTCAAGGGTTGATGATGTATTTTCCCCAAGAAGGCTGCTCACTATTTTACCCCACGAAGATTGTTCACTTTTTACCACAAGAAGGATAAAATAAGTAGATTTAGTGAATAAGTTCAAAATTATTGTATGAATAATTGTAATGTATGAATTATCAATGAAATGAGATATTGTTATATTTACTTTTATTTATATTTAGTCCATTTGCTTTTATTTATATTTCGTCCATTTCCTTTTATTAATTTAGTCCATTTACTTTTATTTATATTTGTATTTATTTAAAGAATAATATCGAATCAATAATGTAGAATAATGTTAACAAAATAATTTCGGAATAATGTTAATAAAATAATTTAGAATAAAGTTAAGAAAATAATTTAGATTAATGTAAACAAAATAATTTAGAATAAAGTTAATAAATTAATTTAGATTAATGTAAACAAACTAATTTACAATAATGTTAAGAATATATTTCAGAATAATGTTAATAAAATAATTTAGTATAAAGTTAAGAAAATAATTTAGATTAATGTCAACAAAATAATTTAGAATAAAGTTAATAAATTAATTTAGATTAATGTAAACAAACTAATTTACAATAATGTTAAGGAAATATTTTAGAATAATGTTAATAAAATAATTTAGTATAAATTTAAGAAAATAATTTAGATTAATGTAAACAAAATAATTTAGAATAAAGTTAATAAATTAATTTAGAATATAGGCCTTAAATGTAACCAAAAAAAATGAAGGCCTAATTAAAAATTATTTAGTGCATAGGTTTTATATGCACTAAATTCAGTCAAAAACAGTAAAAAAAACGTGTAAAACACAATAAAACCATGGTTGAATAACCGACCAAAGTCCAACAAACGTGTTATTGAGTTGTGACCACCGGCCTAACTAGCGTGAGTTAACTCACGCTAGTGTTAACTTGTGCGTGAGTTAACTCACGCTAGTGTAAATCGTAGGCGTGAGTTAACTCACGCTAGTGTTAATCCTGGGCTCAAGAACACGTTTTTTTGACTTTGTTCAATGCATTTTAATTGATTTTACACGTTTTTGATAAGTTTTTACACGATTTTTGACCCTATTTATGGTAGATATAACCTATGTTACAATCTCCCCCTATAAATACACCCCTAAACTTCCCTATTTCCTCACACCATCTCTCATTCTCACTCTCTCCCCCTATGAATCTTCTTCCTTTCCTTCTTTTTTTCCTTCTTTATTTTGGTGTAAAAAGTGAAAGAATGATAAGTAGTGGGAATGCTGGGGAAAATATAAGTAGTGAGCAGCTTTCTTGGGCAAAAAACCACATTGGATAAAACTAAATGTGCAGATTTAGTTTTACCCCAGAAAGGTTGGTTTTCTTGTGGTTTATTTTTAGTTTTACCCCAGGAAGATAGGTTTTCTGGTGGTTTTTATTTTTTCACAGTTTTAGTTTTACCCCATTGTAAATGTAATAAGAATTATATTAATAAAATGATATTTTATATTTATTATTTTTGTTTTTTTATTTTTGTTCATTGTCGCATTTATTTTACGATTGCGTATTGAATTAATAAATTCAAATAAAGTAAATTAGAATAAAAATTGCGATAGTTAAGTCACATTCATCTTATAACTAGCGTGACTTAAGTCACGCAGCGTGACTTAAGTCACGTTCACCTTATAACTAGCGTAAGTTAACTCACGCCACGTGAGTTAACATGCGTAGGGGCATTATGGACTTTTAGTTTGGCAGTGAGTAAAAACATTTGGGTAAAGAGCAGAATTCATACGGCTACGGCAGCATGCAAAATTTTCAAAAAGGCCTGTTTCTAATGCAGTTGCCAAGAAATATGGCTTTAAATATTGTTAATTCCCTTGGTCATTTTTTAATCTATTTAGCAAGTTTGATTTAACTAATTTAGGGCCCATTTGTTATAGCTTTTTTTAAAATAGATTTTGATAGTGTAATGTGTTTTTATTATAATTTTTTTGACAAAGAAATTTTCAAGAAAAGCTTCAAATGAAAAATCTGTTTGAATAGTTTATCTTAAAATGTCATTCTAAGTATTTCATCATTTGGTCAAAAAAAAATTATACTAAAATTTTGAAAAAATCTCTAAAAAAAAAAAAGCTATTTCAAATATCTTTTCATAAAAATCATTTTTGAAAGATGTCATTTTGAAAAAATATGTGATTTTTACTATGTAAAATCTCGAACAATGAATATTTAAGTTAGTGAATGTCAAAATCTCTTTTTTAACTTATATCAAATGAGTTTGAAATAATTTTTACAATTTTTGGGTAAATTTCAAAAAAATCCATTTTTAAAAATACAAAAAAACAAATCTATTTTTTTAAAATCTAAAACGACTAACCATGTGTTGTTTAAAAGACCAAACTTGTCGTTGTTAATTAGGTGCACTCACCTTTTTGAATACTCCTCTTGCATCAATAATCTAAATATAATCAGGTTGCAAATATAAAGGATTAATGACAGAAAAAAGTTTAAATCTCTTCCTAAGTTACATCATCCGGTCACTATTATAAGCAAAAATTAATATTTTAAATTCATTTATTAAATGATGTATGTGATCTATAATAAAGACCATATACATCATTAATTCAATAAACCTAAAATGTAAATTTTTATTTATACCAGTGACCATGTGTGTAAAATTATGATTGAGATTTCATATCTTCTCTCTAAATCTTCTTCATTAATTTAGTTTTTTTTCTAGTTGCGCGGAGATGAGCTCAATAATTTAATATTGATTTAATAATATACGAGGTCAATAACATCATATTGATGTTTTAGGATTTTTAATAGCGCTTTCTACAAAATGCTATGAAAATGACAACATATTGATATTTTCATCTTCTTCGATTATGAATGTATGATTATCATAATACTTATAAGAGAGCAAGTGGACTTAGTGCCCTGTTAATAAAGGAATTTTACTAGTTGGTATTCCTCCAACACAGTATTATGCTGATTTTATCAAACAAATAAGATATTGTATCCATATAGACCGCGCTTAGTTTACTTGTGTTTGTATCGACAAATTTTCTTAACAAATTGTTAATAAAATGTTTTGGTGGATTAAATCAAAGTAAGCTGAATGAATATAGATTGAGTTGTGCTGAGATTGAATTTCAATAACTATTCCTCATATATTTCCTCTGAATTGATTGTATACTATTTATGACTAACATATAACTCCACCTTTTCCTAAGCATACGTCTCCAATCTAAGGTTAACGACGTGAAATAACATAGAAACATCTGACTTTCGATGCTCGAAGGACAAATAGGGTATTGTTTCTATGGCCTACGCTCAAAAAGTTTTTATGGCCTTACTAGGGTCTGACTAAATCAAAAGATCAATTGTGGCACATTACATCGGCGACAAAGCATCAAGAAAATATTTAGACTAAAATTATATTGAGAATGCAAATCATATACAACCAACTGGACTAAGAACACTACATAGATTCCTGGCTATTTTACATCTAATCCTAACACAAGAGAGAGTTTAGTTACCCGTATGTAGTATGACTAACAAAAGAGAGTTGTTGAATCTTGGAGAAGCATCAACAAGCTTATTTCCAAGCTTCCTTTACCCTAATGGCTCCAGCAACTCTATGTTAGATGATATGGGAATTCCTTGTTGCATATTAAATAAAAAGTTCATTTTCGAAATGAACGTCAGCAAAAGCATTAAGAATGAATTTAAATCAAAGATTGTATTGAATGCATAAATCATATACTACCAGCCAGATTAAGAGTACTACATAGAATTCTATCTATTTACATCTAATCCCAACATATGTATAAGAGAGTTTAGTTACCCATGGTAAGCATAACCAAGAAGCTTGAATCCAACCTCCCTATCTCTCTGCGCACACCTTCCTCTATATGATTACACTCCTATATACATAGTGTTTTTGCACGTTTATATTCGCTAGGAAAAGTGAGGCTTGCCTAGCGAATCGAGCTTTCTTCAATCGAGGGAAAAGTCAGTTATCTTTTGATATTTTTTGAAACTACCTTAGTTCTCTCAGCGGACCTAAGCTCACGTAGCAAGCCGGCGGTGGAAAATCTTCCTCGAACTTTATGTGTTGTATCACACCAATAGTGGTTTAAGGCCCACAAAGCATAAAAAAATTAGCTGAAAATTCAATTTCTAGGTAAAAGTTTCTATCATTTAAGTAAATATGAATAATGCGCTAGAATTCATATTAAATATCAAATTCTATGATTCTCTAATTCTCAAACTAGAATTCATATGATATACTCCCTCCGTTCCATATTACTTGACCTAGTTGACTCTGTCACGTATGCCAATGCACAATTTTAAACTTAAATTTCTTTAATAATCTAGTAGAAAAAATTACGAAAATTTGATATTTTGAAAATATTAATCGAGACGAATCTAACAACATCTTATATGCTATATTTTGTTTTTATATATTAGTAGAAAAATAGAGTCAAAGCATGTTACATGAATAGTGCAAATATTCTAAATAGGTCAAGTAATATGGGACGGAGGGAGTAATATATAGTCAAATTCTATAAAAAAATCATGTTAAATATCAAAAGTGAGTTTAATCTTACTAATCTATTAGTTCGCTAATTTATTTAAACTTGAATCACATTACTTATTATTTAAAGATGTTCATATAAAACAGACTAATAGGCCAGATCAAACTTTCAAAAGGCTTGACTCACGCTTAAAAAAACAAGCCTATGACATACCACATGCAAAATTTATGCCTTAAACTTTTTGACAGACTAGACTTAATTAGACCTTATAAAGCCTAACTTGTCCTAATCTATTTCATCATTTAAATTTCCTTAACAAGTTTTATGTTTTTGAAGATTTGTATATAGCCAGTATTATTCCATCTTCAAGGAAAGACATTGGTAATTTCCTTCGTCATACTTTATCTATATCTATTGTTCAGCAAATTGGATTTGAGTAATTTATATTGGTAATTTAAAAATGTGTAGTTTAAGGAGACCATGCAATTTATTTATTTTAATCAAAGAGACCATGAATTCACATTTAATTTTGTGTTCACATCACGGATAACATCTATATAAAAAGAGTCTTTCTTAAACTGAAATCAGAACATAAGTAAATACTTCTGCAATAAGAAAAATGCCAAATTCTCACATAGATGCGACATTCTGTTCAACTCGACCTAATGAATGTTACGTGTTTGTGAAAGGAAAATATGTGGTTTTGAATTATGAGATGGGAAAGAGAGATATTGTTAGTGGTCCAGTTCATATTGCTGATGGGTTTTCAATATTTGCTAACACAATATTTGAAACGAGAATTGATTGTCCCTTTGATGTTATGAATCATGGAATCTCACGGATAAAGATCATAGTGATCAGCTAGAAAGAGAGCATAGGTGTATTCATGTGGGAGATACTCATAGTGACTCATAATAGAGTAAACTAGAATTGATAAAAGATGAATGAGAGTACAATAGTTGGGACTTATTTATAGAGGTGAGTTAGTCTAACTAACTCTTAACAACCTAACTAACTAACTAACCATAGTTTACATATAACCTAACTATGGTTTATTCACTATACGCTAATAGTCCCCCTCAAACTCAAAATGGGGAAATTCACCAATTTGAGTTTGAAATACAATGAAAATTTCAAGTTATTCATATTGAAGTAACTAGGTAAAATTGGGGTAAAACGAGTAAATGGCAAAAATTCAGCAAAGCTAATGAAGCCCATAGTGAAGCCCAGTAATTTGGAGGATGCCCAATTGAGAACAAGTGAGAAAGCTTGAAACTCTGTGCTCAAACCTCACTTACGTGTTTCTTTCTGACTTCTTCTTCGTCTTAACACTTTAACAAGCTTATTCCAGAAGCACTTTTGCATTGCAACCAAAAGAGCTTTCTCCAAACGCACTTCTGAACCAAAGTAACTTGTTGAAAATGAGCTTTTGTAATGATTAAGCAAACATGACATAAAGAAAACACAGTTGAACCAAAGACAGCTTTTGCAAATCGTGATTCTGAAGTGCTTCTCCAGCAAACGCGATTCTGAACAGATACAACTTATACCAAACGCATTCTTCCTAAAAGAGCTTTTCCAAACACAAAATCAAACAAACTTCTTCATAACAGAATTCTCCAAACAGGAATTTCTACAGAACTCTATGATGTTGACAGAAACCATACACCTCCAAAATCAGAATCAAGAAACGGCTTTTCCAAAAAAGTGCTGACTAGAAAGGATTCTGTAAACGCGAGTATGGGGAGTGCTTCTCCAAATGTGAAGGAAAATTCTATGATCGAAAAATATAGAACTGAAATTGATGTGCAGAGAGAAAACCTAAAACTGCGTTTTGTGTTGTTGATCTGTCGAGAAGCTGAGATTCTGTAATGTGTGTGTTGAATCGAACAGACACAAAGCTTTTCTTTCCTCTATCCCAAGGTATCCACCACAAGCGAAAATGGATTCGTCGGAGATCAGTGAGAACGGAGAACAGCGAACACGAGAAAATGCTTCCGCCAGGGAAAGCTTTTCTCTCCTGACTTTCCCTTAGCTCCTTGATCATGTGCCTGAATATGTACTTGGGCACATTGGCTTTCTCCTTCGTGATGAAGTAGTGAAGGAATACCCTGTGCTCCAAAGATGGTTGATCACTGCCACCACCTTTTGGTAGCAGATTCTCATTCTGAATCTTCAAGAGCATCTTCTTCTCCATGCTCAAATCTCCATATGCACCTTTCTTTGTGTTGTTGAACATGGATTGATTAACAGTCTTATTCCATGGACTAGTCTTTGGATTACTTATCCAACCTTTGTAGCTTCCTGTTGCATCTCTTCTGAGAACACATGCTATGATCTCTTCTGAGATGAACACATGGATGCCCATGATGCTAGACCTAATTTCCGTGCATCTAAATGGTTCCAAACTTATTTCCTCTCTTGTCTTTCCTTCCAAATTAGGGTCAAGCAGCACCTTCTCTGTTTCCTCCTCCTTAGCAGCAATTCTGTCATACACATGCGCTCTCACCCAGAAGTGCCTTACTAAGGTTTTGTATGTTGGTCCATTCAACATGTTGAAATACTCCATCAAACCTTGAGCTTCATAGTAGCTCCTGATGTCACATCCATGATACGCTAAAGAGTTGAAGTCTATCGGATTCTCTGTTTGAATCTTAAATTCCCATTCTTCTATAGACATGGTTCTTCCGTTGATTTCGTAGGCCGGTGCTTCTTGCATGCTTGAAGATGTTTCTTGAACAGAACTTGAACTTGCCATTGAAGTTAAAGAAAGCTTTTTAGGGTTCTAGGTTTTGATTGCAGAGAATGTGTTTTACTTTGCAGAGAACGGTTGAGATAGGAAAGTGTAGGTAGTGAAGTGAGTAGTGTATGTTTCTGTCTAAGTATTTTGAGTAAAAACGATTGCAATTCAGTAGGGGACAAAGAAACACATCATTAATGACAGTACTTTCAAAGCTTAAAATCATCATTGCCCTGTTACGTTATACACCAGTACACATAAGCCACGTCAGAGTTTCTCAGAGTAACTGCCAAGTTAGTGGGACAGGTGTTACTAAAAAGTAACTTCCAGCGTTTCCACTAACTCTGCTATTCGGAAGCACAAAATCCAGCTTCTTGAGTTCAAATGCTGATGCCATCTTCAGAAGAACATTTTCCTCAGAACCTCACTAAAGAGCTTCTGATGGACCACAACTTCTGAACAGACTTCCGGACCTAAATTCCTATTCAGAAGCAAGCAAATTTAATCAGACACAAAGTGCATGTTCAAATTTTTCTTTATAAAATCAAATCTTTCCACAGTTAAAGGCTTAGTAAATATATCAGCCCATTGATGCTTAGTATCAATGAATTGTATAACTAAAATTCCGTTTTGAACATAGTCTCTAATAAAGTGGTGTTTGACTTCAATATGCTTGGCTCTTGAATGTAGAATTGGATTCTTTGACAAACAAATAACAGCAGTATTATCACAATAAATGGGAATACTGTTAGCATTAATCTGATAGTCTTCCAACTGATGTTTCATCCAAAGTAGTTGTGTACAACAACTTGCAGCTGAGATGTATTCTGCTTCTGATGTAGACATAGCAATAGTTGCTTGTCTTTTGCTAGACCAGGATATCAGATTATGGCCCAGAAACTGCCAGTTGCCATTGGTTGACTTTCTTTCAATCATATCACCAGCATAGTCAGCATCACAAAATCTAGGGGTGTTCGCGGTTCGGTTTGGATCGGTTTTGAGGTAAAAAATCAACCGATCCAAAATAAAAATCACGTGCGGTTCGGTTCGGTTTGGATGATTACATTAAAAAAATCCGAACCGATCCGATCCAAATATATGCGGTTTTATTTGGATCGGTTTTTGGATATCCAAAGTGCAACATGTAATTGTTTTATTAATATTAATATTACTCATACACCGTAAAATAATAGGTTTGATACAAAATATGACACAAATTTATTAAAAAAGTTAACATTACACAATGAAAATGATTGATTATATTTGAAATAGATGAAGTGGTAATAATATAGATTAAATTAATGCAATATATAAGATTAAATACCAATAAGAAATATATTAATGCAACATATAATACTAATAAAATAATAAATAAGTATAAAAATTTGTTTTTGCGGTTCGGTTTGGTTCGGTTCGGTTTTGAAAAGGCAATCCGAAATTCGATCCGATCATAGCGGTTTTTCCAAAACAACATCCAAAGACATCCAAAAATATTCACTTTTTTGCGGTTTTCGGTTTTTTTGGATCGGTTTACGGTTTTATTTTGGATCGGTTTGGATTTGAACACCCCTAACAAAATCCAACCAACTGATAATCTAAGGATTTCCTATAAAGGAGTCCAAGATTAGTTGTTCCTTTCAAATACCTGAAGATTCTCTTAACAGCAGTTAAATGAGATTCTCTAGGATCTGATTGGAATATTGCACACAAGCATACACTGAATAAAATATCTGGCCTAGATGCAGTGAGTTATAACAAAGAACCAATCATACCTCTATACAGCTTCTGATCTACTTTTGTTCCAGTATCTTCTTTGCTTAAGGTGCAGGTTGGATGCATTGAGGTGTTCATCACTTCACAATCTTCCAGCTTGAACTTCTTCAGAAGCTCCTTAGTATACTTTGTTTGATGAACATATGCTCCATCTTTGCTTTGATTGATTTGAATTCCAAGGAAGAACTTCAATTTTCCCATCATGCTCATTTCAAATTCATCCTGCATTAACTTATAAAATTCCTTGCAAAGAGATGCATTAGTGGAACCAAATATTATACCATCAACATATATCTGCACAACAAGAATGTCTTTCTCAAGAGTCCTTCTGAAGAGTGTTGTGTCAACCTGACCTCTTTTAAAATCATTTTTGATCAAGAAATTACTTAGTCTATCATACCAGGCTCTGGGAGCTTGTTTCAAGCCATATAGTGATTTCTTAAGTTTGTAAACATGGTTAGGATGTTTAATATCCTCAAAACCAGGAGGTTTCTTGACAAACACTTCTTCCTCAATGACTCCATTAAGAAATGCACTCTTGACATCCATTTGATATAATATTATGCCATGATTTACTGCATAAGATAGAAGTAACCTGATTACTTCCAATCTTGCAACTGGAGCAAATGTTTCCGTATAATCAATGCCTTCTTGTTGACTGTAACCTTGTGTAACAAGTCTTGCTTTGTTTCTGACTACTTCACCTTGTTTATTCAACTTGTTTCTGAATACCCATTTTGTTCTAATAATGTTCTTATGCTGAGGTTTGGGTACCAGATCCCACACATCATTTCTTTGAAACCAATTAAGCTCTTCTTGCATAGCTAGTATCCATCCATCATCTGAAAGTGCTTCATCAACTGTAGCAGGTTCAATCACTGATAACAATCCTATCATTGACTCTTCTTGTTTGAAGTATGATCTTGTTCTTCTAGGACTCTCTTTGTTTCCAATGATTTGATCCTCAGGATGTGAAGACTTGTACTTGAATGTGTTCTTGGATTGAGTAGCTTGCTGAGAGCCATCTTGAGCTTCATCAGAAGCAACTTCATCTTGTGCTTTTGAAGTTGGTTCAGCTTATGGACTATCTTCAGATTCAGCTATCCGATCAGGTTCTGGAGTATTTTTCGAAACCTGTATATCTGCAAAACTTTCATCTTGCTCTGAAGTTTTATTTCCAGGCTCTTTGTTATCAAATTTAACGTGCATTGATTCTTCAACACAAAGTGTTTCTGAATTATACACTCTGTATGCCTTTGACCTTTCAGAGTAACCTAGAAAGATTCCTCTTTGGGCCTTGGCATCAAATTTCTTTAGGTAAAGCTTGTTATTTAGAATGTAACAGGTACATCCAAATTGATGAAAGTAAGAGATATTGGGTCTTCTTCCCTTAAAGAGTTCATATGATGTTTTCTCCAAGATAGGTCTGATATAATCATCAACAATAACTAATCCATATTTACTTCCATATAAGGATGCAGTGCTAACTGGTCCAAATAAATCAATATGAAGTAGTTGTAAAGGTCTGGAGGTTGAAACAATGTCTTTTATTTTAAAAGATGATTCACAATTTTCCCTTTCTGGCATGCACCATGTAACGCCCTATTTCTATTAAAGCGATAAAACACGCGAATATAACAAATATTCAAGAAATAGACGATACGTCTCATCTAAACAACAATCAACATGCATATATACTAATATCTCAACAGTAGCAGCAGATACAAACATATATCTCCATCAATACATATGCCATGATCAAAATACATCAGTATATAAATCCTCCAAGTCCTAAACAAATGGACAACTTCAACAACAAAAGAAACAGAATCCAACAACAAAAGACACCGACCCTAATCAGAGCCTAGACCTACGACTCCAAATGATAACAGAGAAAGCTCCCGCTATCTAAGCACTCACCAATGCAACTACTCCTGCACAGCGTCTACCCATCCATACAGACAGGTAGGCGGCAAAAATCACTGGGGGTAAGCTTTACATTAGTCATAATCAACATATGAAAACATAAGCATTCAAGGATTCATACATATCACATATATATAGCCATCCCTCCTAGAATACTAGCATCACATGATTATTATCCTCCATTACTTGCACCTCAAGCTATCACATTATCATCATAGCATAACAGACATACTTAATCTCTAATCAAGTCATCTACAAGAGTTCATCATTATCAACATCAACCAATTAAAATATTACTCACCTCATTACTCATCTAGCATGCTTAACTCAACAAGTACAATTCATCATTTTAAAGTTATAAGCAAGTAATCATCATCAACAAAGAGATCACCACATCATATGTATATACATATACAATTCTCACTTCATCATTATTATCAAAGTAACTATCATCAAATAGGTTCACCAAGTGTATAAGTACAAGTAAGTGAGACATGGAATTAGAACATAGTTCAATTATTCACAACCATCAATAAAATCCACCAATGTACATATACACCAATCCACACAATCACAACATTCACCAAATTTCACCAATACACAAATTCATCAAGTCACATATTCAATTATGTCACAACTCATCAACCATTAAATTCCAAATGTCACAAGTAAGTATTCATCAAACACACTTATCATCAACAATCACCATTCACATGCAACAACAAGATAACATTTCAATATGCAATGCGCCTATACTCGACACATATATGCATGTGGTACCAAATCTCCTCAAGGTCGTCACCCATGATGCAACAAAAACATCATATGTAAGAGTACATCTCCTCTTACAATTCACCTATGTAAAGTCCATCTCCTTTACATTTCAACATATGACTCAATATGATTATGATGCATGGACATACAAGTAAATACCCAACAATGCAAAAACTCCAACAATTATATCACCAACAACAATGTAAAAGTCCATCTCCTTTTACATTAATCAACTCAAAAACAATTGCATTATCAAGTATTCACGTCCACACAATCAATCAAATCATAATTCAACTAAGAGTCATCATCACATTATCATCAACATACATCTACATCAATTCACATATACCTCCACATTCCATATACTTCATAATTAACTAAATTGGCACAACACATCATTTCATGATAAATATCTTATTCAACCTTCAACAAATCATCCACGTATCCTCAATTAATCATATAACACCATTCATGAAAGATTTATAAGGAAATCGGTTTAAAAGAACCATTTTCAACAAGTTTGTCTCTCAAACTCACAACATTAGAAATAATTAAGCAATTGAGCCAAAACCAAGTAAACAAGTTCCAATGCCTCAACTAAGCAAACCTCTAGGCCACATATGAGTGCAGTAGAGGATGCCTTGGCGTTTCACCGGCTAAATACGACGAAAGCATAAAAATCACAAAGTTCGTCTCATAATTACTCAATTCAATGTAAAGCAACACAAGAACTCATTAGACCCCTTAAACAAAGTTATTTCTTTCATAAAAACACCCCAAGATAGTTAGGATAAAGCCCCTACACTTTGGAACAAGTTTGGAAACAATTGGATCGAAGAAAAATGCGTTTTTAAGGTTTCTGGTCTGACAGGATCGTGGCACGTGGGTCTCCCATCGTGACACGATTTTTCCAGGATAAAAAACACTAAAATTTCTGGCCAGAATCGTGGCACGTTGGTCCCGCATCGTGGCACGTTCATAGTTGATAGACAACACCAGATTTTCAACCTTCACGTTTTCGCGCATAAAAATTAAACGTTGATCCCTTTTCAGTGTCGTTTTTGCCTACATTCTCCTAACACTTAGCTCTATCAAAATGTACAAAAAAATTCAAGTTTCAACCATCCCAAAATCATTTTCCAAAACCTCCCATCAACACTCATTTTTCAAAATGGTTAACACTCGAATTTTCACCCGAAAATCCCGTTTTCTCCCAAACGACTCGACTAACACAACCTCAACATGAAAACAGAAATTCTACTAAGTCTAAGTCACCCAACAACACCAAAATCTCAACCAACAACTTCATATATCAAAATTTCATTTGCGTCCTTCACATGAACAACTTAACACAAACTTCACAAATTTGAACAACAACAAAAAATCTCATCATAATTCATCATTTCAATGATACCCATTGCATCAATTCATCAACAACACATCTAACAATAACAACAACAACAACATCTAATCATGAAATCATCCACAATTTAACAACCACAACTTCATTCTTCATCAATTTCACACAAAAACACATCATGTTCATATATACCCATTTTGACATACAATTTCAACAACAACAACAACACAATTATCATTCAATTCATACATATAATCTTATCATCAAAATTAAGCACGAATTTCTACAACTAAAATCAAATTAATCACTTAACCACAATTATGCAAAGAATTAGGGTAGAAATTAAACTACTAGATTATGATTAAAGACTAACCCCCTTACCTTAATTCTTCACAATCAACACTAAGGCTTCACTTTAGCTCCAATCCCAGCTCCAATCCTTGAAGCTTGACCTCCCTCTAGCCTTCTCTAGATCTTCCTCTCCAAACCCTTGTCTTCTCTCTATCTCTATCTCTTCTCAATTGAATATGAAAATGTTGGCAAAAACCCTATTTCCTCTACCAACTAAAGCTTATATAGGTTCACCTAATTGGGCTTAACTCACATTACCTTAATGGGTCTAACCCATTTTTATTCTAACCCAAAATGTTACTACTCACTTAACGGTAAAATGTAATACTAACGGTCACCTAACGGTAATAAAATAAATTACTACAACTCCCTAGCACTTAGTAAAATAACAACTCTCACTAAACACTAAAAATAATCCTCAACAAAATTACTAAATTACCTCTACTCATAAAATGACCAAAATACCCCTGAGTCCAGAATGACTAAAATACCCTTCTAACACCGAATTCTACCATTCCCGACCAAAAACACACACAGAGGCAAACAATCACATAAGAGCACATATAACACACATAAATAAATAATAAAATAAATCTAACGAAATATCGGGCTGTTACAACTCTCCCCCACTAAAAGAATTTTCGCCCTCAAAAATTACCTGAAGGAAACAACTGCAAATACGAAACCCTCATCATACTCTCTGATTCCCAAGTGGCACTCTCACCAGTCGGTCCAACCCAAATCACTTTAACCAAAACGATCTCCTTGCCACGCAAACGCTTCACTTCACGATCCTCAATCCTAACTGGTCAAGTCTCAACGGTGAAATTATCTCTTACTTCTAAATCATCCGCTTGAATCACATGAGACGCATCATACACATACTTCCGCAACTGAGACACATGAAACACATCATGAAGATTCGACAAAGATGGTGGTAACACAATCCGATACGCTACAACCCCAACCTTCTCAACAATTTCGAACGGTCCAACAAAACGAGGAGTCAACTTCCGACACTTCAAAGCACGACCAACACCGGTTACAGGATTCACTCTCAAAAACACATGATCACCAACCTGAAACTCAACGTCCTTCCTTCTCTTATCATGATAACTCTTCTGCCTACTCTGAGACGCTCTCATCTTCTCTTGGATCATCTTAACCTTTTCCGTAGTCTCTTGTACAACTTCCGGTCCTAACAAAGCACTTTCACCTGACTCATACCAACACAACGGAGTCCTACACCTCCGACCATACAAAGCCTCAAACAGTGCCATTCCGATACTAGAATGAAAACTGTTGTTGTAAGTAAACTCAATCAACGGTAAACATTCGACCCAACTGACACCTTGCTCCAACACACAAGCTCTCAATAAATCTTCCAAACTCTGAATAGTCTTCTCCGACTGACCATCAGTCTGGGGATGATAAGCAGAACTCAACCTCAACTTAGTTCCCAAAGCACTTTGCAAACTCTCCCAAAACTTAGAAGTAAACCTCGGATCCCGATCCGACACAATACTAGAAGGAATACCATGCAATCTAACAATCTGCTCAATGTAGATCTCAGCCAACTTCGCCACAGACATACCGGTCTTGATAGGAACAAAATGTGCCGACTTCGTCAACCGATCAACAATCACCCAAATCGAATCAAAACCCTTAACAGTCTTCGGCAACGCTCCAACAAAATCCATAGAGATACTAGCCCACTTCCATTCTGGCACAAACAACGGTTGCATCAAACCTGACGGTCTTTGATGTTCAATCTTAGACTTCTGACAAACCAAACAAGCATACACAAACTCCGCAATCTCCTTCTTCATTCCAGGCCACCAAAACAACCTCTTCAAATCCTGATACATCTTAGTCGCTCCTGGATGAATACTCAAACTACTTTTGTGACCTTCTTCCAAAATCCGTCTCTTAAGCTCAAGAACATCTGGTGCACAAACACGATCACGGAACATCAAAACACTGTTCTCACCCAATCTGAAGTCTCCACCTTACCTTGGTTAACCAACACCACACGATCAACAAGTTCCAAATCTTCCTTCTTACCATTCTTGATCTCTTCCAAAATATTACTCGTCAGCTTCAACATCCCTAACCTTACTCCCTCCGGTGTCAACTCACTAACCAAACTCAAATCTCAAAACTGCTCAATCAATTCCAACTCTTTAACCATCAAAATCAAAATCCTTAAGATACTTCAACCATCTTCTCTGCCTCATATTCAACTCCTTCTGATCAAACAAGTACTTCAAACTCTTATGATCACTGAACACTTCAAACTTAGAACCATACAGATAATGCCTCCAAATCTTCAACACAAACACAACAGCTGCTAATTCCAAATCATGAGTCGGATAATTCTTCTCATGCACTTTCAACTGCCTCGACGCATAAGCCATAACCTGAAGATTCTGCATAAGCACACCACCAAGACCCATCTTAGAAGCATCACAATACACAACAAACGATTCCTTCGGATTCGGCAAAATCAACACTGGAGCTGAAGTCAACCTCTTCTTCAACTCATGGAAACTCTTCTCACACTTAGCATCCCAAACATAAGCTTGTCCTTTCCGAGTCAACTGCGTCAATGGCAACGCCAACATAGAGAATCCCTCAATGAACCTCCGATAATAACCTGCCAAACCAAGAAAGCTTCTAACTTCAAAAACAGACTTAGGCGATTCCCATTGCAACACTGCATCAACCTTTGACGGATCCACTGCAATACCACCTTTAGAAATCACGTGTCCAAGGAAACTAAATTCCTGCAACCAGAACTCACACTCAAACAACTTAGCAAACAACTTCTTCTCCTTCAAGACACCTAACACAATCCTCAAATGCTCAGCATGCTCTTCCTCCAACTTCGAATACACCAAAATATCATCTATAAACACCACCACAAAACGGTCCAGAAAAGGATGAAATATTCTATTCATATATTCCATGAAGACACCTGGCACATTAGATACTCCAAATGGCATCACAGAATACTCATAGTGTCCATACCTCGTTTGGAACGCAGTTTTGGATATATCTTCCACCTTCACTCTAATCTGATGATATCCTGATCTCAAATCAATATTGCTGAACACCTCCGCACCAACCAACTGATCCATCAAATCATCAATCCTTGGAAACGGATACCGATTCTTAATCGTCACCTTATTCAATTGTCGACATTCCACACACAACCTCATGCTTCCATTCTTCTTCTTAACCAACAACACAGGAGCACCCCACGGAGAAACACTCGGCCTGATAAACTGCTTTTCGAGCAACTCTTCTAACTGATTCTTCAACTCACCCAACTTTGATGCAGACATCAGATACGGCGCAATCGAAATAGGACTCGTTCCTAGTACCAAATTAATTGCAAACTCAACTTTCCTCTCCGGCGGTAATTCGGTAATGTCGTCCGAAAAAACTTCTGGAAACTCTTGCACTACCGGCAAATCACCAACTCCTTTCTCACTACTTTCCTTCAAGGAAGCAAACATCATGAACACACTAGCCTCACCGTCCAAAGACCTCTTCACTTGTTCCGCAATCAAGAACTTCCCACCTTCCTCAGGTACCGGCTTAGAAAACTTTACACTCTTGGTCAAACAATTAATGTTAACACCAAAAGTCAACATCCAATCCATACCAAAAATCACGTCCATATGCTTCAACCGAAGACACACAAGATCCAACTCAAAATCAACAAGAACCTTAACACAAACCACAAACAACTGAGCCTCCGTAGCCAAACATACCTCCCTTGCCAGACGCAACAAACCTGAAGCAACCTGCTACTCCCCCACTAAGCTCAAACCCACCTAAAGAACGAAACAACACAACAAGTATCGAAGGTAACTCAATACCATTTGAGTACAAACAGGAAATTCAACGGATTTTGGTCTGGACAAGACCGACCACGACTCTTATACCAACTTGTAACACCCTATTTCTATTAAAGCGATAAAACACGCGAATATAACAAATTTTCAAGAAATAGACGATACGTCTCATCTAAACAACAATCAGCATGCATATATACTAATATCTCAACAGTTGCAGCGGATACAAACATAATCAACATATAAAAACATAAGCATTCAAGGATTCATACATATCACATATATATAGCCATCCCTCCTAGAATACTAGCATCACATGATTATTATCCCCCATTACTTGCACCTCAAGCTATCACATTATCATCATAGCATAACAGACATACTTAATCTCTAATCAAGTCATCTACAAGAGTTCATCATTATCAACATCAACCAATTAAAATATTACTCACCTCATTACTCATCTAGCATGCTTAACTCAACAAGTACAATTCATCATTTTAAAGTTATAAGCAAGTAATCATCATCAACAAAGAGATCACCACATCATATGTATATACATATACAATTCTCACTTCATCATTATTATCAAAGTAACTATCATCAAATAGGTTCACCAAGTGTATAAGTACAAGTAAGTGAGACATGGAATTAGAACATAGTTCAATTATTCACAACCATCAATAAAATCCACCAATGTACATATACACCAATCCACACAATCACAACATTCACCAAATTTCACCAATACACAAATTCATCAAGTCACATATTCAATTATGTCACAACTCATCAACCATTAAATTCCAAATGTCACAAGTAAGTATTCATCAAACACACTTATCATCAACAATCACCATTCACATGCAACAACAAGATAACATTTCAATATGCAATGCGCCTATACTCGACACATATATGCATGTGGTACCAAATCTCCTCAAGGTCGTCACCCATGATGCAACAAAAACATCATATGTAAGAGTCCATCTCCTCTTACAATTCACCTATGTAAAGTCCATCTCCTTTACATTTCAACATATGACTCAATATGATTATGATGCATGGACATACAAGTAAATACCCAACAATGCAAAAACTACAACAATTATATCACCAACAACAATGTAAAAGTCCATCTCCTTTTACATTAATCAACTCAAAAACAATTGCATTATCAAGTATTCACGTCCACACAATCAATCAAATCATAATTCAACTAAGAGTCATCATCACATTATCATCAACATACATCTACATCAATTCACATATACCTCCACATTCCATATACTTCATAATTAAGTAAATTGGCACAACACATCATTTCATGATAAATATCATATTCAACCTTCAACAAATCATCCACGTATCCTCAATTAATCATATAACACCATTCATGAAAGATTTATAAGGAAATCGGTTTAAAAGAACCATTTCCAACAAGTTTGTCTCTCAAACTCACAACATTAGAAATAATTAAGCAATTGAGCCAAAACCAAGTAAACAAGTTCCAATGCCTCAACTAAGCAAACCTCTAGGCCACATATGAGTGCAGTAGAGGATGCCTTGGCGTTTCACCGGCTAAATACGACGAAAGCATAAAAATCACAAAGTTCGTCTCATAATTATTCAATTCAATGTAAAGCAACACAAGAACTCATTAGACCCCTTAAACAAAGTTATTTCTTTCATAAAAACACCCCAAGATAGTTAGGATAAAGCCCCTACACTTTGGAACAAGTTTGGAAACAATTGGATCGAAGAAAAATGCTTTTTTAAGGTTTCTGGTCTGACAGGATCGTGGCACGTGGGTCTCCCATCGTGGCACGTTCATAGTTGACAGACAACACCAGATTTTCAACCTTCACGTTTTCGCGCATAAAAATTAAACGTTAATCACTTTTCAGTGTCGTTTTTGCCTACATTCTCCTAACACTTAGCTCTATCAAAATGTACAAAAAAATTCAAGTTTCAACCATCCCAAAATCATTTTCCAAAACCTCCCATCAACACTCATTTTTCAAAATGGTTAACACTCGAATTTTCACCCAAAAATCCCGTTTTCTCCCAAACGACTCGACTAACACAACCTCAACATGAAAACAGAAATTCTACTAAGTCTAACTCACCCAACAACACCAAAAGCTCAACCAACAACTTCATAAATCAAAATTTCATTTGCGTCCTTCACACGAACAACTTAACACAAACTTCACAAATTTGAACAACAACAAAAAATCTCATCATAATTCATCATTTCAATGATACCCATTGCATCAATTCATCAACAACACATCTAACAACAACAACAACAACAAAAACACCAACATCTAATCATGAAATCATCCACAATTTAACAACCACAACTTCATTCTTCATCAATTTCACACAAAAACACATCATGTTCATATATACCCATTTTGACATACAATTTCAACAACAACAACAACACAATTATCATTCAATTCATACATATAATCTTATCATCAAAATTAAGCACGAATTTCTACAACTAAAATCAAATTAATCACTTAACCACAATTATGCAAAGAATTAGGGTAGAAATTAAACTACTAGATTATGATTAAAGACTAACCCCCTTACCTTAATTCTTCACAATCAACACTAAGGCTTCACTTTAGCTCCAATCCCAGCTCCAATCCTTGAAGCTTGACCTCCCTCTAGCCTTCTCTAGATCTTCCTCTCCAAACCCTTGTCTTCTCTCTATCTCTATCTCTTCTCAATTGAATATGAAAATGTTGGCAAAAACCCTATTTCCTCTACCAACTAAAGCTTATATAGGTTCACCTAATTGGGCTTAACTCACATTACCTTAATGGGTCTAACCCATTTTTATTCTAACCCAAAATGTTACTACTCACTTAACGGTAAAATGTAATACTAACGGTCACCTAACGGTAATAAAATAAATTACTACAACTCCCTAGCACTTAGTAAAATAACAACTCTCACTAAGCACTAAAAATAATCCTCAACAAAATTACTAAATTACCTCTACTCATAAAATGACCAAAATACCCCTGAGTCCAGAATGACTAAAATACCCTTCTAACACCGAATTCTACCATTCCCGACCAAAAACACACACAGAGGCAAACAATCACATAAGAGCACATATAACACACATAAATAAATAATAAAATAAATCTAACGAAATATCGGGCTGTTACAACTCTCCCCCACTAAAAGAATTTTCGCCCTCAAAAATTACCTGAAGGAAACAACTGCGAATACGAAACCCTCATCATACTCTCTGATTCCCAAGTGGCACTCTCACCAGTCGGTCCAACCCAAATCACTTTAACCAAAACGATCTCCTTGCCACGCAAACGCTTCACTTCACGATCCTCAATCCTAACTGGTCAAGTCTCAACGGTGAAATTATCTCTTACTTCTAAATCATCCGCTTGAATCACATGAGACGCATCATACACATACTTCCGCACTGAGACACATGAAACACATCATGAAGATTCGACAAAGATGGTGGTAACACAATCCGATACGCTACAACCCCAACCTTCTCAACAATTTCGAACGGTCCAACAAAACGAGGAGTCAACTTCCGACACTTCAAAGCACGACCAACACCGGTTACAGGATTCACTCTCAAAAACACATGATCACCAACCTGAAACTCAACGTCCTTCCTTCTCTTATCAAGATAACTCTTCTGCCTACTCTGAGACGCTCTCATCTTCTCTTGGATCATCTTAACCTTTTCCGTAGTCTCTTGTACAACTTCCGGTCCTAACAAAGCACTTTCACCTGACTCATACCAACACAACGGAGTCCTACACCTCCGACCATACAAAGCCTCAAACAGTGCCATTCCGATACTAGAATGAAAACTGTTGTTGTAAGTAAACTTAATCAACGGTAAACATTCGACCCAACTGACACCTTGCTCCAACACACAAGCTCTCAATAAATCTTCCAAACTCTGAATAGTCCTCTCCGTCTGACCATCAGTCTGGGGATGATAAGCAGAACTCAACCTCAACTTAGTTCCCAAAGCACTTTGCAAACTCTCCCAAAACTTAGAAGTAAACCTCGGATCCCGATCCGACACAATACTAGAAGGAATACCATGCAATCTAACAATCTGCTCAATGTAGATCTCAGCCAACTTCGCCACAGACATACCGGTCTTGATAGGAACAAAATGTGCCGACTTCGTCAACCGATCAACAATCACCCAAATCGAATCAAAACCCTTAATAGTCTTCGGCAACGCTCCAACAAAATCCATAGAGATACTAGCCCACTTCCATTCTGGCACAAACAACGGTTGCATCAAACCTGACGGTCTTTGATGTTCAATCTTAGATTTCTGACAAACCAAACAAGCATACACAAACTCCGCAATCTCCTTCTTCATTCCAGGCCACCAAAACAACCTCTTCAAATCCTGATACATCTTAGTCGCTCCTGGATGAATACTCAAACTACTTTTGTGACCTTCTTCCAAAATCCGTCTCTTAAGCTCAAGAATATCTGGTACACAAACACGATCACGAAACATCAAAACACTGTTCTCACCCAATCTGAAGTCTCCACCTTACCTTGGTTAACCAACACCACACGATCAACAAGTTCCAAATCTTCCTTCTGACCATTCTTGATCTCTTCCAAAATATTACTCGTCAGCTTCAACATCCCTAACCTTACTCCCTCCGGTGTCAACTCACTAACCAAACTCAAATCTCAAAACTGCTCAATCAATTTCAACTCTTTAACCATCAAAATCAAAATCCTTAAGATACTTCAACCATCTTCTCTGCCTCATATTCAACTCCTTCTGATCAAACAAGTACTTCAAACTCTTATGATCACTGAACACTTCAAACTTAGAACCATACAGATAATGCCTCCAAATCTTCAACACAAACACAACAGCTGCTAATTCCAAATCATGAGTCGGATAATTCTTCTCATGCACTTTCAACTGCCTCGACGCATAAGCCATAACCTGAAGATTCTGCATAAGCACACCACCAAGACCCATCTTAGAAGCATCACAATACACAACAAACGATTCCTTCAGATTCGGCAAAATCAACACTGGAGCTGAAGTCAACCTCTTCTTCAACTCATGGAAACTCTTCTCACACTTAGCATCCCAAACATAAGCTTGTCCTTTCCGAGTCAACTACGTCAATGGCAACGCCAACATAGAGAATCCCTCAATGAACCTCCGATAATAACCTGCCAAACCAAGAAAGCTTCTAACTTCAAAAACAGACTTAGGCGATTCCCATTGCAACACTGCATCAACCTTTGACGGATCCACTGCAATACCACCTTTAGAAATCACGTGTCCAAGGAAACTAAATTCCCGCGACCAGAACTCACACTCAAACAACTTAGCAAACAACTTCTTCTCCTTCAAGACACCTAACACAATCCTCAAATGCTCGGCATGCTCTTCCTCCAACTTCGAATACACCAAAATATCATCTATAAACACCACCACAAAACGGTCCAGAAAAGGATGAAATATTCTATTCATATATTCCATGAAGACACCTGGCACATTAGATACTCCAAATGGCATCACAGAATACTCATAGTGTCCATACCTCGTTCGGAACGCAGTTTTGGATATATCTTCCACCTTCACTCTAATCTGATGATATCCTGATCTCAAATCAATATTGCTGAACACCTCCGCACCAACCAACTGATCCATCAAATCATCAATCCTTGGAAACGGATACCGATTCTTAATCGTCACCTTATTCAATTGTCGACAATCCACACACAACCTCATGCTTCCATTCTTCTTCTTAACCAACAACACAGGAGCACCCCACGGAGAAACACTCGGCCTGATAAACTGCTTTTCGAGCAACTCTTCTAACTGATTCTTCAACTCACCCAATTCTGATGCAGACATCTGATACGGCGCAATCGAAATAGGACTCGTTCCCGGTACCAAATTAATTGCAAACTCAACTTTCCTCTCCGGTGGTAATTCGGTAATGTCGTCCGAAAAAACTTCTGGAAACTCTTGCACTACCGGCAAATCACCAACTCCTTTCTCACTACTTTCCTTCAAGGAAGCAAACATCATGAACACACTAGCCTCACCGTCCAAAGACCTCTTCACTTGTTCCGCAATCAAGAACTTCCCACCTTCCTCAGGTACCGGCTTAGAAAACGTTACACTCTTGGTCAAACAATTAATGTTAACACCAAAAGTCAACATCCAATCCATACCAAAAATCACGTCCATATGCTTCAACCGAAGACACACAAGATCCAACTCAAAATCAACAAGAACCTTAACACAAACCACAAACAACTGAGCCTCCGTAGCCAAACATACCTCCCTTGCCAGACGCAACAAACCTGAAGCAACCTGCTACTCCCCCACTAAGCTCAAACCCACCTAAAGAACGAAACAACACAACAAGTACCGAAGGTAACTCAATACCATTCGAGTACAAACAGGAAATTCAACGGGTTTTGGTCTGGACAAGACCGACCACGACTCTAATACCAACTTGTAACACCCTATTTCTATTAAAGCGATAAAACACGCGAATATAACAAATTTTCAAGAAATAGACGATATGTCTCATCTAAACAACAATCAACATGCATATATACTAATATCTCAACAGTTGCAGCGGATACAAACATATATCTCCATCAATACATATGCCACGGTCAAAATATATCAACATATAAATCCTCCAAGTCCTAAACAAATGGACAACTTCAACAACAAAAGAAACAGAATCCAACAACAAAAGACACCGACCCTAATCAGAGCCTAGACCTACGACTTATTTCTATTAAAGCGATAAAACACGCGAATATAACAAATATTCAAGAAATAGACGATACATCTCATTTAAACAACAATCAGCATGCATATATACTAATATCTCAATAGTAGCAACGGATACAAACATATATCTCCATCAATACATATGCCATGGTCAAAATACATCAACATATAAATCCTCCAAGTCCTAAACAAATGGACAACTTCAACAACAAAAGAAACAGAATCCAACAACAAAAGACACCGACCCTAATCAGAGCCTAGACCTACGACTTCAAATGATAACAGAGAAAGCTCCCGCTATCTAAGTACTCACCAAAGCAACTACTCCTGCACAGCGTCTACCCATCCATACAGACAGGCAGGCGGCAAAAACCACTGGGGGTAAGCTTTACATTAATCATAATCAACATATGAAAACATAAGCATTCAAGGATTCATACATATCACATATATATAGCCATCCCTCCTAGAATACTAGCATCACATGATTATTATCCCTCATTACTTGCACCTCAAGCTATCACATTATTATCATAGCATAACAGACATACTTAATCTCTAATCAAGTCATCGACAAGAGTTCATCATTATCAACATCAACCAATTAAAATATTACTCACCTCATTACTCATCTAGCATGCTTAACTCAACAAGTACAATTCATCATTTTAAAGTTATAAGCAAGTAATCATCATCAACAAAGAGATCACCACATCATATGTATATACATATACAATTCTCACTTCATCATTATTATCAAAGTAACTATCATCAAATAGGTTCACCAAGTGTATAAGTACAAGCAAGTGAGACATGGAATTAGAACATAGTTCAATTATTCACAATCATCAACAAAATCCACCAATGTACATATACACCAATCCACACAATCACAACATTCACCAAATTTCACCAATACACAAATTCATCGAGTCACATATTCAATTATGTCACAACTCATCAACCATTAAATTCCAAATGTCACAAGTATGTATTCATCAAGCACACTTATCATCAACAATCACCATTCACATGCAACAACAAGATAACATTTCAATATGCAATGCGCCTATACTCGACACATATATGCATGTGGTACCAAATCTCCTCAAGGTCGTCACCCATGATGCAACAAAAACATCATATGTAAGAGTCCATCTCCTCTTACAATTCACATATGTAAAGTCCATCTCCTTTACATTTCAACATATGACTCAATATGATTATGATGCATGAACATACAAGTAAATACCTAACAATGCAAAAACTCCAACAGTTATATCACCAACAACAATGTAAAAGTCCATCTCCTTTTACATTAATCAACTCAAAAACAATTGCATTATCAAGTATACACGTCCACACAATCAATCAAATCATAATTCTACTAAGAGTCATCATCACATTATCATCAACATACATCTACATCAATTCACATATACCTCCACATTTCGTATACTTCATAATTAAGTAAAATGGCACAACACATCATTTCATGATAAATATCATATTCAACCTTCAACAAATCATCCACGTATCCTCAATTAATCATATAACACCATTCATGAAAGATTTATAAGGAAATCGGTTTAAAAGAACCATTTTCAACAAGTTCGTCTCTCAAAATCACAACATTAGAAATAATTAAGCAATTGAGCCAAAACCAAGTAAACAAGTTCCAATGCCTCAACTAAGCATACATCTAGGCCACATACAAGTGCAGTAGAGGATGCCTTGGCGTTTCACCGGCTAAATACGACAAAAGCATAAAAATCACAAAGTTCGTCTCATAATTACTCAATTCAATGTAAAGCAACACAAGAACTCATTAGACCCCTTAAACAAAGTTATTTCTTTCATAAAAACACCCCTAGATAGTTAGGATAAAGCCCCTACACTTTGGAACAAGTTTTGAAACACTTGGATCGAAGAAAAATGCGTTTTTAAGGTTTCTGGTCTGACAAGATCGTGGCACGATTTTTCCAAGATCAAAAACACTAAAATTTCTGGGCAGAATTGTGGCACGTTGGTCCCGCATCGTGGCACGTTCATAGGTGACAGACAGCACCAGATTTTCAACCTTCACGTTTTCGCGCATAAAAATTAAACTGTTAATCCGTTTTCGGTGCCGTTTTTGCCTACATTTTCCTAACACTTAGCTCTATCATAATGTACAGAAAAATTCAAGTTTCAACCACCCAAAATCATTTTCCAAAATCTCCCATCAATACTCATTTTTCAAAATGGTTAACACTCGAATTTTCACCCGAAAATCCCGTTTTCTCCCAAACGATTCGACTAACAGAACCTCAACATGAAAACAGAAATTCTACTAAGTCTAACTCACCCAACAACACCAAAAGTTCAACCAACAACTTCATATATCAAAACTTCATTTGGGTCCTTCACATGAACAACTTAACATAAACTTCTCAAATTTGAACAACAACAACAACAAATCTCACCATAATTCATCGTTTCAATGATACCCATTGCATCAATTCATCAACAACACATCTAACAACAACAACAACAACAACATCTAATCATGAAATCATCCACAATTTAACAACCACAACTTCATTATTCATCAATTTCACACAAAAATACATCATGTTCATATATACCCATTTTGACATACAATTTCAACAACAACAACAACACAATTATCATTCAATTCATGCATATAATCTTATCATCAAAATTAAGCACGAATTTCTACAACTAAAATCAAATTAACCACTTAACCACAATTATGCAAAGAATTAGGGTAGAAATTAAACTACTAAATTATGATTAAAGACTAACCCCCTTACCTTAATTCTTCCCAATCAACACTAAGGCTTCACTTTAGCTCTAATCCTAGCTCCAATCCTTGAAGCTTGACCTCCCTCTAGCCTTCTGTAGATCTTCCTCTCCAAACCCTTGTCTTCTCTCTATCTCTATCTCTTCTCAATTGAAAATGAAAATGTTGGCAAAAACCCTATTTCCTCTACCAACTAGAGCTTATATAGGTTCACCTAATTGGGCTTAACTCACAATACCTTAATGGGCCTAACCCATTTCTATTCTAACCTAAAATGTTACTACTCACTTAACGGTAAAATGTAATACTAACGGTCACCTACCGGTACGAAAATAAATTACTACAACTCCCTAGCACTTAGTAAAATAACAACTCTCACTAAGCACTAAAAATAATCCTCTACAAAATTACTAAATTACCCCTACTCATAAAATGACCAAAATACCCCTGAGTCCAAAATGACTAAAATACCCTTCTAACACTGAATTCTACCATTCCCGACCAAAAATACACACAGAGGCAAACAATCACATAAGAGCACATATAACACACATAAATAAATAATAAAATAAATCTAACCAAAAATCGGGCTGTTACACACCACAAAGTGCATCTGAATGATAGTCAATGTCTGGTAGGCCTTTGACAAGTTGTAACTTACTAAGCTTAGAGATTAATCTCCAGTTAGCATGTCTCAACCTTCTGTGCCACATCCATTTCTTATCATTAATTGACAGAAGGCAAATTACCTTCTGATCAACCAGTTCAGAGAAGTTAATTTTATAGACATTCTCCATCCTCTTTCCCTTGAATACAATGGATTTATCATCTTTGTTGATTACTGTGTAGTTGGTCTTTTCAAACATCACATCATAACCATTATCACAAAACTAACTGATACTCAAAAGGTTATGTTCAAGATCATCTACCAACCACACATTATTAATTGAGATAGAAGAGTTACCAATAGTTCCTGTACCAATGATCTTGTCAGACCGATTGCCTCCAAACTTCACATTTCCTCCTTCTTTCATTGTGAGGGTGAGGAACATAGACTTCTCTCCTGTCATATGCCTTGAGCAACCGCTGTCTAGGTACCATGATTTTTGTTTTTCCTTTGCTCTTATACATATCTGTAGGATTGACAATTTCAGATTTAGTTACTCATTGTTTTATGGGTCCTTTCAGGTTAGTACTAGAAGTTTTACTCTTTACTTCTTGTACCTTGTGCTGTAAGTTTTGTAGCTTCTGATTAATCATTACCATAGGTTTGACACCTTTTGGTTTTGATTCCCCAGGAGCAACAACTGTTTTGTTCTTCTGAGACTTTGACTTCAGGACCTCAGATTCAGGTTTCAACAGACTCTGTGGAACAGATTCTGATCTCTTCAGAATCTTAATCTTTGAAGTCTTAGAATCAGAGTTTATCATTCCCTTTGGCTTAGAGTTCTTTGGCTTTGATGTAATCTTAGCCTTAGAGCTGGAAGCTTCAGGTTCTGACTGAACTACAGTTTCAAGCTTAGCACCTTCAGGTACAAAGAAGGTTTTCAATCCTTCCTTGATGCATTCACAACATGCTTTGAGACTGGTTTCATTAGGTTTCTCTCCTGAAAATCCAATCCCTTTACCATTGTTTCTGTAAATGCTGTAAATCATTGAAGCAACATTGCTTCTGTCAATACCAGATATAATAAAATCTTCAAGAGCAATTTCACGTTTGCTTAAAGACTTTCCATTACACTTTTCTTTTAGCTTCTGACAAAGAAACTTGAGCTTCTCTTCATAAGTTTTACAAATGAAGTCAAAGCCTCTAAGTCCTTCTTCAGAAACTTTCAGATCCAATATAGTTGATTCTTGTTGTTTCATTAACTCAACATATTTTTCTTTCAAATCTTTCAACTCATTGGTTCTCAGTTCAAAATGTGTAAGAAGTTCTTTAAGAGACTCAATAAGTTCTTCTCTGGGAATTTTAGAATATACCTCATTTTCATCTTCAGAGTCTGAGTCAGGATTTGCTTCTGAAGTCATAGTAGTCACTAACCACATGGCTACATTTGCTTCATCTTCAGCTTCTTCCTTTTCAGACCCAGATTCACTATCTAAATCTTCCCAGGTTGTTATTAAAATCTTCTTAATCTGCTTTCTGAATTTCCTTGTGTTGAAACTTGATTTCTTTGACTTCTCCTTTGATTTTTCCTTCTGAAGATCAGGGCAATCAGCAATGAAGTGTCCAGGCTTCTTACAGTTGAAGCAACCTTCTGATCTTCTTTCTTGGAGCTCTTGTAGCCACCTCTCTTACTCAGAAACTTCCTATTCTTCCTTGCCAGATACTCAAGTTTGTTGGAAATCATAGCCATCTTCTCAGTAGGATCTTCATCAGAGTCTCCATCAGGTGACTCTTCTTCAGATTTAATAACTTTAAGAGCTTTTGATGACTTTCCTTTAGATGGTAGAGCAATAGATTTACTCTTCTTAGCAGGCTCGTGTTCCTTTAGACTTATCTCATGAACCTTGAGAGAGCTGACAAGATCTTCAACACTTAAAGTGTTTAAATCTTTAGCTTCCTCAATAGCAGTAACCTTAGCTCTCCATCTAGCAGGCAAGCTTCTTAGTATCTTGCTAACATGATCAGAAGCAACATAGCTCTTCTTCAGTTACATTCATTTTGGTGGTTGAAAGCTTATAATGTCAATTTTGGTTTAAACTCTCATATGTGGTGGTCGAGCCCTTTTGTTTGTATGGACATCATCTAAGTATTCTTGTTTCCTTGTTTTTGGTTTCGTTTTGACTATAATCTTTAAAGGTTCTTTCTAGTACACCTTGTGCTAGTAAGGACTCTCACTTGGTGTTAATATAATTCATTTTTGTTTGTTAAAAGAAAAAAAAAACACTACCCGAGACCCTCCCGTTACTTGCTATTTAAATAATAGTCTGCCTTTTATTAGGTATGCTCTTTCTTAATTTTTTTTCTTTTAAATTATTTTTCTATTTTACAATATTTATTATTCTTTTTTCAATAACATATCTTTATTTTATTTAAAAAATACATCTATCTATTGTATTTTACTCCCTCTCTCTGATCCTTTTTAATTGTCACATTTTGACTTTTTACACAAACCAAGACACTAAATGTATTTCACTACTTTTGATACAAGAACTTATGTTTTGTCTATAATATCCTTAATTATTTAATATCATATTTCATATATTTCTTTTTCTGTAATAAATTACTAAGGGCATTATAGGAAAAATAACATTTAATGTTATATTGAACTTTGAAAGTGACAGTTAATTAAAAACAAAAAATTTATGTAAAAGTGACGGTTATAAAAGAAAGGGAGGGAGTAATAATAATCATTTCCTTAATTATGATTTATGCCGTCATTTGAGGTCTTTTAATCAAATCTTTTGATCTTCCCTGGTTTAATTGAATATCACGCCAACTTTTAATGTTTTATGTTTCCAATTCACACTAGCCGTATAGCAGCATGCATGCCCAACTCCCAAGTATTAACTACGAATGAGGAGTATGATTTTAGCAGGTTGTTATCATTACATGCTTTTAAATTTCTTTTGATTCTGAAGATGTATTCCAAAGAAGAAGAAAAAAAAGGTATTTAAAATGGAGAATTCTACGGTACAGTCATCCAAATGACTTTTCCAATAAAGTCGAACATTTTAAATCAGTTTGTGGAAAACCGGCTTTAAAAGTCTAAATAAAAATGGAATTTATTAAAGGACCAACAGGGAAATGTATTTTACAACCCTTTATATTATGTCCAAACTATCAAGATATTACACTAGTTAAAGCACAAATTAGATGGTGCAATACAACGGCTGAATATTTTTTAGATAAATATTTATATGAAAGCCATGAAAATATAGATCATTTTTTATATAATGAATATAAAGGATTAGCTCAAGATTTAAGGAATAAACTTAAAGAATTAGCTAGATGAGTGAAGAAAATAATACCCTCACAACTAGAGTTAAAGCTTTGCTTGACGAAACCAAGAAATTAAATGAGAGATTTGAAAGACAGATTTCTTTTCTTGAAACCTTACCTCAAATCTATAAACAAAATAATTTGTTTACAAAAGATTATGAGCAAGGATTAGAAAGACCCCATGAAACTTGGGTAAATATGGAAAAAGATTTTCCGTGTTACAATAAAAATGAGAATAATAAATATCCTCATATATATCATTCTTTTAATCCTCAGTTAAACAATATCACTGATATGATTAATTATCTAATAAAAAACTGTTGTAAACAACATCTTTCTCTTCAAGAAGGGGGGAAGAATAAGGAAAAAATCGAAATCGAAGAAAAAACCTTATTTGCTAATTATAAAAGATGAGTATAGAAGAAAACATAGAGTATCAACTCGAAAAATTAGATCAACTTATGGCTACTTTAGACATAAGTGAAAAAGATTCCATTAAGGAAGAACCTGAACCTAAAGATCTAGAAGATTTTGTCTACGACTTTAGTTCTGATGATGATTCAAAAGACGATGGAAATTTCGTTAAAATAGAACAATTAGAAATGGGCGAAAGCTCAGGAACAAAAAGAGGACCCTCTTATAATTGGAATGCAGAATTCCATAGGGAATTTTCCCAAGCTAAATACCAAAAAATTCCTATGAGTTATATTCCCAAACATAGTGTAAACGATGGAAGTGGAATTTTAAATATTGATTGTGTTGACAATCTTGTCCAAGCCATAAGAAGTTGGTATAATAAAAATACTATCCAGATACAGTTAGATAGTGACTTAAAAGGTCTAAGCCCAAAACAAATTTTTAATTATCTTTTGTGTAGAACAGAAGGTAATGCATATAAATTTCTGGCCGAAAAACCTGAAGAAGAACAAACTGCAGAAAACAGTATGGGAATGATCAATAAAATCTTTGAATGGCTTTTAAATGAATTCAAAGGATGGCAAGATACGGTAGACTCAAATACCGCCTTTAATACTGAAAAATTATGGAGAATAATGAATTTATCCATATGTAATCCTTGTTACATAGAAAATTATATTTGTGAATTTTCACAATTATATTATGATTTAAATAAAGACACTAGAGAAAACCAAAAGGTTGTCGAATTATTTTACCAAAAATTACCTATGTCTATGTCCCAAATAATTCAAAACGAATTTAACAGTGCAGTATCCTCAGGAACGGTTAAAGATACTTTAGGATCTAGAATTTCTATCCTTAGAAATTGGATACAAGAACAATGCCTAAAGAAACAATCAAAACGAGATGCACGAATAGGTTTGTGCTGCGATAGAATCCAAGGAAGAATTGGAGCATATGGTTGTGAAAAAACTAGGAAAAGAAGAAAATATCCTAAAAAAAAGAAATTTAAAAGATTTTCCTATGATAAAAAGAAACATAGGAAGAAAAGATTCTATAGAAGAAAAAGGGAGTACCCTAGAAAAAATAAAACTTGTCCTAAAGGTAAAAAATCATGCACATGTTGGCTATGCCATGAAACAGGACATTATGCTAATGAATGTCCAAAGAAAGTTTCTAAAGAAAAGAAACAAGTTTTAAACATGATCTATAGAATAGGTTATGAACCAGTAGAATCAGACTCAGATTCTGATTGGGAGCAACAAAGCTTCTATGAACTTTGTACAGATTCCGAAGATGAGCAAAACCAAGATTTTGAGTAAAGGAAACCCTAGTGCTACCTTTATTAAAATAAAACTTCGTAAGAAGGAGATTTTAGCCTATTTAGATACAGGCGCAACATTATGTTTTGGAAAACGAAACATATCAAGAAATTGGGAAAGATTAGGAAAACCCAAAGAAATAATTGTTGCAGATAAGTCAAAACATCAAATATGGTTTGTTTTGAAAAATATCTCAATTACTATAGAAGGTCATGAATTCTTCATACCAACGATTTATCTCCATGATTCAGGATTAGATTTAATCATTGGAAATAACTTTTTAAAGTTATATGCACCGTTTGTGCAAAATGTTAAAACTATTTCTTTACTTTGGAAAAATTTAGCAAACCCCAAAGAAAAGACAAAAGTTATAACAACAAAAATTATAACTAGAAATGAGATTATTCAATTAATTTCTGAAAATCTTATAAACCTAAAGAGTATTTGGGAAGAAGGTAAATTATTTTTAAATCTTGAAGAAATTGAACAAAAACTTGATGCTGTATGTTCAGAAGATCCTTTGGATAATCTGAAAAATACAAATCATGAACTTGTTACCATCAAATTACGAGATCCTAATAAGGAGATTAATGTAAAGTATAAAATGCCTTATTCAATACAAGATAAATTAGAATTTCAAAAGGATATAAAAGAACTTCAAGAAAAGAAGTTAATTACTCCATCTGCAAGTCCACATTCAGCACCCGCTTTTTATGTGACAAATCACAATGAAATAAAAAGAGGAAAAGCTAGAATGGTGATAAATTATAAGAAACTCAATGATGCTACAATAGGAGATTCTTATAAATTACCACGAAAGGATTATATTTTGCAAAAAATAAAAGGATGTGATTGGTTTTCATCTTTTGATGCAAAATCAGGATACTATCAAATCAGACTTTCAGAAGGAACTAAGCCTTTAACAGCTTTTTCATGTCTACAAGGACACTATCAATGGAATGTTCTTCCATTTGGACTAAAACAAGCACCATCTATATACCAAAGATTTATGGATAATGCTCTTAGAGGATTAGAACATATATGTTTGGCATATATTGATGATATTTTAGTTTTTACAAAAGGAACTAAAGAACAACATCTTAAAGATGTAGAAATTGTTTTAAATAGAATTTCAGAAAAGGGAATTGTTATTTCAAAAAAGAAATCACAATTAGCCAAAAAGGAAATCGAGTATTTAGGCCTTATCTTTAAAGAAAATGGCACCCTCGATTTATCTCCACATGTTCAGGAAAAGATTCAAGCTTTCCCTGATGAATTGAAAGATCGAAAACAAATTCAAAGATTTTTAGGATGTTTGAATTATATTGCCAATGAAGGATTTTTCAAAAACTTGGCAACTGAAAGAAAGATTTTACAGAAAAAGATATCTGAGAAAGTTCCATGGTCATGGACTGAACAAGATACTCTAACTGTAAAAACTATTAAAAGAAAAATTAAAGTTTTACCCAGCTTATACAATCCAACAGAAAACGATTTTTTAATTGTTGAGATTGATGCTGATAAAACAACCTGGGCAGGTTGTATGAGAGCTCTACCTAATGGTAAAGCGATACTGAATCTTGATGATTCGGGAAACTATGTTGGTGATGTAACCCATCAACAAGGAATGAAAGATACTGGAGCAACCCAGTACGCTAAGTCTAGTAGCTCGAAAGAGAAATTGGACAAACTCTCTGATTCATCAGAAAAATTAGTATCAAAAGATACTAAGATTGATTATTCTTATGAAAATATTAAAAATAAGATAAAGGATGAAGATCTTTTACTTTGTAAATATGTTTCAGGATCATTTACAGATACCGAAACAAGATATCCAATTCATGAATTAGAAACATTGAGTTGTGTTAAAGTTTTAACAAAATGGCAAATGGAATTAATTCCAACCAGATTTTTATTAAGAACAGATTCCAAATATGTAACTGGATTTTGGAAATATGACCTTCGCGTCAATTATAAATATGGAAGACTTGTAAGATGGCAGATGAAACTCCAACCGTTTCACCCATATATTGAATATATAAAATCTGAAAAGAATTGCTTTGCAGATGCATTGACAAGAGAATGGAAGCAGCTATAAAGACATTACAGAATTCTCTCAGGCAAAAGCAGGAGCAAATTGCCTCTGCAAAAAATCATCTAGAAACTCTTCTTTCTGAAGAGGGGGAGATGATATTAACAATTCAAAACCTTGAAAAATTATGCAAAAAAGAAACATCAACAGTTTCAGAATCCAAAAATACTGAAAACTGGGATCTGCTAGGTCAAGATTCTGGAAAATTCAACTACTATGTAAAATACTCAGCTCCAAAAGAGTCAAACATCCCAATTGAGTCAATAGAACCAAAAGGATGGAAATCCCCAACAACTGTCCTTGCAGATTTACCAAAAACATCTTGGGCTGATAAAGTCGAAGAAGATGAAAGAAAAAATGGAAAAGAAAAAGAACCCATTGATCAACAAACAAGCCAAAAGATTGACAGTCAACTTGGAGGCAAAAAGAAAGCTTATGTAATTTTTGATGGACCTATGAAAGGTATCTACCAAAACTGGGAAACCACAAAGTTACATACAAACGGCAAAAATGTCAGATACAAAGGATATGAGACCCTTGAAGAAGCAAAAACAGCTTACAACACTGTTTACAAGGAATTTGCAACAGCAAACAATATAGTCCAGCCATCAAAAATGGAGACTAAGAAGAAAATATCTGTAGATAGAATTATCTATGGAGAAAGCAAATTTGTTAAAGAAGTCACCATTGGAGACTACTACAAAAATTGGAGATGGTTAACCAACTACTCAGAAGAATTAAAAACAGAATGTTTTTATCCTAGCAACAACGGGATAGAAGTAAAAGCTGTAACAGTCCCAGGCGTAGGAAAAGAATTAGTCAGATCATTCTATGATTGTGGAATGATTAAAACAATGTATCTTCAAGAAGATGCAGGAAGAAAAATTCATGAACTAGAACTTCTTCCAAAAGATATAGGCGAAATCGCTTATAAGTTCAACAATAGCTTCGCAAAAGGTAAAGAGTTCTTTTTATCTTTTACTTCAACTTATCCATGGTTTGAAGACGATGAAGTTATTAAAGCCAGACACTTAATCAAGATTGGCATTTTAAATCATTCATATCCAACAAATGATGGAAGAGATGTAGATCCAAGACCAGAATGTTTTCTGCATCAAATGGAAAAATTCTACGACACTCTCATCAGATTTGGAGTAAAATTACCAAACTTCAGGGTAATTACTGCAAAGGAAAGTTTTCTAGTCTATAGTGATTCAAGGAAACAAGCAAAAGAAGAGCATCTTCAACAAATCCTAAAGTTTGAAGAAAACTTTAGTGGACTTGAAGCAGACTTGGGCCGTCTACCCGACCCAATCCAACAGGAGTGCTGCCGACACTTTCAAAAATACAAAGGACACCAATGCAAGTGGTGCGCAAAGGACATGAAAAACGTGGCCGACAAAGAATCGTTGTATGACAGTGACATATCACCAAATAACGAAGAAAATGTAGAAAGTTAGTGGGCATGGGACCCATTTAGAGATAAGCCTTATCTCCAAGGCAATTATGTAACATATTTTTCTACGTTTTCTTTTTCTTTTTGTCTTGTCATTGCTTTTGTGTGCTGTAAAGGAAAGGGACGTTTTGCCAACTATGAAGGCCAACTTGTGAGTCTCTCATCCTATAAATAAGGGCCTTGAAGCTCATTTGTATTCACCATGTTTTGAAGCAATATAAGTTATATCGTTTGATATGAGCTTGCCTCTTAGTTTTAAGAACTAGTGGTCCTATAGTGGTAAAACACTATAGTTGAGAATTCTTGAGGTAATACTCTGGAGGAATTCGCCCTGAGTTGGGATAAACTCAACACAAGCAGAAAAAACTGCTGAAGAAGATCAGATTGCTGAAGCAAAACAACCCATATTTCTGAAGAAAAAATCAGGTATGAATTTATCAAGAATTATTATAAAATATGTCTGAAGTTTCATATTTTGAAGGAACATCTAGTTATCATGCTGATAGCATAATAGATAATAAAATTGAAGAAGCAGATTTGTCTTTAACTGCTGAAGAAAATTTTAAAAGAAAGTTTAGTAAACTTAAGGAATTTCTGTCAAGAAAAAATATTCTAAAATTCGGAATAATGGTAGGAGAGGAAGCAATTCCAATTGAAACAACTAATGGAAAAATAGTTATATCAACTATAGATAAACAACAAATCGATAAAAGACTTGGAAAATTTTCTGAGAACGAGAGAAAAAAGATTGGTTATATTCATATATCAACCATTCAAATTCTAATCAAAAGTACCTTCATGAAAGGTATTGATTCACCTCTAGAAATAGCTCTAGAAGATTCTAGAATTAGAAATAAAAAACAAGCAGTAATTGCAAAAGGAAATTGTAATCTAAAATATGGAAAGATAAAATTTGATATAAATTTACAGATGGGATTATCCCTAAAAGATATAGATTTGAATAAATCTATAGTTTTTCATTATAAACTAAAAGATTCAACATTTATGAAAGAAGGTAATCATCCTTTTACAATTTACTACAGAATTAATTATGCTTTGAGTAATTCACATCATAGCATAGAATTCATAGGAAAAGAAACAATTCATATTGATGAATTATTTACACCATTAATTACTTTGGAAACACCAATATTTAAAGATATCACGAGAAATAGTTTTTCTTTGATAGAAGCAGAAAAGAATATGTTTGAAGAAACAGAAAAACCGTTGTTTAGGAGCCAAAGTCTTCGAATAACATCACCGAACAAAGATCAAAAAGATTTTAGCAAATCATTAAGTTCTCAAACTATATTTGAAGATAATACTTCATCCTCATTCGAACCACCTAGAAAGGATTTCGAAATAAGTAGAGAAAAAGAGCTTAAGGATCTTCATGATTCTATAAAAACTCTATCGACACAGGTTAATAAGATTAATCAAAGACTATAAAAGGTCAAAATGCCTGGATTAAATCTAAAATCAGAGTTACAACTCTATAAGCAAAAACTAGAAAATATAATTTCTGAAATAAATTATCAAAATACAAGAATTATGTTAAATCAAATTCTTTTTGCTTCACAAGATTTAATAATCTACCATGTAGATTCTATTTCTAAGTTATTAGAAGAAATAGAAGATTTGAATACTCTTACAAGTATTCAGCAAGAAAAAGCAAAAATGCTTTTAGAACCCTTTCAAGGTTTAGCAAAAATCGAAAAAATGTTAAAACAAATAAAAACTGATCAAATGTTAGAACAAGAAAACCTCCGCTGGAGAATCAACAATTAGATATGCCTGGACTAGATCTTATAACAGAATTAAGACTCTTCAAGAAAAGGCTAGAAGACATAGTCTCTGAAATAGAATTGTATTATGAAAGAATTGTTTTTAAACAAACTCTTTACAATTCTAGAGAATTTGTTATATATCATATAGAATATATTGAAGATCTATTAAGAGATACAGAAGATTTAGAAAATCTTACTCAGATACAAAAACAAAGAGCTAAAACACTCTTAAAACCTTTTCAAGGGTTATTTAAAATCGAACAAATGTTAAAAGAAGTTCGTGAAAATTCCGCTGAAAACCCCACCCCAAACCTGGTATCAGAGCAGGAAACACAATCCTAAGGGATAAATATGAAAATAAAAATAAAAAAGAAATTAAAAAATATTTTTTATATAAAACAAAAGCTTTTTAAAATCGTTTTTCCAAATAACCGATTTAAAAAGACATCCACGTGGCACTCTCCCATTAAGCCACATAAGCGACTTTTCCAGAAAAGTCATAAAAACAACTGCACCATAGCAGTCCCCATTTAAAATAGATGCACATTACTACCGTGTACTGTTTTTCCAATCTATCCAATGCATGTACTCTAAGAGTGAACATCACAATTTTTTATTTTTTTCACAAACTTACTTTTCAACTCTAATTAAACTTATTTTGTCTATATAAATTAAGTTCAATTGTCGAATCAAATTTTAGGATATTTTTCTTTTCTTTTGAGTAAAAATTTCAGGATATTTTTGAGATGTCATAATTCATTATCAACTGTAAATTGATTTGTCCTAGATAAAAATAAAAAATATAATCTTTAATATATAAAAAATGGAATAAATATTTATTTTTGAAAGATATTTTTAAATATATTAAACCAATAATATCAATGATATATATAGATACTCCCTCCGGTCTCAAATGTAAGAAAATATTCCTTTTTTAGATTCATTGAATAATTAATGTATCTGCTTTACAATGTAGACCAGATACATTAACTACTCAATGAACCTAAAAAATGAATATTTTCTTATATTTGAGACCGGAGGGAGTATATTACATATAATTGTTAATATTTTGTATTTATGATTTTTTAATTATGTCATTGATAAACAAAGTTTAAACAATTACTGATATAAATTTTGTCAAAAAAAAATTACTGATATAAATATTACATCTTAGACATTCATCAAATTAAAAATTTGTACTAAAATAAAATTGGGGAAGTAGATTTTCTCAATTAGATAAAGAAGACAAACTAACATGGAGATCTTGACCATTAATATTCACATTATTAATGGTTAAGATCTACCATTAATCTTGTACCAAAAAAAAATTAGATCTACCATTAATCTTTACTATTGATAGCATATATAGATCAATTGTCAATATTCACATTATTTCCTCATTTTTTTAATTAATAAATACAATCCATTTCCATAAAATTGACGTAATGGGTTATATAATTATATTGAAGTAAAAGTCAGACTAACACCAAAAAATATAATAATAAAGTCAGACCTCTAAAAAAGAAAAAAGAAAAATAGTGGGCATAGGTAATGATTAGACTGAGGTGATGATTCAACCTAGAACATCGAAAATTATCAAAGCATTCAAAATTTAGGATTTATATATAAGTTTTTGCACACTATGATAAATACTCAATCCCTTTTAAAATATAAGCAAAATTCAATTTTTAGGTTCATTCATTTAATGATGTATGTGCACATACATCATTAAATGAATGAATTTAAAAAGCGAATTTTGCTTATATTTTGAAACAGAGGGAGTAGAAAGTTAAGTCTCTCCCTAAAAAAAAAGGAAAAAAAGAAAGTTAAGTCTTAGGATAGACTTTTACACAGCTAAATATTGTTTTTTTTTCTTCTAACTTACTAACAAACAGTGGTTTAATTCAAGATGTACCAATATAGATATATTATATACTATAAATTATTGAATAAAGATTAGTTTAATTCAAGATCTACAATTATATATTTTTTTGTCAAAAAAAATTATATATTTTTAAATGTTACGAAATGAATATAGATCGACACCAATAATCTAATGATAGAAGAAATTTTTTTTAGCCACGTGTATAAACAAATAATTTAAAATTTTTCAAATATTTAAAATTCTTTTTTTCAAATTTACGAGAATTAAGAAAATTGAAATTAATTTCAATTAAAAAGAGAGAGTTAGTTTATGTTTTCAACATGTTATTTATTGTTAATTGAAGACATGTATAATAAATAAGAGTATATAGGTAAAAAGTAACTAATGTAGTTGGAAATAACAAAGAGGTTTTATTAAAAGGAACTTCTATGTCTCTCTTCTGTCACACTCTTTCAATTTAATTTCCTCTCTTTTTCTTATCTTTCTCATTTGTCTATATACAAAATTTCCCAAAGGCCAGAGAAGCATCGAACCAAAATGATCCCAAATTGAAAAAGGAGTAGCACTGTGTTTCCACTTTTCCTAACTCAAACAAACAATGGTAAATGTGTGCTCTTCTACATACTAAAATAAATGTTATGATACAAATTGTATGAGTCATTACACTAAAATTTTCCCTACTTGTTGCAGGTACCTGTTTGTCTTACGTGTGGTGAAATAGGTTTTGAAGAGTGGTTGGTATATTGTTTCAAATGTAAAGATTCTGCACTGCATAGGTACGTCAGATCACGTCGCCCTTCTGTCAATATTTCAACGATTTCACATCATCGGATATTGATAGTTGTTTGATCAAGATTATACGGTCTAGATTTAAACTAGGTAGTTTAAAATATAATAAAAATTAAAGTCAGATTTTCCGTGGACGAGTAGATTAAGATCAGGTGACCTATAACAAATTTTAGCCATTTTACTTTGCTTTACATGCATTCACTTCTGTTTCTATTAGAAGTTTGTGATTGTGATAACAAGTGTGGTTACAGTATTGTGGTTACTTGCATTGTGACTGTTGACAGGTGCTTGAAATAGTTAGTTGAAAGACCGTTGAAAGGAAAGAATTTTATTAGATCTTTGAGCGAATATGATCGAAATCGTCTTATCCAATTACGCATGAGAAATTATTTTTTAGCAGGTTTTTGTCACACTCAAGTAGCAAATGCGCATGTGGACATGCTTTTGAATTTCTTTTGGTTTTTAAGGTGTATTCTAAGACAAAAATAAGGGTAATAAATATTTAAAATATGATTAGGATGCACATTACTATAATAATACCATGGACTTACGTATCAGAGAAGTATCAGTGTTCTTCTGAAACATAGAGATTTTAGTATGCTATATTTTTTCAATCATATTTTTCTAAACAAGAGGCATTGCATTATATAAAATTGTAGTTTCGCGTTATTAAATACCTTAGCTTTTGCCCTTATACACTTTTTCAGGTACTGTTTAGACGGACCTGTGATTTTTGGAGATCCATTTATTTGGTTTTGTAAGGATTGTGAAGCAGAGGTAATAGGCATAGATCATCATGATAGCGAGATGGCAGATTCAGAAGAAGTCGAAATGGATTCCGGTGAAGATTGTGTTATAGTTGCTAAACCACAACCTACTGTTGATTCAATATGGAGGTAAGAATTTTTTTTATTTGGTAACTTTACAGAATCTGTTTTCACTACAAATTATTATAGAAATGTTACTTTTGTTTTGTTTTTTCAATCATTTGTTTAAAGATATCAATAACACTAACCCTAAGTTTTAAAATTAATGATAAAACATAGATAAATGGAGACTTAAAGGAAAACACTATTAGGTGAGAAAAACTTTCACTTACCCCCTTTAACCATTTTCTCATTTTTTTTCATTTCAACAAAGTCTTCCATCTCTTCTTCATCTTCTGCTTCGTGCTAAAACCACAACCATCATCTTCCAAACAAAAAATCTAAGATTCTATCACCGTCGATCACCAAAGGATTGAACTAAAAGACGAGTTACGATTTGACTAAGTACGCTTGTAGTCGTTTTTCACTATCGCGTTATCATTTTCTTTCCTTGATCGCCATATTTGTTTAACCCTAAAATCATGTTCTTATGTTGTTTTCATTCATCAGCTTCGTTCATCATACCCGTCATGTCTTATTTCTGATGTTGAATGTTTCAATTGATTTGAGAGTTTTCGTATTATCACTTATAAATGGTGGTTTATCATGCTTTTGACAGATATTGATGAACGTAAGACATGTTAGTTAATTAGTACTTTCTTGTGGATTTATGTTGTTACTAAATTTGGTAATTTTGTTGTTTGAATTTTTGTTGACATTTACCTACTATGTTGTTGTTTTGAATGAGTTTATGATTGTTGATAACCTTTGTAGGATGAAAGAATATTTTGAAGGTGAGAAAAACACAAGAAGGGGGGGTTGAATTGTGTTTTGAAAAATTCTTCGTTTCTCTTAAAAAAACTGAACACACTGATCAGAAGCTAAGTGAGACAGCTTCTGAAGTGATAATCAGAATCTAAATGCAGCGGAATAAAACAGAGAGAGAGAAGAAGAACGACACAAAGCAATTATACTGGTTCCTTCCACAAACCGGAAGTAGTCCAGTCCCCCTTGCACTTCCAAGGAGATTTCACTATAAGAGTAATATCTGATTACAATTGCTCAAGCACACAAGCAAGAGACTTCCTTTGCTCAAGCACACAAGCTAGAGACTTCCTTTGCTCAAGAACACAATCAAGAGACTTCCTGCTCAAGCACAACTGCAAGAGACTTCCTAACTAAACAAAATTACACAGAAAATTGTTTAAGGTTGAACACTTGATATACAATCAGAGGTGCTCACAATACAAATCAGATACAGACTCAATGGACTTAAGAATTTCTAAGATATGACTTTGAGACACAGAAATTCCAAGTGAATGCAGAACAATTTCAGCAGAGGTTTGGTACTTGTAAAAATGTTGAGAGTCTGTCGTTCAGCATTAGCGTTCTTGCATTACCAAAACTCTAAGTCTTCACTCCTTTATATAGAGGTGTGAAAGAGACGTTGTGAAATTGCCAGCAGTCGTTGTTTGAAGCTTGATCTTTCACCAATAATCTTTTGCCAGATTTGGTTGTTGTCCTATGAAGAACCAATTTGAAATCCATTCCTTATCCAAAGGAACATCTATGCAGGCGAAGCCGTATTCTGGAGCTGTTTTCTTGTCTTGTAGCGTGGACACAAAACAGATTAGTGGAGAAGGTGGTTGTACAGTTCGTACAATAGTACAATGTCAACGCTTTCGTCCAAATTGCAAGCACATGCCTTCAAACACCTTTGAAATGACCGTTGCAATGTTCCACTAATTTTTGCTATGTTTTCGAATCCAGTAGACAGCTTTTGCAATGTAGATTCTTCAATCTTTGAATCTTTTGCAAATCCAGTTGATCTTCAGCTTCTGGTGAAATGACTTCTGATGAGGCAACTTCTGATGATGCAACTTCTGCAGCTTCTGATGGTGCAGCTTCTTCAGCTTCTGATGATGCAGCTTCTGATGATGCGGCTTCTGATAATGTGGCTTCTGGACCTCTTGTCTTCAGGAGCACTATTCTTCAGGACCGCTTTTACTATCTTCAGGAGCAGCTTGACTTCAGGAGCGCTTTCCACTTTCAGGAGCGTATTGCCTTCAGAATCGTCTAAGCTTCATTTTCCTTTGCTCTTTATTTGCTCATTCAGAACCAATTAATGATGTAACTTTTTAACTGTGGTCCTGTACACTTGAACAAATATTAGCTAGTCCAATTTACAATTTTTAATACCTTATTATCATCAAAACTCTTTGAGGTTCATTGTTAAACACATTTTGTTCCAACAATCTCCCCCTTTTTGATGATGACAAACAATAGTATTTAAAAATTGTCAATTGTTGTTAATCTAATTAACGAGTTGACTTTGGGGTTTCTGAGGTTTGTAAGCTCAGAGTCTGAGGTTTGTAAGCTCTAACTCCCCCTGAGTCTGATAGTCTTTAAGGTGAGGTTTGTAAGCTCCCCCTATGTTCTATCCAGGTTAATTAAATTCATTTTTTGCACAATAATATCAGAGCTTAAAAAAAATTAAAAGAATTGACTTATTGAAAATTTAAAAATTGTCAATTGTTGATAAAAAGAATTGCACAATAAATTTTTATTTGAAATTTGATACTCCCCCTTTTTGATACACCGTTTTAAGGTTAAAAACAAAAAATGATAGAAATTTTCAAAATTTTCAAATATTAATTAATGGGGGCTCAGAGCCTTTAAATACTATCACATATACTCCCCCTTTTGTCATTAGCAAAAAGACATAAACAAAAAGAAGAGATGAGAAAAACATAAGTTTAAAGGTTCAGAGCATAATTCAAATAAATTTAAAGCATTTTAACCATCTTCAAAAATTAAATAAACAGGTCATAGCAAGCATTATTATCAAAGCAAATAACAACACACATGATATAAACAGTTAATGATATTCAGAAGCAAGAAGAATTCAGAAGCTTATAATATCAGAAGCGAAAAGAACTAAATCAGAAGCAGAGATGATCAAAGAATATTAAAATCCTAAAGAGACAAAAAAAAATAAGCTAAAAGTGTGCAACTATGGGTTTGGCTTATTTCTCTAAAATCTTCTTCAGAAGCTCTTGAACATCAGCATACTTCTTGTCCATATCTTTTCTGTAGTTGTCTTCTCTGATCTTGGCTTCTTGCATATCAGCTTCCAATTTTGATATCTTCAGCTTCTGCTCTAGTAGCTCTGTTTCAAGCCTTTCATTTTCTTATTTGAGCTTCTTGTTCTCCTGAGCTAGAGCCAGGTTAGGTGCATCATTCTTCTCCAGGATCTCAGAAGGAATAATCAGATGCAGCTCCTTAGGCAGGAATTCATCAGGTTCTCTGCCTCTGATACTGAGTGGATTCTTCACCCAAGTACCAAGAACTTCAACATCTCCAGTATTCTCTTCTATTCCATTCAACTAATCTTCCAGCTTCTGCTTGGCTTGCTCTTGAGCCTCAATGCAGGAATCATGCAAAGCTGAAATCAGGTTGACGACCCTTTCTTTTATCCTCTTCCATTGCTTTTGATAGCTTATTGTATGACCCAAGTCATTTCTACCTGCTATCAGTCTGAGAACTTCAGAAGCAATATCTTCCCACACATCTTGTAGTACTTGAGAATCCAGGAAAATGGTGGGAGGTGAAGGTTGTTTAGAGGGTTTTGGAGGGGCAAAGTGTACAATGGGTAGGTTTGATGATGATTGGTCATTTGTAGTTAAGGATTGGCTAGTTGATGGTTGGTCAGGAGTGGGGTCAACTACCATATCAGAGGCATGATCATCTTGATCATCCTCAGAGTCTGTGTCCATATCACATACACCAGTATGATGGGTGATCTTGATAACTTGTACTGGTGAAGGAGTTATGGAAGCAGGGGTTGGCTCAGGAACAATGTGTTCAGGAGCAGCAGTTTCAGATGCAGGTTCAGGAATGGGTTTAGTAACTGGTTGTTCATGAACAATATGTTCAGGAACGGTCTTTTGAGGAGTGACTTGTTCAAGAACAGATGGTTCAGGAACAGTTGGGGGTGATGAAGTTGTAGGGGGTGAAAAGGCTTTTTCTGGTGAAGGTTTTTGTTGTGGGGGGTCTTCTGAAATAACTTTATCAGAAACAGCTGCTTCTGGAGTTGTCTCAGAGGCTTTCTCTGAGGTTGACTCAACATTTTCTGGTACAATCATGTTGAGGGGTTGAATGTTAAGAGGTTGAGGGTGATGGCGGAGGATAGTATCAATGACTCTGTCTCTCTGCTCAGCCATTTTTTCTATCTTCTGATTGATTATATGACCAACTGGCTTAAAAGTGCTTGACTGAGAGGACTTTTTGTTGGTCTTGGTTGATGTTGAATGGCTTTTTACTGGCTTACGAAACAGAAGACTTATAGGTTTATCATCATCAGAATCAGAAGATGATGATGAGGATTTTGAAGAGGGTGAAGGAGAGTCACTGGATATCTCATGTACTATTGGTTCTGAGTGCGTGAAGATATTACCTGTTGTAGAGGGTTCTGAACAATCAGCTGACTTTAATTGATCATCTTCAGCAGTGTCAGGAATTTTAAGAAGTTGTGATGCTTCTGTTATTACCCTCTCTTGAAGTTCAGAAGCAATCTACATAGCTTTTCCAATAGCTTCTGACACATTAGTAGCAGCTTCAGCCTTCTTGGTAATAAGAGGAAAATCCTTGGTCCTCCTTACTGCTTGCTTCCTTTTCTTCTTTGGTATTGCAGGTTGATCAAAAGCAATACCAATACCCAGGACCACGCTAGAGTTGATGTCTTCAGCCACTTCTTCAATTGATGGCATTGCAGAACCACCAATGTTAAGCTTATCAGAAGTGACTTTAGACTTCTTCGCAGATTTTTCAACCTCTAGGTATTGCTCTGCAGTCATCTTCCTTTTTGACTTTCTGCCTCTAGCTCGTGGCAGAGCACCACCATACATTTCCTCTGGTACATCTTCCAATCTGATTCTCTCATTGGTTGCCTCAAAGTGTTCCTTGATATAGTACATCTGCACTTCAAGAGGATCCTTCTTGCAGATGGGTGGAAAGTCCTTCATAAGGTCAGACTTAGCAAGTGATTCACTCAAATCATTTTGAAGCTTGGTGACAACAGTGATCAATTTCATATTCTTGAGGGTTTGTGCATTTATGAACTTTCCAGTTTTAGTATCAAGCAGCTCATCTGTGAAGACTTCAGCACTGCTTAGCTTGTCCAAGACTCCTCCTTGATAGAATATTTCTGACAAGAGTCTTCCATAAGGTACCCAGGTTCTATTCTGCAGCTGACTCTGTTTCAGACACTCTATCAAGTACTTGAACATATATTTTGGCACGTTCACTTTCTCCTTCTTAATGAAGAGCTGGAGAAAGACCTTCTGTGCCAAATTGGGTTTCTCACTTCCACCACATGGAAGTAAGTCCTCATTCTGAATCTTCAGAAGCAGCTTCTTATCCATGCTCAGATCAGCATACTTTCCTGCTTGCATGGAGTTGTACAGAGCCAAGTTTACTTTCTCTTTCCAGAAGCGTTCTTCAGCTGTACTTGAGAGATCAATTCCAGAGTATTTTCCAAGGGCTTCTCTACGGAGTACAGCTTCTATCTGCCATTCTGCAATTCTCACTGGAATACCACAAATACTTGACCTGATTTCAACACCTGTAAATGGCTCAAGTCCCATTACTTCTCTGGTTTTCCCTTCCAGTTCGGGATAAATCAACACCATTTGACTTTCTTCAGCTATAGACGCAGCTTTGTCATAAACCTTAGCTCTCACCCAGAAGTGTCTAACCAATGCTTCGTATGTTGGTCCATTCAACATCTTGAAGTAATGCATAAGTTCCTGCTTTTCATAGTAGCTTCTGATCCAACACTCATGGAAGGCGAGTGATTCAAAATCCACCGGATTTTCTATTTGAACCGGTAGTTCCCATTCTTCCAGTTTCATACTTCTTCCTCTGTAGTCATATTCAGGAACCATTCGTGCAGAAGAGTCTGAAACTTCCTGTTGCGAGCTTGATGATGCCATTTGATGATGATTGAAGAAGATTTAGAGAATTTAGGGTTCTAAGTTTTTTGCGCTTACTTCGCAAGAGGTTTGAGAGCAAATGTGTTTGTTGTGAGTGAGTAGTGTGTGAATTGAAAAAGTGTTTAAGAGTAAAAACGTTTGCAATTCAAAAGAGACAAACAAACATAACATTAATGACAAATTGGGGGCGCGTGAAAAGTACTTTCAAAGCTATTAAATCATCATTTCCCTTTTAGTTATACACCAACACATACAGGCCACGTAAGAAGTTCACAGAGTAACTACCAAGTTAGTGGGCCAGAAGTTACTTTTAAAAAGTAACTCCCAACGTTTCCACTAATTCAACTATTCAGAAGCAATAAATCCAGCTTCTGGACTTCAGATGCTGACGTCATCATTATCAGAAGCGAGTTTTCCTCAGAACCTCAATAAAGAGCTTCTGATGGACTACTGCTTCTGAACTAACTTCAGAACCTAAAATCCTATTCAGGAGCAAGCAAGCATTTAATCAGATACAAAGTGCATGTTCAAATTTTTCTCTATAAAATCAAATCTTTCAACAGTTAAAGGCTTAGTAAATATGTCAGCCCATTGATTTTCAGTATCAATGAATTGTATATCTAAAATTCCTTTTTGAACATAATCTCTGATAAAATGGTGTTTGATTTCAATGTGCTTAGCTCTTGAATGCAAAATTGGATTTTTAGACAAACAAATAGCAGCAGTATTATCACAATAAATGGGAATACTGTTAGCAATTATCTGATAGTCTTCCAACTGATGTTTCATCCAAAGTAGTTGTGTACAACAACTTGCAGCTGAAATGTATTCTGCTTCTGCTGTAGACATAGCAATAGTTGTTTATCTTTTGCTAGCCCAGGATATAAGATTATCACCCAGAAATTGACAATTGCCACTGGTTGACTTTCTTTCAATCCTATCACCAGCATAATCAGCATCACAGAATCCAATTAGCTTATAATCTAAGGATTTCTTATAAAGGAGTCCAAGATTAGTTGTTCCTTTCAAATACCTGAACATTCTCTTGACAGCAGTCATATGAGATTCTCTAGGATCTGATTGGAATCTTGCACACAAGCATACACTGAATAAAATATCTGGCCTAGATGCAGTGAGGTATAACAAAGAACCAATCATACCTCTATACAGCTTCTGGTCAACTTTAGCTCCTTCAACTTCTTTGCTTAAGGTGCACGTAGGGTGCATTGGAGTGTTCATCACTTTACAATCTTCAAGCTTGAACTTCTTCAGAAGCTCCTTTGTATACTTAGACTGATGAACATAGACTCCATCTTTGCATTGATTAATTTGAATGCACAGGAAGAACTTCAGCTCTCCCATCATGCTCATTTCAAATTCATCCTGCATTAACTCAGAAAATTCCTTGTAAAGAGATGCATTAGTAGAACCAAATATTATATCATCAACATATGTTTGCACAACAAGAATATCTTTCCCAAGGGTCCTTCTGAAGAGTGTTGTATCAACCTGTCCTCTTTTAAAATCATTCTTGATTAAGAAATTACTTAGTCTATCATACCAAGCTCTGGGAGCTTGTTTCAAGCCATATAGTGATTTCTTCAGTTTAAAAACATGGTCAGGATATTTAATATCCTCAAATCCAGGAGGTTGCTTGACATACACTTCTTCTTCTATGACACCATTTAGAAATGCACTCTTGACATCCATTTGATATAATATTATGCCATGATTAACTGCATAGGAAAGAAGTAACCTGATTGCTTCCAATCTTGCAACTGGAGCAAACGTTTCAGTGTAATCAATGCCTTCTTGTTGACTATACCCTTGTGCAACAAGCCTGGCTTTGTTTCTTGTTACTTCACCTTGCTCATTCAGCTTGTTTCTGAATACCCATTTTGTTCCAATAATGTTCTTGTGCTGAGGTTTGGGTACCAGATCCCACACATCATTTCTTTGGAATTGATTCAACTCTTCTTGCATAGCTAGGATCCATCCATCATCTGAAAGTGCTTCATCAACTGTTGTAGGTTCAATCATTGAGATTAGTCCAATCATTGACTCTACTTGTCTGAAATGTGATCTTGTTCTTCTTGGACTATCTTTGTTTCCAATGATTAGCTCCTCAGGATGTGAAGACTTGTGTTTGAATGTGTTTCTGGGAGGATCTGCTTGATGTGAGCCATCTTGTGCTTCATCAGAAGCAGCTTCATCTTGCGCTTCTGATGTGGGTTCAGCTTCTGGACTATCTTCAGATTCAGCTATCTGACCAGGTTCTGGAGTAACTTCAGGAACCTGTATCTCTGCAAAACTTTCATCTTGCTTTGAAGTTTTATCTTCAAGCTCCCTGTCATCAAATTTAACGTGCATAGATTCTTCAACACAGAGTGTTTCTGAATTATACACTCTGTATGCCTTTGACCTTTCAGAGTAACCTAAAAAGATTCCTCTTTGGGCCTTGGCATCAAATTTCTTTAGGTAGAGCTTGTTGTTTAGAATGTAACATGTACATCCAAATTGATGAAAGTAAGAGATATTGGGTTTTCTTCCTTTAAAGAGTTCATATGCTGTTTTCTCCAAAATAAGTCTAATATAAATCCTGTTTGGAACATAACATGCTGTATTCACTGCTTCTGCCCAAAAATGTTTAGCCAAATTGTTTTCATGGATCATGGTTCTGGCCATTTCTTGTAAAGTTCTATTCTTTCTCTCTACAACCCCATTTTGTTGTGGAGTTCTAGGAGAAGAGAATTCATGGATGATTCCATGTTTTTCACAAAAAGCTTCAAATGGCTCATTTTCAAATTCTTCACCATGATCACTTCTCATTTTCAAAATTTTTGACTCTTTTTTAGTTTGAATTTGTGTGCAGAAGTTACTGAATACCTCATATGCATAATCCTTACTTTTCAGGAATTTCACCCAAGTCCATCTGCTGTAATCATCAACAATGACTAATCCATATTTACTTCCATATAAGGATGCAGTACTCACTGGTCCAAATAAATCAATATGGAGTAATTCTAAAGGTCTTGAGGTTGAAACAATGTCTTCGGTTTTAAAAGATGATTTCATAATTTTCCCTCTCTGACATGCACCACATAGTGCATCTGAATGATAGTCAATGTCTGGTAGCCCTTTCACAAGTTGTAACTTACTAAGCTTAGAGATTAACCTCCAATTAGCATGTCCCAACCTTCTGTGCCACATCCATTTCTTATCATTCACTGATAGTAGGCAAATCACCTTCTGATCAGCCAGTTCAGAAAAATTGATTTTATAGACATTGTCAACTCTCTTTCCCTTGAACATAATGGATTTGTCTTCCTTGTTGATTACTGTACAGTTGGGTTTTTCAAAAAGCACATCATAACCATTATCACAAAATTGACTAATGCTCAAAAGGTTATGTTCAAGACCATCTACCAACCATACATTATTAATTGAGGTAGAGGAATTACCAATAGTTCCTGTACCTATGATCTTGCCTGACTGGTTGCCTCCAAACTTCACATTTCCTCCCTCTTTCATTGTTAGGCTGAGGAACATGGACTTGTCTCCTGTCATGTGTCTTGAGCAACCGCTGTCTAGGTACCATGATCTTTGCTTTGGCACTGCTCTTAGACATACCTGCATCATTGACATTTTTAGATTTAGGTACCCATTGTCCTATGGGTCCTGGAAGGTTAGTACTTAAGGCTTTACTCTTCACTTCTTGTACCTTGTGCTGTGAGTTGGGTTGCTTCTGATTAACCATCACCTTAGATTTTGGTACTTCAGAAGCAGTAATTGTCTTCTTCTGAAACTTAGATTTCAGAGCCTCAGACTTTGGTTTCACCAGACTCTGAGGAATAGGTTCTGATCTTTTCAGGATCCTAACCTTTGAAGTCTTGGAATCAGATTTGATCATAGCCTTTGACTTAGAGTTCTTTGGCTTTGAAGTAACCTTAGCCTTAGAACTAGAAGCTTCAGGTTCTGATTGAACAACAGTTTCCAACTCAGCCCCTTCTGGTACAAAGAAGGTTTTCAGACTTTCCTTGATGCATTCACAACAAGATTTTAGATTGGTTTTCTCAAGTTTCACTTCTGGAAAACCAATTCCTCTGCCATTGTTCTTGTAAATGCTATAAATCATAGAAGCTACTCTGCTTCTGTCAATGCCAGATATAATAAAATCTTCAAGAGGAATTTCATGGTTACTTAAAGGTTTTTCATTACACTTTTCTTGTAGCTTCTGACATAAGAACCTGAGCTGATCTTCATATGTTTTACATATGAAGTCAAAGCCCCTAAGTCCTTGTTCAGAAGCTTTCAGATCCAATAGATTTGATTTTTGCTGTTGTACCAAATCAGCATATTTTTCTTTTAAATCCTTCAATTCATTGGTTCTTACTTCAAAATGTGTAAGAAGTTCTTTAAGTGACTCAACAAGTTCATCTCTGGGAATTTTGGAATATACCTCGTTTTCATCTTCTGAGTCTGAATCTGATCCAGCTTCTGAAGTTGTTGTTGCTACCAACCCAACAGCTACCTTTGCATCTTCATCAGCTTCCTCTTTATCAGATCCAGATTCACTACCCAAATCATCCCAGGTTGCCATTAAACTCTGCTTAATCTGCTTCTTGAATTTGCTTGGTTTAAATGTAGACCTCTTTGACTTGTCCTTTGACTTTTCTCTTTGAAGATCAGGGCATTCAGCAATGAAGTGTCCAGGCTTCTTACAGTTGAAGCATCCCTTCTGATCTTCTTTCCTTGAGCTTCTGGAGTTACCCCTTCTGGCGAGAAACTTTCTGTTCTTCTTGGCCAGATACTGAAGTCTGTTTGAGAGCATGGCCATTTCAGCAGCATCTGGTTCAGAATCTGAACTTGACTGTTCTTCCTCTTCAGATTCAACCACTTTGAGAGCTTTTGATGACTTGCCTTTGGATGGAAGAGCTATTGATTTACTCTTCTTAGTAGACTCGTGTTCATTAAGACTTAACTCATGAACTTTGAGAGAACTAACAAGATCTTCGACACTTAAAGTGTTTAAATCTTTAGCTTCCTCAATGGCAGTCACCTTTGATCTCCATCTGGCAGGTAAGCTTCTGAGTATCTTGCTTACATGATCAGAAGCAACATAGCTCTTCTTTAGAATCTGTAGCCCAGAAACTAAGGTTTGAAACCTTGAGTACATCTCCTCAATAGTTTCATCATCCTTCATCTTGAATAACTCATACTGATGTACAAGCAGGAGAGCCTTTGCTTCTTTGACCTTCTTGCTCCCTTCATAGTTTGAACAGAGAGAAGCAAACATAGCTTTAGCAGTGGATTTGTCACTCATCTTCATGTATTCTGCTTTGGGTATGGCAGTGACAAGGGCTCCTCTGATAATATGATGCTTCTTGTAGAGTTTCCTCAGTTCTGGAGTATGTTTCTTTCTATCCACAGCAGCTCCTTCTTCATCAAGGACTAAATCACCAACACCATCTTCCAGAATATCCCATAATTCTTCATCTAGGCTCATGATGTAACTGTAAAAGTTGGTCTTCCACCAAGAGAATTCTTCAGCATCTCCATTGAATTTTGGAATCTTTCCAACACTGGATTTCTTACTATCACTATAATCATGTGAGACATTTTTATAGCTAGTATCACCAGAACCAGTAGGAGGAGGAGTAGACATGTTTTTCTCAGATCTTTGACTGTTGCACGGTTAAGTGTTACACAACAGACCAAGGCTCTAGATACCAATTGAAGGTGAGAAAAACACAAGAAGGGGGGGTTGAATTGTGTTTTGAAAATTCTTCGTTTCTCTTAAAAAAACTGAACACACTGATCAGAAGCTAAGTGAGACAGCTTCTGAAGTGATAATCAGAATCTAAATGCAGCGGAATAAAACAGAGAGAGAGAAGAAGAACGACACAAAGCAATTATACTGGTTCCTTCCACAAACCGGAAGTAGTCCAGTCCCCCTTGCACTTCCAAGGAGATTTCACTAAGAGTAATATCTGATTACAATTGCTCAAGCACACAAGCAAGAGACTTCCTTTGCTCAAGCACACAAGCTAGAGACTTCCTTTGCTCAAGAACACAATCAAGAGACTTCCTGCTCAAGCACAACTGCAAGAGACTTCCTAACTAAACAAAATTACACAGAAAATTGTTTAAGGTTGAACACTTGATATACAATCAGAGGTGCTCACAATACAAATCAGATACAGACTCAATGGACTTAAGAATTTCTAAGATATGACTTTGAGACACAGAAATTCCAAGTGAATGCAGAACAATTTCAGCAGAGGTTTGGTACTTGTAAAAATGTTGAGAGTCTGTCGTTCAGCATTAGCGTTCTTGCATTACCAAAACTCTAAGTCTTCACTCCTTTATATAGAGGTGTGAAAGAGACGTTGTGAAATTGCCAGCAGTCGTTGTTTGAAGCTTGATCTTTCACCAATAATCTTTTGCCAGATTTGGTTGTTGTCCTATGAAGAACCAATTTGAAATCCATTCCTTATCCAAAGGAACATCTATGCAGGCGAAGCCGTATTCTGGAGCTGTTTTCTTGTCTTGTAGCGTGGACACAAAACAGATTAGTGGAGAAGGTGGTTGTACAGTTCGTACAATAGTACAATGTCAACGCTTTCGTCCAAATTGCAAGCACATGCCTTCAAACACCTTTGAAATGACCGTTGCAATGTTCCACTAATTTTTGCTATGTTTTCGAATCCAGTAGACAGCTTTTGCAATGTAGATTCTTCAATCTTTGAATCTTTTGCAAATCCAGTTGATCTTCAGCTTCTGGTGAAATGACTTCTGATGAGGCAGCTTCTGATGATGCAGCTTCTGCAGCTTCTGATGGTGCAGCTTCTTCAGCTTCTGATGATGCAGCTTCTGATGATGCGGCTTCTGATAATGTGGCTTCTGGACCTCTTGTCTTCAGGAGCACTATTCTTCAGGACCGCTTTTACTATCTTCAGGAGCAGCTTGACTTCAGGAGCGCTTTCCACTTTCAGGAGCGTATTGCCTTCAGAATCATCTAAGCTTCATTTTCTTTTGCTCTTTATTTGCTCATTCAGAACCAATTAATGATGTAACTTTTTAACTGTGGTCCTGTTCACTTGAACAAATATTAGCTAGTCCAATTTACAATTTTTAATACCTTGTTATCATCAAAACTCTTTGAGGTTCATTGTTAAACACATTTTGTTCCAACATATTTCACCCTAATACTGCATCACGGTGGAGTTTTAGAACGAGATGATAACCGTAGACTTAAATATATTGGTGGTGAAACCTGTGTGTGGGACAAAATAGAGTCAGATGATATCAACATGTTTGAGATTGAAAGTTTGGTGAAACATTGTAAGGGTTACCACATAATTGCTAAATTGTCTTACATGAAGCCGTATAAAGGTGTGAAATCTGATCTCAATATTTGTCTTTATCCATTGACGACTGATAATCATGTTATGGATATGGTTGAAGTTGCAAGGGCTAATGGGAATGAAGTAGAAATTTTTGTCGAACACCCGATTGAAGAAAGGGAGGAGCTAGAAAGAGACATTGAAGAGGCTGCTACACAGAAAAAAACGAAGAAACCTGAATTGGAAAGATCTACTGAAATTGATTTATTGAGTGCCGAGGAAAGAGCTGTTATTGACACATTTCTTGCAAATGTTCTAGATACCCATTTGAATTTTGGTGCTACTGAAGAACACATTGAAACAACTGCTACTCAAATTATTGAAGGTGTTGAAGCTACTGAATATGTTGCCGATCAAGCGATCGAGACAACTGAGGACGCTCGAAGAGGAGAGTCAAGAAAAGGGAAAGAAAAGGTAACTCAAGTACCTAAGAGAAAAAGATCATTAAGAAGAAACAATAGGATTGGTATCACAATTAACGAAGAGGTCCCAATGAATTTTGATTCATCTAGTGAAGATAGTGATTTGGAGGAGGACTTTGAGATACAATATAGGGCAGGGCACAAGGAAACAATGTTTGAAGTTGGTGATTCCAGCCATGAAAACATTCCAAGGTCGGCAAACATTGAAGTAGACAGAGATGAGAACAACGATACTTATCATTCGGAGGAACTAAGGAATCCAATCAGTAATGATGATGAAAATGATGGAAGCGCGAACATTGTTCATCCTCAATTCAATGAAAGTGTTGGATTTGGTCATGTTGATTTGAAATTAGGAATGGAGTTTAGTACCATTCAGATGTTTAAATCTGCTGTCAAAGATTTCGCTATCCATCGGGGAAGTGATATCAAATGGGCAAGGAGTGACCAATTAAGGGCAAGTGCAATTTGCAAGAAAGATGAGTGTGATTGGAAAATATATTGCTCATGGAATGAAAAGTTAAAATGTTTCCAAGTCAAAACATATGTTACAAATCATACTTGTAGTAAACTCTCCACTTGTAGGAAACCCTCCGCGTATAAACAAGCCAACAGGAAGAGAGATACCGGAAGACCGAAAAAACAAAGAAGGAAGGATGGCGACGAGGAACCTGTTAATGGCCATAACATGAAGAAATCATACAATGAAGCCCAATGCTGAAAGTGTGGATTACTTGGTCACAATACAAGACGATGCACGAAACAAAGTGTTGCAAGGAGACTAAGGAATTGGATTCCACCTAAACTACAACAACCACAAAGAGAATATCATGTTGCAGACCAGGATAAGGTTGTTGTTGAAGAAGGGCAGATGAATGAAGAATATGAGGAACAACAAGTTAGAAAAAATATGGTTGTTGCTGAAGAAATGGTGCAAGAACAGGTACATAGATTATTGCATTTTTTGTTAACAATACTGTAAGTGTAACCCTTGAGTCAATAATGCAGTATTTATTTATTTATTGTAGCCTGTAATTGCTGGGAACACTGTTGAACTTGAACATATTCATGATCATGCAGAAGCACATGCCCAGCCGGTAAGAATTTAGGGTATAATAGATTTCATTAATAATTAGTTTTAGAGTTCAATAAGTAAATGGTCCCTCTAAATATACCAATATTTGATTTTAGTCTCTCTAAAATATTCTTTAGGCTTGTAATCCCTCTAAAAATTTTCAATTAATCCCTACTTTTTATTCAACTTATGTTTAACCTTCATATTTTTCAATGAAATTTTCCAGAAAATGAGAGAATATTATGACAGTCTCTCCAAAAAAAAAATTAGAATTTTTTAACAAAACATTTAAATATGAATTTTAATTTTTTTGGTGCTAAAAAATTCATATTAAATTAATGTTATGTTAAAAAATTCTATTTTTTTAAAAAATATTGTCATAATTTTCTGGAAAATGTCATTCAAAAATATGAAGGTTGGACATGAGTTGACTAAAAAATAGGGACTAATTTCATTAATGACAAATTTTGAATAGACGTCCTCGTGAGCTTAGCTCAGTTGGCAATGCATAAAATATGCAAGGTCCGGGGTTCGAACCCGGCCACCACCAAAAAAATTTTTTTTGAAGAGACTAAAATCAAATATTGATATATTTAGGAAGAACATTTACTTATTTAACCCTTATTTTTAATACGTAGAGCTAGATTTTCTTAGAAGTGTGGAAATATAGAGTTAATAGTGTACTATAAATTTCTCACAGGTTTTACCAATAAGGAGGAATGACACAAGAGAACCAATCATTTCAACCAAGAGTTCCAAGTATTCAACAATGAGGAGGGTCTACTCCAACACAGGTCACAACATCAAGATTTCCACAAAAGAAGCGGTGAAGAATGATCATGTTGTTAGGGTTATCAGAGGCTATCTTTTGGATATGTGAAAGTTATTGAACTTGTTGGTTTATGGTGACTTATTTATGGCTTTATTTTACTTTATTTTCCAGTATCAATGATAACTCTTTCATGGCACTGGTTTGCCTTTATTTTCAGTGTTTAATGACTTTTTTTTTTTTTTTTTGAGAGCCAGTGTTTAATGGCTTATTTATACACTTATATGTTTGTGGGCAAATTTGCTTCATTTTGACACATTGTTTACTTGGAGTAATATACTTTTATGTCAGCCCCCAAGGGCTATATTGATTGTGGTAATGTCAATTAATGACAGAATTAATATGATAATACAGTACGCAATTAAAAAAAAATAATCAAACGACATTCTTCATTTTCAACCTCATGCCACAAATGGTTGCATACGCTAGTGCAGTTGTTACAAGCAAATTTTAAGTCATAATAATTTATTGATTTAAAATCTTTCGAGAGTGTCCTGAACACTCGTTAGCAAAACCCATTAATTTAGGAATGGCATTTGACCCCAAGCCTAATGGGAACCGACAAAAGATGTCCATGATTGGCGGGTCAATACCCGCATTATTGGGTTTGGACCTAGGTAATTAGCCCCAAATTTGAACAGGTATGTGGGAGGGTAAAAACATTATGGTACCCAACCCACCGTAGAGCCCACACATGATATAAACTATAACTATTAGGGGTGTTCGTGGTGCGGTTTAGTTCGGTTTTGAGGTTAAAAGTCATCCAAACCGCAAGGTAAAAAGGTATGCAGTTTGGTTTGGTTCGGTTAACTTTTAAAATAAAATCCGAACCAAACCAAACCAAACCAATTCGTTTTGGATTGGATCGGTTGGTGCGGTTTTTTTTAGGCAATAATTTATTTGTTTCCAACATTAAAATCAAATTAAAAAGTTAAAACACAACATATCTTCAGTAATGTTTTAAATTTCATCCAACTTTACAATTTTATTTTCATCGAACAATGTTCTCAACTACATAGACCAAATTAAAACGTGAACAAAAAGTAATCTAACTTTGTAAGAAATACAAAAGACTAATTTTTTTATCATTCTTAAAGAGTTCAAGTAGCACATAAATACATTTTTGAAAGAAAAAGCAAAGAAGAATCTTAACATGAGAAAAATATGTCATTTTATTAAAGTTTCCATTGAGTTTTTCTGAGTATTGGTCTAGGTGATATGTATTTAATTAAAGTTTTTCCTATATTGCGGTTTGGTTTGGATTGGTTTGGTTGGTAAAATCAAAACCGCAAACCAAACCAAACCATGCGGTTGAGTAAAAAAAGGATTCGAATACATCCGAATCAAATGTGGTTCTTTGCGGTTTCAGTTTGGATTGGTTCGGTTTGTGGTTTTTCTATTGGATTGGTTCGGTTTTGAACACCCCTAATAACTATAATTTTATGTAATACTAAAATTGGTTAATTAATTAATCCTAAATCTTTGATATTTATTATAATATGCACTTGTTTATTACTCTCTCTGTTATTTTTTAAGTGTCGTTTGAATGCGGATTTAACGTTCTTATTTAACTTTCGTTTTGGTATTTTAAGGGTACAATTTGTCGATTATACCCTTGTCTATTACTCTTACATTTTTCAATAAAACTAATTAATGTTATATATTTGAAAAACTAAAGTTTTTTTTTTAAAACAAAGTTGTTTCTAGTTATCTTAAAATTGCCAGATGTTTGTTATAAGAGAGAGAGAGAGAGATATTGTTCAAAAAATAGGAAATTGTTGGAAAATAAGATAGTAACTAACAATTGTTTGTTACGAGAGAAAGATAACATATTAAATTTATTAGAAAGAGATAGTGTGTGCAAAAAAATTAAAATATATTGGTGGATTAAAATAAGGGTATAATAAGAAGTAAAGATGCAAAAATACACTTCGCTAATTTGATGTTAATATTCCAAAATGACACTAAAAAAGGAACTGAAGGAGTATAATTTAGATGATTTTCATTTGACTAAATACTACGATGTGTAATATTTTATAAGTTGATTTAAAAGATTTTAGCTAAAACTCTAATTATTTGTGATGTCTTTTTTTGTTATTTATTGGGGTTTTGTAGTTAAGGTGCGGGTAATGAACGTATGTACGAACCGTAGGTGCCCATAGAACGGGGACGGACACCAGAATTATAGGTCACGAAGGTATGAGCTCGGATTCAGTATTTTTTATAAACACAAACACGAGAATGAGTTATATAATGGGAGCTTCTATGAAGAAGTCGGGCAATTGACTTCTTCGGTGAAGTCGTTTAATTCAGCCAATCAGATTTCAAACCATGACACGTCAGATGTTGGGACAAATTCTAATATGGATCACTTGCTTCATATGTTCCACCATAGATAAGTTTATTTCAAGATCTTAACGGTTAGCTTTATTTAGTCTCTATGTTATTGTGGTACACCCTCTACCCGTGATTTTTCTTATTATTCCATTTCTCTTTTCTCTTTATCACTCATTCATCTCTCTCATATTTCTTTCCCTTTCTTTATTTATCCATATTCTCTTTCTTCCAGATTTTTATCAAATCACTATGTCACTCTTCAACATCTTCATCATACATTCATGATCTTCATGTGAAAAAAATCGAAAAAGTTAAATAAAAAAAAGAAATTACAAAATTAAAAAAACATAACAAGTAATTACATTTGCGTAGAAACAACAACGACGTAAAAATGCAGATGAAGCTATAGATCCATCACAATAAACCTACCATAGATTCCAAAACGTCAACAACAATTTTGGGTATTTTTTGTTGAAATTAAATTTATTTATTACAATTTGAGTGCTTAAAGTTACAAAACATTTCTTGAAATCGCAAAAAAATGTTACTTTTGTTCATGATTATGTGTTTAAAATGAGTTTTTGATGATAAATTAAATGACAAGAAAAATAAATTATTTACATTAAAGCCTAGTTTACATTCTAATATCCTTGCTATAAAATGACATAAATAAATGCATGAACAAAATAATAAATTTAATCCTAAAATATGCATGAAAAAGAATGTAAAAATAATTACAACGCTAAAAGAAAAAATGCATGCAAGACTTGAAAAGAAAAATGGGGTTCAATCACAAGGTGGGGGGTGCAGTGATTAAAAGGACAGATATTGGGCTTCAGACATGGCTGCGGTGCTGGGCTTAAGCAGGAATAATCTGGGCCGTTTGATTGATCATACGGCCCTGATTTGATCAAGGAGTAAAGGCATCAGGGCTGCTGGATCAGAATCAAATTATCCAGGAGCGAGGGTGCACGGTTGAGTGGTGTACTCGCACACACACAAGTCAGCAGCGCTTATAAATAGGCTGTAGAGAAATTTTCTATTCTTTTTACCAACTCTCTTCTCTCTCTTCCCTATATTTTCTGAAGGATGCTCTCTTCTCTCTCTTCTATCCCTTTCTTCTCTGATGGGAACTCCGGCAGAGTTTGGCTTCCGGCGCGGTGGTTGGCCGGCCGGAGTGGCGGCGCCACCGCGTCAGATCTAAAAGGTCACTTTTTATTATTATTTTTTTACGATTTCTTCCTCTACTTCTTCTACTCTTTTCTAAACCCAAAAAAAAATCCAACAAGAATCTAAATTAACTTAGATCTGAGAGATAACAAAACGAGGAACAAATTTACTACCTTATTAGTCTGGATGCTTTTCGATTTGGTTTGTATCCGATTGTGATGTTGACGCGCCTGGGTCGATGGTTCACGTACGACCTTGTGAAGAGTTTGGTTTTTTTTTTACGACGAAACGGTTGATTTCTTGCTGCTGTGCGTGTTCTTGTTGTGTTGTTTCGTTGTAGGTTGTGAAAAAATGGCCTTGTGCGAGTTGTTTATTGATGATATTGATTTAAGTGTGTCAGGGGATTTTGGATCAGTTATGTTGATATTGGTATGGTCTGGATTTTGTGAAATGGTGACTTTGTGAATGTTGTTGGTGATGGATGGAAGGAAATATATGAATTGGTTTCTTGATTTTTGTTGCGGATTTGATTTGTATGCAGGTGATTGTGAAAAATTGTTATGAATTTTGGCCTGTAAAATTGTGCTCGGGAATTTTTGTGTTGGAATTCGTTGCTAGTTTTTTGTGATGAATTTTGGTAATGGTTTGGAGTATTGGTACTGATCGGTGACGATTTGAGGCAGTTGTGTGCTGCGTTTTTTGGCTGTGAATTGTTGAGGTTTTTTTTATTTTATGTGTGTAGGTACTGGTTTTATAGCATCAGTGTTGGAGTTGAAGTTTTGTTGAGAATGAGCAAAAAATCAGTAACTTGGGGAGGAGAAAACGAATTAGTTCCTGTAAATGTGTTTTTTGCAGATAAAGCTTAAAGGATTGTGGCGTGTGAAGGATTGGGATTGGACGATGAGAGCGCGTGACAGACTGGTTTTTTTTTTCGGATTGGACCATTGGACATTTTTTGGACAAAAATAAATAAATAATAATAAAAAAGGATAAAGACTAAAAGTAAAAAAAAAAAGAATAATATTAAAAAAGAAAAATAATTTAGGATGAAATCAAAATTAATTAAAGAATTTTTAAATAAAGATGGAAATTAAAATTAAAATTTAAAGATATAAAAAAAGAAGAGAGACGAGGGCTCGACTCGGAATCAAACATGAGGTATTTTAAAATACCTCTCTGCCGAATTTTTTTACTGAAAAAACAAAGATTGATCAGAGTCAAACGACGTGTGTCAGTGGTATGAATGTAGGATCTTTAGGTCAAAAATTAGGGTATGACAACCTTCTTCCAAAATCTGCTTCTTAAGCTTAGGTACATCCGGTACACAAACTCGATCACGAAACATCAAAACACCATTCTCATCCAATCTGAAGTCCACTCATTTACCTTGATTCACCAACACCAAACGGTCCACAAGTTCCAAATCCTCTTTCTAACCTTCCTTAATTTCCTCCAAAATGTTACTTGTTAACTTCAACATCCCCAACTTCACACCACTTGTCGGCAATTCACTTACCAAACTCAAATCCCTAAACTGCTCGATCAAATCCCAAAATCCTGAAACCACCTTTTGCGTTACTGAAACTCAGAATGGGGCGTCTAACACGCCATAAGTCCCAACTCTTCTTGAATTTGCAGTCGTCACGGAGGTTGCTCACGAATATGAAACATTTCAAACCAGTTATAATCGAGGATAGTGTCTAGGTGATCCCTGTGCTCGTCGGGATTTTTAGTGCTGTCGTAGGTCTCCAGCTTTGGGTTTTTGGTGAAAACGTAGGGAACAGGATATTCTGTTATCTTCCAGGTGAAAGGTCCTTTGTGGAGGCTCCTACGACGTCACTCCGGGGAGCATTCCCCTTCTTTTTAACGACTTTGGTGTGGACTGCTGCTTCCTACATCCGAGTCATCATGATATTTTCTGCCTTCTCTTTGGCGATTCACTAGAATGGAGGTGGTATCGTCAACTATCAACGGAGTTGACGAAGTTTTCTCCATCGAGCTTCCTCGATTTATGTGGCTACTACCGTCAGGATTTTTTCCTGATACTTGTCCACGCGTTCGATTCTATTGCTCTGCTGTTGAAGCAAATTCACCAGGTTAGTAAATGAAGATAATATTGTTTATTGCCTTAGTTAATGTTTTGATGATGTCTAAGATAACTAGGTTTATTTGATGATGTTCTTTTGTGTTGATTAGCTTTAGCTTAGAAACTTGTTAAAGCACCCTAGAAAATCATGTCTCATAGTGTCATGTGATTCTTTGACGTCTTGTGTGTCATGTCTCAAGTGTCATGTGAATCTTTGATGTCTCGTGTGTTGTCATGAATTGCTTGATTCGATTCATGATTCATTGATTCATATCTAGAATTCCTTTTGTCCATTTTCCTTGTGTCACTCCTTTGAATCGAGTCTAACCTTGTCTCATTATATCTTGTATTCCCTTGATGTCTTGTGCGGTGTCTTGTTTTGCAAACTTCATTTTTGTGTTTGAATTGACTCATTATAGTCTGAATCAATTCAATAAAGTTTCTGACTTTATGTGAATCGATTCACACTTAATTTGAATTTATTCATAAACCTCTCTGACTTTGGTTGAATCTATTCAAATTTTCATGACTAGCTACTCAGTGAATAGATTCAAAATAATTTTGAATCTATTCAATCATCTCTCTGACTTTGGTTGAATCTATTCAAATTAATTTGAATCGATTCAAATTCCTCTCTGACTCTGGTTGAATAGATTCAAATCCTGTCTGAATCTATTCAATCTTCATCCTGGGATTTTTGAATCTATTCAAATTATGTCTGAATCGATTCAATCTTTATCCTGGGATTTTTGAATCTATTCAAATCCTGTCTGAATCTATTCAATCTTCATAACTGTCTGAATCGATTCAGACATTAATTGAATCGATTCAAAATGTTGTTTTTGGTCAAAATCTTGTCATAACACACAATTCATTGAATCATTTGCATCTATTCTCTCTAGGTTTCAAAAACTCATTGCTCACTCATTCTTCAAGATTAAACACTTTTTCTTAGAATCACTTTGTCTTTGAGTGTGTAGATTCTCTAGGGTGCTAGTAGGGATTGTAAGTTTGTTCTCTCAAGGAGATTGATTGAGCTTAATTAAAGCTCCAAAGGAAGTGAATAATCTCATTCCACCTCCAAAGGACTTGGGGGTCTTACTAACCGTTCTTGAAGTCGAAGGGGGTTCGTTTTCCGGACATAGCATTGAAGACTCGAGTGAAGAGTTTGAAGGAGTGCACGGGAAATTCAAGGATCCTAAGATTCAAGGAGCACCAAATTCAAGGGGTACTTGAAGTTTGGGGGAGCAGTTGAAGAATTAGGGCTTTAATTTGAAGGAACTCTTGTAAAGGCGTACTTCATCAAGAAGAGTAGACGTAGCCCTTAGCAAGGACGAACAAGGGTGAACTACTATAAATCTCGGTGTTCTCTCTCTCTCTCTCTCTCTCTCTCTCTCTCTCTCTCTCTCTCTCTCTCTCTCTCTCTCTCGTCTTTACTATTATTATAGCACTTGAATATTTGAATAATTGATTAGTGAATTGCTAGCTTTGATCTAAGTAGTGTTTTCTCAATAGATTAATCTAAATCCATTTGATTTAGGTTAAAACAATTTCACTTGGATCAATTAATTGCAATACCAATTCAATTATTCAAATTCATGTGTTTTGTGTTTTCAATTGGTAATTAGGTTTATTGTCATATATGTTTGGTTTGAAATTGTACACCGTTAATAATTTTCAAACGTTAGCGCAATAAAACACTCTAGTAGAGAATGTGTTTTGTGTTTTCAATTGGTAATTAGGTTTATTGTCATATATGTTTGGTTTGAAATTGTACACCGTTAATAATTTTCAAACGTTAGCGCAATAAAACACGCTAGTAGAGAATATTCTCAATAGATTAATCTAAATCCATTTGATTTAGGTTAAAACAATTTCACTTGGATCAATTAATTGCAATACCAATTCAATTATTCAAATTCATGTGTTTTGTGTTTTCAATTGGTAATTAGGTTTATTGTCATATATGTTTGGTTTGAAATTGTACACCGTTAATAATTTTCAAACGTTAGCGCAATAAAACACTCTAGTAGAGAATGTGTTTTGTGTTTTCAATTGGTAATTAGGTTTATTGTCATATATGTTTGGTTTGAAATTGTACACCGTTAATAATTTTCAAACGTTAGCGCAATAAAACACGCTAGTAGAGAATAAAGATAATCTATTGATTGATACTTTTAATGATTAGAAAAGTTTTTTTGGTGGTGGCCGGGTTCGAACCCCGTACCTTGCATATATTATGCATTGTCCATACCAACTGAGTTAAGCTCACGAGGACGATGATTAGAAAAGTTTAAAATATAATAAGTAGTTTTTTGAGATATTATGCTACATAAATATTAAAAATAAATTCAAATCTTAAATAAAATATTTAGTTGATAAAATCAAAGTAATATACGAAATTTGTTGGGATATTTATGTCAAAGTAAATATTTGATTAATAAATATAATAATATTAAGAATAAACATAAAAGAGCACGTGACATAAATCTTACTATGTATATATACACTATTGATGGGATAGAGAACAAATAAATTCAGAGAAGAGGAAATAATTTCTTGTGAGGGAAGGAAAGCGATCGTGGGAAGAGAAGAGAAGAGAGAATGGTATTTTTGTTATCCCTTTTTTCAATTCTAGTTGATCGAAATATTCCAATCTTCTTGAATTTAGGGTTTAGGGTTTTAAATTTTCTCATTCAATGCTTCTTCTCATTCAATGCTTTTAAATTTATTGTTGACGATTTTCATAATCGTTTGTTTCAATTCTAGTTGATTGATTATTATATATGTCTCTTCTTGCCTACCTTTGAATCTGTTTTGGTACTGATTGATCGAAATATCCCAATCTTCTCGGATTTGGGGGTTAGGGTTTTAATTTTCATAATCGTATTCTTTTTCTTTGTTTCATTTCTAGTTGCCTTTGACTCTATTATGCTACTGATTGATTGAGATTTTGGGGTTAGGGTTTTAAATTTGGTGGTATTAATAGAATGTAATAGGATTTAGTACCGAATCTGTTTTCTTTTTTTTAATAATGGAATAGTTCATTGCCTATCATGAATAACCAAACTGTGTGTTGTTTAGGGTCTGTTTGGATTCACTTATTTTATAGCTTATGCTAATAAATAAGCATTAATGTATTATTCATAAGCTTGTTACGTTAGTTTATGAAAAAATAACTTTTCAACATACAATTTTCTTTGGTAAGATCTTATGAATTAACATAAAAGCTTAATTATCCATATAAGCTTTTTTTCATAAGCTCAAAATCCAAACAGAGCCTTAGTCTTGTAACTCATGTTATCAGTCTACATTAAATTTTTTGTATATTTAAATCTATTATTATAAACTAGAATTAAAATATATATACAACCAAATTCTCTAAAATTTCATGTTAAATATTCGAAGGGAGTTTAATCTCATTGCTAGTTTATTAGTTTAGTTAAACATTAAATTTGTCTTTCTTTTACATCTGCAGTTGAATCTTTGACATCTCACAAGCGCAAATGCTTCCTTTCAAGGTTAACAAGAGATATTGGCCCAAAATTCGAGCTGGGCCTAAACCTTGGCCAAAACTTGATGTAAGTTTTTTCTGGAAATGTTAACAAAGTTTATGGGGCCTGTAGCAATGCTTTTGATTGAAACAGTTTTAGATTCTTTGTCGATATTTGATTGAGTTTTTTAATTTTAATCAGGAGAAGTCGATCCGCAAGGCATCATATGAGACTATGCTTGCTGAACTTCGAAAAGACAGGAATGCTGCAAAGTCTGACTTTGATTTAAAAGTTGATGTAAGTTTTTTTCTGGAAATGTTAACAAAGTTTAAGTTTATGGGGCTGGCCTTTAAAGATACTCTTGATGATTCAAGTTTTACATATTTAGTTTCTTTGTTTAATTTTGAATTCTTTAATACTGATTGATCTCTTAACCTGCAGAGGAAGTTGCTGAAGATTGTGAATTATAGAATGGCTGAAGTTAAAAAGGAGATAGCTGCTGAAGAACGAAAGAAGAAAGCTGAAGAACGAGAGAGGAAAGCTGAAGAACGAAAGAAGAAAGCTGAAGAGCGAGAGAGGAAAGCTGAAGAACGAAAGAAGAAAGCTGAAGAACGAAAGAAGAATGCTGAAGAACGAAAGAAGAATGCTGGAGAACAGAAGCAGAAAGCTGAGGACCGAAAGCGGAAAGCTAATATAGCTGAAGTTCGAAAGCAGCCAGCTAGGACCGTTAAGAAAGCTAAAGTTCAAAATCAGCAGTAGAAGAAAGTGTTGGAGACTTAGAGATGAAGAACATCCAGCATGTAGGGCTGGAAATGAGTCGAGTCGAGTCGAACGCAGTCTGAGCTTGACTCGACTCGATAAGTATTGGTTCGGCTCGAAACTCGACTCAAGTTCGATACGAACTTTTTTTTAGATCGAGTTCGGCTCGTTTAAAGTTCGCGAACCACTCGATTCGGCTCGTTAGGTTCAACCCGCTTGCTCGAATCACTTAATTCAAAAATATTTTATTTTTGTTAAATTTTTTTTTTATTTTTCACCCTTTTAATGAAAAACATAGATTGTCTAAAATAAAACTTGGCGAGTATCTAAACAATATTCCAACATATTGGTACATGATTATTCATATGCAATTCATATTCACATATATCACGTACCAAATTAAAAAAATAATAATACTAGGCCCTTCAAAAAAAAAAAACCAAAGAATACTGGCACTTAATGCATAGGTTTGTTTAAAAGCTTGAACTAGAGAGTATATGATACATCGTCCACATTCAGGGTTACATTATTTTATTATTAGCTTTTATTATGTTATATATTTTGTTATATATACATTACCGAGCTAACTCATGAACCAAACGAGTTGAACTATACATAGCTCAAGTTCAGCTCATTTAATTAACGAACTTAATTTTCAGCCCAAGTTCAGCTCATTTGGTTCATGAACCAGGACCAACGAGTTAATTGTCGAGTCGAGTTCCGAACTATGTTCGAGTTAGCTCGGTTCATTGTCAGCCCTAAGCATGTATATGTTAATGTTAGACCTCTTGTGAAGAAGAATATTAGTAAGGGGCGTAAATAAAGCATGCCTAAATATTAGTCTACTGTGTGTAGAGAGTAAGAAGGAGCAATACTAATTAATCTTGTTTATCTATGTCTTGTTATCCGGTACTATTTCCTATACATAATTATTGTAATATTCTGGTTTTGAATCACTCTCCAGAATTATTATCATCACTTAAGTATTTGTATAATGCAATCAGTTTCTGTCCAGTGCTACTTTCTACTAGAATCAGTTTCTTTTGCGATGAAGTCAGTTGGTGTGTACTATTTATTATACTTTCATCATCTAGCAAAAGGGTTATGGATTGTTGTTTAAAAAGTTTTACTTCCTAAAATGATAAAAACAAGTTAAACTAACCCCTATTTCTACTCTAAATGAAATCGCTACCCTAATCTAGTAAAAAGATAAAATCTGAAAAGTCTAGGTAGTTGATGTTACCGTTTTACACCGTTTTTTGATTCTATAGAGTGAACAAAAATCATAACGAAACACCCTTATGGCCCCGACGAAACGTTGTTATAGCCGCAAAAATATGCAGTTCATGGCATTAGACATAGAATCCAGATATTTTTTCAATTGAGATAGATGAAAATCATATTTTTAGTACATATTTGATCATAAATCAAAAGTAATCTCCTTGTCTAGCTTAGAACTCCAAATTTTTCTCTAGTTTAAGTTATTTAAGTTACTATCGTTATTTAAGTTACTATCATTATTTAAGAGTTGTGCAATATTGTGATTAATTCACTCCGCGACAACCGTAATCCATATCGTAACACACGTAACAGCCAAAATTGCGAAATCTTACACGCAACCTTGACAATGACCGTTATTTAACTGAGGAGTGTAGCGCTAAAGTTCAGGGAAGAAGAGCTGAAGCTCAATGAATCATTGAAATTAGAGTATGATGAGCGCAACAAATTGATCGAGTCGATACCTAATTTCTGGGCAACTGTCGTAAGATATTTGTTTATTCAATGTTAAGGATTTATGTTCTTATTTATTTTTTTTGTTGACTGCGTGCTCTGGAATTGTTAAATTGTTGTTGTGAATATATTGTTTATTTATTTATTTGTTATCCTTGGGCAGTTTTGGAATCATCCTCTACTCGGTGATTATTTCACCAAACAAGATCAGAAGGTTTGAATTCCTTTAATTTGTCACGCAACTATGAAGTATTTTGTTATGTTTTGATGATCTTTCCAGAATAACATTTAAAAAACCCCATACACAAGATGTCCTATTTTTGTATGCTTTTGAATTTGGTGTGTATCAATATTTTGTGTTTATGAATTTTTCTTACAATATTTTCCAATGATGCTCTTGAATTATTTGAGATTTTTATATGATATACTATTAGTTTATATTTTTCTATGTTAATAATTTTAAATGGCATAATGACAATTTTATTGATCGTGTGTCTTACAATTCATAATAGATCTTCGAGTATTTAAGTTCTCTTGAGGTTAAAGATGACAAATCATAATATTCGTTCATCTTTGTGAGTTCTTCTCTTTCCCTTGGGTGCATCTAATTCTCTTGAGGTTAAAGATGACAAATCATAATATTCGTTCATCTTTGTGAGTTCTTCTCTTTCCCTTGGGTGCATCTAATTGATAGAAATGTTTTTAAATTCACATTTAGATTCTGGAAATTTATATTTACTTAAATTTGAATCTGAAAATATTTCTTGTTTAGAACTTTAAGGACAACAATCCATATTTTAGTACAAGACAGATTGTAAAGACATCGAAAAACAAAGAAAGTTATGTTTGCCCATGCAATTTTGAAATAACAATTAAAAAAATTATGAATATTACCTTAATTGCTCTTTATGGATTATAAAAAAAAATGATTTTGTTATTCAATATTACAGATTTTAGGCCACGTTTGCCATTTGGATTGGCTTATTTTATGTTTTCGTGAGCGTATCTACTAACATAAGCCTTTGTAAATGTGTTTGGATAAATTAATAAAAAGACCTTATCTCAATTTCATAAGTTGCTTATGTCATATTTTCATAAGCCCTCAAATTGTTATATGAATACGGTTTAAACATGGAAGTGGAACCATCGCAAAGATGATTCATTCCATTTACCCTTTATTTATTTATATTAAAATTGTTACTACATATCCAAATATAATGAACTTATTGAGAATAAGAGCTTATGGCGTACTCTCGCATACTATAAGCTCTTATACTATATAAGAATTTGAGAAAGTTACTAATTGCAGGTTGGTGTTTAAATATGTGTAAGATGTTTATCTAAACATAGCCTTAGTTTTTAGAGATTTTTGTATAAACAAATAGAAACTTGTATTTGTTTTACCATAAATCAACAAGCCTTTTAAAAAATTTTTTTATCAAGAATGGCTTTTAAAATAAGCTACTATCAACTTCTCATTTGAAGCAACTTTTTGATATTTTTTTGAGCATTTGTGTTGAATGATTAAAGCAAGGTTAGTTTTTCTCTACTCATGATTAAATGCTTCAAAATTCTAAACCTTATATATTTATTTATTTTAAAAACTAAAGTATAAGGGCTCTTAATGGTTTTGTATTTTAGATCTGTGATAATTCTTCAATCAATTGAGTGAAATTTTGGGGCTTAGCCTTGTCTCCAACTTTATTTATGTCCTCTCCATTGCTCAGTTAACTTATTATTCACTATTAATTATTGTCAATATATTCTTCTTTTTAATGCCAATTGAAATAAATAATTAACTATGGCTTACCAATGAATGCAGTTTCTTTACGTGGTTTTCTACGGATAACAACGACGGGGTATATATTTTTATGTTTTTGTTAAAATTCTATAGTATGCATTTTTATCTCGTATTCTCCATTTATCTATTATAACAATTACTGATGTATTTTAGTTAATTTTGTGACATATTAGATCTTTGTGTAATTTTTCATGCCAAATTGTAGTTTGCAGAAATAATCAAAGATGACATATGGCAAAATCCATTCAAGTATCTCGATGATGTAAGTTAATTTTTTTTTTTATTAGTGTTAATTATTATTTTATAGTGTACACGGTTCATTTTTGTACCATTTTCTCTATTATTGGGTACTCTAATTGTAGTTTATTAAAATGAAACAGGAGGACCCGCTGAAGCAAAATAGTGAAGATGAGTCTGATGAAGAGGATTAGGGATCAAAACCATTAGTATTCCATTTATTTTTTATTCCTTGGAAAGCTTAGTTTTGTAGAAATGTGCTAGAGTTTTACCTGAATTTTTAGCCCATTAATTTCTTGTTCATGTTGAATATACATGTTATAAGTTACTAGGTAATTCGTGTTTGCATTTGGTTTGAGGAAGATGGGTATTCAAAGCCGAAGGGGGAAAATTTATAGCTTTACTAAAAAAGTTTATTTGGGATTTGCTAAACTAGATCATCAACCCGTGCTGCCGCACGGGTCATATATAGTAAAAAACATAACTTGAAAATTATAAACCACCGTAAATGTTATCTGAGAACACAACACAATTGAGTTAAAAGCGAGTTTGATAAAAGTATGCTGACGACACGATATTAGATACACATCTTTTAAATAAAGTACCTTGACGAAATACAATAACTCAATACGACAGATAATAATGCTAAACATGTGCCCTTTAGCATGAAGAACATAATGCATTAACAATGACATTATATAGACTTGGAGTGCACGTATCGAAGGTCGGGTCCTAAAAACAACATTGACACAAAAGCATGCTCACTTAGCTCCCAATCAACCTGCAGTTTTCATATTCAAAAGAATAAACAATTTTAGAATCAATGTTGTTTTTGTTAACAGATATAATTAAACATGTCAATTTTTCTACATGAAATATGCCTCTTAAACTCGAACATACCTACAAACATTATGCCTTTCAAACTACCAAACGGTTTAGCAGGCTTCAAACGTCATCCATGCTTCTGCAATGCCACCTGGTTGCATTTGTATGAAGCGTACATGGCTTATAACATCAAATACAAACTGAATTCACCTGCACATACGGGAACAACGTTATGAATCATTAACAGCCCAGTACGCCTATACTGCCTAAAATTCTGTTGAATCTCAGTTTAGCATTTACCTATCTCCATTTACCGTTATTTCAATTTTCAAAATTTTATACAAACTTAATTCCACTGCACAAATACGGGAACAACCAATAACACAGGGACCTAATAACATCACAGCACCCTATATGACAGTGAAAGGTTAGCATCAATAAAAAAGAACAAAAATATAATGAAAGATCAAAGATAAAGTACACGCACATCATTAACATGAAATCCAACGGCATATGTTCGATATTTAACCCTTAGTTCGTTTACATGTCCATAACAGTTACTGAATTTGGATCCAATGGAGCTATGTATGAACAAAAAAACTATTGTTAGCATGGTAGTAAAATGGAACTATGATTAAACAAAAATTAGCATTACAAATTAAGATATGAGAGGGTAAATAGACAACTCAGAATAACAAAACAGCATGTGGGAAGGAGGCTTATCAAATATCATACTTTCACCAAGAGTGCATATTAGAACTAACTTAAAATTAATTCAATGGAGTAAGAGATCATAATGACTTATCATAACTAAATATGCCCATAAATTATGATAGTAACAATTCCAAAATAGTTCAATGAAAAAAGAAATTGAAGAAAATTGTGAGAAGCAAAGCTTGTACGATTGTAGTTTCCCCACAAATGTAAATGAAGAGGACTACACCAACGATAAAGTGGGGAATCGAGAGTTATAAGCATTGAAAGAGTAGATAATCAACAACCTAATAGTTTTGGGGGCGTCCGGGACTCTTGGTGTTGCTGGCTGCAGGTTTCAGCAGGTTTCCTGCTACTGTAATGTAGCATGTCTGCGTTTTTTGGCCTCCTGTTTGGCTGCTTTAGTGGGATGTTTTGGGGTTTTGCTGTTTTATTGTTTGGTTGTTGCCTTCTGGCCTTGGTCCGGTGACTGCCGCAGCCTTGTTATGTTTCTTTTTCGCGTTTTACCCTTTGCATCAGTTTGTACTTCTCGTATAAGTGGGTGATAAATAATATAAGCTGTTTCAAAAAAAAAAAACAAATAGTTTTAAAAACTTTTGTACAAACACTTGAGTTTTAAAATATTTTACAGAATAAATAGTTCCTATTGTGTATTGAATTAGAAATTTAAATTCTACGGAAATGAAGCACAATAACTACAAAAATCTACCTAAGAAATTTAAATGCTTTCGAAGGCGTAGAAGAATCTAAATGGTAACAACGATGCACACAAAGCAGACATAGAAACTGAGGGGAAAAACTCTTGCCCAAACCACAACAATGCAATGAAAGGCGTAGAAACAGTCATGAAAAAATTTGTCGATGCACTGTGATTTAGCTTTCACATATCAGTGCACACAACATGACCAAATCAAAGCGCTTAATTACTAATCTTTCTTTTAACTATCGAATACCAAATCTGAAGGAGATAATATCGAAAACTTGAGGTATGAGAGTATCATTAAGATAGCAGCAAAAACTTTAAGTTACTAATACTCACAAAATTTCATAATTCACTAAATCAAAAGAAAAATTGAAGTCCATATATAACACAATCGAACTAAGAAACACGATTTCAATAATTTGAAAAACTAAGCAACAATCATTAAGCAATGAATGCACATTACCTTTGCATTTCAACAGTAAATTAAACTTTCATGCACATCAATTGGGCTATAAGACCGCAAGGAATGACCTTATAAAATAGAGATGAGTTCCTTGGAACTTGAAAATGATGGTGCCATGGAAGTAACTTGAATTGAAGCAGTCTACAACTTTCACATGACAGGAATCCAATAGAGTCTTACTATGAATTAAGTCCACAAATCCTTATCATGTGAAGGTGGATGATCAAAATATACACTCACCTAAACAAAATATTGAAAGTGATTCAAAAGAGAAAGAGTTTTAAGAAACAAACAAATATAATATGATCCTATCACTTCTACCAGACACTTACAAAAGAAACCTATTTTTCTCTCATAGTAAAACTAAAAGAAGTGTATACTTCATCCATAATTGAGATTTATCAATATAATACATGCCAAATAAGCCGAAATATAGAGTACAATAAAAAGCTCCAATACAACAGACAACACCTAACAACTGATTCATTCTACAAATTTCAAAACAATTGGCTATGACTTTTCAAACCAAACCATAGAGCAGAAAATAGGAGCCTTGGTTATCCATATACACCAGAAAATAGGAGCCCCAAAAAAACACGAATTGTCAATCATCATACAAGTTTCAATAGAATAATTGAGATCATGTGAATATATTTGAGCAATAATATAAGTCCCATACAATATATAAAAAAGTCGCAGCCAAAACTTCATAATATTAAAACAAAAATGAAGATTGTTAGCATGTAGAGAGGAAGGAAAAAGAAAATGAGACGATGAAGCTTATATGAATAGCAAAATAAAATGAGATGTGTTTACAAAAATAAATAAATTGAAATTAAGTTAGTACGAAATAATATCCCTGTGAGCTTAGCTTGGTAGGGATATTGCATATTATATGCAGGGGCCGGGGTTCGAACCCCGGACACTCCACTTCTCTACAATTAAATTGTGTGAGCTCTAGACACTAGGCTACTTGACCAAAAAAAAAACTTAGTACGAAATATATAGCAAAATTAATCCTTACTCACAAAGATCTATGAATCCTCAAAATCAAATAAAAACTAAAACTGAGACGGGGTGTTGGTTTCTGACATATTGTTAAGGTTATAACCAATTTTTTCTCTGCTTCTCCCTAGATAACTTTTCCGGACGCGCGGTTAGAAAAATATTGTGATTTTACGCGTTTCGGTAAAAAAAATTTAAATAAATTGAGGCTTAGTCAAAATACTACGTAAATTTGCAGATCCTCTATACGTATTTTTATAGAGGTGTCTGCAAAAAAGCAGCTCAAAATTCAATTTAAAGGTTGATGTTTTAAGGTTTTGGTGTCTTGAGTTTTGGGCACGTTAAAAATTCATATTTAATTCGTCCTTTGTCGAAAAATTCAAATTTTTTGTGGAAGATGTTCTTTTTTTGTCCTAAACGTGAATACAAAATATCGTGAAAAAATTCAACTTCTAGGTCACTTTTCCGCACTCACACATGGAAAAAAAAATTGATTTTGCTCGATTCGTTCGAAAAATCAAAATAAATCGAGACTTAGTCGAAATGCTTCGAAATTTTACAGACACCTCTATAAAAACACACATAGAGGATGTGCAAAGTTCCGTAGTATTCCAAATAAGTCTAATTTTTTTTTTATTTTTTCGACCGAAACGTGCAAAATCACAATTGATGCTCTGCCAGGAACCGAAATTAAGTGCAGATGAGCCAGCGGTAGTTAACTGCAGCTGAGAGCTAGCGATGGTTAACTGCAGCCGGAAAGATTGAACGGTAGTTAACTACCGTTGGGGGTAATTCTGAAATTTCCATGTGTTTTTAAAAACTTATTGAAGTCAAAAAAGCAATTTTCTTTTTTCTATCCCCTTCTTTAACTAAGCAAGAAAACGACAATGACAAACCAAGACATGATTGGGACCAATTATTTCGGGCCTTAAGATTTGGCAATGCTTCGGAAAATGAAAATTGCTTGTCTGACATCAAGAACTTCCTAATAACACATGGAAAATACCAATTTGGCCCCAACGGTAGTTAACTACCGTTGGCTAATCCCGCAGCAGTTAACTACCGCTGAGGCCAACGGTAGTTAACTACCGATGCGTTCTGTGAATAAACAAGAACAGAAGCATCAGTTTTTCCATTTTCCAGAAACACAACACAACTCAACTCTCTATTTCTCCAACAAATTCCTATTTTTTTGCACTCTCTCTCATAACAAACAATTGTCAATTTTCTAAATATTGTGCACATCTTTTTAATTATTGTAAGTCAATATAAAAATTATTTCAACTTCACATTTATCAAAAGTTAAGAAAAAATTAATTTTCTTCCAACTCCTTTAATCAAAGTTAAGGCTTCAACAAATGCTAGAGTCACACTTGAAATTTTTAACAAAGTTACTCATCTTATTTATAGAATTTTAACTCTTCTTGAAACCATTGCTTGGAACAAAATTTTGTTTAAATTTGAAGATAACAAGAAACAAATTTTGTTTAAAAAAACAAACAAAATTTGTTTAAAAAAACAAAATTTAATTTTCCAAATAGATAGCATTAATTAGTTTTACTGAAAAAGATAAAAGTAATTGACAAATGATATAATTGACAAATCGTACTCTTAAAATACCAAAAAGACAGTTAAATAGGAACAGAAAATTCACCCTAAAAAGACACTTAAAAGGGAACAATGACTTATTGATCTCACAATGTCTGAAAGCAAAATATTTTCCTAGAAGCAATTTCTTGAAAGCTTCAACTGGTTACTGCTCGAGTTATACATGGAGAAGTATTTTGCAAGCACGAGTGGATGTTATTGAGAAAGCTGATCTTTGGAGAGTAGGAGACGATCGCCTAATTAATGTATGTGAGGATAATTGGCTTCCTTATCAAAATGGGCACAAGATTTGGTCCCCTAAACCTCCTAATTGTGATATTATGTTTGTCTCCTAATTGGTGCTGTGGTGAGAGATAATGAAGGTGTTGTCGTTGGTGCTAGTTGCTGGCAAGTCTTTTCATCACCAGATTCAGAGGTTGCAAAAGCTTTTGCTATGCGGAAGGGTTTGGAATTTGCAAAAGACATGTCTTTTCTGAATCTTATAGCACAAATCAGATGCTTCTAATGTGGTTTTAGCGTTGAATGCTCACCAACAATCTCCGAACTATGTTGGATCAATTATTCGAGATTGTATTAGTGTTAAGGGTAGTTTTCGTAGTTTAAATTTTTCGCATGTTACGCGTGAAGCCAACCAATCTGCTCATTATTTAGCAAAATATGCTCTTAAGAATTTAGATTGCATATGGATTGAAGAAACTCCGTCTTATATTTCTGCAGTCTCGGCATTTTATTTATTGCCAGACTTTCATTATTGAAATTGTCTTTAACGTCAAAAAAATAAGGGAACGGAGGGAGTAATAAGTAGTTTGTTGAGATATGTGCTACATAAATATTAAAAATAAATTAAAATCTTAATAAAATATTTAGTTTTTTTTACAAGAATAAAATATTTAGTTGATAAAATCAAAATAATATTCGAAGTTTGTTAAGATAATATTGTCAAAAAAATAAAAGAGACACGTGATATAAATCTTACTATGTATGTATATATACACTATTGATGGGATGGCAGAACAAATAAATTCAGAGAAGAGGAAATAATTTCTTGTGAGGGAAGGAGAGCGATCGTGGGAAGAGAAGAGAGAAAGGTATTTTTGTTCTTCCACTTTATCTCTTTTTTCAATTCTAGTCGATCGAAATATCCCAATCTTCTTGAATTTAGGGTTTAGGGTTTTAAATTTTCTCATTCAATGCTTCTTCTCTCTAGGGTTGACGATTTTCATAATCCTATTTTCTTTCTTTGTTTCTTTCTTTCTTTGTTTCATAATCCTATTTTCTTTGTCTCTTCTTGCCTACCTTTGAATCTGTTCTGCCGCTTTCTTTGTGGGTTAGGATTTACTATAACAATAATGGCTGATAGTGAGGAAACAATAAACAAGGTGATGACACAGTTTGGTATTTCTCGCAATGAAGCCGAGGGCTTGCTTCAAAGCCAAAACGAACTCCAAGAGGTATCCAACTTTCCGATATTTTGCAAATCAGTTCAATATTTGTACAGTCTTCAATTAGTCATATGTTAATATTATTTTTCTTTAATTTAATATTGATTTTATGATTTTAGCTAACTGAGGAGTGTAGCGCTACAGTTCGGGAAGAAGAGCGGAAGCTCAAAGAGTCATTGAAATCAGAGTATGATGAACGCAACAAACTTATCGAGTCGATACCTAATTTCTGGGCAACTGTCGTAAGATATTTGTTTATTCAACGTTGAGGATTTATGTTCTTATTATTTAGTTTTTATTTTTTTGTTGACTGCATGCTCTGGAATTGTTGAATTGTTGGAAGAATTGTCTGGAATTTTTTGTGAATATATTGCTTATTTATTTATTTTGTTGAGATATTTGTTTATTCAGTGTTGAAGATTTATGTTCTTATTTAGTTTGTTTTGTTGACTACATGATCTGGAAATTGTTAAATTGTTGTTGTGAATATTTTGTTTATTTGTTTGTTATCCTTGGGCAGTTTTGGAATCATCCTCTACTCGGTGATTATTTCACCAAAGAAGATCAGAAGGTTTGACTTCTTCTTTTTGTTTTTATTGTTTTTTTGAGCAAGGTTTGACTTCTTTTGTAACATGCAACTATGAATTAATTTGTTATGTTTCTATGTTATGGTCCTATTTTTGTATTCTTTTGAATTTGGTGTATCAAGCTTTTGTGAAATTTAAAATCAAAGCAATTTTGGGATTATGAATATTTCTTAAAAAAATTTCCTATGATGCTCTTGAATTATTTGAGATTTTTTATATTATATACTATTAGTTTATATTTTTCTATGTTATTATTTTTAAATGGCACAATGACATAATTTTATCGATCGTGTGTCTTACAATTCATAATATAATTTTATTTATGATTCAAATAATAACTCTTTCAATTCACAATTTTAATTTTGATTTGGTAACTACGTTGCTGAATATTATTCCTTATTTGACAGATCTTCGAGTATTTAAGTTCTCTTGAGGTTAAAGATGACAAATCTGAATATTCATTCATCTTTGTGAGTTCTTCTCTTTCGTACATCTAATTGATAAAAATGCTTTGAAATTCACATTTATATTTTACTTAAATTGTTTAAATGAATTTGAAAATATTTCTTGTTTAGAATTTTAAGGACAACAATCCATATTTTAGTACAAGACAGATTGTAAAGACTTATACCACTAATGGAGACATCAGTTTTGTTACTCCCATAGATTGGAAAAAGAGGAGGGTAAGACCATGTTTATTCTCTATCAACTTTTTCACTTTCATTTTGTTTATTTATTTTTTTTGAAAAATCATTTTGTTTATTTTTAACCCATGATCTTATGCAATCAGGTTCCCAGAGGAGTTAGTCATGGGAAAAAAAAGAAACAGAAAGTTACTAATGCCAGGTTGGTGTTTAAATATGTTTTCTTTCTATAAAAGACATCCAAAAACAAAGAAGGTTATGTTTGCCCATGAAATTTTGAAATAATAACAATTAAAAAAATTATGAATATTACCTTTTTTGGTCTATATGCATTTATGGATTATAAGAAAATGATTCTGTTATTCAATTTTAAAGATTTTAGACCCCGTTTTCCATTTGGATTGGCTTAATTTATGTTTTTGTCAGCTTATCTATTAGCATAGGCCCTTGTAAATGTGTTTGGATAAATTAATAAAAAGAGCTTATCACAATTTCATAAGTCATAAGCCCTCAAATTGTTATATGAGTAAGGTTTAAACATTGAAGTGGAACCAGCACAAAGATGGTTTATTCCATTTACCCTTTATCTATATTGAAATTGTTACTACATATCCAAACATAATGAGCTTATTAAGTATAAGAGCTTATGGCGTTCTCTCGCATACTACAAGATCTTAATAAGAATTTGTGTAAGATGTTTATCTAAACAGGACCTTAGGTTTTAGAGATTTTTGTGTAAACAAATAAAAACTTGTATTTGTACCGTTATCAACATGCCTTTTTTAAAAAAAAGTAAGTTATCAAGAATGACTTTTAAGATAAGCTAGTATCAACTTCTCATTTGAAGCAATTTTTTGATATTCTTTTGAACATTTGTAAAAACTTTAGTATAAGGGCTCTTAATGGTTTTGTATTTTAGATCTATGATAGTTCTTCAATCAATTGGGTGAACTTTTATTTATGTCCTCTCCATTGCCTGGTTAACTTATTATTCACTATTATTGTCAATGAATGCTTCTTTTTAATGCTAATTGAAATAAATAATTAATTATGGTTTGTCAATGAATGCAGTTTCTTTACGTGGTTTTCTATGGATAACAACGACGGGGTATGCATTTTTATCTCATATTCTTCATTTATCTATTATAACAATTAGTGATATATTTTAGTTTATTTTGTGACATATTAGATCTTTGTGTAATTTTTCATGCCAAATTGTAGTTTGCAGAAATAATCAAAGATGACATATGGCAAAATCCATTCAAGTATCTCGATGATGTAAGTTAATTTTTTAATTAGTGATAATTATATTCTATAGATTAAACCCTTCATTTTTGTACCATTTTCTCTATCCTTGGTTACTCTAATGGTAGTTTATTAAAATGAAACAGGAGGACCCGCTGAAGCAAAATAGTGAAGATGAGTCTGATGAAGAGGATTAGGGATCAAAGCCGTTGATGAGGCAATTAGTTTCCAGTTATTTTTTATTCCTTGGAAAGCTTAGTTATTTAGAAATGTGCTAGGGTTTTACTTGAATTTTTAGCCCATTAATTTCTTGTTCGTGTTGAAAATACATGCTAAAAAGTTCAGTTGCCATGAATGATCAAAAGTACTTTTAATCAAGACATGTTTAGTCTTAATACTATTGTTGTCTAATAGCCGCTACATTGGTGCTATAAAAAAGTTGAATTTCAACAAACTCTTTATTTTGTGATATGTTATTTAGTACGTATAAAGTGTTGTCAGATAAAGAGCCTTCATAATAGTCAATTCCGCATTCATAATAGTCAATTCCGGATAGAGGCATTTAGAAGCCGACTTCAAAAGCGGGAAAGCGGAATAGTTTATAGTGAGATGACTGCTATTTGATCATGTTTTTTTGGACAAATTACCACAAATAGAAGCCTCAACCAGCTCTACTCAAACCTTACCTTCACCTGCTGTTTCTGAACCTGCTGTTCTTAAACAAACCACTTCTGACCCAGACACTTCTGAACTTACTGCACCTGAGCAAACAAATTTCATCCAAGTCTCAGAAACTGAACTAGCTACCCAACAACTAACCACCCTAGAAACTGAACAAACTCAACCCCCATCTCCCAATCAGATTCAAACACTTAGTGTTCCTGACAAACCATCAACCTCATCTGACCTTGAAATTCTAGAACAACCACCCTTAGACATCTTAGAATCTGATTACATTGACACTGAGCTGCTAAAGCTTAGCTCTGACATGCATACTCTAATGCAACTGAGAAGAGTTCCCACTCTTTCTCTTGACTATGAGGCAAAATGGGCATCTTTGAAGAACAAAGCCTCTGAGCTAATAGATACTGTAAGCAAGAGATGCATCAGGACTCAAGCTGCTACTGTAAGAAGACTGCTGATGAATCTGCAACAATTTGAGCCAGATAGAGGTCCAGTTCTTTGCTTAGCTAATGAGCCCTTCTATCCAGAATCAGAGTACAAATGGAGAGACGAAAAGGTGTTCAAGACGCTGAAGAAGAAATTGATAGAATCAAAGGTTAAGGAAGATTCTCTTCTTCAGAGGCAGCAAGCACTTGAAGATTTTGTGAGGCAACAAACAGAGCTACTGAAGAAACAGTCTGAAGAAATTGCTCTCATGAAAGCAATGATGCAACAACCCAACCATTAGATGCACACATTAGTTCTTATTATGTTGTTGTGTTTTATGCTTCTGAATGTTTATAGGCTCTACACTGTTTTGCTTCTGAACTTCATCATATCATGTTTATACTTCATTCTATGTTTGCTCTTATCTATAACATGATTTGCTCTGATACTTTTTACTCTGATTATTATGTTATGTTTATAGGTACTGATTATAGTTTATACTCTCTCTATTTATTGGTTTTTCTCAATATCTTTTTGTCTTAAGTGTTTATTTTTCTTTTTGCTAATGACAAAAGGGGGAGTATATGTGATAGTATTTAAAGGCTCTGAGCCCCATTAATGATATTTGAAAATTATTTTGAAAAACTTCCATCATTTTTTTTACTTGAGAGGTATAAGCTATGAACGTAAGAAGGAGTATCAAATTTCAAATAAAATTAAGTGAACCATTCTTCTTATCTATAATCTACTTCTTTCCATTTTGAAATATTATAATGCGTTAAAAGAATTTAATTAACTTGGATAGAACTTAGGGGGACCTTACAAATCTCATCTTAAAGACTATCAGACTCAGGGGGAGTTAGAGCTTACAAACCTCAGAACCCCAAAGTCAACTTGTTAATTAGATTAACAACAATTGATCAAGTTTTAAATATTATTGTTTGTCATCATCAAAAAGGGGGAGATTGTTGGAACAAAATGTGTTTAACAATGAACCTTAAAGAGTTTTGATGATAACAAGGTATTAAAAATTGACAATTGGACTAGCTAATATTTGTTCAAGTGTACAGGACCATAGTTAAAAATTTACATCACTTAAAGGTTCTGAAGCACAAATGAGAGCTAAGGAATCAAGGAAAGGAAGCTTTAAAGCATCTGATGAGAAGTGCTCCTGACGACCAAAAGTGCTCCTGAAGAATGATGATGTCATCAGAAGCTGAAAGTCATCAGAAGTTGAAGTTCATCAGAAGCAAGTAGTTCAGAAGCAACTTCATCAGAAGCTGAAGCTCATCAGAAGCTGATAATTACCACAAGCTGAAGATTCAAGAATTAACACTTCAAAAGTTGTCTATTGGATTCGAAAGAAATGCAGAAGACTGGTGGAACGTTGTAACGGTCATTTTGGTGAAGATTTGAAGGCATTGGAAGCTTATCTTCAAAGAGCGTTGACATTGTACTTTGTACGAACTGTACAACCACCTTCTCCACTACTCTGTTTTGTGTCCACACTACAAGACAAGAAAACAGCTCCAGAATAACAGCTATGCCTGCAAAGATGTTCCTTCACAATGGGAATGGATTTCAAATTGGTTCTTCATAAGACAACAACCAAATCAGGCAAAAGATCATTGGTGATTGATCAAACTTCAACAACGACTCTCTTGATGTGCTGGCAATTTCACAACGTCTCTTTCACACCTCTATATAAAGGAGTGAAGACTTAGAGATTTGGCAATGCTGAACGACAGACTCTCAACATTTTTACAAGTGTCAAACCTCTGCTGAAATTGTTCTGCATTCACTTAGAATTTCTGTTTCTCAAAGTCGTATTCTAGAAATTCTTAAGTCTTAGAGTCTTATCTGTTTTGTATTGTGAGCACCTCTGATTGTATATCAAGTGTTCAACTTCAAACATTTTTCTCTGTAATCTTGTTTGTTTAGAAGTCTCTTGCAGTTGTGCTTGAGCATAGAAGTCTCTTGATTGTGTTCTTGAGCATAGGAAGACTCTTGCAAAGTGTGCTTGAGCAAAGGAAGTCTCTTGCTGTGTGCTTGAGCAATTGTAATCAGATATTACATTCTAGTGAACTCTCCTTGGAAGTGCACGGGGGACAGGACTACTTCCGGTTTGTGGAAGGAACCTGTATAATTGTTTTGTGTCTTTCTTCTCTCTCTTTGTTTTTATCTGCTGCGTTCAGACTCTGATTATCACTTCAGAAGCTATTTCACTTAGCTTCTAACCTGTGTGTTCAGTTTAGGAGAAACGAAGAATTTTTCAAAACACAATTCAACCCCCCCTTCTTGTGTTTTTCTCACCTTCAGAAGCTTCTTTTCCTAAAAACAAATAAACAAATTGGAGTCTTTTAATCATAAAATAAGATCGTATATGTAAACTTTGTTGAAAGTATTATGTGTAGTTTGTTGAGATATTTCTGCTACATAAAATATTAGAAATTCAATAAAAATTTAAAGAAAATATTGAGTGGATAAGATCAAAATGTTGTTGAGAAATTTATGTTAAATAGAATAGGGTTAATTAAGTTTTTAGTCCCTATAAATATTCACAGTTTTGTTTTTAATCCCTATAAAATAAAATCACACTTTTTAGTCCCTGTGACATTTTCCTTAAGCATTTTAGGGACCAAAAATGTTGATGGAAATTTTTTATAGGGACTAAAAATGCAAATGGAAAAATTTTACATGGACTAAAAATGCTGATGGAAAATTTTATAAGGACAAAAAGTGTGATTTTATTTTATAGGGACTAAAAACAAAATTTTGAATATTTACAGGGACCATTTACTTAATTAAGCCAATAAAATATTGGTTTTTAAAAATAGAAAAAATAATAAAAATATTGAGAATGAATGTGGAAGTGACACGTGGCATAAAAAACCTTACTTTATATATATACTATTGATACAATACAATCATAAATGGTGATGATGTGAGATTGGAGCAGATGATAATAATAATAATAATAATAATAATAATAATAATAATAATAATAATAATAATAATAATAATAATAATAATAATAATAATAATAATAATAAAATTATAAATCAATTATTCTATTTGATTTAATTAAATTTGTTTATATTTATTTTTATTGTGCCATGTGGCATGCAATGATTGGCCCATGTGACACTCGGTTAATTTTGACTTTTTTTAACGCCTAACTAGCCGTATGGACCAAAGTCAATTTTTTATAAGTGCAAGAACTGAAACCAAACAAAAAATAGTGCATGGACCAAACTCAAAAAATGGCATAACTGCAGCAGCGACTAATGACATATTTAAAACAAGATTAAATCTCTAAACTCCTAATTTGACACCTTTGAAAATAAAATGTGTCTTTTGGTGAAGTCAATCTCAATCTCTACCCTTTGAAAAAATAATATATAGGGTTGTCATGAGGATCCAACAACGAGTATAAGTTATATTTTAAAAAGGAGTAAATTTTCAAGTTGGTCTCTAAGAAAAAAATATAGAAACTAAATTGGTCCTTAGTAAATAATAAAAATCAATTTCATCTTTAGCAATATTATATGAAATAAAATAATTCTTTTTTAACATTATATTGTATGAGACTTTAATCTCAATCAATGGCTAGGTAGACCTATATCCTAAAAGAAAATGCTAATATGTATTCTTAAGACACTTATATTAAAAATCGAAATTTTGTATCGGAAACAAATTATCAAATTAATCCCAAACTTTCTTAATATTTAAAAATTAACTTGGGAGTAAATCATCAAATTAACTCATCATATCATATAACAAATTAATCCCAAACTTTATTAATATTTAAAATTAGTCCCATATTTATTAAAAGTTTTTCAATTATATACCTTATCATCTATGAAGCCCATATACTTTAAAATGGATGACGTACCATATCGCCTGTGTATCCTGCACCGATACCTGCACGGTACTTCCCGATACGTATTAGGAGAGCATCCGAAGATTAAATTTTATTTTTTAAAAAAACAATTATCTGATACTTTTCAATACATCTGAGATACGAGCGATAGGCGGTGGAAAACCGATGTGTGCGAGCTAATTGATGTTTCTATTATATTTGATATATATGTAATTGATTAAGTAATGATGTTTTCTATTTAGGATATATCATATATGTAATCGACTAATTGTCGCTTTCTTTGTTATCAATATTACTTACATTTATATTTCTATTGTTGCTGCTGCAGTTTGTGTTTGTTTGAGAACGATGTTATTGTTGATTGTTCTGTGAAGGCAATTTCATTGGTGTGCCTTATGATTTTTCTATGTCTGTTTGGTCTAGGTTTTTCGTCAATTTTTTTACTTTTGAGTTTTAGTCCATATTTTGCATTTTGAGTTTTAATATGTAGTTTAAATTTAATTTTTTATTGAAGTATCTCAGCGGTATCATATCTTGAATTCTAAAAAAAAATTATATCGACGTGTTGGTGCTGTATCGTATCCGTATCGTATCATGAATCATGCATATGTATATGAGCTTCATAGCTTACCGTATAACAAAAAACATAAAACAATTACTCCCTCCATGTCAAAATATTAACAAAATTCACTTTTTAAGTTTATTCATTTAATGATGTATGTGGTTCATAATACGGACCACATACATTTGGTTATATTTTGAAACGGGGGAAGTAAGTGACTTGAAGACAATTACAGATCCAACAGTTTCATTTGCCGAAAACCTTTTTTTTTTTTTTTTTTTTGAATAATCATTTGCCGAAAACCTAACTACAGAGATCCAACAATGTTTCATTCTTTTTCGATGTTGCCGAGGTACTCTGTTTTTCCAAAAAAGTTTCATTCTTTTCAATTTCTAAAAAACACCCATTCCTCTTCAACCTTATCCCCTCAGTTCCATAATGTTGATGATGCTGTTTCATTGTTCAATCGCCTGCTTCGTCAGAATCCAACTCCACCCACAATCGAATTCAATAAGATTTTAGGTTCCCTTGTCAAATCCAAACATTACCACAATGTTTTTTCCCTTTCTCATCAAATGGAATTTAAGGGAATTAACCTTGACTTAGTCAATTGCAACATCCTCATCAATTGTTTCTGTCAATTGGGTCTTATCCCTTTTGCTTTTTCTGTTTTGGCTAAGATTCTCAAAATGGGTTATCATCCCAATACAATAACCTTCACTACAATCATCAAGGGTCTCTGTCTCAAAGGTCAGATCCATCAAGCATTGCACTTTCATGATAAGGTGGTAGGGCTTGGATTTCAATTGAACCAAATTAGCTATGGGACCTTGATCAATGGCTTATGTAAGGTAGGAGAAACAAGAGCAGCCCTTGACTTGCTCAGACGAGTTGATGGTAAATTGGTTCAGCTTAATGCGGTAATGTACAATACGGTTATTGATGGTATGTGTAAAGATAAACATGTTAATGATGCTTTTGATTTATATTCTGAAATGGTTTCTAAGAGAATTTCTCCTGATGTTGTTACTTACAGTGCTTTAATTAGTGGCTTTTGCATTGTTGGTAAAATGAAAGCCGCAATTGATTGTTTTAATAAAATGATATTGGAAAACATCAATCCAAATGTGTATACCTTTAGTATAATGGTTGATGGATTTTGTAAGGAAGGAAGAGTGAAAGAAGCTAAAAATGCGTTAGCTATAATGATGAAACAAGGCATTAAACCTGGTGTTGTCACTTATAACTCTTTAATGGATGGATATTGCCTAGTTAAAGAAGTGAATAAGGCTAAGGGTATATTCAACACTATGGCCTCAAAGGGAATGACTAATGTTCCAAGCTACAATATAATGATTAATGGGTTTTGTAAGATTAAGAAGGTCGATGAAGCCATGAATCTCTTTAAAGAAATGCATATCAAACAAATTATTCCTAATGTGGTAACTTACAGTTCCCTTATTGATGGTTTGTGTAAATCGGGGAAAATATCTTATGCTTTGAAGCTAGTCGATGAGATGCATGATAGAGGTGTACCACCTGATATAATTACTTACAGTTCTATATTGGATGCTTTATGCAAAAACCATCAGGTTGACAAGGCAATTGTGTTGTTAACGAAGTTGAAAGACGAAGGTATTCAGCCAGATATGTGTACATACACAACCCTTGTTGATGGACTATGCAAAAATGGAAGACTAGAGGATGCACGGATAGTTTTTGAAGATCTTTTGGTCAAAGGCTACAATCTTGATGTCTGTGCATATACCGTTATGATCCAAGGGTTTTGTGACAAGGGCTTGTTTGATGAAGCGTTGGCCTTCCTGTCAAAAATGGAAGAGAATGGATGCATTCCAGATGCTAAAACTTATGAAATAATTATCCTTTCCCTGTTCGAAAAAGATGAAAATGATATGGCAGAGAAACTTCTTCGTGAAATGATTACAAGAGGTCTATTGTAAGACTGAAACTAGGTAAAATGTTTTGCTATATAATAATTGTTTTATTTGTATTTATATTTGAATTTGATATCATCATTTCATTTTATGTACTTGTCTCTGGTAGTTGAAAAGCCACTTTTTTTATTGTTTTTGTGAACTGTGTTTAGCAAAACCTTTATACTTCTCGTATATCTTCTATTTCAGTTTCTCTATATTATATTACCTCATTGAGAGTTCCATCAATCAATTATGAAAGTTGTTCACCCTCTTATCTGCAGATTTGGATGTTAGTATACCTTTCTGCTTTGAATTACATTTATTTATCTTGAGTGAAACTTTGAATGATCCAAACTGTTTTATAGACTAATTTCGATGGAACGGCTGCCTTAACAAATGTTTTTATAGCCAGCATATGGGGAAGATGGACTTGGTGTGCTCGTTTAGCTAAATTACATTGCTGCATAGTGAGTATGTAAGACCCCATTTCAGCTTCATAGTCAACTTAAATAGGCCTTGAAAGAAGTACTGAGTGCTAGAAAGATCTTCAAATATTGTTGTCCCCATAGAATCTCTTTTGCTGCATAATTCTAATTTTTCAGTGTTGAGACATAATTTCTTATTGGTGATTGAAGAATGTGATTATACATCTGGAACAGTGAAGGTACAGGCTTGAGTTGGGATCACAGTGGTTTTATCTTCACGGCTCTACCTCGACTGAGCCCTTTCACTGCATTGACTAACAAAATTGGCAACCTTTTTTAGTTCTCAATCGACTTTCTTGTAGAAAAAATTATTGAATGTTGTTGTTTGCAACTAGTGTTGCCTTTCTTAAAGAATGTGGCTATGCTTCTAGATTGGTTTAGATGCATATATCAGTTTTGCAACGATAAACAATAGTAGTAATGTGGTTATGCTTCTTGAGTTCTGATGCAGACCTCAACACCAAGAAGTTATATAATTAGAGAATAAACACAAATGCTGAGAAATATTTGATATTATAAAAAGGAAATTGGTAAATGCAGATAGGAACAATGCCCCTAATCCACCCACAGAGCTGAGCTCCACAGAGAGATATAATTCTCTGCCTACAACAGAAACTTCACTTCTACATAATCATAATCTCTCTCTACCCCCTTCCCACAACTTTATAACATAATTTGTTACATCAAAACCCTCCACTGACTCTACTGCCACATCAGCAGTCTTATTACTTCCTTTTCCACACATAAATTTTCAACACCTTGGGTCCACTTTGCTGACCCAAAATCCTTGTGTCCCTATCAAGTTCCCATTTAGTTTATGCTTTTCCTCTACCTATTTCGTTTTATGATACATATGAACTGCACTTTGCCTCAGAAACGGATATGAAGCCTCAGTCGAGACATGTTATGATAGAACCCCGAAATTTGAAGGTAATATTGTATTTATTTAACTGGAAAATGATGAGCTCAAAGCTCTTACAAAGATGAAAACAGGAAATGGAAAGGATAAACCAGAGTTCTGAGAACTCCTACCAGAGCTAAGCTCCTAGACCAGAGAGAACTTCTCTCCTAAACAACTAATAGCAAACTTTCTGAATGCCTCACCTCTAGACTCTCCCCTCTTTTATAACTGAAATTCTCTTCTTAATGACTGACCCTCTATGCTTCCCTCTCTTCAATAACTGCAATTCTGCCTAAATTCCAATAATTATTATAACCATTTGCCCCCTCGGCAGTTAACTGCCGAGGAATTTGAATTCCGGCTGCAGTTAACTGCCGAGGAATTCCTCGGTAGTTAACTCCCGAGGAAAGCATTTATGCAGACAGCAGGTTCTGCATTAATGCTAAGCATTTCCAAGCCATTTTTCGGCCAGTTTTTACCTGTAATTTTACCAGAGCATTTCCATATGCAATTCAAATTATACAACAATGAAACTCGGTCATAAACAAGAAAAATACAATATCTTTTACATATGTCCATAATTAAATCAAACCGACATTTGGTTCAAACCACACAAAAGTTTGAAATTCATCAAAACGGAACATAGTGTCCATAATCAAACAACACATTACAAGTCATTACACATCATTACACATCATTAAATTAAATCCCTACTTACATTCATTACAATTGCATATGGAACGAACATATATATATATAATACATTATTTTCCACCATATTCCTAAACATAAATCCGACGTCGCTATCGTCTTTAATAAGCCAAGGCATATAGCTTGCCGTTTTCCATGCGAATTCATCTCTATCTTCTCCTAGGTCTATCATTGGCATTAGAGCAGACAATTGACGTGTATATTGATTTTCACCAAGATGCTCAAAATAAGTGTTAAGTTGTGTCTTCAAATCATCAATAGAGTCCGTCGGTGTTATCATAACCTTAACCGTCTTTTTAAACGCGCAATACCTAACACGACCTTCAATTCTTGCAACCTCTGACATGTTTCACTTGACAAAAGCTTTAAAAAAATAATCATAGATTAGAACAAAATTAAATGGAATGTAATAACGAATAAATCAAATGCGTAAACATTAATAAGCTATAAATAAGTATTGCACTAGTTTCAAGTCAATAAAAGTCATATTATCATATATATCAATATCATTTACATAATGTTACTTATATATTGGCCACAAAAAATTGGCATTACAATTTTGACCCCAAAATATACGTCGGTGTAATTTCTACCAAAAAAAAGGACTAACACCGACAAAAAAATCCCTAGATAATTGCCAAGTGATTGGAGAAGATCAAGTGACATAAAATCTTCCTCATCTTCCGCAATAACTTCAAATTGTTGCTTTGGTTTTTTGGGAGTGTCCAACAAAATAGGCGCCGCTTTGTTTGATTCCTTTTCTGGTTTTGGCGGTTTGTTTCCACTTTCAATAGCCATGAGCTTTCGGAACAACTCATGTTGATCCAAATACTCATCTTCCCAAGTCAATGCATCTTGTTTCTTGTGATTGTGCCACTCCGTAGATGATGGAGGTAGTGGACAACCATTCCTCAAGTAAATAAGCACAAAGTGATTAGGAATTACCCCAAGGCACATAATGGGAGTTTTTTGCTTACCCGGCGGTGGTGGCCCTCTTAGTGGAAAAAAAGATTCCGAGTTACCAAGTTCAAGATTTGTCAACACAACCACACACCTTTTGTAATAATTGGCAACAATGTGCCCCATGTCCGGAAAAGTCAACCACTTATCAACAAGATGTGCACAACTTTTTGTATTTGCGGGAGGATGTAAGTCATTTAAAATGTAGTTATAACGATCCTCACCCGCAAATACTTCAACATAATCATCTCTATGATCTTTTAATTCTTGAATAAGATGTGTACGAATCATGAGATGATTTTGTTCGGTTAAGCCCATGAACTCGGCTATAGCCCGGAATCCACAATGTCCATCGCCAATAACATCCACCACTTTTTCAATAAATGGAAGCATGAAGCGTGGCATATAATCAATAGGCCTCATAACCGGGATAGCCTTAGGCTTTGGATACCGAGAAGGTGGTGGAAGTGGGGAAATTGGTGCTTTACCAAGACGAGCACCTTTTTTCCTTTTATATGATGATGTTGTTGGTGATGGTGACAGTTGACTATCCGGATTTTGGGAATCAACAACCTCCCAAGAAGAAGGGATCCGGCTAGTGGATGTAATTCTTCCTTTAGACCTCGTAATGTCCACTTTTTTCTTGGCTCCCTTGGTTGTTGCTTTTTGTGGTGGTGGAGACATCATGGTGGTTTCAGGAAATGCCAATTGCCGCAAAGCCTCCTTGACTTCAAGCTTCATTTGGAAAGGGAGTTTCTTGAGACGTTCTACAATACCCTTCAACTCATCATCCACCGAAAAACCAAGTTCATTACTTTCTTCTCCCATGCGTAACCTTTGCCAATGGTGGTGTATCTCATCCAGTAAAATTGGCTTTTCTTCAAGGAGTTTAGTTGCAATTTCGCATGCACATGGTAAGCCGTAAGATGTCCTTTGAACACAACCACAAATTTCCTTGTTCATGCACAACGTTTCCCTACAACGTGACTCTTCCATAGCAATGTTGTCCAAAGCATATCTAGACACATGACCACCTAAGCCGGAGTACAAAGTGACATCTTTGAATCTATGTTCCAACACGGTAACGCTCTGACCAAAGGCTGTTTGTATCGCAGTGTGTTGAAGCAACAACATGTTATGTATTTTCTCCCAACAAGTACCCAAATCACCCACACTATTGTCTAAATATTTCTTCACCAAAGCATGAGCCGATTCTACCCTATTGGTGGATCTACAACCAAGATGCAACACACGGTCTGTCCATACCCTCACTATTTTCTCCTTCACTTCATTCAAGGTGGTCATGGCATAGGCTAGGAAAGGTGGGAAATCACTACAAGCATCTTGGAACTCCACTAATGCATTTGCATATAACTCTTGAGTGGACGATTCAACCATATCTTTCCATGCCCTCATGATCTTCTTGACAACATCGCGATTACTCACCTCTTTCCCATCCTTTTTTCCCATAGGATATTTACAATCTAAGACGCACCTTTGTTTAACATTTGCTTGCACATGAAAGTAACAATTCATACCATAACTTTCCGGGAAAACAATTCCAACCGCTTTCATCAAAGACCCATCTCTGTCGGTAACAATCACCTTAGGCATATTCATCTTTGAAGTAAGAAGTTTACGCAACATTTTTAAAACCCAAACAAAGTTTTCCTTTTTCTCATGCATCAAGAATCCAAACCCAACCGAATATGTCAAATCGGTCGAAGTTACCCCAACTACCTCAAACATTGGCATCTTATACAAGTTGGTTTTGTAGGTGGAGTCCATAACCAAAACCGTTGGAAAATTGTTAAACAACTTAACGGATGTTAGGTGAGCCCAAAAGATATCTTCGATTGTATTACTTTCACCATGTGTTCTTGTGTAATAAGTATAGTTGTGCTCCTCCAACTTCGAGATTAGATATTGCAACGGCTTCTTGTCACCTCTATTTGCCTTCCATATTTTTTGACGTTCATTGTACACTTGCTTCACATTTGTCATGCAATGTGGTCTTTTGTTCTTCAAGTGTATCAAAATATTTCTTGGAAGCATCTTGTTCTTGGTCAAGTCATGTACAATCTTCTTGTCATCCTCCTTTAATCTACCGGCAAGAATGTGTCCTTCTAAAGCCGGCTCCATCGCATGGTTGTGAACTCCATTAAGAATATTCAATCCCCATTCCTTTGTTTGCGTACTTTGATATCCACTAATCATGAACAAGCACCCGCATTTTCTTGAGCCCGTTGTCGCATGCTTTGGTTTTTTTTTAGGCACTTTGTGAGCTCCACTCCTTTCACACACTAGGCGCAATATTGGATGGATCAAGCTTGATCTTTGTGTAACAATTGTAAATTCCGCCTTATTTGCTTGACACCGTACCCACCCAAGCAATTCTTCTCTATCTTGAAACTTAATGTCGTCAGAAAAAAACCTAGTCGTGTCCACTTCGTGGGCTTGAAGTGGGACGACACCGGGGCTAACATATTTAGAAGCTTCAACATGGACGGAAGCTCCATCAATGTTTGGTTTGACTTCAACCTTAGGCGGTTTGACATCTCCGGAAATTTGGACAAAATTACGTTTTGTCTCTCCCGAAACATCTTCCGCGTTCTCGGTCATTACTATAATTAAACAACACAAAAATATAAATTAACAACTTACTAATGCATAAACATCAATGCCATAATGAACTAAAACAAAAAAAACAAAAAAAAAACAAAGAAAAAAATTTTTGGAAAAAATGGCAGTAGCTGCCATTTTTTCGTTCCAAAATTTTTTCCTAAGTGTTCCTCGGTAGTTAACTACCGAGGTTTTCCTCGGCAGTAAGGTACGGAGGTTTTCCTCGGCAGTAAACTACCGAGATTCCCCATGACAGTGTTACGTAACTGACGTTGTAAAACTACCATGACAGTGTTACAAATCCAAAAAATAAACCGAATAAAATGCACAATACCTGTTTTTTTACGTCAAAAGTGTGTTGAATCATCCTATGCTTGATGCTTGAATCATTTTGGAGCAAGATTTGATGAAAAATAATTTAGGATTTTGGGTTGGATTGGAGTTGTATGGAAGGTGATGAGAAAATAGTGTGTAGGGGGAGCAGGTGACTGTTTCATCTGATGAAACAGCTTTCCTCGGCAGTTAACTACCGAGGAATTCCTCGGCAGTTAACTGCAGCCGGATTTCAAATTCCTCGGCAGTTAACTGCCGAAGGGGTAAAAGGGTATTTTACATGTGTGTCCCAGCCATATGGAATGTGTGAACAGCAATTTTCTAACATTTTTTCAAGACATTTAGTGATCATGATTCATTGAGAATTATCATGAGAATAGTATCTTATCTTACACTATACTATAATGCCGGTCTTGTACTGTATTATGGCCCATCTAACTTGCAGTCATGACTCATGATGCAGAAATCCACCACTTTAGGGGACCATGAAATATCTCTCTGAAAAAATTCCTAAGGATACTTCAAGCAAGGTGCGAATAAACCGTGATCTATACACTCACGAAAGGTAAAATTTCCGGAGTTCATGACTAATCTTGTTTCCTAGCTGCTATTTGATAACCATTCTTGTAGTAAATGAAAAAGAAGAGGACCAACAAAAACAATATTTTTATATTTTATAACAGGATCATGTAGACAGCTCCAACATTGCCTGAATTTTCTTTGGCATTGAAACTAGATGAATACCAACTTCCACCAGTGGATTCTTCTTGGAAAACAGAAAACATAAAAGTGACACAAACTCATTCTAACCATCTCAATGGTGACATAAAGAAGAGTGTTTTTCCATTCTAGTCAATTGGAAAAATAAATTATTATTATTTTTTTTCTGTTTTCTTCTTTTTTGATGTACTTTAATATATTGATTTTTTTTTTTCTTCATCTCTTAATCCACATGATTAAAAGATAGCTTGCAAATAGAGCTTCCAATGGTTTTGAATGAAAGGGAACACAATATATTTAGAATTCAATAGCTTCAGTAAGAGAGTAATAATATTTGTGTCCTCTAATTATTTATTTCTTTTACAATAGTCTTTTAAGTTATTGAATAAACATCGTTTCTTACAAAGAATTATTTGTCTGCTAATGATATTCACCATCACTGCAAGGGTTTTTTACACCGTCAATGAATTGTTATCATCAAATCATTAAAACATTTAACTTTAATCATAATTACTTCTAATGTCACATATATTATTGATTATGATTTGTTGACGATGTAAAGTATCAAAATTAAACTCCACATTTTTTGAAGTTGTTAAGTGTTACATCACTCTAATTTAGAATGAGAGGTTAATCATTACTAGCATTAATGTAAATAGCCTTTGATGAATTCATTACTAACATAGAAAACTAAATTAAAATAAGAAAAATATGTAACAGGAATTTTGAAAGTGAAAAATTGAAGACTGAAATCACATTTCTTCCAATTATTAATTACTCAAGGCATGTATCAGTTTTGTAGTTTATAGTTTCAATATGAATTTCCATTGAGAAAAGATAACATAAACTCAATTAGATTTCATATAAGTTATAAGTTGATTTCATAAGTTATTTTTAAGAGCTTATAGATGTTGAAAATAACTTGTGAACACATAAACTGTTTCTATAATCTCCACCAAGAAGTCTCACAAGTTCTTATGTTTGTATATATAAGACCAAATAATCCTTTTTTGTGATAAAGTGGAGAGGAGATGCATCAACTATTCTTGGCGTCATAGTTGAACTAATTCCACAATATAGTTCTCTTCTTATTTGGCCACTTGATGAAGTAAGACGTTGGACCTGAATATCTTTCATATTAACAAAATATGGGGCCTGAGACAATTTTTTTTAGAAAATTTGCTTGATGGTCAATAGATGCATTATCTGGTCAAAAACATATCAGACATTAATTAAGATTAGGCAATGTGCAAAATCTGGGAAGTTTCTACACCATGATGACATACTCTTTTTTTTGTGGTGGCCGGGTTTGAACCCCGATCTTGCATATTTTATGCATTGTCCATACCAACTGAGCTAAGCTCACAAGGACAAATCTGCAGACATACTCTATCAAAAGAGGCACGACCATCTATCTGCATCCTGTGAAAAAAAAATACAGATTAAACAATAAAAGTGTGATATTCTTGATTTTAAAATATGATCTGATAAATAAAAATTTACTTTATCATTTAGGGACATGAAATTTATTTAAAAAATAATAATTTCTATATCTCAAAATTGTTTTTTAGTTACACGTTTATTAAAAAAAAAAAAAAAAAGAAGGGATGGTTACACATTTAATTGTTTTTAAGAAGTTGAGTAGTTAGAGATAATTTTTTTATAATAATAATAATAATGTGTGAAGTGGTGTCCACATAAGAAGGAAAAAAAAAAGAGTTTTTTTTTTTAGGGAAACTTGCTTATTGCATTTCATTGATAATAAGAGATTCAATACAAATGGGTATTTCATAACAAACGGCGGGACTAGCTAGTAACGTGGTTTCTCTTGCAAAAGCATGAGCAACCCCGTTAGCTTGTCGCCTAACAAACTCCACCCTAGAGTTGGAAAATAAAGCACTAAACAAAGAACGACAAGAAGAAATAATGCAACAAAATTCGAACGTGTCATTCCTGTCAGGTAGAAAAACATCAGACGTCAACTTAGATTCCGTTTCAAAATCTACATTATCAAACTACATGTCACTTAACCATTGCAAAACTAAGTGCAATCTGTGCGCTTCACCAACATCTACCGGAAGAAGACATGGATGTGTCACAGTTTTTGCCAACACAAAGCTACCATCTGACTCCCGAATGCAAATACCAATACCTATTCGATTGAGGGAATTAGAGAAGGCAGCATCGAAGTTGCATTTGTAACTTCCCGACATAGGCTGCCAATGACTTCCATTACGTACTCCCGAAGTAGAAGGCCCCCCACTGTGGGTCAAAGAAGACGGGTTATGGGTAGTTGTTACAGTAGCATCCGGCTCGTTTGCTAGTTGCCAGTCAACAACCATATTTCGAGCTCTCACCACAACTGTTGCACTAGTTTCTGTTACATCATCCCAAATTCTAAAATTACGGTGTTTCCAAATGCTCCAAATTATAGTTGTTAGACGTTGTGAAAGATAAGCAGACAAGATGTAATGAAAAAATAGCATCTGTAGCTGACATAGTAGTGGAAAGAGCATGTTGGATAGAACCCCATAGGCCAGTTCTGTTCCAAACTTGGATGGCAAAAGGACAAGAGAAAAATACATGAGCGAAATCTTCATGTTCGGAATCGCAGCTAGCACAATTTGTTGGACATGTGACACCTTTGTCTAGCAGGCGCACTCTGGTTGGTAAACGACCCCTACAAATACGCCAAATTAAATTTTTTACCTTCGGGGGAACCTTGAGATTCCAAATTCCAGTCCAATATCCCGGACGCCACAGATAAGAGGAATCAACCAACTCTGAGACACATAATTTGTAAGCACTACGTACAGAGTAGCGTCCATTTCTCTCCACTTTCCAAATAATTCTATCTGCCTCAAACTGGGAAATAAGAGGCGTTTGTAGAATCTTGTCTGCAGTGTCTGCACTAAATACCTATCTAACTGTGTGTTCATTCCAACTTTTATCATATAAATTCATCAAACTATTGATATTAAAATTTTGAACAAAATGAGCTCCTGGTATATCACTACGAATGCATTTCCCATTTACTAACCAAGGTTCATTTAGAATAGGAATAGACGCACCTGAACCTATACTCCACTTTGCACCTCCATGCACTATGAATCTGGCACGCATAATGCTCCGCCACACATAACTAGGATTATGGCCAATCTGAGCCGTGAGATATGTACCCGTAGGAAAATAGCGTGCTTTGAAAATGCGAGCTACTAAAGAGTCTGGTATTTATGTAGGAACCAGAAAGTTGATTAACGTCCTTGTAACTCCCATATTGTATTTAATCTCTAGAGTGTATATAAACAGATCAGCTGAGTGGAATTTCACTCAAGCATTTCAGAAATCCTTTAGTTTTTCTCACTAACTCCGCTCAACAGGTATCATAACAAATATTTTGTGATGAAACCAGCTCAAAGTTGGGAATTCGAATAGTGCAGTTGTTGTTTTTGGATTTCCAAACTATTGTATTTGGATTTCCAAATTCTATTATCTACCGAAGTTGTTACTAGGTTGAGTCACGACTAGGTCGCTCTCTTTAAGACGTTTCGTGGCACTACCCAAAGTTGTGCAAGGTAGACTATCAACCACGCCGCCTCCAGGATAAAACAAGCCCAGCTACAACTGTTCGATTAACTACTGCACTGTAGTTAATCGTTCGAGAATTACACCTTCAAATATGGTACTAAGACCACTCTTTAATATTGAAACCACTCAAATTAATATGGTATTATTACCATTCTATTATGGTGCTGAGACCACTCAAATATGGTGTTACCACCATTCTAACTTTAACTTCTCCAAAACATCAATATGGCACTACGACCACTCAAATATGGTGATACCACCATTTCTCATTAAATAGAAAATTATTGAAATAATTTATATACTGTTAAGATCATTCTTAATTCCGACGGGACATTAGATATACGAAAAGGGACTATGATCTTAATAGTACTCTATATTCCGAAGGGAGTATGAACTTAAGACCACTCTTAATTCCGAAGGGGCATTAAACCGAAAAAGGGACTATGGTCTTAAGAACACTCTTAAAATATGGTTCAATCGATTGATCGAAGCCACTCGATACGGTACGTAACCGCTCTATTTGATACCGAAAGGGACAGAAAGGAGTAGAAGTAGAAGAAACTTGTTAACACAAGTCGGAGGGAGAAGAGAAGAAAAGAATTCCCGACAACTCAATGAAATTCTTTTCGGTATATGGAATGTACTGTGTGAGCTCTCTATTTATAGAAAAAATTCACAACTAATAAGTGAGAAACTTTGGGAACAAGTAATATGAGAAACTTTGGGAACAAGTAACATATTACTTTGCGATTAAGTAATTCACATATTAGATCTAGTACAAAAATATCTCAATTGAGTACCAAAATATATTATATTTAGTACAAAAATATTTTAGCAAAACTTGGGGACTAAGAAAGCACTTTCTAATAATGATTAAATTAATTATTTAATTTATCATTTCCAAATAATAAAATATATATCAATATATATATTTTTCTCTAGTGCTTATGTACCCCCATTAATTAGAGGTACACCCCCACTATATAAACACTACTAATGTGTGTGTTCCATCCGATGTGGGACTTCCACTTTTTTCAATTCACACAACACTAGTTCTACCCAACATGGGATGTGTGTGTTCCATCCGATGTGGGACTTCCACTTTTTTCAATTCACACAACACTAGTTCTACCCAACATGGGAATTTGTGTTTAGTCTTTTTACTCAATTTCCACACATGTTCCAACAGCAGTTTCCATAATCGTCTGTATAGGAGAAAAAGAACTGATTGCATTGAAAAATTAAGGGTAAGAGGACATAGCTTTATAGAATTTTAAAAGAGAGAGGTCAACAAAATTTGTAGCTATGTTTTTACTATCCTTACTCATCAAGACTAGGGGACTAGCAATGATAGTTGCAGCCACAATCCCTTAGAGAAGGGTGTCAGTGAGGACTGAAGAGATATAGTTTGGTTTCAGAACTTCATTTTTAGAGGGCATGTAAGATGGTTTTGTATGTTGATTCTTCGTTATCAGTTCTATTTTGTATTCTTAATTTTTTTTATTGTTGTGTCTTTTGTTAAGTGTGTTTCTTTTATTGATGTCTTTAATTTTTTTACTGTTGGCAAGTATTGAATATTACCGTGGTGCATTGTTTAAGATTGTGAAAAGCTGTTGACCCTCATTATCTATTTGGACGTTAGTTTTCCTTTCTGATTTGAATTACATTTATTTATTTATCATGGGTGTTTTGAGAGAAATTGGCTTTGAATGGTGCATGAATGAAGAAATTCGTATTTCAAGGAGAAAAAATTGCACGTGGAGATGTTTTGGGAAGTTTTGAAAGTGAATGGTTATGTTTCTGAGTTGTTGTTCTATAACAGCACGCCGCGTGAGTTAAGTCATGTTGGGTTTACAACATGAGTGAGTTAACTCACGCTGAAAGTATCGAGTATGACTTAACTCACGCTGAGCACTTTCGTTCATTCAGTTAAGAGTGAGTGTTATTTGATGGGCGAAGAGTAACTTCCTTAGTAGTGCACCACTGATCTACACCCCAACGGTTATAAAATTAAGATTCTTATCAATGGACGATTTTAACATTGATGTCCTCTGATCGTAATTCCTCTCAACAAAGCTACTCCATAAGTTGTATAAAGGAAGTCCTTTGATCACAACAAAAGTACACCTTATCTATACATTTAACTTTTAAAATGTTAACTACGTACTTTTTAAAATATTATTAATATATTTGATTTTATAACAAAAATCTCTTAAAAATAGTTGTTAGTATTTCTTTTGGCTTAATTATACATTTAGTCCTCGTATTTTGACATACTCACGAAATTGGTCATGCCTCTTTAAAACAGAACAAAATTGTTCTTCAATTATCATTTATGTTGCATTTTTCGTCCTACCTCCCATTTTATCCTCCAAAAATGATGATGTGTCGCATTTTTTATGAGGTGTCCAAAAAAACGCTTAGGTGGCATTTCCATGTGGCATTTAATCTGATTTAATTAAATAACATTAGTTATTATCCTTTTCCAGTTCTTCTTCAACCTCAAAATCACAAAATCGTGTCCCAATTGTTGTTGAAACAGCAAAATCGTTTTCCTCTGTTGTTGAAACCGTAAATCGCGAATCATGTTCCAGTTCTGCTTGATTCGTGTACTGAAACTGCAAAATTGATTTCCTCTTTCGTTTTTCTCCTTTGTTTCCTTCATATCTTGTTCAATTCGTGTACTGAAACCCCTTAATCGCGAATCCTGTTCCAGAAGCTTGTGACTGAAAAAGCTTCAGAAGCCATGGATTATAGAGAAGATGAAGGTGATGGTGTGACCCGAAGAAGATAAAGGTGTAAAAAACAAAACCCTAAATCATCAATTTATAAAATCTTTTCAACATAACCCATGTTCCCAATCAAAACAAAATCCGAAATCATTACACCCCCAAAATTCGGTAGGGATTCCCAAATTTAACAAAATTCAACTGTCACAATTCTGCTAAAAAAAATAAAATCCAGATCTAAAAAATTGAAACCCATATTGTAGTTTATTTCATCTCTCCAACCAGGGGCGGATCTGGACATAAAAAATCAGTGAGGCTAATTGTAACAGCCCGATTTTTAGCTAGATTTATTTTATTATTTATTTATGTGTGCTATATGTGCTCTTATGTGATTATTTGCCTCTGTGTGTATTTTTGGTTGGGATTTGTAGAATTTGGTGTTAGAAGGGTATTTTAGTCATTTTGGACTTAGGGGTATTTTGGTCATTTTGAGAGTAGGGGTAATTTTGTAATTTTGTTGAGGATTATTTTTAGTGCTTAGTGAGAGCTAGTATTATTTTACTAAGTGCTAGGGGGTTGTGGTGAATTATTTTATTACCGGTAGGTGACCGTTAGTGTTACATTTTACCGTTAAGTGAGTAGTAACATTTTGGGTTAAGAATAGAAATGGGTTAGACCCATTAAGACATTGTGAGTTGAGTCCAATTAGTTGAACCTATATAAACTCTTGTTAGTAGAGAAATAAGGTTTTTACCAACATTTTCAATTGAGAAGAGATAGAGGTAGAGAGAGAAAGAACAAGAGGAGAAAAAGGGTTTGAAGAGAGGAGATCTAGAGGAGGCTAGAGGGAGCTAGAGATTCAAGCTTTGGGAGCTAAAGTGAAGCCCTAGTTGATAATTGTGAAGAATTAAGGTAAGGGGGTTAGACTTTACTCATAATCCTTCAGTTTAATTTCTACCCTAATTCTTTACATAATTGCGGTTAAGTGCTTAATTTGATTTTGGTTGTAGAATTTCGTGCTTAATGTTGTTGACATGACTATATACATGAATTGAATGATAATTGTGATGTTGTTGTTGAATTTGTATGTCAAAATGGGTAGATATGAATATGATATGTTTTTGCATGAAATTGATGATGAATGAAGTTGTGGTTGTGGAATTGTGAATGAATTCATGTTCAAATGTTGTTGTTGTTATCTTGACATATGTTGTTGTTGAATTGATGCAATGGGTATCATTGAAATGATGAATTATGATGAGATTTGTTGTTGTTCAAATTTGTGAAGTTTGTGTTAAGTTGTTCATGTGAAGAACCCAAATGAAATTTTGATATATGAGGTTGTTGACTGAGTTTTTGATGTTGTTTGATGAATTGGACTTGGTAGAATTTCTGTTTTCATGTTGTGGTTGTGTTAGTCAAGTCGTTTGGGAGGAAACGGGTTTTTCGTGTGAAATGTCAGTGTTTAAGCGTTTTTGCAAATAAGTGATTATGTGAGGTTTTGGGAAAATGATTTTGGGATGGTTGAAACTTGAATTTTTCTGTAGATTATGATAGAGCTAAGTGTCAGGAGCGTATAGGCGAAAACGGCATCGAAATTCGATTAACGGTTTGAGTTTTACGCGCGAAATGGTGAAAAACGCACTTTTTGAAAAGCTGTTTTTTGGACCTAATGCAGTCAAAATGCGTCACGATTTTTCCAGGCGTGACACGATTTTGTTGGCAGAAGGTTCAGTGGTTCTGGACATAAAAACGCGCCACGATTCCTAAAATCGTGACACGATTTTTATGAACCAGATCCTTCATATTTCACTATTTTTCACCCCTTTCCACTCTGAACTGGGTTTTGGTATAAACATGAAAGTTGTAGATAATTCTGTTAGCTTTCCAATGGTTTTGGTTTGACTTGAAAATGTTTTGTGGATTTTGAGTTATGATGAAAACACTCCAAGTGGGTCTTGGAGAAATTTTAAGGAAACTTAGCATAACTACTTCCAAGTCATCCCAAATTTCGTGGATTGTTCCTTAACTTCAAACTTATGTTCTATGAGTTCAATTAAGGTGTTTAATGCTATTTAAACTATGATGTGATGGATCTAACTTGTTTTGATTTGAAAATGGGATTCTTTTGTAAAAACAATAAAGTGAGACGAACTTTGTGAATTTCATGATTTTGTCGTGTGTAGCCGGTGAAAAGCCAAGGTATTCTCTACTACACTTATATGTAGGCATTGGTTCTTGTTTACTTGGTTTTAGTTCAATTGCCCAATTATTTCTAAAGTTGTGATTTTGGGAGACGAACTTGATTGAAAATGATTTTGAGAGCCGATTGCCTTATGAGTCCTTTATGGATAGTTGATATAATTATGTGGAAATGATTGATGATGTATATATGTGACAACTATATGTTGATTGAATGGTGAATGTTGTTGATGATTGTATATATGTTAAGGGGTGGTGAATTGTTGTCGATTGCATATATACTAAATGTTGGTAATGATCATTTGATGAATGAATGGTGGTGAACATGTTTATGTTATGTTATGTTGTTTGTTGAACATGTTAAATGTTGGTTATTGGTGGTGAATTCATACATGCTAATTTTGATGGTGATATCGTCGGTGAATGCATGTATGCAAAATGATGGTGATGATGTGGTGAATTGTTTGTGTGAACATATGCATTGTGTCGAGTCATATGTTCATGCATTCATGACTGATGGTGGAGGATTTTATATTCAATTGAGGTGAATTGTAAGAGGAGGTGTACTCTTACATACGATGTTTTTGTTGCATCGAAGGTGACGACCTTGAGGTGATTTGGTACCACATGCATGTATGTGTGGAGTTTAGGCATATCACATTGCATGAGTCTTGATTGTTGTATTGGATGATGATTGTTGATGATAAGTGTGTTTGATGAATACATACTTGTGACATTTGGAGTTGATTTGTTGATGAATTGTGCCATATTTGAATATGTGACTTGGTGAATTGTGCATTGGTGAAATTTGGCGAATGTTTCGATTATGTGGATTGGTGCATATGTGCATTGGTGGATTTTGTTGATGGTTGTGAATGAATGATTTATGCTCTATTGCGTCTCCAGCCTATTTGTACTTATACACTTGGTGAATCGATTGATGATGATTATTTTAATAATAATGAAGAGGTGAGAATTGTATATGTATATACCTATGATGTGGTGATTTCTTTGATGATGATGATTACTTGCTTATAACTTTGAATGATGAATTGTACTTGTTGAGTCAAGTATGCTAAGTGAAGAATGAGGTGAGTAATCCTTTCATTGATTGATGTTGATAAATGATGAACTCTTGTTGTTGACTTGATTAAAGATTAGATATGTCTGTTATGCTATGATGATAATGTGATAGCTTGAGGTGCAAGTAATAGGGGATAATAATCATATGATGTTAGTATTCTAGGAGGGATGGTTATGTATATATGTATGAATCCTTGAATGCTATGTTTTTATATGTTGATTATGATTAATGTAATGCTAACCCCCAGTGGTTTTTGCCGCCTACCTGTCTGTATGGATGGGTAGACGCTGTGCAGGAGTAGTTGCTTTGGTGAGTGTTTGGATAGCGGGAGCTTGCTCCGTTATCATCTTTGGCGTCGTAGTCTAGGGCTCTAATTAGGTCGAGTCGGTGTCCTAGTTTTGGATTGATTTATTTTATTTGAGATGTACTCGTTGTGAGACTTGAAGGATTTTTATGATGTTATTATCTGACTATGGCATGTATCTATATCTGGAGATTTATGTTGTATCCGTTGCGACTGTTGAGAATTTTATATGCATGCTAGATGTTGTTTTGTTGAGACGTAGCGTCTATTTCTTGAATATTTGTTATATTCGCGTGTTTTATCGCTTTAATAGAAATAGGACGTAACACTAATTTTTTTTCACCCAATTACTGAGAGATCATAAACCATTCAATTTCAGTTTCAATCTAAATGTTTCAGAGCAAAATGGTGGTGAAATTATCTTTTGGCTGTGTCGGTGTCCAAACGGGAAAAAAACAAAGAAAGAGTGAGGCCATGTTGGGAGAGGAAAACGATAAAACTTGGCTAAGAGGAGAGGTGAGGGTGAGAGAAATCAAATAGAAAATTGAGAAGATAGAAAGAAATGTGTTTGGTGTCTGTTTTGGAATTTGTAAGGAAAATGTAGGGTGTTGGTAGTATTGGGCTGGTTGAGTGTGTTTTTGATTAAAAATAGATAATTTTTTAAAAAATGGGTTGGGCTGGGCTGGTGTGGCTATTGCCACACCTTGCCTTAAGCAGATCCGCCCCTGTCTCCAACTAGCTTATGTTACTTCACATGCATCCTTAAGAAACGCAAATAACCTCCACCATGTCCAGGTCTCTCTTTCACCTTTGTTTCTATTTTTCTTTCACGAAGCAGGGGCTTTTGCTTCTATGTTTCTTTATTTGTGCCAACCATGGTGTTTCTTTATTTGTGTCAATGATGATGATTCTAATAGAGATGGATCTGCTGATGTTAGGTGATGAAATGGTGGTGGTGAACGGTGTTGTTGGTATGATAAAGGAGGGAGGGAATCTATTTGAAGAAAAGAGATAAAAGAGTTTTGGAGTTGAAGATAAATTTAGGGATTTTAATTTTAGGGATGATGAATTTTTTATTTTTTTGAATAAGGGATGATGAATTTATGAAAAGGATGATTTGTAAATGGATGAAGAGAAGAGATGAATGGATATTCATAATTCTGGATTTCGATTTACAGCATAGGGTTTTTTTTCTTAATTCCAAACATTTTATATTTTTAATTGTTTTTTTATTATTTATTTGATTTAAATACATTTTTTCAATAATATATGATGACATGTATAATTGTTTTTCCACATATGCATTGCCACATAAGTGTTCCATTGGCCACATCACTTAAAATTCTAACACATCAGCGTTTTTGGAGGATAAAATGGTGGGTAGGACGAAAAATGCAACAAAAATGATGATTGAAGGACAATTTTGTTCTGTTTTAAAGAGGCAGGGCCAATTTCGTGAGTAGGTCAAAATATGAGGACCAAAAGTGTAATTAAGTCATTTCTTTTAAAATTAAAAGCTTCTAATTTAAGACGTAGTAGTACATCGACAATCTATCTAATAATGTTATATGAACAAACTTTTTGAATAACGGTACAATGACACATGTACCGTTCACTGTATAAATACAATGAAAAATGCTCTGTTTTTTATTCTAAAAAAAAAAACCTTCTTTCTAATTAGAGAATAATTTTTAGAACACACAAAGGGAGTTCTATCATTAAACAATTTTAAAAATGTATATTGTTAACGGGGACGGATGCATTAAGGGGTCATGTGGGGCTAAAGCCCCACATCCAACTTTCCTATTTTTTTATATTATAAATAGGGTAATAGTTATTTTGGTTCTTGAATGTGCGAGTAGTCACAATAGTCTCTCAATGTATTAAAATTTTAAAATATTCTCTGTTTTGCACTTTGTTAATCAAAATAGCCCTGAAGTGACAATAAAAATGCATATTAAAAGACTGATATGATAATACTAACAAATTATTTTAATGTTGGGGACTATATTGACTAGCAAAGCGCACAACCAAAGACTATTTAAAAATTTTGATATATTGATGGACTATTATGGTTACTCCTTACACCTTCAAGGCCAAAATAAATATTACCCCTTATAAATAAAACACATTATTCTAAGAATAAGACCAACAATTCAACAACTTTGTGCAAAACTTGTGTAAACAAATAAGTGCAACACATTTGCTATGATTTATAAGCTTTTGAAGTTGACTTTGCTTTTGTCGGTAGCAAGTGCAAGTGTTAGTTTAACCCCACATACACCAAATGTCTAGATCGGCCCCTGATCAGGGCGGATCTCTGTAGAGACCCACAGGTGCCACTGCACCCCCAACTTTTATATAAATATCATATTAGGCATTCATATAATATGTTAATGTTGCAGCGGTTGCGTAGCCTCTAAATCAATTGAAGATCGCGTGCTCGATCCCTCGCGTGTTCGATCCCATGGAACCTTCTTTTATATTTCTTAGTAAATTCTTCATATTTCTTAGTAAATTCTTCATATTTTATAAAAAAAATAAAAAAAAATTTAAAAAAAAACAACCTTGTGGGATTTGAACCGCCATCCCACAAGTTACAATCATGCAACTGCACCACCACACCAGTTTACAATATCTGACACACCCAAGAAATAAACCCGTATTTTTGTGGTTTACAAAGTTGTAAAATTAGTTAAGATTCAACTCAGGTTTTGTGTTACAAAAATCTTTCATTGTATTTAACAAGAATATTCAAAAATAAAAAATAAAATAGTGAAAAAATCACTGTGAACAGTGTAAATACCGCGTATTGTTGTAAAGAAAATGTGCTGATGTAGTAGCGCATTACTCCTTCAAGTCAATGTCGGAGGGAATAAAGTAATGAATCATGTCTTGACCCATAAAAAAAAAAAAAAGTAATGAATCATGTTGAGACAACTCATCCATACGCCTTTATAAGAGAATGATTAGTGGTAATGACGATTTAAACTAACTAAGAAGTTTGACATCTGGCCATATAAGATTGAATGTAGAATGACCTACCTATTTCTAAGTGCTCATCCAATTACAATAAAAGAAAAGGAAAATACAAAAGTGGGAGACACTAGGATTAGATTTTTTGGATTGAATAATCAATACCACTTTGCTAATGGCAAAGGGTCAAACCCTAAAAACAAGACATGTGTCAAATGTAAAGCACAAATATTGCATACGTGTCATTTTATAGGTACAAAAAGATTGGGCCAATCCTTGTGAGAAACAAACAACATCAAAGAAAAGTGAACTATAAAATAAAATAAAATAAAAAAGTGGTTGTTATAAAAACAAAAATGTAGTTATAAGAGACTATTGAGTAGGTATCGTGGACGTTTAAGACATCATTGTTAACTTCGCATGTTGGAGTCCAATCCATGTTTAATCACAGCCATCCCTACCAATACGTTTTTCATTTTAGAATTATTGTCGTATAGTTTAGGAAGAAAAAATGAGATATGATATTTTTATTTATTATAGAAAGTAACCGTCAAAGTTGATATACCCACGTAATATAAATAAGATATTATAAAACAGTTTTCAATCAATAGCTATTGTTTATTTTTAGGGTTAATTATGTTTTTGGTCCCTACAAAATTGTGACCTTGTAAGTTTAGTCCTTACTTAATTTTAATAGCATTTTTAATCCCTACAAAAAATTTCTGCACTCAATATTAGTCCTTACTCAATCCAAATTTGTTTAATTTATGCTTAAACTCTTAAGTTTTTCAACAATTTTTTACAGGCATGTTAAGAACGTTATTAAAAGGTCATCCGAAAAAAATATCGCAAAAATTTGATTTCTACGTCCATATTTTTGTTACTTATATCTTAAACTTTTGTCGTTTTAAAAAATTCATATTTAATTTATTTCATGTTAAAAAATTATAGATTTTAGTAAATGAACCTTTCATAGTGTTCTAAACTTGTATAAAAAGAATCGTTAAAAAATTTAAGAGTTTAAGGATAATTAAACAAAATTTATTTTAGCAGGGACTAAAATTATAAGTAAATTTTTTTTTTAAGGATTAAAAAAGCTATTAAAATTAAGTAAGGACTAAACTTCGAAGGTCGCCATTTTATAGGGACCAAAAACATAATTAACACTTATTTTTATTCAAAAAAAAGCTATTGTTTATTTATCTTTAAGGATGGGTGGAAAAGAGGGTTACTCTTTCTTTTTTGGAAAGAAGGGTTACTCTTTCTTGGAAGTAACTCTTGCTTTCTAGAAATAAAATCTTTGTTTATCCTTCAACGTGAGACAAGAGAGAGGATGAGGATTTAATATTACACATGGGATTGAAATAGTTGAAATAGTTCAACCAAACAAGGAGTGTCTCCTTACACATTCTCTTTAATCGTTGTTCTTACATACCGGGACATGCTTTCACTAAAGACTGGTACTATTAAAAAAGGAATTGCTACGAATGCACATAGGATATTTGTCAACGTAAATACAGGGTCTTGCTAACCAGTGCCCTCAGGGCAATGATTAAGAAAATTATAGATAAAAATTTATCTTTTTTTTTCTTTAAAAAATTTATCTATAATTTTCTTAACCATTTGCCCTGAGTTATATTGAAAATATAAGTTTTAACTTTTAATTAAGTAATAATTACACCATTTTTTATAAAAAATTACTAATTTTTGGTTGCTTAACCAATATCCCGAAGGCAAGTATAACATTCTACTACTTTTTATCATAGGTTGAGTGATAGTCCTTTTGTTTCAACAACTATTGTGGGGTTAAAACAACTCCTATTGTGGGGTTAATTAAGAAAATATTTGTGTAGATCACCTCATTAACCATGATAGAAAGGAGTGTAATTATAAGGTTGTATGAACTATATTTAGCTCTGAAAACGCTAGTGTTATAAAGAATGTGTCACTTTGTGATGTTACTCAAGAAGATTCTTTAGGCTTTGTTTGGAAGAGAAGAGAAAGTTTAAGGAAAGAAAGTAAGAGGAAAGAATGTTTAAGGAATGAAAGTGAATAGAAAGTGAGTGGAAAGTGAGATGATTATTTAGTTGTTTGGTATAAAAGAAAGTGGAAAGAATGTTAAAGGAAAGATGCATCTATATTTTTTAAATGACATAAATACCCCTACATTGAAAATTGATGTTATATTTTTTTTTGGTTGGTGTGATATTATATAAAGTAACATATATAAATAAAAAACTAATAATAAATTTTATTTACAGTAGTGTACTTTATATAAATTATTTATAAATAATAAAAATTTGATTTTAAATGACATAAATACCCCTACATTGAAAATTGATGTTATATTTTTTTTTGGTTGGTGTGATATTATATAAAGTAACATATATAAATAAAAAACTAATAATAAATTTTATTTACAGTAGTGTACTTTATATAAATTATTTATAAATAATAGAAATTTGAAGAAGCATGTGAATCGTGACAAGCAAATTAATGAAGGGACATAACAAGCACATGCCACTGTAATTTTTAATTTCAGTTGATGGCCATTTTGTAATTTTACAACTTGCAAACTAGTCACCCAACTTTCTTCGCTGTCATGAGCGGAAAGTTTTAGCACGTGGGCCCCATCAAAATTAAACTTTCTTTCCACTCTGACAATGCAACCATGCAAGGGAAATAATGTTTTTCTACAACCTTTCTTTCCCCTTTGCTTTCTTTCCTTATTGTTTCTGCAATTCCAAACATACCCTTAGTTTTCAAGAATAGTAGAAATAATGTGTTAGCTTTTTATCTTCGGATTAGTTGATTCTTGAATCAGATATCGAGTTTAATAAAAAAATGTGTTAGCTTTTCATCAAAACTATAGGATTAATTTAATTAGGAGATGAGTGAACCTTATTGCTCACACGCTTGTTGGGCTGTCAAGGTCTTATGGTCTTTTCCAACAAAAAAAATAAAAAAAATTAGTCCAACCTGCATTGATCACATTATTCATGGTGAAATGAAATAAATATTTTCTTGTTAAAGTATGGTTTAGGTAATACGTATATAAAAAAAAAAAACGGGGAAACATGTGAATCCCCCATACAATTGTTTGCTTTTGTTGTGGCTAAAACAAGTTTTTGGTCATTTATCTTTTTTTGAACAAACCAAAATGATATATATTAACAACGATGTATCACCCCGCACAAGGTGTGCAAAGAGTGAAACACCCAACAATATTTACATAGCAAGGGTTAACAAAAAACACCCACCAAAGACAAAAAATCAAGTGGACACTCATGCACAAGAGCGGATGTTTCCACCAATCATGATAATTGTAACTAAAAACTGCCTTTTGCGATTTCAACCATAAGAATGAATTTAGCTTGACCTTTTCCAGGAGAACACAGAAGGGATATGTGCCACGTTATTGAACACGCGGTTGTTTCTTTCCTTCCAAATCACCCAAACAGAAGCAAACCAAATTACTCTGAAATAATTATGTGTAAATCTAGGCAAACCAGCCATATGCATAAACTGCAAAAAATGATGTCGAAGCTCATCCGCAAAAACCGATGAAATCCCTAACCAATGTAACACTAAAAACCAAAGAGAACTGTAAATATCACAACCCAAAAATAAATGTTTTGATGTTTCCGTGTTGCCGCATGCTGCTGTACACCCCGTATCAGTTGCTTGAATGACCCTCCGCGTTGCCAAATTATCTTTGGTAGGCAATCTGTCTCGAAGGAGACGCCACACAAACAACGACACCTTCGAAGGAATAGTCTTATGCCAAACGTCATCAACTAAATGTCTGTCAACAACTGCCCCTGAAGTAGTGATAAAGTGATAAGCTCCCCGAACCGAGTAACCGTGAATAGGTCGAGAAGCCACCGCCATGTGTCCTGAACTGTTTCCTGCAAAACAACGTTGAGAAGCATAACAGAGCACTCCACCACACTCTCCTCCTCCCACGCCAATAATCGGCGCCTCCACACCCACGCCCTCCCCCCAACATCCCAACCTAACCTCTCCATCTCCTCCACCGTACACTCTTTATTCAAAGCCAAATCATATAGGCGAGGGAATTTAATTCTCAAAGGAGTATCCCCCACCCATATATCGTGCCAGAATAAAGTGTTTCTACCGTCTCCCACCACCCTCCTAATGTTATCCTCAAACCAATTCCCAACACCCTCACCAACCCCTTCACGAATCCTACATATCGTCCGCCACCACACCGAACACCGCCTCCCCCTTCCTTCACCCGACCCCTCTCCTCACCGTATCGCGCTTTCAACACACGATACCATAACCCCTCCTTATCAGTCACCATCCTCCAGCACCACTTCCCCAATAAAGAAATATTAAAAGCTCCCACCCTCCTCACCCCCAAACCTCCATCCTCCTTTGGAGCACAAATAGACTCCCAATTGATCCAGGCTATTTTCCTAAAATTCTCACCACCCCCCCAAAAAAAAATTTTAAAAATAGATTCAATAGAAGAAATTATACCTGCAGGGGCTTTGAAAAAGGAAAGAAAGTAAACCGGAAGAGAGGATAGGACAGACTTCAAGAGCACCAGACGACCACCAAAAGAAAGGAACTTGTTATTCCACGACGACAGACGAGTAACAATGCGATCGAGAACAGGTTTCCAAAAGGACAACTTAGTAGAATCACCTCCAATAGGGAGTCCCAAATAAACAAAAGGAAAGGCCCCTTTGCGACAATTCATAACCGAGGCAGCCTCCAACAACCAAGAATCAGAAATATTCACACCTGTCAGCATACTCTTGTGGAAATTCACCTTCAGTCCCGAAACATCCTCAAACAAAAGCAACACTGCTCGCATAGTACGCACATTTAACCAACTATTTTCACCTATGATCAAAGTGTCATCCGCAAACTGAAGATGAGTCAGCCGGATATCATTAACTGGGCCAACCCCAAAACCTGTAAACATATGCGCCCCCACCACTGCAGACATTAGCACATTAAACCCTTCAGCAGCCAACAAAAACAGAAACGGTGAAAGAGGATCAACCTGCCGAAGACCCCTCTCAATTGGAAACTCATTAGTTGGGCACCCATTAACTAATATTGAAGCTGTCGCCGTTCCAACACACTCAGATATCCATTTACGCCAAAGTGTCGGAAAATTCATATTATCCATCACGGTGTCAAGATACGTTAAGTCAACGGAGTCATACGCCTTCTCAAAATCTACCTTAAACAAAAGAAGTTCCTTATTCATACGCTTTGCTTCATTGACAACTTCATTAGAGATTAAAATACCATCAAGAATTTGCTTTCATTTTACAAAAGCAGATTGTGAATCAGAAATGACGCTGCTGACAACTTGACGTAGCCTGTTTGCAAGAATCTTCGCGAGCACCTTATACATACATCCCACTAATGAAATGGGCCGAAAATCATTGAGCCTCTGCGGACTAGTCACCTTTGGAATTAAAGCAATGAAAGTGGAATTTACGCCTTTTGTCAATTTCCCATTGCGATGAAACTCCATCAGAAATCTCATAAAATCATCTTTAAGTAACTCCCAAAACTCTTTTATAAAACCAAAACTGATACCATCCGGCCCCGGACTCTTGTAACTATCACAATCCCAAATCGCTTGCTTTACTTCAACTTGCGAGAATGGTTTTATTAAAGCTCCCGCGTCCGCACCCGACAATTTTCTAAATTGAAGGCCACCTACACCTGGCCGAACCACTCTTAAGGATTTAAAATGAGTCGAGAAATGGTTAAAGACAGCTGACCGAATATTGTGCACACCCTCCACAGTAGAACCATCCACCGACACCATATTAATTGCATTATGGCGCCGACGACCTGACATGACCCCATGAAAGAATTTCGAATTAGCATCACCTTCCTTTAACCAATTCATCCGAGACTTTTGCCAAGTGAGACTATTTTGAACCCTCGCCATTGAGTGCAAATTCACAGACAACTCATGAAGTTCCGTCAACTCCTCATCAAGAAGCTCTGACACTTCCGCTTTTGTATCCAAAAAAGAAATTTGATTTCTAGCCGCCAACATCTTACTCTCCAAATTCTGAGAGTGTCGCTGATGCCATTCCTTCAAGCCAAATTTCAACATTTTCAGCTTCTCTTTCAACACAAAACCACCCCAACCATGACACTGAAAGGAACCCCATTTTTCACGGACAAAGTTATTATAACCCAGAAAATCAGACCAACATTTAAGCATTCGTAATGGCCGAGGTCCCCAATTAACATCTTCAGCGTACAACAACAAAGGAACATGATCTGAAAGACCCCGTTGATAAGCGACCTGAATAGAGTTTGGCCACTTCTCACACCATTTGTCTGACAACAAAAAACGGTCCAAACGACTCATAGAAATCCCATCTCCTCGATACCAAGTGAACAGACGTCCGCAAATAGGCAAATCATTCAGGAAGCTGACATCTATGAAATCATTAAATAAATCCGCCTCCACTTGTCTGAAAATGAAACCCCTCCCTTTTCTTTCATCTATACTACGCACAGAGTTAAAATCCCCCCACACACAAACACCAACATCGTTGTTCAAAAGGACCTTAGCACTCAACCGTTCCCACAAATTTCTTTTGGCCTCCAAATCACAGGGAGCATATACATTAAAAATCATAAATTCTTCCGACGTTAAAATAATCTTGCCTCTAATTGTCAACACGTTCCCAAGATTCATAGTAGACCAAACGACGACACGTGATGTGTCCCATACCGTAACCAAACCACCGGATTCCCCCACCGACGATTGATAAGAATACCCACAAGAAGCATCCCCCCAAATATTATTAATTAACACATCGTTCACCACCTGCCATTTAGTTTCTTGTATACACAAAACCAATGGTCGCTTCTCATTAACTAACCTTCAAACCTCCGCCCTCTTCTCCCCTCCCCCCAGACCCCGCACATTGTACGATAATACTCTCATTGACACCACCGTTCACCCTACAACCGCCACCTCCCCTCGAACTCAACACACCACCGCTCCACCCCCCCTTACCCCTGTCGCTCCCAGGCCCCTCAGAACCACCTCCAGCTGCCCTCCACTCTTTCCTCCCCTCCCTCGTTAATAGATTAAAACAATTTTGAGTATCACATCCATACAACAGCCCTGCCGCCTTGCATATACCCCTCACATCCTCCGCCACTTTATCCTGTTTATCTTTAAGCAAAACCCAATTTTCCCAATCCTTTACAATTGAAGTAGCTGAATTATTGGCTGAATTTTTAGATGAGTCCGATGAATTTGCTTCCTTAGAATTAGTATGGGCAGTTCTCAATTTTCTACTATTCTTGTGTTTCTTCAAAATTGATAAAATCTGCTTCCTATCACTTACCGGCATTCTAGCAACTTTTTTCATAAAGCCAATGGAATGTTTACCTGCACCTCCCTTCTTATTCCTAGCCTTCGGTTGAGTTGATGAAGTAGAATGAAGTGCCACTTCCAAATTCACCACATTTTTTGTGCCAGCGATGGAATTTGATGTGAACACATTTCCACCTTCACAAATAGGCTGCTGTGATAGCCAACTTAAACTCCAAGGCCCATTTTTAACATTATTGTTGGAAGTTGCTGCTGCTTGCTGTCCAAAGGAGAAGATTCTTCAACATTTACAAGCCTTGCGGTGATATTATTGCTAGAAAGTTGTTGCTGCTTGCTGTCCAAAGGAGAAGATTTTTCAACATTTACAAGCTTTGCGGTGACATTATTGCTGGAAAGTTGTTGATGCTTGCTGTCCAAAGGAGAATATTCTTCAACAATTACAAGCTTTGCGGTCTCTAAAGGCTCACATGCAAGCTGCTGCTCTTCATGCACTGTCGTACCCTTGTCCTTCCCTTCAACTTCCGCTGAACCAATATCATTAGAGGGACTTGCTGCACTCTTCTGTCGTCCATGATTACTCCATTCCTTATGCAAATCAGTAACGAGATCGTCCAATTCCCATTCCCCTTGAACCTCATCAAGACCGTCGTCAATAATTGGATGTGTTTCCTCGTTCGATAAAGGATCCTGCTCAACCTCAGTCAAAAATGCGTCCTCCCCTAATTTACATCCCCATTCCTCCAACAAATTAATATTATACTTTTTACCATCTATAAAAAATGCAATTTCCTTGGTCACAATTTCAATGTGAGTTGTCGAAATGAGAATCCGAGCAAAGTCCAATCTGGCTTTATCCGCCGTACATTCATCAACATGCAAAAATCTGCCAACACTCGAAACACACACTTTAAAGAATTCATCGTTCCAAGAATGAACGGGAACCCCATAAACTCTTAACCAAGCACCCCGTTCGTAACTAACTTCCTTCGTTGACCACTTTTGAATATTAGAAAACAGCATGCCAAAGAAATGTAACGCGTTGTTGAATACTTGCCAAATGTCCTCCTCTCCATTACAATGAAGAAACATTCTATCTCCCCCCATAGGAATAACATTGACGTGACTAAAACCAGCGTCCTCCACCCTCCGTTGTACTTCCAACGTCGAATCCCCCGCGACAATAGAGGCAACCATACCGGAACTCGCCCAAGAAAGATCCTCATCACGGGACTTATACACCGGAATAAATTGTGTGACCGTATGTAATTTTTGAACCACCGGTGAGGGACCAGACATCGACCGAGACACCTTCGAACCTCCCTCCATCCTCATATTGTCCAACTCTCCTCCTACCTTCGTTATCCATCCCTCCGTCACTACCTTCCCTCTCCCCGACACCTCCTGACCACTCCTCCCACCGCTCTTCCCTCCCTCTACCTTCCTCACCTTAGACATTACTTCCTCGCAATTTTCCTTCTCCACCGCCTTATCCACCCTGGCATTTTTAACTCCCTCACCCCTAACTCTAACCACCGGCCTCTCAACCTCAACCACCTGTTTAACACCATCAGCCTTAACCCTACCATCATCAACCCTAACAACATCATTATGTGCAAATCTGTCAAACCTAGCCTCTCTAGCCCAAACACGGTTTTGCCCTATCCAAACATTGTTTAACGCCTGAGACAATTTTACTGTGTTTTTAACATTTATGTACCTCACAAAACCAAACTCTTGGCCTCGAGCATTTCGAAACCGAGCAACATACACGTCAGTCAAAACACCACAAACTTCAAAAGCTTGCCGAAGATGATACAAAGGAATGTTATCCGGGAAATTAGTCACATAGAAAGAAGCTTTGCTATCATGATTCCCTTCAGTCGCTGCTGTTACATTACCATGCCATTCTGACAAATGCCAAACGACCTCCCTGATTGTTGGAATTATTCACAATCTGCCGATCCTGATGCCATTCAATCTTCCCATACTGATTGTGATTCCTGCCAAAAGAAATCCTATTAAAAACCTGATGTCGAACCTGTTCTCTACCTGTAGCCGCTCCTCCATGCCCGTCTGAATCCGTTGTCCTGACCTGTTCTCTGTGATCCGGTTCCGTCGCTTTCCTCTTCCTAGACCGCACCACAGTCCAATCTCCCCTATCCCCCCCAATTTCTGCCACCCCGGCGGGACCCCGAACCCCCTCCCCCCCCCCCCCCCCCCCCAATTAAGTCTCTCAGCCGGCAAAACGCTCCGGCGCGGTGCCCCTAGTATTGCCCTAGGATTGCCGCCTCTCAGTCGCTCACCTGCTCTCATTTTCTTCATTTATCTTAATCTCAGGGTTCATATTGATGCCCTAATAAAAAAAATGACTCATATGGGTGAAATTGATTCATATGTGGCATATGATTTATCGTATTTTTCTTCCCACTTGATAATTTCCTCTTTTCATCAAAAGCAGAGTTCATTGGAACCAATTTATATTCAAATTCTTTAACCATAATATCTTCTCCATTAGAGCTACAATGTCAAATTTGCAAGCCATCATCTTACTACCGCCGGTTTTTTTTCAGCTGCAGTTAACTACCGCTGCGATTCTAGTACAAATTCAAGGCAGCACTAACATTTCGAGACACTCTCTCATCAATTATCATTCTCTCAATTATCAAACTCTCTCAAAATCTCTACCAAAATCACCCAATCTCAAAATCTCTCAAAATCATCCAAATCTCTTTAACAAAATCACAAGTAAGTAATCATAATGTTGTTAACATACATTTTATAAGGAAAGTAAGTAAGAGGAAAGATTGATGAAGGAATGAATGTGAATAGAAAGTGAATGAAAAGTAAGATGATTTTTATAGTTGTTTGGTTTGACCGAAAGTGAATAAAAAATGAAAGGAAAGAAAAATTTATATTTAGTATATGACAAAACTATCCTCATAAAAATGATGTATTACTATATTTTATATTTATATAATATAGGAGTACACCATGTAAAACAATCAACGGTGGATAAACATGTGTCGAACAAACAAATTGAACCGAAAGGATATATCAATTAGTATGCTTGAAGCCTTGACTAATTGACATGGGAAGCAAATGAATTGAAGAAAAAATATATGAATAATGTGGTGGAAACATATATCAAAGTAAGGGTTGATTTGTCCTTTTGTAAAATTAGAGCCTCATTCTACAGTTTCTCTTCATTGTTAGACGGAAAGGTTTTTTTTTTTGACAAAAACAAAACGATATTCATTCATTCAAATTGATAGAATACATCATAATCAGAATCAAAATCGCTAAAAACGTAAATGGTGAATCTGCAAACAAACTCACATCACCCAAGTTAATAGCATACAACGACAAAATGCCTACAAATAATATGATAAAATATAAATCACAAGAATACTCATGCTTCCGGATCTGCAACGTTGACCTCCAAATCATTGATTGAATCTCTAATTGATTGCCGCACAAGATGATGAACAACACAACGCCGCACTCAGACAACGAAATCACGAAAAACTCAAAAGAAAACACCTGATATATGTGAGAATCACTTATTTAGATCAAAAGAAAGGAAAAAAATGCAGAGGGGTGATTCTAGGTCAAAAAATGACCTAAAACAACCCCCTTCAATAAGTGAAAGTGATCCAAACGGTGGAAGCACATTGTTCAAGAAACTTACAATCCTCCTTGTTATCTATTCACTTACTTTCTATTGAAACAAACAAACCCTTATGCGTTTGTCAGGGTTTTCACCCCGATAAATTGGCGGATTTCTTATAGCGGTCCTTGTAGTCTTGCTAGTTTGGGGACTCAATTTAGGGATGAGAATAGGTCAGACCGGTCTACAGGGGCCTACGGCCTAGCCTACGACAGGTCAGGTCAGGCCAGGCTTTTTTCTTAAACAGAGAAGGCCTAGGCTTGTTTAGAAGCCTATTTAGCTTAAAATGTCAGGCCACAGACCATTCAAAAAGCCTCTTAGACCTATTTGGTCGGCATATTTAAGTAAATATGAATAATATTATTTATTATTATATTATATTTTGTACTTTGAATTAGAATAAAAATTTGTTAACTTTTTAAGTAATTTAAGTTTATTAGTATACATTAATTTTTTTCATATTTAAATGTATTATTATAAACTAGAATTGAAATATGACACAATATATAGTCAAATTCCCCAAAAACTCATCTTGATTATCAAAAGAGAGTTTAATCTAATTGATTTTTTTTTTTTGAACAAGAATCTAATTGATATATTAGTTTGCTAGTCCATTTAAACTTAGATCACATTGCATATTAAAAGATATTCGTATGAAATGGGCTTTTAAATAGGCTAACATGTCATATCAGACTTTCAAAAGGTCAGACTCAAGCCTAAAAAGTAAGGAATTTTGCTCTTTACCCAAAAGTTTTGCTCATTCCCAAGTGAAATGACCAAAATGCCCCTATGCAAGTTAACTCACGCTAGTGTTAAATTTGTGTGAGTTAACTCATGCTGCGAGAGTTAACTCATGCTGCGAGAGTTAACTCACGCATGGGCATTTTGGTCATTTCACTTGGGAAAGAGCAAAAACTTTTGGGTAAAGAGCAGAATTCAAAGAGTAAATAGGCAATTACCCCCTTGAAATTGTAAGTTTCGTCAATTAACCCCTGAAATTAACAAAACTTAAATTACCCCCCCGAAATTGCACAACGTTAATCAATTTACCCCCTCTGTCAAATTCCTCTGTTAGTCAACGCGACCTTTTGCAAATACCCCCCATGAAATTTTGCACTTATGTGCAAAATGCCCCCGAACTTGAAAATTTATGTTTTTTTCTTATCCTTGACTCAAAATATATTAAAGCAAACAATTAACAGTTAATTTTAATACTTTAAACTCTACAATATTACAATTAACATTTGGATCTTTTATTACAATCCAATATTTTAGATAACAAAAAGAAAAACAATATACTAGTCCATAACCACTTTTTTATACTTTATTACAACTTTTTTATACTTTATTACATATGGAAATCCAAACGCAATAATACTTCGTTTGTGAATACAGTGAGCACGTGACAATCAACATAAGAATTACCCTATGGAGCGTAACATTGTTTGGCAATATTGATGTGTTTGACACCTATGTTGGGAGTCATAAACTAGAATTCCAAAATGAATTTCAATTCAACATTGTTTTGATAGAAAAAGAAGCAGTTCAAAATACTTATTAGAGCTATTCATGTCATTCCTATTGTATCGTCAATAAAAGTAAGTTATTTCTGGTATATTTCTATGTTTGATACCAGTTTCTATCATGATAATTCAGATAATGTGTCTTAAATAACTTAAATATTAAAGCTAACTGTTAATTGGTGGCCTTTAATATCTTTTGAGTCAAGTATAAGAAAAAAATATATAAATTTTCAAGTTCGAGGGGCATTTTGCACATAAGTGCAAAACTTCAGGGGATATTTGCAAAACGTCACGTTGACTAACAGAATAATTTGACGGATGGGGTAAATTGATTAACATTGTGCAATTTCAAGGGGGTAATTGAAGTTTTGTTAATTTCAAGGGGGTAATTGAAGAAATTTACAATTTCAGAGGGTAATTGCCTATTTACTCAGAATTCAAAAGTAAGTCTATGACAAGCTGCAAGTCAGGCTTAAGCCTTCAAAAAAGTTGGCAAGCCAGGCTCAGACCTTGCAAAGCCTAGCTCAGCCTAGCTCATTCCCACCCCTAGAACTCATACATGTCGACGCTTAACAAAAAAAAAAATATCAGTTTCGTATATGGTCTTAAATTATCCATCAATGCACATCGCACAATTGATTGAATTAAAAGTTCCATGAAAAAACTCGTATTCGGCTAATAAATGCAAATTTTCTAGTATTGTTTTTTTCTTGCTTTTATAAATAGAATGTGATATTTTTGTCAGGAAAAAAAATAGACAAATACTATATAAAAAAAAGTGTACTATTATAGATGTATACAAAATCTCTATACAAAATAGTAGGGTTATACGATTATGGAATGAGAATACATTCGTACAATTCAGCAAGATTACAGTTCTGAACCACTTGATTCAATAACATGTTCATCACAATTAATGCAAGTAAGTTATGGACGTCATGTAACCGCGTTTTCATTTTTCAAACCTTTAATTCACAATCTTAATTCACCCTTTTCTGGTATGACCTGAATTTATTTTGAAAGGCCAAACTATATATACCCAATCGTTTTCTTTTGGATCCTTTACACTTTTGGAGCTTCATCGTGAGCTGGACAAGGTTTGTCCTTGATTGCATGAAATGCAAGTGGAAGATGTATTACTTGATAATAATAAAAAAAATGCTAGTGAAAGATTCCACCAACATTCATTTATGTGGACAAACATATAGATGAAAATACATTACTCACAACAAGTCTAAATACCCTCCGTCTCACAATATTAGTCGTTTAAGGTTTGTGCACGATTATTAAGGAAATGATTAATTGTGTTGATTTCAATAGTAGCATTTAATAAAACATCCTTATTAATTGTAGTTAGTGGATTAGTTAAGTTGAATGAAATTCAATAAATAAGGGTATAATAGTGGAAAAAAATAATAAATGCTGCATTGGTATTGTAAAGTGACAATTATTTTGAGAAAAATAAAAAATGCTAAAGAGACAATAATTGTGAGACGGAGAGAGTATTTTGTTAGACATTAAATTTGACACAATTTTTCAACCCCACTAGAGTTGCTTTGATGATCCTTTTTTTTGAATCGGAAAATATTATTAAACGTCATCCCCACAAGACGTAAGGTATAGACGAAACAATGCTTTGATGATCCTTGAAACATGTTACTCTCATGCACTGGCGGAGATACCTTATACTCAGGGGTTCATGTGCACCTGCTCAATGTTTTGTTTTTACACTAATTTTCTATATTTTATCTATCATGAACCCCCTAAAATACAAACCATGCACCTCATTGGCATGAACTCTCTTCCTTTTATACCAACACATGCCTTTCTTTTTGCACCAACACAATTACACAACCCTTGTCTTCTTTTTGTACACTGACATCGCTTAATTTTTTATTTTTTTTGGGTACAAGTTTAATCTCTTAATTTTTTATCATGAATTTGTATGGTTTAAAACTTAGAATGTTATTTATTTAAATTGGTTAAGTTTTGATAGAACTTGGTCCCAAAGGGACACAAAATAATGACTTTACTACTAAATCAAAGGCACAAACATAAAATTGATTATTCAACGTGTATATATTTGTATTTATAACTTAAATGTATATTATTTTAATATAGTGTTTGCAAAATACAATTGGTAAAAGATTTTGTAGTAGAATTTTTTTATGGTATGCAACTTTTTATTAAAAATGTATTGAAATTTATAATTCTATTACCTTCATCTATAAATATATAAGACTCTCTTTATAAGGAGTTGAATCTAACAAAAGAGACTAAATTATAATATATTTAAAATAATTTGCACTATCAACGAGAGTTGAGTCTAGCAAATGTGGCGAATCAATGTTCAAATTCCAGATATAAGAGATATTCACATTAAATGTACAACACATATCAATATGATTACCTCTAGTCGAAACAATTTATGAGACAAAAAAAAATTACATCCCCTAAACTAGGGTCCTAGCAACGCCACTGCTTTCATGGTCTTGAGTTCCATTCTATCATGTGGCAATTTCGATGGACTATGACAATTTTTTAAGTTATAATTGAACTTTGGCTGAGTTGTTCTGCTAGATTCAACTTACCTAGTAATTTCAATTGACTTTTATATATTTAGAACAATATGCTTGGCAAAAATTATTCCACTCTTCCTCATTTCTTGGCATAGCTTGTGCATTTTTAGAATGACTCATAAAGAAAAGTATATAAGGTCAAAAAAACAGTCCAACTTAGGAATCTGACCAGATACACTCCCCTCACTGATATTGCTATTGCACATTACCCCGATCATTATTTATTTAAGAATGAAGATATCGTCTACACGTTACAATAACTTAAGACGGCATATGGTTTTTCATTTTCAACAACAAAGGATAAACTTAGAGTGTTATAAAAAAAATGATAAACTTTGGAATGTTCGTAAAGTATTCTTTTAATTAATATTTTATAGTAATATGGTTATAGAAAAAATAAACCACGTAATACAAATATTTTAAAAACATTTGTAATTCAAAGATAAAAAATAAAAAATATGAGTATTATCTAAATATCCTTTTCAAAAAAAGACAAACTCTTATTGAGTCAAACAAAAAATACAAAATATTGTTGTTAAAGATGCAAGCTATTGTTTCGGTTAACAATAGTAACCGAAGAAATCATACATGAGTGGAGTAGACGAAATTCGAACTTCAATCATGATATCTGACCTAACAACTTTAGCATTTTTACAAGTTGAGTTACGGGTTGTTTTGGACACATTAACCCATTTTTTTTTAAATATTCTCTTATTTTCAAAATTGAAAATGAATCTTTCATTCCAACAATTATAAGTATTTTCTAGGGAATAATTACATTTTATATTTTTAAAAAAATCACATTGATTTTGTAGTTTTCCCTTTCCTTATTTTGGGTGTGTCTCCTCTTAACACGAATTGTGTGTTGTTTACGTATCGTGCGCATAAGATATTTTCTCCCCTTCATGCTTTACTCATTCTAAAACCTCAATTTGCTTTACGTTTCACCTTGCCTAATCTAGAATGACCACAAGAATTTTGTATCTTCACTAATATGAGTTATAGATTAAATAACATACTTTCATTCATTTTGTTATATTTTAAAGAGAAAAAAACAGAGAAACTAACATAATTTTGAAGGATATTTTGTATTATATGAAAACAAAAGGAGATAAAACACATTTCAATTTGTTTTTTACCAATCCAACAAACAGACCCAAAAGCCTAAGGACTATGAGCAAAGGTTGTAGGTCTAAAACAAGTTATTTAGCATAAAAGAACCTCTAATTGTCCAATATGCAACACTAAATGTGACACTGATCTCAATCGGAACTTAACGTTGGTTCCTCGTATTATAAAAGATAGCCTTTTCCACTCATACTCGTTGTGACTTGAGTTTAAATTCGAAACTACATAATGAAATTGCAGTTTATTACCAATGCACCAATCAACCTTCTGACTTCGAAATGACCTTTAGAGGCAAGTACGAGTATAAAAAAATGTTCATTCCAAGCATGGATCGACACACCATAAATTCAAACCCACACCCATCTTTTATAAACCATTGTCTTTTGAAACCAAGGACCAAGCTTATAAAAGAATTGACTAAAAAAATCATCAACTTCATTAAAACCAAGGACCAAGCTTATTAAAGAATTGACTAAAAAAATCATCAACTTCATTAAAAACACCCAACACCTCCTTAGAGCCTAAACAATGTAGAAATTCCTTATCTCCCCCCAAAGTAACAACATAAAAGTCATCAAAGCCCGCATCTACTATCCTTAATTGCCCCCACTCAACATCTTTCGTAGTAGAACTATACTTTCAAACATAACAATGTGGAACTTCCCCCTTTATGTTTCCATTCTTTACGTCAACACCCAACTTAGATTTCACCATTAAAGCATACATCTTCATCTCCCCACCCTCATCCATTCGAACATACATCAGATCCCCCCCCCCCCCCCCCCCGCAAACTCGTCCCTTTAATCAACCTCATTTTACACAAAGCTATTTCAGCCTTTCCCCACCCTCGTCTACCCTCAACCCCTTCCTTCTCCGTCACCACGCCCTAAACTTTCTTCCTCTCCACCACCACCACAGATACATCTTCTTGGGACCCCTTCAAATTATTATTTTTTTCTCCCTTATTTCCTACACTATTTCCTCCCTTCTCCCTCCTTTACCATCCCTTTTGAATCTCCAAATCGATCAAAACATGCAGCATTCACCCAAACTCTGTATTGACCAAACAATACATTATTTATTGCATGCACAAGTTTGCTTTCATCTCGAACATTGCTATAATGTACAAACTGAAATACCAAACCTCAATCTTTTTTTGTGGATAAATAAACATCAAACATGTCACATACCTCAAATCCTTTCCTCAATTCAACACACGGAATTTGTTCAGGTACATTGGTAAAATAGAACGAACAAGCATCCACCTCCCCATGCAAATGATGTCGAAAAACTCCATCCCTTAGCTTAGTAACTCATTGTTATTCTCCCTTCGTACCCCGATCATGTTGATGTTCTCCCTTTATACCCTGATCGCGTTGTTGTTTGGGGTGATGTTTTGTTGTGGTATCAAATCACCACGTTATGGAAAATGTATTGGACTGCGCGATCAAGGGTTGAATCTGCGTCCAACGGATGTCATACCATCCTCCCCCTGTCACCCTGACTGAATCCTTTCCCCACCCATAATATCCCACTACCGACAAAAAATAGTATCGACGCTATTGCCCTCGCTTTGCCCTAGGGTTGTTACCTCTCTCGGATAACGTTTCTTTTGCGTCTGTTATAAACCGACAAAACCTAATTTGAATTTGCACAATTAATAAGTAATACATAATTTCTTTTATAAATCTTCAAAATAATTTTCAAAAACCTTGTATAAAGTGTGTCTTTCGAACTTTATATGATATCATAGTTCACGGTTCATTCATCATAAGTTGCTATTTTGTTTAAAAAAATAATCAGTCGCTATTAATGTGAAAAAGCTCATTAAAAAAAATTGAGTGCGGTAGATCATATTAGCCATTGACCAATTGTTTATTTTGTAGATCATATATTATATCCAAAACACATTTTACATAAAATAAAATAAATGCACCGTCACAAACAAAAGTCTTATTCACCATTCTAATTGTCTTTAATAAATAGATATAATTGAATTCATCATTCTAAATTTACGATAGTTATCAATGATAATTTATATACAATACTTGTTAAGTTAAGAAGACATTTTTTAAAGGACAAAACCACGAAGAACTTACATTCAAAATAGACAATAGAATTAACAACTATATGAACTTGATCACATGGTTGAACTAATTAATAATTGAATTGACTAACTAAATTCAGTTTTTTAACTTGATGACATGGTTTAACTAATTAATAATTTCACTGTCTAACTAAATTTAGTTTTTAAACATTATTTCTAATATAAAATATATTATCAGATGTAAACATGCCCTCATAATAGGATTGCAATGTTCCACGAGGTATATTTTACAAATGGGCCCCAACGCTTACCACATTCATCTTAAATGGTCCCACACACTTCTCACACATCACAAAAGCTATGGTCTCTATTCTTCCTCCTTTTTAAACCTTCACTCCAACACCTATTCCATCTTCACATTCACATACACATACACATACACTTTACACCATCCCTCTCCCTCTCTCTCCCCCTCTCCCTCTCTCTCTCTCTCTAGAAACACTTCTACAACTACAAACTCAAGCATCAAGTTTTTGTTACCTTAAAAAACCAAACTTCACCTATGGCGGCAGGACTAACCGCCACTATAACAATTCAACCCTTAAACCGTTACTACAAACCTTTGTTACCTTATCATCTCCAAAAACCAACACCAACACTTATCTATTCCCCTTTAAGATGTTTTCATCAAAGAACAACCTTAAAAACACAAAGGTTGAAAAGCTTCACACTTTGTGTTCTCATGGAAGATCCAAAACGTGACACACAAATGGAAATTGAAGAAGAAAAACCAATAACTCTTCAAGAGAATAATTATATTATTCCTCAAGTTATCTCACCAAAAATGGCAGAGAAATTAGCTAGGAAGAAATCAGAGAGATTTACGTATCTTGTTGCAGCTGTTATGTCTAGCCTTGGTATAACATCTATGGCTGTGTTGTCTGTTTATTTAAGATTTTCATGGCAAATGGAGGTAAGTAGTGTGATGGCTCCTTAAATTTTTCGCTCCAGTTCTATATATAAGAGAAAGTTTGGTCAATGATATTCGGTCCAAATTTAAAATTAAATGCATCAATTTTTGTTGACCAAATTTTCTCCTATACCGTATCCGATGTAATAGTTTTTAATTTTTTTATTTATTTTTTCATATGCACATTGGTATTTTGTTATGCTAATATGAATCTGAAATTGGGTTTGGTTTGTTTAGGGGAGTGGAGAAATTCCTTGGTCTGAAATGTTTGGTACATTTGCTCTATCAGTGGGTGCTGCTGTAAGTTCCAATTTTCCATTTTTTTTTTATTTTGATAATGTTCCAATTTTCTTATATACATTAGTGGTCAATAATTTGACAACATTCACAATTTTTAAGTAGTAAATTAATTGTTTTATTCCTCTAGGATTTCCACTTTTTTTGTTGTTAAGATACTTTTAATTTCTCAACAAAAAAAAATACACAAATAGAAGATTGGTGGAGCCACTTGTGTTTATCTCATTTGTGAAATGAAAGAATCTCACTACAATTTTTGAGTGTTACATAAAATTAGTTAACATCTATTTTTTTTATCAAGTGTATTTTTGGATGAATGATGAAATTTTTAAAACATAGCTTTTATTAAAATTGTATTAGCTCACCAAAATTCTTGACAATCCCACCACTGATAATTTAAACATATACACTAATTATTATTATTATTATTATTATTATTATTATTATTATTATTATTATTATTATTATTATTATTATTATTATTATTATTATTATTATTATTATTATTATTATTGTTATTATGTTGAGTTCAAATCTTTACTCTTTCTCCCCTAAAAGTAGAAAAAAAAATTCTATCTTTTAGAAGTCTTTTTTTAGGGGTTCTTTTAGAATTATTTTAATTTGAGAGTTGGGTGTGTACATTATTAATTTTGGGCAATAAATTCAACTAGGTATATTTAATTTTCAGGTGGGAATGGAGTTTTGGGCTAGATGGGCTCACAAGGCTCTTTGGCATGCTTCCTTGTGGCACATGCATGAGGTATGCTTCCAATTAATTTCCCCTATTACAAGTTCTAAACTATCCAATAATTTTTGGTCAACAAAAAGCAATACAATAACCAAACATGCTTCAAAATTCAAACCTTGTTTGCTTTAACTAATTTTTTGTTTTCTTATGACTAAGTTTAGTACCACAAGTTGAAGCAAGACCCATATGAATATTTGTTTGATTTTGATTTTGGCAACATTTTACAATATTTAAATAACCAATGGTTATGAACTATTTGATACGTGGAAGCAAAGACAAAGAAACAAAAATGAAATTGAGTTACATAAATTTGAATTTGCAGTCCCATCATAGAGCAAGAGAAGGAGCTTTCGAGTTGAATGATGTTTTTGCAATAATCAATGCTGTTCCTGCTATCGCTCTCCTTAACTTTGGTTTCTTTCACAAAGGATTGGTCCCTGGTCTTTGCTTTGGTGCGGTATGTGTCTCCCTTAATTTATGGTTTTCATTGGCTACCCTTGCGGTGAAGGGTTACCCGTGACCTTTCTGTTTTTCGTTTTTAACTTACCAATGATAAATGTTTAGATCATGACATGAATTTAACGAGTCGAACCGAGTTGTTCGTGAATTTTAAAAGATCCGAACTTAAGTTAAAAAAATAGTTCGTATCAAACTCGAGTCGAGTTTCGAGCCAAGTCAATTCTTATCGAGTCGAGTCGAGATCAGACGAGTTCGACTCGACTCATTTCCAGCCTTAGATCATGCTAATAAGTGTTTCTAAGGCATTGTTTAAAAAAATAAATAAACTCAAAGCGACATTTTTTTTTATACTTTTGAAGAATTAATTACATAATTTTCAATATGATACCTATTACATTTGCTTCTTTAACCAGGGCTCTTATGACACTTGTTAGTATTTCCTAAATTTTCCTATGATAAATTTGGACAATACCTAAATAGGCCATGTTATTTTTATATTAAAGACAAATTAGTTTTGTTATAATAAATTAGAGACTATATAAAAATATTAGAGTATGGATATTGTTATTTGTCAAAGATTAAATTGTGATGAGAAAAAATTATAAGAAAAATGGATCTTTACTCTTTTTCTATACGAGAATTCTGTTACCCCAACAAAGTTAAGTAAAAAATTAATTTTAGTAAAAATTAGTTAAATATGAATTTCAGGGGGTTTAATAGGTGGTTATGGTGTACCATCTATATGCGGCACCATTTGTATCTTGTTTTGTTCATACCATGCGTCTTGCGGGGATGACGTTTAATAATATTTGCCGATTCAAAAAAAAGTTAAATATGAAAATGGAAGTGAAAACATGGGAGTGATGAACATGCATCGAAGAAGTGTTGGTTTTTTTGTTGGCTTCAAGCTAAATTTTGGAATTTTGTCATTTAATTTGCATGTTTGGTGGATACATTTTTTGGTTTATCTTAGGATGCCTATTTAGTGTTTTTTCTGTTTCGATTAGTTGGTTTGCTTTTGTGATTCCTTTGTTCGACTTTTCATTTTTCTATTTCATGCACACTTTGTGATGAATTGATAATCTTTTAATTTAGTTCAATTTGGCTTTAGAAAAAAAAATATGAATCGAAAATTTTAGGCAGGAACTTGTCACTTTTTCAGGTAAGAAGTTGTCGGATTATTGAGATCCTAGTTAAATATTAAAAAAGTGATGTAACGTATAACTAAATGTTAGGTATTATACCAACAAAATCTTAGGTAGGAACTAGTCAATTTTTTTATTTTTTATTTTATCAGAGAATAGAGCCTTAATAATCTAAAGTACGAGTAAAATATAAGTAAAATTTGATTAAAAATTGTTTCATCAAAAATCAAACACATATTCTTTAGAATCATTCATCGTCATCTCTTAAAAACAATCATTAAGAGCACCTAGTAATTGAAGTTAAGATCCTCTCTATTTATCTTAACCTAATAATTGTGCAATGTAATAATTGTGCAAAAACACATAGTATTATTGAACAATTTTTCTATGTCACCCTTGTTTACGAGCAGGGTCTTGGAATTACGGTATTTGGGATGGCCTACATGTTTGTACACGATGGTTTGGTTCATAGGAGATTCTCAGTGGGACCTATTGCCAATGTGCCCTATTTCAGAAGGGTAGCTGCAGCCCACAAAGTAATTATCCTTATCAGAACATTCTTATCACTATTTATTTTTTTAACAAATTATTATTCCTATTATTATTGTTATTATTGCTATTATTGTTATTATTATTATTAGGTATTTGATTATGTTTGGGGTATAAGGTTTGATGTCCATGATTTTCTTGTCTTTTATTTTAGCTTCACCATTCAGACAAATTTGATGGGGTGCCATATGGGCTATTTTTGGGACCAAAGGTAAGAGCTGTATTCTTGTATCTTTTTTCTTGTTCTTTGTATCTTTTTTATGTTTAAAATAAAATAAATTGAATATATTTCTTTAGTTGGTTAAATTTTAGTCTCTTGAGTTGCATATTGGTTAATTTTTTTTACAAATTAAAAGTTTGTTAATTGATATTTTGTTGATTAGCTCAAATTTGTTGAAATTATATTTGTACCTTTTTTTTTTACCTATGACAACTGATGAGTGATAAATAAATATGGTGGTGCAGGAACTTGAGGAAGTGGGAGGGCTAGAAGAGCTAGAGAAAGAGATAAGTAGGAGGACAAAATCATACAATAGTTCATGACAAAAGCAAACACTAATCTAGATATGTTTAAAAAAGTTTTTATTGTAAAGAAATGTTTGATTGAAATGAAAGAAAAAGTTTTGCTTCCATTTGTACAATAATTAGTAACTATTGATGTGACAAAGATAGGATAATACAATAATTACTCCCTCCAGTCATTTTTATAAGAAACAAATGGATCAACAAAAGGTAATGTATTTAGTCTACATTATGAACCAAATACATCAACTTTGGTTGATCAATTTATCTCTTATAAAAAGGATCGGATGAAGTATTTGAGAAACATGAAAGAGCAATAAATAATAAATAGAAGTGGTGTGGCACGGAAATGGATTTGGTGCTGTTACTTTTCCCATAATTTTAATTTCAGCGGTTGGATGGATTTGTACCACATGACCTCACAAAGTTGTAATTCAATCCAATGGCCTAAATGGAAAACTGTGTATAACTGTGTCATTTTTCAACTGCAGCAAATCCTAATCCGTGGCACAACATGGTGTTTGGTCTAACGGAAGGGTAGTGACGTTCACAACATGATGAATCAAAAATCAAATCTAAGTTAAAATAGATATCCACGTATGATTCTCGACATGTCTCGAATAAAATTTACTAAAGTGAAGGAAGTTACGATAAGAAGAAGGGTCTTGTTAACGAGTGAAGGAAGTTACAACAAGAAAAGAGATTAGAAGTGGTCTGACAATTTTATTAATTTTACCATAGTGTGCCAAATAATTGGTGCCTTCATTTTTCGTCTTCTTGCTTTGACAAAAAGAGGCCAAGAGCTATTTTGTACTTACATTTGCTCACATGTTGGTTGGTATTTTTGCTAGTTGCTAGCAACCTTCTGTGGGGCTTTAAGCTATACAAGCCACTTGAGAAGAGAAGGGTCATAGTGGTACCAACAAATACAATGCATCAGTACTACAAAACCCCTAAAAGGTAGGACAATGCATCAGTACTACAAAACCCCTAAAAGGTCTCAAGCTTAATACCAATAACAATCTAAGAGTCTGTTTGGAGAAAGAAGTTGAAAAGTCAATAAAATTTAGAATCCTGAGAAATTTAAATGTTTTCATAGAAACAATTTTATTGATTGAAACCAAAAAAGGAATCAACTTTATTGATAAATATTTTTGCTTGAAGAGAGTGATTAAAACTTGCATTTTTATAATTATTTGTTTGCATTTAGTGTTTGGTCGTTTATGTAAATTTAAAACTTTTGGGATAAATATATAGATATCAAAAGAAAAGTGGTTTAAAGTGATAATTTTCTAAAATGGAGTTAAATTTGAGATTTTTTAAAAAGTAGGGGACCAATTTGAAAAATTCAAAAAAGTAAATAGGGACGTGTTTGCAAAACTCTATAAATAGGAATGGACTGATGTGGAAAATCTGAAATAAATTGGTATCAATCTGCGTAAATTGTGAAAAAAAATTATATTTAACTAGCGAAAAGACGGACACTCACATGTCCGTCTTTCCGCTTTTTTTATGGCGCTAATGTATGTAGAATATCAATGATATTTTATAGAAATTTTGTGTGTAAATTACAAATGATATTTTATATAAAAAAAATTATATAGATTCAAATTATAAGTATAAATATTTATGACTTTTAAATGCAGCAAACTCAACAAACCATATTTATATTTTTCAATGACAACAATAATATAACAAAATATAAAAAAAATTCTTATCTATTTTAATAACACCAACAACATAATATTATTATAATTTATTGAAAAAAAAATATAACATTATTATAAGAAAATTTGTTTAAGGGTATAATTGAAATAACAAAAAAGTCAGTCCAAAATTTCTCCAAAAGGGATTATTTTCTTTATACTTAGTATAGATAAATAATTTTTTTTCAAATTTTTAATGATTAAATAATATTTAGTTTTAAAAAAATGTCTCATAAAATACTTCATTCTAAAAATTTGCCACATGGATTATTGTTCGGGATTCATCCTTGTTTTTTAACAGAAAAATAAGTTTTATTCAGATAATAATAAAATAAAGCTAGAATAATTCAAATCACCATGTGTTTTTCTTCCCAAAAAAAAAAATGACAATGCGTTCGGGACATTCCTCATCCACATTTTAAGGTCATTACTTGAACCTCCTAAACACATTATACTTGAATGACCATGAATTGTACTTGAACGAACTTACATCCTCTCTATTGTAAATTTAACTTGACCCCTTACTATGCATGAGTTAAGATTGAGAATATACATGACTTGTGATAACAAGATAACTATGTATCCTTCTTATTGAATTTCAATCATGTAATTAATCGTGCGGTTACCAACAGGGTCATTCCTAACGTTTTAGGGGCTTTAGACATAGTTTGAGAAAAAGATCTCTTACATAATACATCATAAACTTTTTTAGTTTCTTGTTATGATTTAACTAGCGCTTCATTTCGTTTTTTTTTTTTTTTTGCTTTTCACTACAAGATAAAAGTTTTTTTAGGCATCATCTTCAAATAAATCAAATACTCCATAGAAACCAAAACTAAACAAAATATCATAGATTTAGAGAACAATAACTCTTGCGAAATAGACTGAAATTTTAGCACCTGAATAGTAGACACTGAAATTTTAACATTTAATGATAGCAACACCAAAAAATAAAAGTATATCAACATGTAATTAATTAAACTTTAGACATTTGGATACAAAATTCTTCTATGGTAACCCCATAACAACAATAACACTTGATAAAAAAAAATCAATGTTAGACTTTTTAGAGTAATCTAATATACAAGAACTCATTTGTTTGTTGCAAGTAAATCATTACTATTTTTATATGCTACAAGTATCAAGTTTATTATGATGATTCAAAATATAATTTCTCTAGTAGGCTCATTTTCAACTAAAATATAATTTGTTTTGTTATGAAAATTCTCCCAATTTTCTAGATAATAAATATCACAAATATTTTTAATATTTGTAAGACATATTGTTAGGAACCAAGAGCCCCAAAAAAATCACAAATTTCATGCCACATTATTAGGAATTAAGGACCCAATTTTTTTTCTTTCTGGGAGTGTGTATATAGAAACTTTGTTTTATGTGGGGTATATATAGTAAATTGTATCAAAAGGGCCAAAACAAATAAAAGACTTCAGCCTAGCTTTTCTGGTCAATGATTCGGGACTGTAGGTATATTTTGCTATATAAACCCCCAAAAAACCAATTATTTCTATTTACACCCCCACCAATAAAAAAAAATTGGACCCTTACCGGCATGGGCCCTAGGTCGTCGCACTCCCGGCCTATGCCTAGGGTCGTCCCTGGTTACCAATTTAGTGGTTTCAATTGAGAAATTTGTTGTTGACACGTGTTAAGGCTGAAAAACACCACAAAAAGACTGAAACGCCTCGGCGGTAGTTAACTACCGATGCGTAAAGAACCGGTGGTAGTTAACTACCGATGCGATCCTGATACAAATCCAGGCAGAAGCTCTCTTATCCATTATTACTCTCAATCTCTCAAAATTTCTCAAATCTCTCTAAAAATCCCAACCAAATTTATTCAACAAAATCACAAGTAATCATAGTGCTATTAAATTATATTTTAGTTGTTATAAATGTTTTTATTTTTTCATAATTTAGTTTTGGGTTGATGTAAATATTTTTTTTTTTTATAATTTTAGTTTTTGAGTAGATTTACATGTTATAATTCATTTTTAGAGTACATGTAAGTAGATTAATTTTGTTAAAATGTTTGCATGATGTTTATGTTCTAGTTTTGAATTTTGGGGTTATTTTAAATTTTGGTGTTTTATATTTATTTTTTAATTTTAGTTTTTGAGTAGATTTACAAGTAAGAGTATATGATTCATTTTAAGAGTAGATATAAGTTGATTAATTTTGTTAAATTTTTGCATTTTTATGTTATAGTTATGAGTTTTAGGGTTTATGTATAATTTTAACTCCAGGTGTTTGATGAAATGTTTGAATGAGTTTTTCAATGATTGTTTAAATTTTTATGGTGTAGGTTTGAAACAATGACCGATTTGTTCAGTGTTTGCATCCGCTTCAACGGTGGAAATCCTCAGATGTTCAAGGTTCGGTATATTAATGGCACGTTAAAAGGTCTCAACCCCGAAGACACAAGGAGAGTGAAATACATTTGGTATGGACGTCCAACGTTGGACGATGGGAGAATAACGTTCAATCGACTAGAATTAAAGAATGACGACGATGTGATGAACATGCTCTCGATTTTTTGGCAGCACAACATGGTTCCGTGGATCGATATGTTTGTCACGTTGCAGAGATCAACTAAAGATATTCTCAACAGTTTGATTCCGCCAAAAGATCGTGATTACGTAGGGAATGGACCTTCCAACTACAACAATTGTCTTACCTCTGAAATTGGATAAGATCAAACCTGTTAAACAACAACTCTCAAGTATTCACCCGGAAGTTCTATGTTTAGGTAGTGTTTTTATTTTGTTGGAATTTAAATTCAATTCTTGTTAGTTTGCTGAAGATGTTGGTATTGAAGTGTCTTATACTGAATGTAGTGATTTGCAAGCCCCTTAGAAAAGTCAAAAGATTAAGAGAACATAACATGTATTATGCAGAATCAACTATATAAGTTATGATATCGAATTCGTTCATATAAGATGAGTGTCACGGAATGCACCTCATTCATTATGTGATGATTCATCTTATTTGAGGGAATTCGATGTGATAACATATATAGTTGATTTTGTAGAATACATGTGTTGTGTTCTCTTCATTCTTATAAGACATTTTAGTGCAAATATTTTCAGTAAACTTTTAAGAATTTAATTTAAATCCAACAGCATGATGATGCTACATATATTTAGGTAGAATGTAATGTAACATAGATGATTTTAAATTTAAATAAATACGCGATTTCTCTTCGAATTGAATAAATACGCAATTTCGCTTCAAATTTAATCAATACGCAATTTTGCTTCGAATTTGATCAATACGCAATTTCGCTTCAAATTTATTCAAAACGCAAGTTTATTCAAGATTATTCAATAACAAAATGTTCCCAAATGTGCGGCATATTCAAGATTATTACAAGCCATTACATTATTTAATCATCTCCCTCGTCGCTTATCTCAATTGGGTTGTCCTCGACGGTCCCTGGGGCACCTGCTTTTGGTTGAGGACCAAAATAGCATGTCCTCCTGCTCCTCCTCAGCCTGGACTGATTATACACTGGCATCTCGAATTCTTTTTTTTACAGAACCATCACATTTGATTCTTCTCATCACCCTTCTTTTTGTTCAACTGAACATCACCCTGATTCTGAGACATATCTACATAAAGGAAATCGGTGATCAAAACCTTAACTAATCCTAACAATTCTATCACAAATTCATAACAACAACAATTCATAAAAAAACCTTAACTAATCCTAACAATTCTACAACAATTCATCAAAACCTAAACTAATCCTAAAAATTTTACCACAATTTTCTAACAATTCTACAACAATATTATATTCAACTCTAATCCAACATCAAATCATAAAATCATAAAATCAACAAAACCTAATTATGTGACAATTTAACCAAAAAAAAAAACTAACCATTCAATCACAAAACAACAATGTAATAGGATGATAACAACTTACTTGATTTTGTGATCGTAATTGGCATTGAATCCGCAACAATTGGAAAAATTCGCACCTCTTGAACTTCAATCCGCAAGAATGAAGTTTTGGAAACTCCTAGGTGTTGTTCTGTTCTTATAATAGAGAATCGTCACTTAACTACTGATGAAATTCTTGGCATGTAACTGCCGCCGGTTCCATCGGTTGTAAGCTTCCGTCGGTTAGCTAAACATCGGGACTTATGTGTCGAGGGTTATTTTGGTCATTTGCATGTGATTTTCAGCCAATGATGATGTGTCAAAAACAAATTTATTCAAATTACATAAGATATGGTTGATGAAAAAAAATCCAAGTGACGTCAGAAGAAGACAAAATAAATGGTAAAGTCCGCATTGGAAGCCCGAAGCTGAAATCCCAATGTGTTCACTCATAAGCAAAATCAACCTATCCTAGTAAGAAATTTCAATGTGTTTTCAACGTTCTCTTTCAACTTCTGAGAATTTGTAAGTTTCTTCTTTTCATTTTCACTTTTTCTTCATTGTTTTAACTTTCACTTTAGTTAAAAGTTCGTATATTTCATTTGTATAAAGTTCTTTTTGTGTTGAAGTAATGGTACTTTTTGAACAAAACTAGAAACTTTGATGATTATTATTTAAGTATTTGTGGTAATATTCAATCACATTTGTTGTTTTAGTGTTGGTGTGAAAAAAGGATACAATGGTGCATAAACTTTGATTCTTAACCATAAATGTGAGTGAGTTGTGGTTTTGATAATATGTTTGCTGATGTTTTAATGCGAATGTTTGATTAGAAACCAATAAAGTGAATGTTGCTCACTACATATTGGAAGATTTTACTTACCATTCATTCTTGTCAAACATAATGTTTTTTAGATAAAAAATGCATCTTGGTTAATAATATTTTTAGATAAACAATATGTTAAATATATTGATATTCATTTTTATTTTGTTTTGACTATTTGTGTTCTAATTTTAATTACAATAAATGTTTATGTTATGTTACCACTAGTTTTCACTATTAGATTAGTTTGGGGCCGCTTGGTACAAGTTCAAGGATTTCTTTATGGAAACGATAAAATGTTATCTTTATTGTTACCAAAATTGTCATTCTCGTTCAAAAATCTTTTAATAATATTTATATAAATAAACATGATATTGTTTTTTTTGGGATTAAAAGAATTTTTTAGACTTCCAACAAAAGTTGTTTGCTACCTCTATTAAATTTAGTAAAAACTACTAATGTTTATATACACAATTATATTAGAATCTTCAAAAAATTTATTATTTATGTACAAATTTTAGCTATTATAATTGCTTATGTCATGCAGTAAGCTTGAGTCGCTTCAACCAGCTACTAGAAGTTGCAAGAGACTTTCTTTTCGTAAATGGTAAAGTAATGGTTTTATCATTACTAGCAAAATATTTATCTTTTTTTTACATTTCAATATATATATATATATATATATATATATATATATATATATATATATATAGACACACACACATACATACATACATACTTATATTTTTTTTAATTTAATTGGTTTGTTTGTGTGTTTTTGTATCTATATTATTTGAAATTGAAAATACTAACAATTGTGTCTTTTGAAAAATTGAAATTATTAAAAATGAACTGGTTTATGTTTTATTGTATCTAAAATATGTGAAGATTCAGTCGCATGGATTGTTTGGTATTAGTTTAAAGCTTTCTTCACGAAAACAATAAAATGTTATTTTTATTATTACCACTAAATTGCCATTCACTTTGAAAATATTTAGTATTTACTAAATAATATTTACAAATAATTGTGTATCATTTCTATTGAATTTCAAACATGGTAATTAATCGCTTGGTTACCAACTATGTGGGTTTCAATTGAAATAAGTTATAGTTGATAATACAAAATTCTTTGTATAGTACTTAATTTTCTTAATTTTTTTACTTGAAATCCAAATGACGGTCAGAAGAAGAAAAAACAAATGGTGAAGTCTGCATTTGAAGCCCGAAGCTGAAATCTCAATGTGTTCACTCATAGTCAAAACAAAATTATCCTAGTAATTAGAAATTTCAAATTTTATTCAACGTTCTCTTTCAAATTTTGAGAATTTGTAAGTTTCTTCTTTTTATTTTCACTTTTTCTTCATTGCTTTAACTCTCGCTTTAGTTCAAAGTTTGTATAATTCATTTGTTTAAAGTTCTTTTTGTGTTGAAGTAATGTACTTTTTGAGTAAAACTAGAAACTTTGATGGTTATTATATAAGTATTTGTATTAATATTAAATCACATTTTTTCTTTCGGTGTTAGGTTAAAAAAGGATACAATGGTACATAGACTTTGATTCTTAACGTTAAATGTGTGTGTTGTAGTTTTGATAATATGTTTGTTGATGATTTTGTTGAGAATGTTTGATCAAAAATCAATAAAATGAATGTTACTCACAACATATGGAAAGATATTACTTATCCTTCATTCTTGTCAAACATAATATTTTTAAGATAAAAAAAATGGATCTTGGTTAATAATATTTTTATATAAACAATATGTTAAATATATTGATAATCATTTTTATTTTATTTTGACTATTTATGTTCTAATTTAAATTACGATAAATGTTTATGTTATGTTACCACTAGTTTTCACTATTAGTTTAGTTTGAGTCCGCTTGGTACAAGTTCAAGGATTTCTTTACGGAAACGGTAAAATGTTATTTTTATTATTACCACCAAATTGTCATTCTCTTTCAAAAATCTTTTAATAATAATTATGTAAATATACATGATATCATTTTTTTATGATTAAAAGAATTTTCAACACTTCCAACATAAGTTGTTTGCTACCTCTATTAAATTTAGTAAAATCTACTAATGTTTATATACACAATTATATTAGAATCTTCAAAAAAATTACTATTTATGTACTAATTTTAGCTTTCATAGTTGTTGAAGTCTTGCAGTAAGCTTGAGTCGCTTCAACTAGCTACTAGAAGTTGCAAGAGACTTTCTTCACATAAACGGTAAAGTATTGGTTTTATCATTACTAGTAAAATCCATTTTGCCCCTTGTATTCCCTCCCCTTCAGCAAAGGGTAAATTAAACATTCACACAGTCATCCCCCGCTCCAAGACACATTCCATTACTACCTTACTAGACTTTCCGCCGCACGGGTCATATACATGTAACATGTTGTATTTGAAATTCAAATTTCAGCATTAAATACAATCAGGTTAACAAATTCCCGCCTAGGTGCATTAAGGTTTGGGAAAGAAAGCATGCAATATGAAATTATATTATAACTAACCTTCTAACTCAGATACGCGACCCCAAGGTTTAGTGTCGTCCTTCATAATCTCCATCCAGCGTTGATGTCTTTCGTGAATGGCATCGTTCCTGGTTTTGTGGTCTCTGTTATCGAAGCGGACATCAAAAGCAGGGGGTATCCTATTATACAAAATCATATTTTATCAATAAACAGAACATAGTCTAAAGCTATGTAAATTATAAGAATCAATTAATTTACAGCAAAAACTCACACGTTGCGATAATCATAATCAAGAAGAGTCAATAGAACCCTAAGTTTTTGCTCGTGTTCTTCAATTTCTGCCTCATAATCTATAAAATCAACAATCAACACCAGTAAATTAATTTCCAATTTAACATTAATTACAATGCAATTAAATTTCCCAGTATTTTACCTGAAACCAAATCCAAAACTTTCTTGACTTGTGCCTTAGAACCCTTATTGATTTGTTTATGTTTTTTTGTATCTATATTATTTGAAATTGAAAATAGTAATAATTTTGTGTTTTTTAAAAATTGAAATTGTTAAGAATGAACTTGTTTATGTTTTATTCTATCTATATTATATCAAGATTGAGTCGCATGGATCACTTGGTACTAGTTCTAATATTTCTTCATGAAAACAGTAAAATGTTATTTTTATTTTTATTATTACCACTAAATTGTCATTCATTTTAAAAAATCTTTTAATATTTACTAAATAAAAATTACAAATAATTATGTATCCTTTCTATTGAATTTCAAACATGGTAATTAATCGCTTGGTTACCAACTTTGTGGATTTCAATTGAAATAAGTTATGGTTGATAATACAAAATTCTTTATGTAGTACTTAATTTTCTTAATTTTTTTCACTTGAAATCCAAGGGTCGTCAGAAGAAGAAAAAACAAATGGCGAGTCTGCATTTGATGCCCAAAGCTGAAATTTCAATGTGTTGACTCATAGCCAAAACTAACCTATCCTAGTAAGAAATTTCAAAGCGTTTTCAACGTTCTCTTTCAACATTTGAGAATTTGTACGTTTATTCTTTTCATTTTTATTTTTTCTTCACTGATTTAACTTTCACTTTAGTTCAAAGTTTGTATATTTCATTTGTAAAAAGTTATTTTTGTGTTGAAGTAATGGTACTTTTTGAGCAAAACTAGAAACTTTGATGATTATTATTTAACTATTTGTAATAATATTCAATCACATTTGTTCTTTTGGTGTTGGATGAAAAAAATGATACAATGGTATATAGACTTTGATTCTTAACCATAAATGTGTGTGTTGTGGTCTTTGATAATATGCATGTTGATGATTTTATTGCGAATGTTTGATTACAAACCAATAAAATGAATGTTGCTCACTACATATCGAAAGATTTTACTTACCCTTCATTTTTATCAAACTAATGTTTTTTCGATAAAAAATTGATCTTGGATAATAATATGTTTAGATAAACAATATGTTAAATATGTTGATATTCATTTTTATTTTGTTTTGACTATTTGTGTTCTAATTTTAATTACAATAAATGTTTATGTTATGTTCTTAATAGTTTTCACTATTAGATTAGTTTGGGTTCGCGTGGTACAAGTTCAAGGATTTCTTTATGGAAACAGTAAAATGTTATCTTTATTATTACCATCAAATTGTCATTCTCTTTCAAAAAAAATTAATAATATTTATATAAATAAACATGATATCGTTTTTTTGGGATTAAAAGAATTTTTTACACTTCCAACAAAAGTTGTTTGATACCTCTATTAAATTTCGTAAAAACTACTAATGTTTATATACACAATTATATTAGAATCTTCAAAAAATTTACTATTTATGTACAAATTTTATCTATTATAATTGTTTATGTCGTGCAATAAGTTTGAGTCGCTTCAACCAGCTACTAGAAGTTGGACGAGACTTTATTCACGTAAATGGTAAGGTAATGGTTTTATCATTAATAGCAAATTATTTAACTTTTCTTTTACATTTCAATATATATATATATATATATATATATATATATATATATATATATATATATATATATATATATATATATAGACACACACACATACATACTTATCTGTTTTATTTTTTAATTTAATTGGTTTGTTTATGTTTTTTTGTATCTATATTATTTTAAATTGAAAATACTAACAATTGTGTTTTTTTGAAAAAAATGAAATTATTAAGAATGAATTGGTTTATGTTTTGTTATATCTAAATTATGTGAAGATTCAGTCGCATGGATTGCATGGTACTAGTTTAAAGATTTCTTCACGAAAACAATAAAATGTTATTTTTATTATTACCACTAATTGTCATTCACTTTGAAAATATTTTAGTATTTACTAAATAATAATTACAAATAACTGTGTATCCTTTCTATTGAATTTCAAACATGGTAATTAATTGCTTGGTTACCAACTATGTGAGTTTCAATTGAAATAAGTTATGGTTGATAATACAATATTCTTTGTCTAGTACTTAATTTTCTTAATTTTTTTACTTGAAATCCAACTGACGGTCAGAAGAAGAAAAAACAAATGGTGAAGTCTGCATTTGAAGCCCGAAGCTGAAATCTCAATGTGTTCACTTATAGCCAAAACAAGATTATCCTAGTAATTAGAAATTTCAAATTGTATTCAACGTTCTCTTTCAAATTTTGAGAATTTGTAAGTTTCTTCTTTTTATTTTCAGTTTTCCTTCACTGCTTTAACTCCCACTTTAGTTCAAAGTTTGTATATTTTATTTGTTTAAAGTTCTTTTTGTGTTGAAGTAATGTACTTTTTGAGTAAAACTAGAAACTTTGATGGTTATTATTTAAGTATTTGTATTAATATTAAATCACATTTTTTCTTTCGGTGTTAGGGTAAAAAAGGATACAATGGTACATAGACTTTGATTCTTAACGTTAAATGTGTGTGTTGATTTTGATAATATGTTTGTTGATGATTGTTGATGATTTTGTTGAGAATGTTTGATTAAAAATCAATAAAATGAATGTTAATCACAACATATGGAAAGATATTACTTGCCCTTCATTCTTGTCAAACATAATGTTTTTAAGATAAAAAAATGGATCTTGGTTAATAATATTTTTATATAAACAATATGTTAAATATATTGATAATCATTTTTATTTTATTTTGACTATTTTTGTTCTAATTTAAATTACGATAAATGTTTATGTTATGTTACCACTAGTTTTCACTATTAGTTTAGTTTGAGTCTGCTTGGTACAAGTTCAAGGATTTCTTTACGGAAACGGTAAAATGTTATTTTTATTATTACCACCAAATTGTCATTCTCTTTCAAAAATCTTTTAATGATAATATTTATGTAAATAAACATTATATCGTTTTTTATGATTAAAAGAATCTTCAAGACTTCCAACATAAGTTGTTTGCTACCTCTATTAAATTTAGTAAAATCTACTAATGTTTATATACACAATTATATTAGAATCTTCAAAAAAACTACTATTTATGTACTAATTTATCTATCATAATTGTTTATGTCGCAGTAAGCTTGAGTCGCTTCAATTAGCTACTAGAAGTTGCAAGAGACTTTTCTTTTGCAGAAACAACAAGGATGCTCCCCTCCATGTGAGCCTTTCCATTAAGCATATTCTTTACATAATCGCAGTGTTCATCATAATCAATGTGCTTATACTTCCGTCTTGAAGTCTCATAGTTTAAATGATGTGCTCTTCGATGATCCCCATCAACCCTGTTAATTTCCTCAAAGGGGACAGTATTCCCTCTCCATTCATCAGCAAGCACACAGCTGATTGCAACATATAGCTTTGTCTTCCCGTGATCAAAGTGACCAATAATACTGATGTCAACACGACTGTCTCTGAGAGAAGACATGATTCTGCACTAGGAGAAGGAGGAATGAGTAAAGTCGGTGAAAGGAGAATCCTAAACAGGGAAATGAGTGAGAGAACTGCGGAATAAAGAGGAGAAGGTAAAAGGAGAAAGATGTTTTGAGTTTCTGAGAGCGAGAGCGGCCATTGAAACGACTTTACGCACCGCTATCAATTGTAACGAATGAAGGTTTGAAGGTAGGTTTTTCACATCACATCATAAAGGTAGGTATTCAACGTTCTCTTTCAAATTTTGAGAATTTGTAAGTTTCTTCTTTTTATTTTCACTTTTCCTTCACTGCTTTAACCCTCGCTTTAGTTCAAATATATTTCATTTGTTTAAAGTTCTTTTTGTGTTGAAGAAATGATACTTTTTGAGTAAAATTAAAAACTTTGATGGTTATTAATTAAGTATTTGTATTAATATTAAATCAAATTCATAACGTTAAATGTGTGTGTTGTGGTTTTGATAATATGTTTGTTGATGATTTTGTTGAGAATGTTTGATTAGAAATCAATAAAATGAATGTTACTCAGTACATATGGAAAGATATTAAATTTTAGAGTTTGCCGGCATTGGACGGATATTTCTCGGGGTGCCAACCTGTCCTTACTCCTTGCTTAGCAAAAAAATAAAAAAAAAAACCTTCATTCTTGTCAAACATAATGTTTTTAAGATAAGAAATGGATCTTGGTTAATAATATTTTTATACAAACAATATGTTAAATATATTGATAATCATTTTTATTTTATTTTGACTATTTATGTTCTAATTTAAATTACGATAAATGTTTATGTTATGTTACCACTGGTTTTCACTATTAGTTTAGTTTGAGTCCGCTTGGTACAAGTTCAAGGATTTCTTTACTGAAACGGTAAAATGTCATTTTTATTATTATCACCAAATTCTCATTCTCTTTCAAAAATCTTTTAATAATATTTATGTAAATAAACATGATATCGTTTTTTTATGATTAAAAGAATTTTAATACCACTTTTAAATTTTGTAAAATCTACTAATGTTTATATAAATAACTATTTTAGAATCTTCAATTTTTTTACTATTAATGTATTAATTTTAGCTATCATAATTGTTTACGTCGTACAGTATTCTTGAGTCACTTCAATCAGCTACAAGAAGATGGAAGAGCCTTTTTCACGTAAACTGTAAAGTATTGGCTTTATCATTACTATATATTTTTTCTTTTGTATTTCGCACTATATATATTCTTAATTTTTTTATTTAATTAGTTTTTTTTATGTTTTATTGTATCAATATTATTTGAAATTTAAAACCGTAACAATTCTGTTTTTTGAAAAATTGTAATTATTAAGAATTAACTTGTTTATGTTTTTAAAATAATTATGTATACTTCCTATTGAATTTCAAACACGGTAATTAATGGCATTGTTATCAACTTAGTAGGTTTGAATTAAAATAAGTTATGGTTGATGAAACAAAATTCTTTTAAAGCTCGAAGTTAAAATCTCAATGTGTCATTCATAGCCAAAACCAAACTATCCTGGTAAGAAATTCCAAAGCACTTTCAACGAATTTGTTTTTGAACTTTTGAGAATTTATAGTTTTTTTCTTTTCATTTTCGTTTTTCTTCATTGCTTTAATTTTACTTTCGTTCAAAGTTTGTATATTTCATTGATATAAAGTTCATTTTTGTGTTGAAGTAAATGCACTTTTTGAGCAAAACTAGAAACTTTGATGGTTAATATTTGATTATTTACGATTATATTCAGTCACATTTGTTCTTTTGTTGTTGGGGTGAAAAAGCATGCAATGGTACATAGACTTTAATTTCTAACCGTAAATGTGTGTGTGTTATGGTTTTTGTGAATGTTTGGTTAGAAATAAATAAAATGAATGTTGCTTACTAAGTAGAGAAGGATTTTACTTACCCTTCAGATTTTACTTACCCTTCAGTTTTGTCAAACAGACTGTTTTTTAGATAAAAAAATTGGATGTTGGTTAATAATATTTTTAGATAAACAATATATTAAATATACTGATATTCATTTTTATTTTGTTTTAACTATTTTTGTGCCTATTTCACATATGATAAATGTTTATGTTGTGTTACCACTAACTTTCACTATTAGTTTAGTTTGGGGCCACTTGGTACAAGTTCAAGGATTTCTTTACGGCAATGGCAAAATGATATTTTTATTATTAACACTAAATTGTCATTCTCTTTCAAAAATCTTTTAATAATATTTATATAAATAAACATGATATCGTTTTTTGTGATTAAAAGAACTTTGAAGACTTCCAACATAAGTTGTTTGTTACCACTATAAAATTTAGTAAAATCTACTTATGTTTATATACATAACTATATTAGAATCTTCAATTTTATTGAGTCGCTTCAACCACTTACTAGTAGTTGCAAGAGACTTTCTTCACCTAAATGATAATGTTTTGACTTTATCATTACTAACAAAATATTAATTTTTTTCTTTTGCATTTCGGTCATATATATACTTAATCATTTTTTAAAATTTAATTAGCTTGTTTATGTTTTATTGTATTATTTGAAATTTAAAATTGTACAATTTTATTTTTTGAAAAATTGTAATTGTTTAGAATGAACTTATTTATGTTTTTAAAATAATTATTTGCACTTCCTATTGACTTTCAAACATGGTAATTAATCGTATCATTACCAATTTAGTGGGTTTCAATTGAAATAAATTATGATTGATAAAACAAAATTCTTTGTATAGTACTTAATTTTGCACTTGAAATTCAAGTGACGTCAGAAGGAAAAATAAATAATTGGTGAAGTCCACATTTGAAGTCCGAAGCTAAAATTCCAATTAGTCACTCATAGCCAAAACCAAACTATTCTAGTAAAAAATTCAAAAGTGTTTTCAACGTTTTTTTTTTTACTTATGAGAATTTGTAAGTTTTTTCTTTTCATTTTCAGTTTTTCTTCAGTACTTTAGCTTTCACTTTAGTTCAAAGTCTGTATATTTGATTTATATGAAGTTCATTTTTGTGTTGAAGTGAAGGTATTTTTTGAGTAAAACTAGAAACTTTGATGGTTATTATTTGATTATTTACGATAATATTCAATTGCATTTGTTCTTGAATAAATGATACAATGGTACATACACTTCGATTCTTAACCATAAAAGTGTGTGTGTTGTGGTCTATGATAATGTGCTTGTTGATGATTTTGTTGTGAATATTTGATTAAAAACCAATAAAATGAATGTTGCTCACTAGGTAGGGAATGATTTTACTTACCCTCCATTCTTCTCAAACATACACTTTTTTAGATTAAAAAAATGGATGTTGGTTAATAATATTTTTAGATAAACAATCTGTTAAATATACTGATATTCATTTTTGTTTTGTTTTGACTATTTGTATGCTAATTTTAATTATGATAAATGTTTAAGTTGTGTTACCAATAGTTTTCACTATTAGTTTGGTTAGGGGCTGCTTGGTACAAGTTCAAGGATTTTGTTCACGGAAACGGTAAAATACTATTTTTATTGTTATCACTAAATTGTCACTCTCTTTCAAAAATCTCTTTGTTTGATTAGGGGCCGCTTCGTGTCATAGAAATTGAAAGAGATAGGTAGATATTTTTCACTTTCATATATCTATACATATAGTTTTAATCTAAATCAACTCAAAATTTCATAAAATCTGTTGTTTGTAATTTATACGCATTAACGTAATAAAAGAGTGGATAGACGGCATGGAGAACCCGTCTGAACGCTAATAAATAACAACAATAAGATTCCTTCCAATTATACAGTAATTAATTAATAATCATAATTATGAAAGTGGAATAATAGAATGTTGTTTTTTTTTTTTTTTTTGACAAGAGTAAATTTAGTGCATTTCATTCATAATGATAGTTTCAATACAAGATGGAATTCTAATAAAGATACGGAAACTAGCATAACATGAAGCTTCCCAAGCTAGGCTATGAGCAGCTTCATTGGCTTGTCTCCTAATAAACCTCACATCAGAGGTTGCTAAATCTGAGCTAAGCAAGTCTCTACATTCATTAATAATTGCATTGAAATCAGACACCCCTTGCTTATTCCCGTAGATGCTATCAACAACTGTTTTGGAGTCCGTTTCAAAGTCCATATTGAGCAATTGAAGATCACGAATCCATTGTAGAGCGGATAGCAAGCCTAACGCCTCTCCCATATCCACCTCAACCATAATAGAATGTTGCTTAAGAAATATGAAAGAGTATTAACGAACCAAAATAGTATCTTCTCAATAAATGTTGAGTTTAGCGTAAATGACTATGTTTTAACAGTGGTGAACCAAGTTTTGAATCATAGTTAAAAGAAATTGATGGTAAACAAAATAAATTAATAAGAAGACAAATAATCATTTTTCTACAAAAGTGTGACAAATAATTGGGGCATTCAGTTTTGTCCTTTATATTTGACAAAAAGTGGCCACGAGCAATTTTGTACCCTAACCCATGTGGGATGGGTCAGTCACCTACATTACGTTTGCTCAAAGTCGTTGCTACATTTTGTGGGGCTTTAAGCTATGCATGCCACTTAAGAAAGGAAAGGGTCACATGGCACCACCAATGCATTAGTATTACAACCCCTCCTAAAAGGAAGGGAATTATTTACTTGAATTAAAATGAAACGAAATGAAATATAAGATCTCAACCACAAATATCAATAATGTGTGTTTGGAGAAAGAAATTGTAAAATATTTAGAGTTTTAGTAAATTTTAATGCTTTAATAGAACTTCCTTCTATTCTTGACCTAAAAAAAAAAAACAAACTTCCTTCTATTGTCCTCGTGAGCTTAACACAGTTGGTAGGATAATACATAATATATGCAAATTCCGATATTCGAACCCCAAACACCACAAATAAAAAAAGAACTAAAAACACCACAAATAATAATTTAGGTCGTTAACTAAAAACGACAAACAGCTAAACAAGATTTATTTGAATCTCTTATATCCGAAAGAAGGATAGTCGAACAAAAAATAATCGAATATGAGATAGGTGAATTTTTTTCCAAGTCCCTAAAATAAGCAAAATTCAAATATCATCATTATTTATGGAACTCGCAAACCCTCCACAACAACTTCAACAACAACAAACTAACTTCATTAATCTTATCATGATCTGTCTAAACCTGTCCAAGCTAGAATTTTGGGTCATAATACCCTAATCCTTCCACTATAAAGACTAGCTCATGACATTTTGTACACACTTTTTAAATAATAAATCAAAGGTTTAAAACGTGTTTATGCAAAGATAGACAAGAGTGCTTAGATGAGATGACACATGTCTCTTCTAGCTTAACCAAGGTTATGGGTTTGAATTCAGTCTTCGGCATGTATCAACGTTAAAACTTTTAGAAAGAGTTTGCCGCCCATTTAATGTCCACAATGTTTAAAGGATTAATCTCCGCAGTTACGCACAGAGGATATCTAGTTCACAAAAAAAAAACTACAAATGAAAGGCTGTGTGATGAAGTTCTCATGTCGTTTCCAGGCTGGCTCATTACACTTTCATTCGTACATCTATAAATAGCATAAGTGACTCTACTTTTTTTTTTATAATATAAGTGAATCTACTTTGAATAATACCGACACACTCAATTATTTTATCGTCAAACAAAGCCTAACTCTGTCGTTTCCAGGCTCTCTTTTTTGAGGTACACATTCTCTTCTACATGCTCTTGTTTGTTACATTGCTAAGAATTTCTCCAGTTTTACAATTCATACTTGTTTCATATGACGCAAAATCTTAATTTGCTGTCAAATTTTATATTCTTTTCTTTCATATATCCATTCTTGATCATATGCTTGCATAGTACTCAATCTTTTTGTCTCACTTATCCATAGATATAATCAATATTTAATTTAGATCCTCACGTTAGTGTGTGTGAGTTTCAACTGGTGTTTACTATTGTATAACAAAAATATTATTGTCATAATATTGATATTTGAATAAATATTTAATTTGGTCATTTTCAATTTACTTGCGGTCTAATTCAGTCTATGACAAAAAAAAAATAATACTCAAATTAATCCTTAACATTTTTATGCAGAGGACAAATTTGTCTCTCCGTTAATTTTGACTCATTATGACATAGCGATTAATTTGTCCTCTGAATGATTAGAGGAACTAATTGTCTGTTATTTTTTGTCACGGATTAAATCGAACCGCAAGTAAATTGTGAGGATTCAAATTGGATCTTTATTCAACTGTATAAATTTAGTTGTGTAACGATGTAACTGCGCTTTAAAATCTTCATATTGTATTTAAAATCTTGATCACTTTTTAGTATAATTCAATTCTTTAAAGACTTTTCAAGAGGACTAATTTGCAAGATTTATCTTTTGATCATTATACTCATTTAACTGCATAATTCTCAATGGATTTTATGAACACTACATTTTTCACAATCTGTTGTTTAATATATTCTTAATCATTGATTAGTTCATTACTAATAAAGATTTTACTGACAGATCAACATGTTGTTTGTACCTGGAGATTTTGTACTTTCACTTGCAATTCTTGTGCTATTGTTGAGCACACCATGCTCAAGTTCTTTGGAGAAGACTGAGCAAAAAATAAAATCAGCTGTTTTTTTGTCTCCGAAATTTGAGCTAGGACCTGGATCAGTTATAAATAAATTTTATGATGATATTGATTTTCCGAAAGGTCATGTAGCAATCAAGAGTTTTGATGCTGAAGTTGTTGATGAAGCCGGGAATTCGATACCGTTGCATGAAACTTATCTTCATCATTGGGTTGTTGGAAGATATCATCAAAGTAATCATGTCACACACACAGAAAATGATAGTCACAAGATGCTTCAAAAAGCTTATCCAGGTCTCGTGAGGAACAGTGGCATATGCCAAGGAGATGTTCTTCCACAGTATTTCGGCCTTGGATCCGAAACACGAGGAACACCGACCGATATTCCGGATCCTTTTGGTATGGAGATAGGTAATCCTGCAGAAATTCCAGAAGGGTTTGAGGAGAAGTGGTTGTTTAATATTCATGCTATCGATACGCGTGGCGTAGAGGATAAGTTAGGGTGCACTGAGTGCAAGTGTGAGCTTTATAATGTAACAGTGGATAAATATGGAAGGCCTTTAAGGCCAGATTATAAAGGAGGTTTGTTATGTTGTTATGATGATACACAATGCAAGTTGAAGGAAGGTTTTGAGGGACCAAAGAGAAGTCTCTACCTGAAATACACAATCAAATGGGTTGATTGGGATGAATTTATAGTGCCTGTTAAGACATACATAATTGATGTTACTGATAGTTTAAAACTATCAAATGATTCAAAAGGAATGAACTCAGATCATGATTGTAAGGTAAATGATTTCATCAAGAATCATGTTGTTTGTGGAAATGGATTCCGTGTAGTTGGGATACCCTGCATTCACGCAGTGAATGGATCAGTGATTGTTGGATCAAAATCGGAGAGTTCACAAAATACCGAGTTTGGAATCTAGGATTGTCTGAGCTTGATCCAATGGTCATTGATATGTTGATTGTGTGAACGTAAAGTCTCTAGACTACAAGGAAACAATATTTGTAATTTGTTTGTCTCAATTTCACTTTCACATTAATACATAACACCAGTTAATTTCTTGGTTGGGTATTATAGTGAGCAACATGGATTTCTTTGTTTCAGATTGAGTATCAAGTTGATTCTTGCAGTACATACCATGAGGAAAATGGTTGTGTTCATGTGAAGAAGACAAGTCTCCCACTACAAACTGGTGGTTATGTGATCTATGCTGTTGCTCATCAACATTCTGGTGGAATTGGATCAACTCTATATGGACAGGTATTTGCAATAGTTACATATAGTATAAATTACAATCATTATTACATACTTGGATTAGATATCATTTTTTTAGTAGCACAACTTTATTAAAAAGTAATTATGGAAGGGCCTAATCAATCATGATTTTGCGCTCTCTTGAGTGAGAGTTTTACCAATCATTGTGGTTCTACCCGACTCAAGATATTAGTTTCTACAGTTGCACGCAGAGAATACTTAGTTCACGCCAAAATCATAATTTTGTGCTAGGTTCAAACCTTGAAACTAAAAAGATCTCTAGATTTATACCTTTTGTAATAAATTTTAGCCGTTAATCTAAATCGGACAGTTCAAATTACTCAACTGTAAAATCAGTATAAAACAATCTCAACCATTAACTTAACATCAGACGGTCGAAACTGAAAACTGTGTCCTACAGTTACTGCACGAACTCCGTTTCCGTGATGTATTTGCAATAGAGTACTATCAATGTTTCTTATAATTATAATACTTTTTATTAAGAAGATAAACATTGTATTGTACATTAGCTTGTTTTGTGAAATTTGTGGATTATGTTTTCAGGATGGGAGAGTTATATGTTCTTCTGTACCAAGTTATGGAAATGGAAATGAAGCAGGAAATGAAGCAGGGTACATTGTAGGAATGTCCACTTGTTATCCTAAACCAGGTTCTGTCAAGATAAATGATGGTGAAACTTTAACTCTTGAATCTAACTACAACAACACCAAAGAGCACGCTGGAGTAATGGGACTTTTCTACCTATTGGTGGCAGAACAACTCCCATTCCAACACTTGAGGCATTCTACTCGTTCTTCATTTTTTATGGATATAAATAATATATTTTTAGATCATTAGTAACATTTATGGTGGTATAAGTGGAGTTTCATCGATGGTATCAAAGCAATATATGAATTATACAAGGAGGAATAAAGACAAGATTGAAAGTGTAACTGAATAATTACATTTCTCTCTAAAAAAAAAAAAATTACATTTCTCTCTGTATTTAGCTAGCTATTGGAGAAAATAAGTTGGACAGCTGATTCAACAATTAACACATTACGTCAGATGCCCCACAGAAAAATTACTTTGATCGATCAATTAACACATTACGTAACAGACTACTACTATAGTAAAATCTACGGTAGTCTGTTACGTAAAGTAACATTCAAAGTTTTTTGTTAGTAGGAATCAAATTAGTTCCTCAGTATTTACAATAAAAAGTTAACACTACAATCATGAGTGAAAACAGAGATCAGTAGCCTACGAATGAACTATGTTCAACAGAATAAGAGAATAGAGAGATAAGGCTAAAGAATCACACCATACAGTTTGCTCTTTCATCTCAAACAAGCATTTGCAACTGAAACTGTTCTACAACCTTAAGACACTAATAAGCAACCACTGAGTCTACCACGAGTGTTTAGTGCGTAATGTGTGTGAAAGTTGTAAACCACGGGTGCCGAGTTTGATGCCTGGTGAACAAAAAAGACACTAATATGCATATTTCTCCTCCCATATGGAAGCTCATCATTAATTTCAAGTGTTACACACTCATCCTGACACCAACATAGTAAATGTCCCAGTCAATTGGAGGAAAGAAATCTTGAATGAACAATATGATGAAAGATTAAACCGAGCCTTAGTAACCCCAATTGTAAACAGCTTCTATCTAGACAAAGATTATACCACGCCTAAAAAACACTAACAGCTTGCATTTGAACAACCTTAAACACCACAAAACTGTTACAAACTAGCAGAAAACCGACAAAGTATTTTCTCATTGTACCAGAGCATCGAAATGCCAGCACTTCTCCAAAAACAAGGCAGGGATGGCAAATTAGGCAAAAGCAAAACTTTATGACTGATATAACTATGGTTTTAATTTTAAATTATGATAATGAACTGCATCTAACAGCTACAACACAATTCAGCCAAAATTTAAAATCCTAGGTTGAACCATCTACAACAAAATATTACTATGGCAACAGATATTATTCATAAAGTCAGCATGATTGACAAAGTTTTAGTATTGAACATGCTCAAATGCACATCAACCCTACAGCTCAAATATGTAATTTCTTGTTGAAAGTGCATTTGAGAACCTGTTACTGCACAGTAAAACTTGATCATTGATTTAACTAGGGCTTTAAATTGCAAAATGCATGATGGTTATCAACTAAAAATATGACATTTCAAAATAAATTAATATTCATTTCATGCTGCAATTCGTATCCCAAAAAATCAATTTGTACCTATTGGTTTTAAGTTTTGCTTCGAATCATGCTACAATTTATTTCATTAGTAGGCTACTAGTCTATTTTCACTCCTACATCTATATCTATTCACACCTTATGAAATATGTTCACAATCATAATTAAAAACTTCAGTTAAATCAGCGGGCTGCTTGTCTACATGCACCATCTAAAATAATCACTTCTAAAACCTTAGACACTAATATGCAAGCACAGGTGATTGATGTCCAGGGTGTATAGTGTTGTAAACCCTGGATAAGAAGACACCGAGTTTGATTCCTAATGATAAAAAAGGACAATAATATGAAAATTTATCCTCCCATTTCATCCTGTTAACCCACCTACCCATATGTTCATCATCCATTGGACAAATATAAGAACAGCAGAAATGAAGATCATGGCAACAAATATTAATCTCAAGTGTTACCACACACTCACCCTAACATCAACACAATATATGTCTCAATCAATTAAAGAAAATAAATCTTGAATATGGACAATATGAAGAAGAACCAAGTCTTACTAACCCGAATTGTACACAGCTTCCATCCAGACAATGATTAAAAAACCAAACATCAAAAAACAATTGCACGTGTGCATTTGAACAATCTTAAACATCAGAAAACATTACAACCTATCAGAAAAGCGAGTATTTTATCACTGTATCGAACCATCGGCATGCCAGCGCTTAAAGCTCTTGGTCACTGATTTAACTGTGTTTTTAAGTTATAATTGTGGAGTGCATCTACCAGCTACAACACAATTGCATCCCAAATTTATAATCCTAGGTTGAACCATCAACAACATAATATTACTGTGGCCGCAGATATTATCCATAAACCCAGGACTGTTGACAAAGTTTTAGCAGTAAACATACTCAAATGCACATCAACCCTACAGCACCAATATGTAATTTCTTGTTGAACGTGCATTTGAGCGCCCGATACCACACACTTAAACTTGATCGTTGATTTAATAAGGGTTTTAAATTGCAAAATGCATCATGGTGATCAAATCGACATTCAAATCGTGAACCGTAACACCTAAATTCTAAAGTGTGAATCAAATGTTACGAGGAATGTAGGGTACATAGTCAAATAAAAATATGGCATTTCAAAATAAATCAATATTCATGCTGCAATTCATGTCATAAATCAATCAGTACCTTATTTGTTTTAAATTTTGCTTCGAATCATGATAGGACTCACGCATGTGTATCATAAGATTGTGATAACTATGCACTCACTTTTTGCAACAATGTACTCCGCTTCCACATGAAACCATGATTCCAAACTACAGCACAATTGCAAGCACAATATAGAATACCATGATAAACCATCTACAACATTGTATTACTAATGGCAACAAATCTTCACTTGTAGTGTTTACAGATACAACTAATCCTTACAATACCAAAATCAAAATACTAATCAATTAAAGGCAGTAAATCATGAATGAACATATTAAAGAAGGAAATCAAGCTTTACTAATTCCAACTATACACAAATCAAAACACATAACTTCAAAAAGTATTCCTCAGACACTAGAAAATCATTCATTACAAACTTGCTTGCACCTAATGAAAAAACAAAAACGACCCTATTGGACATTAACCACCAAAAAACGAGAAAAACCCTCTTTTCGGCTCTTCCTCAACCATAACAGCTTGCATACTATCCTGCTCCACAAGTCTCCAAGCAGCTTGTTCAAAAGCCAAACCAGCCAAAGTAGGAGGCTTATTCAAAACAAGCGGATACCCTCTATTCGTGCTCCTTATAACCTCACTATCCTCTGGTATAACACCAAGCAACGGCAAACCCAACATCTCTTGCACATCCAAAACCGACATCATATCTTCACCTTTAATCATATCCGTCCTAACCCTATTCACTATCATCTTAATATCCCTAATCCCATCACACTCCAACAATCCCGTCACTCTATCCGCATCCCTCAAAGCAGTTATATCCGGCGTTGTTATCAAAACCGCTTCATTAGCAGGCGTAATCGCCGTTATAAACCCTGCATCGATCCCCGCTGGGCAATCGATCAGGATAAAGTCCGGACAGCCAGAACCAGTGGAACTAGAACCGGAACCATTGGTTCCAGTTCCATTTCCACCGGTTTTGTCTCCCCGGGCTTTTAAAGCTTCAACCAACCAAGTCAAAGCTTTTCCACCAAACCCAATAGGCAATTTAGATCTAGGTTTAGAAATACAAAGCAATTCAAAATTAGACCAACGTTTATCCCTAACCAAAGCTTGATCGAGTCGACAATCGCCGTTGAGAATCTCAACGACGGTGTAGTTGACTCGATTTTCAAGACCTAGTAAAAGGTCTAGGTTACGTAATCCGACGTCGGCGTCAATGGCGACGACGGAGAAGCCTAAACGGGCTAAAGAAAGGCCGATGTTAGCGGTTGTAGTTGTTTTACCAACTCCGCCTTTTCCGGATGTGACTACTACAACGCGTGGGGTTTCGCCGGAGAGTTGGGGTTTGCGGTTCCATTGAAGAAGGGATTTTGTTAAGGTTTTGGGTTTGGGTTTGGGTTTGGGAAATGTGGGTGAGTGACGGAGATGGGTGATTGAGGGGAAATGGGATTTGAGATTGGTGGTGCCGGGGTGGTTGTAGAGGGATAGCATTTGGTGGTTTTTTGGAAATGAGGGTGAGTGAGTAGAATGTGAAGTGAAGAGAAGACAAACTCGTGTTTGATTGATTAGGAATTAGGATTAGGATACCAACTTTACTTTTACGTTTTTATTTTTAATTTTATTTTTTAATAATATATTGTACTATTTTTTTGTTTTTTTAACTATAATATACTTTTCTTTGAGGGAATATAATATACACTTTGTCTCCCTCAAAAAAAAAAATATACACTTTGTCAAAAAAAAAATATAATATACATATTTATTTCTTATGTTTTTATGAGAAATATAATCACTTAGCAAATGAAGGTTAACTCATTTTATAAAGAGTTGACTCGTATTGTGGATTCACCTCTCGTTGAAATAAAACCATATTTGGTGTATATGTTATGCAAATATTTAAATAAGTGTTTCTTAAGCCTTGAGATATATCCTGATTCCAATGAACTTTAGCGTACAACTCACCTAAATTTTGTATTGGGATAAAGAGATATTCCGTTCGGTGCAACTTAAAATCAATTTGAAGACACATAAATAAATAAATAAAAATATTTAAAATAGATAATTTTGTTACATACTTAATATCATTTCTCTTGATAAAATAAATTTTGGATGTAGGACCGAAATATATGGTTTATATTTACATATAAAAATCCATTAAAAAAATTCACATATAAAAAAAATTATTATAATCTGTCAAAACAAAAATATAAAAAATTATTCTACTTATATCATCTAAGGAGAGTGCAAGAAAAATTCTCTAATACATTCTTTTGAATATAATTTTTTTATTGGTTGAATTTATCATCTAAGGAGAGTGCAAGAAACACTCTAATACATTCTTTTGAACATACATTTTTTATTGGTTTAATTTCAAATGAATTCTATCTCAATGGATGCTGTTTTGAATTTTTTAATCAGTGAGGCAGTAAGAATTTTAATCAATAAAAAATAGGAAATGTTAACTTGTGCCCTTGGGCATAAGTTACGGAACTAAATGTAGAAACTTTTTCTTAAAAGTTGTGCATTCAATATTTTGAAAGTTTCAAAAGTTATCATTTAAATATAAATTTATTTGTTAATTCTATTTTAAGCTCCTTAACTTGTGCCCTTGGCACAAGTTAACATCACCCATAAAAAATTGTGTTGTTAAGATAATTCCTCACTTTTAAAATTTAATTATTTTGACATCTGACAATAGAGTGACTTCACTATTGCTTAAAGATACACGAAAACATCATTTCCTTTTCCGTGAAGTCACTCTAATATCTAGTAGTGAAATGATACACGAAAACACTCTAAACATAATCTCTCACTCTACGAATGATTTATCTTAACCATTACAAGTAAGTTTTAAACTTAGCAAACTATTATACAATAGTAGTAAACTTGTTGATTACGCATTGACAGTGATTTGAAGTTAGCACTAATATCAAACCAAACACTATAAACAATTATACCAATCTAAATCTTAATTTACAAATGTACATGGAGAGAAACAAAAAAAACCTTCATGAAAATTTCAATGATCCCTCCAAATTTTGCTACTACCATCATTGTACACTGAAAAAAAATCATATGATGAATTTCACTATTGTAAGTATGATCAATTCATAGAGGAAAGATAAAACAACACAATTACCTTTGATATTCATTGAACATAGTTTCAGGAGGCACCAATATTAAAATTTTTAGTTGAACAACAAATGAAAATTATACATTTGATACACTATGAATACCATGAAAAAAATTCTGTTTCCTTTTTTGTGACTTACAAAACAATAGAATACACATCAGAAAGTAACACTAAACATTTTTGACACAGATTCCTTTCCATCAACTATCATGACGCGAAGATGAACTATGAAGCAGAGCTTTGTCATCTCTTGTTGGTTGTAAAGGAACAGCACCATTGTGATTCTCAGCATCTGAACTGGTAGATGGTTTTGCACCATTGGTAATCATGTTTTTCAACCAAGAAGCTTGAAATCTTGGAGATGACTCCCCCCTGTTTGAATTGTTGGGGGAATCGGGACCTGCTTTGATATTGTTTGTAACATTGTTAGTAACGTTGTTTGTAACGCCTAAGAGGAACCTGTATGCTACTTTGCTCGCTGATACAATCTCTGTTTTCGCTTGCCGGAACTGCAATAACCAGGTCATATTATTAGTGCATAGGTTTTCTCAAAATATATCACAATGGCAGTACTAGTAATAATAACCTATGACGCCCATACACTTGATAACACCAGATACAAAATAATACGGATACAAGAACATGCAAAATATACATAGATAGGATATATGACCTAGGTACGTCAAAAGTTAATAAAAAAATATACATACTTTACATAGTCCATTAAGTCCATTTTAAAGCAACTCTTGACTCTATTCAACTACCAATTATATCATTTTCATACATTCTCATCGTCCGAAAAGCATAGCTTCTAAATCTAATTCACCAAGGGACAACTCTACCAAGTAAAGAAGTCACTGCTATGATTGAAGGGATAACATACATCTCTGCTATCTCACAACAATTTCTCTTTGTACTTTTTACATATCCTCAAAAAAGAAATAAAAGAGAATATACTCTAATTTTTTGTTCACAGCATGACAAAGAATAACGTTGTGCAAGAAGATTTAGGACAAGTTTTGAAGTTGAATATAAATATCAAAAGTGTCGAAAAGGTGTCTCCCAAACATAAATCAGTCAATGATTTTCTTTTGAAATATGAAAATATTTAGAGGGCACCCTTTGGATACACCTTGAGGAGTATGGCAGGCATGTTGGTATCAGATGAAACCGATTCTTTAGCAACATTGGAGCATCTAAGCTCCATAGCAAATAATCAATAGCCACGGAATTTGAAGTATTTAGAGCCAAAAGCACAAGAAATTTCAGGTTCCAATGACACAATTCAAGGAAATATTTAACACCACCATAAAAGCATTATGAAATTTATAACTTACCCGTAATGCCGTATTCCCAGCAACTTCCATGGCAGTATCCCCAGCATTAGCAAACCTATTAACCCAACCTGTGATGAAATGAAAGTTGTAAGAATACACAGTGGAAGCTAAAAAGAAATGTAGAAGCAATAATTCACATACTGGATTGCTGCTAAAACTTCAGTCACTCGACATAAAATGGGCATTGGCACATTATCATAATAAATATCTACTCATATTTCAGAAACAGATAATACATATCAACTCTAAAACCATATGCTTTTTCTGTGCTTTTTCTGTGTTGAAACCACCTAATTTCACTTTCCAGATTCAAGCATGTCTCACACTGCCCTATGCCCTATAACACTAATTAACTCAGCATGACCCTATATTCCCCAGACAACGATAGTGGCAACTCAAGCCAAAAGCACTTTTGTTCCTTAAAATAAAATGCATATTAATGCAAAACAATAGCCAAGTTCGGTAAATCTTTCTGTTTCTATCAGATAAAACTAGTACAAAATCCAACTAAATACAATTCAGCTTAGAGTCTATTAATGAGTATATACCTATCTAAATGGATTAAGTTCCCTCAATGATAAGAATCATATTATAATGGGAGAAGCAATAATTAAGACAGAAATTTCACAGGTAAAATCCAGCATAACAAGGAATTTACATGGTATAGCCCTAAATATAACGGGTCCCCCTTGGCCCAAAACTGGACCTCTTTGTTCAACCTGCTACAACAGTTAAAAGTTCACTCGGTCAATAAAGAAAATGCAGGCACGCATTTCTTCATCCATGAGAAGACTATCAAAATCCAAACACTGCTAGTACTTGCGAGTTGTTGGTAATCAAAACTAGCAATCGCAACAATTGGCGACGAATTATGACAAAAAGGGTCAAGTGGAAGTGTTTACATGGGAGTTCAGCCGTCGGATTAAGCTGGACAAATTGTCCTAGAAATAGGTTGAGAGAAGAATGAAAGTGAACTCAGGTGGGTTCCAAACCACAAAGCTAGTATTGGTGAAGCTCTACGAAACACTCCTCCAAGATAGAATCGTCCACCATGTTGAAAGTGGCAACAGTGGAGTAGAGGGAGGGAACACGATTCAATTTAACGACAAAATAATGGAGATTTTTCTAGAATCTTCAAGCATTCAACACATTTAAGATCTAAATTAATTAAAAATTTCACTTAAGTGATTGATAAAAATCAAAATAAAGTTCTGTGAAGGAAAAATTATTACACGGGTAAATATAGTGCAACTTGAAAGGATTTAGAAGAGGGAAAACAGGGAAATTGATACCAAGATATTGGAGAAAGATCCCTCAGAAATGCCAAGTTTCAACTGGGGAGGGAGCATGGCACGAAATCAAAATGGGTTTCTCAACCTTTTCATTTTCTGAAAAAAGGAGCCCTGCTTTGATAACGGTGAACGCCCATGCTCCTTCTTTCAGATTACTAAAATTCTCATCATCGGGAAATCTTTTAAACAAGAACAAATGGTGCTTTAACTCATAAATAAGATCAAGAACTTCTGTTTGTATCAATGAAAATAACAGAACATTCTGAAACTCCACCTTCTACGTTAGGGGCTTACTGTGTGTATCTGAATTCTAAAGAAGACACTCTCTAGTCTACTATGGAACTCTACACAGACAAATCCTGTGAATGGACAACTCAATTTACAACCCTGTTACCTGATTTGTTTAACAAAAAAATAAATAATAAACCGTACGACTCCGCCGCACACTTTATTTCAATTAAATTATCGGGGCTACATGCGGCAGGAAGTGAAAACGGGCGACTCCAGGGTTGAGTTCATTTATATAGAGTGCATTTTAGGGGATCCCAAATATTACAGGGTGATCTTTTAACATAAAAAAATGATAATGCACGCCATAAAGGAAACATCATAGTACCATCATGTTTACCTGGAAGCTTTGGTACATCGAGCCTTTCACAGAATTCATCACAGAAGTGGTTGCAGTTTTTGGACAACAGATCATATGCAGTTCCAGGCCACTCTCTACTGAGTTCTCTAATTATTTGATTTACCTTGAAAATGGAAAAGTTTGTTTTCCCTAGAACAATGGATTCACGATATGTATACATTGGATTCTGTCCAGAAGGGCAGCTAAAAACTCCACTACCTTGCTCGCAGTATCCAAATGACCATTCATCTTCTCCAAATACCTGTCACACCAAAACATTCTCACTATGTCAGCATGTGACAAAACAATAGGCGTATCATAGTATCAAGGGAGCCACAGAAGAGAGTACAGATAACAGAAACGAAGGTAAAAACCACTCTTACAGTTTTATTTTATCATTGTTTGTCATTTTCCTCATAATTGAAGACAGGCATGAGAAGAACACTTTGATTACAAGATTATGCCAATACAGATGGTTTTCATTGGCCACAACACATCTCTATTAACATTGCTAGTAATTCTTGTCCGATGTCTCCTAGATTTAAATATTAATATGTTTTGTTTTGGCATCAACACCTCTATTATATACCCATTTCACCAATGTCCTGTAGTTTTAGCTTTCATAATTAATAAAACCATTGGAACACAAGCTTATGCTAAAATTAACACACATAAACACTTAACCATACTTAATAATTAAGTCAAGTAATTCATATTTGCAAGAAAAGAAGAAAATAACACAGTAGCGCATCCATCTTCTCCATCATACTTATTTAATGCTTCTCCAATTTCTAAAACAAAGAAAGAAATGTCTACAAGTAACATCTAGTATTTCTCTGGAAAATAAGTTATCAAATTCTCACTAATCAACTGCATACTCTTTATGCATGCCGGCTACAAAATGAATGAACCACGTGTATAACTACACCCTAGATAGATGCAAAACATACACTCACATGATAACTACCATGACTAACATTCACTTGTATAACTAGTTATTTGCTTTCAATTAACCTACTTAACACAAACAAAACAAAAAGGGCAGGAGTTACAAAAGAAGAATGAATTTGGATCCAAGCTCTTAACTCTAAACCTAAAATCACAAAAGTGAAAACGAAAAAAAAACAACACTTCAAAATCACAATGAAGTCACACATTGAACAATATTCACACTCACATTATGAAACACCAACACAAACACGCATCTGACACGTCAACACCTGTAGTAATTAGAGAAAATGGCACAATTGAATGCAATCACATGTGTCAGTATCATGTCAAACACAGCCACATGTCACATGTGGACATGCATTACTTCGATCAGAAGTGTAAGTGCTACATCAGCACTATGAAGCACTAACACAGACGCGGACACTAAAATGACATGGACATGTCCACACTGGTAAAAATATGAAAAAAATGAATTTATTGAACCTAATCACATGTGTAGGTGTCGTGTCAGAATCTGACAAGCCAGAAATGTCAGCACTCACATACTTTGTAGCATGGACACTTCTAATCGAAGGTGTATCAGTGTTCGTGTCTGATACCAACCCGATACCAATACAGGTGTCGGTGCTTCATAGCTCAAATTCAAAGCAAAAAGTTACAAATACACATGAAAAACCAGAAAAAACAAAATCCTGGATCCAATCAAAACAACAGTAACAATCACAACAACAACATCAACAACATAATCATAATCATAAATTTCCACAGAAACAAAACAGAGTAGTTTGAGAATCAAACCTGAACAGCACTATGAAAAATGCCACCAAGACCAATACCATCCTTAAAGATCTTATTGATCTGAAGAATGGTATTATTAGCTTTCTCGGATCCACTATTCGTTACATCATATATATGAAGTATCACATCCGTCATCTTTCAAACCAAAAAAAAATCCAAACTTTCTTCAAACCCACTTCACTTTTTTCTCTATAAACCCTAATTACCCTTCTGGGTATCTCAAAAAATGATTCGATTTTTTTTTTCAAGAATTAGAATCAAAAACCCTAATTTTTTTGCTCTTATATGGAGAATTGAAGCGAGATTTAGCCTTGGGATTGTGAAAAACAAAACCCTAAGCAAAAAATTTCTCACTTTAATTGAAGATTTTTTTTTTCCTTTGGATTGTGAATTTATATTGGTTGAGCGAGGGAAGAAGAGAGAGAAAGAGTGTGATTTGAGAAAAATTGAGAAAAATAAATTGGATATAAGAAAATTGAAGAAAATGGAAAGAAAGAAAAAAGTAAAAGTAAGACAATTAAGAGTCTTTTTATGTCCCAAAAAATATAATTGACTCGTGCAATTTAATTCTTTCAAAAAATATCTAGTGCAATTCAATTTTTCTTCAAAAAAAAAAATCTAGTGCAATTCAATTTAAAAACTTTATTAATTTAAAAAATCTTTGTTTTTGAAGAAATAAAATTGACTACGAATGATCTCGTGAGCTTAGCTCAGTTGTTAGAGATATTACATATTATATGCAAGGGCCAGGGTTCGAACCCCGGACACCCCACTTCTCCACAATTAAATTGTGTGAGCTCTAACCACTAGACTACTTGACTAAAAAAATGACTACGAATGAGGAAAATTCTGATAGAAGAAAATACCGTTTCAAAATTAATATATGGGTCTTGTTAACCGGTGCCCCATGGGCACTGGTTAAAGAATCCAAAAAAGGAAAATTTGAAATACCGTTTCAAAATTAATATAAGGGTCTTGTTAACCGGTGCCCCCTGGGCACTGGTTAAGGAATCCCAAAAAAGGAAAATTTGAATTAAAAGTAACACTTTTTTGACTTTTGAGAAATTGATTACACAACTTCCAATACAAAAGCTACTATATTTGCTTCTTTAACCAGTGTCCCGGGAGCACTCGTTAACATTTTCCTTAATACTCCATCCGTTTCAAAATACATGTCCAATTTTTGTAATGTGCACTATTCATTTGACTTACTTTAACCCTACTTTTTAACTAAAGTATAAATACAAATATTAGCATGTAAGATGTTGTTTGATTTGTCTCGACAAATATTTTCAAAATATTAAAATTTTATAATTTTTTACTTTATATAATTAAAGATATTAACGATCAAAATTGTGCATTGGCATATGTGAAGTGGTTGACTTAGACATGTATTTTGAAACGGAGGGAGTATAAATAAATGAACTTTTTTTGAAGAAATAAATTAACTAATTTGTCTCTGATATGAAATAGGATTTAATTTGTAAAAAAAAAAAATCGATATCCACTCAATTAAACTTTATGATAACATGTTTTTAGGTTCAATTTTAAATATCTTTAAAATTATTTATTTCATATAAGTTAATTAGATGCATGTGCAAATAAACTTACATCATCAATGCGTAGAAGTTATCCACTCAATTTTTTTTATTTGAAATTTGAATGTTAACTTCAATTATTAATAAATTGAGTCTCATGAAAATTATCAAGGATTAGGTTGAAATTCATCTTTTTTTAAATAGACAAAACGACAAATAACCATTAAAATTCACACATATAAAAATAGAGTGTCAGGAGTTAAAACTTTGATCTTAATATCTGATCTAACAATTTTGATATTTTTATCAATTTAGTTGGATTTGTAGACCGTCCGCTGCAAATTTTGTTCATCAAATAAATATTAAATTTGTTTTTTTACAAAAAAATATAATAAATATGAACTATATTTATGACCTTAAATGATACTAAATGAAATTATGGGATATGCCATTTTCTTTACAGCTGGATATCACTTGTGGGTCGTGTTTGGTTGATGATTATCAACGGATGCAGGAAAATGTGGGACCCACTTGGTCATGGTGATGGAAGATATCATTAACGGTCACACAAAACAGCTACTACAAGCGATATTTGAAATGACGAAATTGACCTCCGTTTTCGAATTTTTAGGGACGTGTCGGAAAAATTAGGATATTTCCGTTAGTTGAAGGGAAGAAGAAAAAATGGACAGTTGACAGTTGACACACAATCTAATTTTGTTTTTGGTAGTGACACACTGACACATGCAATAATCTATCTATCGACATATATTTGTTTATCTAATCTTTTTTTTTAGAAAAATTACTTCTATGGTCCCAAACCTAAATAAAAATTATTTAGGCACACCTATATAGCGATACATTTTTTTTAAGGAACGATACATTTTTTTGAAGGCCTATATATAGCAAAACATATTATTTAATTATTTTTAGGTTAAATAAGTTTGTTTATCTTTACAAATATCTAAAATTTTACTTTTTTAGGAAATCTAAAATTTTGTTTTTGATTGTTTAAAAAAATTTCAAAAAATTTTGGTCCCAAAATATTTTATGTCATAGTTTTCGATTTCTAATTTTAAGTAAGCACATTCATTTCCTTCAAAAGATAAAAAAAAAAAAAAAAAAAGTAAGCACATTCATATCCATTGAAATTTTGAATTTTTTATAGTCATATTTAGTCTATTATAAACATTTACCGTGTTAAAGTTTGTATTTTTTTAAAAATGGATGAGATAAGGGGAACTGAATTTTGCAGTGGTAAATGATCTGTTGTTCGATTAGGTGTGCCAAATTTGTTGATAAAAGCTGAAATTAGTTGAGTTTTGGCTAAGTTTCCTCCATTGTGATTCTCGTTGCTTCAAGTGAAACACTATGTTCCTCGGCAATGGACTCCTTAACTTCTCTGTTAGAGCGTTAGGTAAGGTTGTGTTTGGATTTTTTGAGCTACACTAATTAATGCATTAAAATAAATATAGTTGTAAAAAGGTAAATAAATAAAAATGAAAAAAAAGAGTTTGTTCGATTAGTTGGATGTGTAAGTTACAATGTATGATCTCAGTATTTATAGCAAAAATTTAGCCTACTAACCAAATAATATGACCTACAAACAATGATGAGTATTTGCTCATATGATTTTGTGGGTTGTGCGTGATAACTCTCTTGCTAGTGGGATTGTGGCGTCCCATGTTCTGTTCCAACCTCCCCTCCACAACATGATATGTTGATAGGGTCTTTTGGTGTGAAGCACTACCATAGATCATGACTTCACCATCACTCTTCAAAGTGGTTAGTGGTGCTAAGAACAGGGAATGTGGGTTTGTCGCATTCAGTCTCATTATCTTCTACATAAGTTTTAAGGCTCTAAAGACACATGTTATGAGTTAGTGGCCTTGGAAAAGAATCATCTCCTTCATCCGTTTGGTGTGAAGCACTACCATAGATCGTGACTTCACCATCACTCTTCAAAGTGGTTAGTGGTGCTAAGAACAGGGAATGTGGGTTTGTCGCATTCAGTCTCATTATCTTCTACATAAGTTTTAAGGCTCTAAAGACACATGTTATGAGTTAGTGGCCTTGGAAAAGAATCATCTCCTTCATCCGTCTACTCTAGCATCGCCTAACCTTCACTCAATTGGGAGTTCTCTTGGAGTTCTCCTTCCTTATTAGTCTAATCTCCTATTTTCCAAGATCGGCTGACATGGTGCCTATTTTTAGATATAAACACCAATTAAAGTCCTTCAAAAACCACTAAAATGCAAGTCATTAACCAAAAAATGAAGTACTTTGAGTGGTTAATAAATTACAATTTAGTGATTAATTAAATACATTAGTGGTTAATGAATTGTCCATATACTTTGTTCATTTTATGACTGTTAAACAAGTGTTTGAAGTACTCTAATTGGTTAATGAGAACAAATTTGTTAAAATTGAGTTTTAACTCGTAAATTTATCTAATTTCACGTTTTTATGTATGAATTTTGATGGCGAATTTAACAAATGTACTAAATTATCATTGCATGACAAATTTTTTAGGGTTGTCTTCACATGAACTGTAAAATTTCTACTCAACTACTATGGTTATAACTAGGATGTAAAAATTGAGGGTTGCATTTGGCAATGATTGATTCACAATTAACGAAGCAAAAACGGATAAAAGAGGGATCATGTCATGTTTGATTCCCTTCTCGTTTGCTACTTGGTAGATGTGTCTAGAGCCTATGATTGTTTACATAGTTTTAAAATGTTCTAACGAAATGACTGAGCCCAAAATGTCTTGGTACAATTATCTCACTTCTTTGATCACAACCCCTGATGTCTTAAGTGAGTTAGTGATCATTCAAAGTTTAATTGCATGTTAAAACTATTGTCACAAAGCTATTATAGATTGAACAACGAATATTAGGCCGAGTCCTAAAAATTCAGGTTAATAACCATTCAAGACTATACAAATTTATGGACTTTCGTAAACGAATAAAAAATATTAAAAATAAATATTAACCGATTAAATATCAATATCGTGACTCGAATGTCTCATCCATCTAAGATAGAATTTCATCCTTTAGCTCCACTTCCTCTAAAGAGTTTAAAAACTCTACATCTTCATTAATAAAATAAAAAATATACAAACATCAAATAAGACCTCGCAATAATGTCATGGGCATATTTTCTATATAAAAAAATCCTGGCCATATTTTCTAAATTTGATTAACAAAATAAACATGTTAAAATAGAATTTGAATCCTCTAAAATGAGTAAAGTGAGAAAATCAAGAGTTGTTATTTTAATAAACTAATGATTTGTTACGACACATTATCAACCTTTAATTTGTCAATCATCAGTTGATATTATTCGCTATATATTCTAAAGTGAGTTGCTCACTCTAGAAAAGGTGAATCCGTTAAAATATGATTGAATGCTTTTTTTAATGGCAAATCGAATATATATGATAAAGAAGAAAGCCAAAGTAATCTCTAAAAAAAAAAAAAAAACCAAAGTAAGTACTAGAAATACTCGAGTCCAAAAAACACTAAAGAGATAGACAACAATAAAATCAACCAAAAACAATAAAATCAACCAAAAACAAGAAAACAGGTAAATAAACCGGTGTCCCTAAATGTATTTAAAAGTTAATCATAACACCAAAGTTACCCTTGGGCCTTACTCATAATTTTTTCAAAAACACTTTTCCCATCTCTCACTCAAAAACATGAAGCCTCTGAAGGAAGGAAGCACAAAAATCCAAGAAAACAAATTGGGGTCCCTCAAGCCTTTGAATATCAAGTAGATATTTCTCCTCAGTTTTGTACAACTACAAAAGATATTAACACAACTTTGAGAATTATCTTGAGAAAAAAATACAGAAGAATTAGTCATCAACAAGAAAATATCAATCATCAGTCATAAACTATAATACTAGTAAACTATGAAGTGTGTATTTATTTTCATATTAGCATTAATGTGCAAGCTTGTAAACAGAGAAGCAAAAACTAACTATGAAACATGGACACATACACTAAATACGAAAGTAACTCAAATACTGATAAGAATTTAAATATGTAAGTGATATAATCCGACACTAACAACAATCGAACACCAACATGCTTTCAATTTGAAGTATCGGTGCTATATAGACAACTAATTTGTTCCTGATTAAATGTGAGTTGGTAATTGGTATGCTTTCTAATATTCTCCAACATATTATTTCTTCAAGAAATCATTTGATTGCATGTTCAAAGGACCAAAGTATAACAAAAATGACTTAAACATATCAATCATATTGTCTAGTACTAAAAAATAGTATGCTGGAGGAAGAATTATTTTTGAAGACCCTTCAACTTTGGGTTCAAACTACTACTAAGGTTTAGCAAAGGGTTATGTTTGTTCATGAGCATCAATGAATGAGAATGAAAAAGTTAATACAGATGAAACATAAATACGGACACGGACAAGACAAACACTAACACACCGACACTGCTAATAATTTGAGAAAATGACATAATTCAGTATAATTATATATGTCGTTGTCGTGTTGGACACAAAATGTGTCTGACAATGAGACACGCCTAACCCGAAGAGCGTTCGTGTTTCATAAATTAAAACTACATCAATAATTAAACAGTTCATTTAAATTTAAATGAAACATATAGATTAGGGTTTATCGTAATAACTACCTGCAGTTCAAACTTGACTACAGTTGACTTAGGAACAACTTCATTATCACTATGCACAGAATTGTTCTCCATTCCTCCATGATGACCAGGGATGACAACAGTCCTTATGCACTTCAGGTTATAGGGTCCAATTTTTTCCCAACAGACATTCATTTCTTGTAGAGCTTTGAGGACCTCAGTCATTATTTCACGAGGTTGTGCTCGAGACTATCACATGTTAACAAACAAAACCAACAACTTAAACACATCAGATAAATGGGTCATGCTAACAAGTGTTTTCTTAACGTACTTCAGGGCATGCTAACTAGTGTTTTCAAAACCAACAACAAACAAAACCAATTCAAGATATTTATGTTGTATTTACTTTCTTAACGTGCTCCATGGCACTTCTTAGCATTTTCTTAAAAGTAATAATCAAAACATTAATTTTCAGATGACAATAGATCATACCAACATTTTAAAAAATAGCATTTTCCTAAAAGTAATAATCAAAACATTAATTTTTCAAATGACAATAGATTAAGGCAAATTCTATTCTCATATATTTGAGTGTACCGGTACAACAAATAATTAAATTAATATTTAAATGAGTTGTTTTTTGAAGAAAAAGAATGATTTTCTGTCATTGATAATTATAAAAATTAAATCTTATTTACTAAAAGCGTCGACGAAATAAAATTTAATTTTTTTGAATTTTTTATTACTCATATCGAAGAATATTGAGTACTTTTATGAGAAAATGTTAAAAATTTAATGATTCTTATAACCAATGAAATTATGTTTTTTTCTTATGAAATAATGTTTTCTAAAATATAAACCTTGATAAATAACTCTTTACTTCCTAGAATGATCGATAATTTATCAATTTATTAAGCAAGAGTACCGGTACACCCCAATTTATGAGGTGTACCGTAGAAGTTCCCATAGATTAATACCAACATTTGTAAAAAATAAAAAAGATTAATACCAACAATATCATGTGTTTACACCCAATGTGAAAAAGGAGGCACATAAGTAAGACCTTTAATGGATAAATTGGATAATTTTTCACTCTCAAAAGAGACACAAAATCAGTTGAATCAATCACAAATATCATATCATCATTATTTCATTAATAGCCAAGAAAAATGAATCATCATTATGAGAAAAAATCTAACAAGTAAAATATTTTACCCGAAGACCAAGGGACCATTTTCCCTCCACAGGGAACTGTTGCTTCATTCCTGCTCCTTGATTATCCATATACCTTGGACAGAATAAACAAATCATCAAATCAAAACAGAGGGTGAAACATAATAAAAAAATCAAAATGATATTAGCAAAAAAATAATAATAAAACCACAAAATCAAAATGAAGAACAAAATCACAAAACGCGGAAAAATGAATGCATACAACGTAAAATTCAAAATTGTAAATAAAAAGAACAAGAAGCTCGAAGCCTCACCGGCGATTAGAGAGAAAATCGAAGATGCCGAGAGAGAAACCCTACAAATGTGTGTGAATTTATATTCTAGTGAAGATTCAATTTAGTCCCTTATATTTTTTTTTTGCGTGATATTAATATTATTTTTGACTAAGAATACTTTTATCTTCTCTTCTTAATATTATCTTTAATTAAAATAATTACCTCAACAATAAAATAATTATTTTTGACAGAACATTGAATTAATTTTATTACAAACCAAATTCATCTTAATCAAATCAAATCATTCCTTCCTTCCTTTTACTAAAGCCAAATCATTCCTAAGAGACTAAGTAAAAAATAATAAAAATTCATTCCTAAGAGACTTCTACTGTATCATCCTTTAACATTAAAATAATTTTTGTACAAATCAAATTCATTCCTAATCAAATCAAATTAATCATTCGTGGTCCTCGTGAGCTTAGTTCGGTTGATAGAGACAATGCATAATATATGCAAGGTCCGGGGTTCGAACCCCGGCCACCACTAAAAAATTAATCATTCGTGCTTATTTGTTGTGATGATATTTAATATTTTCTCTTTTTAACATTGCAAAGGATATTGTGTTGGATTTAGAAAAGATTGTAGTACTAACTGCAATAGTATGAACTACCTTGTTTACTTGTCATATGAACTTCACCCAAGAGTTTGTAAACTCTGAATGAAAGTCTTGCACTCGGAAATTATACGACCAAATTCTGTGACATCAAGCATGTGATAACGAAAAACATCATTGGTTGTTTTACAATCCACCACAAAGTCGACATTATCCATCTCGGCATTTCACTTAACCATTCTATTCTATAGCATAAAACAAACTCAAAGCACCAAGCTCATAGTTTTGGCCGGAACAAACACGCCATCAATATCGCGCACACACCTGTACAATTTCGAGACTGCAAAAAAGCAGCATTGAAATCTTCTTTGTTGCGGTCATTGCCCTTGCACATCAGAAGCGTTTACATTAATAAATAAATAAAAATGTATACAAACATCAAATCAAACTTCGCAATAATGTCATGGGCATATTTTCTAAGTTTTATCAACAAAATAAACATAAAATATGACTAGATGTGTATGCAAAAGATTTTATCCCTGATAATTAAAATAGTCAGTTGCAACATTAGGTTCAATACCATATTTCTTCCATAAAATTCCAGATATTCACAGGATTGAAAAAAACTCAATTCACTGTGAGAATACCATATTTACGATTGCCTCAGAAATATATGACACCCAAATAATTATAAACTGGGGGGGGGGGGTATACACTAAAATTACAAGCATAAGGTCCACCAATTCTGATAGGGTATTTATATTTACAACATAAGCTTATTCTCAAGACCCCCACGTGTGTGCACTATCTTTGCACTAGAGAACGCGAAGCTGCGCAAGGAAGGCGGCACAAAGATCCAAGAAAAGAAACTGGGGTCCCTCAAGCCTTTGAAGATCAAGCAGATATTTCTCCTGAGTTTTGTACAGCTGTGAAAGATATTAACACAGGTTTGAGAATGTTTTTAAGAAAAAAATACTGAAGAATTAGTCGTCTACAAGAGGGTATCAAACTTCCGACATAAACTATAATACTAGTAAACTATGAAGTACTATAATACTAGTAAACTATGAAGTGTGTACTTGTTTTTCTGCTAGCATTAATTCACAAGCTTGTAAACGGAGAAGCAATAACTATGAAGCACTGACACGTACACCGAATACGACACTAAAATCAACACATAAATACCTATAAGAATTTAAAAATCAACACATAAATACCTATAAGAATTTAAAAACGTGATAGAATCCGACATCAACACAAGTTGGACACTGGACACGCCTTCAATATAAAGTACCGGTTCTACATAGACAACTAGTTTGTTCCTGGTCAAATGTGAGTTGGCATATTTTCTAATAGATTCCCAAAAACTATTTCTATAAAAAATTATTTGATTGCATGTCCAAAGAATCAAAGTATAGCAAGAATGACTTAAACATGTCAATCAAATTGTCTAGTATTAAAAAATAGGAGGTTGGAGGAAGAATTTTTTTTGAAGACGCTTCAACTATGGTTTCAAACTACAAATGTTTAGCAGGGGTTCGGCTGGCTCATAAGCATCAATGAATGACAACGAAAAAGTTAATACTATACCAGTAAATATACAATTAGTTTAAATCTAAATGCAACATAGATAAGGGTTTATCAGAATAACTACCTGCAGTTCAAACTTGACTACGGTTGAATTAGGAACAACTTCATTCTCAATAATGCTGTCATTTCCAAGGTAATTATTACTATGCACAGAATTGTTATCCATTCCTCCATGATGACCAGGGATGACAACAGCCCATCTGCACTTCATGTTATAGGGTCCAATTTTTTTCCAACAAACGCTCAATTCTTGCAATGCTTTGAGGACTTCGGTCATTATTTCACGAGGTTGGGCTCGAGACTATCACATCACATGCAAACAAACAGAACCAACAGCTTACAGACATCAGTTACAGGTAACTATCAAAACAGGTACGTCAAAATATCAATTTTTCAGATGAAGCAATCACAAACATTCAATAGTTATTTCATTAACAGCAAGGAATCGTTGCTGCTGATAGAGTAAATTAAAGAAGATGCCAAGTAAAATAAACCGTTGTGGAATCCAGTTTCGATGTGAAAAAAAAACCTAAAAAGTAAGATACTGCACCTGAAGTCCAAGGGCCCATTTTCTCTCAGCAGGGAACTGTTGCCTCATTCCTACTCCTTGATAATCCATATATCCTGGAAAGCGATTTCCACCGACTGGAGGAGCAACTTCACCGGTGTGGATACGGCTCAAACCAGAATCCTGAGCAATCATATCATTAAACCAAAATTAAAGAGCTTTTCAGAGTATCCTGTTCTAAAAAGATATAAAAAACGAAATATAATATCAAGAATAGAAAACCTACAGTTTCCATAGTAAAAAACTGCATAAACAACTATGTTCAAGCTAAAAAGATAAGTTTCACACACGCATGGTTTACTCATATGAATACCATTTATAGAGTATACAAGCAATTTTGAGACCGCTGCATATTTCACACAGGCATACAATTTAAAAGTAAGTCAAAAATGTGTCTTATCAACAATAAGATATAAGCTAAATAACTGAATTGCTTCATTAAAGACAGACAACTATTGAAATTGTCCAGTAATTGAAGAGAAAACAAACCGACCATTGTCTCTTGAAACTCAGCTCCAAGATAGCCGGTGGAAACACGATAACGATTGTCCAATAACAAATAGTAAGTTACAGTACCCTGAAATAAATTGATAGTAATAAGAAGCAATCTGGAAGGCAGGTAAGCAGGTGAAAATGAATGGTACAAACCTCGTTTTGTATCCTGTTCTTAAGGGATTCAACCAATGGCTCCCTTTCAAATCCCCTATTAACCACCTCCTGAAGAATCTCCTCATCAATCTGCAAAATCATTACGCCGGTTGAAAAAAAATTTTGACTAATTAATACAAGCACTATATTATATGCAACACATGGGGGTGTAATTATGAATTTCGAAAAACACGCAAAATCAATTGTAACTGTAGTGTGCCATAAAAATGCAAAAAGAAAGCAGAACCCTTAAAAAAATAAAAACAAACCTTTTTGGCCTGTTGAAGTGTATCTGGTGGTGGCACCGCCAAATATCGAGGCAGATGAAGTAGGAACCATGGGTGTTGGCGTATCTCTGGTATGGTCATCCTTTTCATGGGATCCACCACAAGCAGCCTTGGTATCAAATCTCTGGCACCAGGAGATAGATGGCTTGGAAGAGTATATATCCCACCCTATAACAAATGAGAAGAGGGCTGCTTCAGAAGAAAAATAAAAACTATTTCTCAAGAGCATCATTGGAGAAAAATAAACCTGATTTGTGCATTAGGGTTCTCAAAAGAAGTCATCCAATGGATTATGTCAAAGTTATTATTAATAGATCACTTTTAACACATAAGACTTTACTACGTTACATTATGAAATCTCTACAGCAATTTAGATCATGCATCAGAACTCAAGACAGAAAAGAATCGTGAGACTGCATAATGAAATTCGTGCAAAATCGATATATGAGTAGGATGCTATAAGTTTCATGATCAACCAGTAAAAACTTTGGTATATTTCCCCAATTTCCCCATGTCTCTTTCCTCGGTAATGAATATGATCAAAATTGTAAAGCAAAAGGTACGTGTATATTAAATATTCAACATTCTAACACAGTCATGAAGAAAACCAAATAATAAATTAAAATACTCTGTAAACAAACTGCAAACAAACGCTGGACTGGACAAGGGAAGACATATACAAACATCGCATAACTATTCAAAATTGATGGATAGATTCATAGATCATAAGATAATTTCACAGCTCAGCACATAGCGTACAACAAGTCAAAATCGATGGGACTGAAGAATCAAAAGGTTCAAAATTATTAAAGACTGAACTCTGAAAAATGGTGGAAATGGGTTCCTTTTGTTGGAGTAAGACTGAAGAATGGTCATGAGTAATCCTTGCCCGATGAGCTAGCTTTAGGGGGTGAGTTAGGCCCAGACCCAAAATCCAATAAATATGACACGACAATGGTGGGTGATATATATCTATTAGTCCTTACAAACTCACAAAACAAAGAGGAAAAAAAAGAAAAGAAATTATACCTTTATTTTTTTGAAGAGGTTGGGAATATTTTCATCATCAAAAGGAAGAGTGCCACAGAGAAGTGCATATAAAATTACACCACAGCTCCAAACATCTACTTCAGGTCCAGCATATAATTTCCCAGAGATAACCTGCAAAAAGAACAGTTTGATCATCACGCATGTACACTAACAATAATAACTTGGTCAGTTAACAATTTAAAATCTTAGATGTACAAACCTCGGGAGCTGCATAGTTGGGGCTTCCGCAACTTGTCTTAAGAAAGTGACCATCACGCATGATGTTGCTCAGGCCAAAATCAGCAATCTTGACACTCCATTTTGAGTCCAAAAGTAAATTTTCGGGTTTCAGGTCTCTATGAACTACCATATTCCTGTGACAGTACTCCACGCCAGAGATTATCTACTTCCAAAGTAGAAGTTAGCTTAAATACTCTATGACAAGTATAAGCTTCTCAAGCACATGACAAAAGTAATTATACCTGCTGGAAGAAACTGCGAGCTTCATCTTCTTGAAGCCTACCCTTTTCTACTATGTAATCGAAAAGTTCTCCAGATTTCACATACTCCATCACCACATAAATGTCGGTTGGGGTTTCTACAACCTCATAAAGGCGTATAATGTGGTGATGCATGAACAATCTTAAAATTTTTATTTCTCTTCTAACTGCGACAGATTGAAGAAATGAAAAATTATAAGCATATTGAATTGACCGAGAATTAGCTGAAGCAAAAACACAGAATTTGAAAACTATTGCTTACGAAAATCAATTATTAATCAACAAAACAGACACGCAATGTTTTTGAACCTAGAGATAAGAAATTACTGAAAAAAGAAAGTAAAAAACTGGTAACAGTTAAAATCTAGTCCTGCAATTCGATATGAGGTATGAGTCATTTGGTACGCGAAGCATCCAAACCTTTTTCTTCCATGTCCATGTTCTTTATTTTTCGGCGATTGAGAATCTTAATGGCGACTTTATGACCCGTCAGTACGTGCTCGGCAATTTTCACTTTGCCAAACGACCCAATACCAAGAGTTTTCCCCATTTTGTAATTCCGTAGAAACGCGTTCACATTTCCACCACCAGGGCCAGCTGATCCATCCATTTTTTAAATCTAGAGGAAAATAAAAATAAAAAAAAACAATATGAAACTCATTCTCATTAAAGTATATGGAAATGGATTCACATATACAAAACAGATTGAAGCCATCATTGGCAATGAAATCAAGTAAATAGATGATGGGATCATATGTAAAGCGATTAAAAAATGCCAACAGATTTTATAACATTTGAACAAATTTAATTAGAGTCCGCAGCATACTTTTCGTCTAATAAGTGATAGGTCATTACCATATTTTAAAACACAATTAATGATTTACTTTATCGAGTTAAGGGAATATTTTAACTCTGACTACCTTAAACAATGTATATAATTGGATGCAAACAGCAATGATGATAAGCACAATGTTGATTTCATGGAAAATATCTTCTCAGTTGCCAGCATTTAGTGCACAACTAGAGAAATATATTTGTTCCTATTATTTAGTCGGTGTACAAAAGAGTAAACCGACGCATCAAATAAGCCAAAGACTGAAAGTAACGCACCGAGGTGTTGTCCCTTTAAGTTATGAGCGTGCCCGCAGTGGGACCTTTGGCAAGCGTTTCAAGTTCAAGCAAGGCATGCCTTATTGGCAGCTAATGAAAGACCACATTCCTAATTAGCTCATTTTGATTCTAATAAGGTAAAACAGTCCAGCCGACCGTTAAAAATAGCAAATTATCAGCATCTCTCGCATAAATGCCACAAACCCTCTAGGGTTTTGACCTTAAATCCACCTTCAACCACACTAATTCCCTGCTCTCAGAAACCATCACCTCAGATAACTACCTCAATTCCTTTCCACCATACTTACAAAAGATCTTCCCTCGATAATCTAACCCTCATTTTCTCTTTCTCTCATTTTCAAAAATAATTTTTCAATTTCAATCACACTCATCCACAATATTCTCAATTCTAAAACCTCTCACTCTCTTCTCTTCTCAACTCAATTAACAAAACCCTAATCACCTCCACAATGCTCTCTCACTCCAACACCTTAGATTCCGTCTCCAACACCGAAGACCTCCTCTCAACCATCCAATCCTCCAGCTCACCCTCCAAAAAAGGGTTAGGATTCTCTCCATTTAGGATCATCTCCATTTCTTCCATTAAGAGAGGCAAAAGACACAGAGCTTAAAAAAAAATTATAAAATAATTAATGGTGGGGAGACCCAACATCTGTTTTGTGTCTATCTCTCTCTAAATGGAACCCTCCATTTATTTAGAGAACATGAGATGATCCTAACTCCTGAAATAACCACCCTCTGCACCTCCATTTGAAACATTCCTACACACCCACTCACCCGATCAACCCCGCTACTTCTTCTCTGTCGCTTTCCCATCCCTAATTTGCAACTTCTTCAGCTCCCCAAACTCCACAAAACCCTATTCTCTATCCTCTTTCCCATGGACACCATCGAAACCACCATCATCAAAATCAACAATCTCATACAGTTACCTCAATTTCATTCCACCACAAGACCAATCTTCTCTCAAATGGGTGGAATTGCTCAACTAGTTTGAACTAAAGGTTAAAAAGTTCGAGGTACTGCTCTAACGAAGGAGCGAAATACTAATCTAACAACTAATTGCTAACATTGACGGTTTGGAAAAAAATATTCTACACCTATGATGCACGGATACGGACACGGGACACGACACGGACACTGACACGCCGACACAGCTAATAATTTGAAAAAATCACATAATTCAGTGTAATTACAAGTGTCGGTGCCGTGTCGGTGTCGGACACGACCGGGACATGCCTAATCCGAGGAGTGTCCTTGCTTCATAGTTCTACACTAACCCAAAATCCACTCCCAATGATAACAAAAATACACTTATTATTGATTAACAATTAACAAAATATACAGAAATTCAGAAAAAAAAAATGCAAATTCAGAAACTGACGTATAATTTATTTTTTTTCATGAATTTCAGAATAAACACTGTTCAATTTAAGGTTAGTGAAGAAAAAAAAATGAAATTCAGAAATTGGAATTGAATGAATTTGACGAGGATCCGAGGGTGAAACAGAATGAAGAAATGAAAAGGAAGAAGAAAATCACGAAAGGAAGAAAAAGCGCGAAAACTCACCAGCGATTAGAGAGAGAATCGAAGTTGCAGAGAGAGAGAGAGAGAGTGAAGAAACCCAGAAAAAGTGATGGGAAATGGGAAAGTGATGTAGTAATGAGAAATTTTTGCGTGTTTACTTCATTTTCATTGATTTTATAAAATTGATTCCGATTCATTTAAATGGGAAAGTGTCTTCTTTCATGATTGTTTTTTTTTTTTGTCTTAACTTATTTGTCTTTTTTTTTGACGTTAAAAGAGAATTTCATTAATGAAAGTCATGCAATAAATCAAATGCCAAGACTGCAGAAATACAAGGCGGAGTTTCTTCGACCCATATGCAATCTAAATTCTTAAGAGCATATTTAGCTAAATAATGAGCAGCTTGGTTGGCTTCACGCCTAACATGCAAAAAATTTAAACTACGAAAACTATTCTTAAAACTAATACAATCTCGAATAATAGAGTCAACATAGTTGAGAGATTGTTGCTGAGCATTCAACACTAAAACCACATTAGAAGCATCTGATATAATATAATATAATATACTCCTTAAATTTCTGTATTTTTTCCTTTTGTTCTTGAATTTGCATTTTTTCCTTCTGAACTCCACACCCCCTTAGTTTAACTAGTTTAAACTAAAGGGTCAGGAGTTCATCCTCAAACCCCACAAAACCATATTCTCTCTCCTCTTCCCCACGGACACCCTCGAAACCACCATCATCAAAATCAACAAACTCGTAAAGTTACCTTAATTTCATTCCACAACAACAACAATATTCTCTCAGATGGGTTGGGTCGTTCAACTAGTTTGAACTAAGCCTTAAAAAGTTCGAGGTTCTGGTTTAAACTCCGGAGAGAAATACTAATCTAACAACTAATTATAACAAAAACCCACTCCTAAAACCCACTCCTAATTATAACAAAAACACACTTATTGACAATTAACAAAAAAAAAAAATACAGAAATTTAGAAGGAAAAAATGCAACACACTTATATTAGTATTTTTTTCACTAATATATTTCCTTTTCCAAGTAGTCTAGTGGTTAGAACTCACACATTATAATGTGGAGAAGTGGAATGTCCAAGGTTCGAACACTGACCCCTGCATATAATATGTAATATCCCTGCATATAAAAATATTTTCTTATTTATTGTATTTCAATTATCTATAACTATTTTACTAACTATAATTAATAATGATGTTTTAATAAATGATACATATTTTGTTATTAAAGTCGTCACTATTAATCATTTCTTTAATAATCGTGTGAAACTCAAATAAAACACCTAATGTTAGACATAAGTAGTAACTATATAGTTTTTTAGGGGAAATAATTTGTGGTTTTTTTTTATTTTTTACGTTAAAGACAATTTCGTCAACGAAAGTCTGACAATAAATCAAATGCCAAGACTGCAAAAATAGAAGGCGGAGTTTTTTTGACCCATATGCAATCTAAATTCTTAAGAGCATATTTAGCTAAATAATGAGCAGCTTGGTTGGCTTCACGCCTAACATGCAAAAAAATTAAACTACGAAAACTACCCTTAAAACTAATAAAATCTCGAATAATAGAGCCAACATAGTTGGGAGATTGTTGGTGAGCATTCAACATTAAAACCACATTAGAAACATCTGATTCTGCTATAAGATTTAGAAAAGACATGTTTTTTGCAAATTCCAAACCCTTCGCATAGCTAAAGCTTCTGCAACCTCTGAATCTGGTAACGAAGAGACTTGTCAAGAACTAGCACCAACGACAACACCTTCATTATTTCTCACCACAACACGAATACCCCACTTATCACCCTCTATTGGACCTGTTGTGTCAACATTAAGCTTATAGAAACCACTAAACGGAGGTGTCCAATGAACATCATATATTGGCAAAATTGGACCTCCACTTAGTGTCTCCACCAACACCGTACTAACACTCTTAAAATTCACAATAGATCTTTGTGCCTTTTGAATAGTGGCAGCCACATCAACATCAGTCCCCTCAAAACATTTCTTATTTCTAGCACACTTATGGCTTTTCATTAATAATCAAAGTCGAAATACAAAGAGGTACTTCATTTAAAACATGTGGACTAGCTAAGAAAGTGGCCTCTCGAGCAAAGTATGAGCAACCTCATTAACTTGTCTCCGACTAAACTCTACCTTAAAGTTTTCAAAATGGCTTAAATATGTTTTTCGTCCCTGCAAATAGGGGTCGTTTAAAATTTCTTCCCTGCAATCGCTAATCCTTTTTTTTTGCCCCTGCAAAGTTTAATCACTTAAAATTTCGTCCCTTGACCCAGTTAATCAATGCCACGTCATCAAATTAGCAAAATGGCATGGGAATGGACAAAAATACCCTCGTTGACTAAGCAAAGTATGGCTTGAAGTGACGAAAATACCCTTGCTATCATTTTCTTTTCTCTTTTACTGCTCCTCCACCATTACCTTCTTCTTCCTTCTTTCTTCTCTCCCACCACCGCCCCCCACCAACAGCAATAGCAACAACAATAAATTTTCTCAAATTTGTGACAATCTACCTCTTGAATCTACAATACAGTAACAACAAGAGAATGCGATCACCAGAAGCTTAACAAACCAAGTGTGGATTTGATTCTTTGCAAGATGAATTAGTGGTTGGGTTTTGATGTTTTGGGACACGGTTGCAGAAGAAGAGAAGAGGATGAAGAAGAAAGGAAGAAAATTGAAGAACACGGTCACAGAAGAAGAGAAGAAAGAGAAGATAGAGTGCCACCGTCGCCAGGTCTCGGTCGTAACTCCGCCTGCCGTCACCTCAACCATGCCTTCGCCGTGTGCCTTGTCTCACTTGCCTGTCCTGAACAATCTGAGGCGGTACACAACCTCTGCTCCAACGCCGGTACCGCTCTTAAACGCCGGCAATGTCAACACAGTCACAACACTTCAATCCACGACACAGTCACAACACTAATTCAACAACATCACAACATCAAAATCATATTCCGGTAACCGCAAAACAACATCATCGAAAGCTTATTGAAATCGTGTTGCAGTTTTCGGCGACCGATGACGGAAAAAGCAGCTTCCGAAGATGATTGTGCAAAATGAATGGTGAATGGGATTGTAGGACAATGAAGGTGTAAAACAGATTGATGATGGTGTAAAACAGATTGATGGTGTAAAACAGATTGATGATGATGGTGTAAAATGAACAAGCCATGTTTATTCATAGCCATGTTTATTCTTCAATCATGGAACACGAGAAAGAAGAGGGAGAAAGAAGATGAAATCAAGGGCATTTTTGTCCTTTCATGTTTGTCTGTGAAATCAGATGTTAATTTGATGACGTGGCATTGATTAACTGGGTCAAGGGACGAAATTTTAAGTGATTAAACTTTGCGGGGGCAAAAAAAAAGGATTAGCGATTGCAGGGACGAAATTTTAAGCGACCCCTATTTGCAGGGACGAAAAACATATTTAAGCCTTTCAAAATAAAGATTGCAACTTCTCCGACAATCCTCAAATATTGCTCCAAACTTTGATACATCATTACTGCCTCTTTTGAAATAATCTACAACCTTCTTCGCATCCAGCTCAAAATCCACATTTGTAAGTTGTAGTCATGTACGCATCGAATAACATGTGAGAGTCCCAGAGCTTCTCCAACATATGATGAACAAACAGGATTCGACCACATTGTTTTTGCTTTTATAAAGTTTTCGACATCATCCCGGATATAAAAACCAAATCCTACACAGTTTAAGGTATCCAAAAACGACGCGACAACGTTGCACTTCAGCCTAATAAGGACTCGTTTCTGCCACCGGATTTGCACTGGATGCACATTGCTGCTTTCGACCACTATCAACTGTCCAAATGTGTTCGTCTCAGTTGAAACACCATCCATCCCACCCTACTGTTTCTTGTTGTTCGCTGCTCTCCAATTATGCAACAACTGCCTCTCGTGCTCCATTATGGTATGAGACTTTTTTTTGTAACATTCTGCCAAATCCGTAAACTGCAACTTTTCCACAAACTCCAAAGTATCGTTACAGACTGACCAGCTTAAGCAGGTGAAAGCTCCAGTAACAACGCAAAAATGATTTCAGCCACTGTGTTATTACTTAGCATTACTGAATTCACCTTGCTTGATAACAAGCTCTGTCTAGCTAAACTTTCCTTGCTCGCGGGAAATCAAACAACACATGACATGCATCTTCACAACTTTCATCACACATAGCACACAAAGACGAACAATTAACCCATTTATCCAGCAACCTCGCTCGCGTCGATAAGCACTCCCAACAAACTTTCCAAACCAAGTTCTTCACTTCCGGGGGGACTTTAAGCCTCCAAATGCTAGCCCAATTGCCAGGAAGATGCAAATGGGAATTATCTACTATATTTTCCATACATAATCTATACACACTTCTAACAGAATAATGCCCATTTTTCCCGACTCTCCAAATTAATTTATCCTCTTCCACTTGACAAAAGAGAGGGGTTTTAAGAATTTCATGAACAATGTCATGATCAAAATAATAATTAATCAATTGATAATTCCAACTGTTATTATTGTGATCAATAAGAGAGTGAACTCTTGCTTGTTAGATTACATCACTTGATTGTCCCATACCCGAAATAGAACCTCTATTACGTAACCATGCGCTTGGAAGATTAGATATTTAGAACATTCCCGATTTTCCATCTAGTACCTTCACGGACAATCCTCCTTGCACCAAAAATAATCCGCAGCAAGAAACTTGGGTTATGACCGATCTTTGCATCAAGATAATCATTACGAGGGAAGTAACAAGCTTTGAATAATTTTGTAACCAAGCACTCAGGTTGGGTTTGAAATTTCAAACCCTGCTCACCTAACATTGCCAAGTTAAAAGCCGTAGAATCTCTAAAACCCATCCCTCCGTTCTTTTATGTACCGCAAGATTATCCCAAGAAAGACAATGAATACCTCTACTATTACTTCCACCATTTCCCCACCAGAAGCCATGTAACATTTTCTCAATAGCATCAATAAGAGTTGAAGGCAATAGGAAAAAACACTCTTTTGGTGTAGCTTATTTCTTACCCATAAGAGTAGAGGGAGTAACTATATCATCAATAAGAGTAGAACGAGTAACTATTAATCTATAACTATTAATAAAGACAAAAACACTCTTTTGGTGTAGCCTATTTCTTACCCATTTTACTTGGTCTAATAATCGGCAAGAAAAAAACTATAGTATAATAATTAAAAGGAAAAAAAAGGAGAGGATCGGAGAATCAGGATATGGGAAATTAATTTAAAAAGTAAGATATGGAATAGTTAAAGGAATTAATTTAAAACTATAGAACATGCGTGAATTGGTTTAACCATTTTATGTTTTTGGTTGCGGGTTACGCCTTTTAATCAGTTTTGATACGAAGACCACCTTCTTTAATTGATTTACAATGTTTTTACCAAGATATTGTGACCAACTTTCTTTTGGTAGTGTCTCCACTGCAAATAAAATTCCTCATCATTTCTCAATTTCCTATATAATGCTTACTCGCCAAGAATAAACAAGTAGAGTGTGTAAATCAATGTTGTCAAAATCGAGACTTTACTTCAGGTCGAAAGGGAATAGCAAAATCGGGACTCGTAAAATCGCAATCAAAATCGAAGGATTTTACTCAAGGACTTTGTAGAAAGTCCTTCGATTTTGATTGCGATTTTACAAGTCCCGATTTTGCTATTCCCTTTCGGCCTGAAGTAAAGTCCCGATTTTGACAACCTTGGTTAATCATATGCCCATAGGCCATATGCAGCTGCATATCTAGTAAATAGATGGATGAGAGCTTGCAAATTAGAAAATTTTGCTTTACAAAATATCATTATGTCATCGACAAATAACGTGTGTGAATGGAAATGCATTCTTCTAGTTACATTAATTAATTCCAATTTTCCATCTTGAACTAACTTTGTTAAGCTCCAGCTGAGCACATCACCAGCTACTAAAAAGAGTAAAGGGGACAAGGGATCCCCTTATCTCACGCCTCTCTTGCAGGAAAAGAAACCATGATTCTAACCATTAGTTGAAACATAAAGCTTAACTGAATTAAGAATGGTTTCAATCCATAAGAAGAATTGAGAATTGAAACCAAAAGCATTAGGATTTTCAGCAAAAACTTTGAATTCAAAGTATCAAAGGCCTTTGAAATGTCTATCTTGAACTCTAAGTTTCCACCAATAGTTATCTTGTGTAAGAGGTTAACTAGCTGGATGTAAAAAATTCCATCACTACATTTACAACATCCTCCATTACAAACAATGCTTTGTAAATTTCTTCATGGGAAAGGCAGCATTGTGAGCATGTTATTGATGGTATGAAAAAAATTAGATTTCGAAGAAATTCTTCAATTAAGTCATCATTCTGCAAAAAATGAGAAGTACTAAAAAGGTTAGAACAATGGTTAACCACATGACCAACTATTGCTTCTAGTTCTGTCATCAAATTGTCTCCATCACTTAGTGAGGAAATCATCTTTGTTGTTGACTTGATCTTTGTAACTCTGGAAATATCTCGTATTTTTGTCACCTTCTAAGCTTCTGTTTGCAATGAACAGTGGGATTCCTGGAAATATGAGGTAATGTTTGACCCATATTATTGACAACAAATTTTTTTAGGTTCAACGTTCTATGCCAAGATGAAGGGAAACAATCTACATTCATCCAAGGCTCGACTATGAGCACAATAATATGATTATGCATATTTATAAGTCTCCTTAGGGCCAATTCTGAAGGAGAATTTTTCAAACCTCTAATGTTCCAAAAGATGCACTTCTTTGATGAATAATACCTATGTAATGTCTGGGTCATTAGTCATGACTCTAATACAAATTGTATAACATTTGTGACATTAGAATTTTTTTGTTGAATCAAACGATGAATAGACCATTTTCATTATTCAATAATATAGGAGACATTAGAATAACAAAACTGCTTCAAATTCTCAGTTAGTTTGAGGTAGGCCATCCGGTCTTCGGGGAGCTTCCTTGTGGTGGACGAATATTTCACTTCTTGGGGGTGACATGGAGGCGACTCGGGACTGGTTCTCGGAGGGGGTTGCTAGGACGATCCGGAATGGTCACTCGACACACTTTTGGCATGATCCTTGGTGTGGTAAGGTCCTCCTCAGACATAGATTTAGTCGGTTCTTCCAGTTATCTCTCCAGCAGGGAGGTAGAGTTGGGGAGTTAGGAGCGTGGGATGGGGGGACTTGGGTTTGGGACCTAAGGTGGAGGAGGCCTATGTTTGTCTGGGAGTCTGAGCTTCTTACTGAGTTGCTGGTGGTTGTGACTAGGCACTCTCGGTCGGAGAGAGAAGATGGGTGGTCTTGGACTCATAGTTCAGACGGTAGGTATTTGGTTAAATCGGCCTATTATCATCTCCTTCTCTTCCTGGTGATGTAGCCCCGGAAGGTGTTGTTTTGGATGCGGTTGCTCAGGTCTGGAAATCTTGTGCCCCTTCAAAAGTGGTGGTTTTCTCTTGGCAGCTTATGCTTGATAGGATCCCCTCTAGGCTCAATCTTAGTCTTCGTGGCATCCTGCTCCCGGTAGGGGGCTTAGGGTGTGTCTTTTGTGATGCGTCACCCGAGTCGTCGGTGCACCTGTTCCTCTCGTGCCCTGCTATCTTTCCTGTGTGGTATCAGGTGTCTAGGTGGTTAGGTTGGGAGTTTGTGATCCCGTTAGGTTTAGAGCAGTTGTTCTTATCCTTTACGGGACTAGTGAGGGGGGAGCGTGTTAGGTTAGGTTTGCGTCTGGTTTGGCATGCTGTTATTTGGACCATCTGGACGTCTCGGAATGACCTTATTTTTTCTGGTGGCGTCCTTCGAGAGGAGCCTGTGGTGGATCGTGCAAAACTCTTAGCTTGGAAGTGGTTCTTGGCTAAGTGCCCTGTTAGTTCCTGCTCTTTCTACGAGTGGGAGTTGCATCCCGTCCTTTGTTGGCAGCGGTAGGGCGTTTGGTGGTTGTGTTCCTGAGGTTGTGGGGGGGTTGGGCGGGGGTTCGTTTTGGCCTCTACCTCTCCGGCTAGGCTTCCTCAGTTTTTCCTTGTGCTTTTTCTTTGCAGGGCTTGGAGGTTTTGCTATGTCCTATTGCGGGGTTGCAGCTTCGGTGCCTTTTTTTTTTTCTTTTCTTTTCTTGGTGTTTTTGGTTTTTGGTGGTGCCTTTGGGCGCTTTCTCCTTCCCCGCTTGTGGGGTTGGGAGTTTACCCTTAAGGTTTTTTGGCGTTGGGTGTCTTCGGACGGCCTTTTGGTGTATTTGTACAGTTTATATCTGTTTATATATATATATATATATATATATATATATATATATATATATATATATATATATTTGCCATTCAAAAAAAAAAAAAAGTACCAACTCCCCAATTATGAATGAGAGCCATTTTTTATTCTAAACAAAGACATGGAATTATCTCTTCAAAAAAAAAAAAAGACATGGAATTATTATTAATCTTTCAAGTAGAGTTTACATGGAATTATCTCTTCAAAAAAAAAAAAGACATGGAATTATTATTAATCTTTCAAGTAGAGTTTTTAATGATTATCAAATACATAATATGAATATTGGGCCACATGGTAACACCATATAACATGTGGGATACTCTTCTCCCAACAAGTTTTGCTCCCATCCAACCAAAATGACCAAAGTACCCCTGCATGAGTTAACTAACACATGTGCTAATTTCTGCCTTAGTTAACTCACACAGCGTACCTTAAGTCACGCAAGAGTAAGTATACGCGTGAGTTAACTCATGCAGCAATTAGCACCTGCGTATGTTAAACTGATTTGATTAATACGCAACTTTACTCGAATTTATTCAATACGCAATTTATTTAATTAGTCTTTATTCGAATTTATTTATTCAATACGCAATTTATTTAATTAGTCTTTATTCAAATTTATTTAATCAATACATATTTTATTTATATTTAATTAGTCTTTATTCAAATTTATTTAATCAATACACATTTTATTTAAATAGTCTTTATTCAAATTTATTTATTCAAAACACAATCACAAAATAAATGCAAAAATTAACAAAAATAAAGGAAACAAAAATAATAAATATAAAATGTCATTTTATTAATATATTTTTTATTACATTTACAATGGGGTAAAACTAAATATGCAAAGAACAAAAAAAACCACCAAAAAACCTACCTTCCTGTGGTAAAACTAAAAAAAAACCACCAGAAAACCTATCTTCCTGGTAAAACTAAAAGAAATCCACAAGAAAACCAGCCTTCATGTGGTAAAAAAAAAAACCGCAAAAAAACAAACATCCCTGAGGTAAAACTAAATTTGCTTCGTTTTACCCCAAGAAGGCTGCTCACGTATGAAGCCCGGATACAAGATACCACCGATACGTAGGTACGGAAAAATTTCAAAAATTAAGATACGATACTGCTGGGATACGTTAATAAAAAAAATATATAATTAAATGTACAATATAATTATAACAATTTTTTTTTAATATGCAAATATATTAACAAACACAAGAAACTAGTCATAGGCTCGTATACATCAACATAAATATAAATAATATTGACGATTAAGAGAGTAATGATTAGTCAATTATATACACAATATATCCCAAAAAGAACACCATAAGTGTTATATTATATCCAAAAGGAACATTGTTAGTGCTATACTTTATTGATCAAAAAATGAAGCACTATATTCAAAAAAATAAAATTAAAATTTAATCTTCGGATACTCTCCTGATACGTATCGGGAAGTATCAGATAATTATTTTTTTTTTTAAAATAAAATTTAATCTTCGGATACTCTCCTGATACGTATCGGGAAGTATCAGGCAGGTATCGGTGCAGGATACACAGGAGATACGATACGTCATCTATTTTGAAGTATCTGGGCTTCACAGTTGCTCACCAATCACTTTTTTACCCCAAGATTGACATCTTTTTACACCTAAATAAAGACTAAAAAAAGAAGAAAAATACACCAAAATAAAGACTAAAAAAAAAAAAAAAAGAAAGAGATTCATAGGGGGAGATAGTGAGGAGGAGAGTGAGAATGTGAGATGGTGTGAGGAAATGAGGAAATTTTGAGCTGTATTTATAGGGGGAGATTGTAACATATGTTATATCTACTATAAATATAGTCAAAAAACGTGTAAAACATAGTAAAAAAACGTGCAAAACCAATTAAAATCACTTGACCAAAATCCAAAAAACGTGTGTTCTTGAGCTCTGACTAACCGGCCAACCTGCGTGAGTTAACTCGCGCACATGCCAGTGGTGCGTGACTTAAGTCACGCTGAAGTATAAGGTGTGTGAGTTAAGTCACGCTGCGCGACTTAACTCACGCAGGGATATATCAGAAAATTCAGTTGGACGCGGGTGTTTTGTGTTGGAAGAAGAGCAGAATTCTAGCATGTGGTAGGGAGATTGTTTCTTAAGATCAACCTAGCCTTAACGACGGTAACCCATTGAGCATTAGAGTGCATCATACCCGAACAAAGCTTCAAACATCCGTCCTTGTTAGGCTTAGAAATAATTCTAAGGGGGCGTTTGTTTGAGGGTTACAAAATTTATTCCCAGGTATTCATTTTCCCAGCCATGTGAAGGTAAAAATTTTATACCCAGGAAAATATACAAAAAAGTGTTTGGTTAATTGTTTAATTCCTGGGAATGTTTATAAAATAATTCCAAGGAATAGGTAAAATATGTTTGGCTTGAGATGTAGAATCCTGGGAATAAATGTTATAATTACATAAGTACCCCTATTGAATAAACCATGAAACTAACGTCTTCTTCTCCAGATTTACAACATGAGTTGCAGGCATACAAGTTACAACCAATATAAAAATTTAAAACCCTAGCAAACCCCTTCCTCAGTGCTCCTTTTATCACTCTCTTTTCTCAGGTAAATCCATCGTCACACGCAATTGCACTACTCTTCGAGTTTTTCGTTCTCATTTTCCGTTTTTTATAAACCCAAATTTCTTCCTTAACTTTCCGACTCAAATCAATATACTTTATAATTGTAATTCTTGACTTCACTCGTTTAGTTTAAGTTAGGGTTTCTTTGTTGGAATGTGAAATTTTGTTAGTGTCACTGTGTTATTTGTGTTTTGATACAATAGTGTGTGTATATAGAAGAAGCAGAAGTGCAGAACTTACTTTTTTTGAGCTTTAATTATAGTGGGTCTTTAATCTTTATGGATTTTGAAAATAATGAATCTTTATTGGAATGTGAATTTTTTTGCTTTCACTAATCTTTATTGATTTTATGCTTTAACCTAAAGAATTGATAATGAGAAGTTGGTGGTTTGATTTTGCAGTTGATTAAATTTGAAACGATTGTACAAAATAGCGTTTAGCGGAACAATAGTGGTTTGTTAAAATTCTGCTATCCTATGTACAGTCCAAGAATAACATATATTCGCATTCGTAAGAAATATTTTGGCAATTGTGTTTCATTCACCAATATAATCATTGAGCAGTGCAAAAGGTATATCATTTGTTCCAATGTCTGTTTTGACATTTTTTTTTATACTAATTGTTCATTTTTGTTGTTTTAGGTTTAACATATATCTTCCTATTTGTTGCTTTAAGGGCTGAAAATCATGAGTGGAATGCTTAGATTGATTTGCTTGTTAGTTAGTTTAAAATTTCCTTGATGATTGCACTGATAGAGCAATGCTTAGATTTTTTTAAGTTTGAAGGCCTGAAGTTACTTTCAATTGATTAATGTCAATTAGTTCATTCAATTTAATTGCTAATTCAATCACTTTAAGCCATTTGAATAGATAATTGCAGTTACAGAATAATTTTTATTTCATTGTGCTAATTTTTATTTCATTGTGCAGTAATTTTATTGAACAACAGGCTTGGCATTTCAAAGTCACATTTATGTATGGTTTGGGACAGATTAGACGTTGACATTTTGTTTGGATAAAATAGTGGCTGCAAAACTCTTCTTGTCCTCTCGCTCAAGATTGAACAAGAAAGGTGTACAAATTGGTTTAGGTTGAATATAACAGAGCAAATTTGAGACAATTGCATGCTAAGAACTCAGTTGTTGCTCAGGCCAAGTGGCAGCCCCCACCGCACGGAACTATAAAAATCAATGTGTATGCAAGCTGTTCGGCGAATGAGAAAACCAGTTGGGGACTGATAACTAGAGATCGTAGCGGATCAGTTACGCATGCTGCAACAAAAAGAGAGGACAATCAAGTCTCCCCCTAGTGGCTGAAACGATAGGACTACGTTGGTGTTTACAATGGGCTGAAGAACAACACTACCATAACCTGATATTTGAGAATGATACAGAGTTGGTGGCTAAGGCTCTCTTTGAATCTATGCGGTCTGCTGCCATAGAAAATTTAATCTTGCATTGTCTGCAAATTTTAGCTCACCTAGAAAATACTAGGGTATTGTATGTTAGTAGAATTTGTAACAATGTTGCGCACAGCCTAGCTGCTTTAGCTTTAGATGTTGGATGTAAATCTAGGGTGGGCAATGTCCCTAACGAGATCATGAACTCTCTGTGTAAGGATTCCTTTTCAAGTTAATGAAAATCCTTCTTGCTGTCAAAAGAAAAAAAAAATGTTTGATAAGACACTTTTTTTTATTCGGCAAATTTTATTCTCGACAAAGTTTTGTGTAAGATACACAAAACCCGCGGAAGATAACTAAAAAACAATTACAACCACCACACCGATTTAACGGGCCACCAAAACAAACACCAAAAGCTACAAAGAAACAAAAGCCAAAACTAACAATAACCATTCTACAAAAAACACTGCACCAAATCCTCTTCAAAAGTGATGTTGGTATATGCAAAAAGAGCAGGCCACGCATATGTGCTTGAACAACACAAATCAGCTGGTCCCTAACACCCAAAATTGTATACTCCTACCTCATAATCTCCAGAGGAACACACCGAAAAACCGGTTAAAAAGAACACAAAAGCTGCTACCCAAATGCACACCAGCAGCCACGAATTCTGCAGCACTAGAACCCCAACAAATGTGCACAAAAAAACGACTCTGCTGCACCCAAAGCTACATATAAGCACCTTCATCATCGCGTAAACACATGCCTATCCCAACCTGGTTCAAAACAGTGGAAAACACCACATCAATATTACATTTTAAACGACTCGGGAGTGGTTTCTGCCAACGAGTGATGCCTGGAACACTAGTGGGTTGAAGCTGCTGCTGAACAACAACGTGAGAAGGCATAACAGCTGCAGAAGTAGAGGTATTGTGCTGCTGTCTTGGTGAAGAATTAGCTGCCAACCATTCCTCTATATTGTGCAGCAGAAATAACAATAACGATTTGTTCAAATTTCGCTATGCAATAGTGCTATAGCCGGTATTTAAGAACAACCTACCGGTTTTAAGTGGTGATTACAAGGAGTGTCATAGAGTAATCAATTCCTCCTCCACACACTCCAAGCACATTTAACTATTAAAAGCCAACGACCAAAGCAGTGAAAATTAAATGATTCATATATTATGTAATGAATCTCTATGATTATATTGAATGAATGATGAAAGCATCATGCAAGAGTTTATCATAACAATTAAGTAACAAGCTCAATATGAACTTAACAAACTTGTAACAAAATCTGTCCTACTTGGCGTAGATGCTGACTCAACTTATGTTGTTGAGCCATTCATCATAGCAACTAAGTCTAATAGGCATGCCATGCCAAAGACTAAACTCCAAATAAGAAGCACAGAACACCCTGCTCCTTGCAAACCAGAAAACACACGACATCAACATACACTAGCACACCAGAAAACACGGCCTGCAACAAACAAACATCAGAAAAAACCACAACAGCAGTGCTGAAGAAAAAACACATGGCAGCAACAAAAAAACTGCAGCGGAAGCAACGCCAAAGAGCCAGGACAGAACTGAAGCGAAACCAGAAAGCCATCACAGACACAAATTTCCTATAGCCAACTCAGAACCTGCATTAACCACTCACATCCGATGACAATTATGGCAAAACACATTCTATAGTTTGTATTTCAGATTTTTTTTTTGTAGAGGACAATTTCCCTTATTTTTCATGTAACAAAAAGTGAGAACAAAAATCATAAACAAGAAATTAAAGACAATGTCTTTAAATAAATTAAAGAAATTACGCTTTCTTATAAATAAATTCAAAGGATAATCGAGGTCATTACACAACTAATAAAGACCATAATACGAATACAACTAAATAATAAAAGGAATTAAAGACAGTGGCTACTGAGTTTTTTTTTACCAAATTCAAAAAGCATTGAACATTCTAAATTCTACCTAGAACCATTGTTACTCAAAACAATGTCCACAAACCGCTTCCTCAAGCCAGGAGTATCCATTGTGAAAAAATAGTCGCAAAGGTTATTGTCTTTGGTGATAAGCATACCAGCCATTACCACTTCTTCATCAGACAATCCTTCAATTTCTTTTAAAATAGAGACAATTTGGTTCCTCCTATCAGCTGTGTGTTTCTCGTGCACAAAACAAGAAGTGAAGACTTGTTTCATATTCTCAACACCATTAGCATAAATCTCACCCAATTTGTTCAATGAATTTGACATGCTATCAGAAGCATCATCGTTATACTTCACCCTTTTTCCCCCACGCTTTCCGTTCCTATAATTAGTAGAATCACGTTGTGGTTGGTTTGTTGGATTTGAACCCGGAGCAGTAGTGTTAGTTGTGGGTGTTTCTGGCATCTGCGACTCAAAATTCTCATCATCATCATCATCATTCAAATTAATTCCTGATCCGCCCTCTTGTGTTGATTGAACATTTTCCTTCTCCATCTCAATAGTCATATCAATGATATCTTCTCCTACAGTACCATCTGCTTTATCTTTTCCAAATACAGTATCCAAGCTATCATAGTGTGGAAATGGTTTTTTATACAAGCCAACTGCGGTAGGGTGAGACTGCGTTAAAGGAAAAAGTGTTTAGAAATATAAATTTAATGCAAGAACAATTATCATGAATTTATCAATTGTGGAATAGTATATCTTATATTACCTTGCACCATTGACGATAAATCTCCTTCTCTACTACAATCATCTTTTCAGCATCATTCCACCCAAAACCACTTGCACCTGGACCCAACATATCTTTGATTGCAGAATATTGTCTTTTAAGCAGTTTCACTCTTGATTCAATATGTGGGGTAGCTTTTAGTGTGCAACCTGGGAATTTGTTGTGAATATATTTCTCCAAAGCTTTAGTGTACCCAGGTTTAAATGAGTTTGCATCAGCCTTCCAACCCTCGTCCACTAATTTCAACAAACCTTCCACCAATACTCCATCTTCTTCAGGAGTCCATTGTCGCTTTGTGATTCTTACATTTTGATTTTCAGACGACCCGTCCATCTATTCAACAACTCAACAAGTGTGTGCATGTCAAAATATATAACAATAAATAAAATCATATTACAAGTACATATTTTACAAATAAAAACTCATAAAAGAAACAGATTAGATTAATAAAACTTTTAAATCAAAGTCAACAGTACACTGAAAATAAAAAATACAATCAAATTGAAATGTCAAATAAAAAACAAGAAAATTTTCAATGATTTCCACCTCTCCACCTATTAAATATATCTAATGAAAAACTATCTCTCCATTGACTCCATGTCGTACTTGGCTCCACCGTAGTTATCATGTCACCGGACATGACTTCATCAGAGAATTCATCATCTCCTAAATTCATTTCCAAAGGATCCAATGTCATTTCTTTGCGAATATGATTATGTAGAAGACAACAAGCTGCTATTATTCTTCCTTGAGTTTTTACAGGATAAAATGACTTCTCTCTCAATATAGCCCAACGTCCTTTCAAAAGTCCAAAACATCTTTCTATTACATTCCTAGCTGAAGAATGTTTCATATTGAAAAATTCTTTAGGAGTAGATGGTTGTAATCCATTCCTCCACTCACTAAGGTGATACCTTTGACCTCTATAAGGAGTAAGAAATCCTTCTCCATTCATGTATCCAGCATCACATAAATAATAATACCCTATCATAAATAAAATTGAAGTTAAAATCCATAAACTATGCAAAATATGCTTTATTTTTATATTAATTTATACTTTTGTACCTTGAGGAACCTTTAAACCATTTGGTCGAGAAATAGCATCTCTAAGGACTCTAGAGTCAGCAGCTGATCCCTCCCAACCAGGCAAAACATATATGAATTGTAAATCTGGTGAGCATACACCTAACACATTTGTAGCTATCTCACCCTTCCTTGTTCTATATCTACCTTTGTCAGCTTCCGGCACATTGACCTTGATGTAAGTGCCATCAAGAGCTCCTAAACAATTTTTAAAGTATTTCCATCGTTCGTCTGTGTTGCCCTCCAAAATTGGTTTAGGTTGTTTTAACAATTCTTTATGACACTTCAAAACTGCCAATAATACATTACTGAAATGCCTACTAATCGTTTCACCAGACCTAACAAATTGTCTTCTAATCATTCTATTCTTAACATGATGTGCCAATATATGTAAAAACATGGCGACCAACTCCTCCACACACATGTGTCGAGTAGGAAGCAAACCACCAATAACTTGCAACATGTCACATAGTTTGTGGAAAGCAGCTCTATCCATCCTTGTATTTTCAACGCAAGCCAAATCACTCATGTAAATAATTCTCCGAAAATGGACTTCTCTAACTAAACTTCTTTCATAAAAATCCCATGACCTTTTTCTCTTTTTTGAACGCTTACTTAACTCAAGGTAGCATAACACAATTGTCATCAACATAAAGTAATTCAACATCTCCATATATATCATAAACATTGCTATAATTTTTTTCTTCCTTTCACGCATGTCCATCAAATGTGTCATGATAAAAAATAAAATGAAATATTTGCTGCACATATCATAATACTATATTAGAAACATAGAAATTACACCACATACAACATTCTAAACATAACACAAACATCAAACTATATAATGATTCGAAATTAGATAGCATTGCACACTTTGGAACATCATATATGGATAATATTAAGAAATAAACATGTTGTCTCTAGCCAGCAAGACATATAGTTGTTCTGCATAAACCAAAACAGAACCCCAAACAACAGAGGTGCTAAAGCTCAATAAACCAGCTAAACAATTCCCAAAAAACAAAACACATTACTCCTTGACACTTATTACCTCAACATACAATCTCTAGAATTTCAACACCATTCATAATACAAACAAATGGGAAATCTAACTAAAAACCACCTCGCAGACAAAAGTGATATTCATGGAAAGCATAAACATCAATTATCTCTAAATATTGTACATTATTAATTTGATAAAGGGTGGTAGGATATCAACTACTAATTCAAGTTAAAAATGAAATAATTATTATGATGATTGGTCTGGTTTTGAACAAAACTAGTTTGATCACACTAACAAATGGTACAAGGAAAATTTTGGTTCCTTTTAGTTACTCTCTAAGATACAACACTGAATATCAACTCCTTGCAAAGGATGAATTGTTTTAAATTTGATTTATGCCAAATGAAAAACAGAACATCAGTTGAGCACTATTGAGATTCTTGTTTGTGTTTGCATTGCAGAGTTATCCCATGTTTATAATTTAGAAGCTGCAGCATATCTCAGAGTAGCAAGAATTGAGGCATACACCCTAACTCAGTACTCATGAACCTTGTCCTATATCTGAAAAATTATATATTTGCAAAATTATTTTATTGATTCTTCAATTGATACAATTGGAAGGTGAGAAAAAAAACATGAAAATTAATACTTCAAAGAACAGTGTTTTTTTTTTTTAACGAAACTAAGTGAAGAATTGAAAAACAAAAAACAATAAAAATAAGTATCAACCCCTCAAAAAACAAAAAGAGAAGATTAAGTGAATCAAAATCAACAATATCCATGTTACTAGCTTACCAAAATAAAGGTGGGTTAAATTTCTCAAAACAGGAACAAAAATGGGTTGAGAGAAGGCAATAAGCAACAACAGTAGACCAAAAAATAATGAGATAATGATATCAATTACCAAATCTATGTTGAGTAATGGAAGAATTGAAAAGAAATTTGATGGTACCTTGAAGAGAAGAGTGAAATCCAGAACCAAAATAGCAAGCAGTTGATGAACACCACAAAGATGATGGGTTTTTATAGAAAATCAGGGAAGGTGGGATGTTTAGCGGGAATAGGAATTCACTGAGAAAGAAAAGCGGGAAGTGCAGGGGTATAAATGGCTTTTTAAATAGATCATGGGTTAACATTTCCTGGGAATAAAAGTTTCCCAAGTTATCTGATGGGAATAAAAGAGATGAAAAAGAGAGGAAAAATGTGTGGAACGTGGGGGAGAACGTGGGGAAGCTGCTTTCCTGGGAAAAATTTATTCCTAGGCATATTCTTGTTTTTCCCATCTACCAAACAAAGCAATCTTTGATTCCAGCCTTAGATTCCTAGGAATTATTTTGATAACCCTCAAACAAACACCCCCTAAGGTCCAAACCACCATTGGGAATAGAAACATATTTTGTATATTCATCCTACCCTTAAAAATGATAACCCAATGACAATTAAAGGAGTAACTTCTTGGAAAAAACCAAGAATCTAAGATATAATAGTCTATCAAGCATTCATTAATTCATGGGAATACAAAATAAAAAAAGTGGAAAAATATTTCACTAATAACAAAAATAATTAGATAACTCATGTGTATACAAAATTAAATATTTTTAGATGTCAAAATAATATCTAACCAAAGAGAAAATCAATTGATTAACATTATTTATATAAAAAATAAATTGATTAACATTATTTATATAAAAAATAATAATATAAATGGATATTGGATTCACTTATAAATGTAAAAGAATGGTATAAAGCTCCATCATGGATTCAACTTGAGATAGTAGCTCAATAGTAAAAATTTAGCTTTATAATCTCAAGGTACATTAATTTTAAGAAACTACAATTCATAACATGAATCAATTAAAAACTATATATAAAATTTATACAATAAATCATGAAAGATAATTTAAGTTTTGGCTTAAAAGCTACCCTTAAGGTATATATAATCTCAGTTTTCTAACATAAGATTGTCGCAGTAAATACAATGTTTAGTTTTCTAACATCACTTTGAGTATTGAACTTCATATTTTGGATCCATTTGGTGGTAGAAGCCTCCTCTAGGTTTTCTTAAGAATGGTTTTACCTATTCAACTAAACTTTGTTCCTTTTCTGGCCTTTTTTTTATCAATTGCTTTCCTTCCTGTTAACATCTCAAGAGACAAGAAGAACAACAAAATTGTAGAGATTACTCTTGAAGGTGGCCTGTCATCATATACTCAGGATCTATTGTGGTGTTCACTTGAAATTTCCTGAAAACAAAAAATTTACGAGCAGGTGGAAAAAACAAATAAATCATTAGACAAAAATCATATCTTTGTTAAATATAAACTCGTATATGTATATATTCATACAATTTGAAGCATAAAAAAATAAAAATATCATAATTATATTAGATGATCCAAAACAAAAGGAAAAGAAAAACTGATATACATATAAGTTTATATAATGAAAAATAAACATGAATTAGATTAACGATTAGGTGTTGATTGCATACCTTTGGTAGTTTGTCGATTTGATAGCTAAAAATTTATGGTTATTTTCAAAACATCGTCGTCATCGTCTCATTCTCATCTTCATCAATGTTCATTAAAAAAATGCTTGATCGAGAGGACAAAGTGGTTTGACTTGAAATCAAACACATAATATGTTTGGTCAAGTTATCAAATCAAGAATATATCATGCCTAATTTTGACGTCAAAAATCTAAATTGCAAAAGAAAGAAGTTGGACTGACAAATGAAATTAGATGTTCGAAAAATATCAATAAAGATAAACAAGAAAAAAGATATTGAGAATAGATCAGAAAAGAAGAATACATAAAGTCGAAGAAGCAATGGAGAAAAATGAGATGCAACGGCGTCTTATATAGAGAAGGAGAAACGAAAGGAAAGGGACTTTAGGGTTTGGATTTTTGGGCTTGGGCCTAGAAAAATGATTTTTTTACTTGGCTTTTTAAATTTGCACCTTAGAAAATTGCTCTTCTGACTTCAAAAACGTCATATTGACACAAGAAAATTACTTTAAAGCCCTCAGCGGTAGTTAACTGCCGTCCCTTTTTTCCCCCCAAAACCATAAAACCCCTACCTCCTATTCACTCATCACCTCACCTCATTACCTAAACTCAAAAAATCCCCATTTCAAAAATATTTTGTCAAAATCTTGGTTCCAAATCATTGTTGATCGATTGCTAGGACGTTTCTAACACAATATGCATAAAAAAACAGGTATTGCAAGTTTTAACTCGTTTACATTTGATTGCTTTTGCTGTTTTTTTTTGTTCTGACACGAACTTCGGCGGCAGTTAACTACCGCTGGGAGTCAGCGGCTGTTAACTGCCGCTGGACACTTAGAAAATTTTTCAAAACTTAAAAAAAAAATCAATTTTTTTCTTTTGTTTTGTTGTTTGTTTATGTTATTATATGATATTAGATACATGTTTATTAATTATTTTAGCAATTATATGTTGTTTATTTATAGATATGGTTGAGAATGCGGATGATGATATGGGTGATCGAAAACCTAGTGTTGTCGATTCCATTAAGGTTGAAGCTCCCATTAAGGTCGAAGCTTCCGTGAAGGTTGAAGCTTCGGTTAAAGTTGAGGCTTCAAGCCTCAATTCTGATGTGTGGAAACTTCGTGACATTTAACCCTAACCATTCACCAAGAACCACATGCGTGGTACAGTTTTAATTATCAATTATCTATCCACCTTGATATCTATCAAAGTTTTCCTAACCATTTACTTAGAATGTTAGTAGTTTAGGTAGTAGTGATAGTTTAGAGTGTAGTTGGATAATGAAGAAGGCTAAGTTGATAGTTGAAATATAGTAGAAAGTAGTGTGAGGACTTGGAACTGAAATAGATTGTATTGCTCTCCAAATTGGATTGATTTGGATTGATTGCAAATGAGTACATGCTTGCCTATTTATAGGTGTGAATGTCATATTCTAGATAGTTCTTTCTAGATTCTTCATGACATTTCCTACTACATGTGTAATATTTATTAAATCTAAAATATACTAAACTATTCTAGAGAAATCTAGTCATGTACATTAATTCTTAACATTCTATAAGTTACTAATGCATTCTAGAGAATTCTAGAAATATGCAGCACATTTTAACATTCCTCCTTGATGCATATTTTGCTAACTCCAAGCATAGTTCGTGGTAGCTCAAATCTTGATCTAGCTAAATTCTCCATTGATGGAATGCCGGTCAATTCTTTTTCTCCATGCTCGAGGAGCTTTCTTTAGCTCATTCAAAGATTTTCTTAGTCATAGATCTTTTTCATCACTGCCTTTGGCACATAATTCTAGTTTTGACGCTATTTTATAGTTTTCAGGCTCATGTTTGGCCAAGTTGCAAGTTTCATATATATCCCTCAATGATCTTACTCTTGTTGGAGTATATTTTGGTGAAGAATTTTCTTCTTGTGAAGGGGAAGGTGGCGTACCTGGTTCTTCAGTTGCTTCTTCTATAGCTTCACTGTTTGATTGTTGTATTGCAATGGTAATGTTGCTTCTCTCAACTTGTCCTTCATTAAAATTCCAGCTAGCATTTTCATCAAATTCAACTTTGAAGGCAATGTTAGCAGTATTTTTGAAGCTTATCGGAAAGCTTCTAATTCTTTTCTCCATTTTTATTTGGGCTATCTCTTGTCTTTTGTGATTGTTGTCAAATATGGAGCATGTGTCTCCTTCAAAGTGTATAATATATCATTTCTTCAACATTTAACCAATACTCAAAAGATTTTCTTTAAGATTTGGAACTAGTAAGACATCTTTGATGAACCTCGTACATTTTTTTGTCTCCACCATCACAGTGCATTTGCCTTTAGATTCCACGACTGAGCTATTTCCAAGTCGAACCTGTTCTTTGACAGAGCCATCAATATCCTTGAAGATGCTCTCATCTTTGGCCATGTGATTGCTGCAACCACTATCCAAGTACCAATTTCTACTCAATTCGTCATTGGAATCTTGGGTGGCATAAAAAAGATGTTGTTCATAGTCACGTTGGTCCTTCTCACACTCATGCTCTTCAATGAAGTTTGCTTGATGCTTATTTTTGATGTAGTAGTTTTTCTCGAAATGTTCAAATTTCTTAAAGTGTCCACATTGTGGTTTTCCGCACCATCGACAATATTTCTCGGCATGATTTGTCTTCTTGCATATGCCACATGGAGGATAATCATTTTGATTTTTCTTGGAGAAATTTCTTTGTTTCTAGAATTTTCGCCACTTTTCTTGTTTCCTCCAAATCCTTTATTTTGAGACTGTAACTTAAGCATTGATTGAAAAGCATTTTAAACTGTGTCTTCATCATGCTTATTCAATCTTTGCTCATAAACTTCTAGTGAGCGCCTATTAATTATGTCACCGACAAAGTTGACAAATCTTTGGTTTGCTCAATTGTAGTAACGATTGCATCATACTTACGAGGAATATAAATTAGAATTTTCTCAACAATTCTTTTGTCGAGAATATTATCCTTTGAAGTTTCCATTTGAATCACTAGTTCTTTTATCTTGGTATAATAGTCTTTTACAGTCTCAGACTCTTTCATTTTTATTAACTCAAACTCACGTTTTAGAGTCTGAAGTTTAATGGCACGTACCTTGTCACTTCCTTCAAACTCCTCCTTTTGTGTACCCCAAACATCTTTGGCACTTGTAGCTCCCATTATTCTTGGAAAGATAATGTATCCTACCACTTGTTGCAGAAAGAACAACGCATTTGCATCTTTCTGTTTATTTTCCTTCAACTCCTTTTTCTGAGTTGCATTGAGGGTTGAAATGCTTGCGAAAATAGTAAATCCTCCATCTACAATTACCTAAAAATCTTGAGAGCAAAAAAATGTCTTCATTTTAATGCTTCAAAAATCATAGTTTTCACCATTGAAAGTAGGGATAGTCATAGATGACGGTTGAATGGTATTAGCCATGTCTTAGGGAAAATTTAGAAATTGTGTAGGATATAAGGAGGGTTTGGTTCTAAATAGGTGGATAAATTTTCTACGCCCAATATATGATCGAACGTAGCTTTGATGCCATTGTTAGTAGTTTAGGTAGTAGTGATAGTTTATAGTGTAGTTAGATAGTGAAGAAGGCTTTAGTTGATAGTTGAAATATAGTAGAAAGTAGTGTGAGGGCTTGGAGCAAGAATAGATTGTATTGCTCTCCAAATTGGATTGATTACAAATGAGTACATGCTTGCCTATTGTTTTATCTTGGTTTTCGGGTGTCAAACATTGATTACGTTTGAACCTTTTAAACCGGTGATATCTTATTTTTTTCTTGGGAAGGGAAAAAGTAAGCAAAACCCTTGAGAATCGAGGTCCGGGAGTTGTTTTCGCTACGGGAAGGTGTTAGGCACCCATAACGACTATAGTATCCTATAGGAACCGTCTTTAATTTCTACGCGCGCGCTTTATTTTTAAATGCTATTTTGAAAGTAATTATTAGGCCTAAAGGGGTCTAAGTGAAGAATTGGAGGGAGAAGAATGTTTTTGGATTTTTATTTTAGTTGAATTGAAGGAATTTTGCTCCTTGCCTACGTACCCTTTTAAGGGATCAAATCCACCGTAGTTCTCTTCCAAAAATGTTTTTGTTTTTGTTGGTTGATTTTAAGTTTGAAAATGGATTTTGAAGAATAGAGATTGAGAGGCCTCAAGGGCATGAGAATTAAGAAAAAGAGTGAGGTTTGATTAGTCATTTTGCAAAAGAAGTCAAGTATGATTATTTTTCATTGAAATTTGATTAAGAAAATGGAAAAGGAAAATACAATGGGATTTTGATCCCAAGGTTTATTAGGAAAAAGATTTGAGTGAAGTTCGTTCATATTTTTTTGGAAAATGATTTTTCTAAGTATAAAGCCTAAACGTTCATCTAAACATACAATCCTAAACATACATCTAAACATGCATATTCTAGCTATATACCTAAAGTGGTGTGTGTGCATGTGTCGGTGCTTGTGTCGGTGTACATTATTAGAGTCCATTGTCCTTATTACATCATTGGCCTAGATACATTCTATGGTCTTGCAAGAAATTAAAAATTGCATGAAGTAAAATATTACAAAAACTCCTAAGTATTACATTCTAAGCCTTGGCACCATTTAAATTGCAAGAAGATAAAAGTGAATATGAGATGAGATGGGGATGCTTGTGATGTATGGAACATGAAATAGAATGGTTAGTGGAGATGAGGCATAATAGGATAGTAGTTGTGAGCAAGCAAGATAGCACTAACAAAATGACACAAAAACTTAACAAAACAAGTATCAAAATATGCCTAAAAGTTCATCACAATAACAAGGCAAACACATGACCTATAATCCCCCCATTTTGACACTCCACAAAGTATCTCACTTCAGTCCTAACGCAAGAATTATGAAGCAATGCCATGCCAAGCCTTATAGCACACTTTAAGCACATTTTATACTTTATTTTCACAAGAAAACCCCTCATTACTTGCAAGACAAGAAATTGACAATTTCTATTCACAAACAGCAAATGCAAAGATGCAAATTAGTTACCAACACATCACAAGATCCCACAATAGGCACATGCCTCAATTGGACAAAGAAATCACACCAAACATAGTAAAAACTTGCAAGAATTGAATAAGAAAACAAAATATCCACAAGACACATCACATATTTTTTTTTTTATCAATTTTAACATGTAAAACACTCATAAAATATCAAGAAACACATTAGAAAACACTCAAGAAATTTTTAGATGTTTTCATAAAAGATTTTGAGTTGAAAGAGGTGCAGGAAGCAAGAACAATGTATGAAATAGCAAAAAAACAAGCAAGAGAACAATCTGCGCAGAAATCAAGCCCAGGCCCAAGGGAGTATGGATCCTGGACTATCCAAACGTACCAGGGACGTTGGATCGATCCAGGATTCCCAAACCCTAGATCAAACGATCATAAACACGCAGCACACCGTAACAAACACATAGACGCACAGGAAAATGCCATCATGGCCGTACACGTCATCATCAATCAAAACGAGTGGTCCAGATTGAAAGGAAAAGGCTGAACCAAGTGAACCAGCAAGGTTTGGGTGAACCGGCCGGTTCAAACATGTTTATAAAGGGAGATTGAGGCCGGTTCACCTCATTCCTTCCTTTTCACTCTCTCTCTAACTTAAACGCTCTCTTCTCTCTCTCTAAAACCTCTGCAACTTTAACCTGGCCGGAAACTGGGAAGGACGGCGGAGGAACGGCGGAGGAAGATGAATCTTCATCTTCTCCGACGATCTGAAAGAGTTTTTTATATAGAAACGTCCGTCTTCCTTCCATCTTTACGAATCCGAGGTTGTTTTTGTGAAATCATGCTGGAAACGAGGTAGATCGGACCTTTTGTTCACCGTTTTTAGGGTTTTCAAACTTTTCCTAAAATTCTTGGAATTAAACCCTGATCTAACTCGTTTTCCTCGCTGATTACGAATCTAAGCTTTGTTTCGTGAAACAAACGGTGAATCCCTGAGATTTTATGCTCTAGGGTTTCGTTTCAAAATTTTTTGGAATCTTTTCGAAATCTTTTCTTCGATTCACCGTTTACTTTCACATTCAGACCTTCGATGATGATTATATGAAAAAACGAGAAGGTTTTGTGGACTTACTTGAGCTTGATTGGAGATTTGAACTGGATTCTTCGGAAAACTTGGATTCTGAATCTTCTCTTGATGTTTGTGGTAAGTTTTACGCCGAAACTGAAAATAAATCAGTTCTTCATCTTCTTCTTCTTCGCTGGTTCAGATTCCCTTTGATCTTTCTTCTCCTCTTCCTCGAATTCTCTGTGATCACGTTGTTTCGTCCTTTGGACGATTTGGCGTTGGAATTGCAGAGCCTTCTTCGTTCGATGATGAAGATTCGTTGCGAATCTCTGAGAACTCTTTGAAACAAAAAACGCTTCAATTCGAATTGTTCTTGCTGTCAAATTCTGGATTTTAGTTTTCTGCGATGAAGTTCTTATGAATTTGTGATGAATTGGTTCGAATTTGTGAAGAATTGTTGTGATTTGGTGTTTGTTACGGTGGTTACAATTCGGTTACGGTGGTTTTTTGTGGTGGTGATTGATTCTGTTGCGGTGGTTAGGGTTTGGAAGAGAGAGAATCTGTTAGAGTTTGATGATGATGTGGCTTCTTTGGAATGGTGATTCTGCTGTGTAATGATGAGTTGGCCTTCATTTATAGGTGCCAAGTGTGATTCTAGACCAATAGTGAGTTGACATGTGGACTTGGACTTGAGCAAATTCGTCCCTGGCTTGAAATTGATTTGGGGACCTTTCTGCAAAAATAGAAACTAAAAGGACCAATCTGCAATGACTTAAAAAAGACTAAAGACAAAAAAATTTGACCTGAAACACTGAAATTCGAATTAAAAACCTAGAAAAGAAATAAAATGAAATAGAGGGACTAAAAAGCAATTTTTGGAAGTTTGGGACTTAAAATAAAAATAATAATAAAAAAGAACTAAAATTGGTAACTGGAAAGTAACGTAAAGTGAAACGATTAAAATTGACAAAACGGACTAAAACGAACCAATGGCCTAAATGAGGTACTTTAAAGTAACCTCTCTCTGCCGAAATTTCGTGTGAAATGACCAAAATGCCCCTGGGGCTAGAACGACTAAAAGTGACTCAGATACAAATTTTAAAATGGATTTTTAACAAAGAATTGAAACAAGAGTTTATTTAAACCAATTTTAAAAGACTCAGAGACAATTTTTGAGATTTGATCAGAGTTTTGACACTTGAAAAGACTAAAATGCCCCCTAAGGGCAAAACTGACTCAAAATGACTTCAAATGCAAATTTTTGAAATGGGTTTTGACATAGAATGAAACAGAGACTTATCCAAACCAACTGAACAGACTCAAACAAATTTTTAAAAGACTGAAAGAAAATTTGACATAGGAAATGACTAAAATACCCTTCTATGTGAATTTTGCAAATAAAATTGAAATAAAATGCAGAGAAAGATGCAATTGATCAGAGATAGTTCAAATGGCTTGAAATGCAAGATAAGAAGAAATGAGTTAGTATTTTTAGGTCCAAAATTAGGGTATAACAGCTGCCCCTATTTAAGTTTCTTTGTCCGGAGAGTCAAGAGACGAAGTCTTAGAGTTGACGGGACGAAGATACTTAAATATTAACATTTGCACTGCCTTTGGACATAAAAATACGTTTTCAGATTTTCAGAACATGAATGCCATGCAATACTTTGATTATGAATGCAAGACAAACAACTGGAGTCTATGGAGCCTGTCATGTCACTGGGGATTCAGGTGGACATTGACTGGGTAGAGAAACCAGGGGATTGGAAATAAGGTACAAGTTGTTCTTTGGGTCGAACTAGTCACTTGACCAAGGAATACAAAACAAGAGATAGGTTCAAGCTATTCTTGGGATCGAACTTGGCGCTTGACCGGAAACATTGACACATGGGCAGATACAAGCTGTTCTTTGGATCGAACTTGACACTTGATTGATGATACAAACAGATAGACAGACACAAACTGTTCTTTTGGATCGAACTGGCTGTTCGGCTGGAGATATAGACAAAAGGGTAGATACAAACTGTTCTTTGGGGTCGAACTTGTTGTTTGATCATCACCACATCACGTGGGTAGGTGCAAACTGTTCTTTTAGATCGAACTTGCCGTTTGACCGATAACAAAGCATAAGCTGGGTACAAACTGTTCTTCAGATCGAACCTGTCGTTTGTCCGGAAGTATAGATATATAGGCAGGTACAAGTGGTTCTTTTTGGATCGAACCTGGCACTTGACCAGTAACAAGATACAAATTGAAAGTCTGGTTTAACAAGATACCAATTGAGGGTAAATTGTCATTGACTTGATTTGAGGGTAGACATGACCATTTTTGTTGGCCCAAAAGCAGATTGAGAGTAAATTGACATTGATTTGAATTGAAATGAAAGTTGACATTGGCAGAGGGATTGAAAGTTGAGGTTGAACAGAGACATAGACGTTGAATTGAAGAGTTGAAATTGACAGAGATATTGGAAATTGAAATTGGATTGGGATATAGACATTGACATTGAATTGGAGAGTTGCAATTGACATTGAAATTGGGTTGGAATTGAATTGAAAATTGACATTGACATTGGCATTGACATTGAGGTTAGATATTGACTTTGACATTAGATATTGACATTGACATTGAGATTAGATTGAAATTGGAGATTGATATTGAAATTGAAATTGAGATTGCTTCGAATTTGAATTGAATTGAAATTGAAATTGAGGTTGCCTCGAATTTGACAGTTGACATGATTGGAATCGAGATTGGAAAGTTGAGATTGCATCGAATTTGACAGTTGAAATTGAATTTGACAGTTGGAATTGAAATTGAATTTGAAATTGAGTTTGACAGTTGAAACTTGGATTGAATTTGACAGTTGAGAGTTGGATATGCAACATGTATGTATGGTATAGCAGGATTATTGAATGTATGAGCACATAAAATGCATGATTATGCATGTATGAATGCTTGAAATGCATGATTGGTTTGTAATTTGACAGAAGGGCTTCACAAAGGCAGACACAACATTGGAAGATTGGGCACGTAGTGGCTCGTGCTGCTACACATTCACAGGGGAAAACCTCTTTGGAGAGACCGTCGTTGAGAGACGTATCGAAACCATGGCTGAGGGCAATAAAACTTGTAAAGGGGGGACCCTTGGAAAGTCCTTGGATACAGGTCGCCGTTGCTAGGCGTGTCAGTGCTGGGTAAACATTGGATGTTCGCATCTGTGGTCAATGCTTTTCAATATTTTATTTTTCATTTTTCATTTTTCAATCCCATTTTTGCCTGAACCGCCCTTTCGGGTTTTCGATTCACCGGGGAGTAACTTCTTTTCATTGCCCCATTTTTGCCTGAATTGCCTTCATAGGTTGTCAATCAGCGGGGTGCTCATTTTTGCCTAAGCCGCCCTTTTGGGTTTTCAACTTAGCGAGCCTTTCATTTTCATTTTTTTCAATTTTTCATTTTCATTCTGTTTTTTCATTCTTGCCATTGACCACAGATCATCCTGGGGAGTAACCTGCTTGTAACATGTATTGAAATTGACATTGACACTCATTCATTCATGCATGTTTCATTGAAATGTACCCTGTTGCTCAGGTTTGCTTTCAAAATAGACAGGAAAAGAGTTTTCAATTTTCAAAAATGTTTGTTTCAGACATTAACATTATCAAAATAGAAAGAAAATGTTTTGTATATAACATTGAAAGTGGAAAGAAAAATAGAATTTCAAACAATAGCACAGGCTCAAATTGATGTAGAAGAGTGAGGGTCAGCCAAAGGCATGACTTCACGGATTTACAAAGCTTGGAAAATGGTAATTTTATTGGTTGGTGATACATTGAACACGATGACCACTACATTTCATAGAAATTTTGAATCCACAAGTACAGAAGCCTCTGATGAAGACTATCATTGACAGTTGTAGATGCCCCAAGGGTGATGGTGATTTGCCAGATATAGTTACTTGTCTTTTATTGTCAACCTCATTTTTGCATGAACCGCCCTTTCGGGTTTTCGGCTCATCGAGGCGCTCATTCTTGCCTGAGTTGCGTACAATCTCAGCGGGCTTTTTCATATTCATTTTTTTTTGTCCCTAACTTTTGCCTGGATCGCCCTTTCGGGTTTTCGATCCACCGGGAAGCGCATTTTTGCCTAGGCCGCCCTTTCGGGTTTTCGACCTACCACGCTGTTCTTCTCTTTTTAGACAAAGTATTTCTTGACTATATCGGCATTAACAGGGTTTGGGAGTTCAACACCATCCATGTGTGTAAGAATCAAAGCACCACCAGAGAAAGCCTTCTTGACAACATAAGGACCTTCATAGTTAGGTGTCCACTTGCCCCTTGGGTCGGGTTGCTGACTTATCCTTCTTTTCAATACAAGTTCGCCTTCCTTGAATTCTCGAGGTCGGACTTTCTTGTCAAAAGCATTCTGCATTCGCACTTGATACAATTGTCCATGAGTCATGGCATCCATACGCTTCTCTTCAATCAGATTCAATTGATCATACCGACTTTGACACCATTCAGCCTCAGTTAGTTTTGCCTCCATGATTACTCGAAGAGATGGAATCTCCACTTCCAGAGGGAGAACTGCTTCCATACCATACACCAAAGAGAAAGGAGTTGCCCCGGTTGAACTGCGCACCGTAGTACGGTAACCGTGCAAGGCAAAAGGTAGCATTTCATGCCAGTCTTTGTAAGTAGTGACCATCTTCTGAACAATCTTCTTGATATTCTTGTTAGCGGCCTCAACTGCACCGTTCATCCGAGGTCTGTAAGGAGAAGAGTTGTGATGTTCGATTTTGAATTCTTCACATAAAGCTTGCATCATGCTATTGTTCAGATTGGAACCATTGTCAGTGATGATTTTGTTGGGAACACCATATCGACAGATGATGTTATTCTTGATAAACTTGACAACCACTTGCTTGGTCACATTTGCATAGGAGGCAGCTTCAACCCACTTGGTGAAATAGTCAATTGCCACTAAAATGAAACGATGTCCGTTGGAAGCCTTTGGTTCAATTCTTCCGATCATGTCAATGCCCCACATAGAGAAAGGCCATGGGGAAGATATAACATTGAGAGCGTGTGGAGGCACATGAATCTTGTCAGCATAGATTTGACATTTGTGGCATCTTTTAGCATGTTTGTGGCAGTCACGCTCCATAGTTATCCAGTAATAGCCGGCTCTTAACAGTTTCCTTGACATGGTGTGACCCGAAGCATGGGTCCCGAAAGTACCATCATGTACATCATGCATCAATTTCTCAGCTTCTTGTTTATCAACACATCTCAGCAAGACCATGTCGTAGTTCCTCTTGTATAGGATTTCTCCGTCCAGAAGGAATTTACTAGCCCATCGTCTCAAGGTCTTTTTATCTCTGTTGGAAGCACCAGGTGGATATTCACGATTCTGCAAGAATTGTTTGATGTTGTAATACCAAGGCTTTTTATCATTCACATCTCTATCAGCTCGATCTGGCATATTTTCAATAGTAAACACATGAGCGGGCCTATCAAGACGCTGCACTTTGATTACGGGCACATCATTCCAGTGATTGACACGAAACATAGAAGACAAAGTAGCAAGAGCATCAGCCATTTGGTTTTCATCCCGAGGGATATGGTGCAGCTCAACCTTGGTAAAATATGTCAATAGACGTCTTGCATAGTCACGATATGGGATCAGCTTCTCATGATGAGTCTCCCATTCACCCTTTATCTGATTAATAACAAGTGCGGAATCTCCATAGATGTCAAGGTGCTTAATTCTCAGATCAAGGGCCTCTTCAATGCCCAAGATGCATGCTTCATATTCAGCTATGTTGTTCGTGCATTCAAAAGTTATTCGAGCGGTGAAAGGAATGTGGTGCCCCTGTGGAGTTACAATGATGGCCCCAATTCCTTTACCATAAGCATTAACAGCACCATCAAACACCAATCCCCATTTGCTATTGGGGTCCGGCCCTTCATTGATCAGTGGTTCCTCACAGTCTTTCGCTTTCAAATACATGATCTCTTCATCAGGGAAATCGAACTTAATCGGCTGGTAATCATCAAGAGGCTGACAAGCAAGATGCTCAGCAAGGACACTTCCTTTAATTGCTTTCTGAGCTTTGTACACAATATCATATTCAGACAACAACATTTGCCAACGTGCGATCTTTCCAGTAACAGCAGGCTTCTCAAAGATGTACTTGATTGGATCCATTCGGGATATCAACCAAGTTGTATGATTTACCATATAATGACGCAGGCGTTTGGCAACCCAGGCTAGAGCACAGCAAGTCTTTTCAAGCATCGTATACCGAGTCTCGCAGTCGGTGAACTTCTTGCTCAGATAGTAGATAACATGCTCTTTCTTACCAGTCTCGTCTTGCTGACCGAGGACACAACCCACTGAATCTTCTAACACTGACAGATACATAATCAAGGGCCTTCCTTCCACTGGTGGGACAAGGATAGGTGGTTCCAACAGGTATTCTTTGATGCTATCAAAAGCTTCCTGGCATTCGTCATTCCATACAACATGCTGATTCTTTCTGAGCAATTTGAAAATTGGTCCACATGTAGTAGTCATGTGAGATATGAATCTTGAAATGTAATTCAGACGTCCGAGGAAACCTCTGACTTGCTTTTCAGTTTGAGGGGCCGGCATCTCTCTGATGGCTCGGACTTTGTCAGGATCAACTTCAATGCCTCTTTGACTGACAATGAAGCCTAGCAACTTTCCAGATCTTACACCAAACGTGCACTTGTTAGGATTCAACCGCAGCTTGTACTTTCTCAATCTTTCAAACATCTTTTTCAAATACACAACATGCTGCTCCTCATCACTCGATTTCACAATCATATCATCAACATATACTTCAATCTCTTTGTGAATCATATCATGAAACAGAGTTGTCATACCTCTTTGATAGGTAGCACCAACATTTATCAAGCCAAACGGCATTACTTTATAACAGAATGTTCCCCATGGAGTAATGAAAGACGTCTTTTCTCTATCTTCAGGTGACATTCGTATTTGGTTATAGCCAGAGAAACCGTCCATGAAAGAGAACACCTTGGATTGAGCAGTACTGTCAACAAGCACATCAATATGAGGCAATGGGAAGTTATCTTTTGGACTGGCTTTATTCAGATCTCTGTAATCAACACACATTCGAACTTTCCCATCTTTCTTTGGTACTGGTACAATGTTGGCAATCCACTCAGGGTATTCAGCTGTCATGAGAAAACCTGCATCAATTTGCTTCTGCACCTCAGCCTTGATCTTAAGAGCCATGTCTGGACGAGACCTTCTCAGTTTCTGTTTGACAGGAGGACATTCAGGTCTTGTCGGTATCCGATGTTCCACAATCTTGGGATCTAGACCCAGCATATCTTCATAGGACCATGCAAAGACATCTGGATAATCATGGAGAAGCTGAATGATCTTCCTTTTCACTTCTGGCTCAAGTGCAGCACCAATCTTGATCTCTCGCTTGTTCTCTTCAGTACCCAGATTGATGAGTTCAATCTCTTCCTGGTGAGGCTGAATGGCTCTTCTTTCTTGCTCAAGCAGTCGAGTGATCTCATACGGTATCTCTTCATCATCATCCTCATCTTCAGCTTCATATACAGGGAATTCAAAATTTGGAGGAACCATAGGGTCACTGTGTTCAACGGGCTTATTGTGGTTCAATCTGCATAATATGATTGGGATGATTTTAGAAAAAATGTTTTTTTTTCATGCAGATTTTTGAAATTAATAAGAAAATACAGATGTTTTGGTTTTTTATGGCATTACCATTATTTCCAAGAAAAGGCACTAAAAAGTAAAAAAAAACAAAGATTCGTGAGAAAAACGACAACTTTTATTGATAACGGCAATGCCGAAACAAACATGCCCTTACAATGATATCACTTTCGCCTTGGGCAGAGCGAAAGGATTGTTATTTTGAAAACAAAGAAAACGCGAGCAACAAGACACATTACATGGAAGCATGCATGACTAAAGGAACATCAATGGCTCCCCAATTTCTCACAGTGCCTCCTGGTACAACAAATGTAGGCACATAACTATTTTCAGCAGCATCTTCAGAAATAGCATTGATAAACCCAGCACTGTAGAAGGTTCCTGTTGAAACGCCAGAGGTTGGGGAGAATCCAAGGCCCTCTTTACGCTTGTTTTCCAGAATCTGAATCACTTTGCCCCAGCCGGCAGCTTGCCCTTCTTGAACAGCCTTCTGGGCGTCTTTCAGTGAAGCCATAGCAGTACCAGCTCTTCGAGGCTCCGCGCCTTTAACAGTCAAGCCTTGAAATGACGTCCCTTCAGCGGACCCTGCTTCAACACAAGAGAAAGATGACACTTGGCTAACCAGATATGCTTCTTCACCATGTACAGTGACAATCTTACCGTTCTTCATGAACTTGAGCTTTTGATGCAAAGTAGAAGTGACTGCTCCAACGTCATGAATCCACGGTCTTCCGAGGAGACAACTGTAAGAGGCATTGATATCCATGACTTGGAAAGTAATTTGAAATGTCTCAGGGCCAATGGTGATTGGTAGATCTACTTCCCCAAGAACATCTTTGCGAGATCCGTCAAAAGCTTTAACCAAGTAGCTGCTTCCCCTCAAAGAGATTCCGTGATGGCTCAACTGCCTTAGTGTGGATTCAGGCATTACATTCAGGGATGATCCAGTGTCCACCAGCACGTTGGATATCATGTCAGATCTATAATGTACTGAGATATGCAAAGCCAAGTTGTGGCGTTTCCCTGCTTCGGGGAGTTCATCGTCACCAAATCCCAAGTTGTTGCAAGCGGTAATGTTACCCACTATTATGTTGAATTGCTCCACAGAGACTTCATGATCAACATAGGCCTGCTCCAGTATCTTGATCAACACCTTCCTGTGAGCTTCTGAGCTCATGAGCAGAGACAAGATGGATATCTTGGAAGGAGTTTGCAGCAGCTGGTCAACGATCCTATAGTCACTCTTCTTAATAAGCCTCAGAATTTCATCCAGATTAGACTCTTCAATAGATTGGCCTGATGGGCCAGTGCTCTTGTCAATAGGAGGGTCAACTGGTGGGGTTATGGTGGCGATAGGTGTGACCACCTTCTTTTGAAACAAGGGTGGACGGACTTTCCCGCTTCTCAAAGCTGTAATTTCACTAGCAACATTATCAACTGTAGCTGGGGATACCAGAGGCACTTCCACTCCATTCTCAATTATGGTTGCATTGTACTTGTAAGGAATTGCTTTTGTAGAAGCGTAAGGTACATGACCAGGTAACCTGATCACCAAAGGCTCAACATTCCTTGTCTTAGATACACTTTCAGCGGGAGAGTCATGAAACACTGGCACAATCACACATACATCACTGGTAATCAAGTGCTTGTCATCCATCAGACTCTGGATATCATCTTGCACCACACGACAGCCCATAGGATTTTGGAGACATTCTGAACAGGAAGCATGATCGTGATTGAACAATGAAGCTTGACAAAGCTTGGCATGTAGTGGTACCAAGGGAGTAACGACATTGCGGACATCCAGCATGGGATCATCTTGAGGAACGGGGATTCCTTCGAAAGCCTCGATCATGTTAACAGCAGCATGGTTTGGAAGCGGATTGTCAAGAACATGAGGAACACTATTCTCAAAAGTCAACCGTCCTTTTTCTATCAGGTCTTTCACAATATATTTCAGAGCAAAGCAACCTTCAACATCATGACCTTGAGCACCCTGATGGAATTCACATGTTAGGTCCTGACGGAACCTGGGAGGCAATGGATTAGGCGGAGGCTTGCCTGGTCTGGTGACGCAGTGTCCCTTAGCAAGTAGGGTTGGGAGCAACTCACCATACCGCATTGGTATTGGTGGGAAAGCAGGTTTGGGTCGGGGACCCTGTTGTTGCTGCCGTTGCTGTTGAGTAGGAGGCTGTTGTTGTACTTGCTGAGCGATGGCATTGACGGGCACTGGTGGTTGGCCCGGTGGCAGGGGATATTGCTGGTAGAATGGCGGGAAGAAAGGATGTTGAGAGTACTGCATGTAGTGATAGGGCAGAGGTAATTGTGTAGCAGCTGCAGACGGGTTACCGGATACCATCCCTACTTCAGATTCTTTTCTCTTGTGATGGCCATTACCATACTTCTTTGGTGCACTGGTTGAAGATTCACCCTTCTCAAGGACAATAATACCCTCTCGGACAGCCTCCTCTAGACGGGTTCCCATAGTGACCATGTCGGAGAAGTTGTTTGGGGCAGAGATTATCATTCTTTCCTTATATTCTTTCTTCAGAGTCTTTAGGAATGTCTGTGTTAATTCTTCCTCATCAAGTCGAGGAGAAACACGGGCAGCTGCCCCTCTCCATCTCTGGGCGTACTCACGGAAGGTTTCATCTGACTTCTGAGACAGAGCCTTAAGAGAGTCCCTATTCGGCTTCAGACGGGTATTGAATTCATAATGACTTTCAAAAGCAGCAGCGAGTTCCTCAAAAGTATGGATGTTATCTTTGCTCAAACTAGTGTACCAATCTGCTGCATCATCTGTCAAGCTACTCTGGAAACAATGGATCATCAGTGCATCATTATCTGTGTAGTTAGCCATCTTTCGGACATACCGGATGACATGGTTGTGTGGGCAAGAAGTTCCATTGTATTTGTCAAATTCTGGCTCTTTGAATTTCTTAGGAACCTCAAATCGGGATACCAAGCATAGATCACGAGCTTTAGCAGGAACACCGTTGTTTCCCCGGCTAGCCTTGACTTCACGGAGTTCTCCAGCCAACTCCCTTAACTGTCTTTTCATAGCTTCCATTACAGAGTCTTGTCCACGCGGAGTGTCAACATCAATCACCTGTTGCACAGTGTGTACAATAGGGTCGGTAACAACAGTAGTCACTTGAGGCATAGCAGTGGATACAGGAATCTGTCCTTGACCAGCAAAACCAGAGACACCAGCAGCAGTATTAGGAGAATAGTAAGCTGAGAGGCCATAAGGACGGCCGTTGGGCATAACAAAGCGAGCATCAGTAGCCACAAGAGACAGTGGGATAGAGGGAATCACCTCAGCAGAAACTGGAATAGATGTGGCTGGTTGTTCCTGTGCAGCCATCATAGTGGACATAGCGTCATGAGCCTTAGCCAAGTCTTCTTTCATAGCAGCCAATTCGGCACGGAGCTGAGCATTTTCTTCTTCAAAGTTAGCCATCATCCTTCTCTTGTGAAGTCTTGTTTGATGAATTCTTTCTGGTTGATAAACTTTGCGAACACGAGCCACTTTTCAGACTGCGGCGGACAAAACCAGGAGGCAATGAGCACGAGAGAAGTTTTTTGTGACCAATGAATGCATATGATGCATGAAATGTGTTAATGCATATGCAAGAAGACTCTTTTTTGTGTTACCGAAGGGTTTTAGACAAATTAGAAACTTGTAAACATTACTAACAACAATTAACATGAACGGGAAACAAACAACCAACATATAGTTTTACAAGACAATTCCGACATAAACAAATGGAAATAACAACAGGAAAAAGAAATCCTCAAACATAGGAAGTGGAAGCATCATCCTCAGACTCAGACTCATAGTCGCAGTATTGTGCATAGAAGTCATGGGCACTCCTAGCCCTCTTGGAGTCCCTCATAAGCAACCTATCTTTTTCTTCAATCTCTCTCCTAGCCTTAGCTAACTCTTTCTTCAGTGTCAGGACCTCATGAGTCTACTGCTCGTCTTTTCCATCCAAAGTTATGATCAAGTTCTCAGCCTCATAGTATCTAGCCCTCCACTGATGCTTCTCTCGGCTCTCCATAGCTAGATGCTCCTGATACATCTCCTGGGTAGGTGGGAGTAGAGGCAAAGGCATGGTAGGAACAGATGCAGACACATATCTCATAGAGGGGTAAGGCATACCAATTTCCTCAGCTTGGTTTATCACCCACTGTGTATAGGCCTCATGAGCAACACCGGACCTTACACCCATGTGCTTCACCTCTTTCTTTCGAAGTTTAGACCAAGCTCCTATGAAATCCTCTCTTATTCCTGTGGGAGCATTGGAGTAGTGAAAGAAGTAAGGAGCTGTAGCAAGATTGATGGGCTTATCTTTCATCGGAAAACCAAATTGTCGCAAAGCAAGCTCCGGGTTATAGTTGATTCCACCCCGGGTACCAAGAAGAGGTACATTAAGAAACTTTCCACCACCAAAGATGATTTCCTTAACCCTTGAGGCGGGAGTGAGCCAAACCACTTCATTAGGAGTAAGAGCCATAATCCTCTGTGAAATAGACCAATTCCCCGGATTGTCGTGGAAAGACTGCGGAAGGTGCGAAATAAACCACCTATAGAGGAGAGGCACACAACAAAGAATGTATCCACGACCTTTGTTGGAATGATCGTGAATAGCATGGTATGTGTCAGCTAGCAAAGTAGGAACCGGATTCTTGGAGTGGAAGATCATAATAGCATTCATGTCCACGAAGCCATCAAGATTCGGAAAGAGAATAAGCCCATAGATGAGAAGTGCGAGAATAGCCTCGAGAGTGTCCTGACAAGTGGTATTGAGGTTGGCTTTCTCAAGTAGATACTTTGAAGTGAACCCTCGGATACGTGCCTTAGTGACAAGATTCTTGGAGACATCGGTGGTCTTGAGATAGAGATCTTTAGCAATAACCAATGGAGTAGGAGGATTTTCAGGTCCTGAGAAAGGTATCCCCTTAGCAATAGATAGACCCATCAAGGAAGAGTAAGCCTCTAGAGTAGGCACCAACTGAAAGTCGGGGAAAGTAAAGCACCGATACTCCGGATCATAGAATTGTACTAGAGTGTGCACAAGTTTCTCATCCACATTAGTCTGGAGAATAGTAAGTAAAGCCCCGTAACGACGTCGGAAACCAGTCGGATCCTCAATCTTGAGTGTCAAATCCCTCAAACTAGCCAAATCCACTTCCTTGAACTTATAGGAATTAGTCCTCTTCATTCCTACAATGTTTACAAATTCAATTCGTCTAAGCCCTTTGATAACAATGCATGGAAAAAGTTTATGCATGTATGCATGTATGCATGAATGCATGATTATGTTCAAGTTCGGAGAAAACATGGTGGGTTGAAGTTCAAAGTCGAGGAGTCATGGGTGGACACGGTGTCCGGTGAAACTAGGGCTTTAGGATAATAGTAACCGGGTTCTAAAAAGGTTCCCAAGTTGCAACCTCTCCGACGTATATCACGGTGTCACGAGACAACACTCGCTCCATGATTATCCGTGGAAGGTCTAACTTGAGTGTAGTATCGCGTGACGACTAAAACTCAAGAAAACACTCGGTTTAGCCTCCGCACTACATCCTAGAAAATGGCCATGGATGGGTTTGGTTATCTACGGTTCATAGCGTCATAGAACAATTAGAAGTAAAGTGCCTAAACGCGACAACACGCGCCGACAACATCACCCCCAAAATGCCTCAGCTATGTGGGATTGATCGCATAATTCAAAACACGAGGCAACCCCCGGAATGAATTGTCGATTATATCCCTCCTAAATCCTAAGTTCACTCAGCCCGGGTGCAGGACTTTTGATATTCTCACCCCACACGTTTGCAAGAAATTAAACATTTATTCACATAGGAAAGGAAGTAAAAGAAGCAAGTAAAAAGAGCGCAAGCTTGGAAATAAAGACTAGGCGTAACTCTCGAATCTCCCCAGTGAAGTCGCCAGCTGTTTTATCTTGGTTTTCGGGTGTCAAACATTGATTACGTTTGAACCTTTTAAACCGGTGATATCTTATTTTTTTCTTGGGAAGGGAAAAAGTAAGCAAAACCCTTGAGAATCGAGGTCCGGGAGTTGTTTTCGCTACAGGAAGGTGTTAGGCACCCATAACGACTATAGTATCCTATATGAACCGTCTTTAATTTCTACGCGCGCGCTTTATTTTTAAATGCTATTTTGAAAGTAATTATTAGGCCTAATGTGGTTTTCCGCACCATCGACAATATTTCTCGGCATGATTTGTCTTCTTGCATATGCCACATGGAGGATAATCATTTTGATTTTTCTTTGAGAAATTTCTTTGTTTCTAGAATTTTCGCCACTTTTCTTGTTTCCTCCAAATCCTTTATTTTGAGACTGTAACTTAAGCATTGATTGAAAAGCATTTTAAACTGTGTCTTCATCATGCTTATTCAATCTTTGCTCATAAACTTCTAGTGAGCGCCTATTAATTATGTCACCGACAAAGTTGACAAATCTTTGGTTTGCTCAATTGTAGTAACGATTGCATCATACTTACGAGGAATATAAATTAGAATTTTCTCAACAATTCTTTTGTCGAGAATATTATCCTTTGAAGTTTCCATTTGAATCACTAGTTCTTTTATCTTGGTATAATAGTCTTTTACAGTCTCAGACTCTTTCATTTTTATTAACTCAAACTCACGTTTTAGAGTCTGAAGTTTAATGGCACGTACCTTGTCACTTCCTTCAAACTCCTCCTTTTGTGTACCCCAAACATCTTTGGCACTTGTAGCTCCCATTATTCTTGGAAAGATAATGTATCCTACCACTTGTTGCAGAAAGAACAACGCATTTGCATCTTTCTGTTTATTTTCCTTCAACTCCTTTTTCTGAGTTGCATTGAGGGTTGAAATGCTTGCGAAAATAGTAAATCCTCCATCTACAATTACCTAAAAATCTTGAGAGCAAAAAAATGTCTTCATTTTAATGCTTCAAAAATCATAGTTTTCACCATTGAAAGTAGGGATAGTCATAGATGACGGTTGAATGGTATTAGCCATGTCTTAGGGAAAATTTAGAAATTGTGTAGGATATAAGGAGGGTTTGGTTCTAAATAGGTGGATAAATTTTCTACGCCCAATATATGATCGAACGTAGCTTTGATGCCATTGTTAGTAGTTTAGGTAGTAGTGATAGTTTATAGTGTAGTTAGATAGTGAAGAAGGCTTTAGTTGATAGTTGAAATATAGTAGAAAGTAGTGTGAGGGCTTGGAGCAAGAATAGATTGTATTGCTCTCCAAATTGGATTGATTACAAATGAGTACATGCTTGCCTATTGTTTTATCTTGGTTTTCGGGTGTCAAACATTGATTACGTTTGAACCTTTTAAACCGGTGATATCTTATTTTTTTCTTGGGAAGGGAAAAAGTAAGCAAAACCCTTGAGAATCGAGGTCCGGGAGTTGTTTTCGCTACGGGAAGGTGTTAGGCACCCATAACGACTATAGTATCCTATAGGAACCGTCTTTAATTTCTACGCGCGAGCTTTATTTTTAAATGCTATTTTGAAAGTAATTATTAGGCCTAAAGGGGTTCTAAGTGAAGAATTGGAGGGAGAAGAATGTTTTTGGATTTTTATTTTAGTTGAATTGAAGGAATTTTGCTCCTTGCCTACGTACCCTTTTAAGGGATCAAATCCACCGTAGTTCTCTTCCAAAAATGTTTTTGTTTTTGTTGGTTGATTTTAAGTTTGAAAATGGATTTTGAAGAATAGAGATTGAGAGGCCTCAAGGGCATGAGAATTAAGAAAAAGAGTGAGGTTTGATTAGTCATTTTGCAAAAGAAGTCAAGTATGATTATTTTTCATTGAAATTTGATTAAGAAAATGGAAAAGGAAAATACAATGGGATTTTGATCCCAAGGTTTATTAGGAAAAAGATTTGAGTGAAGTTCGTTCATATTTTTTTGGAAAATGATTTTTCTAAGTATAAAGCCTAAACGTTCATCTAAACATACAATCCTAAACATACATCTAAACATGCATATTCTAGCTATATACCTAAAGTGGTGTGTGTGCATGTGTCGGTGCTTGTGTCGGTGTACATTATTAGAGTCCATTGTCCTTATTACATCATTGGCCTAGATACATTCTATGGTCTTGCAAGAAATTAAAAATTGCATGAAGTAAAATATTACAAAAACTCCTAAGTATTACATTCTAAGCCTTGGCACCATTTAAATTGCAAGAAGATAAAAGTGAATATGAGATGAGATGGGGATGCTTGTGATGTATGGAACATGAAATAGAATGGTTAGTGGAGATGAGGCATAATAGGATAGTAGTTGTGAGCAAGCAAGATAGCACTAACAAAATGACACAAAAACTTAACAAAACAAGTATCAAAATATGCCTAAAAGTTCATCACAATAACAAGGCAAACACATGACCTATAATCCCCCCATTTTGACACTCCACAAGTATCTCACTTCAGTCCTAACGCAAGAATTATGAAGCAATGCCATGCCAAGCCTTATAGCACACTTTAAGCACATTTTATACTTTATTTTCACAAGAAAACCCCTCATTACTTGCAAGACAAGAAATTGACAATTTCTATTCACAAACAGCAAATGCAAAGATGCAAATTAGTTACCAACACATCACAAGATCCCACAATAGGCACATGCCTCAATTGGACAAAGAAATCACACCAAACATAGTAAAAACTTGCAAGAATTGAATAAGAAAACAAAATATCCACAAGACACATCACATATATTTTTTTTTTATCAATTTTAACATGTAAAACACTCATAAAATATCAAGAAACACATTAGAAAACACTCAAGAAATTTTTAGATGTTTTCATAAAAGATTTTGAGTTGAAAGAGGTGCAGGAAGCAAGAACAATGTATGAAATAGCAAAAAAACAAGCAAGAGAACAATCTGCGCAGAAATCAAGCCCAGGCCCAAGGGAGTATGGATCCTGGACTATCCAAACGTACCAGGGACGTTGGATCGATCCAGGATTCCCAAACCCTAGATCAAACGATCATAAACACGCAGCACACCGTAACAAACACATAGACGCACAGGAAAATGCCATCATGGCCGTACACGTCATCATCAATCAAAACGAGTGGTCCAGATTGAAAGGAAAAGGCTGAACCAAGTGAACCAGCAAGGTTTGGGTGAACCGGCCGGTTCAAACATGTTTATAAAGGGAGATTGAGGCCGGTTCACCTCATTCCTTCCTTTTCACTCTCTCTCTAACTTAAACGCTCTCTTCTCTCTCTCTAAAACCTCTGCAACTTTAACCTGGCCGGAAACTGGGAAGGACGGCGGAGGAACGGCGGAGGAAGATGAATCTTCATCTTCTCCGACGATCTGAAAGAGTTTTTTATATAGAAACGTCCGTCTTCCTTCCCTCTTTACGAATCCGAGGTTGTTTTTGTGAAATCATGCTGGAAACGAGGTAGATCGGACCTTTTGTTCACCGTTTTTAGGGTTTTCAAACTTTTCCTAAAATTCTTGGAATTAAACCCTGATCTAACTCGTTTTCCTCGCTGATTACGAATCTAAGCTTTGTTTCGTGAAACAAACGGTGAATCCCTGAGAATTTATGCTCTAGGGTTTCGTTTCAAAATTTTTTGGAATCTTTTCGAAATCTTTTCTTCGATTCACCGTTTACTTTCACATTCAGACCTTCGATGATGATTATATGAAAAAACGAGAAGGTTTTGTTGACTTACTTGAGCTTGATTGGAGATTTGAACTGGATTCTTCGGAAAACTTGGATTCTGAATCTTCTCTTGATGTTTGTGGTAAGTTTTACGCCGAAACTGAAAATAAATCAGTTCTTCATCTTCTTCTTCTTCGCTGGTTCAGATTCCCTTTGATCTTTCTTCTCCTCTTCCTCGAATTCTCTGTGATCACGTTGTTTCGTCCTTTGGACGATTTGGCGTTGGAATTGCAGAGCCTTCTTCGTTCGATGATGAAGATTCGTTGCGAATCTCTGAGAACTCTTTGAAACAAAAAACGCTTCAATTCGAATTGTTCTTGCTGTCAAATTCTGGATTTTAGTTTTCTGCGATGAAGTTCTTATGAATTTGTGATGAATTGGTTCGAATTTGTGAAGAATTGTTGTGATTTGGTGTTTGTTACGGTGGTTACAATTCGGTTACGGTGGTTTTTTGTGGTGGTGATTGATTCTGTTGCGGTGGTTAGGGTTTGGAAGAGAGAGAATCTGTTAGAGTTTGATGATGATGTGGCTTCTTTGGAATGGTGATTCTGCTGTGTAATGATGAGTTGGCCTTCATTTATAGGTGCCAAGTGTGATTCTGGACCAATAGTGAGTTGACATGTGGACTTGGACTTGAGCAAATTCGTCCCTGGCTTGAAATTGATTTGGGGACCTTTCTGCAAAAATAGAAACTAAAAGGACCAATCTGCAATGACTTAAAAAAGACTAAAGACAAAAAAATTTGACCTGAAAGACTGAAATTCGAACTAAAAACCTAGAAAAGAAATAAAATGAAATAGAGGGACTAAAAAGCAATTTTTGGAAGTTTGGGACTTAAAATAAAAATAATAATAAAAAAGAACTAAAATTGGTAACTGGAAAATAACGTAAAGTGAAACGATTAAAATTGACAAAACGGACTAAAACGAACCAATGGCCTAAATGAGGTACTTTAAAGTAACCTCTCTCTGCCGAAATTTCGTGTGAAATGACCAAAATGCCCCTGGGGCTAGAACGACTAAAAGTGACTCAGATACAAATTTTAAAATGGATTTTTAACAAAGAATTGAAACAAGAGTTTATTTAAACCAATTTTAAAAGACTCAGAGACAATTTTTGAGATTTGATCAGAGTTTTGACACTTGAAAAGACTAAAATGCCCCCTAAGGGCAAAACTGACTCAAAATGACTTCAAATGCAAATTTTTGAAATGGGTTTTGACATAGAATGAAACAGAGACTTATCCAAACCAACTGAACAGACTCAAACAAATTTTTAAAAGACTGAAAGAAAATTTGACATAGGAAATGACTAAAATACCCTTCTATGTGAATTTTGCAAATAAAATTGAAATAAAATGCAGAGAAAGATGCAATTGATCAGAGATAGTTCAAATGGCTTGAAATGCAAGATAAGAAGAAATGAGTTAGTATTTTTAGGTCCAAAATTAGGGTATAACACCTATTTATAGGTGTGAATGTCATATTCTAGATAGTTCTTTCTAGATTCTTCATGACATTTCCTACTACATGTGTAATATTTTTTAAATCTAAAATCTACTAAACTATTCTAGGGAAATCTAAAAATATACATTAATTTTTAACATTCTATAAGTTACTAATGCACTCTAGAGAATTCTAGAAATATGCAACACATTTTAACATTGAACCACGTGCATGATGCAGTTTTAATTTTCAAGTTCATAACAAACGAGATAAGATTTGTATTAAACATTATGAAATTTGTACAATTAACAGACCCTTCAGCAAACATACTGGTGCCTTTGTTTAATAGTTAAATTCAATTCTAACTAAAGAATATCAAATCACAAATCATCCAAAGCAATTCATATTTGCGAACTTATAATCTACTAAATGAGAATAACATATCAATTTCTCAAGCTACGATAGGATTTTTAATAATAAAGTTAGTGGTGTCGATGACATGGTGGAACAAGTCGAGGTGTTATCTTGGCATTGGTGTATGAATAAGTTGAAAATTGCAACTTGTTTGTTTTATGAGTGGTGTTGGAACCCGAGAGAGTGTTTGTCTTGATAAGGTAGGGGTGTTGGGAGGGCTTAGGTCTATCTTTTTATTTTGTGTACCTCTGTTTGGTTGAGTTGCTGATCTCACCTGTTGTTGGCGTGTTGTTTGCCATGTTGGTGCTGTTTTAGTGGTGTGTCGGGGATAGCTATAGCGCTCTCTGTTTCCTTGTAATTGCGATCGGTTCGACGGCGGTTTGATCAAAGAAATTAAAGAGGAACGCCTGAGAGAAACTAAAGCAGCAACCAAAGAAAGAAGAACGCTTGAAGCATAGACGAGGAAAAGGAAATGGAATTATACGAATGAAGAGGAAAAGGAAAAATAGGGTTTTCAGTTTCCTTCTCTCTATATACTCCTGCTAATTTTAAGTAAAATGAGGGTAATAAGGTAAATTCGCATAGATGGGTGTGGGGCGGGTGCAAGTATCTCCTTACCCCGGTCTCGACCCCGCATTAAAACTCCGGGTTTTCCCCGCAGCCGCACCCATACCCGGTTTTTTTTTTTGAATCGGCAAATATTATTAAACGTCATCCCCGCAAGACGCAGGGTATGAACGAAACAAGATACAAATGGTGCCGCATATAGACGGTACACCATAACCACCTAAGAACACCCCTGCAAATAAACCCACCAAAACACATCAACACCTAAAACAGACTCCAAAAAAACAAGCAATGTAAACACGGTATTCACCACCGCCCATCGTCACTACTCACCCCCAAAGAACACCCTCAAAATAAAACACCAATACCCCAACACCCAAGCTAAGCCACATTTCGAAAAGAACCTGACCGAAGGATCATGCAGCTGCCACAACTTCGAGACCCCTGAACCACCGAAAGAGCACAAAACAAAAGCCCAAAAACCAAACTTGAGTCAAAGACCTGACTCCCGATCTCGAATCAAAAGTGATCGGCCCACCATACTTTAGAACCAAATTAGCAGGGCACCCCTCGCCCCCGGTACACCAGAGAAAAACCAAAACAAGTCAAACAGAGATTGCAGCTGGACCCCGACTCCCGATCTCGAAGCCAAATGAACCGGCCCATCGAAAACCAGCAAACAATATGTCAGACGAAAGCATGGCATGCAAAGATTAAACAACAAACATGTCAAAAGGAAAAAGGCTCAACACAATGGGACACACACCCTCCAAACTCCGAAAACACTGAAATCACCCAAAAGGCACAAACCAGAGCTAGTGACGACGAACAAGGACCCGTGTAACAAATGTTGCTTCCAAAGGAAATCACCCCAATAAGCATCCACCGCCTCACTTAAAACACCAACCATCACCACACATCATCACCTCCACCACACTTCACCACCACCACACATCACCACCCCCACCACAATTGAATAACCTTCACCACCACTGCATCACCACTGCGCATCACCACCACGATCACTATATCACTACGCCGCCAAACATCCTCACCAAGAAACAAGCAACCACTCAAAACATAAATCTAGAGGATGACGAATTCCAAAAACAAAACACGGGCAGCGACGCCGGTTTGAAGCGGAACGACAACCTAGACCATAAAAAGGCAGCCGCCTGTGACCAGGAGAATGTGTTCGTCGCCGGAGTAAAAGAGAACCAATGGTGGAAACAGAAAATGGCGGATCTGAACAGTACTTCCCGGATCCTGAAACCCTCCTCACACCACATCACCACCATCACACAACCTAAAACAGCCTCCCCACCAAGCTCATAACACACCCCACACAACTGTGACCTCTTCACATCATTGCCCCTCCACCACGACGCCCACCATCACATCCTCAACATCTCCACACCACCATAGTCACCACCATAACAAGTTTTGTGCATCTATTGAATTGCACTAGGCTAGTGCAATACAAAAGAACCCATAAAAGTATGTTTCACGGAAGACTAAAGGCAAGCTGGGATGACAGAGTGTTGCGGAAGTTCCATTAAAGCCAATAAGTAAACCAAAGAAACCACCACCGAATCACCACCCAAAAACGCCAACCAAAACCACTTCCTCACCACCACGGGAAACACAACTCCACCACCACCACAGACCCGCTGAAGCACCGCACACAAACTGCAAGGCGGTGGCTAGGATAGAAAACTCGAAGAACAAGCTAAGAGCACCCAGATCTGGAAACACAGAAGAACCTCCGACGGGAGAGAAAACGCATCACCGGAAAACAGAGAAAACGCGTCACCGGAGGACGGAGAAGATGGTGGTGCGGAGGGCTGACGCCACTCGTCACACCATCGGTAACCATGGTCTACATCTTGAAAATCAGAGATTGGATATGAGGGAAAGGTAGGCGGCTGTGTGTTTTAGTGAGAGGACAGAGGACAAGCTTAGAGAGAGAAACTTTTTTCTTTTGTTATACTTGCACCCAGACCCGGTTAATTCGGCTTTTCTCCGTTAAAATTGGGGCGGGGCGTGTGGGACCCGACGGGTGCGGGTTGTGTTGCCATTGGAAACTTAAAAGTATCATTTTTGATATCATAAACATTCAAATTCTTATTCCTTTTCTGCGGCGCCTGATATATCATTAGCACTTGGTCATCCTTAGAAATCCATAGGGGCTTGATATATGGGTCCCACAAAGAATGTTCTATGTAATGAAAACTAAACAAGTTAGTCCAAGACTCTTCGTTTACATATTCCTTCATTAGTCAAACACTAGAATACTTACTACTATGCGCAAATATACATTAACAATTAAAACAAATCAATCGAGATACCCAATATCACATGATCCACATGCTCCCCTCCATAAGTACGCTGTGAAAGTTTTGTATACGATTCATTCACCAATTCAAAAGTAACAATGTTGTGAGTATTATCCCTATATGGAATCCAATTAAGTGGACCACTCACGAATTTCAATGATTCATGAATACCATCTGGAAGAGGTAACTCCCCATGAATCATTCTCCAAGAAGAATTAGTACCCAAAGTATGTATCATTCCTTGAGTTTTGAAACCATTCTTACCTAAACAAGCCTAAAAATAGCAAGGACCTTGTAAACACATTTTAGTAGATCATAGTCAAAGTGATACACGGTAAGACCGAATTCTTGTGAATATCTGTTAATTTTAACAATGCACACCAAAATCTACGTGTTCTTTAGATCAACATCAACCTGTCTTATTATTTTCAACGTGTTCTTTTATTTGATTCATGCTAAATAATAATAATGAATCAAAGATGGTAATTGACATATACTCAAGGCGTAACTTTCTATAATATGCAAATCAAAAGGAACATCTATTTTCTCTGTTATTCTTCTCCAAAAAATTGGCTAATTGATAAGCACTCATGACATAAAGTTGTTTCATATTTGTTATAATGATCGAAAAGTTTGCTGCCTATTTCTTATCCATTGAACCAGTCTGCACCGATTTAATCAAAGTTTTACCAATTCAATTCCATGAACTGTCTAATATAGTGACCTGACCGGTTACGTGTCCGGTTCTCGGTCAAATCGGTTCAACTGGCCAGTCCGACCTAGTTTTCAAAACTATGATAAACGATGAATGAAACATGCATTTATTATGACAGTTGACATCTCAGTTATGTATTGTAATACATGATTTCCGCAAGTGATGGGATAAATATTAACCTAAATAGGCAAAAGTGAGAAAAAATGAGATCTTGATACTCGAAATTCAATGGAATTTTTTTTGAGTTTAAAATGTGTGTGTGTGTGTGTATATATATATATATATATATATATATATATATATATTTTTTTTTTTTATATCGTGAGATATATAATCAAGTATCTGTTGCTAAAAATTTTATAGCGAATCCCGAGAATAATGCGTATAACAAGTCAGAAACCAGAATATGAAAAATAGTAGAAATTCAGGGAGAGAACATTTTTGCTTCTGCATTTTAGGTTTTAGGGCTGAAAATGAGTCGAACCGAATCGAACTCAGTTCAACTAGGATCGACTCGATAAGATTTTGTTCGGCTCGAAACTCGACTCGAGTTTGAGACAAATTTTTTTTTAAGCTCGAACTCGACTCGATTAAAGCTCACGAACAACTCGGTTCGACTCGTTAGCTCGACTCACATAATGAAAAAATTAAAAGTTTTAACTTTTTTACAAAAACTTTAAATTTTTTACAAAAACAAGTCTTAACTTTTTTACTCATTGGCTGGTGTTAATTAATAAATAACAATCAAACTAAACGAGAATGGTACACTGACTAATTTATTAGTTGTGATTCATCCTCTAACCAAGCGTGCTTTTCTCCAGTACTAGACTCTTGACCCCGCGCTGTCGCGCGGGTCTGTTATAGACTATTGATCAATATATTTTGATTACAATCAACTCAAGCAAATTGAAAAATAAACCATTCTAGGATATCATGTATCATTGATCAATGTGATATACATGGATTTTTTTTATAAGAAAGTCAAACAGTTAAACAAAAAATCAAAGTACATTTTGAAAATTTTCTTTGTAAACTACATTAGATGTGACATAACTATCTTCCCCTTCATCATTAATAATCAATATCTTAAAGTCTTTCCTTGATGTAACTCTTGACAATGCAACATATAGAATTGGTTGCCATGGATGCGCTTAAAAAGAGCTCAAGATATCAAATGTTCTTTACTGAGCTTTTGTATGCAGGTGCACTAACTTGAGATAATAGTCAAACAGACCAAATGGTATCACCAATTTATAGGAATGACATAAGGTTCTTAGTTGGCGTGAACATAACATGCAGAAACACAAAAAAAAAACCAAGAATTAAATGATGTCTCCTAGTTGTAGGTCCCAAAGGTGTGCAGCTAAACACTTCTAGAGTCTCGCGTCTTGCACGTTTTTTCATGTTTGCATTTATTATTGGCATGGTTCTAGGTAGCAAAAAACGTGCAAAATTAAATTGGTGAAGACAATGTTAAGTAGTAGTTAGTTGCTCATTAATGGGATGATTTAGGAGGGAAAAAGCTTCTTATTCAAGGTTAAATTTGTCATTTTGGGGTGTTAGGGCTGCATTAGGGTTAGGGATTTAGGGAAATCAGACCACCTTAGATTTATATTAAGTAAGACTAGTCCTTGCACCCGTGCTGCCGCACGGGTCATACAAATTGCATATGTGTAAATCCTAAAAGCAAATTTTAATAGTAAGTATCAAACCTTGAAAGTACATCTTAGTGATCACACCTCTCTTTGTTGTTATGGATAAAATATGAAAATAAAACTGTATTAGTATAAGAAAATAATGTGTTCTCTATGTATAATCTTATATGCTATATGAACTTCTTTTTGAGAAAACATATCAACCAATTTACGGACCTTTCTTAAAAAAAAACCAATTTATGGACCGAAAATGTATACTCAAACACAAAAAATAAGGAAAGGAAAGGAAAGTAAAAGGAGAACCACATCACCTTAACAAAGCAGAAAAGCATAAATGATCATGGTAGTAGAGTTGGGCAATCATGCATATATAAGATAAGTTGGGGCAAGATTTTATTGAAAATATTAAAACGTTCATTTTTAGAGTTTCCAATCTAATGAATGGAACTTTTTTTGGATATCATAATCATTTTAATCTTCTTATCATGTTAGGACTGACTTTTCCTAAATTTTTTGACAATTTGATTAGTGTATACGTTTTTTTATTTATTTTATGTGGACATATGGATTTAATTATTTAATAATTGTAGCATACATATTTTTCTTTGAGGTATATAGTACTAACTGTCAAGTAAGTCTTTGTTTTCTCCTTTCATTTTGTGTGACATGTAGAATGGGAAGTTCCTTTTTTTTTTTTTCAATAGTGGAGGAAACTATTCAATTTGATAATTAATTAATTCTTTAATTCTTCAAAGATAATTGGAAAGTCAAGTTGTTAATTAATAGTGTAAATTTTTTTTAGATGTACAAATTCAAAGATATATAAATATATAGAAGATAGAGAGATAGATGTGTAACTTGGATCATATCCTTTAACCTTCTCTATATATTGTTTTTAGAGGCCCTATTCTTTATTCATCTCAATTTTATCTATCTTTATCTTAATTACACATACACAATGTTTATATCTATCATTATACTTGGAGTAATATGTTTATTATTATTTTTATACGAAAAAATGGTAGACACTTGTCTTCACCTTTATAAAAAAACAGTATTATTTATAAATATACCCCTTATTTATATTACCAATTTGTATTAATTAATAGCCAAAAAATAAAGAGTAAAAAAGAGAAGAAAAACTATAACACCAAATTGAAGAGGAATCATCCAATAGTTTCATGGAGAAAGTGAAAATAAACAACCATTTTTAATAAGCTTCTTCCTCACCATCAATGATGCAACAAAATAAAAAATAGAACATCATTTATAATTCACAAAAAAAAATTAAAAATCCACATACACATTAAGGAATAAAAAAATATATAAAAGAAAGTTCGAAAAATAGACTAATAAACATTTGAAGCTTAACTATTTGATCAATCTAAGAGTAACTTGACTCCCTATCAATTATCATATCATAGAAATCAGTTAATAATCAAGAGATAAGAGAAAAATTGTACCTACACTAATGAATAAATCGTCATATAATCAATACCAATAAATATTGAAAAATGGATTCAAATCCAAATCCAACACCAAAACTCACTGGTTTCTAGCTTTCATCTTTTGCAGCGAATCAAGACTACTACCACCACATAGTATTATTAGAATTGTGAATATTGTTATTTCCTTTCATATTTGAAGCTCTATGTCTCCTCATGTAGCCACCTAAAGCTTGTCCTATTGCAAACTCCAATCCACAAATAGAACACTCTTGTTTTAGACTTTGATAATCAAAAGATGAAGAGTAAAAGTGAGTGGAAAAACAACAATACAAAATTGAAGATAAACTATCCAATTGTTACTTGAAAGTGATGATGAACAAAACCCAAAATATGATGCACAAAATCACATATTTATACACAATGTTTTCAATGTAGAAACTAAAAATATTGAGATCATATTAGTGGTTGTATATATAATGAGTGAGTGTATGGTCATAATTAAAAAATGAGTTACAGAATAAAAAAAAAAGCAGTTCAAAGGTTGTGATAGAAATGAATCCATCCATCCATAATCCATAATAAACATGTAAAGAATGTGTGAAGGAGGTATAACGTAAAATGAAACAAAAAGCATAACGTCAAATTAAAAGTTAATTGTGCCTTGTATTACTTGACCTTGTGTATTCTTTTTAATTGTTGATATCAACTGCTGTATTAATTCATTGTTGGTTTGTTCATGATATGCTATTCATTCATTTCAATCATAATGTATTAGTGGAAGCGATATTATAACACCAAAACAGCTACTGGTCAGGTGGTTAAAGTGCTTGGATGGAGGCTATGGGTTGCGAGTTCAACTCCCTGCAGAGACTTTTTTCAGAAAGATTTTTTAAACCTCTCAAAAAAGGCAGGATTAGGTTTAGGTTTAGGGTTTCACATTGAGCATGCATTGTGAACCTTAGTATTATATATTAAGATAAGCCGCTCCTTTTATAGATGAAGTCATCCACTCTATTTTCTAAAACAAGCGATGTGGGACAGTTTCCTTCAACCGATGCTGGTATATCAAGTATCAACATGCAAATCACTCACTTTTATCTAATTATTATTATAGATTGATTATTGGTACGTGTTGGACTTGGTTATTTTTTATTTTATAATTGGTAGATTGTTGTTTTTAATAATTGTTAAATTGTTAATTAAACTAGTTACAAACCCGTGCTTCGCACGGGGTTGAATAACATATCTTTTAAAAAATTTATTCGAAAGAAAAAATGAGCAAATTAAGGAATATTGCACAAACATTAGAAATATTTATCAAAGCCTAACCAAGTTTTGATTCATGAAAAGAGCATATATTTTGTTCATGAGACCAGGAAAACAACGTACACCCGGTCACTATTATAAGCAAAAATCAACATTTTAGATTCATTCATTAAATGATGTATGTGGTCTACAATAAAGACCATATACATCATTTAATGAATGTATCTAAAATGTTGATTTTTGCTTATAATAGTGACCGGGGGGTGTAATAATTAAGATGAAATTACTAATTGGAACCAATAATGAAACACCCAAACCCGTGCTTCGCACGGGTTGAATAACCTATCTTGTAAAAAAATTGTTCCAAAAGAAAAATAGCAAATTAAGGAATATTGCACAAACATTATAAATATTTATCAAAATATTTATCAAAGTCATACCAACTCTTGATTCATGAAAAGGGCATATATTTTGTTCATGAGAACAAAAAAAACAACATAATAATTAAGATTAAACTAATTGGAACCAATGAAGGAACCAATGATGTGCAAATTACGATTACATATTGGCTAAAATTATAAATGCGAGCGCTACTGTCATAAAATTACCAAAAAGGGGTTAACACCAATATTCACATCCTACAAAATGAACCAAAGAAACAACATCCCCAAGTGAAGATAATTTAGGATTAGAGTTAAGGTGATTCGTCAAAATGGCGGATGTTGAACAACGAAAATTAGTCCACAAGAAGAGTTTGTGTATGATTCTATTTGAATTTGTGTCTTCAACACGGGCGTCCATCATGTATTATTTTGGTAGCTCTGATATATTTTCTGACAGCTTCATCTTAACATGTTTTATTTGCTTGAATTAATCTCTTTACCTTTGGTGCCTTTTTATTAGACAAAAAAAAAAACTTATAAGGTTTTGAATATTTCATGATTCTAGATAATAAATATATATCACTTAAAATTCATTTCGTAGCTTCTGCACAACCAGAAAATTTCAAGTAGTAAAAACATTCATTTCATCAATGATATTACTATTATATAAAGAATACAATATAATATCTCAAGTGATCTATCTATTTATGAATGAATATTTTTTGATTCAAGAAATATAAAATCATGAAGTTATCCTCCCCTAAAGTTGCAACAGGAGCTTTTGTAACTCAAGAAATTAAGTTATATGGAATGCAAAAGATCTAACAAAAAATATTATCTTTGATGGACTTGGTTCAAAAAGCAAGACTTTCATGCATTATAATTACTCTTGTAGATTAGCCGTTAACAACTTGCATATATTCTATAATGTCAAGCACATAGCCCTATATAGTATAACTATAAAATAATTCTTCATGTGGTTTAATCAAGTTGTATATTTAATTGTAACCAGCTAACTGCCTCCAAACAAAACATTCACAAACATAACATAAGTAATATAACTATACCATATACAGACCAAACAACAAATTTCTATCGGCTCATCTTGTTACAATTCATAGGAAAATGAAACACGCAAGGAAGGAAAGAATTGCTTAATAAGAGAGGGAGAGTAAACTCAGAGTAGCTGCAATTTTGCAAACACAAGGGAACAAATTATAAAATTAACCATATAGGATATCTTTATACGGAAATAAATGCTACACTGTTTTTCAAAAATCATTTGATCAGACACACCACTATGTTTAGCCCAACAAAGCTAAAACACATGCATGAAGGACATCACCAAAGGTTCTACCACAGCACATCTCCAAACTCATTACTGCTGAGCACACTGTACTCTTTGAGCACCACCAGGCATCTCATCATCTTCATCATATGCCTCTTGCTGAGCTTGCTGCCTTCTTCTTGTCTCTTCTTCAATGTTGACATCATGAAGTGTTGTCTCCTCACACTCATCCAGCTCCATGTCTGTCAACTGTGATACAGACCTTGCTGGCAGAATTGTCTCCAAAGCCTTAACTTGATCAAGAGACTCAGGGAACTCCACAGTGAAATTAATGTAAAGTTTGCCTTTCATGAAAGGTCTCTGGTACATTGGCATTCCTTCATCATTGATTGCCTTGTAAGAATCTGCAATAACCAAAAATTGGAAATTTTAGTACCAAAGCCAAACAAAATTTCAATCACTCAACAATCTTTTGACAATGCAGTAAACCAGATGTCAGAGAGAAAAAAACACCTTAAATCTCAAATCCTATAGAAGCATTTGATGTCGCCCTTGGTATTATCAAGTTGGGTTTAAGTCTCAATTTTGTTTCTTTTCAATAAGAATTTTCATATAGGAACAGGACAACAATACCATAAAAAATTAAAAACACATGTAACACCCATACCAGACGTATCTACAAAGTCTAGCACGAGCGTTAATATTAGTACTGGATACATTAAACTTTACAACATAAACTACACACAAATGAATATTTATACAACAAATTGCGTCCGAACATAAATAACATAACCATCTCAACCATACATATATAATTCGTCCTTAAAATCCAATGCATCCTGCAGCGACACGAACGCACACTTGTTGAAATATCCATCCGACTTCAAGCTTGCAAATCCAACCTGTTTATCTGAAACAATAAGGATTGGGATGAGACATAATGTCTCAGTGAGTTCCCCTAAATCCTAGGCTATAGGTAACCTCAGGGGAAACCTACGGTCACCACGTGTCTACGATACAACCTGACGGTTGATTATACGTGTGTGGGGACTTGCATACTAGACGGTCGTGCATACTAGAGCCGTCATGGTCTTATCTTAACTTGTTATAGGCTTCACTTCTTATACGTGTCATGGCGGTTGAGGGGGAACCTAAAACCACATTGCCAAGAATACACTCTATGTATCGAGGCCTAAACATAACATAATCATGGCACGATTCTAAACCGGACGATTAGGGGAAACCTAAGATCGTCCTCGGTATCATGTTCTTACTTGTTCTATTCCATGCCTTGAGCTTGTCATATAGCATCTAGTGCTCTTGTTCTTAAACATAAACATGCATGGATTCTTACATGATCATAATCATAGTCGTGCATAGAATCATAATCATAACATACATAAACGTACATAAGTTCATTCATTAGGTTAGCGTTGAACAAACAATATTATCTTGATTCATTTTACGGATAGTCCCGGGTGGAGTAACCCCGAGATCAATCCCATACATGACCGATGTACGTACATCGGACTCCCTCAGTGTCGTGCGGGTCCCTTGCGGCTTAAACCGTTCCCCTTAGGTCGAGAACCTCCCGTATCCCCCTAGCGTGGATAACAAGAGACACGAGCACCTACGCCTTGTTACTCAGTGACATGCGGGTCCCTTACGGCTTAAATCGTTCTCATAAATGAGAACCCCTTGTATCCCCCTGATGTGGATAGCAAGAGACATGTCACCTACACATATTAATCATAGTCTTGTCGTGCATAAGTTAAACATATACATACTTGCTTATTTACCTCGGAACCTTAATCGATCCGATTGGCGGTAACTTATACTTATTCATACTTAACATGGTGGAGGGGTCTAACCTATCAATCCACAACTTACATATTTGCTAAGTCATTCTAGCTCATGTGCGAAGAGATTACACTTCGCGTCTTATCATTCTAGGGATTCTTGCTATCTTTCTAGTTCTCGACTAGCTAAGCCGAGGCTCTACATTCATCCCCTTTCTTAGTTCATCACTACCCCATCATGCTTAAACTTTCTTGAGCCATCCTTGTGGTACATGCTAAGATTGCCATGATTTCTGATGTAAGGATCAATTGACGATGTGTGCAAATTTCCAATAATTTCTAAAGACCGAAAATGTCATAAACCCAAGTTTCAAGCCGTTTCTAAATTCTATGATTTGATAAAGCCAAACTTGTTCCAGTAGAAAGATAAGTGAAAATTGTGAAAGAACACTTCGAAACGATCGCTACGGACCCCCACACGACTGCCCCCAAGCACCCGAACGCAGAACAACGCGAACGTTGTCCTGTCTGGGGCGCCTGGCGCCAGGAGTAGGGCGCCTAGCGCTAGCTCCCTGTGTGTGGGCGCCTAGCGCCCTTGTACAGGCGCAGCGCTGCGAATTTTGCGTTTTCGGTGTTTTCGGCCGCGGGTTTTCGCCATTCTCGACCCAAAACTCGTCCAATTCGACCCTGTAATGCACCAAATCCATCCAACAACATACATAGACTTATTTAAACATATCTCATGGCAATTTTAACATATAAATCACAAGAATTGATCAAGAGAACATTAGGGTTCTAAACCTCTCATAAACTTAATTCAATCCTTTCTAACATGAATTTACACAACCAAAGGTAGGTAAACTATCTATGGAACTCACCTAATCATGTTTTCTTGCTTTCCTTCAAGATCCAAGCTCAAACCCTATCTTTCGCTTCAATCTTGATCCTTAGCTTTCAACCAAAAACCATGCTTTAATCTTTCCTCCACTAATTCCTTGCTTGCTAAGCCACCCATAACCATGCTTGATCACACTAGGAAGAAGTTTGGATGATTTAGAGTGGAGAGGGAGGGCATGGGTTAGAGAGAAGGAGGAGAGAATTCTCTTCTCAAAACCTAGAGAGAGAAAGACAAGTGAAGAATGAATATTTTGAGCCAAAACCACTTAATTACCCCTTTGCGAGCAATTACCATTATGCCCCTGCCTCAAGCGTGTTTAATCCGACACTGATACTTTATCCGTAATATACTGACATGTCATAAAATATTACCCATGAACTTACTTTCCATGAATATCATTCCTCTGATACATTTAACAGGTAAAATTTCCATTAGCTGACGAGCGGGATGTTACACTCTACCCCCTTAAAGAAATTTCGTCCTCGAAATTTAGAGATCGACTACCAATCATCTTGACAAAAACTTACTATCTTTGGTCTGAACCATACATTTCAATTCATACACACTCAAGGGGTTCGTCATATCATGTCCTCATCTTGTTTCTTAACCCACATGCAACTGAGCATAGCCTTCTTGGTCTTAATATCACTCAAACTTAAAGTTTTCTTAGTATATCATGATTCAGAACTTACCTTGCTACACATAAACTTATTGTCTCGGTCTCGTACCTTATCCGCTTAACATAAACCATTCATAAAGGTATCTTATCTTAAACATGAACACTCAGGATTTGCCTTTTAACTAGAATCCTACCGGAAACCAGGTTTGCCCTGTAGTGCTTACTTGCAACATTAAACATCTTTTCATGCATACATAATCTTTCTTACCGCACGTCTTATACCTCTTACATTCATTACTCATATAGACGATTCCACGAATCACTTATCTCCTTTCAAAGCCTTAGGAAATTTTTTGACTTCATGCGATTTCTCTGCACCTGAATTAGTGGGTACTCACATAGCTTGACATGGAAATGTGAAATCAACTATGCCGATTCATCTTAACAATTTATTCACCAACGTTGTGGTTCTCATGCTCTTGAAACTTTCTAGCACATTGTCGTTTCCATAACATGTACATACTTTCAAGTGCTACCTCTTGTTAAATGATAACGATATGTGTCTAACATTTTTCTTGAAGAAATTTTCTTAAACTTTGATATTCGGGTTCTTGGAACGAATATATATTTGACTAAAATATTTTATCATTTCCAAAACTGAATTTGCAATAGCACCACAGAACCACCGGACGAGTTTCTATATTTCGAAAAAGATTTAACAACTCGCCCAAAACTTGTCCACGACAAGTTGGTCCTGAAGTTTTGTACGTCTTAAGTGAGTTTACTTAAAACGTATCTTGTCAGTTTCGAAAATGTATAATTTCATGAGTTAAATAAAAATTAAACATCGTTCCCAAGTTCCATAATACCAATCTTAGTTTTAAAAGTTATAAAATCATGACTTAACATGCCTTAACAAGTATCGTTTTCACTCAACAAGTATTACACGCATGAGTATAAATTTCTTTACACATCACTCAAAGTTGCTTCTCTCTCTCATGATAACATGTTTAACTTCGAAGATAAATTCTTCCCTTACAAACCGATTTACAAACCTACAATACCGCTTACATATCCGTAGAAAATCCTTGGTCCTTTTGCCATTAATTTGTCTTATGATGCTTCTGCTAAACTTGCCTTACCAACCGAACATTCTTCACGAAGCTTCATACATACTAAAACTCCCATGTGTTCCATGGCGCTACTCTGATTCCCACCGGTTGGCTTAAACTAATACTCTAACCCGTTCGAGCAATTGAGATTTCAATTCATGCTTACCACTTGAATACTTACTTCTTAAACTATTCTCAAGATCTTCCATGTTGCAAACACCATCACAACCTTACACTTGTCTTGTAAATTCAAAGCTCATGATATTTTATCTTATGCTCATAATACTTGACTTGGGGGTAAACCTTACGTTCTTGCTGGTTGCATTTACCATACATATCACACTTGAACTTGTTTCCGAGGAACTCGAATTCCTTTAGCAACTCCTCTAACACTTGAACATATCTTCCTTAAACCACTAACCTGGTACCTTCGTATCTTCACCTACTACATTTTGCTTAATCATACCAATGCTTGCTCGTTGATTTTTCTTTTAAAGTAACTATGTAAACTAGCGCACAGGTCATTGACGTTGATAATTTTCTACTTTATAAATATATTGAGTTTAGGCCCCGACCGTTACTATAAAATTATAGAACGAGTTGATAACACATACGTGTCATCAATTCTAGATTCTAGTGAGTCTAGCTCGCTCTACGAGTGTCGTAGCAAACCGGTTCCTAAAAAAAAAACCTCGTGAATTTTCAAAATGTCAACTTCAATCACCCATACGCGTAAATCTTTCTAAAATTATTTAAAATTTATGATCCAACATCATATCGAGCCCTAGCATGTCCATTAAGCAAAACATAAGTTCGAGAGATACGCCATAATTCCACATAATCCGAGAACTTTGTGATTTCTTATAACTTTGCACCAATTAAATTTCTTAATTCATACCTTCACCTCTATGACTTCCATATCAATACCGGAACTTCCAAACTCTTAATCTGAGCTCTTCCTTGACTCTTGACACATTAACTTCCAAAACTACCTTAAATCGTATCGATTCCGTTAATACTTGTCCATGCACTTTCTTCCTTAGAAATCATAGATTGTGATGTGCATTCGTCACTTGATGTCATAAAAGATTTTCGTCACATAAAATATATTATTGTGAAGACATCTCTCCAACAGTCATTGCAAGCCATAGAAACAAACTAGTAGATTTCACAAAACGGGAAGTTTCGTCCCAGGCTTGCTATTGGTGAGCTTCTCCAACTCTATTTTTCAGAAAACATTTGTTGCATAAAATTCTTATTCTCAAGTATACAATGCACATCATTCATTCCTATCGTCGTAAAATATTCTATAACATATGCATGGCAACATCAACCTTTTTCCGATACAATTCTTGGCACACCGGAAATCAATGCCTTACTCCTGATAACATAAACTTTCTCTTGAATCCTTAACTTCATTCACATACTGCTATTCCTAAGAGCCTGCTGACTCCGTCATCATATGCCGACTTATATCTATCTTGTATCCTTGTACTGACATTCCAGAATATCATAACCCGTTCCAACAACAACTCTTACCGAATCCTTCGGTCATGATTAGATACATATATATCCAACTTCTTCGCTTACGGGTACATAAAGTATCACTATCATCTTACCCGACATTGTCGGAACGTTTCTTCGTAACATATCTTATATTCCCGGAGGATTCACACTTCTACTTGATTAGTTCACCGGCCACCTTTTGGCACAATCAAACTACTTCATCACATACTTCGTTCCTCTTGGGTCCTATCCAGCTCTCAGGCATCTATCCTAATCGTCGAATGTTTAATTGAGTTGATCAGGCTCAACTAACAACAACAACTAGAACTTTTACCTGGAACCCAATGGTCCCACTACCTTAGTTGTAATTTAATGACCCAAGGCACGGTCTGAATCGACCAGCTCTGATACCAAATGTAACACCCATACCAGACGTATCTAGAAAGTCTAGCACGAGCGTTAATATTAGTACTGGATACATTAAACTTTACAACATAAACTACACACAAATGAATATTTATACAACAAATTGCGTCCGAACATAAATAACATAACCATCTCAACCATACATATATAATTCGTCCTTAAAATCCAATGCATCCTGCAGCGACACGAACGCACACTTGTTGAAATATCCATCCGACTTCAAGCTTGCAAATCCAACCTGTTTATCTGAAACAATAAGGATTGGGATGAGACATAATGTCTCAATGAGTTCCCCTAAATCCTAGGCTATAGGTAACCTCAGGGGAAACCTACGGTCACCACGTGTCTACGATACAACCTGACGGTTGATTATACGTGTGTGGGGACTTGCATACTAGACGGTCGTGCATACTAGAGCCGTCATGGTCTTATCTTAACTTGTTATAGGCTTCACTTCCTATACGTGTCATGGCGGTTGAGGGGGAACCTAAAACCGCATTGCCAAGAATACACTCTATGTATCGAGGCCTAAACATAACATAATCATGGCACGATTCTAAACCGGACAATTAGGGGAAACCTAAGATCGTCTTCGGTATCATGTTCTTACTTGTTCTATTCCATGCCTTGAGCTTGTCATATAGCATCTAGTGCTCTTGTTCTTAAACATAAACGTGCCTGGATTCTTACATGATCATAATCATAGTTGTCGCGTCATTTTTTGGAGATCAAGGCTATTTGATTAGCTTTTGACTCACTTTTTATTTCACGACTTTGAAAAATTTTATTTAAATTGGGGGGTCCGGGGGTTGGTTATATTTAGGGAAGGTATTAGCACCCTAAATATTCGTAGTACTCTACGAGAACCTCTTGATTTTATTTAACTTTTTGTGCTATAAACTTGCTTGCTTTTTTTTTAAAAAAAATGAAACTTTGAAATGATTAAAAATGGAAGACCTAATTATCTACATTTTATTGATTTGGAAGGACGAGTGTCCTCTGCCTACGTACCCGTGAGGGATCAAAACCTCGTAGTTCGGGGTAGAAATTGACGTTTGATTTGTTTTGTGTTTTTTATTAGTTTTGAAAAGGTTTTAAAGTAAAAAGCCAAGTGGCAAATGAGAATTGGTTTGTATTTTTTATATTGAAAGAAAATAGACTCCAAGTATGATTAAAATTGATTTGATATTTGATTAAGAAAAAAAATAAAAAGAACGATCACTTGATTGAAAATCAAGGTTTATTATGAAAATATTTTTTTGATTTTTTTGATTATTTGAATGTTTTTGTGGTTTTGGAATAATGAATGAAAATTAAACTAACGGAGCAATGAAATTAAAAGCGCGTGGATTTTTGTAGTGACGTTGGATCACCACAAAATCCCTAATCTATTTTTTTTGTATTTTTTGATATATATAAAGCGGTAAAGAAATAAAAGACACACACACACTTTTTTCTCATTTATATTTACATTGGACCTAAATACATTCTAATTGCTGGAAAATAAATGACAATAATTAAAATGCTAAATAGAAATAAAAAAATGTTAAAAAAGAAATAAAAATGCAAGAAAATAAAAGAAAATAAAAGGAAGGGACAAACGAAGGGACAAAATTACCGAATGGACAAAATTACGAAGGGACTTATTCCGAAGGGACAGAAAAAAGAGAGAGAAGAAAAGAATAGCTCGTCAACACAAGCTAAATGAGGGAGAAGAGAGAAAAGTTCTTTGACAACTCAAGAGAACTTTTGATGTCTGAAATTGTGAAGGATGAGAGCTCTATTTATAGGTTCTAAGGTTGATGAAAAATGGAAAATTGGTTTAATGCACTTTGATGGGGACTTGAATGAGATTGATGGTTTTGGAATGTGATTTGAATAATTTTTCAAATGGGAGAGTTGACATGTAAAAATGGTATGATTGGTGGCACACTTGAGAAAGAAAAAAAAATTGGACCTTGACACTATATTTTTTGACAATTTTTGGACTCATTAAAAAAAGTTAATAAAAATTACCTAAAGAAGTAATTAAACGAAAAAAATAAAAATAAAAAAAATATATATAAAAATCAAGACTGAATAAAAATGAACGATAAATATAAAAACTAAAAACTTAAAAAAAGACTAATAAATAAAAAAAAGTGAGAAAATGTATTGATGATGAAACGCGTTCCTGATGAAAAATGGGAAAGAACTTTCTGAGTTTGTGATTGAGGCTGTGATAGTGGCATGGTTGGAATAGAATTTTCTTTGGACCCCAGAGACAATTATTTCGGACTCATTAAAATGGTTAAAAAAAAACTAAAAGAAATAATTAGACTAAAAAAATAAAAAAGGTAAATTGGAAAATAAAGACTAAATAAAAATAAAGTATTAAAAGATGGAAACTAAAAAAAACTAATAAATAATAATAAAAATTAAAAAAAAGTGAGAGGAGGTCTGAAAAAAAAAACAAGGAATATTCCTAGTCAAAAGACATGTGTCACTGGGACCTTAGGTCAAAAATTGGGGTAAGACAGATGCCCCTATTTAAGTTTCTTCGTCCGGAGATTTGAAGATGGAATCTTTGATTTGACGGACTGAAGAGACTTAAATATAAAAGTACACCAATTTTGGACCTAAGATATAGTGAAATGCTCATGATGCAAATATGAATGTAGGACGGCAAAAATGACTCGACTGGGACTGGAAAACAACAACGGGATACCCAAGTTCGTTAAAGAAAGGGATCTGACACTGCTGGGGAATGTAGTTTTACTGGGGAAAGATTGTCTACTACCGTATTGGTCCGTTTGGGACGAAAGCTTAATGAAGACAAAACTTTTAGCGACATCACTAGAACAGCTAACGCTGGGGATTACACCTCTGAAATTGAAATTGAAATTGATTAGCGACATCACTGGAACAGCTAACGCTGGGGACGACACCATTGAAATTGAAATTGATTAGTGACATCACTGTAACAGCTAACGCTGGGGATGACACTTTTGAAATTTATTAGTGACATCACTAGAACACCTAACGCTGGGGATGACACTTTTGAAATTGATTAGTGACATCACTAAAACAGCTAACGCCGGGGATGACACTTTTGAAATTGAAATTGATTAGTGACATCACTAGAACAGCTAACGCTGGGGATGACACTTTTGAAATTGATTAGTGACATCACTAGAACAGCTAACGCCGGGGATGACACTTTTGAAATTGAAATTGATTAGTGACATCACTAGAACAGCTAACGCTGGGGATGACACTTTTTATAAGACAAGAATTTTTGCAAGCTATTCACTTGACACTGGTGATGACAAAAGAGGCTTGCAAGCTATTCGCTTGACACTCGTGATGACAAAAAGAGGGTTGCAAGCTATTCGCTTGACACACAGGTAACAAAAGATGTTTGCAAGCTATTCGCTTGACACATAGGTAACAAAAGAGGCTTGCAAGCTATTCGCTTGACACAAAGGTAACAAAAGATATTTGCAAGCTATTCGCTTGACACTCGTGATGACAAAAGAGGGTTGCAAGCTATTCGCTTGACATACAGGTAACAAAAGATGTTTGCAAGCTATTCGCTTGACACACAGGTAACAAAAGATATTTGCAAGCTATTCGCTTGACACTCATGATGACAAAAGAGGTTTGCAAGCTATTCGCTTGACACACATGTACCAAAAGATGTTTGCAAGCTATTCGCTTGACACACAGGTAACAAAATAGGTTTGCAAGCCATTCGCTTGACATACTGGTAGCAAATTATGTTTGCAAGCTATTCGCTTGACACACTGGTAACAAATTATGTGTGCAAGCTATTCGCTTGACACACTGGTAACAAATTATGTCTACAAGCTATTCGCTTGACACAAAGGTAACCAAAGATGTTTGCAAGCTATTCGCTTGACACACATGATGCCAAAAGAGGGTTGCAAGCTATTCGCTTGACACACAGGTAACAAAAGATGTTTGCAAGCTATTCGCTTGACTCATAGGTAACAAAAGATGTTTGCAAGCTATTCGCTTAACACCAAGATAACAATAGAGGTTTGCAAGCTATTCGCTTGACACAAGATAACAATAGAGGTTTGCAAGCTATTCGCTTGACACGAAGGTAACAAAATAGGTTTGCAAGCTATCTACTTGACACCAAGGTAACAAAATAGGTTTGCAAGCTATTCGCTTGACGTACCATGAGTGAAGATCGAACTGAAGGGATACGACAAAACAAGACTATGGGTGACCAATGCGGTTATGTATGAATGATGTTGTGTATATGCTGGGTATGAATGAATGTATGAATATGTGAAAGTATTAGTGTATGAATGTATGAATGTATAAATGTATGAATGTAATTCATATGACTGTATGAAGTGTATATGACAGGTGACTTGATGAAACGAGACAAGACAGGTAAGACAGAAGGCGGACTGACATCGCAGCACAAACACTCGACAAACTTCCTTGGAGATGATATTATTGTGAACCAAACGAGCCGTTGACGAGGTAAAGTCGGGCACAAGGTAGCAACAGATGCCTCCTGGGGATAAAGCCCATTGTTAACCAAAAGAATCTGGAAGAAGTCGCCATTTTGTAAACCGACGCGGAGTGTTCTTCCACTGGTATGCTTCAACAGTCATTTTTTGTATATTTTTTTTGAAAATCCCTAACTTTTGCCTGGACCGCCCTTTCAGGTTTTCAGTCCACCGGGAGTATATTCCTTTTTTATGCCCCTAATTTTTGCCTGGACCGCCCTTTCGAGTTTTCAGTCCACCGGGACGCTCTCTATTGCCTAAGCCGCCTTTTCAGGTTTTCAACTTAGCGAGCTTTTATTTTTGTAATTTTTTGTATTTTTGGACTGTGATAGCATCTTGCTCAAAGCAGAGGTCCTTTCCACATTGCTTAGCCATGTTTCTATTTCGGAGTGTAACCGTTTTCGAGGCGGATGCTGATGTACGCTTCACCTACTCATAAGTTCAAAGAGAGCGTGTTTGTTGTTCAAACTTTTCAAAAGATGTTAAAAAGTTTTATATTTTGAAAATTTTTGCTTCAAGTATTGCCATCAAAAATAGAAGAAATTTTGCAAATAGAATAAACGGGAGTTCCAAATAAATGGGCACAGGCTCAAATTTGATGAATTGAGTGGGGACCTGCCAATGGCATGGCTCCACGGATCTTTGAAAAATTTGGAAAATGGTAAATATATTGGAAGGTACATTGAACACAATAACCGTTATACTCCCTAGCAACTTTGAATTGCCCCTGTTCCGAGTCCTTGATCTGCAGATGCTTCGAATCGGAGGTTCTTTGATAACATGTATGCCCCAAGTGGATTGTGCCTGACTGATGCAGTTACTTTGTCATGATCCTTAACTTTTGCATAGATCGCCCTTTTCGGGTTTTCAATCTATCAGGATAAATCATCATTTTTTTTGTCTCTAATTTTTGCCAGGACCGCCCTTTTGGGTTTTCAGTCCACCGAGACGCTCATTTTTGCCTAAGTCGCCTTTTTAGATTCGCGACTTATCGAGCTCATATTTTTGACAGAGTATTTCTTGACTGCACCGGCATTCATAGGACGTGTGAGTTTGTTGCCGTCCATAATTGTAAAAGTCATTGCACATGGGCCTTCATAACTAGGCATCCACTTGCCCCTGGAGTCTGGTTGGAAAGTAGTACAAAGTTCCCTTCTTGAAATTCATGGGGACGGACCTTTTTGTTAGAAGCTTGTTTCAAACCTCTTTTGATATATTTGTACAAGGTCGTCATGTGTTTAAATTCGATCAAGCTTGGACTTTATCAGAACTCCTATTGACGGGACTTCGATCTTCACGGGAAGCACGACCTCCATGTTGCATATTGGGGAAGGAGGGGGGGTTGCCCCTGTTGAAATGTGTACTGAAGTACGATATCTGAGAAAAACGAATGGTAGCACCCCGTGCCAGTCTTTGTAATCGAAAGTCATCTTCTGGATAATCTCCTTTTGTTTGCAGCTTCAATGGCTAAGATGCCCCAGTATGTGAGAGATCTCATCGGGAATCTCTTCATTCTCCTTCTTCAGCTTCGGACACAGGGAACTCACAGTTGGAAGAGAGTACATGGTTAATGTGTTCAACGGGTTTATTAATGCATGATTTGATTATTGATATAAACATTATGATTATGCAGATACGTGGAAATGATTAAAGGAAAAAAATAATTTTTTTGGTTTTTTGTATTACCATTTTTTCCAGGAAAAAAAGCACAAAATAAAAACAAATTCGGGATCAAAGCGACTTTTTTAATGATGAAAATACATAAAGCAAAAAGCCCTAAACAAGTTCACTTCCATCTCGAGTGGGACGAAAGGATTTTTTTTGAAAAACATAAAGCAACAAACAAACATATTAATTGAACAGATGAGTAACAGAAATAAACATCAGCAACGACCCGATTGCAGATTAAACATTTCATGTGTCAACCTTAGATACCAAGATCTGATAGCGGATTAACTTGCACATTCAAATTCAAACTCTTTGAAAGGTATAAGGATTTTTCGGATCAACTTCTGAACTATCTTCTGCAACGCAAAACAGTGCTCGATATCATGACCTGGTGCCCCTTGATGGAAAGCACAAAAGAGATCGGGCCTGTAACGGGATGTCAATTTTGCTGGTACTGGAGGAGGTGCCTTGGTGTAGACCAAATTCCTTTCGTGTAATTTTGGAAACAAAACTGTATACTTCATGGGAATAGGGTCAATCTGTTTCTTTGAAGTCTGTTGTCGAGGATGTTGTTGACATTGTTGAAACTGGGGTTGATAACCCAGATTTTGAACAACATTTATGATAGGCATAACAGCGGCAGCAGGGTGATAAGACAGATACTGTTGTTGAGGCTGGCTTTCCACCACATTCCTTTCCTGGTCTTCCTCTTCTGAACTGTCAGTAGGAACACTTTCTTTGACCAAACGTCCTTCTCGGACCCCTTCTTCAAGACGCATTCCCGTAATCATCATTTTTGCAAAGTTGTTGGGAGCACTTCCAACCATTTTCTCATAATAAAATTGATCCAGATTCTTCAAGAAAATCTCAGTCAATTCTTTCTCTTCCAGAGGTGGACGAACTTGATCAGCAAAATCTCTCCATCGCTGGGCATATGCCTTGAAAGATTCATTATCATTCTGGGTCATGGATTGCAGGTCGTCTCTGTCCGGGGCCAAGTACAAGTTGTAGTCGTATCGTCGGACGAAGGCACTGCCCAAATCAATGAAAGTTTTGACATCAACACGACTTAGGCCCGTGTACCATTTCAAAGCGGCACCAGTCAAACTATCTTGAAAGCAGTATATAAGAAGCTCATCATTGTCGGCTTGAGGGGACATCTTTCTGGCATACATTGTCAAATGGTCCTTAGGGCAGGTATTCCCTTGGTATCACAACATTTGGTACCAAGCAGAGATCATAAGCACTTTCCCCAAACAGTTCTTCCCCATGGAGAGCTTTCAATTCCAACCGTAATGCATCAAACTTCTCTCTCAGTTCTTCTACCTGGTTATATGCAACCACGCTTCCTGGCTGATAGATGGGTTCATGAACCAAAGGAGTTGAGTAGGTCATAGCAGCTTGAGGGAGCAAAGGGCCTGATTGTTGCACAAAAGGAGTTTGAACCTTAGAGACAACACGACAGAGTATTTCACTAGCACTTAAAGGTGTACTCCAGAGATAACCTTCCAGTATAGCATGTTGAGGAGTACTAGCAAACACTGTTGAAATCGGAGTAGTGGAAGCAACCGTCTGAGCTTGAGTGCTGACGATAGGAAGAGCTAATGGCTGACTCTGCGCAACTGACACCAAAGATACTAAGTTCTTCAAAATCTCATTTTCAGCCCGGAGGGTCGTCACCTCTTCACGAAGCTTGTGGTTCTCTTGTTCAAGATGATCCATTCTGATTTGCTTAAGTGTTGTAGATGCGAGTAGACTGATGGATTGACCTTTTGTAGACAAAAACAAAGTATGAGACACGGACTAGAAACTATGAATGTGAAATGATGCATGATATGTTTATGCAAAAAATGGACACATTTTTTATTTATCGAAGGACTTGTCAAAGTAACTGTAAACATCATAAGGAACATTGTTTCATTTGATAATTTGAAATATTACAAACAGTTCCCTTAAGGGCAAAAGCAAAGTCAAGGAAAAAAGACCCTAACAAAGGCTAAGGTTTAGTTAAGACTTTTTGAAGATGTATTTCTTGGTGTTCCTCTTTACAAGGTTCACACCTCTGATGTTTATAAAAACTTATCTAAGTCCTTCGATCTTTTGATGAAAAAAGTTTTATGAATGTATGCATGTATGCATGAATATGCTAAAGAACAGAGAAAACATGGTGTGGTTAAGTCCATATGTTGGAGTCAAGGGTAACAACGCCATTTGATAAGGACTATGGTTTCATTTGTATATGTAACAAGGGTTCTACCAAGTTCCCAAAGTTTTCAACCACTTCCAAATATTTGTTAGGTGACGAGAGTACTCTCGTTCCAACAATATTCGTAGGTTAGTCTCGTTTGGGTGTAGTATCGCGTATCAACCAATACGAGAGTAGTCTCGATTAGCCACCGCACTACGTCCTAAAAGGCCAAGATGGGTTAAAGGTGACTAAAGGTTCTCAACTTCGACGGTCACTTGAAAGTAACATGCCATACGCGAGTACTCACGTCGACAAAAGTATACCTCCAAGATCCCTCCATTGAGTGGGTTATCACATGTGCCAATACCGAAGAGTACTCTTGGCATGGAAACTATGATTATACCCGGTCCTATCTTAATTTTCCCTCAAGTCCGGGTGTAGGACTTATCTCACCACTCACGTTAAAAGAAAGAAGAAAGAAGAAGGAGAGAACATATATACACGTATTTCCATCTTTTATTTTATTTTTTTTGATTTTTTTGGATTTTTTAAGCAAGTTTAAAGCACAAAATTTTAAACAAAACCAAGTTAGGCCTAACCCTCTTAAGGTATCCGCAGTGAAGTCGCCATTTCTGTCGCGTCATTTTTTGGAGATCAAGGCTATTTGATTAGCTTTTGACTCACTTTTTATTTCATGACTTTGAAAATTTTTTATTTAAATTGGGGGGTCCGGGGGTTGGTTATATTTAGGGAAGGTATTAGCACCCTAAATATTCGTAGTACTCTACGAGAACCTCTTGATTTTATTTAACTTTTTGTGCTATAAACTTGCTTGCTTTTTTTTTTAAAAAAATGAAACTTTGAAATGATTAAAAAAGGAAGACCTAATTATCTACATTTTATTGATTTGGAAGGACGAGTGTCCTCTGCCTACGTACCCGTGAGGGATCAAAACCTCGTAGTTCGGGGTAGAAATTGACGTTTGATTTGTTTTGTGTTTTTTATTAGTTTTGAAAAGGTTTTAAAGTAAAAAGCCAAGTGGCAAATGAGAATTGGTTTGTATTTTTTATATTGAAAGAAAATAGACTCAAAGTATGATTAAAATTGATTTGATATTTGATTAAGAAAAAAAATAAAAAGAACGATCACTTGATTGAAAATCAAGGTTTATTATGAAAATATTTTTTTGATTTTTTTGATTATTTGAATGTTTTTGTGGTTTTGGAATAATGAATGAAAATTAAACTAACGGAGCAATGAAATTAAAAGCGCGTGGATTTTTGTAGTGACGTTGGATCACCACAAAATCCCTAATCTATTTTTTTTGTATTTTTTGATATATATAAAGCGGTAAAGAAATAAAAGACACACACACACTTTTTTCTCATTTATATTTACATTGGACCTAAATACATTCTAATTGCTGGAAAATAAATGACAATAATTAAAATGCTAAATAGAAATAAAAAAATGTTAAAAAAGAAATAAAAATGCAAGAAAATAAAAGAAAACAAAAGGAAGGGACAAACGAAGGGACAAAATTACCGAATGGACAAAATTACGACGGGACTTATTCCGAAGGGACAGAAAAAAGAGAGAGAAGAAAAGAATAGCTCGTCAACACAAGCTAAATGAGGGAGAAGAGAGAAAAGTTCTTTGACAACTCAAGAGAACTTTTGGTGTCTGAAATTGTGAAGGATGAGAGCTCTATTTATAGGTTCTAAGGTTGATGAAAAATGGAAAATTGGTTTAATGCACTTTGATGGGGACTTGAATGAGATTGATGGTTTTGGAATGTGATTTGAATAATTTTTCAAATGGGAGAGTTGACATGTAAAAATGGTATGATTGGTGGCACACTTGAGAAAGAAAAAAAAATTGGACCTTGACACTATATTTTTTGACAATTTTTGGACTCATTAAAAAAAGTTAATAAAAATTACCTAAAGAAGTAATTAAACGAAAAAAATAAAATTAAAAAAAATATATATAAAAATCAAGACTGAATAAAAATGAACGATAAAAATAAAAATAAAAACTTAAAAAAAGACTAATAAATAAAAAAAAAAAGTGAGAAGAGGTATTGATGATGAAACGCGTTCCTGATGAAAAATGGGAAAGAACTTTCTGACTTTGTGATTGAGGCTGTGATAGTGGCATGGTTGGAATAGAATTTTCTTTGGACCCCAGAGACAATTATTTCGGACTCATTAAAATGGTTAAAAAAAAAACTAAAAGAAATAATTAGACTAAAAAAATAAAAAAGGTAAATTGGAAAATAAAGACTAAATAAAAATAAAGTATTAAAAGATGGAAACTAAAAAAGACTAATAAATAATAATAAAAATTAAAAAAAAGTGAGAGGAGGTCTGAAAAAAAAACAAGGAATATTCCTAGTCAAAAGACATGTGTCACTGGGACCTTAGGTCAAAAATTGGGGTAAGACAATAGTCGTGCATAGAATCATAATCATAACATACATAAACGTACATAAGTTCATTCATTAGGTTAGCGTTGAACAAACAATATTATCTTGATTCATTTTACGGATAGTCCCGGGTGGAGTAACCCCGAGATCAATCCCATACATGATCGATGTACGTACATCGGACTCCCTCGGTGTCGTGCGGGTCCCTTGCGGCTTAAACCGTTCCCCTTAGGTCGAGAACCTCCCGTATCCCCCTGGCGTGGATAACAAGAGACACGAGCACCTACGCCTTGTTACTCAGTGACATGCGGGTCCCTTACGGCTTAAATCGTTCTCATAAATGAGAACCCCTTGTATCCCCCTGATGTGGATAGCAAGAGACATGTCACCTACACATATTAATTATAGTCTTGTCGTGCATAAGTTAAACATATACATACTTGCTTATTTACCTCGGAACCTTAATCGATCCGATTGGCGGTAACTTATACTTATTCATACTTAACATGGTGGAGGGGTCTAACCTATCAATCCACAACTTACATATTTGCTAAGTCATTCTAGCTCATGTGCGAAGAGATTACACTTCGCGTCTTATCATTCTAGGGATTCTTGCTATCTTTCTAGTTCTCGACTAGCTAAGCCGAGGCTCTACATTCATCCCCTTTCTTAGTTCATCACTACCCCATCATGCTTAAACTTTCTTGAGCCATCCTTGTGGTACATGCTAAGATTGCCATGATTTCTGATGCAAGGATCAATTGACGATGTGTGCAAATTTCCAATAATTTCTAAAGACCGAAAATGTCATAAACCCAAGTTTCAAGCCGTTTATAAATTCTATGATTTGATAAAGCCAAACTTGTTCCATTAGAAAGATAAGTGAAAATAGTGAAAGAACACTTCGAAACGATCGCTACGGACCCCCACACGACTGCCCCCAAGCACCCGAACGCAGAACAACGCGAACGTTGTCCTGTCTGGGGCGCCTGGCGCCAGGAGTAGGGCGCCTAGCGCTAGCTCCCTGTGTGTGGGCGCCTAGCGCCCTTGTACAGGCGCAGCGCTGCGAATTTTGCGTTTTCGATGTTTTCGGCCGCGGGTTTTCGCCATTTTCGACCCAAAACTCGTCCAATTCGACCCTGTAATGCACCAAATCCATCCAACAACATACATAGACTTATTTAAACATATCTCATGGCAATTTTAACATATAAATCACAAGAATTGATCAAGAGAACATTAGGGTTCTAAACCTCTCATAAACTTAATTCAATCCTTTCTAACATGAATTTACACAACCAAAGGTAGGGAAACTATCTATGGAACTCACCTAATCATGTTTTCTTGCTTTCCTTCAAGATCCAAGCTCAAACCCTAGCTTTTGCTTCAATCTTGATCCTTAGCTTTCAACCAAAAACCATGCTTTAATCTTTCCTCCACTAATTCCTTGCTTGCTAAGCCACCCATAACCATGCTTGATCACACTAGGAAGAAGTTTGGATGATTTAGAGTGGAGAGGGAGGGCGTGGGTTAGAGAGAAGGAGGAGAGAATTCTCTTCTCAAAACCTAGAGAGAGAAAGACAAGTGAAGAATGAATATTTTGAGCCAAAACCACTTAATTACCCCTTTACGAGCAATTACCATTATGCCCCTGCCTCAAGCGTGTTTAATCCCACACTGATACTTTATCCGTAATATACTGACATGTCATAAAATATTACCCATGAACTTACTTTCCATGAATATCATTCCTCTGATACATTTAACAGGTAAAATTTCCATTAGCTGACGAGCGGGATGTTACAACACAATTATGCACAATATTAAAATTAATGATAGCAAAAATATTATTTTGTTATACATGAAAAATGAGCAAATTAAGGGAAATAGCTGCAATTTTCAAAGAAATAGTGCCTTTTTTACATTTTAGCAAATTAAAGGAAAGAGCAGAATAGAAGTATTGCACACAGGTGATCAAGTTTAGAGAATCCTTTTAATTGCGATACAAAAATATTGAAAATGCTAAAATAATAACATACCTGAAAACTATATCTGTCGTGCCTGGTTTCAATGGTAAATCATTCTTCTTCAAAAATTTCATTACTTCCACCAATAGTTTAGTATCATTGTTGTTCTTAGCAAAAAGCTGCAATAAATTGACAATAGCTTACCAAATGCAAACAGGAGACAGAATCAAAGAAATTAGAAGATTAGTATGTCTAACAATACCAGTAAATGGTGTGCAGATGCAACACTCGGTGCCAACCCATGGACATTATGCTTCCACAGAGCCTTCTTTCTTGCTCACGTATTTATGCCTAAAAACTCAATTTCATTTCATATCTTCAAATTCCAAAAATGAAACAGCACAGCATTATAAAAGACAAAATGGACACACAGATAAAGCATACCAAAATCAAGGGCTTCGGCATGAACACATGCCTTAGTAACTTCACGACAGAGGTGGCAGTTAAAATTGTTATGTATGCGAAGATTTGACAACCTCTGCTCATCAAATAGATTAAATTCATCATCATAGCGAAGAAGAGAGTAAATCAATATAAAAAAATAATAATAACTGAAAGAAAGAAAAAAAGGTGAGAGGGGAATTGAATAGAAACTAACAAATCTGGGAAGGTTTTGCAAAATGTCAAAGAGAAGACTAATATCGTGATGGTGTTTACAATTAGATGCAACATATCCTTTCCGACCTCTGGTGCTTGGTTTTGAGCTTGATGTTGGCATGGCATCTTCATCATCGCCGAAGGAAACCGGACTATCAGCTCCAGCTGCACTTCTGCCTTGAAAACCCTGTACAGAATAAAGAGATAATTAAGCTAAGAATGAAGGTAATAAATAATATCACCTGCCCAAAACCCTGCTTTTTACATAATTTTCAAATTGCAATAGCAAGTATCAATTTATAATATCATTTGTTGGGTTTACCTCAAAGGACTGAGCACCAGGAGTGAACTGTGAAGATTCCTTGAAGCGCGTCGAACGCTCCTTAACACGTTCCTAGAACAAAAAAGAAGAACGATACCAGTCACTGATCATACTTACGTGTATGTTCTGTCCATTAAATAATTTTGATCACAATGACCTAAACAAAGAATCACAAAGGCCGAGTAGTTGCAAATATTGCAAAAAGAAAAGGAGATTGATGAAGGTCGAGAGGACATAGGCAACTGTAGTACCCAGATCATCTACAATCACTATAATGTTGTTTTATGACACAGAAAGCCTAACTATAATCAGCGATAAGAACTCCTATGACACAACCTTCGCATTGATCTCCTCAACTCAATTGCACCATATCACTAATAAATAACAAATTTCGGCAAGTTCACTATTGCTATTCCAAGTTTTGAATTCTGCAGACTCCAACATAGATCTATATAAGATCTTGGATTTCGTACATCCACCATTTATTTATCCCATCCATGAAATGCAAGTTTTATGAAATTATACTTGTTCCCATCCCTAAACAAAAGGTCAAAAGAGGTATCGAAATTGTGATTGAAAGCATGCAATATTACAACAAAGATAAAAGTATGCCTCTCTTGTTCAAAATGATTAAAAGTTTAAGATATTAATCAAACTACATAATCCCCAACAAACCATTATGATCAAACTTCATACACCAATTTGTTTTATTTCAAAAAAAAAAACATTAATGTCATCATTTTATCCAAAAAATTGTGCTAAAATGACTCTGTTTAAATATAAATCTTTAAAAAGTTAGCAGTAAATGAGAGAAGATAACAAAATATTAATATTCAAATCATTAAAATGAATACAATGTCAAGTGCATTTTGTAGCAATGTGTAACCCCAAATTATAAATTAAGCAAGTTAAGATTCTAAAAGCAATGCAAATAGATCTGTGCCTTCAACTTTCTAATCAAATTATAAACACTTCAAGTATATGTCTAGTTTCCTAGTCAAACAATAATGGTCAAACAGAGCAAACAACAATCACATGCACAGTCAAGAGAAAATGAGCAAATCTGGCCAAATAGTCACCTCTTAGAAAAGTCTTCAGAAATTCGCTTTCATCCAGCCTATCAACTTTTACTAATGCTTTAACATATTTAGAAAATGCGAAAGAATCTGTATGAAGAGATGGCTGACTTTCAAATGCTCTAATCACGGATTCAGGATCATAAGAGGCTTTCTCGGCAGCTTCAAATGAAAAGCCTATTATTCCCTGCATAAATTTGAATGTAAGTGCAGCAAGCAATATCTAAAGCCAATGATAATTTCCTAAGTACTTCAAACACAAATGTAGAAAACAGGTTTACTTAATTCAATAAAATTCGAGAAAACCTCAGTTTTGCAGTCAGGAAGAATACTGATGAGAGGTGGAGTGTGGCTAGATTTTGATGTTGCACAATCCTACAATAGGTAAAAACCACTTAAAATGCTTCATTGTTTCATTCTAAAAACAAAGTAAAAAATGTAGAACAAAGATTATTATTATTACCTCAAAATAAGATTGGGCTTGACCAAAGTTGAAATCAACTTCACCTTGAATATAACAATTCTTATAGTAATGACGTCCCAATGCATCCCACAAAGTGTCTTGATAACCCAAAAAACTACAATCAAAGATAGCTGAAATATTACCGATTATAGTAGCAGCTACTGCCTTTCCATTATTTCCATGTGTGTTCTGCAATTACACAACAATTAATTATATAAGCAAGCTATTAAAATCATTGCTTAGTGAGGAAACTTCAAAAAAAAATCTACTAATTAGAATGTTGAAGGTTCAAGCACCACAAGAAACTAATATAATCATTGATTTAGTAACATTTCTTTGAAGATTTTTTTTTTGTTTTCTTGTGTTTTTACCTCAATTGTAACCTCACATACAAATATCACACCACATGTGACTTAATTCAGGGATTAGGGTCAAGATATGGATGTTTGGATTCCCGGTAAGTTAGGCAAGATCATTACCTTGCCATCTAATTGTTGTTTTGCCTTCTCAATTTCTTGTTGTTTAAAGTAGATGCAAAGCATTTCAAACATCAGCATTTCGAAGTTGCGATGAATGCTATTCAATAGAGAGTGAAATTCCTAAACATAACCTTTATCTCCTCTGGTATGTTCTCAGAAAGTGCCTGCACTCTCAGGTACAACGGCTGCAGCGCAAATACTGAGAGTGAACTGAAAGAAAAGCATATATGAGATTAGGACTTCAGGCATCTAAAAATTAGTTCTGTAATCCATTCAGAAACTCGATACATTTTAGCTGCAGACCAATTTCAATAGGTTGAGTTGGATACAAAAAATGATATACTATACTATACTACACTATCCTATACTGTATAATATGCAAGAACACCAAAGCAGAAAATATGCTAAGTTACCAACCCACACAATCAAAACATCAAAACATGAGAAAAATGTAAAATAAATTTGTTCGATAACATTGCTGCGCAAATTTTGAGAAATCTCAATACCACAAACCTTGCTATGATCCAAAAAGCTTCTATATCATGAAAAACACTAAAATCTCACCATTAAAAGTTAATTTAGTTTCCACTTCATTCCTGATATAAGTTCTTACATAATAGGATCTTATTAAGTAAACAGTAAACACTTATTTGAGCTTTTTACTCAAACACACAAAGCAGTATTAATCCCTTACTTGGTCGGCAAGTAACTCAGGCCTAGTTGTTGCAACTCTAGGTTGCTTCTCAACAATCCCATGAGCAATTTCTTTCATCCTCAATACTAAATGCATCCTCTGGTCATGCAAGCCTTCATAGGACATCCTACTTAGCATATGAACAATATCTCTAGATGCACACACCTGCAAACTACCTCAAGTTAGTTCAAAGATAGACCAAAAAAACATCAATATTAACAAAATCCATCATGAATGAATACATGAAAGAAGCAAAATCAACCATTTTCTCAATGCTGTATTGCAAGGTAGTAATCACGTCATTCTTAGTCACCTATAGAATGTAAATAGCACTCATTTAATGACGGCAATGCCAATAAGCACGAAAATTGTGTACAAAAACATAATTAACTTCTTATATATCTCTATAATCTAACCTTTCTATCTCGACCAACAACAACTCCACGCGCTATTTCTCCCATCGTCATTAAGGAGTGAACTTGCTGGTCATCTAAATTCATCAAAGACATTGAATTGATTCCTTCCAAAATCTTATGACACCCACTCTTAATTATCTCTTTGTGATGCTCCATAACTAAAAAAACCGACAAATGTAACATTCAACACACTTATTGCAGCCATCACAATACACACACAAAGAGCAGAACTTACTAGAATTCAACTTGCTCAAGGCCCTGCTTATCTTGACAGACGTGGAGTTGATTCCACCACAAATACCTTTGTCCGAAGAAACAGTAATTACACTATCCTTCGCCATTTAAACTAAGCAATTTTTGAAAGAAAAAAAAAACAATTATCGCATCAATAGCTTCCATCGCCATTTAAATGATTGTTTAATGGTATTAAATTTTGGTAATGACTTTTTTTAACTATTTTACACGTTTTAGACAATGGTCCAAAGGTAAACCCTTTTGGTCCCTATTAGACACCCTTTATTTTTTATTCTTATTATTAGATGTCTTTATTTTGGTACTAATTATGTTCTCCTTTTATAATCATATTTGTTGTAGAACATTGTAGTATGCAAGGTGTGGTCAATTTGTTAGATTGATTATTGCTTTGCTGAATTGATACATTGTTTACTAGATGATAACTTTCAAGAATATTTTGCAATCATGCATGATTCAACTTGCATTTTCCCATTATATGTTTACTTTTATTTCATATATTACTTTTCAACTCATGATATGAATTATGGGAAGTAGATAAATACTAAATAAACTTATTTATTCTCTTATGATTTGGATCTACATCATAAACACTGAAAATTGTTAGAAGTTACCACTATGTTCATTTTATTTTATTTTTCTTTTGAATTTGTAGATTTTAATTCTTTCACCATTTACCTTCAATCATAGTAATGTTTATATGAGTACAAATTGATCCAGAGTAGTTTTTAGTTATACCTAAAATAATCTATTCAAGTGATAAAACTTTCTCTATCGTAAAACATCCCAAGCCTAATTATAAACCGTGCAACGCGCGAGTCTTAGTTAGTTGTTATTTTATATTATGTTTTTAGGATATTTTTAGGACTTAAGATTACGACACATATAGATGACTAAATGTGTATTTGGATTGAGGGTTTATGAGGGAAAGGGAGGGGAGGGCTCACTTTTATAAATTGAGAAATGTTGTTAGTGTAATTTTTTTTACCTCGTTTATTCATCAATTTCGCACATATAATAAATTATTAAGTTTAGAGATTCAATTTTTTAGGATTGATAAAAAATTGATAAAAAAATTTCGCACATATAATAAATTAATAAATTGATGAATAAATGTTGTTAGTGTAACTTTTGTCGTGCAACATTTCTCAATTTATTATATGTGCGAAGTTGATTCACCTTGGGAAACACTATTAGGATTTAGTCTCTTGGTTGGCTGGGATTTGGGTAGAATTAGGCGGGAGACTTATTCTTGTAACCCATTGATATCTCTTTTGTAACGTTACTCATCATATAGTGAAACGGAGGGCTGCTCTCTCCCCCAGACTAGGTCAATTTGGACCGAACTGGGTAAACAGATTCTTTTGTGTTCTCTCTTCTTTCCTCTCGCTGTTTTCTACTTTTGTTTGTGATTATAACTTCCATACACTTTGTTTTGGTTGCTTGATTATCCCTTGCTCCACAAATCAAGTTTGTTATTGGTGTGTTTTCTCATCGAATTCGCAACAACACTTTTTGTTATAGGGTTACCTCACGCAAATCACAGCACTAACTTCTTGTCATTCTCTTCTCTTAGCATCAACTAGGTTTCTTATTGTTGCGGTTGCAGAAGTCGTCGTGGAAGAACAACAGTGGAGTATACTGAATCTTCTCATCTCCGGAAGGACCGAACAAGCACCTTTCTCCACCTTCTCAAGGTATATCTCTCTCTTCCGATCTGATCGGTTTCACATTGCTCATTACTTCTTACTATTAGATTTGATCAAATTTTTTATTATCATTACAAATGTTTTTGTTAAGTAATTGTTCTGAATCTATATGATTTTGCATGGAGATGGAGAAAATCATGCAGTTAGGATCATGTCTCTACCACTTGTATCGTGGCTGCACTTTCTGCCCTACATCAAAAATACTAGCGCCATGTTTTGTCTTCTTCAACAATGTAAGTGAGTTTATGGTAAATATTGTTTCGAACCATATTTTTTATGCCATGCTTTTGTTAATGTTTTAATTTGTTTGTGTTCTAAACCTATTTATAATTTGTTTCATTTGATGTGTGCATTTTGATATGTTCACTTTATTGTATTTTCATGTTTCTTTTTTGTTTTAAATTTGGCAACAAATTGTTAATTTTGCTGCATTGAATCATTTCTATGCCTTGCAACAATGTGGCTTCCACTTTAACATCGTAAAGTTTTGTTTTGTTTTCCTAATCTTGCAATGTCCCAAATATCACCAAAACTGATATGATTTTGGGTTATTTTTTTTATGTCAATGATGATGATAACTATATTCTTTTTCGTTTTCTATGATTTTCATATATGAATGTTTGAAGAGAAATAAGGAATACATTACCACATCAGCGAGGGAAATAAAATATTGAACTCACAATGGTAACTCGCAAAGATTGATTGAATGAGACTTACTTGTCTTTTGCCAACGTTGAAGGTATTTGCAGGGACAAGATTTTGTATTTAGATTTGTTCTGCGTATGTCAGATATACTTGGAATAGGTTGCAAGATAGAATGCTATATGTCATGCATTGTGTTGCGAATTCGATGAAAAAATCACACCAATAACAACTTGATGTGTGGAGCAAGGGATAATTAAGCAACCAAAATCAAAGTGTATGGAACAGTTATAATCACAAGCCAAAAGTAGAAAACAACAGCGAGAGAAAAGGAAGAGAGAACACAAAGAATTTGTTGACCCAGTTCGGTCCAAATTGACCTAGTCTGGGGGAGAGAGCAGCCCTCCGTTCCACTATATGATGAGTAACGTTACAAAAGAGATATCAATGGGTTACAAGAATAAGTCTCCCGCCTAATTCTACCCAAATCCCAGCCTCTTCCCGTAACCAAGAGACTCAATCCTAATAGTGTTTCCCAAGGTGAATCAACCCTCAAAACCTAGTGTTTGTTCCAAAGAGACAAACTCTATACAAACCCTAGTTTTGTTGTTGCCTTTCTAAACCCTTGTTTCAGCCCCCTCTATCTCAAGGTTTACACTGATACAATGTCTATATTTATAGTAAAAGTAACTCCCATAAAATTGTACCAAATCTGGCCCAAAAAATACGTTTCTGAAAAATAACAGCACGCAAAATCGGGCCCCGATTTTTACCATTCGGGCGCCGATTTTTCCAGCACCAAACTGCTCCCAAAGACAGCCAAAATCGGGCCCCGATTTTGCCATTCTGGCCCCGATTTGTACTTTCAGCAAACATTAATTTTGGCCTCCAAACTCCAATTTTGAGTCACTTTCACAACAATCTCCACCTTGACTCCAAATTAGTGATGATTCCCATTTAACATCAACACCTTGCTGCTCTTTCCCTTGCTTCCCACTACACCATGTAGCTCCACAAGTTTACACCCTAATCCCTTCAGCCATCGGAATGTCTTCCGCCTTCTCGAAGGTACTTGCAGTCCAACTACACTAGGAATTTTAGGTAGTTCCACAAGCCTTTACCTCAACCTCTTCAGCCATCGGAACGTCTTCCGTCTTCTCGAAGAGTCCTTGCAGTTCAACTACACTAGGAGTTTTAGGTAGTTCCACAAGCATTCACCATGACATCTTCAACACAGGACATCTCCTGTTTCCTTGAAGGTCTCCTTGCATCCAATCACCCTTGGCCTTTTTTTTTAGAGTAATCCCGCAAATCGTGCTATACATTCTTCAACCTCCGGAATGACTTCCGTCTTCATGAAGAAATCCCTTGCTCACCATAGAGCATAGCACCCAAGGTCCTCCATAGTCGTACCATTACCGGTGTGTTCAACTCCACCTCACGTTGAGCGTACTCTACCTCAACTAGCAAATGCGTACATCCCACTATGTCTTCAACCTTGAAACTCCACCTCAACAGGTAGATCATGAGTATTGTTGCCTCCGCCTCTCCAGACTGATCATGAGTATTCTTACCACCGCCTCTCCAGGCTGATGTTGAGTGTTTAACGTCTCTCCAGACGAACACCGCTCCACTAGGCATCAATCCCAAGGTGACCAACATCACCTTCATCCTCCAAACAACACCACACCATCAGAGCACCTGCATCCTCATAACCCTCAGTGACAATTTGTGCGGAGTTACCATTAATCTCCGAACAATCCTTCATGAAGTTACCCATCTTGTGACAGTTAAAGCATTCAGACTTTGACTTCTTACCACTCTTTCTCCGGTTACCACTACCTCCACCTCCACCATTCCCTCTTGAGACACTTAGGCCTTCACCGTTTTCATGAACTCTCAAGTCCTTGGACTTGGTCAACTCCTTGGTTCACAAAGCCGCTTGAACTTCTTCCAAGGTAACAGTGCCTTCTTTGCCATAGAGCATGGTATCTTTGAACGATTCATAAGATTTCGGTAGAGCACACAACAAGAGTATAGCTTTATCTTCATCCTCAAGTTGCACCTCAATATTCTCCAAGTCATCAAGGATTTTGCTGAACTCCGTAAGTTGCTCCATGATGGCCTTTGACTCCACCATCTTGAATGAGTAGAGTTGTTGCTTTAGGAATTGCCGATGAGCCAAAGACTTTGTCATATACAAAGATTCCAACTTTGCCCACATTGATGCCGCGGTTGGTTCCTTTGCTACTTCTCTCAAAACTTTATCTCCAAGGCACAAGACAATGGCACTCCTGGCCTTGTCCACCATCTCGGTCTTCTCCGCTCGTGACATGGTGACCGGTAACGAACCTTCACCCTTCAAAGCTTTCTCACACTTATATGTATATCATATTATTCAAAAATATGTATATCATATTATTCAACAATCACTCAAAGGATTTTAGAATGCATAATTTTACTATGTGTGATGAAGTTGCAACACTAACAGAGGACGACGACAATTATATTGAAAAGGATCGAAGGTTATCGTTAAGAATTTTGGTGGGGAGTTCGAACAAATTTATGAGGCATGTGTTTCATTTATGTCACTTTAATATCCATTGTTGTTTCCTTTTGGTGGAGACGAATGTTAAATGTAGAAGGAAAAGGGTTACTATGAAGGAGTTCATTTCTTATAAAATTCAAGACCATATACTGAAGGTGAGAAAAAAACACAAGAAGGGGGGTTGAGTTGTATTGTCTTTTCCAAACTTTTTTTAAGTGTTACACAAGTTCAAAGTCCGAGTGCAGCAGATTAAACAGAAACACACACACACACACACACACACACAGAGAGAGAGAGAGAGAGAGAGAGAGAGAGAGAGAGAGAGAGAGAGAGAGAGAGAGAGAGAGAGAGTAGACACAAAACAATTATACTGGTTTCTCCTACAATCCAGGAGTAATTCGGTCCCCTTGCACTTCCAAGGGATTTTAACTATAATCATAACTGATTATAATTGCTCAAGGACACAACCAAGAGATTTCCAATGCTCAAGTACACAAGTATGAGACTTCCAAATTCTCAATCACAACCGAAAGAACTTCTACAATCTAACTTAATCAAATAAAAGATTGTTTGGTTTTTACACTTGTTTTACAATCAAAGGTGTAAACAATTACAAAAAAGAGCAAAACTCTTAAGACTTTAGGATGTGTAAGATATGAACTTAGTAAAAAATACTTAAGTGTATATGCGCATTAAGTGTCGTTAAGAAGCATCAAATCAAATACTTTGAATGCTGCCTGATAAGGCGTGTAATAATTAGTACATTAATTTTGATATTAATATTGAGGAATTTTAAAGTGACAATTAAATTAATTGAAAATAATGATAATTAAGTAGAAGACTTAAAATAGCTAAAACTCCTTATGAGTTGATGTTTTTGTTTTTCTAATTATTCTTACTTTGATTGGTTGAAATAATTTCCTTGTAACTTATTCGGATATCTCTTCACGGTTTAAATATTTGTTGGATCGATCAAGTTGATTATTGATTATGAACTTGAATCAGTATATGTTAAATATTGGCCAAAATAATTATTCACTTACTTAAGTAACAGGGCATCTTTAATAAGATTTGTTGGTTAAACTTTTTCTCCGTATAATAAGGATAGCCCCCAATAGGTAGTGGGAGATTGCCTAAAGAAAAATCTATAAACTCGAATTTCATGGGAAGACTTAAGATTATTGATTCAAAATATAATGAAAATGATGTTAATTATGAAGATATGAAAAATTATATTGATGACAAATTGGATTGTTATGACATCGGATTCAACATTATCACCAGGTCCTTTGTTAACTCGCGCGCAAGTCAACGAACTTAAGAACCTCTACTAAAAATGTATTTTCGTACTAATGTCAACTAGTATGGAGCCCGTGCCAAGCACGGGTAAATAAATCACTATTAAGAAGGAAAAAAAAATTAGTTTTAGAGATTAATCTGCGTACATTGACCGTGTAAATTCTTTACATTCAATTAAATCACGTCAAATATTTTTTTATAATGTTTTAGGAACTAACTTAAAAAGTAGTATCATGATATAATTTGGCCGGGCATACAGTAAAAGATATTTCTAGTATCGATATATATATATATATATATATATATATATCAATTAAATCTTTGGTTCTATGTTATAGATTGACAAAACTACTGTCAAGAATGAGATTAAAATTCATTGACAAAATTATAAATAATTGATATTATGATTCATAAATCTATATTTTTATACAAATATAAAAAATTTAATAAAATTAATAAAAGGGTCACGGTCCATTGTTGGAGTCATTTTAGTCGTAATGTGATGAACTCAACTTTGAATCCAGTCCTAAGATAGGTAAACTATTTTTTTTTCTTCATTTTTTCTTACTTGTGAAAAGTTTATTCATGTGCCTAGGGTTTTAAATATTAATCATACTTAACAAAATATTATTTTTTTTAAAATAAAAATATGTTAATTATATTAAAAAAAAGTTATTCATAAATATCCGTCCCCGTGTATAAATTTTTATTTATATAAAAACAAAATAACATTGCTAATTTTTTACTTAAAAAAACATTGCTAATTTTTGAATAAAAAGGTGTTAATATTTTATTTCTACTAAAATATCAATTCATAGTAATTAAGATGATAATGTAACTTCATATAAAAGGTTCAAGAGTATTTTATAAAGTATTTGTTGCAGGTCGAGTCTAGTTGATTAGTTGATTGGTGGGATAGTTCAAATATTTCACGCTTTAGTAACAAAAATAAAATAAATAGTTCACGCTTTTGAACCTTTCATGCTTCCTTAGGGTCCAATCGGTTAAATAGAGATGAGAGATTTTAATAGAGGGAATGAATGAGAGATATCTAACTTATTTCTAATACTAATAACAATGTTAAGAAAAATTGCCAACCCTAATTCTACTACTCTTTGGCGCCAAAGATGCTTTGTTGTTATTGGTCCACATGATTTTGTAACTTATCTATTTACTAAATATTTCCATTTACATATATTAATTCTTATATTTATTATGTAACTCACCATTTGAGCTTTGTAACTTTCCACTATCTATTCTTACATCTTTCAACTACATCTGGCTGTTTTTTTTGTACGATTTATTCATCTACAAGTAGTGCTAACTCATTCATTTAAAAAAATAAAAATAAATAAATAAACGGTCGGTTACATTCCTATTCATATGTAAATAACAATTAATTATTGTTTGTACAAAAAAAAAACAATTAATTATTGTAACTCCTTTTATTTTTATACCATCACTATAGGATGTGTCCCTTTACATTCCTCCACGTAAAACCTAAAAAAATGTTAGGCTTTAAATAATCTTAATTCCCTTATTTCCCTTTCACGTATATAACCAACACTAATCTCTCATATTCCTTTTTTACTCATTATATGTTGCATTTGATCATTTTCCTCCTGATCTTTTGGCTTTACCACCAGGTTTGTTGTTGATGTCAATGACACAAAGTAAGCTATTTTCTACGTTTTTTTAACCATGTTATTCAAGTGTTCTAATCTTATTGTATAATCTTTACTTTCACAGGCTGGGAGTAGTTAAAAACAAAGGTACGCATACCTTTGGTGAGATAGGTCAAGTGTTTATTTCTAATATTTTTCTCTATGATTCTAAGAACTCCAACTCAATACACATGAAGGCCACAAAGGAAATAAATAGGAAATCAAAGTAGAATGCATTTAGATTTGTACCAAAATAATCTCATGGTCAAGTAATGTAATTTCCTACTTCTTATGAATTGAATTGAGCGATGACAGCTTATGTTAGTCTTAACATAATTCGTTGCAAGTGGATTTATCATGTAACATAATTTTCTACTTATTCTGAAGTTAATTGAGTGATGACAACTTATATTAGTCTAACATAAATCGTTACATGCGGATTTCTTTATTTATATATATTGCGCCTTCTACAAGAGGAATCACATTTTGTATTTTTTTAAAAATTGGCAAAGATGTATTGAAAGAACTCCGATCAAAGCACAAGATGTTCACAAATAATAGTGACGAAACCTTATATTAATCTAACATAAATGTGGATTTCTCTCTCTCTCTCTCTCTCTCTCTCTCTCTCTCTCTCTCTATATATATATATATATATATATATATATATATATATATATATTGCTACTCACAAGTTGTTTTTTAATCATCAAATATATTTTAAAAGAACTCAAATCCAAACACAAGATGTACCCGATTAAGAGATAAAGATATACAAAAATATACTCTAGCAGGAAAAATAAAAAAAAAACCCATATAATCAAAATAAGAAAGCTACTAAGTAACAAAAATAGGGAGATGGTGTGACGACAAAAAAAAAAAAGCGGAATAAAATGACTGAGAATATATTGACTTTTTTTACATTCCTAATTTTAATTATATGACATAGGTAATTGAACAATTGTAGTTTTTTTTTTTTTTTTGGGAATTTTCAAGTGTGAATCACATATTCTATTATAAAAAAGAAAGATGTCAAACCACATTTGATTATAAGTTAAGTTTTTGAATAACAAAGCCAGTCATAAGCATAGTTCATATGATCCGAGAGAAAGACAAAGAAAAATTGACAAAGTTGCCTCAAGGTGGAGTGGCTGTCCGAGAATACATTAGTCATGCTATTATTGGCCATTGAACAATGCATTCATTATATGCAACTTCTTGCAAGCTTCATTTTTTCTCTATTGATGTTATGGTGTAACAAATTTGTGAAACTAATGTTTTAATTTGTCACAAGTGAATCTAAACTTATTTCACAAGACCGGTCCTAATATTTTTTTCTTCAAGGGAGACTGGTCCTAATATATGTGACTATCTTTTATGTTTGGTCATGTATGTATTGGTAAAATATTTCTGAAACAACTATTATCGCAAAACTCGAACTAATTTTTTTTCTTGCAAAAGCTTCATTTTTTCTCTATTGATGTTAATAGGTAACTCCATGAAGTCCATCACATTTATTTTCATATATTACTTTTCAATGTAAATGACCCGTGCGGTAGCACGGGTAAACGGTCTAGTTTTAATTCAATATATGTTTAGTTTAAAAGAGGGGAGATGAAAGAAGGGAATGAGGTGAGAGAATCTTAACTAAATACATGTTTGATTCATAAGAGTAGAGGAGACTTTTAAAACTAAATTATTTTTTATCCTTAAAGTCTTTAATTTTAATATGACTTCCTCTTCTCCAACGTTTCTACCTTGCTTGTTTCATCCCTTATCTAATTGTCCACCACTCTCCACTATGTCACATGTTTGCTCTCTCTCTCTCTCTCTCTCTCTCTCTCTATCTTTCTCTATCTCCACCAATCGCCTCTGACATGACCCTGCCTCTCTTCCTTCTCTCCCTCCTATCCTATTTCTCTCCCTTTATCCCATCGCACACTGCCACCCTTTCAACTTCTTTTGATCATGTTATCCTTTTTTTTATTTTGTTCCTGAATGTTTCCAAAACATGCACTTTAATTTTGCTCATATTTCAATCATCCAAGTTCTACTTAATATAAAATCTTCCAATTCCAAAATATGAGAACAACAAATTGATCATCCTAGTTTGGCAATACAGTTAACTAACACATGTTATGCTCTCTTCAATTGTCTACGACTTCTCCAATTTGAGCAAGTTCTATAACAATTGGTATTCTATCACAATTGGTATGGACAACATGATTTTCTCTTGAGTACTAATTTAGCTGCCCCTAATCAAGAAAGTTTTTTCAAATCAAGAGATATTGTCGTTGTTGATTTAATAATATAGTTAATATCATTTTTGTTATTAAGTTCTTGAATGGGATTTCATCTTATCATTGGAGAAGATACATAATTAAGGAATTTTTAACTCTTGATTTACCAATCAACAATCTTCTATCGACAATCCGTAACAGGAAAAAATGAAACAGATAGACGTCGTTGTATCGTTAAATCATTGATGGCAGAGATATGTTGCTCATGGTCTTTATATACAATTCAATTATTCTTTATTTCGACCAAACTTGTCAAATTACAGGCAACATTTTAATAAAACAGACTCCATGATGAAATTCAAAATATAATATATTTGTTTCACATTTAAAATTGTTGACTGAACTCAAATTTAACTTTTACAGTGTGTTTGGTTGAAGAGAAATAAGAAAGAGAGAAAGAGGGAAGAGAGAAATAGAGAAGAGATAGTAACTTTCTCCTGTTTGGAATGCAGAGAAAGAGAAGAGAGACTAAAAAACTATGGGGCCCACTGTTTTTTGTTTTCTCCACGGAATAGAGAAGAAATGGGAGAGAGAAGTGTCTTGTTTTTGTTGTTCCATTTTTACCCTTGTATTTGAATTTCAGTTATGATTTATTATCTTTCCTGCAAATTGCAACAATGATTATGGAATATGAAGGATAAAACAAAGGGAAGTTGTAGAAGACAAGTTGAAGGTATCATTTGTCACCGGTAGACGAACGATTTTTGAAGCAAAATAGAAAAATAGTAGTAAATGCACATGAAGGCAGTGGTGTTGAGATTGGAAGAACTCTCTGGCACACATGAAATGGTGAATGCCATATATAGAGTAGGAGCATGGGTGAAAGATGAAGGATGTAGATAATTAAGGCTTTTTTTTAAATATTTTTATTCATACTTATTCCTTCGCTCTTTTCTCTTTTTGTTCTTATTAATAAGAGTTTCAATAAGAATAAAAAAATGAATTCAAATTTATTTGGATGAAATAACAAATTAATGAAATAATCTTCATCATTTGTAAAAAAAAAATCAACAGTTTAATAAAAAAATTGGATCAAGTTATTCAATAAATTAATTTTGATTGAAGGTTTATTAATCAGGGACATTTTGGTACTACTAAAAATAATCAACACTTCTTTCTTCTCTATTTCTTCTATATCTCTCTTCTACCAAACAATACATCAAATCTACTCTATTTCTCATCTTTTTCTCTCTTCTCATTCTCTCTCTTACCTATTTCTCTCTTCACAACTTCTCTTCTTAACCAAACACACCCTTAAAGTGATTACTATAATGATATACAAAGAAGTACTATAAGTTTTGGCCCAAAAACTAAAGCAGCAGAGAATGTTTTTGCATGGATTTTGAATAGAATAGCTAAATTGATCTGAAGTTCCACTTCCATGCATACTTGTATTGAATATATAATTTAAATTAACTATCGAAAAGTTTGTAGAGAATGTTTCGTGCTATATATTCCTTTATATATTTCCTTTAGGAGATGTATAATACAAAAAGAAAAGAGTAGAAGATACCGTAGGTTTATATAATTATTTTCATCGTGAAATTACTAAAAATGAGACAGACAAATCTTTAAAATCTTGTATAAGGGAAAATGATGAAGATGAGCTTGTTAAGCACAAGAAAAGTTTACCAGGTTATTTGGAGAGAGGAGAAAAAAATTCCAGACAAAGTTTTGAATGTTGGTGTCCTTGATTGGACCAGTTTGGAACATAGGCAGTACAGCAATAAACTTGTACCCTCGAGAAGTAGCCGGAGCTCGACCTCTTCTAGCAAGCAATACATCAAAATTTATTCGTACTATCCTTCAAGTCATAAATCAACTATCCTTCAAGTCATAAATCAAAGTATATGACAACGTAATGGACGAAAACAAATTCATAAAAACAATAAGGCTTTGAAAAAGTGAATAACACCAAACAAAGAATCATATCAAGCATGCATCTTAAAGCACAAAACCAATAGAAACATGATAATCACATTAGTGCTTCTTTGATACTAAAAACTTTCAAGTCTCAAAGAAACAAATTAACTTATCTCAGAATTATGAGGATTTATCTTGCAGAGTAGAGTAACAAGTGATTTAGTGCACAAAATCAGAGTCTGTGACATTTGAGCAATAGTGGTACATCTAACATTACATGGATTAAACAGGAAACATTCGAAGACTCAAGTCGATAACAGAAACAAAATTAAAGAATAACAAAAATTTACACTCATTGTGATATAGTGTTTAGATCTAATTTCTACCTGTTATAATAACTGGAAATCAAGAATCTTTCATTTGCATAACCACAAATGAATGTCGCAACAAATACCATAAAAAAATCTAGAAATCAGAGTGCGAAGTTTAAAATTGATATTACATAGATGTTATATTGTTTAATTTGAATCGCTTAACTTGAATTGAAAAGTAAGATTAAACATCGCAACACATAAAATCAAAAAAGGGTATCATACTCTTATGGAAATACCCGCCACAGATGAGTTATTGCTTGTTATCACCTTAACACATTAATATCATACTTCAAGTAACTGCAACAAAAAGAAAAAAATGAACATATGATTTCATTGAAAATTAAAAAACTAGGGTTAATTATGTTTCTAGTCCCTATAAAATAGCGACCTTGTAAGTTTAGTCCTTACTTAATTTTAATAGCATTTTTAGTCCCTATAAAAAAAATTTACTTATAATTTTAGTCCCTGCTAAAACAAAGTTTGATTAATTATCCTTAAACTCTTAAATTTTTGAACGATTTTTTTGAGACAAGATTAGAGCACTATGAAAGGTTCGTTTACTAAAATTTAGAATTTTCAGACATGAAATGAATTAAATATGAATTTTTTAAAACGACAAAAGTTAAAGATAAAAAGTAATAAAATCTGGATGTAGAAATCAAATTTTGCGATAATTTTTTGCGGAGGAACTTTTAGTAATGTTCTAAACATGTCTGCAAAAAATTGTTCAAAAATTTAAGAGTTTAAGCATAAATTAAACAAATTTGAATTGAGTAGGGACTAATACTCAGGGCAAAAAAACAAAATTAGGGACTAAAAATGCTATTAAAATTAAGTAAGGACTAAACTTACAAGGTCGCTATTTTATAGGGACTAAAAACATAATTAACCCAAAAAACTATAACCAATAATACCTAGATCTAAAAAATAAAAATTTTAACACTTGTGACCGAAAGGGTCATCATTAAATGAATGAAATTCATCAAAATTATTCAGATCACGCAGATGTGGAAAAAGAGGGAAAATGAAGAAGAAAAATAGCTTTATAAAATGTTTTGAAGCATTTTTTACTGGCCTCTAGTTTTGAATGTTTGCCTAGACTGTTTTCGTGCTCACGTTTGATTAGATTCTGTTAACATTCAAAAAATCAAAAAGAAATAGTGCCATTTACTTATAAATGTATATGGAAAATAACCACCAAATTCATAGGGTGAGCCAAAAAGTAAAAGATCTTAAAAATCACTTAATATTGAACATTGATTTTCATATGGAGCATCCTTTTTCTATCGACCAATGATACCTTGGATTTGACTTGAAATTTTTTGACTTTTGTAGCTTACTGTGTTGTTGCTACCGAGTCTATTGAACCGTGGATTCCAATCGCTTGCATTAGACGTATCAAAAAGGAATTTACTTCTTGATACATCCAAGGAAAGCATTTGGAACACACATTTCACCAGACTTAATAACAATAACATAGTAAGCGACAAACGTCAACAAATTTTAAGTCATTTCCAAACTATCAACGTTCCATGGAAAAAACAAAACAAACATTTCGCTGAGAAAACACTAAATTATAAAAACAACCAAGTTATTAACAAAAAATATAAACATCATCAAATAAAAATCGAAAAATTTACGTAGATCAACAAAAAGATGAGCGAAGCGAGTTACTCAATCGGCTATCAACGAGGTAATTGAAGTCGTTGTCAGTAAAAAAAAAAAAAAATTCGAGGAAGGAAGATTCTTGAAATTATCCCTGGTGGGTTTTGTGGTGTGGTCGAGGATTTCATCGAGGTAACCAATGTAGTAGGCAACAACATCGTCGTGAGCAACAAAGCTATAAATTAATGAATATAAGTAATTATAGCCATTCTAAGTATCTATAACAGTCTATAGTTTTCTATCTTGCAACCTATAAATCTTGTCACCGCAAATACCTTCAACATTGGCAAAAGACAGGCTAGTCTTATTCAATCAATCTTTGTAAGTTACCATTGCGAGCAAGGTAATTATAACCAGACTGAACCTCTATCAGGTTGAATTGGGAACCGGCCCTCTATCAGATTTGAGTGACATTAAAAATTGACAGCTTTTAAAGCGGTTGGACAACTTTTTTGGTTTTAAAAAAAAAATTATAACTAAGTTGTTTCAGCGAGAGTAGTTTTGGAAGAAAAAAAAAGGTAAAATTAGATAGACCTCCCTCGAGAATTGATCAAGAATTGATCAAGAGAACATTAGGGTTCTAAACCTCTCATAAACTTAATTCAATCCTTTCTAACATGAATTTACACAACCAAAGGTAGGGAAACTATCTATGGAACTCACCTAATCATGTTTTCTTGCTTTCCTTCAAGATCCAAGCTCAAACCCTAGCTTTTGCTTCAATCTTGATCCTTAGCTTTCAACCAAAAACCATGCTTTAATCTTTCCTCCACTAATTCCTTGCTTGCTAAGCCACCCATAACCATGCTTGATCACACTAGGAAGAAGTTTGGATGATTTAGAGTGGAGAGGGAGGGCGTGGGTTAGAGAGAAGGAGGAGAGAATTCTCTTCTCAAAACCTAGAGAGAGAAAGACAAGTGAAGAATGAATATTTTGAGCCAAAACCACTTAATTACCCCTTTACGAGCAATTACCATTATGCCCCTGCCTCAAGCGTGTTTAATCCCACACTGATACTTTATCCGTAATATACTGACATGTCATAAAATATTACCCATGAACTTACTTTCCATGAATATCATTCCTCTGATACATTTAACAGGTAAAATTTCCATTAGCTGACGAGCGGGATGTTACAACACAATTATGCACAATATTAAAATTAATGATAGCAAAAATATTATTTTGTTATACATGAAAAATGAGCAAATTAAGGGAAATAGCTGCAATTTTCAAAGAAATAGTGCCTTTTTTACATTTTAGCAAATTAAAGGAAAGAGCAGAATAGAAGTATTGCACACAGGTGATCAAGTTTAGAGAATCCTTTTAATTGCGATACAAAAATATTGAAAATGCTAAAATAATAACATACCTGAAAACTATATCTGTCGTGCCTGGTTTCAATGGTAAATCATTCTTCTTCAAAAATTTCATTACTTCCACCAATAGTTTAGTATCATTGTTGTTCTTAGCAAAAAGCTGCAATAAATTGACAATAGCTTACCAAATGCAAACAGGAGACAGAATCAAAGAAATTAGAAGATTAGTATGTCTAACAATACCAGTAAATGGTGTGCAGATGCAACACTCGGTGCCAACCCATGGACATTATGCTTCCACAGAGCCTTCTTTCTTGCTCACGTATTTATGCCTAAAAACTCAATTTCATTTCATATCTTCAAATTCCAAAAATGAAACAGCACAGCATTATAAAAGACAAAATGGACACACAGATAAAGCATACCAAAATCAAGGGCTTCGGCATGAACACATGCCTTAGTAACTTCACGACAGAGGTGGCAGTTAAAATTGTTATGTATGCGAAGATTTGACAACCTCTGCTCATCAAATAGATTAAATTCATCATCATAGCGAAGAAGAGAGTAAATCAATATAAAAAAATAATAATAACTGAAAGAAAGAAAAAAAGGTGAGAGGGGAATTGAATAGAAACTAACAAATCTGGGAAGGTTTTGCAAAATGTCAAAGAGAAGACTAATATCGTGATGGTGTTTACAATTAGATGCAACATATCCTTTCCGACCTCTGGTGCTTGGTTTTGAGCTTGATGTTGGCATGGCATCTTCATCATCGCCGAAGGAAACCGGACTATCAGCTCCAGCTGCACTTCTGCCTTGAAAACCCTGTACAGAATAAAGAGATAATTAAGCTAAGAATGAAGGTAATAAATAATATCACCTGCCCAAAACCCTGCTTTTTACATAATTTTCAAATTGCAATAGCAAGTATCAATTTATAATATCATTTGTTGGGTTTACCTCAAAGGACTGAGCACCAGGAGTGAACTGTGAAGATTCCTTGAAGCGCGTCGAACGCTCCTTAACACGTTCCTAGAACAAAAAAGAAGAACGATACCAGTCACTGATCATACTTACGTGTATGTTCTGTCCATTAAATAATTTTGATCACAATGACCTAAACAAAGAATCACAAAGGCCGAGTAGTTGCAAATATTGCAAAAAGAAAAGGAGATTGATGAAGGTCGAGAGGACATAGGCAACTGTAGTACCCAGATCATCTACAATCACTATAATGTTGTTTTATGACACAGAAAGCCTAACTATAATCAGCGATAAGAACTCCTATGACACAACCTTCGCATTGATCTCCTCAACTCAATTGCACCATATCACTAATAAATAACAAATTTCGGCAAGTTCACTATTGCTATTCCAAGTTTTGAATTCTGCAGACTCCAACATAGATCTATATAAGATCTTGGATTTCGTACATCCACCATTTATTTATCCCATCCATGAAATGCAAGTTTTATGAAATTATACTTGTTCCCATCCCTAAACAAAAGGTCAAAAGAGGTATCGAAATTGTGATTGAAAGCATGCAATATTACAACAAAGATAAAAGTATGCCTCTCTTGTTCAAAATGATTAAAAGTTTAAGATATTAATCAAACTACATAATCCCCAACAAACCATTATGATCAAACTTCATACACCAATTTGTTTTATTTCAAAAAAAAAAACATTAATGTCATCATTTTATCCAAAAAATTGTGCTAAAATGACTCTGTTTAAATATAAATCTTTAAAAAGTTAGCAGTAAATGAGAGAAGATAACAAAATATTAATATTCAAATCATTAAAATGAATACAATGTCAAGTGCATTTTGTAGCAATGTGTAACCCCAAATTATAAATTAAGCAAGTTAAGATTCTAAAAGCAATGCAAATAGATCTGTGCCTTCAACTTTCTAATCAAATTATAAACACTTCAAGTATATGTCTAGTTTCCTAGTCAAACAATAATGGTCAAACAGAGCAAACAACAATCACATGCACAGTCAAGAGAAAATGAGCAAATCTGGCCAAATAGTCACCTCTTAGAAAAGTCTTCAGAAATTCGCTTTCATCCAGCCTATCAACTTTTACTAATGCTTTAACATATTTAGAAAATGCGAAAGAATCTGTATGAAGAGATGGCTGACTTTCAAATGCTCTAATCACGGATTCAGGATCATAAGAGGCTTTCTCGGCAGCTTCAAATGAAAAGCCTATTATTCCCTGCATAAATTTGAATGTAAGTGCAGCAAGCAATATCTAAAGCCAATGATAATTTCCTAAGTACTTCAAACACAAATGTAGAAAACAGGTTTACTTAATTCAATAAAATTCGAGAAAACCTCAGTTTTGCAGTCAGGAAGAATACTGATGAGAGGTGGAGTGTGGCTAGATTTTGATGTTGCACAATCCTACAATAGGTAAAAACCACTTAAAATGCTTCATTGTTTCATTCTAAAAACAAAGTAAAAAATGTAGAACAAAGATTATTATTATTACCTCAAAATAAGATTGGGCTTGACCAAAGTTGAAATCAACTTCACCTTGAATATAACAATTCTTATAGTAATGACGTCCCAATGCATCCCACAAAGTGTCTTGATAACCCAAAAAACTACAATCAAAGATAGCTGAAATATTACCGATTATAGTAGCAGCTACTGCCTTTCCATTATTTCCATGTGTGTTCTGCAATTACACAACAATTAATTATATAAGCAAGCTATTAAAATCATTGCTTAGTGAGGAAACTTCAAAAAAAAATCTACTAATTAGAATGTTGAAGGTTCAAGCACCACAAGAAACTAATATAATCATTGATTTAGTAACATTTCTTTGAAGATTTTTTTTTTGTTTTCTTGTGTTTTTACCTCAATTGTAACCTCACATACAAATATCACACCACATGTGACTTAATTCAGGGATTAGGGTCAAGATATGGATGTTTGGATTCCCGGTAAGTTAGGCAAGATCATTACCTTGCCATCTAATTGTTGTTTTGCCTTCTCAATTTCTTGTTGTTTAAAGTAGATGCAAAGCATTTCAAACATCAGCATTTCGAAGTTGCGATGAATGCTATTCAATAGAGAGTGAAATTCCTAAACATAACCTTTATCTCCTCTGGTATGTTCTCAGAAAGTGCCTGCACTCTCAGGTACAACGGCTGCAGCGCAAATACTGAGAGTGAACTGAAAGAAAAGCATATATGAGATTAGGACTTCAGGCATCTAAAAATTAGTTCTGTAATCCATTCAGAAACTCGATACATTTTAGCTGCAGACCAATTTCAATAGGTTGAGTTGGATACAAAAAATGATATACTATACTATACTACACTATCCTATACTGTATAATATGCAAGAACACCAAAGCAGAAAATATGCTAAGTTACCAACCCACACAATCAAAACATCAAAACATGAGAAAAATGTAAAATAAATTTGTTCGATAACATTGCTGCGCAAATTTTGAGAAATCTCAATACCACAAACCTTGCTATGATCCAAAAAGCTTCTATATCATGAAAAACACTAAAATCTCACCATTAAAAGTTAATTTAGTTTCCACTTCATTCCTGATATAAGTTCTTACATAATAGGATCTTATTAAGTAAACAGTAAACACTTATTTGAGCTTTTTACTCAAACACACAAAGCAGTATTAATCCCTTACTTGGTCGGCAAGTAACTCAGGCCTAGTTGTTGCAACTCTAGGTTGCTTCTCAACAATCCCATGAGCAATTTCTTTCATCCTCAATACTAAATGCATCCTCTGGTCATGCAAGCCTTCATAGGACATCCTACTTAGCATATGAACAATATCTCTAGATGCACACACCTGCAAACTACCTCAAGTTAGTTCAAAGATAGACCAAAAAAACATCAATATTAACAAAATCCATCATGAATGAATACATGAAAGAAGCAAAATCAACCATTTTCTCAATGCTGTATTGCAAGGTAGTAATCACGTCATTCTTAGTCACCTATAGAATGTAAATAGCACTCATTTAATGACGGCAATGCCAATAAGCACGAAAATTGTGTACAAAAACATAATTAACTTCTTATATATCTCTATAATCTAACCTTTCTATCTCGACCAACAACAACTCCACGCGCTATTTCTCCCATCGTCATTAAGGAGTGAACTTGCTGGTCATCTAAATTCATCAAAGACATTGAATTGATTCCTTCCAAAATCTTATGACACCCACTCTTAATTATCTCTTTGTGATGCTCCATAACTAAAAAAACCGACAAATGTAACATTCAACACACTTATTGCAGCCATCACAATACACACACAAAGAGCAGAACTTACTAGAATTCAACTTGCTCAAGGCCCTGCTTATCTTGACAGACGTGGAGTTGATTCCACCACAAATACCTTTGTCCGAAGAAACAGTAATTACACTATCCTTCGCCATTTAAACTAAGCAATTTTTGAAAGAAAAAAAAAACAATTATCGCATCAATAGCTTCCATCGCCATTTAAATGATTGTTTAATGGTATTAAATTTTGGTAATGACTTTTTTTAACTATTTTACACGTTTTAGACAATGGTCCAAAGGTAAACCCTTTTGGTCCCTATTAGACACCCTTTATTTTTTATTCTTATTATTAGATGTCTTTATTTTGGTACTAATTATGTTCTCCTTTTATAATCATATTTGTTGTAGAACATTGTAGTATGCAAGGTGTGGTCAATTTGTTAGATTGATTATTGCTTTGCTGAATTGATACATTGTTTACTAGATGATAACTTTCAAGAATATTTTGCAATCATGCATGATTCAACTTGCATTTTCCCATTATATGTTTACTTTTATTTCATATATTACTTTTCAACTCATGATATGAATTATGGGAAGTAGATAAATACTAAATAAACTTATTTATTCTCTTATGATTTGGATCTACATCATAAACACTGAAAATTGTTAGAAGTTACCACTATGTTCATTTTATTTTATTTTTCTTTTGAATTTGTAGATTTTAATTCTTTCACCATTTACCTTCAATCATAGTAATGTTTATATGAGTACAAATTGATCCAGAGTAGTTTTTAGTTATACCTAAAATAATCTATTCAAGTGATAAAACTTTCTCTATCGTAAAACATCCCAAGCCTAATTATAAACCGTGCAACGCGCGAGTCTTAGTTAGTTGTTATTTTATATTATGTTTTTAGGATATTTTTAGGACTTAAGATTACGACACATATAGATGACTAAATGTGTATTTGGATTGAGGGTTTATGAGGGAAAGGGAGGGGAGGGCTCACTTTTATAAATTGAGAAATGTTGTTAGTGTAATTTTTTTTACCTCGTTTATTCATCAATTTCGCACATATAATAAATTATTAAGTTTAGAGATTCAATTTTTTAGGATTGATAAAAAATTGATAAAAAAATTTCGCACATATAATAAATTAATAAATTGATGAATAAATGTTGTTAGTGTAACTTTTGTCGTGCAACATTTCTCAATTTATTATATGTGCGAAGTTGATTCACCTTGGGAAACACTATTAGGATTTAGTCTCTTGGTTGGCTGGGATTTGGGTAGAATTAGGCGGGAGACTTATTCTTGTAACCCATTGATATCTCTTTTGTAACGTTACTCATCATATAGTGAAACGGAGGGCTGCTCTCTCCCCCAGACTAGGTCAATTTGGACCGAACTGGGTAAACAGATTCTTTTGTGTTCTCTCTTCTTTCCTCTCGCTGTTTTCTACTTTTGTTTGTGATTATAACTTCCATACACTTTGTTTTGGTTGCTTGATTATCCCTTGCTCCACAAATCAAGTTTGTTATTGGTGTGTTTTCTCATCGAATTCGCAACAACACTTTTTGTTATAGGGTTACCTCACGCAAATCACAGCACTAACTTCTTGTCATTCTCTTCTCTTAGCATCAACTAGGTTTCTTATTGTTGCGGTTGCAGAAGTCGTCGTGGAAGAACAACAGTGGAGTATACTGAATCTTCTCATCTCCGGAAGGACCGAACAAGCACCTTTCTCCACCTTCTCAAGGTATATCTCTCTCTTCCGATCTGATCGGTTTCACATTGCTCATTACTTCTTACTATTAGATTTGATCAAATTTTTTATTATCATTACAAATGTTTTTGTTAAGTAATTGTTCTGAATCTATATGATTTTGCATGGAGATGGAGAAAATCATGCAGTTAGGATCATGTCTCTACCACTTGTATCGTGGCTGCACTTTCTGCCCTACATCAAAAATACTAGCGCCATGTTTTGTCTTCTTCAACAATGTAAGTGAGTTTATGGTAAATATTGTTTCGAACCATATTTTTTATGCCATGCTTTTGTTAATGTTTTAATTTGTTTGTGTTCTAAACCTATTTATAATTTGTTTCATTTGATGTGTGCATTTTGATATGTTCACTTTATTGTATTTTCATGTTTCTTTTTTGTTTTAAATTTGGCAACAAATTGTTAATTTTGCTGCATTGAATCATTTCTATGCCTTGCAACAATGTGGCTTCCACTTTAACATCGTAAAGTTTTGTTTTGTTTTCCTAATCTTGCAATGTCCCAAATATCACCAAAACTGATATGATTTTGGGTTATTTTTTTTATGTCAATGATGATGATAACTATATTCTTTTTCGTTTTCTATGATTTTCATATATGAATGTTTGAAGAGAAATAAGGAATACATTACCACATCAGCGAGGGAAATAAAATATTGAACTCACAATGGTAACTCGCAAAGATTGATTGAATGAGACTTACTTGTCTTTTGCCAACGTTGAAGGTATTTGCAGGGACAAGATTTTGTATTTAGATTTGTTCTGCGTATGTCAGATATACTTGGAATAGGTTGCAAGATAGAATGCTATATGTCATGCATTGTGTTGCGAATTCGATGAAAAAATCACACCAATAACAACTTGATGTGTGGAGCAAGGGATAATTAAGCAACCAAAATCAAAGTGTATGGAACAGTTATAATCACAAGCCAAAAGTAGAAAACAACAGCGAGAGAAAAGGAAGAGAGAACACAAAGAATTTGTTGACCCAGTTCGGTCCAAATTGACCTAGTCTGGGGGAGAGAGCAGCCCTCCGTTCCACTATATGATGAGTAACGTTACAAAAGAGATATCAATGGGTTACAAGAATAAGTCTCCCGCCTAATTCTACCCAAATCCCAGCCTCTTCCCGTAACCAAGAGACTCAATCCTAATAGTGTTTCCCAAGGTGAATCAACCCTCAAAACCTAGTGTTTGTTCCAAAGAGACAAACTCTATACAAACCCTAGTTTTGTTGTTGCCTTTCTAAACCCTTGTTTCAGCCCCCTCTATCTCAAGGTTTACACTGATACAATGTCTATATTTATAGTAAAAGTAACTCCCATAAAATTGTACCAAATCTGGCCCAAAAAATACGTTTCTGAAAAATAACAGCACGCAAAATCGGGCCCCGATTTTTACCATTCGGGCGCCGATTTTTCCAGCACCAAACTGCTCCCAAAGACAGCCAAAATCGGGCCCCGATTTTGCCATTCTGGCCCCGATTTGTACTTTCAGCAAACATTAATTTTGGCCTCCAAACTCCAATTTTGAGTCACTTTCACAACAATCTCCACCTTGACTCCAAATTAGTGATGATTCCCATTTAACATCAACACCTTGCTGCTCTTTCCCTTGCTTCCCACTACACCATGTAGCTCCACAAGTTTACACCCTAATCCCTTCAGCCATCGGAATGTCTTCCGCCTTCTCGAAGGTACTTGCAGTCCAACTACACTAGGAATTTTAGGTAGTTCCACAAGCCTTTACCTCAACCTCTTCAGCCATCGGAACGTCTTCCGTCTTCTCGAAGAGTCCTTGCAGTTCAACTACACTAGGAGTTTTAGGTAGTTCCACAAGCATTCACCATGACATCTTCAACACAGGACATCTCCTGTTTCCTTGAAGGTCTCCTTGCATCCAATCACCCTTGGCCTTTTTTTTTAGAGTAATCCCGCAAATCGTGCTATACATTCTTCAACCTCCGGAATGACTTCCGTCTTCATGAAGAAATCCCTTGCTCACCATAGAGCATAGCACCCAAGGTCCTCCATAGTCGTACCATTACCGGTGTGTTCAACTCCACCTCACGTTGAGCGTACTCTACCTCAACTAGCAAATGCGTACATCCCACTATGTCTTCAACCTTGAAACTCCACCTCAACAGGTAGATCATGAGTATTGTTGCCTCCGCCTCTCCAGACTGATCATGAGTATTCTTACCACCGCCTCTCCAGGCTGATGTTGAGTGTTTAACGTCTCTCCAGACGAACACCGCTCCACTAGGCATCAATCCCAAGGTGACCAACATCACCTTCATCCTCCAAACAACACCACACCATCAGAGCACCTGCATCCTCATAACCCTCAGTGACAATTTGTGCGGAGTTACCATTAATCTCCGAACAATCCTTCATGAAGTTACCCATCTTGTGACAGTTAAAGCATTCAGACTTTGACTTCTTACCACTCTTTCTCCGGTTACCACTACCTCCACCTCCACCATTCCCTCTTGAGACACTTAGGCCTTCACCGTTTTCATGAACTCTCAAGTCCTTGGACTTGGTCAACTCCTTGGTTCACAAAGCCGCTTGAACTTCTTCCAAGGTAACAGTGCCTTCTTTGCCATAGAGCATGGTATCTTTGAACGATTCATAAGATTTCGGTAGAGCACACAACAAGAGTATAGCTTTATCTTCATCCTCAAGTTGCACCTCAATATTCTCCAAGTCATCAAGGATTTTGCTGAACTCCGTAAGTTGCTCCATGATGGCCTTTGACTCCACCATCTTGAATGAGTAGAGTTGTTGCTTTAGGAATTGCCGATGAGCCAAAGACTTTGTCATATACAAAGATTCCAACTTTGCCCACATTGATGCCGCGGTTGGTTCCTTTGCTACTTCTCTCAAAACTTTATCTCCAAGGCACAAGACAATGGCACTCCTGGCCTTGTCCACCATCTCGGTCTTCTCCGCTCGTGACATGGTGACCGGTAACGAACCTTCACCCTTCAAAGCTTTCTCACACTTATATGTATATCATATTATTCAAAAATATGTATATCATATTATTCAACAATCACTCAAAGGATTTTAGAATGCATAATTTTACTATGTGTGATGAAGTTGCAACACTAACAGAGGACGACGACAATTATATTGAAAAGGATCGAAGGTTATCGTTAAGAATTTTGGTGGGGAGTTCGAACAAATTTATGAGGCATGTGTTTCATTTATGTCACTTTAATATCCATTGTTGTTTCCTTTTGGTGGAGACGAATGTTAAATGTAGAAGGAAAAGGGTTACTATGAAGGAGTTCATTTCTTATAAAATTCAAGACCATATACTGAAGGTAGAAAAAAACACAAGAAGGGGGGTTGAGTTGTATTGTCTTTTCCAAACTTTTTTTAAGTGTTACACAAGTTCAAAGTCCGAGTGCAGCAGATTAAACAGAAACACACACACACACACACACACACACAGAGAGAGAGAGAGAGAGAGAGAGAGAGAGAGAGAGAGAGAGAGAGAGAGAGAGAGAGAGAGATAGACACAAAACAATTATACTGGTTTCTCCTACAATCCAGGAGTAATTCGGTCCCCTTGCACTTCCAAGGGATTTTAACTATAATCATAACTGATTATAATTGCTCAAGGACACAACCAAGAGATTTCCAATGCTCAAGTACACAAGTATGAGACTTCCAAATTCTCAATCACAACCGAAAGAACTTCTACAATCTAACTTAATCAAATAAAAGATTGTTTGGTTTTTACACTTGTTTTACAATCAAAGGTGTAAACAATTACAAAAAAGAGCAAAACTCTTAAGACTTTAGGATGTGTAAGATATGAACTTAGTAAAAAATACTTAAGTGTATATGCGCATTAAGTGTCGTTAAGAAGCATCAAATCAAATACTTTGAATGCTGCCTGATAAGGCGTGTAATAATTAGTACATTAATTTTGATATTAATATTGAGGAATTTTAAAGTGACAATTAAATTAATTGAAAATAATGATAATTAAGTAGAAGACTTAAAATAGCTAAAACTCCTTATGAGTTGATGTTTTTGTTTTTCTAATTATTCTTACTTTGATTGGTTGAAATAATTTCCTTGTAACTTATTCGGATATCTCTTCACGGTTTAAATATTTGTTGGATCGATCAAGTTGATTATTGATTATGAACTTGAATCAGTATATGTTAAATATTGGCCAAAATAATTATTCACTTACTTAAGTAACAGGGCATCTTTAATAAGATTTGTTGGTTAAACTTTTTCTCCGTATAATAAGGATAGCCCCCAATAGGTAGTGGGAGATTGCCTAAAGAAAAATCTATAAACTCGAATTTCATGGGAAGACTTAAGATTATTGATTCAAAATATAATGAAAATGATGTTAATTATGAAGATATGAAAAATTATATTGATGACAAATTGGATTGTTATGACATCGGATTCAACATTATCACCAGGTCCTTTGTTAACTCGCGCGCAAGTCAACGAACTTAAGAACCTCTACTAAAAATGTATTTTCGTACTAATGTCAACTAGTATGGAGCCCGTGCCAAGCACGGGTAAATAAATCACTATTAAGAAGGAAAAAAAAATTAGTTTTAGAGATTAATCTGCGTACATTGACCGTGTAAATTCTTTACATTCAATTAAATCACGTCAAATATTTTTTTATAATGTTTTAGGAACTAACTTAAAAAGTAGTATCATGATATAATTTGGCCGGGCATACAGTAAAAGATATTTCTAGTATCGATATATATATATATATATATATATATATATATATATCAATTAAATCTTTGGTTCTATGTTATAGATTGACAAAACTACTGTCAAGAATGAGATTAAAATTCATTGACAAAATTATAAATAATTGATATTATGATTCATAAATCTATATTTTTATACAAATATAAAAAATTTAATAAAATTAATAAAAGGGTCACGGTCCATTGTTGGAGTCATTTTAGTCGTAATGTGATGAACTCAACTTTGAATCCAGTCCTAAGATAGGTAAACTATTTTTTTTTCTTCATTTTTTCTTACTTGTGAAAAGTTTATTCATGTGCCTAGGGTTTTAAATATTAATCATACTTAACAAAATATTATTTTTTTTAAAATAAAAATATGTTAATTATATTAAAAAAAAGTTATTCATAAATATCCGTCCCCGTGTATAAATTTTTATTTATATAAAAACAAAATAACATTGCTAATTTTTTACTTAAAAAAACATTGCTAATTTTTGAATAAAAAGGTGTTAATATTTTATTTCTACTAAAATATCAATTCATAGTAATTAAGATGATAATGTAACTTCATATAAAAGGTTCAAGAGTATTTTATAAAGTATTTGTTGCAGGTCGAGTCTAGTTGATTAGTTGATTGGTGGGATAGTTCAAATATTTCACGCTTTAGTAACAAAAATAAAATAAATAGTTCACGCTTTTGAACCTTTCATGCTTCCTTAGGGTCCAATCGGTTAAATAGAGATGAGAGATTTTAATAGAGGGAATGAATGAGAGATATCTAACTTATTTCTAATACTAATAACAATGTTAAGAAAAATTGCCAACCCTAATTCTACTACTCTTTGGCGCCAAAGATGCTTTGTTGTTATTGGTCCACATGATTTTGTAACTTATCTATTTACTAAATATTTCCATTTACATATATTAATTCTTATATTTATTATGTAACTCACCATTTGAGCTTTGTAACTTTCCACTATCTATTCTTACATCTTTCAACTACATCTGGCTGTTTTTTTTGTACGATTTATTCATCTACAAGTAGTGCTAACTCATTCATTTAAAAAAATAAAAATAAATAAATAAACGGTCGGTTACATTCCTATTCATATGTAAATAACAATTAATTATTGTTTGTACAAAAAAAAAACAATTAATTATTGTAACTCCTTTTATTTTTATACCATCACTATAGGATGTGTCCCTTTACATTCCTCCACGTAAAACCTAAAAAAATGTTAGGCTTTAAATAATCTTAATTCCCTTATTTCCCTTTCACGTATATAACCAACACTAATCTCTCATATTCCTTTTTTACTCATTATATGTTGCATTTGATCATTTTCCTCCTGATCTTTTGGCTTTACCACCAGGTTTGTTGTTGATGTCAATGACACAAAGTAAGCTATTTTCTACGTTTTTTTAACCATGTTATTCAAGTGTTCTAATCTTATTGTATAATCTTTACTTTCACAGGCTGGGAGTAGTTAAAAACAAAGGTACGCATACCTTTGGTGAGATAGGTCAAGTGTTTATTTCTAATATTTTTCTCTATGATTCTAAGAACTCCAACTCAATACACATGAAGGCCACAAAGGAAATAAATAGGAAATCAAAGTAGAATGCATTTAGATTTGTACCAAAATAATCTCATGGTCAAGTAATGTAATTTCCTACTTCTTATGAATTGAATTGAGCGATGACAGCTTATGTTAGTCTTAACATAATTCGTTGCAAGTGGATTTATCATGTAACATAATTTTCTACTTATTCTGAAGTTAATTGAGTGATGACAACTTATATTAGTCTAACATAAATCGTTACATGCGGATTTCTTTATTTATATATATTGCGCCTTCTACAAGAGGAATCACATTTTGTATTTTTTTAAAAATTGGCAAAGATGTATTGAAAGAACTCCGATCAAAGCACAAGATGTTCACAAATAATAGTGACGAAACCTTATATTAATCTAACATAAATGTGGATTTCTCTCTCTCTCTCTCTCTCTCTCTCTCTCTCTCTCTCTCTATATATATATATATATATATATATATATATATATATATATATTGCTACTCACAAGTTGTTTTTTAATCATCAAATATATTTTAAAAGAACTCAAATCCAAACACAAGATGTACCCGATTAAGAGATAAAGATATACAAAAATATACTCTAGCAGGAAAAATAAAAAAAAAACCCATATAATCAAAATAAGAAAGCTACTAAGTAACAAAAATAGGGAGATGGTGTGACGACAAAAAAAAAAAAGCGGAATAAAATGACTGAGAATATATTGACTTTTTTTACATTCCTAATTTTAATTATATGACATAGGTAATTGAACAATTGTAGTTTTTTTTTTTTTTTTGGGAATTTTCAAGTGTGAATCACATATTCTATTATAAAAAAGAAAGATGTCAAACCACATTTGATTATAAGTTAAGTTTTTGAATAACAAAGCCAGTCATAAGCATAGTTCATATGATCCGAGAGAAAGACAAAGAAAAATTGACAAAGTTGCCTCAAGGTGGAGTGGCTGTCCGAGAATACATTAGTCATGCTATTATTGGCCATTGAACAATGCATTCATTATATGCAACTTCTTGCAAGCTTCATTTTTTCTCTATTGATGTTATGGTGTAACAAATTTGTGAAACTAATGTTTTAATTTGTCACAAGTGAATCTAAACTTATTTCACAAGACCGGTCCTAATATTTTTTTCTTCAAGGGAGACTGGTCCTAATATATGTGACTATCTTTTATGTTTGGTCATGTATGTATTGGTAAAATATTTCTGAAACAACTATTATCGCAAAACTCGAACTAATTTTTTTTCTTGCAAAAGCTTCATTTTTTCTCTATTGATGTTAATAGGTAACTCCATGAAGTCCATCACATTTATTTTCATATATTACTTTTCAATGTAAATGACCCGTGCGGTAGCACGGGTAAACGGTCTAGTTTTAATTCAATATATGTTTAGTTTAAAAGAGGGGAGATGAAAGAAGGGAATGAGGTGAGAGAATCTTAACTAAATACATGTTTGATTCATAAGAGTAGAGGAGACTTTTAAAACTAAATTATTTTTTATCCTTAAAGTCTTTAATTTTAATATGACTTCCTCTTCTCCAACGTTTCTACCTTGCTTGTTTCATCCCTTATCTAATTGTCCACCACTCTCCACTATGTCACATGTTTGCTCTCTCTCTCTCTCTCTCTCTCTCTCTATCTTTCTCTATCTCCACCAATCGCCTCTGACATGACCCTGCCTCTCTTCCTTCTCTCCCTCCTATCCTATTTCTCTCCCTTTATCCCATCGCACACTGCCACCCTTTCAACTTCTTTTGATCATGTTATCCTTTTTTTTATTTTGTTCCTGAATGTTTCCAAAACATGCACTTTAATTTTGCTCATATTTCAATCATCCAAGTTCTACTTAATATAAAATCTTCCAATTCCAAAATATGAGAACAACAAATTGATCATCCTAGTTTGGCAATACAGTTAACTAACACATGTTATGCTCTCTTCAATTGTCTACGACTTCTCCAATTTGAGCAAGTTCTATAACAATTGGTATTCTATCACAATTGGTATGGACAACATGATTTTCTCTTGAGTACTAATTTAGCTGCCCCTAATCAAGAAAGTTTTTTCAAATCAAGAGATATTGTCGTTGTTGATTTAATAATATAGTTAATATCATTTTTGTTATTAAGTTCTTGAATGGGATTTCATCTTATCATTGGAGAAGATACATAATTAAGGAATTTTTAACTCTTGATTTACCAATCAACAATCTTCTATCGACAATCCGTAACAGGAAAAAATGAAACAGATAGACGTCGTTGTATCGTTAAATCATTGATGGCAGAGATATGTTGCTCATGGTCTTTATATACAATTCAATTATTCTTTATTTCGACCAAACTTGTCAAATTACAGGCAACATTTTAATAAAACAGACTCCATGATGAAATTCAAAATATAATATATTTGTTTCACATTTAAAATTGTTGACTGAACTCAAATTTAACTTTTACAGTGTGTTTGGTTGAAGAGAAATAAGAAAGAGAGAAAGAGGGAAGAGAGAAATAGAGAAGAGATAGTAACTTTCTCCTGTTTGGAATGCAGAGAAAGAGAAGAGAGACTAAAAAACTATGGGGCCCACTGTTTTTTGTTTTCTCCACGGAATAGAGAAGAAATGGGAGAGAGAAGTGTCTTGTTTTTGTTGTTCCATTTTTACCCTTGTATTTGAATTTCAGTTATGATTTATTATCTTTCCTGCAAATTGCAACAATGATTATGGAATATGAAGGATAAAACAAAGGGAAGTTGTAGAAGACAAGTTGAAGGTATCATTTGTCACCGGTAGACGAACGATTTTTGAAGCAAAATAGAAAAATAGTAGTAAATGCACATGAAGGCAGTGGTGTTGAGATTGGAAGAACTCTCTGGCACACATGAAATGGTGAATGCCATATATAGAGTAGGAGCATGGGTGAAAGATGAAGGATGTAGATAATTAAGGCTTTTTTTTAAATATTTTTATTCATACTTATTCCTTCGCTCTTTTCTCTTTTTGTTCTTATTAATAAGAGTTTCAATAAGAATAAAAAAATGAATTCAAATTTATTTGGATGAAATAACAAATTAATGAAATAATCTTCATCATTTGTAAAAAAAAAATCAACAGTTTAATAAAAAAATTGGATCAAGTTATTCAATAAATTAATTTTGATTGAAGGTTTATTAATCAGGGACATTTTGGTACTACTAAAAATAATCAACACTTCTTTCTTCTCTATTTCTTCTATATCTCTCTTCTACCAAACAATACATCAAATCTACTCTATTTCTCATCTTTTTCTCTCTTCTCATTCTCTCTCTTACCTATTTCTCTCTTCACAACTTCTCTTCTTAACCAAACACACCCTTAAAGTGATTACTATAATGATATACAAAGAAGTACTATAAGTTTTGGCCCAAAAACTAAAGCAGCAGAGAATGTTTTTGCATGGATTTTGAATAGAATAGCTAAATTGATCTGAAGTTCCACTTCCATGCATACTTGTATTGAATATATAATTTAAATTAACTATCGAAAAGTTTGTAGAGAATGTTTCGTGCTATATATTCCTTTATATATTTCCTTTAGGAGATGTATAATACAAAAAGAAAAGAGTAGAAGATACCGTAGGTTTATATAATTATTTTCATCGTGAAATTACTAAAAATGAGACAGACAAATCTTTAAAATCTTGTATAAGGGAAAATGATGAAGATGAGCTTGTTAAGCACAAGAAAAGTTTACCAGGTTATTTGGAGAGAGGAGAAAAAAATTCCAGACAAAGTTTTGAATGTTGGTGTCCTTGATTGGACCAGTTTGGAACATAGGCAGTACAGCAATAAACTTGTACCCTCGAGAAGTAGCCGGAGCTCGACCTCTTCTAGCAAGCAATACATCAAAATTTATTCGTACTATCCTTCAAGTCATAAATCAACTATCCTTCAAGTCATAAATCAAAGTATATGACAACGTAATGGACGAAAACAAATTCATAAAAACAATAAGGCTTTGAAAAAGTGAATAACACCAAACAAAGAATCATATCAAGCATGCATCTTAAAGCACAAAACCAATAGAAACATGATAATCACATTAGTGCTTCTTTGATACTAAAAACTTTCAAGTCTCAAAGAAACAAATTAACTTATCTCAGAATTATGAGGATTTATCTTGCAGAGTAGAGTAACAAGTGATTTAGTGCACAAAATCAGAGTCTGTGACATTTGAGCAATAGTGGTACATCTAACATTACATGGATTAAACAGGAAACATTCGAAGACTCAAGTCGATAACAGAAACAAAATTAAAGAATAACAAAAATTTACACTCATTGTGATATAGTGTTTAGATCTAATTTCTACCTGTTATAATAACTGGAAATCAAGAATCTTTCATTTGCATAACCACAAATGAATGTCGCAACAAATACCATAAAAAAATCTAGAAATCAGAGTGCGAAGTTTAAAATTGATATTACATAGATGTTATATTGTTTAATTTGAATCGCTTAACTTGAATTGAAAAGTAAGATTAAACATCGCAACACATAAAATCAAAAAAGGGTATCATACTCTTATGGAAATACCCGCCACAGATGAGTTATTGCTTGTTATCACCTTAACACATTAATATCATACTTCAAGTAACTGCAACAAAAAGAAAAAAATGAACATATGATTTCATTGAAAATTAAAAAACTAGGGTTAATTATGTTTCTAGTCCCTATAAAATAGCGACCTTGTAAGTTTAGTCCTTACTTAATTTTAATAGCATTTTTAGTCCCTATAAAAAAAATTTACTTATAATTTTAGTCCCTGCTAAAACAAAGTTTGATTAATTATCCTTAAACTCTTAAATTTTTGAACGATTTTTTTGAGACAAGATTAGAGCACTATGAAAGGTTCGTTTACTAAAATTTAGAATTTTCAGACATGAAATGAATTAAATATGAATTTTTTAAAACGACAAAAGTTAAAGATAAAAAGTAATAAAATCTGGATGTAGAAATCAAATTTTGCGATAATTTTTTGCGGAGGAACTTTTAGTAATGTTCTAAACATGTCTGCAAAAAATTGTTCAAAAATTTAAGAGTTTAAGCATAAATTAAACAAATTTGAATTGAGTAGGGACTAATACTCAGGGCAAAAAAACAAAATTAGGGACTAAAAATGCTATTAAAATTAAGTAAGGACTAAACTTACAAGGTCGCTATTTTATAGGGACTAAAAACATAATTAACCCAAAAAACTATAACCAATAATACCTAGATCTAAAAAATAAAAATTTTAACACTTGTGACCGAAAGGGTCATCATTAAATGAATGAAATTCATCAAAATTATTCAGATCACGCAGATGTGGAAAAAGAGGGAAAATGAAGAAGAAAAATAGCTTTATAAAATGTTTTGAAGCATTTTTTACTGGCCTCTAGTTTTGAATGTTTGCCTAGACTGTTTTCGTGCTCACGTTTGATTAGATTCTGTTAACATTCAAAAAATCAAAAAGAAATAGTGCCATTTACTTATAAATGTATATGGAAAATAACCACCAAATTCATAGGGTGAGCCAAAAAGTAAAAGATCTTAAAAATCACTTAATATTGAACATTGATTTTCATATGGAGCATCCTTTTTCTATCGACCAATGATACCTTGGATTTGACTTGAAATTTTTTGACTTTTGTAGCTTACTGTGTTGTTGCTACCGAGTCTATTGAACCGTGGATTCCAATCGCTTGCATTAGACGTATCAAAAAGGAATTTACTTCTTGATACATCCAAGGAAAGCATTTGGAACACACATTTCACCAGACTTAATAACAATAACATAGTAAGCGACAAACGTCAACAAATTTTAAGTCATTTCCAAACTATCAACGTTCCATGGAAAAAACAAAACAAACATTTCGCTGAGAAAACACTAAATTATAAAAACAACCAAGTTATTAACAAAAAATATAAACATCATCAAATAAAAATCGAAAAATTTACGTAGATCAACAAAAAGATGAGCGAAGCGAGTTACTCAATCGGCTATCAACGAGGTAATTGAAGTCGTTGTCAGTAAAAAAAAAAAAAAATTCGAGGAAGGAAGATTCTTGAAATTATCCCTGGTGGGTTTTGTGGTGTGGTCGAGGATTTCATCGAGGTAACCAATGTAGTAGGCAACAACATCGTCGTGAGCAACAAAGCTATAAATTAATGAATATAAGTAATTATAGCCATTCTAAGTATCTATAACAGTCTATAGTTTTCTATCTTGCAACCTATAAATCTTGTCACCGCAAATACCTTCAACATTGGCAAAAGACAGGCTAGTCTTATTCAATCAATCTTTGTAAGTTACCATTGCGAGCAAGGTAATTATAACCAGACTGAACCTCTATCAGGTTGAATTGGGAACCGGCCCTCTATCAGATTTGAGTGACATTAAAAATTGACAGCTTTTAAAGCGGTTGGACAACTTTTTTGGTTTTAAAAAAAAAATTATAACTAAGTTGTTTCAGCGAGAGTAGTTTTGGAAGAAAAAAAAAGGTAAAATTAGATAGACCTCCCTCGAGGTCTCTTTAAATAACACAAACAACCCCTCTAGTTGATAGTGCAGCTCTATCTACGAACCCCAAAGACTAGAATCTACAGCAAGTGGGTTATGTAAAAAAATGAGTGTTGTCGTGAAATTCATTGTATAAAGAAATTGGGTGCTAAATACCGATGACAATACATGCTATGATAAAAGTGGGTGCTAAGGCACCTAAAGAAATTGTGCTGTCAGATTTTACACAAATTCTATGATTTTAGTGATGTTGTTTTCGTGGGCAGCACCACTCTCTTTCACAAATGAGGCACACAGAGAGTAGAACAAATTTGGTTGATGAAATCTTCATAGTTTTTAGGCTCATGTTTGGCCATGTTGCGAGTTTCATATATATATATATATATATATATATATATATATATATATATATATATATATATATATATATATCCATCAATGATCTTACTCTTGTTGGATTATAATATGGTGAAGAAGTTTCTTGTTGAGGAGTGAAGGTGGCGTACCTGATTCTTTAGTTGTTCCTGTTATGTCTTTTGTATCTGATTGCGGTAATGAAATGGTAATGTTGTTTCTCTCAACTTGTCATTCATTCCAGTTCACTCTAACATTTTCATCAACTTCAACATCTTGGCTGTCAATGAGCTTCTTTTTTAGTAGGTTATAGACCATATAACCTTTTGATTGTGTGCTATATCCCAAGAATAATCCCTTTTTCCTCTTGTCGTCTAACTTAAGTCTCTTTTGAGTAGGAGCATGTTTGTAGCAGATAGATCCAAAAACTCTTGGTTGTTTAGCTGATGGATTTTTGCCACACCAAGCCTCGATAGGAGTTTTGTCATTAACAGCCTTAGTTAGGCATCTATTGAGTATGTAACCAGCAGTATAACTGCTTCAATGCAAAATGTATTAGGCATTCCTTTATCATCGATCGATTCATCTCCATGACTATTCAATTCTTCCTCTCCGACACACCCGCTTTTTGTGGAGAATATGTGACTGTTAGTTGTCGTTTGATGCCTTCATCTTCACATAATTTTAAGAACTTTAATATATTTTTAGCTTTGTTTTTCGACAAAGGTCTTAAGCTTTTTGAACATTTCAAAAAATTCTGTTTTTCTTTCATAAAGTAGACCCAAGTCATTCTACAAAAATCATCATTGAAGAGAAAGAAATCGATGTTGTGGAGTGTGGGTATCCTCATCGGTCCACAAACATTTGACCAATACTCAAAAGATTTTCTTTAAAATTGGGAACTAGTAAGACAACTTTATCGTATCTCATACCTTTCTTAGTCTCCACCATCACAGTGCCTTTGCCTTTATATTCCACGACTGAGCTGTTTCCTAGTCGAACCTTTACTTTGACAGAGTCATCAATATCTTTGAAGATGCTCTCATCTTTGGCCATGTGATTGCTGCAACCATAATCCAAGTACCAATGTCTACTTAATTCGTCATTGGAATCTTGGGTGGCATGAAAAAGATGTTTTTCATAGTCATGTTGGTCCTTCTTAGACTCATGCTTTTCAATGAAGTTTTGTTGATGCTTATTTTTGTTGTAGTAGTTCTTCTCCACATGTCCAAATTTATTACAGTGTCCACATTGTGGTTTTTCGCGCCATCGACAATATTTCTCGGCATGATTTGTCTTGTTGCATATGCCACATGGATGATACTCATCTTGATTTTTCTTTGAGTAATTTCTAGAAATTTATTTGTTTCTACAATTTTCTCCACTCTTGTTGTTTCATCCAAATCCTTTATTTTGAGACTGTAATTTGAGCTTTGTTGAAAGACATTTTCAACTGCGTCTTCATCATGCCTACTCAATCTTTTCTCATAAGCTTTTGGTGAGCCTATTAATTTTGTCACCGACAAATTCGACAGTTCTTTGGTTTACTCAAGCATAGTTTTCAGCAATGAAAATAGGGATACTCATAGATGATAGTTGAAAGGTATTCGCCATGTCTTAGGGAAAACATTTAGAAATGGTATAAGATATAAGAAGGGTTTGGTTGGAAATAGGTGGATAGATTTTTTACACCCAATATATGATCAAACGTAGCTCTAATGTCACAGTTAGTAGTTTGGTTAGTAGTGTTAGTTTATAGTGAGGTTGAATAGTGAAGAAGGCTTTAGGTAGCTTTAATGCGACTGTTAGTAGTTTGGGTAGTAGTGTTAGTTTAAAGTGAGGTTGGATAGTGAAGAAGGCTTTAGTTGATAGTTAGAATCTAGTAGTAAGTAGTGTGAGGACTTGGAGAGAGAATATATTGTATTGCGCTCAAAATTGGATTCAATTACAAACGAGTACATGCTTGCATATTTATAGGTGTGAATTGCATATTCTAGATAGTTCTTTCTAGATTCTTCATGACATTTCCTACCACATGTGTAATATAAATTTGATATAAAATCCACTAAACTATTCTAGGGAAATCTAGACATGTACATCAATTCTTAACATTCTATAAGTTACTAAGGCATTTTTGCGAATTCTTGAAGTATGCATCACATTTTTACCGTTTTGTTATTTTGGGGTGTAGCCAAAAATATTATGGGTGTAAATAGAAAAAAAATCCATAAAATATAGTGTGTCAATTTTTTTTGGATCTATGTCGGACATTTCGCTTAAAATAAGTGTTAATATATGTCTATCTCCTGTAATGTTAGTGGTTTCTGATTTATCCCTGTAAAAAAATTATTTAGATTTCAACCCTGTAATTTGAAGATTCTTTAGTTTTGGACCTTTATTAATTTTGACAGTACAAAATCGATGATATGGGATGAGGTAAACCGAAATTTCCTCAAATTACAAGGGGCAAAAATACCTTAAATTTTGAAATTTGATGTCATGAAAGTCCAAAACCAAAGAATCTTCGAGTTACAGAGTTGAAATCTAAACAATTTTATTTTACAGGAGGGTAAACAAGAAACCGTTATTATTACAGCTGGTAAACATATATTAATCTAAATATACAACTAGAAATAAAAATTGGATATATAGAAGACATGAACATTGGTTATTTTAATTTTGTTACGAAAACATGGATTTTTTTTTTATTTTAACAAGAAGACAATGAACATGGATATCAACAAAGAATTATCACTTTTCCCTAAAAAAACAAAAAGAAAAACAAAGAATTATCAACTGACTTTCATGCCATAGTATGGACGTTAGCATACTTTGCAACGTTCTCTAGCATAATACTTTTTTTCTTTTTGGCTGACTCTAACATAAACTTGTAAACTTCTCAATCACAGTACTTGAGCATTAAATTTACATACATAAGTTTATAATGCTTATAAACTTATGTTATGGTACTACGTACCACCTAAAGCATGATCTATGACTGGTGTCACATACCACCTTTTAAGAGTCTCAATCACCTTTAATTTTTTCTAGCCTTGATAAAAAAAAAAAAAAAAGAGTCTACAATCACCACTATAAAGAATGCTAAATTAATAAACTAATGTTTATAATGTAAATGCTTAAGTATTCTGGTTAATCTCGTTCAAAATGATTTAAATGTGTTTTATAAATATTGATGGAGGAAATTTCACGACCCAAAGAAACGGCAAATTGAAGTATGTAGCTATTTCATATTTGTCATCCATATTAGAAAACACAAAGTGTGAGATTAAAGAAGATAATTAACTATAGAGTTTCTGCATCATGTATCGTTAGGATGTTTTGTTTGCAGTTTCAATAGCATGCTCGAAAGTCGGAACAAAATTAACTTACACTGCCAAAAGACTAGCTGGGCACTCCAAAACAGTTTTTTACATGGGAAAGTTAGCATCTTAGAAATGAAAACAAAACAAAACGATGGCTTGATGAATCTAAAATCCGATCGATTTTCATATCTTGAAATACTTTTATTATAATATTAGTGTACGTGCATTGGTGGATAAATGATTCCTTATGAAAGGAGCTATTGCGTTATTTTTTTTTTGTTTTTTTCTCTACACTTCAAAAAAAGAAGAAAAGGACCTATAGAAAGTCCCACATCGATAAACCAAATAGAGTCAGATAGTGTTAATAAACAGCAAAACGATTTATTGATCCAGGAAAAGTAATTCATATCGATGAAAGTTAACTATTCTTTGATCGATTGGATTTTACGTTTTCTTTTTTATCAACTTAGCATTTTTTTCAAATGTCCAACCATTAGAATTGGTGCATTTAATTAAAGAACCTTGCTATATAGTGCGAAACTTTTGCACACGACCTGGACATGATAAAACCTCGGCAGTGCTTTTATATTTTTACAATAAATAAAAGTGAAACATAACTAAAATCCAATGGTTGTTGTGTTCGGCTACAGTAGGTTCGTCGCTTTTCGTTGTTTTACAATCGCACCATTAAGCTTTTTCCTTAATTAAATTTTCTTTCCTTACTTTACACTACAAGATTATTTATTTTATTATGAAAAAAAAATGATCTCCTCAATTTTACATTTTTTTGGTCCAATATTGTTTCTGTAGTCACATAAAAGATTCCATAAAATTAAATTTTACTCGAATCATGAAATTGAGTTTGGTAAAATATAAACTTAGAATCATGAAGGAAATTGACTTTAAAAGCTTGAGAGAACGGATTTTGAAAAATAAAATTAAAAAGATATGTTAAAAATATACAAAGTGCTAAATATGTATTATACTCTAGTAGGTTTTTTCTATTGTACTGACTCTTCAAAACTGTTGGGGAATGTCCTTTCAATGTTGACATTAACTGTTTGTAATATTCTCTATGTTATGAAATGTTAACTTCTTGTATACTGTAATAAAAAGAAACTCTATCTACCTAACTCATTTATTACTAACACAAGGTGAATTGCTATTACAAAATATGCTTGCTTACGAAAGGGGCTAGCAGAACTGTTCCTCAAGGATGAAAAATTATGAATCTGATGTCATATGTTAAAAAGCACATACAGAAAATGAGAGAGAGAAAGATTTTGAATATTGTATTGAAGGATAATAGAAAGATGATACTAATGAAATTCTAAGTACAAATTGAGCATTTGTAATCTTAGTGATTATAGTCAAAATTCTTAGGAAGTGTAAGGGGACTAGACTATTCTCGGTTTGTGAGAGAAACTAATATATAAATTGATATGTGTCATCTCTCTCTCTCTCTCTCTCTCTCTCTCTCTCTCTCTCTCTCTCTCTCTCTCTCTCTCTCTCTCTCTCTCTCTCTCTCTCTCTCTTTGTGTTTGATTTTATATGCTGCATTCATACCCTGAACTGGTCTCTGTATTTAGGCTTCAGACTCTGACCAGTTTACAATCACTTAGAAAAAGTTTGAAAAAGCCTACACAATTCAACCCCATTCTTGTGTTTTTTCACGTTCAGTTGGTATCAGAGCATGATCTGTGTTCTACGCTTAACAGTGTCATATAAAAGATCTTGAGAAAAACATCTCTTTTAATGCTGAAAATGATTCTAGTGGTACTCGTACTAGTGCAACCATACAATATGATTACAACAACATTTCTACCTTAAAAAGAATAATTATTCAGTTAGACCTCCATCATTCAATGGAAATGTTGCTCAGTTCTCATGCTAGTAAAGTAAGATGTATAGTCACATCATAGGAGTTGATTATGAACTATGGGAATGATGGATTATATTTAGGAAAGTGCACTAAATCGTATATAGGTATTAAAGTAGTAATTTATCGACTTCACATGGATTGTCATTCAAATTGGTAATTAACGGAATTTATTTGAAAAGCAAATAAAAGAGAAGATTGATATTGGTTGCAGGGTTTTAATTGTTCTGCCCAATGTGAGATTAGGTTTTGTGATTCAGAAGTGTAACGACGATTAGAGAATCCTTGAATCTCCCCTTAGTTTTTGCTGGAAATCAAATCGAATAATTATTAGTTTATAACATGTCTTATGTTTGGATTTAAGAAAGTAGAAATATAATTTAGTGATGAATCAGTGGAAGTTTATATTAATATACCCGCAATTGAACCATTTACAATTGTGGGGTTCCCTTAAGATCAGTTATAGCCCTAAATTTACACTTAGATTCAATTAATTTAGAAACTAGAATTCGGGTTGCAATCCTACTAACTCCATCTAAGCTACAATATAGAAATGCACTTATATGAATTAAATCAGACTTTAGATCATAAACTGAATAAACAATTTATTAATGGAATCCAACAAATAAGAACTGGTTCACTGTGGAACCCTAATCAAAGAGGTTTAGTTGCACGTGGCAACATACATCCTTAAAAAGTAATAGAAAAACATACCTATAGAGAACAAGATGAAGATGGAGATCCTTTGCCTTTGAGCTCCTGATGCTTGACCCTTGCCTTGTATCAATAGCTTTCTGAATGAATAAAAGAGTGTGCAAGAGTCTTTATTTATAGTGCATCATTACTTAGGGATTAAGAGAGTGAAAATAAGGTTTTCCCACAAAAAAGGTTCGGAAAACATGCAAACAACAATTACTGGCTGCAACCATGCACGGGGCGCATGAGGCAGTCTCTCATGTGAGTTATGCAGTTTTCGTCCTTCTTTCAAGCGGTCTTTTGTCTTCCAATGTCTTGGAACCTCAAATGAAATTTCTTCACTTTGTATTGTCTTCAAATGTCTTCTAGGAACTTTTGATCTTCAATCTTTATATCCTTGATCCTTCACTTGATTTCTTGTTTTGGCGATTTACATGATTTCTCACTAGAGGACTCAATACACTTATGTAGTTGCATTATTTAGGATAAAACTAAATTACAACAACTCAAATGAAAACAATTGAAAAAGTTCCTCAAAAAAAATTTACATCAAACTAAAGTTCTTTCACTCCTCTACTCGAATCTTCAAACAAAATTACCAAAAACTAAACATCAAAGCCTAGATCTACAAGTTTATCAAACCAAAATACTCAAAGAAACGTAATATACCTTTATCCTTTACAGATCGGATCAGATTCTTCTCTCTTCACGCGGTTCCGCTTCTGCTCGATCCGGTTTGCTCACGTTTGGATGCTTCCCGTTTCGGTTCGTTTTGCCACCAGTTCACTTTCTTCTTCTTCTTTTATGAATCCGATTCTGTTAGCTTGCTGGTGTTATGGATCTGACAGAAGAAAAAGAAGAAAAGGAAAAAGATAAGCTTGGAGGTTCCGATTGAGAGAGAGTGCTTGGACGGTGAGTGAAAAAGTGATGATGCCCCGTTTTACATTTTACGATTGAGGAAAGGGATAAGGCAAAGTGAAAAGGTGTTTTTGCCTCAGGCAGTTTTCACCACTGATGTGAAAAAAATTAGTCAAAGTTTTCACCTAAATTGCGAATATGCCACCGCGTTTTTCTCCCATCATTTCAACTATCCACTGATGTAAATGTTATGTGCTATTAGGAATTCCCCTCATTTACTTATGTCAACTGATGTAAAACACCACAGTATGTATCTTTCCCTTCAGGTATTTTTTGTGCTGATGTAAAAACAGAAACCCCCTTGATGTTAAATGTATATTTTGTAGTAGTGCATTGACAACTCCTCTAATTGAGTTCTAGTTTGCCTTCAAATACAAAAAAAAAAAAAAAACTAAAAACAGAGTAAAAATCATAGTAAAAAACATCGTAAGTTATTCCATCATCAGGGACATCATGGACCAATATTTTCCACCATTTTATTAGATTATCTATCAGATCTTATCATAGGCCACTCTTACAAAATCTATCCCTAACTCATCGTCGTCATTCATGGTTAACAAAAGCTTAACCCAAAAATAGAAAATTTTAGGAGAAAAATGGTAAAAATTCTTCTTACAAACAATACTGGTATCCTACGTCATCCATGTTATAGATCTCGCTGTTTTGTTGAAATTTTGTAAATTTGAATTTGAACATTAATTTCTAGAATAAGCTAACATTATGCAATCTTAGTAGGATATGGAGCGTACTCAGTGGTGTGAGTGTAGTTCTGGGCATTTATCATTCATTTATCATAGTTGTAATTCTGCAATGTTACTTTGCTAAAGGCTCAAGTCAAACTAGAGCATAAACCCATGCGATAACCAGGTTAAATGTGTGTATGAAGAAGAAAAGAAAACTTTTCACTCTTTGAAAATTAAAAGTGATAGCATAGACAAAATATGGATTCACTACATAAAATAGTTAGAAACTTTAGAACATTGAAATCCAAGAAAGAAAATAATTGAGTTTCACTTATGAAACCCCAACATTTGCAATCCTGTTATCAAAACCATTTTCCTATAAAGATTACCATTAAATTAATAATCACATCCACTTCTTTTTTTTTTTTTAGAGGAATAAGCTTATAGCATTTCATTAATCAAAATGTGTTTAATACATTTTGGTATATTAACCAAAGTCTGGAAACTAGCTGTTGATGAGGCCACCTTAGCTAATTCATGGGCAACCTCATTCGCTTGTCTCCGAATAAACTCCACACTAGAGTTTTCATAAACTAAATTGAAAAGAGTTTTACATCTATGTATAATACTACCAAACTCTGTAGCATCATGTTGTGCAGATAAGAAGCTGTCAACAACTCTTTTCGTGTCAAGCTAGAAATCAATAGGTCCAAGTTGAAGAAGATGAACCCATTCTAAAGCAGATAGTAAACCAAGAGCTTCTCCCACATGAACATCAGAAAGAGGACTAATCCATTCGGTTCTAGCCAACACAAAGGAACCCGAATCATCCCTAATACAAATTCCTATTCCCACCCTGTTTAAATGTTTGGAGAAGGATGCATCAATATTGCATTTGAATCTACCTTCCATGGGTTTCTGCCATCTTGGGTATTGAACAGGTCTTTGCATACTAGAAGTTGGTTGGCAAAAATCCTTAACTGTCTTCCAGTCATCTAGTAAAGTCTTTGCGCGATCAAAAACGAAGCTTTGTGCGTCAGTCATTCCAAACCTTATTGTTCCTTTGTTTCCAAATGCTCCACAAAGTACAACAAAACAAGGTTGCATCACCAGCATTCAGCACCTGCAGCATATTAAAAATAATTGCAGCACTATCCTGGCCTTGATTTATTACTCCGCTCATAGATTGAAAAGCATCAAACATAGACCAGATGTTACAACTGCTAGGACATTTAAAAAAGAGATGGTAAATGTCCTCGTCATCATCCGAGTTACATAAAACACAATGAGTTGGACAATTTACGCCTTTGTCTTTAAGCCTCATCCTTGTTGGGAGATAGTTTCTACAAACCCTCCAAATAAAATTCTTAACTTTAGGAGGTATTTTAAGATTCCATAGCAAATTTCAGGAGCCTTGCACCTTGAAATGATTAACATTAAATAATTCTTGGATACAGAGACGGTATGCACTTTGAACAGAATACTCACCATTCAATTCCTTAGTCCAAACAAGACTATCTTCTTCCACCGAAGGAAACAACGGTGTATTGGTAATTTGGTCCACACCATGCTGATTAAACATCGTCTGCAGGACTGGAACATTCCAGATTTTTTCACCTAGAAGAATACAGTCAGAAACACGCAAATTGGATAAAGTAGAATTGCCATTATGTTGTGGAGTAAGATAGGTGTTGTTAGAGATCCATCTGTTATTCCAAACTGGTATAGAGGACCCGTCTCCTATCTTCCATTTACTACCCGCTCTGAGAATAAATTTTGAATTACAAATGCTTCTCCACACAAAGCTTGGTTTATGACCCAAAGATGCTTCAAAGAAATTGCAATTCGGATAATACCTGGCCTTATAAATCCTTGCAATGAGAGAGTCGGGATTGGTCATAATTCTCCATCCTTGCTTACCAAGCATAGCACAATTAATGGTTGCTATACTTTTAAAGCTCATACCTCCATCCTTTTTATGCATAGACAGTTTATCCCATGACAACCAGTGAATTCCTTTTATATGTGATCCTGAGTGACCCCACCAGAAAGAGTTCATCATTTTTTCAATTTCATCACAAAGAGAAGTAGGTAACGTGAACAAGCTCATAAAATAAGTTGGAATATATTGTAAGACAGATTTAATTAACACCTCACGACCTGCCTTCGATAAACACTTACTATTCCAAGAATAAATTTTCTTCCAGATTCTGTCCTTGATAAAATTAAAGGTTTCTTTCTTGCTTCTTCCTATCATAGATGGCAAGCCTAAATACTTTCCAGTGCCCAGGACAGCTCTGACTCCAAGGATATTAGCTATATTATTATGATCAGCATTTGACACATTTCTACTACAAAAGATTTCAGACTTCTGAAAATTAACAGCCTGACCAGAAGCCTTCTCATAAGTGGTTAAAATGTGTTTCATCTTCATTGCTTGACTTGTGTTAGCTCGAAAGAAAAGGAAGTAGTCATCTGCAAATAGCAGATGAGAAAGAATGGGCGCATTATTGCAGATTTTAACCCCATTTATCTCACCTCAATTTTCTGCATTTTTCATGAGAGCAGACAAGCCTTCAGCACAAATAATAAACAGATAGGGCGAGAGAGGGTCGCGCTGCCGTAAACCCCTTCCTGGAAAAATGGGACCAGTTACATTATTATTGACGAGAACAGAATAGTCAACGGTCTCTACACACATCATAATCCATTTGATCCATTGATAGGAGAAACCCATTTTCATCATGACCCCTCGCAAGTAACTCCAGTCAATTCTATCATAAGCCTTACTGATATCAAGCTTAAGCGCTACATCCCCAATTTTCCCTTCAACTTTAGACTTCATATGATGTATAACTTCTATTGCAGCCATGGCATTATCTAATATTGAGCGGCCTGGAACAAAGGCAGATTGGGTATCTGAAATACATTTATCCAGGACCACTTTGAGACGGTTTGCTAACACTTTGGCTACTACTTTATACACCACATTACATAGGGCTATGGGCCTCCAATCTTTCATAGACACTTGAGATTCTCCTTTCGGTATAAGAGCAATGGTTGTTGAGTTTAAATTTGGAGGAAAAACACCTGTTGATAACCAGCTACAACACTGTCTGAATAGTTCTTCGCCACAAGAAGTCCATAATTTTTGAAAAAAAGCCGGGCTAAAACCGTCCGGACCTGGACATTTGTCCGGTTTCATAGAAAAGAGAGCACTTTTGAATTCTTCAATCACAAAAGGAGATCACATCCACTTCTTAATGCCATGTTATATAAGGCATTATTTGTATTAGTTCACAGAGGGTTTTTTTTTATTATATAAACAATTAAGTATCTGAAGAATATTTAATGAACCATTTGGTAATTATTATATGAAGAAATTCATAATCAGAGTAATCAAGTAAAACTTGAAAGACGTTGTTTACCCTAAACACAAAATAACACATTTATGGAGTTCTTTCAACATGAGTAGAAAACCTATTGAAAGGTTCAAACCTGAGAACTCTTCTTTGTCGTATATTTATTTAATTATTTTCATCGTGAAATTACCAAAAATGAGGCAGACAAATCTTTAAAACCTTGTAGAAGGGAAAATGATGAAGATGAGCTTGTTAAGAACAAGAAAAGTTTACCAGGTTATTTGGAGAGACGAGAAAAAATTCCAGACAAAGTTTTGAATGTTGGTGTCCTTGATTGGACCAGTTTGGAATGTAGGCAGTACAGCAATAAACTTGTACCCTCCAGAAGTAGCTGGAGCTCGACATCTTCTGGCAAGCAATACATCAAATTCTACTCATACTGAGGAGTTATGTGTCAATTGTAGTAAAAAATAGCCATAAAATCAACTATCCTTCAAGTCATAAAATCAAAGTATATGACAACGTAATGGACGAAAACAAATTCATAAAAATAATAATCACAACAGTCCTGCAATTAGCTCCATAATAATAAAAAATACAACAAAGTTTCTATTTTGAATTTGGGTGACTATAATTTTGGGAAATTTGGGTGTTGGCATAACTTAAAACCAATACTTACATTTGTGTATTCCATAAGCTAAGTGTATCTTAACGATATCAAGGACAAAAATAAATCAGATTCAATGAATCAAAGTCAAAAATTGGAATAAGAAAGTGGTGGAATTTAGTTCTGAGAATGAAATATTCTTAGGTGAAGAAGATGACTTGTGCTTGGCAAAGTCACAAATGCAGATCTCTTTAGCAAACAAGATGAATAAAACATAAGGTAATTAAATAAAGAGAAATGTTAACCAATGCCCCCAGAGCACTCGTTAAGGAAGCAAATATAGAAAGTTTTGCATTGAAAGTTGTGTAATCAATGTATAAAAAGCTTAAAAAGTGTCTTTTTTGACTTACAATTTCTTCTTTTGACTTCCTTAACCAGTGGCCTGCGGGCACTGGTTAACATGATCCTTAAATAAAATAGGGTGGTTTTATTGATAGTAATGAACATAGTAAAATAGCAGAAGAGAGAGTTTCTCTAGCTACTCCCAGAGCAAACACTGATACAACTCAGCGAGGAATCCTACTATCCTAAACAGAAAACTTATTTTGTCATACTCTAAAACTCATAAGAACAACCCTGTATATACAAATAAAGAGAACATTTTATATCTTATTATTTAATCCTAGAGGGTCACTTGCTAACAATCTACATAAACCAACTGCACTACCTACTAATTATTCAAAACACCCTTTAAAAATCCTAATATTATAAAATTTTAGATTTGTTACTAATTTCCCTCTATTGTTAGTGTATGGGCTCAACTTGATAACCAAATAAAGTTGTAGATAGTAGTCTGGAGTGTAATAATATTTAGAAAGTGGCTTACATAATTAGTAAAACATATTAGTCTAGTGGATAAAGTGGCTTGCACAAATGGGATTGGAAAATGCTAATTTCTTTGATCAATGAAAAGCTTACCACTTCGTGTGACAATATTAATTGGTGTGATATATATTCTTGTAGCAACAATTTTTAAGACCAAACAATAATAGATGAAATTAAAAAACTATAGTTTTTATTTTTTTTCATATAACGTGTACACCATTTAAGGCTTTGAAAAAGTGAATAATACCAATCAAAGAATCATATCAAGCATGCATCTTAAAGCACAAAACCAGTAGAGACATGATAATCACATTAATGCTCCTTTGATACTAAAAACTCTCAAGTCTCAAGGAAACAAATTAACTTATCTCAAAACTATGAGGATTTATCTTGCAAAGTAGAGTAACAAGTGATTTAGTGCACAAAATCAGAAAGTCTGTGACATTTGAGCCATAGTGGTGCATCTAAGATTAAACATCGCAACACATAAAATCAAAAAAGGGTATCATACTCTTATGGAAATACCCGCCACAGATGAGTTATTGCTTGTTATAACCTTAACACATTAATATCATACTTCAAGTAACTGGAACAAAAAGAAAAAAACGAACATACGATTTCATTGAAAATTAAAAAACTATAACCAATGATACCTAGATCTAAAAAATATAAATTTTAACACTTGTGACCGAATGGGTCATCAATAAATGAATGAAATTCATCAAAATTATTCAGATCACGCATATGTGGAAAAAGAGGGAAAATGAAGAAGAAAAATAGCTTTATAAAATGTTTTGAAGCATTTTTTACTGGCCTCTAGTTTTGAATGTTTGCCTAGACTGTTTTCGTGCTCACGTTTGATTAGATTCTGTTAACATTGAAAAAATCAAAAAGAAATAGTGCCATTTACTTATAAAGGTATATGGAAAATAACCACCAAATTCACAGGGTGAGCCAAAAAGTAAAAGATCTTAAAAATCACTTAATATTGAGTATTGATTTTGATATGGAGCATCCTTTTTCCATCGACCATTGATACCTTGGATTTTACTTGAAATTGGATGACTTTTGTAGCTTACTGTGTCGTTGCTACCGAGTCTATTGAACTGTGGATTCCAATGGCTTGCATTAGACATATCAAGAAGGAATTTACTTCTTGATACGTCCAAGGCAAGCATTTGGAACACACATTTCACCAGACTTAAAAACAACAACACAATAAGGGACAAACATCAACTAATTTTAAGTCATTTCCAAACTATCAACGTTCGATGAAAAAAAGAAAACAAACATCACTCTGAGAAAACACTAAATTATAAAAACAACCAAGTTATTAACAAAAAATATAAACATCATCAAATAAAAATCGGAAAATCTACGTAGATCAACAAAAAGATGAGCGAAGCGAGTTACTCAACTATCAACGAGGTAATTGAAGTTGTTGTCAGTAAAAAAAATTTGAGGAAGGAAGATTCTTGAAATTATCCCTGGTGGGTTTTGTGGTGTGGTCGAGCATTTCATCGAGGAAACCAATGTAGTTGGCAACAACATCGTCGTGAGCAACAAAGCTATATATCAATGAATATAAGTAATTATAGCCATTCCAAGTATCTATAACAGTCTATAGTTTTCTATCTTGCAACCTATAAATCAAATAAAATTAACCGAAAATCAAATCCATTTTGGTGATTTTTGGGATATTGCAAGATTAGGAAAATAAAACAAAACTTTACGATGTAAAAGTGGAAGCCACGGTATTGCAAAGCATAGAAATGATTCAATATGCAAAATTAACAATTTGTTTCTAGATTTGAAACAAAAAAGAAACATGAAAATACAATAAAGGGAACATATCAAAATGCACACATCAAATGAAACAAATCTTAAATTAGCTTAGAACACTAACATATTAAAACGCTAACAAAATAGGGCATAAAAAAAATAGGGTTCAGAACAAAATTTACCATAAACTCACTTACAGTGTTGAAGAAGAGAAAACATGGCTAGTCTTTTTGATGTAGAGTAGAAAGTGCAGCCACGATACAAGTGGTCTAGCTGCATGATTTTTTCCATCTCCATGCGAAAGCTATGGACAATAAATCATTCGCACCAGTTAACTTGAAGAAACATATGTAATGATAATACAAAATTTAATCAAATCTAATAGTGAGCATTGTGAAACCGATCAGATCGGAAGAGAGATATACCTTGAGAAGGTGAAGAAGCGTGCTTCTTTCGTCCTTCTGGAGATGAGAAGATTCAGGAGACTCCATTGTTGTTCTTCCACGACCACTTCCGCAACGGCAACAATAAGAAACCTAATTCTCACTCCTTTGTTTCAGAGAGAGTGAAAATTAACGGTTAATTCAGAGAGAGAAAGTAAATACGGCGGAGAGAGAAACCTATGTCTCTTAGTTATGCTTCGTATCAAACAATGTGCATTTATACCGGGACTAACTATTCTCTAACAAACTATGAACTTTTTTAGGGGAACTAACTGTTAATCATTTTTTGTCGGGAACTAACTATTGAAAGTGTCAGAAACAAAAAAAAAAAAATGTGTCAACCAATCTTTTTTTTTTTTTTTGAGGGAATGTGTCAACCAATCTATAAACCCTTCGTAAATTACCGGATGAATTTATTATTTTTTCCTAAATATACCTTTAATTAATACTACTAACTTGTTTTGAAATACGAAAAGTCAAATTTATCAAAAGTACAAACAATTGACAACTTGGTAATACTAAAATACAAAAATAGACACTTAAACAAAGTTTCATATAAGGAAAAAGATTCGTGAACCACTCTTTTGGTACACCCTTTTGGTACACCCATGACATGGCAATAAAAAAATGATTAAAAATAGAAATGCCTTAATAATCCATGTCATACCAGAAGATAAAAAGAAAAGGAAAAAAAAAGTTGCACATTCTCTCTCTCTCTCTCTCTCTCTCTCTCTCTCATCTCATTCAGTCGGTCCTCTCTCTCTCCCACTCTTGTTCCATTTCCATTTTCTTCTCCATGGAAGATGATTTCCACCACCATTCTCGTCGATGCCGTAGCCGTTACATCTTGATAGATTTTTTGGAAGGTTGATCTCCAACCACATCCTTGTCGTAGCTGTCGATTTCTCTGCGCTCAGGAATTCCTACCTTGTTCCTCCTGTTTTCCCCCTCTCCCATCTTCAACTCAGGTATATTCATCTCTGGTCTTTTTGTTCGATTCACTTGTTCCATCTTGCGATTTTTGTTTGTTCCTTTTTTTTTTTGTGTGATTCAATTCTCTTGTTCCTCATATCAGTTTAATCTGAATTAAATTTAAACATTTTTTATGAAAAATGTAAATCTCAATTTGGTTAATTTATCAATTTAATTTGATTTAAATTTAAATATTTTTGTGAAAATTGTAAATCTCAATTTGGTTAATCCAGAGTACTAATATGGAATATATAAAGTGATTTTTTTGAACCATATATGCACTTTAGCTAAGATATTGAAGATGTGTAGTTAATGGTGGGTGGAATTTGATGTTATTAGTGTTTGATTGAGTTTGATCGATTAAGTCTTTAGAGACTGGGTTAGTCTCTTAATAAATCTTTACTTTTTTTGTGGAAATTGTGTTAGTTTCTTAGTTAACAATGGAGGCGTAATGTAGATTAGATTTCATAATAAGATGATTCAATCAAATGTTTCTTGGTCTCTTAATTGCATTAGATTTCTGTTGTGATGTTGATAAACTTATAGGTGACCAATTTTGAATGTAGAACAACAATTTGGTTACGCCTTTGAAAATTTGTGGTTATATGCTTCAATTATGTGGTTATATATATTTTTCCTATGAAAACAATATCAACTTTCCAATTTATCAACAAAATATCAAAAGTGCAATTATTGTGCTAATTATCAAATTTTGCTTCATGATTATATGTTCTACTATTGACTTTCCAATATTGGGATATAATATACAGTGCTCGTGTTGTTTCTTCAAAGCATGTGATCAATATTTATATACGCAGGAACCTATACATTTTGTATTATCAATTAAATTGGTTATGTGAAAAATAGACAATTGTGCTATAAGTACTTAATTTAGTTTTTGTATCCAAACAAGACTTAAGTGCAATAGCTCGTCGCGATATTTATGATCTCTTTTATTATGGAGGTTGTTGTTTTGTTATTATTGCTTTCACATCTCTCTATTTGTCAATTCAAGCTGCTCAATCTTCACTATAGTGCAGCCAATTTTTTTTTACCGTAAGCTTGTGTTCTGGTTCAGTTTCTGGTGTTGTATTGTGGGACTGTTATGCAGGTGTTAGTGTTGAAATGATGGCCTCTAATGTTGTCATATTGAGCTCGGAGAGAGAGTTAATTGGCTAGAGTATATGGTTGGTGTTGTGATTCATCTATTTGGCCAGAGTACGATGGCCTTTTATGGCTGGATTTTTAACAGGCTAACATGCCAAAGAAAGGGTGCAAGAATACCAAATGTGAAGCTTACAATATAATACCAAGCAAAGGTTCGGGTATCCACATGATGAAGATCATCAAATGTATCAGATGATGAAGATCACCAAGCATCAACCGTGTTCACTCGAATAAAAGATAAGTCAAGAAATCGTGTCAAGAGCGGGGTTCTTGGAACACCGTGGGTGAAGAGTGATACGAGGAAGAAGAATAAAAATAGTGTAGTGGCGTAATCAAAATTTAATGTAAATTTTTTTATGCTCTTTTAAATTTACCAGGACCATGTTAAACCTATATTATTAATGAAACATAATATGTTGTTAGTTACTAACTTTCTTGAACAATACTATAGTATGGTACTGACTAAGCTTGTAATGTACTATTCCTTCTAATTGCACTATGTATGGTTTTAGTGCAATAATCAAATTAGATTATGTGTTTGATTTGCCTAAAACAAGATTATTTATACCTGGTAAAGATAAACTAGCCAAATATATGGTATTTGTGACCGCATTTTTTAATATGCGTGACCACTATTTTTTCAGAAAATAGAACTTGTCTGTCTTTTGACGTGATAAACTCGTAAATTGTAAAATAAGTTATTTATTGTTGGAACTGCTTTTAGTGTAGTGATCAAATTAGATTACGTGTTTGATTTGCCTAAAACAAGATTATTTATACCTGGTAAAGATAAACTAGTCAAATATATGGTATGTGTGACCACATTTTTTAGTATGCGTGACCACTATTTTTTTCAGAAATTAGAACTTGTCCGTCTTTAGGCGTGATAAACTCGCAGATTGTAAAATAAGTTATTTATGGTTGGAAAGACTTTTAGTGCAGTGATCAAATTAGATTATGTGTTTGATTTGCCTAAAACAAGATTATTTATACCTGGTAAAGATAAACTAGCCAAATATATGGTATGTGTTACCACATTTTTTAATATGCGTGATAAACTAGCCAAATAGTGGTCACACATATGTAAAAATGTGGTCATACAGACCATATATTTGGCTAGTTTTTTCTTTCCCATGTGTAAATAATATCCTTTTAGGCGAATCGAACGCATGATCTCATTTGCTCACTGCACTAACAGCCTTTCCAACCATAAATAACCTGATTTACAATCGACGAGTTTATCACTCCTAAGGACGGACAAGTTCTAATTTATGAAAAAATAGTGGTCACGTATTTGTAAAAATGTGGTCATACAGACCATATATTTGGCTAGTTTTTCTTTCCCAGATGTAAATAATATCGTTTTAGGCGAATCGAACGAATGATCTCATTTGATCACTGCACTAAAAGCATTTCCAACCATAAATAACCTGTTTTACAATCAGCAAGTTTATCACGCCTAAGGACGGACAAATTCTAATTTATGAAAAAATAGTGGTCACGTATTTGTAAAAATGTGATCATACAGACCATATATTTGGCTAGTTTATATTTCCCAGATGTAAATAATTTCGTTCAAAAGAGATGACTCATGGGACAATTATTGATGTCTTAATTTTTTTTAAAAGCAATTAACTCCTTCAAAATAAGCTATAATTAGTTGATTGAAAATAACTTAAATGCTAATGACTTAAATTAATCCATATTTGTTCAGATGCTGCAAAATATAAAGACATCAAGTGTAATGAACTTAAAATTGCAGTGGAAAGTTTCATTAATATTGATGTGAAAGAAGATCTCTAATGGATCAATTACACGGAATGAAGATAACAGAAAGGTACGGAAAGAAAAGGAGTTACAGAGTGGAGCAGAGAATAACAGAGAGAATGAATGAGATTATCACAATCTCCTTTTTCCCTTGGCCTTCTCTTATTTATTATGAGTCCACATGTCTATTTCCTATATCAAGTGGGTCTTCCCATGAACAAGAGAACATCAATAATGCGTGACTCAATCTGGAACTAATGTTCACCATCTCTCCACTGTGAGCATGTCAAATGAGTTTCTCCTTTGTGAGTCCAGAAAGGTATTGGTAATGCTATTGCTTCATGGTACTTCTCTATGCAATTACACATTGTTGAAATAAACATGTCAATGTCATCAACCTTGAAAGCAAACACGCATTCTTCAAATGACATCTTGGCATGGATTTGTAGCAAATAGCCATGTATCCAAATAAGATAACCAAAGGGACGAGTAATTAGAGTGGAAGAGCAACTATAATCACCAACCTCAAAAAACTTAGTCAAGCCAAAAGCAACAACATAAAGTACAAAGAAAAGCCCCTTGGGGATGTTATTGGCTTTAATGTCTATGAATAAAGGTTTATCTTGAATCTTCTTGACAGGGAGAATTCTAGAGGCCTTAACTTGCGCCCTAAACTCAAAGCTAAGAGTGTATCATGACAAAGGACAAGTAACCCAACCTTACAATCAATCCATGTACTCAAAATTTCATAAGAATGAATGACGTCATCTCTTGTTGAATATTTCCCTAAGTCAAGACTTAATATCATATCACCCACTATTGCCGTGAACTTTACTTTGTTTTGATCAACTGTTTGGAATGAATTGAAAGACCCAAATGGAATCATAATAGTTGTGTCACTGCCATGCACCAAAATGTAATCAACAGCACATAGATGCCTTGATAGTAATCCTCCATGAGCTCTTAAAGGGGTTTGAAACGTCTTAATCATGCCTTGGAGGTTTGAAGGTTCGTAAGTGAGACATGATTTGAGTAGTGTATAGCATTCATAAAGACCATAATCACCACAATGATCCCTTAGGATATTGAAATCAGAAAATTCTCTCGAAGGGTGATCAGGCCTTTCACCACAGTAGGCAACATTCTCATCACTTGAAGCACAAACAAAAAACATAATAACATCTGGTGCCTTGTGGATCACCGTCTATTCTTCAGTTACCACCGATCCCTTCTCACTAACATAAATACCATCAAGAAACTTCATGATATCCTTCTTCTTAACATGGCATTTCTGTTCCAAAAACACAACAACAACATTCAGAAACATAAACAAAGAGCAAAATGTACAAAAATAAAGCATGTTCATGGACCATGTTAAGGGGTGTACCTGGTTAATAAGTGCACATGACCTAGAAACAAGCTCAATGTCCTTTCCATCCAAAACAACCTCATCCTTCACCTTCTCAGATCGAACAATTGAAACTCCATCAAGCAAATCTACTTTCCTCACCTAATACAACATTATTCAATTCAATACCACAGATCTCAAACTAGTAAATCACAAATAACTAAACCAGATAACCAAATAAATCAGACATTATCTCATTTTTAATTACCAAAATAAAAAAATTAACTCATTTTTAATCACCAGATAAAAGATTAACTCATTTTTTAATCACAAAAAAACATTAGCACTAATAAACATTAATGTTTAACGTCTGTAATATACAAAAATTCTAATTACAGATTATAAATTAGATTAAAACTAGGGTTATCAAGTCTAAAATTGCATAAAACAACAAGGTTATTTAACCTAAAATTGAAGAAATAAAAATAAAAATAATGATTACGAAAAAAAATTGAATACCTTCTTCTCTCCAATAAAGTTTCGGATCTCAATCGACTTGTTGTCATTGGTGATGCTAGCGTTGATGGGGAAATGAGCATACACAAACCTCATCTTGTAGCGGAAACCCTTGGTAACACCAGTGATGAGATTCTCAACGTGGCTGAGAGCAGTTCTGATGGCGGCGGAGGTTTTCCTGGAACCAAACCAAGCATCGATCTTGAGAAGAATAGAAGTTTTTTGGAGTAGAAGGGGCTTCGACCTCGCTTACGAATGGAATGATTTCATCCTGCATCAGCAGGAGAGGATTCGGTGGTGGTGGCCGTTATGGTGGTGGCAGACGAGAAAGAAAGAGGGAGTGGTGGTGGTTAAGAGGAGTGTGGTGGTGAGATAGAGAGAGGTGAGAGAGATCGATGGAAATTTTCTATAGAAGGAGAGAGAGTGAAAAGGGAAAGAGTGAAGGAATGAGTTTTGGTGGGGGCAGGATGAGTCACTCATTTAGACTACATGGCAGTGTGTGAATGGAGGGGTGTAGGAGTGGTATGCCACCTATGGTGGTATGTGTATCAGCACTCTTCATATAATAACTCACTTCCTATCCTCTGCAAAATTGTCGACAATGAAAAGCATCCAATTCTGAGAAGGGTGTTTAAATGTTAGTTGTTCTGGACCGGCCAAAAGAACTTTTGGCCAATTTACTTAGGCCCAATACAATCCCAACCCAAACACTACGTTTGGCAAACTTACTTGCAACATACCCCTTCTCGGTGAAGGGGGTGCACGGAGCAGGCAGAACCGGTTCAAACGAGCCACAACATCTCTCTGCACGTTCCCGCAATTATTTCTCTGGCGGTTACACTTCCCACGATTTCGTAACCGCCGAACCCAGGTGTGTCATTACAACGGCTCTGCAGTTCTCCACCTCTATATATAGGGGACTCTTAGCAGTCCCCAAGGTAGAATCTTTCTCTTCCTCAAAACCCTCACTCTTTGATCTCTACTAACTTGAGGTACAACCCCCTCGCCGTTCCAAGAATCACTCTTGACGCATTCAACCACCACTCAAACCACCGCATTTAAAGCAGTGACATACACTTTCTGATCAGGTATGATCATTAGTCTTTTGCATTTCTTACATAACAACATTACTTTTTGTCCATATTTTTTATTTTGTCTATATTGTTTTATGAAAATAAAACTGTAATGTTGAATGAAATTTAAAACATTGTTTGAAACATTGCAAAAAAATATGGTGTGTTGTAGTTTTTTAACTCGATTTTAATATTGGAAACAAAAAAATTGTATTGTCTCCAAAAAATCTGCACCAACTGATCTTCTTCCTCTTTTTTTTTTCTGCCATACCAATAGTGTCAAATATTGTTCTTTCTCTTGTTGGGAAACTCCCTCTGACGAACCGAACCTGAACCAACCACCGAGGGAACATGGATCAGTTGGTGCAGATTTTTTGGAATCTTGTGCTGAGTTTATTTATTTTTAAGGAACAGCACAGATCCACGCGTGCTTTTGCATATGGGTCATTGTTTCTTATGTCAAATTTGGAACTTGTTGAGGTTTGATTGAGTTTTTTTTCTTCCTTCTTCTGGGTTTTATTGATGAAGGATGAATGAAGATGATGGAAGAAGAAGAAGAAGAAGAAAGTAAATAATTAGGTGTCGGTGATACACTGTAAAATCTCGTAGACCTCCGTAATCCAACAATCTCTTTTTTGTAGGCGATTGAAAATTATCAAAATTGGAACAAATTGAATAAAAGAAGTAAGTTAAGGGACCTGTTTGAGAAAGTTAAGACTTATGGGACCAAATTGAATAAAAGAAATAAGTTAAGGGACCGGCACATCAATTAAGCCTAGTTTAAATAAAAGGATAAAATTGAACATTTCCTTTTTATATTTTTAAGAATAAGATATTTACAACATCAGTTTTAGTGAATGGTTGTCTGACGGACAGTGACGTTGTCAGGACCTTGGATTATGGGGTTCGATTTTTTTTGTTTTTTTGTTAAGCCAAAGCATTTCATTTATAAACAAAGAGTACACTATTCAATTTACATATTGCATCCTTATAATAATATTATATTCGAAGAATTACATTGTATTCAATTTGCATTGTACTACAAAAAATTCCAAACATACTCTACGAATGTCTTCTACTGGGTTTAATGTTCTAAAATTGTTGAATAATCAACTCATCATCAATGTTGCCGAACACATATTGCTCGGTATAAATTCATGAGACAATTGTTCATTAATTCTTTTTTAAAAAAATTGGTCATTAATTCATCTCCCATTTTATTATTCAATTTAGTTTTCACAATCTTCATAGCAAAAGAGGTCCCTACGATACATGTTAATTGAAGGAAATAACAAACTCCAGGTTTCCGGCACATACCATACAAACAAAACTAATCTTTTATGAATCACTCCAAGAATTAGATAAAGATTGTAGAGCATAATTTCATAAACTTGCTTCAAACAAGAACTTCTTTATTAATTTTTCTACGATACATTCTTGATATTTAGTGGAATTTTCACAACATTATAAGATCAATCCATAGAATTCATTAATTAGTGTAATCAACAAAACAACCACTCAATTTTGACTATATAAAACAACCATTGCATATCAAAAAAATCAACATATTGATAATTTATTACAACTCTAATCAATTTCACAACATAAACATATCATTAGGACCCCAAATTGCATATAGGTTAGAGAGAAGTTAACATGTGTAAATGAATGAAGAGAAAGTTGTTTGGGTTTTTTGCTAGCTGGTGCAAAAAGTAAAATGAGGAGGTTCAAAATGCAAAAACAATAGGGATATATGTGAAAAAAAAATTAATTTGCGGGTTGGCAAGTGCATCCCCTCACCACAATGTGGCTCCGCCACTGCCGACGGATGAGTTCAAATTTGAAAGAGGGTTTCTTCAAGGTGATCCACTTACTCATTTTCTCTTCTAAATTGAAAAGACTAAGTCTGTTATGTCCTATCTTTCGATCTACATTCTTTCCTTCTTTAAGGTTCCGCATGTGAGGACTTTGATAAATATCTTTGATAAATTAGAATATAATTTGTCTCGAAAAAGAGAATGGAGGTTTGAGGTTCAGAAAGATTAGGGAGTTTAATTTATCATTAACAGGTAAATGGTGGAGGAGGTTGAAGGAGGAAAAGAGAGTTTGTGGTTTAGAATTTTATATACGAAGTATGGAGACGAGGGTGGCACTATTAGAGATGGGGAGGAGTTGCTTCAATCTGTTGGAAAAACATAATTAGTATTTCAAGTGGGGCAAGTAAGGGAGTAGGTAATTGGTCGAGCATTGTAAAGAAGTATACCTAAGTTTTGAATTGAATCGAACTCGAAACAGAATCAGCTCCTAGCGCCGGCACAAATGAAATTGAAGCTGATCATATCAGGCTGTCTGCTCAGGGAGTGTTCGTTCAACTTCTAGTTCAAGTTCACCAACTGTATTCAGCATAAGTTGGATAAATATTGTCTTGCCCACCCATATCCACGCGGGTATCCGCTAAACAGGTAATCTGCATATTTTTAGGTATCCGTGAAAATTTGTAGATATCTATTAAAAACTATATATAAAATTTATACAAAAAATCAAGAAAGATAATTCAAGTTTTCGCCTAAAAGCTACCCTTAAAGTATATATAATCTCATATCATAAGATTGTGATGCATCGCATATCATATCTTATAAAATTAGTTGCACTTCCATACCCACAACCATGTCTTGAGAAATTAGAATCATGCAAGACCTTAAATGATATGGTGGAATTCCATTATTGTAATTAAGGATATTTTTTAGCTTATTAACAACTTCACTTGTTAAAGGCCTCAATTTTTTGTCGCAATAAATACAATGTTTAGTTATCTTCATTTCTTTATATGCTTATCACTTTGAGTATGTTGGGAAATGCCTGCATAATTTCCCTCCTCCGTGAACTCAAAATAGGCACTAGCGGAAACGTGAAAATATAAGCGTAGTGACACAAAGAAAATTTTAGCGTGGAAAACCTTCTCAAAGTGAGAAAGGGAAAAACCACGGGACCCTTGGGCCTCTTAAAACCTCCACTATAATGATAATGAGAATACAACAACTTCACCCTTAGGTGGATCTTACTACAATATATCTCTCAATTTGTAAGGAAAACTCTCACAAATTGGCTTACTATTTCTCTCACAAGAAAACTCTCTATGAGGATGACTTTTCTCTTGAGCAAGGCTCTCTTTCTCTCTTGCTTCTTGTTGTTCTTCTCTTGTGGTGTGTTGTGAATGCTTTCTCATGGTCCTATTTACAGGAGGAGCAAGCCAAAGTTGCCTTACATGCATGAAGACACTTGTCATTTGCCTTTCATGCAAAACACCAAGTGTCCCTTGCAATGCATGCACCACACCAAGTGTCCTTTGCATGCACCACAACATGTGTCACTCATACACTACACCATGTGTACACCATGCATCTTGCTGCTTGTCATCACATGCAACCTTCCATTTTGTCAAATGTATGTTGGACATGTGGCAATGGCTGGACCCCACATTTCTCCCCCTCCAGCCATAGGGGAATACCTTGATTAGTTTGGGGTTGCTGCCAATCCAGCAGCTTGTTTGCAAAACTCTATCTTCTCTTTTGGTAGAGGTTTTGTCATCATGTCTTCTCCATTCTCATTGGTGTGAACTTTCTCTACTTTCAACAAATTACTCTCCAACACATCACGAATCCAGTGATACCTCACATCAATGTGTTTTGATCTGGAGTGGTATGTTGAGTTCTTGCTGAGTTGAATCGCGCTTTAACTGTCGCAATATAGAACATAACTTTCTTGATTCTGGCCTAACTCTTGCAAGAACTTCTTCATCCACAGGATCTCCTTACAACCTTCAGTAATTGCGATGTACTCTGCTTCTGTGGTACGTAAAGCAACACACTTTTGTAGTCGTGATTGCCATGAGACAGCTCCCCCTGCAAAAGTAATCAAATATCCCGAAGTAGATTTTCTAGAATCTACATCTCCTGCCATATCTGCATCTACATGCCCAATGAGTAATTGATTTTCATTGCCAAAGCACAAACATTGTTTGGCAGTTCCTCTTAGATACCTCAGTATCCATTTCACAGCATTCCAATGCTCATTTCCTGGATTCGACAAGAATCTACTCACAACTCCTACCGCATAAGCAATGTCTAGTCTTGTGCAAATCATTGCGTACAGAAGGCTACCCACAGCTGAAGAATAGGGCACCTTGCTCATTTCTTCTTTTTCTTGGTCATTCTCTGGACATTGTGTCTTACTAAGTTTCAAATGACCAGGTAGAGGAACATGCACATGTTTTGCATTATGCATGTTGAACCTTTCAAGAACTTTCTTGATATAGTCTTCTTGTGACATCCACAACATTCTTTTAGAACGATCTCTAACGATCTTCATTCTAAGAATCTTCTTCACTGCACCCAGATCCTTCATAGCAAAAGATTTGCTCAATGCTTTCTTGAGAGCAGCTATCTTTGCCTTATCTTTTCCAACAATAAGCATATCATTAACATACAATAAAAGTATGATGGATTCTCCATTTTCATAGTTCTTCACAAACACGGAATGGTCTGTTGACGTCTTTGTGAAATTGTGTTGGGTCATGAAGAGATCAAACTTCTTGTACCATTGTCTTGGTGCCTGCTTTAAGCCATATAGACTTTTCTTCAAGCGACACACAAGGTGTTCTTTGCCTGGTTCAATGAAACCTTCAGGTTGCTTCATGTAGATTTCTTCCTCTAGGTCTCCGTGCAAGAATGCCGTTTTAAAATCAAGTTGTTCTATCTCTAAGTCTAGTTTTGCAGCTAGACCAAGGATTGCTCTAATGGATGTCATCTTCACCACTAGTGAGAATACTTCTTCAAAATCAATGCCTTTCTTTTGATGGCACCCCTTCACGACTATTCGTGCTTTGTATCTGGGATTTGGGTTGTTCTCTTCCGACTTGAGTTTGAACACCCACTTGTTTTTCAACGCCCTTCTACCCTTTGGTAGTTTCACCAAGTCATATGTTTGGTTTTCCTTCAGCGACTGTAATTCTTCTTGCATGGCTTGCATCCATTTGTCCTTGTCATCCGTCTCAATGGCTTCCATGAAGCTTTGAGGTTCTCCTTCATCGGTGAGAGTGACATATTCACCTGAGAAGTACCTTCTTGATGGTTGTTTGGATCTCGTTGATCTTCTCAATTGAGGTTCTTGATCCATCTCATCATCATCATCATCATCATCTGCCATTTGCTCTTTATGCATTGCTCGATCTTGTTCTATCTGATCAGGCTGCTCTATTTGATCAGGCTGTGTTGGCTGATCACGATCATAATTCATTTGAGGAATATCTCCCCCTGAGTTGTGTACCACAATGGTCTTTGGCTTCTTAGATTGAATGTCGTAGATTGTCTGATCTTCATAGAATACCACATCTCTGCTTCGAACAAGCTTCTTAGTAGCAGGATCCCATAATCTAAAGCCAAGTTCATCTCTTGGTGAACCAAGGTATATGCACTCCTTCGTCTTAGCATCTAACTTTGCTCTTTCATCTTTTGGAACATGCACAAATGCCCTGCATCCAAAGACTCTCAAATGACCATAAGAGGCTTTCTTTCCATACCATACTTCATCTGGTATCTCTCCATTTAAAGGTCTTGAAGGAGACAAATTAATCAAATCAACTGCAGTTCTCACTGCTTCACCCCAAAATGATTTGGGAAGTTTTGCTTGAGAAAGCATGCTTCTGACTTTCTCTGCAATCGTTCTGTTCATCCTTTCAGCTACTCCATTCATTTGAGGAGTCTTCGGAGGTACCTTCTCATGTCTTATTCCATAAGATCTACAATAGGTTGCAAATGGGCCTATATACTCTCCACCATTATCTGTCCTTAAACATTTCAGTTTTCTTTCGGATGCCCGTTCTACAGAGGCATGGAATTCTTTGAAAACTTGAAGAACTTGATCTTTTGTCTTCAATGGATACACCCATACTTTTCTAGAGTGATCATCAATGAAGGTAACAAAGTATTGTGAACCACCAAGGGACCTTTCAGATGTAGAGCAAACATCTGAATGAACAAGATCTAGGATATGCTTTCTTCTTCTTGCATCATTTGATCTTTGAAAGGATACTCTGTGTTGTTTTCCTGCTAGACAATCTTCACAGGATTCAAGTGGTTGACCCTTGATGTTTGGGAGATGATTCTTAGCAAGAATATCCAAACCTTTCTCGCTCATGTGGCCAAGTCGTTTGTGCCACAATTCTTTGCTCTTGTCTTGAGATACATTGATATCTCCCTTGTTTATCTTTCCCTGCATCATATACAAAGAGCCTTCCTTTTTACCACGAGCAATGATCATGCTTCCCTTACTGAGCTTCCATCTACCAGCTCCAAATTGGTTTATCATCCCAACATCATCTAACTTTCCTGTTGAGATAAGGTTTAGACGCATGTCTGGAACATGTCTAACCTCCTTTAATACAAGCTTACAACCATTCTCTGCAACTAGAGTCACCTCGCCAATGCCAACAATCTTGCTTGTGACTTGATTGCCCATCTTCACCATACCAAAATCTCCTTTTTGATATGATGAGAAGAATTCTTCATGAGGGGTTACATGAAAGGATGCTCCTGAGTCAATTATCCAAATGCAGTCATCAGACGCTACATTAAGATAGTTCTCATCTTCAACAAGAAAGAAATTCTCATTAGTTGCTACGACTGCTGTCGTGGTTCCATCTTCTCTACTCTTCTTTGGGTTTATCAGATCTGGATGGACTGTCCCAGCCTGTTGATCTCTCTTCAAGAATCTGCACTCAGGTCTTTTGTCACCCGGTTTGCCACAATAATAACAACTTGGTCTTGTGCGGGACTTGGATCTAGCTTGTGATCTCCTACGACCTCCTCTTTCACGATTCTTACTCCTTCCTCTATTATCAACAATATTTGCTTTGAACTGGTTGTTAAAGCCTCTTTCCCTCCGTCTTGATTCTTCACTTAGCAAGGAATCCGTAACAGAATCCATGACAAGTTTCCCATCTAGAGCAGAGTTACTGAGAGTGACAACTAGAGTGTCCCAACTCTCAGGTAGAGAACTTAGGAGTAGAAGAGTTTGCAACTCATCATTTATCTTCATGTCAGCCTTCATTAGTTGATTCACAATACCTTTGAAGGTATTCAAATGCTCGATCATGTTTTGGCCATCTGAGTACTCCAATTTCACCAATCGTCTGACAAGGTGGGCTTTGTTCCTTGGCGTCTTCTTTTGAATCAAGGATTCAAGTTTTGTCCATAACTCACACGCATTGGTATAAGTTGACACATGCTCGAACAAACTTCTGTCAATGTATTTTCTGATCATGGCCACTGCCTTCCGATTTTGAAGCTCCCACTCCGTAGCAGTCTTCTTCTCGGGTTTATCCTTTTGGGTGATTGGCTCATGAAAGTCTTTGCAATACAAGAGGTCTTCCATCATTAGCTTCCAATATGAGTAGTTGTCAGCAGTTAGCTTGAACATATCACCATCATGGTTGATTGAACTCTCCATCTTGAGTTACACAGGAAATAATTTCTTTAACCAGTGTGACTAGTATCGTATACTAGAATAAATATGAGTTCGTGAATAGTGCACCAGGAAAGTTCCCAGGAAAGAGAGGTGGGTCAATAGACACGCTTAAATACCAAGTCTTTCCTTGCCAGAACTCCTAGACATGCAATATAACACTACCTCACTTTATTTCTAGCGACAAGAATATTTCTTTTCTGATGTGGAAGATCAAACAATGTTGCAGCCACAGAGCATACTAAGAATTATCTTGCAGATACGACACCTCAGAGTCCCAGAGCAACGAGTGCTCTGATACCACTGTTGGGAAATGCCTGCATAATTTCCCTCCTCCGTGAACTCAAAATAGGCACTAGCGGAAACGTGAAAATATAAGCGTAATGACACAAAGAAAATTTTAGCGTGGAAAACCTTCTCAAAGTGAGAAAGGGAAAAACCACGGGACCCTTGGGCCTCTTAAAACCTCCACTATAATGATAATGAGAATACAACAACTTCACCCTTAGGTGGATCTTACTACAATATATCTCTCAATTTGTAAGGAACACTCTCACAAATTGGCTTACTATTTCTCTCACAAGAAAACTCTCTATGAGGATGACTTTTCTCTTGAGCAAGGCTCTCTTTCTCTCTTGCTTCTTGTTGTTCTTCTCTTGTGGTGTGTTGTGAATGCTTTCTCATGGTCCTATTTATAGGAGGAGCAAGCCAAAGTTGCCTTACATGCATGAAGACACTTGTCATTTGCCTTTCATGCAAAACACCAAGTGTCCCTTGCAAAGCATGCACCACACCAAGTGTCCTTTGCATGCACCACAACATGTGTCACTCATACACTACACCATGTGTACACCATGCATCTTGCTACTTGTCATCACATGCAACCTTCCATTTTGTCAAATGTATGTTGGACATGTGGCAATGGCTGGACCCCACAGAGTATTGAACTTCATATTTTGGATCCATAAGGTGGTAGAATCCTCCTCCAGGTTTTCTTAAGTATCGTTTTACCCATTTGTTTTTCTTCCTGTTAATACCTCAAGAGACAAGAAGAACAAATTTGTAGAGATTACTCTTGAAGGTGTCCTGTCATCACATACTCAGGATCTAGTGTGGTGTTCACTTGAAATTTCCTGAAAACAAAAATTTACGAGCAGGTGGAAAAAACAAATAAATCATTAGACAAAAACCATATCTTTGTTAAATATAATAACTCAAAATTATAATAATTATAATATATTTTATTGTGTATTTCATAAATGGGAATCTTATTTCATTTAACTTGGTTTTTTTTTCTTCAAGGTATGTACTCTTTTTTTCGACTAATCATATGGGTTTGTTATAACTCATTCAGGGTTACAAAATTTACACTCGTATATGTATATATTCATACAATTTGAAGTATAAAAAAAATAAAAATATCATAATTAAATTAGATGATCCAAAACAAAAGGTAAAAAAGCTGATATACATATAAGGTTATATAATGAAACATAAACATGAATTAGATTAAGGATTAGGTGTTGACCGCATACCTTTGGTACTTCGTCGATTTGATAGCTAGAAATTTATGGTTATTTTCAAAACATCGTCGTCATCGTCCTGTTCAGTCACATCTTCATCAATGTTCATTAAAAAAATGCTTGATCGAGAGGACAAAGTGGTTTGACTTGAAATCAAACACATAGTATGTTTGGTCAAGTTATCAGATAGAGAATATATCATGCCTAATTTTGGCGTCAAAAATCTAAATTGCAAAAGAAAGAAGTTGGACTGACAGATGAAATTAGATGTTCGAATAATATCAATAAGGAGAAACAAGAAAAGAGATATTGAAAATAGATAAGAAAAGAAAAATACATAAAGTCGAATAAGCAATGGAGAAAAAATGAGATGCAACGCAATGGAGAAAAAATGAGATGCAACGGCGTCTTATATAGAGAAGGAGTAACGAAAGGAAAGAGACTTTAGGGTTTGGATTTTTGGGCTTGGGCCTAGAAAAATGATTTTTTTAGTGGGCTTTTTAAATTTGCACCTTATAGGTTTTACTTAATTATCATTATTTATAAATATAATATAATGAATGTTCCTTTCGTAGACCACTAAGTCTTTTAAGTCTTTCGTAGACCTCATGTCATTAATTAGTCTATTTTAATATATTATTTAGTATCGTTTTATTTAGATTTAGTTTTATTTTATTTTAATATTATTTCCTTTTTGAATCTTTTACTTCAAATTGCATTTTATTTTATTTCAGGAACGAATATATGATGGAAGGAGTCTTGGAGCAAAAGAAAGGAGCCTGGAGCAAATTCGGTACAAAAATACGAAGATACGGAGACAAAAATATGTCTCCCACAAGTCAGAAGCTTGGCACGGCCCGTGCCAACATGTGGCACGGCCGTGCCACCCTCCAGGATGCCTTTTGCTGCCTTTTCTTCGGGTCCAAGTTACTCTGTTTTAGTTTTACTGATTAGCCCTTATAGTTGCTTAGATTTTAAGTCAATTGTAAGCTATAAATAGAGTAGCATTCCATCATAAACATTCATCTTTTGTTCTTGGAAATAATATGTGACAATTGTTTCTTTGAATAAAAGTTCATCTTTATTTTCTTATTATTTATCTTATGTTCTTCTTCCTCTTCTTCTCCATATCTATAATGAACGTGAGTGAGTAGATTTCTCTTGTCTTGGGATTGTTGGATAAGTCTAATGACATAATCCTAATCGAACCAAGCTTTAACCCTAATTTCATGTAATTCAAATTTCTAATCTAAATTCACTGTTTTAACATGAATTAACAATTATCAAACTGTGGAAACGAAAGTGGAGGGTTTGATAATTGTTAATCCATCATCTCAAATATCAATTCATAATGCGAAAGCGGAGCTTTGATATTGGAACAAGTGAATTTAGACAAGAATTGCAAAGGCAGCGAAATAGTCTTTGCAATTCTTGAGACATGGGTAGTTTCAATCCTTATAAGCTTCTTCTAGTAATCAAATCAGTGAAATAGGTTTGGTTGCTAGAGGTAAACTCTCACTGGACTTGGTCGGAAAGGTGAGGGGCTAAAGGGAAACCGGTCTTTAGAAATTAGGTATAAAACATGAAGTTATAAGTTAAGGTTTTGGTTTGCGAAGGTCTTGTCATTAGGATGAACCAATAACCCCAAGGCTCCTTTTATTTTTATTATTTTCTTTTAATTAAAAATCCAAACTTTATAAACTCAAAACTCTATTCTAATCATTATTTAAAGATTAATTGAATTCATAACTCCCTGTCGGAACGATATCTTTTTATTACTACAACGGTAAACCGTGCACTTGCGGTTTATCCCATCATCATCCACTTTCTCGATCCTTTGGAATGGGAATAAGATGCCTCCTTTTAAGCCTACTCACGGTCTTAGACAAGGTGATCCATTATCCTCCTATCTTTTCATTCTTTGTATGGAAAAGCTCTCTGTCACCATCAACAATGCTGTAATCCAAGGTACTTGGGAGCCCATTCACATCACTAACTCAGGGCCTAAGTTGTATCATCTCCTCTTTGTAGATGACGTTCTCCTCTTCTCCAAGGCTAGAAACTCCCAACTTAGATTTATATCTGATTTGTTTGACCGTTTTAGTCGTGCTTCAGGTTTAAAGATAAATTTTTCCAAGTCTAGAGCCTTCTACTCTTCAGGCATCCCCCAAGCCAAGATTGTCAAACTGACATCTATCTCTGGAATTAGAAGCACTACTTTTCTTGATAAATACTTAGGATTCCCAATATTGAAAGGAAGGGCGAAGAGGAATCTATTTTATTATTGAGAGAATGCAATCCATACTTGCTACATGGAAGAATAGACTACTGAATAAACCAGGTAGATTGACCATTGCTTCTTCGGTTCTTTCATCAATTCCGGCTTATTATATGCAGACTAGCTGGCTTCCGCAATCAATATGTGATAGCATTGATAAAACAACTAGAAATTTTATTTGGAGAGGCTCAAATGACAAAGGCATCCATCTAGTAGGTTGGAGTAAAATTGCCCGCCCCAAGTTTCTTGGTGGAATCGGTATCCGAACAGCCAGGGAAACAAATATTTGCCTTCTTAGGAAGCTTGTTTGGGATTTGGTTCAATCAACTAATAAACTCTGGGTCAACCTCCTCTCAAATAAATATGCAGCCAGCCACAACGTCCTTCAAGCGAATGCTAGTTCTAGCAGCTCACCTATATGGTCCTCAATCATTAAAGCAAAAAATGTTCTTAAAGATGGCTATTCTTGGCGAACGGGGTCCGGATCTTCGTCATTTTGGTTCACCAACTGGAGCACTCTTGGCATCCTTGGGTCTCTTGTTCCTTACATTGATATCCATGATTTGCAGCTCACCATTAAAGATGTTCTCTCTGCTAATGACCCGCACACAAATATTCTCTATACCAACTTATCTTCTGAGGCTTCTGAACACATAAACCGCATTAATTCATCCGAAAATTAAATTTTATTTTTGAAAAAACAATTATCCAAAACTTTTTAGATACATCTGGGATACGTGAGGGGTAGGAGGTGGAAAATTGATACGCACGAATACATGATGTTTCTATTATTTTTGAAATATATGTAACTGACTAAGTAATGATATTTTTTTTGGGATATAACATATATGTAAGTGACCACTTGTCACTTTCTTTATTATCAATATTTCTTATATTTATATTTGTGTTGTTGTCCGCCATTTGTTTCATGTCTTTTAGCTTGTTTGAGAACGCTGCTATTATTGATTGTTGTGTGAAAGAAATTTTATTGTTGTGTCTTATCGTTGTTCTATGTTTGTTTGGTCTAGGTTTTGCGCTGAATTTTTTTTTACCTTTGAGTTTTAGCTCGTATATTGTATTTTGAGTTTTAATTTGTGGTTTAAATTTCATTTTTTTATTAAAGTATCCCAGGCGTATCATATCTTGAATTTTAAAATTTTCTCGTATCGGTGTCGTATCGTATCCATTTCGTATCAGGTATCTGAGTTTCATAGCCTATCTTGAATTTAATTTTTTTGACAGCACCAAACTCACATGAACACAAAATCAAAGTCTCAATTTCAAAAATGTTTATCATTGTATTTTTCAATTTGGCAAAATATATCATAAGACTTGAACCAAGCACAAGAAAAAAACTCCTAAACGCAGAAAACCCTAACTCTAAATAAAAATTACAATAACTGATCAAACAGTAGGCGAAACCAAAGACTAACTAGGATCAATAAAAGTGGAGAAACTGCTACAAACTGAACACCGAGTCTGCAACATCCCCAGAACCACCACCAAACTGCAGCAAAAACAAAAGTCTACAACAAAAACCGATGAACCGACTGCAGTAAATATGTCCCGAATATAACTTGATAAGTTGGGACAACCCTTATCTTATAAGCCGTTTTCATAAGGTTGAGTTAGGTCCAACGCAAAATTCTAAGACTATAGATACAAAAATGAAAAAACATTAACCCTATTTACTAATCACAAAAGAAAACCTTGAATTTATAAATAAAGTGAGTTAAAATAGAACCAAAGAAAGCCTCTTCTTATTTAGTGGTTTGATCTTGTAAAAGATTGCAGAAAAAAGGGACATTTCTAACTTCACTTTCGGCTTCTAATCATCAAAGAATGGTAGACATTGAATCAATAAATTATTAGTAGAAATTGAATCAATGAAAATCTTAAAATGGTTGTCACCAAACTACCCGATTCACAACAATGATAAGATAAAAAATTATGGTAACAATTATCAAACATTCTTAATTATCAATTATCTATTATCTATCCACCCTACAAAGTTCTACACCCTACAAAGTTTCAAATTTTCCTAACCATTCACCAAGAACCACATGCATGGTACAGTTTTAATTATCAATTATCTATCCACCTTGATATCTATCAAAGTTTTCCTAACCATTTACTTAGAATGTTAGTAGGTTAGGTAGTAGTGCTAGTTTAAAGTGTAGTTGGATAATGAAAAAGACTTTAGTTGATAGTTGAAATATAGAAGAAAATAGTGTGAGGACTTGGAGCAAGAATAGATTGTATTGCTCTCCAAATTGGATTGATTATAAATGAGTACATGCTTGCCTATTTATAGGTGTGAATGTCATATTCTAGGTAGTTCTTTCTAGATTCTTCATGACATTTCCTACTACATGTGTAATATTTATTAAATCTAGGGTTAATTAAGTAAATGGTCCCTATAAATATTCAGAATTTTGTTTTTAGTCCCTACAAAATAAAATCACACTTTTTAGTCCCTATACAATTTTCCATCAACATTCTTAGTCCCTATAAAATTTTCCATCAGCATTTTTAGTCCCTACAAAATTTTTCCATCAGCATTTTTAGTCCCTAAAATGTTTAAGAAAAATGTCACAGGGACTAAAAAGTGTGATTTTATTTTGTAGGGACTAAAAACAAAACTGTGAATATTTATAGGGACTAAAAACTTAATTAACCCTTAAATCTAAAATATACTAAACTATTCTAGATAAATCTAGACATGTACATTAATTCTTAACATTTTATAAGTTACTAATGCATTCTAGAGAATTCTAGAAATATGCATCACATTTTAACACTCCTCCTTGATGCATATTTCGGTAACTCCAAGCATAGTTCGTAGTAGCTCAAATCATGATCTAGCCAAATCCTCCATTGATGGAATGCTAGTCAATTCCTTTTCTCCATGCTCGACGAGCTTTCTTTAGCTCATTCAAAGATTTTCTTAGTCTTAGATCTTTTTCTTCACTGCCTTTGGCACATAATTCTAGTTTTGACGCTATTTCATAGTTTTCAAGCTCATGTTTGGCCAAGTTGCAAGTTTCATATATATCCCCCAAGATCTTACTCTTGTTGGAGTATATTTTGGTGAAGAATTTTCTTCTTGTGAAGGGGAAGGTGGCGTACCTGTTCTTCAGTTGCTTCTTCTATAGCTTCATTGTTTGATTGTTGTATTGCAATGGTAATGTTGTTTCTCTCAACTTGTCCTTCATTCAAATTCCAGCTAGCATTTTCATCAAATTCAACTTTGAAGGCAATGTTAGTGGTATTTTTGAAGCTTATTGGAAAGCTTCTAATTCTTTTCTCCATTTTTATTTTGGCTATCTCTTGACTTTTGTGATTGTTGTCAAATATGGAGCACGTGTCTCCTTAAAAGTGTATAATATACCATTTCTCCAACATTTGAAAAAAACTCAAGATTTTCTTTAAGATTTGGAACTATTAAGACATCTTTGATGAACCTCGTACCTTTTTTTGTCTCCACCATCACAGTGCCTTTGCCTTTAGATTCCACGACTAAGCCATTTCCAAGTCGAACCTTTTCTTTGACAGAGCCATCAATATCCTTGAAGTTACGGTACCTTCTTGTACGGGTTCTAATTCATCCAAAACCATTTTCCTATACCGTTCGAGTTTCAGAATTTCAAACAGACTAAGAAAGAAGAATACAAATATTACCATCAAATTAATAATAACATCCACTTCTTAATGGCTTGACATATAAGGTAGTTCACAGTGGTATTTACATGCATCAGTTCACAAAGGTTTTTATTGTAAAAATAAGCAAAGAATAAAAAGAATAATTAATGAACTGCTAGATAATCACTACATGAAGAATTTGATGATCATGTGAAGAGATATTGACAAATTTATAGAGGGAATCCAATCCAATTTGATAAAAATTTTAGATGGCTAACAGTGATAATCAAGAAAAGCTTTGAAGATGCTTCCTTGTTTACCATCTAAACACGTGTAGAACAAAATTAATACACAACTAGCTTGTTCTAGAAGGAATTTTTAAGGCTTATTCGATTGTGTACGTAGTTGTCTTGCTATCAGTATTCATTGACTTACATAAGCATTGTATTTCTTCATGATAGGAATTATTAAAAAATGTAACCAATTTCCTTTCTTTTAGTTGTATGGTTTCTCTTCCTAAATTCTGGTGTGTGATTCCTACTCGAATTTAAGTCGTATCGTAAAACAATAGATATGAGGAAAAAAACAATCAAAGACATGAAGAAGAACAACTGCCGTCGACCCCTATCAAAATTAAAAATTAAAAGAGCATTGAAGAAAGCATGAACAAATTTTTTAGTGAAGAAAAAAGAGAAGAAGAGCAATGAAAAAAGTATATGTGGTGTAAAGAGTTTCTATACAAATACATTTTTTACTTGGCTAAATTAATCCAATGGTCCCTCAACTAATTTCTATTTTTCATTTTGGTCCCATAAGTCTTAAAATCATCAATTTGGTCCCTCAACTTTTGAAACAAATTTCAAAAACGTCCTTTCCGTCAAATAAGTAACTGTGCCGTTTTTTGATTTGATTTTAACCATTTGATTGAATGTCCATTGTATCTATAGTGAACCATCATCACCTAATTTTTTTTTTATTTTTCATCATCTTCTCTTTTCTTCTTCCTCAATCTATATCAACATTTTTTCAAAATTTTTTTTCTTCTTCCAAAATACAAAGTTGGTAAAGAGATGATGTCTGAGTATACGAAGATAACAGAGGACAATGATGGTGAGGAGAGATGATCTGGCAAACACAGATCTGAAATTGGTGTTGAATCCGTAAAGGAGAAAATCGAAAGGATAAAGTTGTGTTGGTGGTGTTGAGTCTATGTTGTTGGTGTGTTGTTGATGAAGCCATGAAAGGAATAATTTTTGTTGATTATGGTTTAGTTGATTATCGTTTTTTCTTTTTCTTGTTTCGAATTTTTTTTTATGAATGTTTGTGAAGATGATATGAAGATCATGAAAAAGTTGAGGGAAGAAGATGAAACAAAGGAGAAAAAAGTTAGGTGTTGGTGGTACGTGGTAAGATAAAATAGACCTCTATAATCCAATGGTCATCTTTTTGAAAAAAAGATCACACAGTTTAAATTAAAATAATTCATACGATCTATGGTGGACCACTCTTAAGGTTGGTCCACTATAGACATTTGGGGTTAAAGTTAACGGTCAGGGCTTTATTGAATGACGGAGCAAAAGTTGAGGGACCAAAATGCTGATTTTAAGACTTGTGGGACCAAAATGAAAACTGGAAATTAGTTGAGGGACCATTGGATTAATTTAGCCTTTTTACTTCTATTGTTAAAAGGAAATAAACTTTTTTTGGTGTAAAGAGATTCTATAGTAGAAAAAAGCGAGATATCCTTTTTCAACTTTTAATCATCCAATTTAAGCGAAGGGAATGGAAGGAAAAGTTTTGGGGGAAAAGAAGTATAGGAAATAAAAATATTTCACAATTTTTGCAATTTTTATTGAGTGATAAATTAATTTTTATGATTAATATATTTTACTTATAATTTATAAAATGGTTGTTTGTCACCAAACGACATTACTCACATGTCATACTCAAGAAAAGAGAGATAGAAAAAGGGTGATTACTCTCTCTCCATGCGATTACTTTCTACGATAGCGATTAGAACAGCAAGTGTGAAAACGTATGCGATAGCAAAATCAAGTGCATCGTTCCTTTTCAATTGTTTTCCTACGTCGGCGACAATTTGTTGCTATTCGTGAATCAAGTTAAAACAATTATTTAGAGTATATCCAGCGATCCGAAACCTCCGGAAACCTTTGTTTTTTCTGCAACCATGAAGCCGCCTCAAAAACCTCCAGATGGGGAGGCGAGCAAGCCAAAGAAGACCTCCTTTCGGGATATCCTAACAGAAGGACAGGGAACAACTGTCTTTTGCGACCCTTCATAGAACAGCCGCACCAACTGCAGCAAAAGGTGTGCGACAGTTCCCAACAGTCGCAAATGAAGAGTTTTCACTTGGTTTTGAAGGGGCTTGCGACCCTTACAACAGTCGCAAATGTTAAATTTTTTTAAAAAAAAATGGTTTTGAAGGGGCTTGCGAACCTTCACAACAGTCGCAAATGTTAATTTTTTTTTAAAAAAAATGGTTTTGAAGGGGCTTGCGACCCTTCACAACAGTCGGAATTGTTAAGTTTTTTAAAAAAAAAATAAAATTGAATGGGGCAGTTTTTGTTGTCAATTTAAATAAATATATTATTAAATACGTAAGATACAGAAATATATTACTAAAAATATCAAAATCTCATTCATATAATTCTTTCAAGAGTAATAATCAAAACAATAGATAAAGTACATAGTTTAAACATTGAAAAACCAATACACTAGTGGGTAATCATTCAAAATAATATTACCAAAAATTAGATTAAGTAATATTCCTAAATATTGTTGGCCAGAAAAGTTGAAGAGCCTCATTACAATAGATATATCTGACTGCACAAACACGATCCATGCACTTCTATCGGTACCGCATCTGCTGCTATCCTCAACAACAGACTGAAACTTTGGTGTAAGCATAGGCATCAAGAACAGAGAAATATGACCCTAAGATTATAACCTAGAAATGAAGAGATAGTGAGTGGAAAAGGAACTGAACTGTTGAAAAAGGAACAATCAAATAAACATGATAATCAATTAATGTAATACTTGAAAAAACTAGCATAGATAGAAGTAGAAGCAGAATCATAATCGATAAGGAAAAAGAAGCTTTCAAACGTAAAATTAAATTTTAAATCTGAAGAACAAAAATGAAGGAAGATGGTGCAGACTCACTGGAACTGAACCGAGCAAATGGCTTGTATTGGAATAGAAAGCTTCGATTGAGCCAGGGTTAGTGATGGTGAGATTGAGATTCACGTTTGAATGGGGGAGAGTGAGGAACAGGATGCTTTGGTGGGGGGAGAGTGAGATTGTGGGTTTCAATTTGGGGGAAAGTGGATTGTGGGTGAGAGTGATGGAGATTTAGGTTTTAGATTGGGGGAAAAAGGGAAATTGATGAATAAAATTGGATTTTAGGGTTAAGAAGCTATGGGAGGGGAGACTGAAACTGCAGAAGCGGGAGTGTGAAAATATTTGGCCAAAAGGTTTATTGTGAAAGCGCTTAAAAAAAGCTGTAAAACCTGCGACCCTTAAGCCTAACAGTCGCAATATCAGTCGCAAAAGTGTAATCTGCGACAGTTTTAAGCCAAGGGTCGCAAAGTAAGTGTCGAAAAATGACAAATTTCTTGTAGAAATTTCTATATGGTGAAGTGTGAATTGCTTGCAGATAGGGAAAAGATTATGTCTGACGGACCATGGATGTTGTTCGATCACTACTTGGCAGTGGCAAGATGGACTACTTGGCAGTGGCAAGATGGACTCCTGATAAGACCTTGGTTTGGATTCGTTTCCCAAGTCTTAATTTGGTGTATTATGATGAAAGCGTTCTTCTGGGACTAGCCTCTGTTGTTGGGACACCAGTGACGGTTGATACGAATACTTTGAAAGTGGAGAGAGAGAGAGAGAGAGAGAGGTTTGCTAGGATTTGTGTCAAAATTGACCTCACTTTGCCGGTAGTGGGTAAGGTTAATGTCAATGGCCACTGGTACAATGTTCAGTATGAAGGGCTACACATTATTTGTGGCAGTTATGGCTGCTACGGGCATCATACTAGAGGTTGTACGATGAAGCCAATACAATTGTAGTAGCCATCAGTGCCCGTGGCAGCTGTGAATAGTGGTCTGGTAGACACCGGTGGTGGTAGAGGAATGGTTTTCGCATCAAATCAGGCTACTCACACCGGAAATTTGGGAACTGATAATGGTGAAATTAATGAGGTGCGTGGGGATTGGCTAGTGATGCAGCGGAAAAGAAGAAACAAAAAAGGCGATTATGGTTAAACATCATCATTGGCTAATAATGGGCATAAAGAGGTGGGGAATCCTAACAAAGGGAGTCCAAGATAACTCAAATGGAGCACACGAAAGTAGAGTGATAGGAGTGGGGCCAAACCATCCAGATACCATTCCCAAAAAGCGTCGTTTTGACAAGAGTGGAGCCCACATGGAAACGCGACAGTTCAGCATGGTGGGAGATACACACAACAAAGAAAAAAAGGGGCAACCAATGGTCCAACAAATTGATAGTGGGATACACACTAAGTCTAGGCTTAGTCACAATCCTAGCCCAGGCATGATAGTTACTAGAAACATTGCTCTCCACACCTCCAAGAGTCCTCAAGTTCGACATAATCCTGAAGACAAGGACTATATGAGGTAGTCAAATGAGGATCCAACACCAACCTCTATGACTAGTCACAACGGCATGGAAGAAGGCGATAGCCAAGGTGAGGATTTTATCAGAGAGTCTCCCATTGAGTGGGAGCCTGTTACGTAAGCTAGTCTTTGATGTTGTCTTTGTTTCCTTCATCTTGTAGTTGTTAATGATGTCAGGATTCAAAGAAGTAACTGTGTTGTCCTGGAATATCTGGGGAGCAGCGAATAACAAAGCAAAAAGGCATTTGTTAGATTTAATTAGGAAACACACTCCAACATTTCTTATTATTATGGAAACTCATGTTGGTTTTCTTAAGACTAAGGCTTTTTAGCATAAAGCAGGATATGAATGTATTCATTATGTGGATGCCCGCGGACATTCTGGAGGTATATGGTTATTAAAACAAAATGGAATCAGTATTGTGTCTACTGTACATGAGGTATATATGGATACTATTACTCTTAAACTTTCTTTGGGAAACAATTCTTGGTTTTTAACTGGTGTTTATGCTAGTCTGGTATATTTTACGAGGTTAGAACTGTGGCATCATTTTACTGATCTTAGGCTGGATATAGATAGGCCTTGGTTATTGATGGGAGATTTTAACGATATTACACATTCGATCAAGCAGCGGGGTGGTAACTTTTCTCATTCGAAAGCTGCAGCACTTTTGAAAGTTGTCGATGATTGCAATCTTGTGGATGTAGGTATAACTGGTGGCAACTTTACTTGGAATAGGCAGTGTGCAGGTAATTGTATGGTGTATCGTAGGCTTGATAGAGCCTTAGCTGATGTTCCCTAGAGAATGGCTTTTCCAGATGCTTATGTTGATCAGCTGTGTATATTTCACTCTAACCATAACCCTCTCCTTCTTAGATGCGGCCTTCCTTTGCAAGAATATGGACCACGTCCTTTTAGATTTGAGGCAGCTTGGATTACTCACCCTACCTATATAGATATTTTGAAAGTGTCTTGGTAGAAATCTCCAGAAAATGTTGTTTCCTCCCTTCAAAATGTTCAGCAAGACTCGCTTCTCTTTAACATGGGCGTTTTTGGTAACATTAGGAAGAGGAAGATTAAAATAGAACAAAAGTTAAAAGGGATCCAACTCTCTCTTGAGTGGATTGATTCGGCGCATTTAGTTTATCTTCCGAGGGAGCTTCAACAAGAATATGATCAGATTCTAGCGCAGGAAGAGATGCATTGGTTTCAAAAGGCTCGAGATGATTGGCTTAAATTGGGGGATCGGAACACTAAGTTCTTCCATAATCAGACAATTATTCGAAGAAAAAGAAATAAAATCCATGGACTGCATCTCCCTAATGGTGTCTGGTGTAGTGATGATACTATGCTCAAAGAGGAAGCTCTTTCTTTCTATAAAAAGCTCTTTTGCTCCCACGATTCTCTTGTTACGGGGAGGATGAGTGGTTTACCTTTTACTCCGGTTCTTGATGAGGAGGCGTATCAGTCCATAACCCATCAGGTGACGAGGGAGGAAGTTACCCATGCGTTGAATCAGATGAATCCCTTTAAGTCTCCTGGCCCAGACAGATTTCAGGGCATTTTCTTTAAACAATATTGGCATATAGTGGGTGATGAACATGCAACAACTTTTGGCCAAAGCTCATTCCATTCAATTTTAGGCATTAAAAAAAGTATTTTTGTTAGTAAGTACTTAATTGATATTGTGTTTGGCCTAACTTCTCCTTAAAAATGTAGAGAAGTTGGAAAAAAGTTGGGTCAAACGATACCTTAATCTCCGACAACGACAATGTAGAAGCAACTGAATTTAAGACTATTTTTATTCTTATAAAATAAATATAAAATAAAAAGAAAATAATATAAAATAAATAAAAAAGAAAATAATTTGGATGAGGTGTCACTCTCCAAGGTTAAGGAATTATAGAATTACCAAATTGCCCCTCCTAGTGGCAAAATTAGAAATTCATATGGCATCAATTTTATTAAATAGTTAACTAGTTACAAACCCATGCTTCGCACGGGTTCAATAACGTATTCGATAAAAAAAATCTTCGAAAGAAGAGATGTTAAAACGACGGAACATTGTGATTTAGCATAAAATATGTATGGGCTGATTAAGAGAGCATATAATCAGTTTATGAGATTAAGAATTGACATAATATTTAGGATGAAAACAATTGGAACCAATAAAGGAACCAATGATGTGTGAATTTACATATTATCCAAAATTATAAAAAAGAGTGTTGTTGTTATAGAGTTACCAAAAAAAGATTGATACCCATATTTACATCAAATGAAATCAAGCAAAGTCGCAGCATCGGTGGGTGAAGATAATCTAGTCTAGGATTATAGTTAAGTTGATATGTTGAAAGTGCGGATCATGAACACCAAATCTTTATTTGGAAACGACTTTAACATGCATATTTTTAGGTGGCTTCTCTAGATCAAAAATTAACTTATCACATACCTCTAACATATGTTCCCGGCAAAATTTGAACCATTGGCCGCCTAAGTATTTTTTGTAACTTGCTCTGCCGTTATCAAGCGACACTTATACCTTTTTGGAGCTTGTTTGTCGATGAGTGTGATTGTTTTCCGTGTTCCTTTTAAAAATGTCATTGATATCTCATTTGAGAAGTGCTAGGTATAAAACAAATTGCAGTGTTAATTAGAAGTTATATATATGTACATTTCTAAAACATTTACCAAAACATTATAAAGATTTACTGTAGGAAAAGAGCATGTTTTATTTTGTACAAGAGATTAGGAAATCAACATTACAATTAACATGATACTAATTGGAACCAATGAAGGAACCAACAATGTGCAGATTAACGTTACATATATAATAGTTAGGTTTATAAAAGAGATTGCAAGTTTCATAGACTAACCAAAAAGGGATTTTTGCCAATATTTACACGAGACAAAATGAAAAGAACAATGAAAAGAACAAATGACATCCCAAAGTCAAGATAGTTTACGACTACAGTCCAAAGCGATACGTCAAAATAGTAGAAGTTCAAATAGTTCAACAACAAAGATCTACTTTAGAGCAACTCGAATTTGCAAGTTCTTCTGTGACTTTTTGAGATCGAAGATGAGCTTACCACCTTCTTCCATCACTCGTTATCTGCAGAAATTGAACCACTGCCCACCCAAGTAATTTTCATAGCTTGCTCTATCGACGGTAATGAGGTGACAGTTATACTGTCTCTGTGTCTGGTCATCAATGAGAGTGATTGTTTTGCGCTTTCCTTTCAGAATTGTTCTTGACACCTCGTTTGGGAAATGCTAAACAAGAAAATAACTGCAATATTAGTCTAATGCATATTTACATGGATAAGATGTATGCGAACATAGTTACATATAATTTATAAAATAAAGGTAGCATAACTGATTTTAAGCTAAAGAAAATGTAGCATGACTTCTAATTTATCTTCCTATTATCTTCCTATAAAGTCTAGATAAATGCATGCATGTACATTATATGTACCCCGTTGACCAATTAACATTGTTGAAACAAATGGAAATTAAGCATCACTTCCGCATGTGCATATATAGCTAGCACCATTTGACATTGATGTCTTCGAACATTTGGTGCAACTCTCATAATACAATCCAAACTAGTTAGGATTGAATTTAGTTTTTTTTTCCAAATAGTGATGCAGTATGTTTCCTAACACAAATTATGCACATGAAATAAAGAATAATGCAATATGTATTTTTAATTTGTGCGTAAAAAAACTCAAAGCATGTTTTTGCATAAAAAAAGCAGACATTGACTAAGTTTATAAATTTATCAATTGGCCTAACCTGAGACAGTTTGGAAAAATCGTTGTACGAAGTACGTTGAGAAGAAGTCAAACTCTGACTTAAGTTCTAACTGAAGCTTTGACTCTGAGCTTGAGAAGTGTTAAGGTCATGACAACAATTCGAGAAACATGGTCAAAAAACAATCAAATCGGATTGTGAAATAATAAGTTACTCTAACACTGTATTGTGAAATCATAATGCAAACTTACTAAGTCTTAAAATTCTCAACAACCGGATGATGTAGGTTAATAAGCAGCCTCGAACCTGACCAATTGTTACATATATTTGGGTTGCCATTGACTACAAAATGGAAGCAAAGAACTCAAGGTAAATAGACGGTAAATGATAAAGCTACGGAGTATTTTTCCCATAGTGTTACATCAACTATATTCCCACTACATAAGGAAAGACATCTTTCGGGTCATTATCAAACTTATACAAAATCCTATCATCTGATGCTGACAAAATAGAAAATAATACCTTTTTCTATTTAGCAATGTTTAGTTTTTTTTAATAAGAAAAAAATATGCATAGTTTGTTACGATATAAAGGCGATAAGTATAATTTTTTTTAGGCATCTATACCTTTTATGTGTGTGTGTGTGTGTGTGTGTGTGTCTGTGTGTATATATAAGATAAGCATAATTTTTTTAGGCATCTATACCTTTTTTGAAGAAAAGACATCTACAATTTTACTTTTAATTACAATCAAAATTTTATAAAAATTATGCACATTAGCGTAAAAAAAAACAGATACACATAAAGTATTACTCTAAACGCTAATTTGTGTGTCTGTATATTTGCGAGGTTGAAGAAAGAAAATAAAAATATTTTGTACCATTAAATGAGAGCGTGAATAAAAATATTTGTGAGGTTGTTATGATTAAACGATATTTAAATTAAATATACAAGTGATAAAAAGATAATAAAATTTATTTGAAAAAAAGGTAACAAAATTAAATGGAACGCTAAAAAAATTAAATGGAAGAAAAACACATATTGAAATATAATATTAGAAATTAAAAGAAAAGGTTCCCAACGTGAATTGAAGAGAGATGCTTGTGAAATAAATTGTCGAAAAGTAGTTTTTTGAAGTAGCATTCAACAACTTTTGGTCAAAGCTCATTCCATTCAATTTTATGCATTAAAAAAAGTACATTTTTTCGTAAGTACTTAATTGATATTGTGCTTGGCCTAACTTCTCCTTAAAAATGTAGAGAAGTTGAAAAAAAATCGGGTCAAACGGTATCATAATCTCCCACAACGGTAGTGTAGAAGCAATTGAATTTGGAAGAAAAAATTAGAAAATAGTTAAAAATAAAAATATTGGAAAATAGTCAAAAGTTTTTAAAAATATGAAAATTGGAAAATAGTTAAAAAAAATCGGTGAGGTAGCACTCAACCAAGCAATACTAAAAAAATTATATGCATTAGCGTAACAAAAAACAGACACACGGACATAAATTATTACTTTAAACGTTAATGTGTGTGTATATATATTCACGAGGTTTAAGAAAGAAAATAAAAATATTTGGTATCATTAAATGACAACGTGAATAAAAATATTTGTGAGGTTGTGATGATTAAGCAATATTGAAATTAAATATATAAGTGATAAAAAGATAATAAAATTCTTTTGAAAAAAAGATAATAAAATTAAATCGAACGGTTCAAAAAAATAAAATAAAATAAAGTTAATTGAAAAGAAAACATATTGAAATATAATATTAAAAAATAAAAGGTTCCCAGCGTAAGTTGAAAAGAGGTGCTTGTGAAATATATTGTCGAGAAATAGTTTTTTAAAGTAGCATTCAACAACTTTTGGCCAAAGCTCATTCCATTCAATTTTATGCATTAAAAAAATTCCTCTTTGTAGTAAGTACTTAATTGATATTGTGTTTGACCTAACTTCTCCTTAAAAATGTAGTGAAGTAAAAAAAAATACGGGTCAAACGGTATCTTAATCTCCCACAACGGCAGTGGAGAAGCAACTGAATTTGGGAGAAAAAAATTGGAAAATAGTTAAAAATAAAAAAATTGGAAAATAGTTAAAAGTTTTTAAAAATATAAAAATTGGAAAATAGTTAAAAAAAAATCGGTGAGGTAGCACTCAACCAAGCAACACTAAAAAAAATTATATGCATCAGCGTAACAAAAACACAGACAGACAAACATAAAATATTACTTTAAACTGTGTTTGACCTAACTTCTCCTTAAAAATGTAGAGAAGTTGGAAAAAAGTCGGGTCAAACGATACCTTAATCTCCCACAACGGCAATGTAGAAGCAACTGAATTTGGGTGAAAAAATTGAAAAATAGTTAAAAAAATAAAAATTGGCAAATAGCTTAAAGTTATTAAAAATATAAAAATTATAAAATAATTAAAAAAAACGGTGAGGGGCAAAATGGGAAATGCACCCTAAAAATGATGAGGTGGCACTAACCACTCCCTTCAATAGGAAATTACTAAAATGCCCCTCTTAGGGGCAAAATGGTAAAATCCTAGGGATTTATCTTTATAATATAGTAAGTAGATAGACTCACTTTCAAACAAATATTCAAAACTTTAGAAGTGATAACGGCATGGAATATTTTAACAAAATGATGGGTTTTTTTCTTTCTTCATGAAAATGGAATTCTGCATCAAAGTTCATGTCCTAACACCCCTAAAAAAATGGAGTTGCAGAAAGAAAAAATAGATATTTATGGGATGAAGTAGTTTTAACTGCTGCGTATTTAATTAACAGAATGCCCTACAATGTTATCAATTCTGAAACTCCATATTTTCAAAGAATGTTTTCCTGTTACCCGTGTTTCAAATGATTTGACCTTGGTTGCACAACTTTTGTTAGTGAACATAAAAACATTGGAAACTTGAACCTTGTGCTATACAATGTGTTTTTGTTGGTTACTCTCCAACCCAAAAGGGGTATAAATGTTTTGATCTGAAAAACAAGAAAATGTTTATCACTATGAATGTCACATTCTTCGTAAAAAAACTTTTTTTTTAAATGATACTCATCTTCAGGGGGGAATTCAAAGGAAGACTTAATTTTAACAGAGAACACAAGTCTTTTAAACTATTTTCCCTTGGGTATATCACAAAATTCTAGAATTTGTATTTCTGCACCAATAGAAAATGGCCATGATTCACCACATAAACCTACTCCTGCTATAAGTAAGGAACTTGATAAATCCGAGCCTACACTCTCTCATGAAGAAAACAATGATAATCTTGAAAATGATAATAGCTTGCATGAAACAATGACAATATTCATCCTGGGTTCTTTTGAATTGATTCATAGCTTGCAAGAAACATATCTTCATATCTTTTTGCTTCGAATCAGACTGTCTGAATCGAATCATGAATTTAGTGAATTGATTCATAACTTCCAAATTATTGAATCATTTGCATCTATTCTCTCTAGGTCTCATAAACTCATAGTTCATAAATTCTTCAAGATTAAACACTTTTTCTTAGATTTACTTCGTGCTTTGAGTCACATGATTTTCTAGGGTGCTAGTAGGGATTGTAAGTTGGTTCTTTCAAGGAGATTCGTTGGGCTTAATCAAGGCTCCAAAGTGAAGTGAATAATCTCATTCCACCTCCAAAGATCTTGGGGGTCTTTCTAATTGTTCTTGCAAATCGAAGGGGATTCGTTTACCGGATGTGGCATCGAAAACTTGAGTGAAGAGTTCGAAGGGGTGCACGGGTAATCAAGGATTCGAAGATTCAAGAAGAACCAAATTCAAAGGGTATTTGAATTTTGGGGAAGTGGTTACATGGGAGGTGAAGAACTAGGATAGTTTCAAGGATCTCTTATAATCATATTTGTATTCAACATTGTTACTATCAGTGGATGACCTTGGTGGAGACGTTTTTTCACCAAGATGAGTTGACGTAGCCCGAAGCGAGGACGAAAAGGTGAACAACTATAAAAATATCGGTGTTGTTCTCATTTCCCTATCCTCTTTAATATTTTTTGATAGTATGTGTTAATTTATTAATTGATAGTATATAAAATTGATTATTGATCTAAGTAATTTTTGATAAGAATTAATCTAGCTCCTTGAGTTTGGTTTTACTATTGTGCTTGGATCAATAAGATTCAATTCCTATACAATTCATCAATTGCATATACATTGTGTTTTTGATTGATAGCTTGTTTTATTTCACTTTAAGTTTGCAATTGAAATTGTCTAAGCTTTGCAATTTGTTCAAGAATCATTAAATTTTGATTGTAATAAGATTTGTATTGTGAATCTCTCAATTCTATATTGAATCTTATTAGCACATAGCTTAATCTTTTTTTTTTATTGTTGTGATTGTTCAAACAAGTTTCCAATATTCAAATCAATTTAAATCACTTTTTGTTAAAACTCCGAAAAACTTTTTCAAAGCGCTATTCCCCCTAGCTTATAACCTTATTGGCCATATAGACCAACAACTTTTAGGGTCAAAATGGATAAGAGGAGGATGGAGATTCTCTGCCTTGAATCTCTGGTGCTTAACCATTATCTTGCACCTCTAGCTTTCTGAATGAATAAAAGAGTGTCCAAGGGCCTCAATTTATAATGCATCGTTACTTATGGGTTAAGAGAAGAAAACTAGGGTTTTCCAACTAAAACGAATTGGAAGACAAGCAAAACAGAACTCCTTGGTCGTGCACATGTGTAGGGCGCATAGAGTGAGGGGCATGGGTGCATTAGATAGTAGACAAGGCTTCCTCATGCGATTTTGTAGTTTCTGTGCTGATTCTACAGTTTCCGTCCCTTTTTCGAGTGTTCTTCCATTTTGTAATGTCTTGGAACTTGAAATGAATTTTCTTCACTTTGTATTGCCTTCAAATACCTTATAAGAATCATTGATCTTCAATTTTATTATTCTTGATCCTTCATGTGATGTCTTGTATTACCAATTTACATGATTTCTCGCTAAATAGACTCAAAACACCTAGTGGATTGAGCCGAAGTCCAGTCCGAATGTGGAAGTGGATTGCGAAACTTCGACTTTGGTCACAGGAGAAAAAATCGGATAAGAGTGATCTTGAAGAATTTGTACCGCGGAACTAAGAGTTCCGGTGGTGCTTGAGTTGTCTCTTGCACGAGTAGATCGAGAATTGGCCATCGGAAAATCGTAACCGAGACGGTTACATTTGTGAAAAAAATTTATGGTGGTGGATTTGAGAATATCTGTAAGGAATCACGAACAATTCTCATAGATGGTGCCAATGTCTTATTCGAGAACGAAGCTTAAGATGGCGCGATCTCATATCTAGATTCAAAACTAAAATTCTCATGTCGATCTTCTCACTATCTAGATTCAACATATTGTTTATATCCATGGAAAAAGAATTAAACTTCCCACTAATTAATTGTGTTTATAAAAAAAAATATTGATTGAATCTGACAAATTAATTATTAATAAGACTTAATTTAGTTCATTAGATTAAATAAATGAAGGGTGAGGAGATAGTGTAACTCTTTTAATAACTCTTTTTTATTTTGAAGGGAACTCTTTAAAATTATTTGAAATTAGTTTTGATGTAGGTAGATCCTCCTCCTATAAAATAATATAGACTTTTTTTTTGAGAGATATATAAACCTATTATGCCTTCTCGTATTTATCCGTTATTGACTTTCTATTTTTTTGAACAAACAAAAATGGAATATATTAACACCAAAAACGTAATTGCTACAGCACAAGGTGTGCCATAACAATCACGGTGAGAAACACAAAGTAGTCAATGATACAAAACAGTTAGTCGATACCCATACATATGAGCAGGTTCGACCACCAATTATGAATCCCAAAACTAAAAACAACATTACTAGCTTTCAACCACCACAAGGAATATGATTTTACTTTATCTAACAAATGCGGTAAAGAGCTTTGTTTATTTCTGAAACTCTATCATTCTGCTCATTCCACAATATCCAAACACACAGAAGCCAAATTAGATGGAAAAAAGAACGTCGTGCTCTCAAACCACTTGCATAATTAATAAATTGCAAAAAATGGTCTGTTATGAACTGAGTTTCGACCCCAACAACACCAAGCCAAGCTCGCACCATCGGCCACAATGCACCAAAGTATGAACAAGACAGAAAAAGATGATTCAGGTCCTCGACATGCACACACCCATCTATGCATGACTGCGCCTCTAAAGATAAGACCCCACGACTTGCCAAATTTTGTTTAGTAGGTAACCGGTCCCTCACCAAACGCCAAGCAAATATAGTCACTTTCAAAGGTACCTGTTTGTGCCAAATCAACTCCATATTTTGATGTAACATGGGTTGTTCCTGCGATGTCAATATATCATACACACCACGAATCGTATACTCACCAGTCTGATCCGGTAACCAAAGCCACCTGTCAAAAGAGGAATCCTGCAAAGTAACTGTAAGTAATAGTTCCCTACACTCCTTTACCAACTCTTCCTCCCAAACCTACAAGCGGCGACGCCACTGCCACGCCCTCACCAACCTCCAAACCCAACTGAAACATGTTCTTAACTGTGACAACTTTGTTGACAGTTAAATCAAAAAGCCGTCTAAACCACACACAAAACGAAACATTTCCACACCAACAATCACTCCAAAAGTCAATCTCAGCACCGTCTCCCACCTGTCTCCTAACACTCGATGCAAACCAACCCTCTTCGCCCTCTCCTATCCCATCTCTAATCCTCACTATCTCCCGCCACCAAGATGAACAACTCCGGCCCCCATCCTCCAAACCACCATCCTCCGCACCCTACCTAGCCACCAACACCCTACGCCATAACCCATCTCTCTCTACTAACAACCTCTAACACCATTTTCCTAACAAAGCAGTGTTAAACTCCCTCAATCTCCTAACACCCATCCCTCCGTACTCCTTCCTGAAACATAAAGAATTCCAACGAATCCACAAAATTTTTCTTTTATCCTCACTTCCCCCCCAAAAAAATTTATTAAATAAAGATTCAATGGAAGAGATTATACCTGACGGAGCTTTGAAAAAGGAAAGCGCATAGACATGAAGTAGTCAGAACAGATTTGAGAAGGATCAACCGGCCACCAAAAGAAAGGAACCGACTATGCCAACCAGACAATCTAGCTTTAATTCGATTAACAACAGGCTCCCAAAACAATAACCGACGCGGATCGCCCCCAATCGAAATACCCAAATAGAGGAACAACACTTTACCCACGAACAAAACCAAACCAGCCCTCATTGCACGAACATTTGCCCAACTTTTATTACCAATTAACAGTGTATCATTAGCGAATTGTAAGTGAGACACCACCACAGAGTTAGCGCCACCCACCTTGTACCCTGTAAAGGTACCTGTTTCAACCAAGGCTTTCATCAATACATTTAGACCTTCTGCTGCCAATAAAAACAAAAAAGGCGATAGAGGATCACCCTGACGTAAACCCCGTTCAAGAGGGAACTCGTCTGTAGGACTGCCATTCACTAACACTGATGCAGTAGCGGTACAAAGACACTCTTTAATCCATTTTCTCCATAAGGTCGGAAATGACATACTACCCATAACCTCATCAAGATACCCCCATTCTACGGAGTCGTACGCCTTTTCAAAATCTACTTTAAACATTAAAAGCTCTTTCTTTGATTTTCGGGCCTCATCAACCACCTCATTTGCTATCAAGATTCGATCAAGAATTTGTCTATTTTTAACAAAAGCTGATTGAACTTCAGACACAACACTGCCAATAACCTGTCTCAACCTGTTGGCTAGAACCTTTGCCAGGATTTTATAGAGACATCCCACCAATGAAATGGGTCGAAAATCATTCAATGTCTGAGGACCGTCTACTTCAGGAATAAGAGCAATAAACGTAGAATTTATACATTTTGACAATTTGCCATTCCTATGAAACTCTGAAGTGAACCGCAAAATATCATCTTTCATCTCATGCCAAAAATTCTTGATAAACCCAAAGTTGATGCCATCTGGACCCGGGCTCTTAAAGCTATCACAATCCCACACTACTACCTTAACTTCATCTGGACCCGTTATTGACTTTTTGCAAGTTGGATTTTTTTTTCTTCAAGTTGAAGTAATTATATGTTGGAACAAAATGTGTTTAACAATGAACCTCAAAGAGTTTTGATGATAACAAGGTATTAAAAATTGTAAATTGGACTAGCTAATATTTGTTCAAGTGTACAGGACCACAGTTAAAAAATTACATCATTAATTGGTTCTGAATGAGCAAATAAAGAGCAAAAGAAAATGAAGCTTAGACGATTCTGAAGGCAATACGCTCCTGAAAGTTGAAAGCGCTCCTGAAGTCAAGCTGCTCCTGAAGATAGTAAAAGCGCTCCTGAAGAAATAGTGCTCCTGAAGAATAGTGCTCCTGAAGACAAGAGGTCCAGAAGCCACATTATCAGAAGCTGCATCATCAGAAGCTGCATCATCAGAAGCTGAAGAAGCTGCATCATCAGAAGCTGCCTCATCAGAAGACATTTCACCAGAAGCTGAAGATCAACTGGATTTGCAGAAGATTCAAAGATTGAAGAATCTACATTGCAAAAGCTGTCTATTGGACTCGAAAACACAGCAGAAAATTAGTGGAACATTGCAACGGTCATTTCAAAGGTGTTTGAAGGCATGTGCTTGCAATTTGGACGAAAACGTTGACATTGTACTATTGTACGAACTGTACAACCACCTTCTCCACTACTCTGTTTTGTGTCCACGCTACAAGACCAGAAAACAGCTTCAGAATACGGCTTCACCTGCAAAGATGTTCCTTTGGATAAGGAATGGATTTCAAATTTGTTCTTCATAGGACAACAACTAAATCAGGCAAAATATCATTGGTGAAAGATCAAGCTTCAACAACGACTCTTTGGTGTGCTGGCAATTTCACAATGTCTCTTTCACACCTCTATATAAAGGAGTGAAGACTTAGAGTTTTGGCAATGCAAGAACGCTGAACGAAAGACTCACAACATTTTTACAAGTGTCAAACCTCTGCTGAAATTGTTCTGCATTCACTTACAATTTTTGTGTCTCAAAGTCATATCTTAGAAATTCTTACGTCCATTGAGTCTGTATCTGATTTATATTGTGAGCACCTCTGATTGTATATCAAGTGTTCAACCTTAAACAATTTTCTGTGTAATTTTGTTTAGTTAGGAAGTCTCTTGCAGTTGTGCTTGAGCAGGAAGTCTCTTGATTGTGTTCTTGAGCAAAGGAAGTCTCTAGCTTGTGTGCTTGAGCAAAGGAAGTCTCTTGCTTGTGTGCTCGAGCAATTGTAATCAGATATTACTCTTAGTGAAATCTCCTTGGAAGTGCAAGGGGGAATGGACTACTTCCGGATTGTGGAAGGAACCAGTATAATTGCTTTGTGTCGTTCTTCTTCTCTCTCTCTGTTTTATTCCGCTGCATTTAGATTCTGATCATCACTTCAGAAGCTGTCTCACTTAGCTTCTGATCAGTGTGTTCAGTTTTTAGGAGAAACGAAGAATTTTTCAAAACACAATTCAACCCCCCTTCTTGTGTTTTTCTCACCTTCAATTGGTATCTAGAGCCTTGGTCTGTTGTGTAACACTTAACCGTGCAACAGTCAAAGATCTGAGAAAAACATGTCTACTCCTCCTCCTACTGGTTCTAGTGATACTAGCTATAAAAATGTCTCACATGATTATAGTGATAGTAAGAAATCCAGTGTTGGAAAGATTCCGAAATTCAATGGAGATGCTGAAGAATTTTCTTGGTGGAAGACCAACTTTTACAGTTACATCATGAGCCTAGATGAAGAATTATGGGATATTCTGGAAGATGGTGTTGGTGATTTAGTCCTTGATGAAGAAGGAGCTGCTGTGGATAGAAAGAAACATACTCCAGAACTGAGGAAACTCTACAAGAAGCATCATATTATCAGAGGAGCACTTGTCACTGCCATACCCAAAGCAGAATACATGAAGATGAGTGACAAATCCACTGCTAAAGCTATGTTTGCTTCTCTCTGTTCAAATTATGAAGGGAGCAAGAAGGTCAAAGAAGCAAAGGCTCTCCTGCTTGTACATCAGTATGAGTTATTCAAGATGAATGATGATGAAACTATTGAGGAGATGTACTCAAGGTTTCAAACCTTAGTTTCTGGGCTACAGATTCTAAAGAAGAGCTATGTTGCTTCTGATCATGTAAGCAAGATACTCAGAAGCTTACCTGCCAGATGGAGACCAAAGGTGACTGCCATTGAGGAAGCTAAAGATTTAAACACTTTAAGTGTCGAAGATCTTGTTAGTTCTCTCAAAGTTCATGAGTTAAGTCTTAATGAACATGAGTCTACTAAGAAGAGTAAATCAATAGCTCTTCCATCCAAAGGCAAGTCATCAAAAGCTCTCAAAGTGGTTGAATCTGAAGAGGAAGAACAATCAAGTTCAGATTTTGAACCAGATGCTGCTGAAATGGCCATGCTCTCAAACAGACTTCAGTATCTGGCCAAGAAGAACAGAAAGTTTCTCGCCAGAAGCGGTAACTCCAGAAGCTCAAGGAAAGAAGATCAGAAGGGATGCTTCAACTGTAAGAAGCCGGGACACTTCATTGATGAATGCCCTGATCTTCAAAGAGAAAAGTCAAAGGACAAGTCAAAGAGGTCTACATTCAAACCAAGCAAATTCAAGAAGCAGATTAAGCAGAGTTTAATGGCAACCTGGGATGATTTGGGTAGTGAATCTGGATCTGATAAAGAGGAAGCTGATGAAGATGCAAAGGTAGCTGTTGGGTTGGTAGCAACAGCAACTTCAGAAGCTGGATCAGATTCAGACTCAGAAGATGAAAACGAGGTATATTCCAAAATTCCCAGAGATGAACTTGTTGAGTCACTTAAAGAACTTCTTACACATTTTGAAGTAAGAACCAATGAGTTGAAGGATTTAAAAGAAAAATATGCTGATTTGGTACACCAGCAAAAATCAACTCTATTGGATCTGAAAGCTTCTGAACAAGGACTTAGGGGCTTTGACTTCATGTGTAAAACATATGAAGATCAGCTCAGGTTCTTATGTCAGAAGCTACAAGAAAAGTGTAATGAAAAACCTTTAAGTAACCATGAAATTGCTCTTGAAGATTTTATTATATCTGGCATTGACAGAAGCAGAGTAGCTTCTATGATTTATAGCATTTACAAGAACAATGGCAGAGGAATTGGTTTTCTAGAAGTGAAACTTGAGAAAACCAACCTAAAATCTTGTTGTGAATGCATCAATGAAGGTCTGAAAACCTTCTTTGTACCAGAAGGGGCTGAGTTGGAAACTGTTGTTCAATCGGAACCTGAAGCTTCTAGTTCTAAGGCTAAGATTACTTCAAAGCCAAAGAACTCTAAGTCAAAGGCTATGATCAAATCTGATTCCAAGACTTCAAAGGTTAAGATCCTGAAAAGATCAGAACCTATTCCTCAGAGTCTGGTGAAACCAAAATCTGAGGCTCTGAAATCTAAGTTTCAGAAGAAGACAGTTACTGCTTCTGAAGTACCAAAACCTAAGGTGATGGTTAATCAGAAGCAACCCAACTCACAGCACAAGGTACAAGAAGTGAAGAGTAAAGCCTTAAGTACTAACCTTCCAGGACCCATAGGACAATATGTACCTAAATCTAAAAATGTCAATGATGCAGGTATGTCTAAGAGCAGTGCCAAAGGAAAGATCATGGTACCTAGATAGCAGTTGCTCAAGACACATGACAGGAGACAAGTCCATGTTCCTCAGCCTAACAATGAAAGAGGGAGGAAATGTGAAGTTTGAAGGAAACCAGGCAGGCAAGATCATAGGTACAGGAACTATTGGTAATTCCTCCACCTCAATTAATAATGTATGGTTGGTAGATGGTCTTGAACATAACCTTTTGAGCATTATTCAATTTTGTGATAATGGTTATGATGTGCTTTTTGAAAAACCCAAGTGTACAGTAATCAATAAGGAAGACAAATCCATTGTGTTCAAGGGAAAGAGAGTTGACAATGTCTATAAAATCATTTTTTCTGAACTGGCTGATCAGAAGGTGATTTGCCTACTATCAGTGAATGATAAGAAATGGATGTGGCACAAAAGGTTGGGACATGCTAACTGGAGGTTAATCTCTAAGCTTAGTAAGTTACAACTTGTGAAAGGGCTACCAGACATTGACTATCATTTAGATGCACTCTGTGGTGCATGTCAGAGAGGGAAAATTGTGAAATCATCTTTTAAAACCAAAGACATTGTTTCAACCTCAAGACCTTTAGAATTACTCCATATTGATTTATTTGGACCAGTGAGTACTGCATCCATATATGGAAGTAAATATGGATTAGTCATTGTTGATGATTACAGCAGATGGACTTGGGTGAAATTCCTGAAAAGTAAGGATTATGCATATGAGGTATTCAGTAACTTTTGCACACAAATTCAAACTGAAAAAGAGTCAAAAATTTTGAAAATCAGAAGTGATCATGGTGGAGAATTTGAAAATGAGCCATTTGAAGCTTTTTGTGAAAAACATGGAATCATTCATGAATTCTCTTCTCCTAGAACTCCACAACAAAATGGGGTTGTAGAGAGAAAGAATAGAACTTTACAAGAAATGGCCAGAACCATGATCCATGAAAACAATATGGCTAAACATTTTTGGGTAGAAGCAGTGAATACAGCATGTTATGTTCAAAACAGGATCTATATTAGACCTATTTTGGAGAAAACAACATATGAACTCTTTAAAGGAAGAAAACCCAATATCTCTTATTTTCATCAATTTGGATGTACATGTTACATTCTGAACAACAAGCTCTACCTAAAGAAATTTGATGCCAAGGCCCAAAGAGGAATCTTCTTAGGTTACTCTGAAAGGTCAAAGGCATACAGAGTGTAAAATTCAGAGACACTCTGTGTTGAAGAATCTATGCACGTTAAATTTGATGACAAAGAGCTTGAAGATAAAACTTCAAAGCAGGGTGAAAGTGTTGCAGAGATACAGGTTCCTGAAGCTAATCCAGAACCTGATCAGATAGCTGAATCTGAAGAAAGTCCAGAAGCCGAACCCACATCAGAAGCGCAAAATGAAACTGCTTCTGATGAAGCACAAGATGGCTCACATTAAGAAGATCCTCCCAGAATCACCTTCAAGCACAATTCTTCACATCCTGAGGAACTAATCATTGGAAACAAAGATAGTCCAAGGAGAACAAGATCATACTTCAGACAAGAAGAGTCAATGATTGGACTGATCTCAATGATTGAACCTACAACAGTTGATGAACCACTCTCAGATGATGGATGGATCCTAGCTATGCAAGAAGAGTTCAATCAATTTCAAAGAAATGATGTGTCGGATCTTGTACCCAAACCTCAACACAAGAACATTATTGGAACAAAATGGGTATTCAGAAACAAGCTGAATGAGCAAGGTGAAGTAACAAGAAACAAAGCCAGGCTTGTTGCACAAGGGTATAGTCAACAAGAAGGCATTGATTACACTGAAACATTTGCTCCAGTTGCAAGATTGGAAGCAATCAGGTTACTTCTTTCCTATGCAGTTAATCATGGCATAATATTATATCAGATGGATGTCAAGAGTGCATTTCTCAATGGTGTCATAGAAGAAGAAGTGTATGTCAAGCAACCTCCTGGATTTGAGGATATTAAATATCCTGACCATGTTTTTAAACTGAAGAAATCACTATATGGCTTGAAACAAGCTCCCAGAGCTTGGTATGATAGACTAAGTAATTTCTTAATCAAGAATGATTTTAAAAGAGTACAGGTTGATACAACACTCTTCAGAAGGACCCTTGGGAAAGATATTCTTGTTGTACAAATATATGTTGATGATATAATATTTAGTTCTACTAATGCATCTCTTTGCAAGGAATTCTCTAAGTTGATGCAGGATGAATTTGAAATGAGCATGATGGGAGAGCTGAAGTTCTTCCTTGGCATTCAAATCAATCAATGCAAAGATGGAGTCTATGTTCATCAATCAAAGTACACAAAGGAGCTTCTGAAGAAGTTAAAACTTGAAGATTGTAAAGTGATGAACACTCCAATGCACCCTACGTGCACCTTAAGCAAAGAAGATGAAGGAGCTAAAGTAGATCAGAAGCTGTATAGAGGTATGATTGGTTCTTTGTTATACCTTACTGCATCTAGGCAAAATATTTTATTCAGTGTATGCTTGTGTGCAAGATTCCAATCAGATCCTAGAGAATCTCATATGACTGCTGTCAAGAGAATCTTCAGGTATTTGAAAGGAACAACTAATCTTGGACTCCTTTATAGGAAATCCTTAGATTATAAGCTAATTGGATTCTGTGATGCTGATTATGCTGGTGATAGGATTGAAAGAAAGTCAACCAGTGGCAATTGTCAATTTCTGGGTGATAATCTTATATCCTGGGCTAGCAAAAGACAAACAACTATTGCTATGTCTACAGCAGAAGCAAAATACATTTCAGCTGCAAGTTGTTGTACACAACTACTTTGGATGAAACATCAGTTGGAAGACTATCAGATAATTGCTAACAGTATTCCCATTTATTGTGATAATACTGCTGCTATTTGTTTGTCTAAAAATCCAATTTTGCATTCAAGAGCTAAGCACATTGAAATCAACACCATTTTATCAGAGATTATGTTCAAAAAGGAATTTTAGATATACAATTCATTGATACTGAAAATCAATGGGCTGATATATTTACTAAGCCTTTAACTGTTGAAAGATTTGATTTTATAAAGAAAAATTTGAACATGCACTTTGTATCTGATTAAATGCTTGCTTGCTCCTGAATAGGATTTTAGGTTCTGAAGTTAGTTCAGAAGCAGTAGTCCATCAGAAGCTCTTTATTGAGGTTCTGCGGAAAACTCGCTTCTGATAATGATGACGTCAACATCTGAAGTCCAGAAGCTGGATTTATTGCTTTCGAATAGTTGAATTAGTGGAAACGTTGGGAGTTACTTTTTAAAAGTAACTTCTGACCCACTAACTTGGTAGTTACTCTGTGAACTTCTTACGTGGCCTGTATGTGTTGGTGTATAACTAAAAGGGCAATGATGATTTGATAGCTTTGAAAGTACTTTTCACGCGCCCCCAATTTGTCATTAATGTTATGTTTGTTTGTCTCTTTTGAATTGCAAACGTTTTTACTCTTAAACACTTTTTCAATTCACACACTACTCACTCACAACAAACACATTTTGCTCTCAAACCTCTTGCGAAGTAAGCGCAAAAACCTTAGAACCCTATATTCTCTAAATCTTCTTCAATCATCATCAAAATGGCATCATCAAGCTCAAAAGTTTCTGAATCTACCTCAAACATGCAAAGCGCACCAGAATCTGGGTCCGTCTACAAAGAAAAGACTATGGATATTCCATGGAAATCCTTAACAGTTCAAGTAGAATCACCGGTGGACTTCGCTTCACTTAAGAAGTACAAAGTGAACATGGAAGGACTGATAGAAACTCAGAAGCTGTCTGAGTATTTCAAGATGCTAAATGGGCCAACATATGTGAACTTGGTCAAGGACTTTTGGTTAAAAGCTGAAGTCTACAATGAAAAGCCTGCAAAAGTTGTAAGCAAACAAGTTGGGTCAAAGAAAGGGAAAATGACCATGGATATGAATCCTACATCATTTGATAGCTTAGAAATAAGGTCTGAAGTGATGGGCATTCCTATAACCATCACTGAGGGCGTTATAGCTGAAGCTTGTAGAATGAATGCAGAAGGAAGGTTTCAAGAAATAGTCAAGAAGGAAGATGTCCTGCTGCAAAGCTACTACAACACTCTTCTGGGTGGAAACAAAGATGCTAAGCCTTCTGAAATGGAGATTCACAACAGAATGTTGGTGAAATTCAGTAACGATTGCTTCTTTCAAAGAGCAGGTGGGTCTGATCAACCCAACAACCAACAGAAGCTAGCAATTTACTTCATGACCAATCTGGAAAAGATAAACTTCCCAAGATATGTAATGGATCATCTCTGCTGGGCTATAAATGAAGGCAATATTAAAGGAAGAAAACAAGTACCTTATGGAAGATTATTGTCTGAGATCTTTCATCAAGGAAGAGTGCTGGACTTCTTGAGAAATACAAGGAGTGCTTCTGATAAATGCTTTGAAGTGTCTACTGCTGAAAGGACTACAGAAGAAACTGAGATTATCAGGAACTTTCCTTCAATCTTTGAGGAAAGTAATTCTAAAATCTTGGGTAAATCAGTAGCTGAGTATGTCTTGGAAGAAGATGCAAGCACTCAGGAGGAAACTGTTCCTGCTAAAGTGAAGAAGGTTAAGAGTGCTACTGCATCAGAAGCAGCTACTGATAAGGGCAAGCAACAGATGGTTGCTAAGAGAAAGAGAGGGAAAGCTGAAACTGTTTGTCATAAAGAAAGGTTGGAAGAAGCTTGGGAGGAGATAGAGAAAGAAGAGGCAGAGCCTAAGCTGAAAAGAAAGAAGGCTCCACTTGATATGAAAAGCTCTATGGTTCAAGTGACTCCAGTCATGAAGAGAATGGCCAAGGAACATTCTGATGACTTTTTAGCTAATAGGCGAGAAGTGAAAGCCTTGAAAGAACTTGGAAGAGAAGAGGAAGGAGAAAGGATGCTAATCGTGGATGAAGCTGATGCTGAAAATGTAGAGCAAGTTCAGAATCTTGGAACTTCAGAAGCAGTAGATAACTCTGCAATGTTATCTAAGGTACCTCAAGTTTCTCACACATCTTGTACCAAATCCTCTATTCCTTCTGAAGACACTTCTCTTTTAGATCACCTAGAAAGTCATTATCTAGGTGAACTACCCCAATTTGGCTTTAGCAGCTGCTTCTGATAAAGTTGTTTCAGAAGACCCCCCACAACAAAAACCTTCACCAGAAAAAGCCTTTTCACCCCCTACAACTTCATCACCCCCAACTGTTCCTGAACCATCTGTTCCTGAACAAGTCACTCCTCAAAAGACCATTCCTGAACATATTGTTCCTGAACAACCAGTTGCTAAACCCATTCCTGAACCTGAACCTGAAACTGCCGCTCCTGAACACATTGTTCCTGAGCCAACCCCTGCTTCCATATCTTCTTCACCAGTACAAGTCATCAAGATCATCCACCATACTGGTGTATGTGATATGGACACAGACTCTGAGGATGATCAAGATGATCATGCCTCTGATATGGTAGTTGACCCCACTCCTGACCAACCATCAACTAGCCATTCCTTAACTACAAATGACCAATCATCATCAAACCTACCCATTATACACTTAGCCCCTCCAAAACCCTCTAAACAACCTTCACCTCCCACCATTTACCTGGATTTTCAAGTACTAAAAGATGTGTGGGAAGATATTGCTTCTGAAGTTCTCAGACTGATAGCAGGAAGAAATGACTTGGGTCATCAAGTTAGCTATTAGAAGCAATGGAGAAGGATAAAAGAAAGGGTCGTCAACCTGATTTCAGCTTTGCATGATTCCTGCATTGAGGCTCAAGAGCAAGCCAAGCAGAAGCTGGAAGATTGGTTGAATGGAATAGAAGAGAATACTGGAGATGTTGAAGTTCTTGGTACTTGGGTGAAGAATCCACTCAGTATCAGAGGCAAACAACCTGATGAATTCCTGCCTAAGGAGCTGCATCTGATTATTCCTTCTGAGATCCTGGAGAAGATTGATGCACCTAACCTGGCTCTAGCTCAGGAGAACAAGGTGCTCAAAGAAGAAAATGACAGGCTTGAAACAGAGCTACTAGAGCAGAAGCTGAAGATATCAAAATTGGAAGCTGATATGCAAGAAGCCAAGATCAGAGAAGACAACTACAGAAAAGATATGGACAAGAAGTATGCTGATGTTCAAGAGCTTCTGAAGAAGATTTTAGAGAAATAAGCCAAACCCATAGTTGCACACTTTTAGCTTATTTTTTTTGTCTCTTTAGGCTTTTAATATTCTTTGATCATCTCTGCTTCTGATTTAGTTCTTTTCGCTTCTGATATTATAAGCTTCTGAATTCTTCTTGCTTCTGAAAATCTTTAACTGTTTATACCTTGTGTGTTATTATTTGCTTTGATAATAATGCTTGCTATGCTTGTTTATTTAATCTTTGAAGATGGTTAATATGCTTTAAAATGATTTGAATTATGCTCTGAACCTTTAATCTTATGTTTTTCTCATCTCTTCTTTTTGTTTATGTCTTTTTGCTAATGACAAAAGGGGGAGTATATGTGATAGTATTTAAAGGCTCTGAGCCCCATTAATAATATTTGAAAATTTGGAAAAATTTCTATCTTTTTGTTTTACCTTTAAAAGGGTGTATCAAAAAGGGTGAAGTATCAAATTTCAAATAAAATTAATTGAACCATTCTTCTTATCTATAAGTCAATTCTTTCAATTTTTTTTAGCTCTGATATTATTGTGCGAAAAATGAATTTAATTAACCTGGATAGAACATAGGGGGAGCTTACAAACCTCACCTTAAAGACTATCAGACTCAGGGGGAGTTAGAGCTTACAAACCTCAGACTCTGAGCTTACAAACCTCAGAAACCCCAAAGTCAACTCGTTAATTAGATTAACAACAATTGACCAATTTTAAATACTATTGTTTGTCATCATCAAAAAGGGGGAGATTGTTGGAACAAAATGTGTTTAACAATGAACCTCAAAGAGTTTTGATGATAACAAGGTATTAAAAATTGTAAATTGAACTAGCTAATATTTGTTCAAGTGTACAGGACCACAGTTAAAAAGTCACATCATTAATTGGTTCTGAATGAGCAAATAAAGAGCAAAAGAAAATGAAGCTTAGAAGATTCTGAAGGCAATACGCTCCTGAAAGTTGAAAGCGCTCCTGAAGTCAAGCTGCTCCTGAAGATAGTAAAAGCGCTCCTGAAGAAATAGTGCTCCTGAAGAATAGTGCTCCTGAAGACAAGAGGTCCAGAAGCCACATTATCAGAAGCTGCATCATCAGAAGCTGAAGAAGCTGCATCATCAGAAGCTGCATCAGCAGAAGCTGCCTCATCAGAAGTCATTTCACCAGAAGCTGAAGATCAACTGGATTTGCAGAAGATTCAAAGATTGAAGAATCTACATTGCAAAAGCTGTCAATTGGACTCGAAAACACAGCAGAAAATTAGTGGAACATTGCAACGGTCATTTCAAAGGTGTTTGAAGGCATGTGCTTGCAATTTGGACGAAAGCGTTGACATTGTACTATTGTACGAACTGTACAACCACCTTCTCCACTACTCTGTTTTGTGTCCACGCTACAAGACAAGAAAACAGCTTCAGAATACGGCTTCGCCTGCAAAGATGTTCCTTTGGATAAGGAATGGATTTCAAATTTGTTCTTCATAGGACAACAACCAAATCAGGCAAAATATCATTGGTGAAAGATCAAGCTTCAACAACGACTCTTTGGTGTTCTGGCAATTTCACAACGTCTCTTTCACACCTCTATATAAAGGAGTGAAGACTTAGAGTTTTGGCAATGCAAGAACGCTGAACGAAAGACTCACAACATTTTTACAAGTGCCAAACCTCTGCTGAAATTGTTCTGCATTCACTTACAATTTCTGTGTCTCAAAGTCATATCTTAGAAATTCTTAAGTCCATTGAGTCTGTATCTGATTTATATTGTGAGCACCTCTGATTGTATATCAAGTGTTCAACCTTAAACAATTTTCTGTGTAATTTTGTTTAGTTAGGAAGTCTCTTGCAGTTGTTCTTGAGCAGGAAGTCTCTTGATTGTGTTCTTGAGCAAAGGAAGTCTCTAGCTTGTGTGCTTGAGCAAAGGAAGTCTCTTGCTTGTGTGCTTGAGCAATTGTAATCAGATATTACTCTTAGTGAAATCTCCTTGGAAGTGCAAGGGGGACTGGACTACTTCCGGATTGTGGAAGGAACCAGTATAATTGCTTTGTGTCGTTCTTCTTCTCTCTCTCTGTTTTATTCCGCTGCATTTAGATTCTGATCATCACTTCAGAAGCTGTCTCACTTAGCTTCTGATCAGTGTGTTCAGTTTTTAGGAGAAACGAAGAATTTTTCAAAACACAATTCAACCCCCCTTCTTGTGTTTTTCTCACCTTCATTATATATCAAATAAAACTTTTCATATTATAACTATTGCCCTCTCATAAACAAAAAAACTATTGCCCTCTGTCATACCCCAAATTTTGACCACTCTTCTTTGTTTTTAAGTTTTTATTCGTATTTTAAACGTCAAGTAATTTCGTCGTTTTAGACGGAATTTCGAAAGAGAAGTATTTTAAAATACCTCATTTTGTTCCAAAAGGGACAATTTTAGATTTTATTATCACTTTTATTATATCTTGCGTTTTTATTTTATTTATTAGTATTTTAGTTTATTTTAACCCTTTTTCTTTTTATTTTTAATGTCATTTTCGTTTTCCTTTTATTATTATCAATATCTTATTTTGTTTTAAATTTAGTCCAAAGTCCAAATATCTTTAGTGTCTTGCTGGCCAAGTAGCATAAGTTTCCTTTGAGAGGGTATTTTTGTCCAATCCAGTCACTAGTTTTAACCTAATTGGTCACTATATATAGACCCCCAATCATTGGTGGAAGGGGGGCTGCACAGAATTTTAGAGACTGACACACCCAATCACAGCGGCAGCCTCCAAACACCAAAAACCATTCTCTCTCCTGATTTACCAGATTAAACCCTCAAGTTTTTTTAACAAAATTATGAACACTTCATGAATCTTCATGAATGTTCATGAACACAAAAATCCAGCAAGCAAAAGTAATTACCACAAGTGATTCACAAACACGTATAACAACACAATCCGAATCCACCACCGGTAACACATCTTAACTTGTCATCATCACTCATACAAGCTTTTACACCAAATCTGAAGAGAAGATCGAACCCTTGGCTGCAACGTCAATGCGTTTTTGCCGATTCAAATTGCTGCACCAAACAGATTTTTGCAAAGCTTGAAATAGGAGGTGAAGAACACAAATCGAACCAGATCGAGTAGAAGCCGAGAAGAAGATTCAAAGCTCAGATTCATTTCAGAAGGTAACAGAGGTAATAAAATTTGTTGTCCCTTTTCGTGTCAAAATTTCCATCGTAGATCTAGACATATATGCTATGTGTTTGTTGTTTTTGATTTGAGATTTGAGTAGAGAAGAGTAAGAGGATCGTTTCGGTATAGAAGTTTTTTTTTTCTTCGAAAAAAGAGTAAAAAAAATTACTCTGGCGCGGCGGTGCTCCGGCAAGCCACCGCGCCGGAGGAGCTCCGGCCGTCCTCTTCATCTTCTCCGATTTGGTTCTAATTAGTTTTGAGAAGTCTGTTTGTTTTTTAAAAATGTTTTTAGAATGAATGAAGGAAGAAAGCAAGAGCAGCAGCACTGCCGGTTTTTATATAATTCTTGTCGGACCCGTTCGGTTGAACCGACCCGTTCCTAAACCGGTCCAACTCCTTTGATCCATCTTTCTTTCTGTTAGCACACTGGATTCTATCTAGGCCCAATTGTTTTTTTGTTCGCTTGCTGATCTGCCGTTTGCATGCTACAATCTGCTTGCTGCTCCCCGCTGCTTGCTTAGTAAAAATATTTTCCTTGCATTAGAATATTAAGCTTATTTGAGTCCTCATGCATCTCAGTCCAAATCTATTTTTCATATCATATTTTATTTCATTATATAGTTTATTTAACTTTGATTATGTTCTCATGCATCGTGTTTCAAATCATTTTTCATGTTACGCATGAAGTTTGCTTAACTTTCATGCATTGTGTTTCAAATAATTTTTCATGTCATGCGTTGTGTTATTATATGGCTTGTTCATTACATTAATTTCCATCATATGCATTATAGTCTATGTAGGTTTTTTAAAACAAAAAAACATCACTTCATGCATTTTAAATGTTTTACTCCATATTTTTTCTTGTTTAATTTTGGCTTTACTTCATGCATTGCTTTAAAATTTTTAACATCGTGCATTCTATTTGATAATTCATTCTAGTATGTGATGCTTTTAAGTTGCTTATTATCTTGTTATGATTGCTTTAAATCTAAGTATGATCTCATGCATTTTCTTTATGCTTGCATTTTATTCCATGATACTTAGTGTGTATAATTAGGGAATTGATGTAATTTATTTTATGCTTTTTATTTCCCATAGAATGTATCTAGGAGGGTATGTAATAGCGTAGTAATTGCACACACCGACACAAGCACAGACACTACACCACTTTATTTATCGCTTTACGCTCGCTTTATTTTTTCACTTCGTTACGCTAGTTTACCGTTAGTTTAGAAAAATCTTTTCATCTCAAAAAAATCAAATAAGCAAAAAGTCAAAAAAATATTTTATTAATAAACCTTGGATCCAAATCCGAGATGTTTTTCCTTTATTTTCTTAATCAAATTTCTAATCAATCTTAAATGAACTTAGACTAAATTTCATAAATAAAATGACACAACCTCACTCCCATTTTATTCTTCTATACCTTGAGGTCTCGCAACCCTTCTTAAAACCATTTTCAAAAACAAATTAAAATCAACCCAACCCACCAAAAATATTTTTGAGAGCGAACTACATTGGGTTTTGATCCCTTTTCTTTAAGGGTATGTAGGCAAAGGATTTATCCTTCCAAACCAACCAAATAAAAAACAACAAAATCATCCTTCTTCTCCCTCCATTCTTTCACTTAGGCTTTAAGTAAACATTTTTAAATAAATAAATAATCTAGCACAAGATAAAGTTAGGAAAGAGGTTCCCACGGAGTACCGTGGTCTTTAGAGGTGCTTAACACCTTCCTCTATCAAAACCAACCCCCGGATCTAGAGTATTTGAAAAAGGGTTTTAATTCATCTTTTCCCTTCCCACGAATAAAGATCGAAAAGTCCAACGATTGAAGGTTCAAAACCAATTAATGGATTGACACCCGAAAATTATCGACTACAAATTGGCGACTTCGCTGGGGACTTAAATCCTACGCGGGTTAAACCCACCTTTTTCCTTTATTTTGTGCTTTATTATTTGTTTATGCTTTGTAAATATTTTACCTTGTTACGTGAGGGGTGAGAAAATAAGTCCTACACCCGGACTTGAGCGAAATATAAGATAGGATGGAGTACGATCATAGTGCCATACCAGGAGTAGTCCTGCGATATGTGTGCATGTGATATAACTCCACTCAACGTGGGTTCAAGAGTAAATATACGTCACCATGAGTAGTCGTGATTGGCGTTATTTTTTTTTGAAATCCATCAAACGTTGAGGACCTTTAGATCACCCTTAACCCATCTTGGCCTTTTATTAGGACGTAGTGCGGAGACGAAACCAAGAGTAGTCTTGACTTTGGTCGTCACGCGATACTACACTCAAACTAGACTTCCTTACGAACTATTGGTCTAGGAGTTAATCCTACGCACCGAGATATTCATAAGGGTAGTTGTAATTTGGGAACTTGGTAGAACCTTTGTTACAAATGCAAATGGAAACCTTAGTCCTTACCAAATGGCGTTGTTATCCTTAAGCTCCAACATTGTATACCTTAAACCTCATCATGTTTTCCTTGCATAATCATGCATACATGCATTCATCCATAAACCTTTTTTCATCCAAAAAAAATATTGAAGGATTTAGCCAAGCTTTTTGTAAACATCAAAGGTATGGGCCTTGTAACAATGAACACCAAGCAATACAATTTCAAAAAGCTTAACTAGGCTTTTGCTTTTTCCTTGGTTTCGTTCTTACCTCTTGAAAATGGAACCGATTGCAATATCTTTACAAATCTTCAATTGAAACCATGTTCACCTGCAATGTTTACAATTTACCTTGATAAATCCTTCGATAACAAAAATTGTATATTTTTGCATAAGCATTTCATGCATCATGTGCATTCATAGTTTCTAGTATGTGTCTCGTACTTTGTCTCCGTCTGCAAAAGGTCAATCCATCAGTAAAGTGGTCTGATGTCTTCATCCAAGTTCGGATCGCATATGCAAACACTCGTGCAAATACAAAAGTTTGATCAGCTTGAGCAAGAGGTCCATGAGCTTCGTAGAGAGGTAACAACACTTCGGGCCGAGGTAGAGAAGTTAACTAGCCTAGTATCTTCGTTGATGGCTACAAAGGATCAACCGCTTGTTTAGCAAAGGCCTCAGCCACTATGTCAGCCAATATGCATGAAACGACCTCGACAACAGGCTCCAAGAACTCAAATTGATCCTATTCCATGAAGTATGCAGAGTTGTTCCCAAGGTAGCTTGAAAGGAATTTGATCCACACCAAGGCACCTCTTTCAGTGCCGGCAATATTGCCAGCAGGGTATACAGATGATCTCCCTTGTGCCTTCCATCAAGGGGCACAAGGTCAAGATATTGAGCACTGTTTTGCATTGCAGAAGATAGTTTAGAAGTTGATCCAGAAAAACCTCATACCTTTTGAAGAGTTTGAATTTGAATGTGCAAGTTAATCCGCTATCGGATCTTGGAATTTAATGTTGTTACGTGGAATGTTTAGCTGTAATTGGTTCGTTGCTGATGTTTATTTCTACTACTCATTTGTTCAATTAATATGTTAGGTTGTTGCTTTATGTTTTTCAAAAAAAAATCCTTTCGTCCCACCCGAGACGGAAGTGAACTTGTTTAGGGCTTTTTGCTTTATGTATTTTCATCATTAATTAAAAGGTCGCTTTGATCCCGACTTTGTTTTTATTTTGTAATTTTTCTGGAAAAATGGTAACACAAAAAACCAAAAAATTCTTTTTCTTTAATCATTTCCACATACTTGCATAATCATAATGTTTATATCAATGGTCTAATCATGCATTAATAAACCCGTTGAATACCTAAGCCCTGTACTCTCTGTCGACTTTGAGTTCCTTGTATCCGTGGCTGAAAAGGAGGATGATGAAGAAGTTTCCAATGAGATTTCTCACCTACTGGGGCATCTTGGCCGTCGAAGCTGCAAATATCAAGAAATATCGTCCTAAAGATGACTTTCATACACAAAGACTGGCACGAGATGCTTCCATCTTCCTGCAGGGATATTGTACTTCAAGTGCACACTTTAACAGGGGCAACCCCCCCCCCCCCCCCCCCATCTCTCAGTATACAATATAAAGGCAGTGCTCTACAAGGAGGTCAAAGTCCCGTCAACGGAGGTTCCAATGAAAGCTAAGCTTGATTGAATTCAAAAGTGTTATTGTCGTGTGCCGCAGACAGTTATATCAAATATTCAACAAAGAAGGCTCGTCCCCGTGAATGTCAAGAAAGTGGCTTTGTGGTCAAAAATATGTTACCTGATTCCAGGGGAAAAGGAATGCCTAATTACAAAGAGTGATGACAAACTTGTATGTCCTGTGAATGCCAATGCAGTCAAGAAATACTTTGTTAAAATGAAAAGCTCGATAAGTCGCAAACATTAAAAGGCGGCTTGGGCAAAAAAGAGCGTCTCGATGGATTGAAAACCCGAAAGGGCGGTCCATGCAAAATTTAGAGACATAAAAAAAATAATAATAAAATAAAAAAAATGATGATTATCCTGATAGGTTGAAACCCGCAAGGGCGATCTATGCAAAAGTTAAGGATTATGACAAAGTAACTGCATTTGGTCGGACATGACTCACTCGGGGCATTTCTGCCGTCAAAAGACTTCCGACTTATGGCAAGGTAACTACATCAAATCAGAATTGGTTCGTCTGGGGCATTTCAACTGTCAAGAGACCTCCGATATGAAGCATCTGCAAATCAAAGACTCGGAATAGTGGAATTCAAAGTTGTTAGAGAGTATAGTGGTTAATGTGTTCAATGTACCTTTCCCTTATAATTACCATTTTCCAAACTTTTAAAATCCGTGGAGCCATGCCTTTGGCAGGTCACCACTCCATTAAATTTATTTGAGCCTGTGCTCATTTATTTGAAATTCTCAATTGTTATGTTTGCAAAATTTTCTTCTATTTTTTGATGTGAATACTTAAAGCATAATTTTCAAAACCTTTTTAATGTCTTTTGAAAAGCATAGACAACAGGTACATCTTCTTTGAACTCATGAGTAAGAGAAGCATACATCAACATTCGTCCCAATGACAGTTAAAATTCTGCAAGGAAGGTATGACCAAGTGCTGTGAGATGTCCTCTGTCAAAAAAAAAATACAAAAAAAAGCTCGCTAAGTCGAAAATCTGAAAAGGCGGCTTAGGCAAAAATGAGCGTTCCGGTGGATTGAAAACCCGAAAGGGCGATCCAGGTAAAAATTAGGGGCATACAAAAAGAATATATTCCCGGTGGATTAAAAACCCGAAAGGGCGGTCTAGGCAAAAGTTAGGGATTAAAAAAAAATATATATATACAAAAAAAAATGAAAAATAAAAAGACAGAGGCATCACAGTTCAAGTTGGCCAAATGGAAGAATGCACTTTATGCTGGTTCACAAATGGTGACTTTTGCCAAATGGTTGATTGATGGGTTTTATCCAGTGAAATGATGACTTCTGCCAGGATGATTAATTAATGGGTTTCATCCCGAAAAGTGGCGACTTCTGTCAGAATGATTGATTGATGAGTTTTATCCTGAGAAATGGCGACTTCTGCCTGTGGTTTGATTGATGGTGACTTCTGCCTGTGGATTAATGGGTTGTTACCCCTTCAAGTGGTTTGATTAATGGTTTGTTGTCCCTTCAGTTCGTACAATTAATGGGTTGTTACCCCTTCAAGTCGTTTGATTAATGAGTTGTTATCCCTTCAGTTCGTATAATTAATGGGTTGTTACCCCTTCAAGTGGTTTGATTGATGAGTTGTTATCCCTTCAGTTCGTATGATTAATAGTTTGTTACCTCTTCAGCGGTATGATTAATGGGTTGTTTGCCCTTCAAGAGTTTGGTTATGAGGCATTCTCCCTTCAAGTGGTTTGATTATGGGGCATTCTCCCTTCGGTGGTTTGATTAATGGATTGTTTCTCCCTTCAAGTGGTTTGATTATGGGGCATTCTCCTTTCGGTGGTTTGATTAATGGTTTGTTTCTCCCTTCAAGTGGTTTGATTATGGGGCATTCTCCTTTCAGTAATTGGTTATTGGGCTCTTCCCCCTTTCAGTAGTTGATTATGGATCTTGACCCATCAGTTGGTTTGAATGTGGGCTTTACCCCATCAGTTTGGTTTGAATATGGGCTTTACCCCATCAGTGGTTTGAAGGGCTTTACCCCGACAATGTTTTGGTTCATCTCCAGTGATGCTATCCCCTATGAAGATTACCGAGTGTTTGTATTGTGATGTCGGGCCACTTCCCTTTGGACCTGCCCAAACTTGTCTCAATAGTCTTACTGTTATACTGTCATATGGGTCTCATAAGCATTCATTCATTCATGCATACATAGCACGCATACAAACATCATTCATACATAGTTGCATTTTTGTCCTGTGTCTTACTCCAATACACAAAAATATCATCCCCAATGTGTCTGATTCAGAGTTTATCACCAATTATATTTATTTCAAGTGGCAGGTCATTCCACACAACCATTTTACCAATGTCTTTTTAATCTCCCCGATGATTTTTCAAAAGGGTCCTCTGTTTAATTCTATTATATTCGTCTTTACCATTTTAAAGGTAATAGACAGGCATTTCTTATATTCGTCGTTACCATTTTAAAGGTAATAGACAGGCATTTCTTATATTCGTCGTTACCACTTTAAAGGTAATAGACAGGCATTTCTTATATTCGTCGTTACCACTTTAAAGGTAATAGTCTGGCATTTCTCATATTCGTCGTAACCACTTTAAAGGTAATGGACAGGTCTTTCTCATATTCGTCGTTACCACTTTAAAGGTAATCGACAGGTCTTTTCCTTATATTCGCCGTTACCACTTTAAAGGTAATCGACAGGTCTTTTCCTTATATTCATCGTTACCATTTTAAAGGTAATAGACAAGTCTTTCTTATATTCGTCGTTACCATTTTAAAGGTAATAGACAGGTCTTTCTTATATTCGTCGTTACCATTTTAAAGGTAATAGACAGGTCTTTCTTATATTCGTCGTTACCACTTTAAAGGTAATAGACAGGCATTTCTTATATTCGTCGTTACCACTTTAAAGGTAATAGACAGGTCTTTCTCATATTCGTCTTTACCACTTTAAAGGTAATAGTCTGGCATTTCTTATATTCGTCGTTACCACTTTAAAGGTAATAGACAGATCTTTCTCATATTCGTCGTTACCACTTTAAAGGTAATAGACAGGTCTTTCTTATATTCGTCGTTACCACTTTAAAGGTAATCGACAGGTCTTTTCCTTATATTCGTCGTTACCACTTTAAAGGTAATAGACAAGTCTTTCTTATATTTGCCGTTACCACTTTAAAGGTAATCGACAGGTCTTTTCCTTATATTCATCTTTACCATTTTAAAGGTAATAGACAGGTCTTTTCCTTATATTCGTCTTTACCATTTTAAAGGTAATAGACAGGTCTTTCTTATATTCGTCGTTACCATTTTAAGGTAATAGATAGGTCTTTCTTATATCCGTCGTTACCACTTTAAAGGTAATAGACAGGTATTTCTCTTTATATTCGTCATTACCACTTTAAAGGTAATAGACAGGCATTTCTTATATTCGTCGTTACCACTTTAAAGATAATAGACATGTCTTTCTTATATTCGTCATTACCATTTTGAAGGTAATAGACAGGCATTTCTTATATTCGTTGTTACCACTTTAAAGGTAATAGACAGGTCTTTCTCATAGTCGTCGTTACCACTTTAAAGGTAATAGACAGGTCTCTCTTATATTCGTCGTTACCACTTTAAAGGTAATCGACAGGTCTTTTCCTTATATTCGTCTTTACCATTTTAAAGGTAATAAACAGGTCTTTTAAAGGTAGTAGATTGGTCTTTCCCTTATATATTCGTCTTTACTATTTTAAAGGTAATAGACAGTTTCATTCCTTGTAATGTTCACCATTATCACTTTAAAGGTAATTGGCATTCTTTCCTCCCCAGTGATGATTGTCAGTTTATCCCCAGTCAGTTTATCTTCGTTGTATTTGAATTCATACTTGCATCATAAAGCATTTGTATCACTATATTCATAAGCATTGCATCCTTAGCATTTCTGCTGGTCAAAATTGGGGTACTTAATATTTAAGTCTCTTCGACCCGTTGATTTAAAAATTTCATCTTTTAAATCCCCGTGACGAAGAAACTTAAATAGGGGCATCTGTAATACCCCAAATTTTGACCACTCTTCTTTGTTTTTAAGTTTTTATTCGTATTTTAAATGTCGAGTAATTTCGTCGTTTCAGACGGAATTTCGACAGAGAAGTATTTTAAAATACCTCATTTTGTTCCAAAAGGGACATTTTTAGATTTTATTATCACTTTTATTATATCTTGCGTTTTTATCTTATTTATTAGTATTTTAGTTTATTTTAACCCTTTTTCTTTTTATTTTTAATGTCATTTTCGTTTTCCTATTATTATTATTATCAATATCTTATTTTGTTTTAATTGTAGTCCAAAGTCCAAATATCTTTAGTGTCTTGCTGGCCAAGTAGCATAGGTTTCCTTTGAGAGGGTATTTTTGTCCAATCCAGTCACTAGTTTTAACCTAATTGGTCACTATATATAGACCCCAATCATTGGTGGAAGGGGGGCTGCACAGAATTTTAGAGACTGACACACCCAATCACAGCGGCAGCCTCCAAACACCAAAAACCATTCTCTCTCCTGATTTACCAGATTAAACCCTCATGTTTTTTTAACAAAATTATGAACACTTCATGAATGTTCATGAACACAAAAATCCAGCAAGCAAAAGTCATTACCACAAGTGATTCACAAACACGTATAACAACACAATCCGAATCCACACCACCGGTAACACATCTTAACTTGTCATCATCACTCGTACAAGCTTTTAAACCGAATCTGAAGAGAAGATCGAACCCTTGGCTGCAACGTCAATGCGTTTTTACCGATTCAAATTGCTACACCAAACGGATTTTTGCAAAGCATGAAATAGGAGGTGAAGGACACAAATCGAACCAGATCGAGTAGAAGCCGAGAAGAAGATTCAAAGCTCAGATTCATTTCAGAAGGTAACAGAGGTAATAAAATTTGTTGTCCCTTTTCGTGTCAAAATTTCCATCGTAGATCTAGACATATATGCTATGTGTTTTTTGTTTTTGATTTGAGATTTGAGTAGAGAAGAGTAAGAGGATCGTTTCGTTATAGAAGTTTTTTTTTCTCGAAAAAAGAGTAAAAAAAATTACTCCGGCGCGGCGGTGCTCCGGCAAGCCACCGCGCCGGAGGAGCTCCGGCCGTCCTCTTCATCTTCTCTGATTTGGTTCTGATTTGTTTTGAGAAGTCTGTTTGTTTTTTAAAAATGTTTTTAGAATGAATGAAGGAAGAAAGCAAGGGCAGCAACTTTGCTGGTTTTTATATAATTCTTGTTGGACCAGTTCGGTTGAACCGACCCGTTCCTGAACCGGTCCAACTCCTTTGATCCATCTTTCTTCCTGTTAGCACACTGGATTCTATCTAGGCCCAATTGTTTTTTTGTTCGCTTGCTGATCTGCTGTTTGCATGCTACATTCTGCTTGCTGCACCCCGCTGCTTGCTTAGTAAAAATATTTTCCTTGCATTAGAATATTAAGCTTATTTGAGTCCTCATGCATCTGAGTCCAAATCTATTTTTCATATCATATTTTATTTTATCATATAGTTTATTTAACTTTGATTATGTTCTCATGCATCGTGTTTCAAATCATTTTTCATGTTATGCATTATTTTACTATGAAGTTTGCTTAAATTTTATGCATTGTATTTCAAATAATTTTTCATGTCATGCGTTGTGTTATTATATGGCTTGTTCATTACATTAATTTCCATCATATGCATTATAGTCTATGTAGGCTTTTTAAAACAAAAAAACATCACTTCATGCATTTTAAATGTTTTACTCCATATTTTTTCTTGTTTAATTTTGGCTTTACTTCATGCATTGCTTTAAAAAAAAATTAACATCGTGCATTCTATTTGATAATTCATTCTAGTATGTGATGCTTTTAAATTGCTTATTATCTTGTTATGATTGCTTTCAATCTAAGTATGATCTCATGCATTTTCTTTATGCTTGCATTTTATTCCATGATACTTAGTGTGCATAATTAGGGAATTGATGTAATTTATTTTATGCTTTTTATTTCCCATAGAATGTATCTAGGAGGGTATGTAATAGCGTAGTAATTGCACACACTAACACAAGCACTGACACTACACCACTTTATTTATCGCTTTACGCTCGCTTTATTTTTTCACTTCGTTACGCTAGTTTACCGTTAGTTTAGAAAAATCTTTTCATCTCAAAAAAATCAAATAAGCAAAAAGTCAAAAAAATATTTTCTTAATAAACCTTGGATCCAAATCCGAGATGTTTTTCCTTTATTTTCTTAATCAAATTTCTAATGAATCTTAAATGAACTTAGACTAAATTTCATAAATAAAATGAAACAACCTCACTCCCATTTTATTCTTCTATACCTTGAGGTCTCGCAACCCTTCTTAAAACCATTTTCAAAAACAAATTAAAATCAACCCAACCCACCAAAAATATTTTTGAGAGCGAACTACATTGGGTTTTGATCCCTTTTCTTTAAGGGTATGTAGGCAAAGGATTTATCCTTCCAAACCAACCAAATAAAAAACAACAAAATCATCCTTCTTCTCCCTCCATTCTTTCACTTAGGCTTTAAGTAAACATTTTTAAATAAATAAATAATCTAGCACAAGATAAAGTTAGGAAAGAGGTTCCCACGGAGTACCGTGGTCTTTAGAGGTGCTTAACACCTTCCTCTATCGAAACCAACCCCCGGATCTAGAGTCTTTGAAAAAGAGTTTTAATTCATCTTTTCCCTTCCCACGAATAAAGATCGAAAAGTCCAACGATTGAAGGTTCAAAACCAATTAATGGATTGACACCCGAAAATCATCGACTACACCCTCCCATAAAAATAATTGTTGCCAAAGAAACTAGTGCACTTAAAAAAAAAAAAAAAGAACCCTTTGTCATGTCTGGGTATCGACTGACTGAACTTGTGTAAATATTGTTTGTCTGTTCTCTTTGTGGGGTGACCCTTTGGTACATCTTGTGCTGAAGTGGTTTTACCGCCGGTGTTAATATAATCCATTTTTGTTTCTTCAAAAAAAAAAAAAAGGAACATGTTGATGTTATAAAATAATAGATAAAGTATTTACTTTTAAAGCGGGGCCGACCCAGATGTCAAGCATTTCAAGCAAGGAATTTAACCTTAAAATTTTGGGTAAAATAATGTACGTTCAAAATTAATATGGTTATAAATTTATAATATATTAGATAATTTATTGACATTACATAGTTTAATTTATTGGTCAACACCTTGGTCAATACAAAATGAATTATTTTTAATGTTTTTTATAAATACTTGGTTAAAATCATATATTTTAAAAAGCCTCAATTTTTTTTTTAGACTCTTAATCTATTAGTCCGGTCTTGTTTTAAAGGAAACACCTTTTGTATAAAACAAATAAAATTGCTTTAAGAAAGGAACTTTTTATATCAAGATAAATGATAAGAAAAATTTGAGGAAGAATGGATGACCAAATTCATAATTCTTGCAATCAATATATGGTGATTTACTAAAAAAAGATGATTTACTAAAAAAAATTATAATAAGCTACTTCCTTATTTTTATTATTCAATCAACATAAATTAAGGTACAAGTTATGAGTAATATTCTCATCACTAAGTTGTTTTTTTCCTTCTTTTCAAGTAAATGTTGCATGTGTTACATAACAACTTCCGGAGGAATGACCCCATCTGTTGGAGGAAAAATTGGAGGATTGACCCCATCTGTTGGAGGAACAGTAGGAGGAATGTTTCCACCGATTGGAGGAACAATCGGAGGAATGACCCCACCTATTGGAGGAACAATCGGAGGAATAACCCCGCCTGTTGGAGGAACAATCGGAGGAATGAGCCCCCCTACTGGAGGAAGAATCGGAGGAATGTGCCCGCCTACTGGAGGAAGAATCGGAGGAATGAGCCCGCCTATTGGAGGAAGAATCGGAAGAATGAGCCCGCCTATGGGAGAAACAATCGGAGGAATGAGCCCGCCTATGATTTCGGGACTTTTGTAATGTTTTCTATATTTGAGTATGTAATTATAGTTTTCCCGAAACATAGCAATTTTAGGGGTTTTTCGAAGTAATTCACGAAAAAATCATGCAAATCGGAAAATCAAGAACATCCGAAGAATTGTGAAGATTCAAGGAAACAAAGAATGAAGATTCAAGAGGCCTCAGAAGACTTAAAAATGGGAGGAATTTGAAGGTGAGAAAAACACATGAAGGGGGGGTTGAATTGTGTTTTGAAAAATTCTTCGTTTCTCCTAAAACTGAACACACTTGATCAGAAGCTAAGTGAGACAGCTTCTGAAGTGATTATCAGAATCTAAATGCAGCGGAATAAAACAGAGAGAGAGAGAAGAAGAACGACACAAAGCAATTATACCGGTTCCTTCCACAATCCGGAAGTAGTCCAGTCCCCGTTGCACTTCCAAGGAGATTTCACTAAGAGTAATATCTGATTACAATTGCTCAAGCACACAAGCAAGAGACTTCCTTTGCTCAAGCACACAAGCAAGAGACTTCCTTTGCTCAAGAACACAATCAAGAGACTTCCTGCTCAAGCACAACTGCAAGAGACTTCTAACTAAACAAAATTACACAGAAAATTGTTTAAGGTTGAACACTTGATATACAATCAGAGGTGCTCACAATACAAATCAGATACAGACTCAATGACTTAAGAATTTCTAAGATAAGACTTTGAGACACAGAAATTCTAAGTGAATGCAGAACAATTTCAGCAGAGGTTTGGCACTTGTATGAGAGTCTTTTGTTTAGCGTTCTTGCATTACCAATTCTCTAAGTCTTCACTCCTTTATATAGAGGTGTGAAAGAGACGTTGTGAAATTGCCAGCACATCAAAGAGTCGTTGTTGAAGCTTGATCTTTCACCAATGATCTTTTGCCTGATTTGGTTGTTGTCCTATGAAGAACCAATTTGAAATCCATTCCTTATCCAAAGGAACATCTATGCAAGCGAAGCCGTATTCTGGAGCTGTTTTCTTGTCTTGTAGCGTGGACACAAAACAGAGTAGTGGAGAAGGTGGTTGTACAGTTCGTACAATAGTACAATGTCAACGCTTTCGTCCAAATTGCAAGCACATGGCTTCAAACACCTTTGAAATGACCGTTGCAAAATTCCACTGATCTTTTGTTGTCCTTTGATGAATTTAGATCTATGACACAGCTTTTGAATCCTTGAATTCCTCAAATTCAGTTGATCTTCAACTTCTGGTGAAATGGCTTCTGATTAGGCAGCTTCTGATAACATAGCTTCTGATGATGAAGCTTCTGAATGATACATCTTCTGATAACGCAGCTTCTGATGATGTGGCTTCTGGACCTCTTGTCTTCAGGAGCACTATTCTTCAGGAGCGCTTTACTAACTTTAGGAGCGGCTTTTCTTCAGGAGCACTTTTCTCTTCAGGAGCGAGTTGCCTTCAGAAGCACTAAGCTTCAATTATTGTTGATTCCTTTAGCTCTTCATTTGCTCATTCAGAACTAATAAATGATGTAACTTTTTAATTAAGGTCCAGTACACTTGAACAAATATTAGCTAGTCCAATTTACAATTTTTAATACCTTGTTATCATCAAAACTCTTTAAGGTTTATTGTTAAACACATTTTGTTCCAACAATCTCCCCCTTTTTGATGATGACAAACAATAGTATTTAAAATTGATCCATTGTTGTTAATCCAATTAACAAGTTGACTTTGGGGTTCTAAGGTTTGTAAGCTCAGAATCTGAGGTTTGTAAGCTCAAACTCCCCCTGAGTCTGATAGTCTTTAAGGTGAGGTTTGTAAGCTCCCCCTAAGTTCTATCCAGGTTAATTAAATTCATTTTTAGCGCAATAAAAATCTTAGAGCTTTAAAAAGAAATAAGTTATAGATGAGAAGAGTGGTTCAATTAATTTTATTTGAAATTTGATACTCCCCCTTTTTGATACACCCTTCTTTAGGTAAGACAAAAAGTTATAAGTTTTTCAAAGTTTTCAAATATCATTAATGGGGCTCAGAGCCTTTAAATACTATCACATATACTCCCCCTTTTGTCATTATCAAAAACAATAATAAAAAAAAATCAAGACAAAAAGATTTGAGAAAAAAATTCAGACTATAAGAGAGTATAATAAAGTATCAGAACCCATAATCTATCTAAAACAAAAATAATAGCCAAGCAATGAGTATATAGATGAACAAAACAAAGTATTCAGGCATTCAAGAATCAGAACCTTGAAGGTTTCAGAAGCAGTAAGAAACTTAAGACAAGAAGTGATTAGAAGCAGGAAATAGACAGGATTAAACAAACAACAAACAGTATATAAACACTAAGGTGTGCAACTAAGGTTTGGTTTGAAGTAGTTTCCTCATCCTCTCCATTTCTTCAGATTGTTGCTTCAACTGATCTTCAAGAAGTTGTTGCTTCTGGAGAAGCTCCAATTCCCTTGCCTTAGCTTCTTGCTGTTGCAGTGCCATCTGCTGCCTCAGAAGCTTGAACATTCTAGCTTCTCTTGTCATATAATCCACTTCTGAGAAGAATGGCTTGTTTGTCAGAAGCAATCTGGGATTTTCAACTCTAAATCTTTGCCTCAGATTCTCCATTAATCTCCTGACAGAAGCTTCCTTGATTCTGATGCACTTGGCCTTAACAACTTCTATTAACTCTGCAGCCCTGTTCTGAAGTGATGTCCATGCTTCTTCATATGCATTGGTGAGATCAATTGTCCTCCTTTGATCCACCAGACCATGCATTTCAGAATGAATCTTGAGTAGCTCATTGTCAATACGTTCAGATTCCAGGATGTCCAGGGGTGGTTGTTCAAGGGTTTCCAGGTCAGAATCATTAAGAGTATTATCTTGAACAAGGATGGATTCTGGAATTGTGAGTTGTTCAACTTGGGTTGAGGTTGATGGTTGGTCAGGATCAATGTCCATGGGAGTGTGTTGGTGAGAGGATTCTTCTGGTTGTTGGTTAAGTGGGGAGTTGGTTTCAGTTTCGGTTGGTGGTTGATGTGGTGAAGTTGATGTTTGAGAGTTGAGTTGGGGGTCAATGTTAACAGTTGGTGATTGAGGTTGTGGAGGTGATGTGGGTTTGAGTGGTTCAGGTGGTTGTTGATGGGGGCTTTCTGAGAGAACCTTTTCAGAAGCAGTTGCTTCTGGAGTTGCTTCAGAGGCTTTCTCTGAGTTAGGTTTGACTAGTGGTAATTCACCTGAATAGTGAAGAGCAAGATTTTCTAAGACAGAAGTGTCTTCTTCTTGCTCAGTTGCTTGTGGTGAAAAGGGTGAGATGGGGGTAGAGGTGACTGGAATCTGACATACCTTGACATCTTCTGAAGTGGTAGCACCAGATGCTTTTAGAACCACTTCTGAAGCTTTAACAACCACTTCTTTGACTTCTTCAGACTTCTTCTTGAAGAATTCATCACAATGTTCAAGGCCTGAGGCTTTAAGCCTTTCATCCCCATCCCTTCTCTTCTTAGCTTCCCTTTCTTGTTGATTAGCTAGCATCTGAGCAGCTTCTTCATGTCAGAGGTAACTTCCATCATTGGAGTGAAGATTGGCCCAGATGCTTTCTTCTCGTGCTCTTTTGCTTTTATCCCATCAAGAGCTTTGTTCAGATGCTCTTCTGTGATGATGGACTACGATCTGCCCTTACTTCTTTTTATGGGAATAGAAGCAGCCCTAATTCTCTTCTTCTCCATTATATCTGCTAACATAAAATCAGCAATTTCCTTAGCCATTTTGGCCTTGGCAGGAGTCAGCTCAACCATAGAGATTTTCATATCAACAAGTGCCTTTTTCTTCTTCAGCTTGGGCTCAACTTCTTCTATTTCCAACTCATCCATAGCTTCATCCAGTTTTTCCTTGTGATAAACTGTTTCAGCTTTCCCTCTCTTTCTCTTAGCAACCTTCTGTTGCTTGCCCTTATCAATAGCTGATTCTGATGTAGAAGTACCCTTGACTTTCTTTCTCTTAACAGGAGCAGCTTCCTCCTGAGAGCTCGCATCTTCCTCCAAGACATACTCAACTACTGATTTAGCCAAGATATCAGGATTACTTTCCTCAAAGATTGAAGGAAAGTCCCTGATAATCTTAGTTTCTGCAGTAGTCATCTCTAACCACTTCTCATCTTCAGGAGTTTCCTTGATGAACCTCATAGAACATAAGCTCCTGCTACTGATAGTCCTTTCAGCAGTAGAGACTTTGAAGCAACTATCAGAAGCACTCCTTGTCTTTTTCAAGAAATCCACCACCCTTCCTTGATAAAAGATCTCAGATAGCAATCTTCCATAGGGCACTTGTTTCCTTCCTCTAACAGTGCCTTCATTTATAGCCCAGCAGAGATGATCCATGATCAGACCCTCCTGCTCTTTGAAAGAAGCAATCATTGCTGAATTTCACTAACATCCTGTTGTGAATCTTCATTTTAGAAGGCTTAACATCTTTGTTCCCACCCAGAAGAGTGTTGAAGTAGCCTTTTAGCAGGACATCTTCCTTCTTGACTATTTCTTGAAATCTTCCTTCTGCATCCACTCTACAAGCTTTGGCTATAACATTCTCAGTGATGGTTATAGGAATGCCCATCACTTCAGACCTTATTTCTAAGCTTTCAAAAGAGGTAGGATTCATATCCATGATCATTTTCCCTTTCTTTGACCCAGCTTGTTTACCCATGACCTTTGCAGGCTTTCCATTATACATTTCAGCCCTTAACCAGAAATCCTTGACCAAGTTCACATAAGTTGGCCCATTCAGCATCTTGAAATACTCAGATAGCTTCTGAGTTTCTACCAAACTTTCCATATCTACTTCGTACTTCTTAAGTGAAGCGAAGTCCACCGGTGATTCTATTTGAACTATTAAGGATTTCCATGGAATATCCATAGTCTTCTCTTTGTACACGGACCCAGATTCTGATGTGCCTTGCATGCTTGAAGTAGATTCTGAAACTTTTGAGCTTGATGATGCCATTTGATGATTGAAGAAGATTTGAAGAAGATGATGATTTTAGGGTTCTAGGGTTGAGAGAATGCGCCTACTTCGCAAAAGGTTTGAAAGAAAATGTGTTTGTTGTGAGTGAGTAGTGTGTGAATTGACAAAGTGTTAAAAGTAAAACGATTGCAATTCAAAAGAGACAAACAAACATAACATTAATGACAAAATTGAGGGCGCGTGAAAAGTACTTTCAAAGCTATTAAATCATCATTGCCCTTTTTAGTTATACACCAATACAAACAGGCCACGTCAGAAGTTCACAGAGTAACTACCAAGTTAGTGGGCCAGAAGTTACCATAAAAAGTAACTCCCAACGTTTCCACTAACTCTACTATTCAGAAGCATAAAATCCAGCTTCTGGACTTTAGATGCTGACGTCATCATCAGAAGCGAGTTTTCCTCAGAACCTCAATAAAGAGCTTCTGATGGACTACTGCTTCTGAACTAACTTCAGAACCTAAAATCCTATTCAGGAGTAAGCAATCATTTAATCAGACACAAAGTGCATGTTCAAATTTTTCTTTATAAAATCAAATCTTTCAACAGTTAAAGGCTTAGTAAATATATCAGCCCATTGATTTTCAGTATCAATGAATTGTATATCTAAAATTCCTTTTTGAACATAATCTCTGATAAAATGGTGTTTGATTTCAATGTGCTTAGCTCTTGAATGCAAAATTGGATTTTTAGACAAACAAATAGCAGCAGTATTATCACAATAAATGGGAATACTGTTAGCAGTTATCTGATAGTCTTCCAACTGATGTTTCATCCAAAGTAGTTATGTACAACAACTTGCAGCTGAAATGTATTCTGCTTCTGCTGTAGACATAGCAATAGTTGTTTGTCTTTTGCTAGCCCAAGATATAAGATTATCACTCAGAAATTGACAATTGCCACTGGTTGACTTTGTTTCAATCCTATCACCAGCATAATCAGCATCACAGAATCCAATTAGCTTATAATATAAGGATTTCCTATAAAGGAGTCCAAGATTAGTTGTTCCTTTCAAATACCTGAAGATTCTCTTGACAGCAGTCATATGAGATTCTCTAGGATCTGATTGGAATCTTGCACACAAGTATACACTGAATAAAATATCTGGCCTAGATGCAGTAAGGTATAACAAAGAACCAATCATACCTCTATACAGCTTCTGATCAACTTTAGCTCCTTCATCTTCTTTGCTTAAGGTGCACGTAGGGTGCATTGGAGTGTTCATCACTTTACAATCTTCAAGCTTGAACTTCTTCAGAAGCTCCTTTGTATACTTTGATTGATGAACATAGACTCCATCTTTGCATTGATTAATTTGAATGCCCAGGAAGAACTTCAGCTCTCCCATCATGCTCATTTCAAATTCATCCTGCATTAACTTAGAAAATTCCTTGCAAAGAGATGCATTAGTAGAACCAAATATTATATCATCAACATATATTTGCACAACAAGAATATCTTTCCCAAGGGTCCTTCTGAAGAGTGTTGTATCAACCTGTCCTCTTTTAAAATCATTTTTGAATAAGAAATTACTTAGTCTATCATACCAAGCTCTGGGAGCTTGTTTCAAGCCATATAGTGATTTCTTCAGTTTAAAAACATGGTCAGGATATTTAATATCCTCAAATCCAGGAGGTTGCTTGACATACACATCTTCTTCTATGACGCCATTAAGAAATGCACTCTTGACATCCATTTGATACAATATTATGCCATGATTAACTGCATAGGAAAGAAGTAACCTGATTGCTTCCAATCTTGCAACTGGAGCAAATGTTTCAGTGTAATCAATGCCTTCTTGTTGACTATACCCTTGTGCAACAAGTCAGGCTTTGATTCTTGTTACTTCTCCTTGCTCATTCAACTTGTTTCTGAATACCCATTTTGTTCCAATAATGTTCATGTGCTGAGGTTTGGGTACCAGATCCCACACATCATTTCTTTGAAATTGATTTAACTCTTCTTGCATAGCTAAGATCCATCCATCACTGAAAGTGCTTCTTCAACTTTTGTAGGTTCAATCATTGAGATCAGTCCAATCATTGACTCTTCTTGTCTGAAGTATGATCTTGTTCTCCTTGGACTATCTTTGTTTCCAATGATTAGTTCCTCAGGATGTGAAGAATTGTGCTTGAAGGTGATTCTGGGAGGATCTTCTTAATGTGAGCCATCTTGTGCTTCATCAGAAGCAGTTTCATTTTGCGCTTCTGATGTGGGTTCGGCTTCTGGACTTTCTTCAGATTCAGCTATCTGATCAGGTTCTGGATTAGCTTCAGGAACCTGTATCTCTGCAACACTTTCACCCTGCTTTGAAGTTTTATCTTCAAGCTCTTTGTCATCAAATTTAACGTGCATAGATTCTTCAACACAGAGTGTCTCTGAATTTTACACTCTGTATGCCTTTGACCTTTCAGAGTAACCTAAGAAGATTCCTCTTTGGGCCTTGGCATCAAATTTCTTTAGGTAGAGCTTGTTGTTCAGAATGTAACATGTACATCCAAATTGATGAAAATAAGAGATATTGGGTTTTCTTCCTTTAAAGAGTTCATATGTTGTTTTCTCCAAAATAGGTCTAATATAGATCCTGTTTTGAACATAACATGCTGTATTCACTGCTTCTACCCAAAAATGTTTAGCCAAATTGTTTTCATGGATCATGGTTCTGGCCATTTCTTGTAAAGTTCTATTCTTTCTCTCTACAACCCCATTTTGTTGTGGAGTTCTAGGAGAAGAGAATTCATGGATAATTCCATGTTTTTCACAAAAAGCTTCAAATGGCTCATTTTCAAATTCTCCACCATGATCACTTCTGATTTTCAAAATCTTTGACTCTTTTTCAGTTTGAATTTGTGTGCAGAAGTTACTGAATACCTCATATGCATGATCCTTACTTTTCAGGAATTTCACCCAAGTCCATCTGCTGTAATCATCAACAATGACTAATCCATATTTACTTCCATACAAGGATGCAGTACTCACTGGTCCAAATAAATCAATGTGAAGTAGTTCTAAGGGTCTTGAGGTTGAAACAATGTCTTTGGTTTTAAAAGATGATTTCACAATTTTCCCTCTCTGACATGCACCACAGAGTGCATCTGAATGATAGTCAATGTATGGTAGCCCTTTGACAAGTTGTAACTTACTAAGCTTAGAGATTAACCTCCAGTTAGCATGTCCCAACCTTCTGTGCCACATCCATTTCTTATCATTCACTGATAGAAGGCAAATCACCTTCTGATCAGCCAGTTCAGAAAAATTGATTTTATAGACATTATCAACTCTCTTTCCCTTGAACACAATGGATGTGTCTTCCTTGTTGATTATTGTACAGTTGGTTTTCTCAAAAAGCACATCATAACCACTATCACAAAATTGACTAATGCTCAAAAGGTTATGTTCAAGACCATCTACTAACCATACATTATTAATTGAGGTAGAGGAATTACCAATAGTTCCTGTACCTATGATCTTGCCTGACTGGTTGCCTCCAAATTTCACATTTCCTCCCTCTTTCATTGTTAGGCTGAGAAAACTGGACTTTTCTCCTGTCATGTGTCTTGAGCAACTACTGTCTAGGTACCATGATCTTTGCTTTGGTGCTGCTCTTAGACATACCTGCATCATTGACATTTTCAGATTTAGGTACCCATTGTCCTATGGGTCCTGGAAGGTTAGTGCTTAAGGCTTTACTCTTCGCTCCTTGTACCTTGTGCTGTGAGTTAGGTTGCTTATGATTAACCATTACCTTTGGTTTTGGTACTTCAGAAGCAGTAACTGTCTTCTTCTGAAACCTAGACTTCAGAACCTCAGATTTTGGCTTCACCAGACTCTGAGGTACATGTTCTGATCTTTTCAGGATCCTGATCTTTGAAGTCTTGGAATCAGATTTTATCATAGCCTTTGACTTAGAGTTCTTTGGCTTTGAAGTAATCTTAGCCTTAGAACTAGAAGCTTCAGGTTCTGATTGAACAACAGTTTCCAACTCAGCACCTTCAAGTACAAAGAAGGTTTTCAGACCTTCCTTGATGCATTCACAACAAGATTTTAGATTGGTTTTCTCAAGTTTCACTTCTGGAAAACCAATTCCTCTGCCATTGTTCTTGTAAATGCTATAAATCATAGAAGCCACTCTGCTTCTGTCAATGCCAGATATAATAAAATCTTCAAGAGAAATTTCATGGTTACTTAAAGGTTTTTCATTACACTTTTCTTGTAGCTTCTGACATAAGAACCTGAGCTGATCTTCATACGTTTTACACATGAAGTCAAAGCCCCTAAGTCCTTGTTCAGAAGCTTTCAGATCCAATAGAGTTGATTTTTGCTGTTTCACCAAATCAACATATTTTTCTTTTAAATCTTTCAACTCATTGGTTCTTACTTCAAAATGTGTAAGAAGTTCTTTAAGTGACTCAACAAGTTCATCTCTGGGAATTTTGGAATATACCTCGTTTTCATCTTCTGAGTCTGAATCTGATCCAGCTTCTGAAGTTGCTGTTGCTACCAGCCCAACAACTACCTTTGCATCTTCATCAGCTTCCTCTTTATCAGATCCAGATTCACTTCCCAAATCATCCCAGGTTGCCATTAAACTTTGCTTGATCTGCTTCTTGAATTTGCTTGGTTTCAATGTAGACCTCTTTGACTTGTCCTTTGACTTTTCTCTTTAAAGATCAGGGCATTCAGCAATGAAATGTCCAGGCTTCTTACAGTTGAAGCATCCCTTCTGATCTTCTTTCCTTGAGCTTCTGGAGTTACTCCTCTTGGTTAAAAACTTTTTGTTCTTCTTGGCCAGATATTGAAGTCTGTTTGAGAGCATGGCCATTTCAGCAACATCTGGTTCAGAATCTGAACTTGATTGCTCTTCCTCTTCGGATTCAACCACTTTGAGAGCTTTTGATGACTTGCCTTTGGATGGAAGAGCTATTGATTTACTCTTCTTAGTAGACTCATGTTCATTAAGACTTAACTCATGAACTTTGAGAGAACTAACAAGATCTTCGACACTTAAAGTGTTTAAATCTTTAGCTTCCTCAATGGCAGTCACCTTTGGTCTCCATCTTGTAGGTAAGCTTCTGAGTATCATGCTCACATGGTCAGAAGCAACATAGCTCTTCTTTAGAATTTGTAGCCCAGAGACTAAGGTTTGAAACCTTGAGTACATCTCTTCAATAGTTTCATCATCCTTCATCTTGAATAACTCATACTGATGTACAAGCATGAGAGCTTTAGCTTCTTTGACCTTCTTTCTGCCTTCGTAGTTTGAACAGAGTGAAGCAAACATAGCTTTAGCAGTGGATTTGTCACTCATCTTCATGTACTATGCTTTGGGTATAGCAGTGACAAGAGCTCCTCTGATAATATGATGCTTCTTGTAGAGTTTCTTCAACTCAGGAGTATGTTTCTTTCTATCCACAACAGCTCCTTCTTCATCAAGGACTAAATCACCAACACCATCTTCCAGAATATCCTATAATTCTTCATCTAGGCTCATGATATAACTGTAAAAGTTGGTCTTCCACCAAGAAAATTCTTCAGCATCTCCATTGAATTTGGGAATCTTTCCAACACTGGATTTCTTACTATCACTATAATCATGTGAGACATGTTTATAGCTAGTATCATCAGAACCAGTAGGAGGAGGAGTAGACATGTTTTTCTCAGATCTTTGATTGTTGCACGGTTAAGTGTTACACAACAGACCAAGGCTCTAGATACCAATTGAAGGTGAGAAAAACACAAGAAGGGGGGTTGAATTGTGTTTTGAAAAATTCTTCGTTTCTCCTAAAACTGAACACACTTGATCAGAAGCTAAGTGAGACAGCTTCTGAAGTGATTATCAGAATCTAAATGCAGCGGAATAAAACAGAGAGAGAGAAGAAGAACGACACAAAGCAATTATACTGGTTCCTTCCACAATCCGGAAGTAGTCCAGTCCCCCTTACACTTCCAAGGAGATTTCACTAAGAGTAATATTTGATTACAATTGCTCAAGCACACAAGCAAGAGACTTCCTTTGCTCAAGCACACAAGCAAGAGACTTCCTTTGCTCAAGAACACAATCAAGAGACTTCCTGCTCAAGCACAACTGCAAGAGACTTCTAACTAAACAAAATTACACAGAAAATTGTTTAAGGTTGAACACTTGATATACAATCAGAGGTGCTCGCAATACAAATCAGATACAGACTCAATGACTTAAGAATTTCTAAGAGAAGACTTTGAGACACAGAAATTCTAAGTGAATGCAGAACAATTTCAGCAGAGGTTTGGCACTTGTATGAGAGTCTTTTGTTTAGCGTTCTTGCATTACCAATTCTCTAAGTCTTCACTCCTTTATATAGAGGTGTGAAAGAGACGTTGTGAAATTGCCAGCACATCAAAGAGTCATTGTTGAAGCTTGATCTTTCACCAATGATCTTTAGCCTGATTTGGTTGTTGTCCTTTGAAGAACCAATTTGAAATCCATTCCTTATCCAAAGGAACATCTATGCAGGCGAAGCCGTATTCTGGAGCTGTTTTCTTGTCTTGTAGCGTGGACACAAAACAGAGTAGTGGAGAAGGTGGTTATACAGTTCGTACAATATTACAATGTCAACGCTTTCGTCCAAATTGCAAGCACATGGCTTCAAACACCTTTGAAATGACCGTTGCAAAATTCCACTGATCTTTTGTTGTCCTTTGATGAATTTCGATCTATGACACAGCTCTTGAATCCTTGAATTCCTCAAATTCAGTTGATCTTCAGCTTCTGGTGAAATGGCTTCTGATTAGGCAGCTTCTGATAACATAGCTTCTGATGATGAAGCTTCTGAATGATACAACTTCTGATAACGCAGCTTCTGATGATGTGGCTTCTGGACCTCTTGTCTTCAGGAGCACTATTCTTCAGGAGCGCTTTACTAACTTCAGGAGCGGCTTTTCTTCAGGAGCACTTTTCTCTTCAGGAGCGAGTTGCCTTCAGAAGCGCTAAGCTTCAATTATTGTTGATTCCTTTAGCTCTTCATTTGCTCATTCAGAACCAATAAATGATGTAAATTTTTAATTAAGGTCCTGTACACTTGAACAAATATTAGCTAGTCCAATTTACAATTTTTAATACCTTGTTATCATCAAAACTCTTTAAGGTTTATTGTTAAACACATTTTGTTCCAACAGAATTCTCTTCCCAATTCCTTGTTTACCTTGGTTTTTGGTAAACAACCGCTGGTTTAAAAATAGTTACTTGCAAGATCAACCAATAAATCTTTAGGACATATTGTGTTTGTTATTTTTCATAAAATGATGAATGTTCTTGATGTTGTTATACAAAATATGAATATAACCGTCGAATCCAACAAAGGTTGAACCCGTCGAAATTATCTTCAAAGGAATAAAGTAAATTGTTTGAACAAAACAAGTAAATTGCAATGGAATTTAAAGAAACAAACGTAAATTGCATTGATTGAATGTAAATTGGTACATAGATTCATACGTTGTGACCCATTTTTCCTATGAAAAACTACTATTTATACTAAGTAACTACCTACACAGATACGGTCGAATGTAACTGCTAATAACTACCACAAGCATCCCTTCGATTTGAATTTCGAATGACATCCTTCGACAATAACCGTTTGCTTGGCTTCTTTATCTAGAAAATCTCTTTTATGTCCATAAATTCTATCAGACCGGTGAATCGAACTCTTTAAATCTCTTCGAAACCTAAGTCAAACTTCATTGTCTGCATTTATTGTAGCCTATCGAAAATACAGGCTAACAAAATTCCCCCCAAAAATGTCTTTTTCGTCTATATCTCCAGATAGAGAAAGAAAATGACATTTTTGAATTTGCTGAATACATTTTGTTTAGTCGAAACGAATGATGTCATCAGTATTAGTACCTAAAGGCAGTTGAAAAACCTTTTGTGATGTCATCAAATCCTACTTAGTGGGCCACGTTCCAATATCTGGGAACTACCACTTTCTTTATTTTTTAATAGCTGTCAACCTAAAATGTTGACAGTTGTTGACAATCTTAGACTATAAAAAAGGTATAAACCTTTTCTTCTTCCCTTTTTTAGTTCATTTTCTGAACTTTACATTTTCTTCTTTTTCTCCTCTATTGCGAAAGTTCATCATCTTCATCAAATGAATATTTATCCTTCTGAAAACTTACCATCCTTCATAATTTTCTTGTCGTTATGACGAACAACGAGGAAAGTGCTTCGCAATCTACACCGGAACAAGGGTTGCAAAAATTTTCAATACAACACCAACCTGGAAATGACTGGTTCGCCGACGAACTGGAATTGAAAGAGGAAAAAGCTAACATCTGGAAATCCCAGGTATTGATTCCTTTCTCTAATTCATCGTATGTGTATTTAGGACCCATTGAGAGAGATGAAAGAGAAGAAACTAAAGCATTCTTTCCCCATGATAAGACGAATTCACCTCTTATCTTCACTAAAAACCCTGACGAACCTTACAACCTCCATTATTTAGATACTAGGGTTTTTAGGGCAGCTCCAAGAATTGATAAAGTCGAAGACTATATTGCATGGTTCGATAGGATAGAGAAACATAAAGTAGTTTCTGGAAGGATTTAGGCATTTTTAACCTTATTCAGCTATCGAGACAAGGTCATAGATACCAAAAATATAAGCTATTGGCTGCACTCTATTTATGGAATAGTTCGACCAGTAGTTTGCATTTGAAATGTGGCATGCGTACGCGTACATTGTTAGATGTTACATCCATTACAGGCTTAAAACCCACTAGTGAAACATTTTACCCATGCAAATGTGAGTCAGTCGTTACCTTCGATTCTGTCAAAGCCACTTGTGGTCCCTATATAAAAAATCAACATAAACCTAATGATAAGGAAGTTTCGGATGATGAACATATAGTCTTCTTGACCTATTGTTTATCTATGTATGTCCTTTGCACAAGATCCATTCAAGTGGCGAAGAATTATAGAACCATAGCTTATCAACTGCATGAGGGAAAACAAGTTTGCCTTAGCAAACTTATCGTAGGTTGTTTGTATGAATTCCTAAAGGATGGAGCAGCTGACATGAGGGACCAAGTTCAGAGTCTGATTATCCCTAGCCCTATCTGGTTATTTCAACTATGGCTTTTAGCCTTTCTTCCTGAAGACTTCGAAGAGGCATATGACAAAAGATCCACTGAGGACTTGGCCTTGCGTTATTTCGATATAAAGAAACCAAAACTAGCTAAAAGCTTTTTTCAGAATCTTTTAAAGTCTTTTTGGATTGTGACATCTTCATGCCTTTTTTAGCCCCATTTTCGACAAGGATATCTGGACCAAACTGGTTCGTTAGGGAGTTCCTGCCAAAGACGTCGAACACGAAGAAGAAACTAACGCCATTTGGAGAGCTTACTTGACTCCTACTCTCCTCTCTAGTAGGACATGCCCCAATACCACTACAGATTCTTATGGTGCATTTGGCTATCATCCAAACTTAGTGGCAAGGTAATTCGGTTTAATTCAAACCCATCCCAGCTCATTTTTCAAAGCTAAAGGGGACATAAAGAGACCGAAGTCAGAACAACAATTGTGAACTTATCTTCATAAATTCAACGAAGTGGTTCCAGACTTCAAACCTGTCCATTTCGAACTCTCATATGAATATACTAAGTCGTTCTTTAAATGGTGGTGAGGATATTTCGTCGACAGAAGAAAAGAAGTGAACCTGGACACTTTGCTTTATGAACTGATATCTGCTTTTAATCTTCTGCAGAAGAAGACGAAGAAAGCAAAAGGTGCGCACATCCGAGAAATTCAGGCTTTCCAAAAGTACTTCGAAACTGTTTCGAGGTCGTTTACACTATGGCTTAGATCAAATTCGCATCAAATCTCTTATAGAGGTTGGTAAGCATCTTTGCAAAAAAAGACCTCTTTTGGGATCAAGGTTAACACACACACTTACTTTATTGCAAAACTTACTTGTTCTTTCTGCTCATTTCTAGTTGTACCTATACCATCAAGGCAAAAGTCTGGAGTTGGGAAGGAGAGCACGTTGAAAGTTGGTGCCTCTTCAAAGAAAGGCAAAACTCAGGAACCAGAAAAGAAAGATGTAATAATCTATCTAATGTCGTAACTTTTCTCCTCTTCTTTTTGATTTGATTTATTCACTGTTCATGTGATTCTTTGACAAGATCGAAAGAGGAAAAAAGCTGACACTTCAGAGCGTTCTTCGAAGAGGACAAGACAAAGTGAAGACGAAGTAAGTCTTCTGTTTGTACTTTCACATATATTGGTATTTTCTTTTTGAAAGTACAAAATGACAAAGTCTACCAGTGCAACGATGAGTCAAGAGGAATTTCAAGCATTGAAAGACCGAGATCCGTATGGAGCACGAGTCTTGATATTTTCTCTTCGAAGACTAGTATAGAACCCTCAGTTGGTACTGTAAGTGAGCATCCAGAAAGTTCTCATGCTAGTTTGCTTCTTGAACTTCGAACTCAAGTCTTAGAAGTTGATTTATTCCAAAAAAATTAAAATGATGAAAGTGTCATTCCTAAGGTTAAGGATCTTCTTCATATGCTTACCAACTCTTCTCTTGAAGATAAATTTATCAAATTTGTCGTCGAGTTGGAGCCTCTTTTGGATCATGTTGTTGTCGATCTATAAAGGCATAGGGGTGGTCAAGCCAAACTTGCAGATCTGATCAAGCACAAGGATGAGCTCCTAGATGGGATCGAAGAAACCAAGAAAAAGATCGACGACTTTAAAAAAGAGGTTCCAGTTGTCCAGGATAAAATTGAAGAGTATAATCATACCATCTCCAATTATAAGAAGGAAATCCAAGAATTGGATTCAAAGAAAGAAGGTCTCTTGGCAAAGGATAAAAATCTCAGAAAAGAGGCAAGTCTTACCATTGAGAAGGTCAACGAATCCAAAAGACAAAATGCTGAAGTCATTAACTATCAAACTAGATTGCCTTAGCAGCAAGTTGGCTCATTCGAAGGCATATCTCAACACACTCAGGGATGAGTTTGAAATTTAGCATTTCTTGTACTTTGTAAATTTTAAAGAAACTTATTGTCTCTTTCTGAATTCTCAGTTATTTGTTTCGACTGTAGTATTTTCAATCTTTTAACGGTGTTGTCTGTTTTAATGCTTAAGTTATTGCTTTACTTCAAATTTCTTTGAATATGATTCAAACACATTCGAAATTTTAGAAAAATATACTAAATATTGCTTTGAATATTGCTAAATTGCTTTGAATATACTAAATTTCTTTGAATATTGCTTTACTTCAAGTTTCCTTGTATTTAATAATGAGAAAAATATACTAGAAACTTAGAAGTTCTCCAGGAATATCAATCGTCAAAATTTAAAGTAAATATAAAGTTAATATTGAACCTTCTAACTTTCCACTTTCTCGAAAAAACCGCACCCTTGGGTAGTGGCCATGTGGCCTTCATTAACAGGCGAATATCGATGTTTAACCATCATTACCCTAAACCCTTACACGGCTATATAACACAGTTCTCCTTCTTCCTCACTTCACTTCTGATTTTTTCTTCCATCCTTCTCAGAAAAACCATTTTCAAACATCATTTCTTTTTCGCATTTTCCTGAGGCAATGGAGCTATTGTGCTTTGATATAAATTTTATTAAAACTTTGATTTTATTCATTGTCACTGAGTTTTACCCTCTTTCACCCACAAACGATCAAACAATCTGATTTTCAATCAATTTCTATGGAAGATTAAAGAGTGAATCAAAACATCTAGTGAATGTCTTCTTCTTTTCCAATAATGTTAGTTTCAATTTTTCTTCTTTTCAACTGCATTGTACGATGGTTTCATTTTACATTGTTGAGGTTAACTTAAATTCAGTTTAAGTAGGTTCATGTAAAATCAGTTTAAGTAGGTTCATGTAAACTAGTTTACATGAACCTACTTAAACTGAGTTTACATGACCTACTTAAACTTAGTTAACATGACCTACTTAAACTAAGTTTACAAGATCCTACTTAAACTGACATGACTTACTTAAACTCAGTTTACATGAACCTACTTAAATTGAGTTTACATGACCTACTTAAACTGAGTTTACATGTACATACTTAAAATAAAATTACGTAGAATTATTGAACAATGTTGATATGTACACTTAAACTCAGTTTACATGACCTACTTAAATTAAGTTTACTTGCCCTACTTAAACTAAATTTACATGATCTACTTAAACTGAGTTTAAGGAAAAGGGGTTTTGGGTGTAACCAAGAACGAAGGAAGAGGCTTTTTGAAAATCAAATTTTATGAAAGGGTAATTTTGTCTTTTTGGGGTGTAATCAGGAATATATAGGGTATAATTAGAAAAAGTCAAAATATTATGCACTTCAATGGCAAACATGCCAACAAGACAAACCAATCAATAAAACCATATATATATGCATTTAGTTGAAAGCAGAACATATCCAATGTTGCTCATTTTTACCATTGATTTCCCAAATTCAACGATAAATGTTAATCCAAGCAACCCTCTTAAACCCAAGTATCTTTGCACAAATGTCTGTGGAAGCATCATTCCACAATGCTTGATCAGATTGAAGAATTCTACGTCCGTTTCTCAATTAGCATAGCAAGAATTATCGAATTTGCACCGCTGTCTTGAGCACAAAGTGTTTGTAATTGTGAAAGAAACGAAGGGTCTATTGAAGGGTCAGCAGCACCATTTGTAGTGAAGTTTCTCAATCCGTTACTGAAGAATTGACATGCTGTTGTACCAATTGTATGTCCACCTATGATATATGGGAAATGTTAACGAGTGCCTCCGGACACTTTTTAAGCACTTTAATTAGTAAATTTTTTATGAAAAGTTGTGTATTGAGTGCATTGAAATTTGTAATAGTTGACTTTTTAAAAAAATAATTGCTAAAATTTGGTATGCTTAAAGAGTGTCCCGGAAGCACTCGTTAACAAGACCCATGATATATTCATAGAAAATTAATAAATAACACATGTAATTATACTGTTATGTCACAAAAGGAATAATAGGTGGGACTAAAATTAATGTGAATGAAACTTCAATATATATGTAACTCTAAAGTGATAAATAAATTTTGAAAATATCACTTACAAACTACGATGACAATGTCATGTGTGTTAAGACCTTTTGCTGCAAACTTTTGTTTCTGCACATCAACAGAATCACTAGGAACGGGCATGTTATTGACATCAGAAGCATGTGACACGCGTCCGTCTCTACGCCCGGTAGGAACTTGGAGAGAAGCATGTTATTGATGGTTCTAATAGAATAATGAGTCTCTTAAAAAAAAAATTATTGATGACTAAATTCATGAACATAAAACTTGTATTTGTGTAACTAATTCAACATTTTCTAGCAGTGTCTCCTTTACTATCACTTGTTCAATATATAGTTAAGTTAGATAATTACCAGAACAACGGAATCACGAGCAGCAACGGTAACTATATCAGCACAAGAGACAACACCGGGACATGCAGCCTCGAGTTTTGTCTTAGCATCATCATTAACTTCAAAACCTCTTAAACCAAGGTTTGGAAATGCTGTTCTCTCAGAGCCCGAGCCGGCAATGAGAACAGATGCGTCACAACCTTGGACAAAGCAATCATGGAAGTGCATCCTAAGTAAACCAGGAGCCATAGAAGAATCAGAGTTAACGTGGGATGTTAACAAAGGATTCTGTTTGAGAACATGTACTTGAATAGAATCCTACACGTGTGCCTTGTCCATGCACTAATGTGTTCATAATACCCAAAACAAGTAAGAGAAACACAACCTTAAACAAACTACCCTCCATTTATATTAGATTTTTTAAAATGCTCTATAAGTGAACTAAAAAGGAAGCTTAATTATATGAGATGAAATATATGTCTCTGTTTAGGACTTTAGGTGAATATAAAGCTTTTGTATGTGATGATTATTGTGTAATGAAATGGAATATTCAAAGCACAAGAGTAGGTGTTGCCTCTTATAAAATTTTAAGTCATGAAAAACAAAAACATTGTAACAATTTTTTTCTAAAGCAACCCATTCATTTGTAGAATCATTCGTCAGAGAGCCTCCAAGAGTAGGTGTTGCCTCTTACAAAATTTCAATCAAATTATTAAACAAAATTCAACGATATTTAGCGGACCCTCTGATTTTTTAAGTATTCCCCCTTTTTTTTTTCTTGTTTTGTATGGATCTTCTTGGCGATATTTCTTCTAGTAAATTGTGTATCCTTGGTTTTAAACCAAAAAGAGCCTACTGAATCTTGGGGGATCTGCACTTATGACACGGATAAATATTTAAAAATGATGTAAAATATTCAAAGTATATCCAAATAGTAATCATATAAAAATTAGCAAACAATTAAATATTAAAGATAATAAACAAGAGATAATAATGACATAAAAAATTGCTAACAATAAACGCTTGTTGGTGTAATCATGCCATGACCAAGTAAGACAGTATATGTCCTAGGGCGTAACAAAGTCACTGTCTTGGTTGGCCATGGCATAACTACACCAACTTGTTTTTATTATTAGCTATTTTTATGCCATTAATCTCTCTTGTTTATTCTCTTTAATATTTAATTGTTTGCTCATTTTTATATGTTGATTACTATTTGGACATATTTCAATATTTTACAACAATTTTAACGATTTATCTGCCTCATAAGATTCTACAAGATTCAGCAGGATCTTCTTGCTTTAAAACCAATGATGCACAATTTACTAGAAAAAATATCGTTAGGAAGATGAAACCCTAGAGTTGTGTTTTATACCCATTAAATTATTAAAGTATAACTTGAAGCATATAAAAGAGGGAGGGTTTTTTTTATGTTCAGGCATGAGTTTTTTATATGAGAAGGAAAATGATGTGGAAAGATAAAAGGAGGGCATCTCTTCTCACTTTTTTCTGTACGTGCGTGAACCTGTTTATATAGCCAAAAAATTGTTTGTTGAATAAGAAAGAATTGTGGGTCCCTCAAAAAAAAAAAGAATTGTGATAATCGAAATTAGATTGTTAATATTAGAAATTAAATTTGACGTCGCTTGCTACCAAATGAATTAGAGGTGGTAAATTTGACGTTACTCACTAATAATAAAATTTAGAGTGTGTTTGGATGGATGAATGTTTTGAGGGAATGTAAAGTTATGAGGGAATTCAAATACTTTGAGGTGAATTCCATTGTTTGGATGGGGGAATGTAATGTAATGTTGAGGAAATGTAATGTTATGAGGGAATTCAAATACTTTGAGGTAAATTGCCTAGAATTTTAAATTCTTTAAAATTTCCAAATTACCTCATCCAAACACACTCTTAGCATATCAAAACATCATGTTATGAAGTTTGGTAATGACTACATATGAAGTTTGGTAATGACTACATACTCTTAATATTGTTGGAAACATTAGACATAGAATTATTACTACATATGAAGTTTGGTAATGACTACATACTCTTAATATTGTTGGAAACATTATTCTTAAAAAAAAAAATATTGTTGGAAACATTAGACATAGAATTATTATAAAGTAATAAATAATAAAAAATATCAGTATCCAAGTAATAAAAGAGAGATTATTACGTGAACTCCTACCCAACACATCATTCTTACACCCAACCAATTAAAATCTAACACCTCATTAAAATAATAAAAAGAATTAATATCAAAAAAATTTCTCATTATTTTTAATATTTCTCTCTCCTTTTTCCTCTTTCTTTAACCGACAAGAACCACCCACCACCATTTATGTTTCCATTTCCTTAATTAAAATCACACTTTTTTTTAAAGTTATTAACATGTGTCATTTTTTTATTGGTTGGGTGTAAGAATGATGTGTTGGGTGAGAGTTCATGCAAGAATATCTCATAATAAAACTCTAAATAAATTAGGGAGAAGTAAACTTACCGAAGTTGACTAAGACATGCACATGCACTGGGCATAAGAGTATTTTGGCACCATAGATAAGTTATATGGTGCAATTCGCCTCACAGCTATAGGTCTCCAGCATACAACCGCACTTTTTGCTAGCATCGCACGTGAATTAGCATGGTCTCATGAACAACTTATAATTGGTTTGTGATGTGTCACTTTGTTATTAGAAAAAACAAGAAACAAAAACTAAGTTGCTGAGTTCTAATTCTCTTTCGTATATCTATTTGCCAATTTACCATGCATTAAATAAATATCAAGGTAACCGTTCCAAAGTTTTCTCAAAGCAAAACCATGAATCCTATGTTATTTAGAATGAGTACTTGTCTTTAATCCTATACTTAGCAATTCAATCGATCATTGATCAAACAAAAGAAAAGGAGCCAAACAAATGACCATAACACAGTTACTCACAGAACTCCACAATTTTAATCTACAATTGTGAAAATAAAATTCATCACAATGATATTTCTGGTAAAAAAGATGGAGAATGCGTACCTTTATTATCCTTATCCCCGTCAACCTTTCGGCAAAAGAAAATTGTAATTCGACATTAATAAAGGTAAATATGAAAGCAGATTCAACCACAACAAAGGTAGGTGCTTATTGAAACCATCAAAATAAACTAAAGTGATATTAATTGAGGTAACTTTATAAGACAGACGGTTACCTTATTTGGAGGAACTACATAAGAAATTCGACATGAAGCAGGTTGCTTTTTTGGATTATTTTCTCCTTCTGATAAACAAATATAGTTGCATCCTTAACATGCATGAGAATACCATATAAGGATGAAAAAACCTAGTGGAACAGAGAAACCTAGACACATTGAATAGGACATCCCAAAAACAGACACTCATAGACCTGAAATAAAATTTATGAGCATTGTATCCTCTTAGAAAAGAAAAACGAGCAAAACCAATTACTTTTAAGAAATAGGGTATGATAAGGAATTTAAAACCTATGACAGCACTACGCAGCCAAATGACCAAATTTAAAACAAACTTGCCACTTAACACTAGGGAATCGTCCTCCTGTATATTGACCACTTTCATGTTTACATCCTTTACCATGAAATGAACCAAAATTGGGGTTAAACTTGGTGGTGTCAAGACCTTGACCAATAGTTTCATCGTCCGAGGACTGACAAACATTAGAATCTGAGGTAGACTTTGGAATAGGATGTAGCATCATGAGTAAGATTAATTGAGGCAATATCATCAATTACTTTCTTCTTAGATTTTATGAAGATGAGCGCATTCAATTTATTTAAAACATAAGTATTTGTCACATTCAGAAAAAGAAAAAGAAAAATAGTGCATGGAGACAAGAATAAGCACCTTTCTATCAGCTATAAGATATCAGCTAGCCTATCAGTTATCCGCTATTTGTACCAAACAGAGCCACAATATTGTTGATCCCCTTCCATCTATCTATCTATCTATTAGAATAAAATGAAGAATAGTATGCAAATCCTATTCCCAACTCTACTTGCCTAAAATGACAATAAGCTTTAGTTTAAGGTCATGTCATTCCAATTTTGTCTTCCTATTTTAATCTAACATAGGTCACAATTTGGGTTTAATATCATGCCTTTAATGCCATGTCTTTTATGCCATGCTTTGATTTCCATCCAATTATCTATATATTTCGTAAAAATGTTTAAATTCCTTCACTCAACTAACGGTCGACCAACAGTTTACATTCTCCAATCCAATACCGTCAGTCACATCATTTGCCGCATCAATCACCTGCACAATGTAATGACATTATCTACAATTCATACACGAAATGTAAAGATTACCGAGAATGCAAGAATGAGCAATAAAGGTGATGCAAGATGGAAATTTATGTTGTCATAACGACCGTGCGCATGTTAAGGTCTGTGTGATATGGGAAATAATAAGTGAAATATGACAGAGGAAAGGATAGAAAAGATGGAAGGGAGATAAAAAAATGTAGAATTATTGAATAAGGAATTGAGGCCTTAAGGCAGCGAAGGAATTAGGAGACCCTCGAAGTTTTGCAATATTTCCATTTTTTTGTTTTCCTGTTGTTATCCCTTTTTCCTGTAATAATATACCTATTTCATGTTAAAATCATTCTTGCTGATCAAAAAATATAGTTTCTCATAAGAAATTGGTTAAAACTCGAAGAGCAATCAAACCTTACAATCCATTCATCGAAAAAGACTCAAGTTCATTACAATTTAAATTGTGAAGCTCCTCCAAGACACTAAGGGAGCGTAACTTGACCAACCCTCCCTTCAGTCTTAGATACCTCTGCAAGAATTGTAACACAAAACAGAAGTCATGAAAAACAAAAACATTGTAACACATTTTGTCTAAAGCAACTCATTCATTTGTAGAATCATCCGTCACAGTGCCTCCAATATTAAACAAAATTCAACGATAAAGCGAATCACATATCACAGCCGATACTATAAATATATAAACTTTTGATTAAAAAATATAACATACTGATTCAATACTCAGATCCATATGAATCAGAAACAAATTCAATAACATCACAAATTAGTATATACGTAAATATGTATGACAATAATGAAATTAAAAATTATTTGTAAAGTTGTGAATGTAAATACCTACTGAGAAGTAACTATAGTCATGATGATTATGAATTATTGCAGCTAGTAATCTCAATGTTGAGGCTTAAAAGAGAGAGACCGAATAAAAAGATTATGTTGGGAGAAGAGCGTTGTTTGGCCAAAAAAAATGCTATAGAGAAGGTCAAAGCAAAACCACATTCTGTTTATATTAACAATAATATTATCAAAACGCTAGAGAAAGAAAAAAGTGGTCAAAGCAAAACCGAATTCCCACATAAAACTCTCCAATTACAATAGATAACAACTACATTATTCATTTTTTTCTTTCAAAATAATAACAAAACTACATTATTCATTTCCCAGTTTAAGCATTATTCCATTTTTAATTTTTTTTTTTTTTTTTGCAGGGACGAAAACCAAAATGCGCCCATATTATAGAGACAAAATGCATATTTAAGCCTTATTATTATTATCATTATTAGCGTCCAGACGGCACTCTCGTGTCCGTCCGCTCTTTTTTGTCTTGACCTTTGGGCTAACACGTGTAATTTGTTTTTACTTTTGAACACATTTATTTTATCTTCCATCTCTAGCATTATGTAGGTCTTTCCCTTTCCTCGGTTGTAAGGTTCTGTTTGGGAGTTTGGAGGGGAAGGGCGAAGAGGGTTTTGAAGTGATGAGATTAGCAGAAAAAATAGAGAAATCTTTCAAAAAAAGAAAAGTTGAGTATTTTTCTAGTGAATGATAAATTAAAACTTATAATTAATATACTTTTAGTTAAAACAGTTTTACAAGAAGACAACCTAAGCCACCAGTGGAGAAGAACACAAACCTATGTGAACAACTGATAGGGTGTGTAGCATAAAAAGACTGACAACATCTTTTAGAGCCAATTTAGAGTAGAGGTAACTAGTTTTACTACATTTTAGTTAAGAATTCAGAAGAAAATTCATGAAAATATAAGGAAAGGAAAATATGTCTAAAGACATGAAACTACATCCAAACCAAACAAGTAGGTGACTGTACTATGACTTTTACAAGTTTACCTATGTTGATTCTTGGGGCATAGTTATTTTAGATGTTTTGGTGTGAAAACGTGGAGCATAGAAATGTAGAAAAGTGTCTACACCAGCCTCGTACTGGCTCGCGTCACAGGCTTCATAGCTGCATTGCGAGACTCTTAAGAAATTGCCAAATTCAATCTTGGATAGAGTTGTGTCGTGGGCAGCAAAGCCACATCGTGAGTAACAAAAGGAAAAGCATCAAATTCAGCCTTGTCAAGGCTCGCCAAGTGTGATTTATTATTGCATCGCATGCTAACTTTCTATAAAATCATCGAAAACCCACGCCGATATATACATGAGCCATAGGTCAATGAGAAGACACCTTTTGACGAGCAGAAACCAACGAAAGTGCAATTTTGAAGAGTTTTGGAGAAATCAGAGAACTTGTGGAGCAGAGGAATCATCATTCATGAATATTTTCTTATGTTTATTTATTCTTTTAGTTTAATATCTATCAAGACATCAAGAGTATCTAAACCTCTTTAGGTCTGGTCATGAAAGAGGAGCATAGTGAAATTGTTTCAATCATGTAACTTTGAATTATAATCCAAATATAATTTTAATGAGTTCAATTTTGATACATATTCAATGTAAATTTTAGGTTTAATAGCAGTTTTAACCCCTAACTTTTTCAAAGTTGCGATTTTGGCCCCTTAGAAAAAAACTACAAAACCGTCCCCTAAGTTTTGTACCTGTGGCAGTTTTGGCCCCCAAGGCCAATTTTGACTCGGTCTACGCTGACGTGGCACCCTAAGTGAGGTGCCACATGTTATTTTTTTTATTTTTTTGGCCTTGGGCGGTCAAAACTGCTACAATTGAAAAACTTAGGGGGCGGTTTTGTAGTTTTTTTTTTCTTTGGAGGCCAAAATCGCAACTTCGTGAAAGTTAGAGGGCGAAAACTGTTATTAAGCCTAAATTTGTGCACTATTAATCAATTCCTCCATGAACATAAAGTAATAAAATCAATTCCAATCAGTAAATCATTTTTAAGATTGTTATTATCAAAATTTATGCAATTGGTTCTGAATTGTTTATTTGTTTGTTAAAATCTTAACGGTTTATTAGCATATGCAAGTATGAAGGAATTGTTTTCTAAATTTATGCACTATTATTTGTTTATTTTTTGTTACTTCAACTTTTTTTTTTTTGAAGAAGCTAAATTAGCCCACTCAAATTGACATCGGAGAAAATCGAAACCTGAGACCTCGAGGAGCATACTCCCTGATCCCAATCCAATACCACTATTAGAGGAAGAAGAGAATAATAAAGAGAGCACTTCTAGTTTACTTGCATCTAAAATTAGCTAGTTTACATTTCTGTATTCTGCTTGGTTTAGCTTGTTAATAGGATAATTGTACTTCACTTTCTTCCTATAAATACCTCATGTAACTACATTCATAGTTATGAGAAATGAGATCATTTCCAGTTTTTGCATTTCATAACATGGTATCAAGAGCTTTTTTTCTCTCTTCCATGGCGGAAGTTAGTTACAGAAGTTAGTTACGATCCATTTCTTCATCTTCTTCGTTGTTCTTCGTTGATTTTTGCAGAAACCCTCACGGTTTTCTTCTCTATTCTTGATTCTATCGTTGATTTTGCACTTTGTTGTAATTTTTTTCTCTCTCTGTTCTTCATCATTTGATTCAAATTTCAACATGCCTCGCAATAATCAACCTGATACTGAATCAGTGTTCTAAGTTCATCCAAGCGAAGGACCAAATTCAGTGATTGTAGCTGCTTCTCTAGATGGATCCAACTATCTCGCATGGAGTCGTTCCATGATTCGAGCTTTTGACGCGAAAAACAAATTGAAATTCATTGATGGATCCATGGAGATTCCAGATGAAGATAATTTAAATCGCACTGCTTGGGAACGGTGTAATCATCTAATTCAATCTTGGATAATCAATTCTGTTACTCCTCAAATTGCACAAACCCTAGTTTTTCATGAAAATGCCATTAAGGCGTGGTTGGATCTCAAAGAACGCTTCTAAAGCAGATCATATTCGCATTGCTACTCTTCGTTCTAAGATCAACAATCTGAAGCAAGGTTCGAAGTCGGTGTTAGATTACTTCACTGAGATGAAAACTCTTTGGGAAGAGTTGAATTCCCATCGTCCAATGCCACATTGCACTTGTCCTCATCCCTGTCGTTGTGCTGCCATGCGTGAAGCTCACAATTTCAGGCTTGAAGACCAAGTTATTCAGTTTTTGACTGGTTTGAATGATCAATTCAATGTGATTAAGACTCAGGTGCTTATGCTTGATCCACTCCCCTCAATTAACAAAGTCTACTCGTTGGTTATACAAGAGGAAAGTAACAATAGTTCATTAGACTCCTCCATTGATGAACCTTTGTCTGTCATCAATGTTGCTGAATCACGCAAGCCTCAAGGCAGAGGGAGAGGCTATTTCCCTGGATCAAAGCCACCTAGAGATTGTTCATTTTGTGGCGAAAACAATCATACCATTGAATATTGTTATCAGAAACATGGATTCCTAAATCCAAATTCTCAGAAGCCCAATTCTTCAAAAAACGCCTCAAGTAGTTTTGATGATAATGAGGTTCAATCAGGAAGTTGCAATGATGGATCTTCATCTTCCATTACCAGTATTTCTCAGGAGAAATATGATCAGTTGCTTAGCTTGTTACAACAAGTGAATTTGCTTCCTGCACCAGCAGTTTCCACTCCTTCAAGTGCTAATCATATTCACTCTCAATCTAATTCAAATTCTATCTCCAAACTTGAGTCTGGTATATCTGCTTCCATTTTTTCCCGTTCTATATCATCTAAATCTGATATTTGGTTATTAGACTCTGGAGCTAATGAACATATAGTCTCATCTTCACATTGGTTCACTTCATTTCAAAAAATTGCACCAAAACCTGTCAATTTACCTAATGGTTCTTCTGTTCTAGTTGAATATGCTGGCACTATACACTTTACACCTCACCTTTTATCTTGATAATGTTCTGTTTTCTCCTTCATTCAACTTCAACCTGATTTCCATATCTAAACTTTGTTCATCTCTCAATTGTTGTGCCATTTTTCATGATAAAAAGTGTTTGTTACAGGACCTTCATTCCCAGAAGATGATTGGTTTGGGTGAACCATTTGATGGTCTCTATAGATTATTTTTAGATTCAACTGATTTTCCTTTACATAATAGTTTTTTAGTTAATCATGTTTCTACAAATAAAACCTTAACCATTCCTTCTTCTGCCTTATGGCATTTTAGATTGGGACATGTTTCTCATAAAAGATTGTCTCATATGATTTCTCTTTATCCCTCATTAACCTTTGATCACAAAGCCACTTGTGATATCTGCCATTTTGCTAAACAAAAACAGTTACCATTTTCAAATAGTTTGTCTATTGCTTCCAGTAAATTTGAATTGTTACATTTTGATATTTGGGGCCCTTTGTCCATTCCTTCTGTGCATAATCACAGGTATTTTCTTACAATCCTTGATGACTATAGTAGATTTGTCTGGATTGTTTTGTTAAAAAGCAAGTCTGAAGTTTCCCAACATGTCAAAAACTTCATTACTCTCATAGAAAATTAATACCATATCACCACTAAAACTATTAGAAGTGATAATGGCCCTGAGTTTCTCTTAAATTCCTTTTATGCCTCTAAAGGCATTTTCCATCATAAATCTTGTGTTGAGACACCTCAACAAAATGGTAGGGTTCAGAGGAAACACCAACATATTCTTAATGTAGGAAGAGCTCTTCTTTATCAGTCAAAATTACCTGCCTCCTATTGGTCATATGCTCTCTTACATGCCACCTTTATCTTCAACAGAGTCACTTCCCCAACTCTTAACAACGAATCTCCTTATCAATTACTTCATAATAAAGTTCCTGATATTGATTCTTTCAAGGTTTTTGGCTCAGTGTGTTACTCTACTTCACTTCATTCTCATAGAACCAAACTAGATGCCAGAGCTAGAAAGTCTGTCTTTTTAGGTTAATCTGTTGGTTTTAAAGGTTTTGTCCTATTAGACATTCACACTAGAGAGATACATATCTCGAGACATGTCAGTTTCCATGAACACATCTTACCTTACCCCCCATCTTCATCATCTGTCACCACTGATTGGGACTATTTCCCATCTGATGCTTCCACTGCAAGTAACCCTTCTGATGCTCAATTACCACAACCTCCACCCCCTTTTATTGACATTGACCCTTCTCCTCATGATAACACTCCCTCCCCACCAACTCTTCCCCCACCACCCACCCTGATAAGATCATCCAGGACTGTTAACCCTCCATCTCATTTACAAGATTATGTCTGCAGTCTTAATCATGCTTCTGCTTCACAAACTAATGATGTCTCTTATCCAATTCATCATTACATGTCTTTTACCAATTTTTCACCTTCTCACTGTGCTTATTCTTTGTCTCTTGACTCCCATACTGAACCTACCACATATGCTGAGGCAAGCAAATTCAGTTATTGGAATCAAGCTATGCAAGCTGAGATTACTGCTCTTGAAAACACTGGGACACGGAAACTGGTTGATTTACCACCAAATGTGAAACCTATTGGTTGTAAATGGATCTATAAGATCAAATACCATGCCGATGGCTCCATAGAAAGATACAAAGGACGTTTGGTTGCTAAAGGTTACAATCAGATAGAGGGTTTGAACTACTTTGATACATATTCTCCAGTTGCCAAACTAACAACTGTCAGAACTGTTATTGCTTTGGCATCCATCAATCATTGGCACATTCACCAGTTAGATGTCAATAATGCTTTTCTACATGGAGACTTGCAGGAAGATGTTTACATGCTTGTTCCTCAAGGTATCACTCATTCCAAACCTAATCAACTATGCAAATTGGTTAAATCACTCTATGGATTGAAACAGGCCAGTAGAAAGTGGTATGAGAAGCTTACATCTCTTCTTCATCATCATAATTTTACTCAATCCACTTCTGACCATTCATTATTCACCAAAAAGACCACTACTTCATTCACAGTGTTACTTGTTTATGTGGATGATGTGATTGTTGCTGGTGACTCTCTTTCTGAACTTCAATCCATCAAAGATATTCTGCATTCATCGTTTAAAATCAAGGATCTTGGTCAATTGAAATATTTTCTTGGCTTAGAGGTTGCTCATTCTTATGAAGGTATTTCTCTTTGTCAGAGAAAATACTGCATTGATTTGCTTACTGACACCGGTCATCTTGCTTGCAAACCTGTTTCTACTCCCTCTGACCCTTCTTGCAAGCTACACAATGATTCTAGTGCTCCTTATAGTGATGTACCATCATACAGGAGATTGATAGGCAGGCTCATCTATCTTATCAATACCAGACCAGATATAACATTTGCTACCCAACAGTTGAGCCAGTTTCTCACAGCTCCAACTGAACAACATTTTACTGCTGCCACTAGAATCTTAAGATATCTCAAGAAATGTCCTGGTCAAGGTTTTCTGTTTCCCAGAGATTCATCTCTTTGTTTATCTGGATATTCAGATGCTGACTGGGCTGGATGTTTGGATTCCAGGAGGTCCATTTCAGGCCAGTGCATAGTCACAGAATTCGCTGTCCTTCAAGGGAACCACGAATTGGTTCGTGCGTACCGGTTCGCGGTACTTTTGCGAACTGGTTCGTCCGAATTCGCAGAAAGCAACGTACCGGCAAGATGAAGAGAGAACCGTTCAAAAGTCTCACCGTTTTTCATTTTTATCAGTTTTGAATTGCATTTTAGGGTGAAGGAAAGGGGTAATTTCAAGTGTTTTCATCCTTCTCTTATTAATTGTGAGTCGAAATTGACATATGGAATAAATGGGGAAGCACTTGGGTGATTTAATGTCACCGTGACATTAAATCTGGGCCACACAACACACATTGCCACACAACATCTGGGCCACACAACACATACAACACATCTGGGCCACACAACACAACACCTTTGTGTGGCCCAGATTTAATGTCACGGTGACATTATGTCACCCAAGTATTTTCCGAATAAATGGGTGTTGGAGAAAGAAGAACCGAAGAAGATGAAAAGTTTGTTTTTTTGTTCTGTAGATGAACATGAAGTGTTAAGAAAGAGAAAAGACTTCGGTTTAGCTAAACAAAAACCATATGTTTCTTTTACGAGAGTCCAAAACAAATGGCAATTTTCGATACAATCTGTTTATTACTTTCTGCTTACGAGGTTTCTCCTCAATTCTCAAGATTCAACTTATTCAACTTTATTTAACTTCCCTTAAAAAAAGAACTTTATTTAACTATTTTATGCGGTTGTGTAATTTATTATATCGAGGAAATATATTTCAAAATCTTTATTTTTGTAACTAAACATTTGTTGGTTTCAAAACACTAAAAAATATTTTTATTCTTAGTATACTACTACGAAACACTCCCTCCGGTCCTATTTACAAGAGAAAGTTGACTTTTTAGATACATTGAATAATGTATGTATCTAGTCAAGAACCTAAACCAAATACATAAATTATTTAATGTATCTAAAAAGTAAATTGCCTCTTGTAAATAGGACCGGAGGGAGTATTATATTTTTACAAACCACGAACCCATAACTTACCAACTATGTATACCCCCTACGTACCGAATTCTCTTGAGAGTTGCGTACCGCGTACCCGAATTCGTACCACGTACCGAAGCGAACTACGAACTGTGTGACTATGGGCCAGTGCTTCTTTCTTGGCAAATCACTGATTTCTTGGAGAACAAAAAGCAATTGACTGTATCAAGGTCCTCTTCAGAGGCTGAGTATCGTGCTTTAGGTGCAGCTACTTGTGAGTTGCAATGGCTTCTCTATCTGCTTAAGGATTTGCATGTTACAATTGATAAAGTCCCTGTGCTATATTGTGACAACCAAAGTGCACTCCACATTGCTGCTAACCCAGTATTCCATGAAAGAACCAAGCATCTTGAGATTGACTGTCACTTGGTTAGAGAAAAACTACAAGCAGGCATAATGAAACTTCTCCCTGTTTCTTCATCTGATCAACTGGCAGACTTCTTCACTAAACCTTTACTTCCTCAACCATTCAACACTCTTCTATTCAAGCTAGGAATGTTGGATATCTACCATTCTCCAGATTGTGCGGGACTATTAGAGGAAGAAGAGAATAATAAAGAGAGCACTTCTAGTTTACTTGCATATGAAGTTAGCTAGTTTACATTTCTGTATTCTACTTGGTTTAGCTTGTTAATAGGATAATTGTACGTCACTTTCTTCCTATAAATACCTCATGTAACTACATTCACAATTATGAGAAATGAGATCATTTTCAGCTTTTGCATTTCATAACAACCACCAGCTCAACCCAAGTGGGTTTTGTTACTTCAACTTGCTTCAGTGTAGTCAATGGTATAATCGTTATTCAACAAGTAAGAATTGAAATTCAACCATTAAGTAGCAATGGTATAATCGTTCAAAAAAAAAGTAGCAATGGTATAATCTTCACAATAAGGGTCAAAACCACTTCCCTGCAATATTCAAAATCATACTAGTCTAAATTTCTTGTTAGTTGAAATTATACTAGTTAAAGTACGCAATGTTTTTCCACTAACTGAATAACTAGTTTGTGACAACGAGTCATTTTAGTCTCAATTATGCTCGCTAGGGACACGTTTAAAATTCCTGCATAATTGCTTTCCATAACTTTGGACAGTTTTTGTCTTACTCCCCTTAACTACAAGGTGTTCTTTTGTATGCAGAATGTGAATAAGGAAAATTTAGTATATGTAAAACTAATTTGATTAAAATTGAGTTTGAAGTGAATTGATTTATGTATAGAAAAGTTGACTCTAATAGCAAGAAATTTCAAAACAGGGGCCTAATTTCATGGTTGTTTTTGTAGGAGATTATGGAGAAATTTTTTAAGAGAAAATTACATTGAATTAAAAAGAATCTATTTCAAAACATGAAGTTGCGTAAAGGATAATTGTAAAATCTGTTTATAACCTTTTGAGTACGATATGATTTTTTTTTTTTTGTGTGTGTCTATATATATATATATATATATATATATATAGAGGACATATACTATGAGAATGGGTATCTTATATGAGAATGATGAGAATAATTGTCAACCATTTGATAAACAATAGATGGTTTAGATTACAAAGCCTCGTTTAATAACACGCATGCCTCCCCCTACTCTATCATTTATTTTAAACCTAGTTAGATTTGCACTTCTTCCTGGCCGCTTCATCTTCGTCCACTCGATGAATTCATTATTCACCTTCTTTCTTTTGTTTCTTTTTAGAATTAAGCTTTGATTAATTAATTCTGACAGCACTTATTCCAGGAAAAATGATAAAACTGATTCTTTCTCAAACTGAAAATTGATGTGTTCTGTGCAAAACTCAAAATAATCAGTTATTGATTTTCAATTGGATTCAATTTTTCCATCATATATGATCATTCAATCACTAACCCTATTTTCTCTATTGTCCACTAATTCTTTCTCAAAGCTTACGACATATTTGTGGTGGTTTAGGGATTCAATTCTAAATTGTGTGAAGAAGACCATCCATAATATATAACATTGATCTATGGATTAATCACACTGATGAACATATTTATACGATTGAAAAATTAAAAATAGATGAGTTTCAAATTTTGCAAATCATGTATAAATTTTTCAATTCGTTGGTGAAAAGTTGTTGTTTTTAATTGGATGGTGTTGCTATGGGAATCACAAAGATGAAATGCAAGAGAGATGGAGTGGAGAAGATGAAAGAATTAAGAATGAGTTTATGAAATTTGATAGAATAGGGTGAGGCACATATGTGACTTTTTAATCTCAATCATTTAATTTTGATCTGATGGTTGATGATCATTCTCACAATTCTCATATAAAATAGTCATTCTCATAATATACATCCTCTATATATATATATATATATATATATATATATATATATATATATATATATATATATATATATATATATATAGTAAGAATGACTTCTTTATGTGAGAATGTGAGAATACATTATCAGCCCTTTAGATTAAAATAAAAGGCTTAGATTTAAACTACCAAAATAAACTTCACGTGGACCCTCGCCTTCTTCTTTTCAACTTCACAGTTCCCAAACCTTTTCTTCTTCCTCGCCTTCTCACCAACAATTCTAGCCCCTATCTTCTTCTACCATTTCTTCACTCAATTCTCCCTTTTCTCTCTCTTTCCGTTAATTGAATGTATTACGGAAAGTTATTATCAATTCGTGTTCATCTGTTTCCATTCATTGATATTTCTGCTTGATTTTCTCATGAATTGAAATTACAGCAAGTTAATTTTCAGAATTTCATAGTCATAGAAAATAAATAATGGCTGTGAAATTGATTTCACATATTGATGAATTTGAATGTGTGATGTACAGTTAACAAATTGAAACTTAGGAATCAAATCCAAAGTGAAATTTGATTGAAAATAAAAAAGTGACAGTAGGAGAAGATGAATAGAAAGATTTAGGGGAGAATTGGGTGAAGAAAGACACGGGAGTCATTAAACTTTACGATTTCAATCTTAACTCCATTAGGGTTCCTTTCATCATGAAGGTTCCATATTTAAAATTGAAAGAAAAAAATCAATTTGACTTTGATCTATGAAGAAAAGGTCCGAATCAATATTTGAAGCTTAAGGTTCATTGTAATTTTTCTTGATGAAGGAAAATTGTAATTGTGTCAGAGAGATGAACAAGGGTGAGAATCTTGTACCCTTTGGCTTTAATGTGATGTTTTAATCTCAACCATGCATTTTTTATTTAATGGTTAAGATTTATTCTCATTATTCTCACATAAGATACCCATTCTCATGTGATACATTCTCTCTCTCTCTCTCTCTCTCTCTCTCTCTCTCTCTCTCTCTCTCTCTCTCTCTCTCTCTCTCTCTCTCTCTCTCTCTCTCTCTCTCTCTCTCTCTATATATATATATATATATATATATATGGGGACATATCAAGTGAGAGGAGTATTTATTGTGAGAGGGTGAGAGGAATAATTAATAACCATCAGATCTATATCAACGGTTGGCATTTAGTTAGTCACTACAGACTTAGTCACACTGTATCCCTCAATCTTCATCTCCCTTCCTGACATATTCTCCACGCCGTTCCAATTTTGAACATGCATCATCATAAAACACTTGTAATTTAAATTTAATAGCTAATTTCTGGAATCCATGACAAATGAAATTGATTACGACTAATTATCTAATTTTCAAATTGCAACTTTCAAATACTTAATTTTTCAAAGGGCTCTTCATCTTTACCCCTTATTTCTTCAACTCCAGATCAATTTTTTTAATCAAATCTACACCACAAGTCGAAACCCATTCACAGTTTGCTTTCTCAACTGAAGACCCGCTTTTTTCTTCTTCAATTCTAGATCGGGAAGCCATGAATGGGTTTTCGGTAAGATTCAAAAGCCAAGGACTTTTTAGAAAAACAAAAATAAAAAGAGGAATAGAGTTGATGCAGCAAAAATGGCTTTGTGCTGGAATAGGAGAAATCAATTTGGAAAGAAGAAAGAAAAAAAAAATTAAAACGTAACTGAGAGAGAAGTAAGGAAGGCGAAAGGAAGAGAGGTGCATACGGAACATGTGAGTTGCTTCAAATAAATATCAGCCAATAGATTTGATCTAATGGTTGTGATTTAATCCTCTCACCCTCTCATTTAAAAAGTCCTCTCATTTGAAATGCCCTATATATATATATATATATATATATATATATATATATATATATATATATATATATATATATATATATATATTGACAAGATAAGATATATTTTATTATTTGGAAATGATTAAATTAAAGTTAATTTAATCATTCGTAGAAAGTGCATTCTTAGTCTTTAAGCTTTGCCAAAATATTTTGGAACGCAATCTAGAATATTTCGGAACACAATCTGAAATATTTTGATAGGCAATCTAATATATTTTAGTGCTTGATCTGAAATATATTTTGGTACATAATATAATATATTTTTGTACTCAATATAATATATTTTGGTACTCAATTGAGATATTTTTATACTAGATCAAATATGTGAATTACTTAATGCCAAAATAATGTATTACTTGTTCCCAAAAATTTTCACTTATTGGTTGTGAATTTTCTCTATAAATAGAGAGGTCACATAATGCATTCTATACACTAAAAATTTATATTGAGTTGTCGAGATCTCTTTCTCTCCTCTCCCCCAGCTTGTGTTGACGATCTATTCTTCTTCTCTTCATCTCCTTATTTCCACCCCTTCAGAATTAAGAGTGTTCTTAAGAACATAGTCTCTCTTCCGAGTAATGTCCCTTCAGAAATATGAATGATCTTAAGACTATAGTTTCTTTTCAATATTTTCTTCCCTTGAAGAAGTTAAAGGTTAGAATGCTGTAAAACCATATTTGAATGATCACAATATCATAGTTGGAGAAGTTAAAAATTAGAATGGTGGTAACACCACATTTGAGTGGTCTCAGCGCCATAATAGAGTGGTAACAATAGCATAATAAAATGGTTTCAGGATTAAAAGAATGGTTTTTGTACCACATTGGAGGTGTAATTCTCGAACGGTTTTCTGCAGTGCAATAGTTAACCGTACAGTTGTAGCTGAGCTTGTTTTATCCTGGAGGCGGCGGCGTTGATAGTGTGCAATGCACAATTTTAGGCAGTGCCACGAAACGTCTTAAAGAGAGCGACCTGGTCGTCACTCAACCTAGTAACAACTTCGGTAAATATTCTCTATCAAAATAGAATTTGGGAATCCAAATACAACAGTTTATAAATTCAAAAAAACAAATGTTAAAATTAGTTGTTAGATTAATATTTACTCATTCGTCCGAGTTTTAACCTAGGACCTCCATTTCTTTATCCCTTATCTCAAACCTGTTGCGCTACTCAGTATGAAGCTGGTTCCTTGAAGATTTTGAAATATAGTATTCTATTGAATGATTCTTATTCATTATCGCTGAGGGTATAGATGTAATAAATATAAATTCTGTTGAGCATCAAGATTGAAGACATATGATAGGTTTATATGGAAATGCCTTCAAGGAATATCTTTCCCAACACTTCAACATGAGTTTGGATGTCTATCAAATAAAAAATGAAAATTGATCTTCTTTCATTAAGATTTGCTCACTCTTATACAAACTAACAAAAATACCATCTGCGCGACTTAAGTCACGCAGGTGTTAAACCCAACGTGACTTAAGTCACATTGAACTCAATGTGAGTTAACTCACTCTCATTACAGGTCAATGTGAATTAACACACCTAGGTTCTACTTCAGCGTGAGTTAAGTCACGTTGGGTCTGTGTCCACTACCAAAACAACTATTTTGACATTTTTCCCTAATTTCCTTCATTCATTCATAACGCAAACGTGCAAATGACGCAAACACGCAAATGTAAATATATTACATCCATATCCGTCAAAGTGTCATAAAAACACCTAAATATATACAAATGTGATGAAAACACTAAAAAAACTACTCCCGTGGACTATGACTCATAGTCTTCCTCCGTGGAACCGACTCTTCTTGCAGCATGCAATACTCCGACTCGATGCCCTCCATAATGTCGGCAAGGAGAGGATTTGAAAACACATCAGGATGCCCCCATTGCACTATCTACTATGGTTTTGATGTTCTCGATAATCTGGAGTGGGTCGGGAACCTGTATGGCCCATTGCTGCTCGACAATAACCTCCTCGTAAGGAGGGACATGAGCTGTGTACTCAGCAACGGGTGCAGGCTCGCTCATAAGTTGATGGGATACACAGTAGAGCCATTTGATGTACCCCTCGCATACTTCCACAGTTCGTCCTCCCGGACCACCCGACCTTTCTCCCCCTTTGTCACATCCTTTCTTTGTCGGCCATGATCCATCCAGGGTACCAGCATATGTCCTGAAAATGCGTGAGGTCTCGCCAATCGTTGTACGACCTCAAGATGACATTAATATTCTCCATCAAATCAACGAGGTCTTTGTAGTATCCAACATCAGAATAGCTTATAGGGGGTTTCCATCAAGCCACAAAGCGGGTGAGCACGATCTTCCAGAAGTGCGCCAAAACCAATACCTACAAACACAAAGAGACAAATTTATACCAGCACAAGTATCATACAAACAAATATACATTTATTATCCACGAAAAAAATAAGAAAAAAAAATATTACCTCAAGTAAGGTCATGTAACCACCAACGAGTTTAATCTTTGAGTCGGACGTAAGAGAAAGCTGAGAGTACAGGAAAGCAAGTTTCATCTCACCCCATGACCAATGCCCAACCTGTCCAAGTCCTGAAGCGCAAGCAGCCATATCAGACTAACTTTTTTGTTGTTCTTGGTGGCAAAAATGGTATAGCCAACTAAGAGCAAAAAAACGCCTTAATGTAGGCGGTCCTAACAACACTCTCCTCCTCTTCCTCTTCCTTCTCTTCCTCCTCATCGTCTGATGCATGCTCATCCAACTGATTACACATATTTAGAAGTCTTTCATAACACCTTTTCAACTTAGGGTAACTGACATACCCACCCTACTGTTTTTTCATCTCTGCCATTACCTCCTCCTCCGTAAAATCCAGTTCCTCCTCCAGCATATGTATGCCCTGCTCATAATATATATCCTCGCCCTCAATGATCCTCGCAATGATGGGATGTCTAGAAGACACGCCACATCATCTAGTGTGGCAGTCATTTCCCCAACGGAAAGATGGAAGCTGCTGGTATCCTTATGCCATCTCTCTGAAAATGCACAAATGAACCCATGACTGATGTTCTCATATCCAATCTTAAGGAGGGGGGAAAAACTGGATGCATTCACCGGCGTCCAGAACCATTCCTTCCCATTTCTCGGAATTGTCAAGGTATCAGGACTAAGCTTCTTCTCGTGATACAAAAAAAAAACATTAAAAAAATATAATAATTAAAATAAACATTAAATATTCTAACATAAATTTAAATTCATAAATGATGCACGTAATTTAAATTTTTGAGCGTAATTTAAATTCTTACGCGTCAATTTAAATTACACATGTTATTTAAATTCTCGTGCGTAATTTAAATTCTTACGCGTCAATTTAAATTACACTTGTCATTTAATTTCTCGCGCGTAATTTAAACTGACGGATGTCATTTAAATTCTTGCACTTCAGTTTAATGGACACACATCATTAAACTGAAGCGCGTAATTTAAATTCTTACGCGTCAATTTAAATGACATGCTTAATTTAAATTTTTTGCCCGTAATTTAAATTGATGCGTAATTTAAGTCAATTTAAATTGTTTTAACATAAAAATTTAAATCATAAAAAGTAAAATATCATTAAAATAAAATTAAACAATTATACTTACTTGAGCATCAACCCATAGCCTACATGCCACGTGTTTACCGAAATTCGGTAGAAGCGACAACTCAGCAGTGTAACATCCTACTTCTATTAAAGCGATAACACACGCGAATATTACAAATAATCATGAAATAGACGTCACGACTTCAATAACTCTCAAAAGAAAACATGCATAAAATTTTTCTCAAAACGTCGCAGCGGATAAATAGCATACATCTCAAGTAGCCATGTCATAAGCATCATAATACATCACCAAAACAAATCTCTAGTCTCAATGTATGAGTAGACAAAGTCTCAACAACAAAAAATATTGTTAACACCAAAATAAAGAAAGACCGACACCTTAAATCAGAGCCCTATACTAAGACTTCAAAAGCGGTAGACGAGGTAGCTCTAAGCTATTCTCAAGCAACTCACCAAAGCAATCTACTCCTGCACGCCGTCTACACCATATTTAAATATAGTGAGATGGTCAACCAAACAACCACTGGGGGGTTAGTCCACAATTCACAATTAAACATAATCATAAGAAAATAAATAACATAATTAATTTCAATTAATTAAGCAACTCCATAACATTAATATTCCACAAGTATACGAGTATAGATATTCAACACACATTCTTACATATTCAAAGGTTCACCACAATTACCAAGTATACAACTCAACAAGTTCACAAATCAACCATGTAAACATTCACCGATCACATAAACACCGACTTACATATACACCGATTCACATAATCACGTAAGACTCTACTCACCAACATCGTTCTAGACTAATCTAGATGCATGTGGTACCAAAGGATTCCGGAGATAATTTTACCGTTTTGAATCCACACCACGTAAGAGTTCACGTCCTTTTACGTATCTCACCTATGTAAAAGTACACCTCCTTTTACATCCTCATCTGACTCAATATGACTATGATGCATGAACATACAAGTTAGACTCGACAATGCGCCTAACACCAACGACATGATCACCAAGCAATGAAAAAGTACACCTCCAATTACATTTCTTCATAAATCAACACCATAGGCACTATCAAGTTTTACAATCCACACAACCAACAAATCATAATTCAAACAAGAGACATTAACATAATCGTCATCAAATTCAACATCATTAGCATAGTTATCAAAAGTCAACACTTTCAAAGAAAGTCAACACCTTGACCAAAAAGACCACATTAAGGAATTTAACACGACAACATCAACTCACCCTCATTTCATTTTACTCTAATCATATAAACATGATTACAAGACATTCCTTAAGTTATCATACCATTAGAACACAATTCAACGAAGTCTGTCTGTAGTTCACAACTTTAAAACAATTCTAGAAAATTCAACCAAAACTAAGCGAACACGTTCAATTGCCTCAACAAAGCATATGCACTACTCATATATGTTCATAGTAGCTTAGGCATATGAGTATCCTAGGTCAATTCCAAGAAATCACATAACCACGCCAAGCTCGTCTCATTTTCATCATATTGCAAAACCAATTCATTATCAAAAGAAAGTAAGTTTGATCCATCACTCCATACGTTAAATACTCCTAAACAAGCTAATTATACTCCTAGTACTCAGGTTTTGAAGTTTGGACACAAACCATACGTTTTGGGTTGACTTCAAAATAGTTAAGCTGAATTTTCGTGAAATTTTACCAAGACCTACTTGAAGTATTTTCACCAAAACTCAAAATATAAAAATTATGTTCAAGTCAAACAAAAGCCATTGGAAAGCCAACATCCATATCTACAACTTTCATGTTTACACCGAAGCTGAATCAAATCAGAAAAGGGGTTAAAAAGGCACAAAAACACAAAAATCAGGGTTTCCAGCACCTGTAGGGTTGGCATGGTCGTGATTAGAAGTGGCACGGTCCTGCAACCTTAACAGCACATGGCCCATGCCAAGGGGCGCACGGTCGTGCTCGACTGACATCACAGATTTTTCAGATTTTCTATTTTCACCGTTTCACGCATAAAATTCAAATCAATAATCCGTTTTCGATGCTGTTTTCGCCTACGCGCTCCTGACACTTAGCTCTATCATATTCTACAGAGAAATTCAAGTTTCAACTATCCCAAAATAATTTTCCAGAACCTCACATAATCACTTATTTTCAAAAACGCTTAAACATCGATTTGTCACACAAAAATCCCGTTTTCTCCCAAACGACTCGACTAACATAACCTTAACATGAAAACACAAATTCTACAAGGTTTAACTCATTCAACAACATCAAAATTTCAGTCAACAATTTCCTAAATCAAAAGTCCATTTTAGTCCCTCACACATAAAACTTAACACAACTTAACAATTCAAACCACAACTTAACAAATTGGAACACCTATGGTATAATTCAACAACAACAACATCTCATAACAGCCACAACATCATTTGGACATAGATTCATCAACAATTAATCACAACAACACCATTTCACACCAATTTGAGCAAAAACCAACAAAGTTTCATATAACCACATTTCAAACATGTAAAATCAACAACAACAACATGTTTAGCGTCAATTTCACATACCCAAAATTCGTGTCAAAGTAGGAACACGAAATTCATCATTTAAATCCACAAAAGCACAATCCTATCCTTGGCTTCACTTTTGCTCCACCCTCTTGAATCTCTACCCTTTTCTTCTTCTCCAAAGCTTTCTTCTCTCTAACCCTTGTTCTTGCATTTTCTCTCTCTACCTCCCTCAAAAGTTTGTGAAATGTGTAAATGAGTATATGTGACCTAATTTCTCTTAAAACTAGAGTTTATATAGGATCTACATAAATGGGCTCAAACCTCAATTTTCTTAATGAGCTCAAAGTTCACACTAACTAATTCCCAAAGTTTCTACTCACTTAACGGATAAAAATAACAAATAGTTACCGGCTCTTAAATAATTAATTGCTCCTTCTTACAAGTAACTTAGTAAAAATAATTTCTGTCACTAAAACGCTACAAATAATCCTCACAGTGAAATTACTAATTTACCCTTGCTCACAAAATGACCAAAATATCTCTGAGTCCAAAATGACTAAAATACCCTTCAAACGTCAAAATCCAGTAATCCCAACCAAAATACACACAGAGACAATTAATCACATACAAGCACATATAAACACACATAATAAACAAATAAAATAAATCTTGCGAAAATCGGGCTGCTACAAGTAGGCTCCCCAAGAAATCCCTGTGGTCCGGGCTGGAACTCTATATCCTGCTCCTCCTAAGCCTCACCCAGGCCCTCACCCTCCTGTTGGTGAGCCTGCTCATACTGAGGCTAATATGCCTCATGTTGATGCTAATACTGCATCGGGTCCACTATCTGAGATGCACCTGCCTGTGACGATGTCCCCTTCGCATCATGACCCCTACCAATCCTCGTGTCCCCCTGTCTCCGTCTACCACCTTGAGCCTGAGGAGGGCGCGAAGCGACCCTTTCGCCCCGTGCACTAGCTGTAGCAGACTGCCTCCCTGCTCTAAGTCTGCCAGGCCTTTGAGACATATCTACACAACATTTCAAAAGCAAAAAATCAATGTTTTTTCATATGAACATTGTGTCATTTCTAACTATTCAACAACAACAGTTAAATTTCAGCAGTGTCATTTCAATCTGTAAACTACCACATTGCAGTCAAACTAACTATAATTAACATTAACAAACCAATTTCTAACTAATTTCATCATTAACAATGCAAAAAACCACAAATTTTCATTGAGACATTTTATCAAACACCTAGAGTTCAACACAATTTCTAACAATTCCTAACTCTAGCTAACTCTAATCTACCACATTTCAATCCAACATACTCTAATCAACTTTTAAACAACAATTTGTAACTTAATTCATCAAAAAACTAACATGCAAACCAAATTTCTATAAACCTAAATGTGTAAAATTTATCCAAAAAATAAAAAATTTAAACCATAAAAAGACAATGCAAACACTTACTTGATTTTAAAAGGGAAATTGACTTTGAAGGACGCAAGAATGAAGAAATTCGCATTTGAAAGGGCAAAAATCGCACTTGGTGATGTTTTGGGAAGCTTTGAAGGTGAATGATTATGTTCTGAGTTGTTGTTCTATAACAGCACGCATCATGAGTTAAGTCACGTTGAGTTTACAACTTGTGTGAGTTAACTCACGCTAAATGTATTGAGCGCGACTTAAGTCACGCATGGGTACTTTCGTCCGTTCAGTTGGGAGTTAATGTTTTTTGTTGTGAGAAGAGCAATTTTCATAAAAAATAACTAATTTTGTGTCATCTTTTGGATAATCTATGCCATTTGGAAGTGACTTTCAAAAAATGAAGTTTTATATGAAAAAAATAAACGCCTATCACAAATACTAACATCACTAAAGCAAAATCAACTTTTTAAGGCTATTTCAGGTATTTCGTGACTAAATCAACTTTCCAACTTTTATCTAATTCAACTTTACAACTTTACTAAAAATTAATTTCCCTCTCTTCTTTTTCTTTATAATTTCATCTTTCTATAACATTTTATCATTGATTCATTTTCAAAAGTCCCAACTATGCTATTTTTCATTCATTTTTTTCCTGCATATTTCTTTGCCAAAACGTCATTCATTTTTATTGTTCAAAACCCATATATGCTAACATCTCTTTTCCTACATATTTCTTTTTGTAGATTTAACAGGTTACAACATATATGCAAATATGGTGACATTCTATCTTCAAATAATGGTAGGATTACTAACTTTCTTCTTTCTTCAATTATGAATAGTTTTCATATTTTGTTTATCCTTCGTTGGAATACATGAGTAAACTTATGAGATAACTCTACAAGAAAAAATATATAGGTAAGCTTATGAAAATTCTTTCATTCTCAGTGTTACTTTCTTTTTCCTCACACAGTTCTATTTTGATCAAAAGTGTTTTCTAACATTTCAATTTTTTATATCAGATCCAAAAAACATAAACAGATTCATTAATCTAAAAACAAAATCATATGCATGAAACATGTTTCAAGAGAGAGAAAATATTAAAAAAACACCAAAATCAAATTTAATCTTATCATTTGATTGTTGTTGTTGTTTCAAGTATGATAGTGGTGGAGAACAAAATATATTGTACTCATGACATGAAGACCTACCAACAACAGAAAGAGGTGAATCTGATGCACTACGAACTTCTGCATGGTGGGGCTGACCTCTGGCATGGTGGTTACTGACGAAGTTGCTCTGATGGTCTTTCTTTTATGATTATTGGTGTGGTAGTTAACATGAACAAGATGATTGAATTTATTGTTGGTGTGGTAGTTAACATGAACAAGCATCATAGACGATTAATCATTTACACCGAGTTAGTCTATGTATCATGTACATATCAATCACCAATCCAACTATCATTCATCCCCTTATCATTATCACATAACCAATTACACGTTAACATAGCATAATTCATTATTTCTCAAAGTCCGTCTATTTCCACATTTCAGAAAGTTCGTCTATTTTCATCATTTCACATAAATCAATTTACTTCCAATCTAAGTTAGGTTTAATCATTCATATACATCCAATTATACTTCAATTAATTAAGTTTAGGCATTTGGGACCCATTTATACTCATTAGAAACCTTAAAAAGTCGCAAAATTGGAATTTCCCGGCACAGTACAAGCTGCACGGTCGTGCACACTGGGGGCACAGTCATGCTATCCAATGTCGAGTGACACGCACGATTCGTGTCCCAAGAGCGCACGGTCGTGCCACACTGAGAAGACAAGGATCCTGATTTTTTTGCGTTTTCGTGCGTAAAACTTTGTTTTCAAAACCATTTTTCGATCCAATTCGCGTCAAATTCGTCCCAAATACTTAAACCACTTATACTCAATCAATTAACATCATTTCTAACCTAAAACAACTTAGTTCAACTTACTTCAACATCAATTCATCCAAATAATCACTTAAAACAACTTATCTTATAAAAACCCATTTTCACCAACTTAATCCCACCTCAAACAAGTTAACAACAACTCCCATGAATGTTACCCATCTCTCACAAAATTCACCACAACACAAAAATTTCATCCAAACAAGGCATTAACAACACAACATCCATGAATATCAACATAAACTCATACCTAATAACATAACATAGATAGAACATGGATTTAACAATAATCATCAACAACTTCATGAATTTCACACAAATAAGCTAAAATCTCAAACGCACTTATTCTATATAATCAAACATGAGTTTTAGCACAACAACAACAACAACACGATTTCACAACTTTTCTCATACCCAAAATAAGCATAATTAATGGAGCATGGAAATTCACTTAATTCATCAGTAATTCATGAAAACACAACAAACAAGATTCTACCCATTTAAACAATCATTCCTAAAGATGAATAAATCTCACACCTATACCTTATAATCCCCTCCTAAGCTCCAATCTATTCTCCTTCTTTAGTTCTTCAAGCTTTCTCTTCATCTCCCTTGAGATTCTTCTATTCTTCCTTTTTGACTCTATTTTCTCTCTTCTCTCTCTTTGCCTCTTTTATGAAAACTTACCAAATGATTTCACAACCTTATTTGTGACTACTAACTCTCTTATATAGCTACACCAATTGGGTTTGTTTTCTCTTATTCTTATTGGGCTTAGTAACTATTCTCACTCACAAAAATAACACTACTCAATTACTTCACTTAAACCCCCCTTCATTACTTATACACCACAATTCTCTAAATTACTCCAAGTTTCTACTAACTTTATTAATTTATCCTCCACTTCTAAATTACTAAAATACCCTTCATTCTAAAATTAATAAAATATCATTTATCCTCAAATGACCAAAGCACCCTTATCGTCTAAGAATCCACTAACCCACCAAATCAACACATCAAATTATAAATTAAATAAATATAATAATATTCTAAAAATTGAGATGTTACAACACCCGTTGCTCATCCCTTATAGAAGACCATTTACACTACTTACGTGATTGCCCTCATTCCAAGGAGCTTTGACTTCACTTGGGAATGGGAGGACAAATGGATTTTTTTTCTCCCTAACAGAAGCCAGAACTTGGGTCAAGCAAATGACATGTGGTACTCTATGAGTTTTATTTCTTGCAGGTTTATGGCAGACTTGGTGCTGGAGAAATAATAATATTTTTGAGGAACAACCTTGTCAGATTCATGAAGTGGTGAGGAAGACTCAAGCATTGCATGATGAGTTCATTACTTTTTGCCAACTTACGGGCTCTAACACATCTATTGCCCAAATTTTAGTGCATTGGAAACCACCTCCTGAGGGTCTCATCAAACTCAACGTGGATGACAGTTTTCTTGAAGACAGTTCTCGTCTAGGTACTGGTGGAGTTCATCGTGGCCATGATGGGAATTGGATAGTGGGGTTCACTCACTTTGCAAATGGTGGTGATGCACTCTTGACGGAACTTCATTCTATTCAACTTGGGATTCCAACTTGTTATGATATCAGCTGTACAAACTTCATTTGCAAGAGTGATTGTTTGAAAGCAATAGACCTTATCCCCAATATGACAAATGTAAGTTTGCATGTGTATGTCTTTGTGTTACTAGAAATCTCAGATGCCTTGCAACATGATGAGATCAAGAGCTCATTAAGCATGTGGAAGGAAACATATAAAAAAAAATACATGGAAAAATGAATAAAAAAATTGGCCCAAAAACACTAAGTATGGTTATTTTGTGTGTTTAATCCATTTTAAATCTTCCAAAGCTTTAAATGGAGTGTTTTGTGTGTTTATTTCGTGCAAAGGAGTGCTGAAGACAAAAGAAAAACAAAGCATTAAGAGCATTTAATCTGATGGAGGAAAGAAGGCAGAATTGAAAAAAGAAAGAGACAAGACTTCAATGAGACAATGAAGGCATTTCATTTCAGCATATGAAACCACCATCATCATCAAAATCACGTCCATAATCATGAACATCAAGAGCAGCCACCCTCATTTATTGATTTGTCTTGTAACCATTTCTTATATTCATGTTAATTTACTTCAGCCATAGGAAATAATGATAGATTAATTTGGCTGAAGGAATTTTAAGAGTTATTTGCCTTTTCCTTTGTAATTCAGCAAGTGTGCCTCCTACCTATATATAGGACACGAAAATTATGAATAAAGGAAGACTATTTTGAGTGAAAAACTACACTATGAATAAAGGAAGCAATTGCTCTTTGGTTCTGGATTGGACCAATTTTGATCATATCAAGAATCCTTTCTTGTGGTGATCCTCAATCCCATAGACTTATCACTTTCTTGGATTAGAAGGTGTGGCGTCCCTTTCTTTCCATTCCATTTCTTCATTTTATCCACAAACTCTGTTTGGGTCAAAATTCTGCCATTTGCCTATTTTAACCCAAATATCCATTTTCCAATCTGTTTAACATTTTGAATCACATTATCAAAGCAATTTCGTGAGTTTGAAGGAAAAATGACCATTTTTGCTTCCGACGGCTTCGTGGCACTCATCATTTGGTATTCAGAGCGTTTGGGACAATTTTTGTTTCAATTTTGAAATCATCATCATCTTCATTTTCTATGTTATCATTGCAATTCCTTTTCATTTTCTTTTTGACGTATTAGAAAGAAAAAAAATGCCTCCAGAATTATATATGAGAGAGCTTCTCATGGTAAGGAGAATGCGTGGAAATCAAGTCAAGGAGGAGGATACAACTCAAAGAGAAAATATTTTCCAAACAAGATGTCTAGTGCAAGGAAAGGTATGTGCTTTAATTATTGATGGTGGGAGTTGCAGTAATTTTGCTAGTACTCGATTGGTGTCTAAACTTAATTTGGACACAAAACCTCATCCTAAACCTTACAAACTCCAATGGCTTAAAGAAACTGTCGAAATGATGGTTAATAAACAAGTGGAGGTTTGTTTTAGAATTGGAAAATATGAGGATGTTGTTTTGTGTGATGTAATACCAATGGAGGCTAGTCACCTATTGTTTGGGAGGCCTTGGCAATTTGATAGAAAAACTAATCATGATGGATATTCGAATAAATATTCTTTTGTTCATCATGGCAAAAAGGTTATTCTTGCACCATTGAGTCCTAGTGATGTGAGAGAAGATCAAAAGAAATTGAGTGAAAAATATGAGCAAGAAAGAAAAGAAATAGAAAAAAAAGAATGTGATGAAAAAGGAATTCTTGTTGGTAAAAATGAAGGTTTTATAAATAAAGAAAATGAAGGAGGCAAACATAAAAAAACATGGAAAAAAGGAAAATCATTTTTACATAATTCAGTCCCATTGTATGCAAGTTTGGATTTGAGGACAAATCCTTTTGAAGAGAGGGAGAATGATGAGATCAAGAGCTCATTAAGCATGTGGAAGGAAACATATAAAAAAAAATACATGGAAAAATGAATAAAAAAATTGGCCCAAAAACACTAAGTATGGTTATTTTGTGTGTTTAATCCATTTTAAATCTTCCAAAGCTTTAAATGGAGTGTTTTGTGTGTTTATTTCGTGCAAAGGAGTGCTGAAGACAAAAGAAAAACAAAGCATTAAGAGCATTTAATCTGATGGAGGAAAGAAGGCAGAATTGAAAAAAAGAAAGAGACAAGACTTCAATGAGACAATGAAGGCATTTCATTTCAGCATATGAAACCACCATCATCATCAAAATCACGTCCATAATCATGAACATCAAGAGCAGCCACCCTCATTTATTGATTTGTCTTGTAACCATTTCTTATATTCATGTTAATTTACTTCAGCCATAGGAAATAATGATAGATTAATTTGGCTGAAGGAATTTTAAGAGTTATTTGCCTTTTCCTTTGTAATTCAGCAAGTGTCCCTCCTACCTATATATAGGACACGAAAATTATGAATAAAGGAAGACTATTTTGAGTGAAAAACTACACTATGAATAAAGGAAGCAATTGCTCTTTGGTTCTGGATTGGACCAATTTTGATCATATCAAGAATCCTTTCTTGTGGTGATCCTCAATCCCATAGACTTATCACTTTCTTGGATTAGAAGGTGTGGCGTCCCTTTCTTTCCATTCCATTTCTTCATTTTATCCACAAACTCTGTTTGGGTCAAAATTCTGCCATTTGCCTATTTTAACCCAAATATCCATTTTCCAATCTGTTTAACATTTTGAATCACATTATCAAAGCAATTTCGTGAGTTTGAAGGAAAAATGACCATTTTTGCTTCCGACGGCTTCGTGGCACTCATCATTTGGTATTCAGAGCGTTTGGGACAATTTTTGTTTCAATTTTGAAATCGTCATCATCTTCATTTTCTATGTTATCATTGCAATTCCTTTTCATTTTCTTTTTGACGTATTAGAAAGAAAAAAAATGCCTCCAGAATTATATATGAGAGAGCTTCTCATGGTAAGGAGAATGCGTGGAAATCAAGTCAAGGAGGAGGATACAACTCAAAGAGAAAATATTTTCCAAACAAGATGTCTAGTGCAAGGAAAGGTATGTGCTTTAATTATTGATGGTGGGAGTTGCAGTAATTTTGCTAGTACTCGATTGGTGTCTAAACTTAATTTGGACACAAAACCTCATCCTAAACCTTACAAACTCCAATGGCTTAAAGAAACTGTCGAAATGATGGTTAATAAACAAGTGGAGGTTTGTTTTAGAATTGGAAAATATGAGGATGTTGTTTTGTGTGATGTAATACCAATGGAGGCTAGTCACCTATTGTTTGGGAGGCCTTGGCAATTTGATAGAAAAACTAATCATGATGGATATTCGAATAAATATTCTTTTGTTCATCATGGCAAAAAGGTTATTCTTGCACCATTGAGTCCTAGTGATGTGAGAGAAGATCAAAAGAAATTGAGAGAAAAATATGAGCAAGAAAGAAAAGAAATAGAAAAAAAAGAATGTGATGAAAAAGGAATTCTTGTTGGTAAAAATGAAGGTTTTATAAATAAAGAAAATGAAGGAGGCAAACATAAAAAAACATGGAAAAAAGGAAAATCATTTTTACATAATTCAGTCCCATTGTATGCAAGTTTGGATTTGAGGACAAATCCTTTTGAAGAGAGGGAGAATGATGAGATCAAGAGCTCATTAAGCATGTGGAAGGAAACATATAAAAAAAAATACATGGAAAAATGAATAAAAAAATTGGCCCAAAAACACTAAGTATGGTTATTTTGTGTGTTTAATCCATTTTAAATCTTCCAAAGCTTTAAATGGAGTGTTTTGTGTGTTTATTTCGTGCAAAGGAGTGCTAAAGACAAAAGAAAAACAAAGCATTAAGAGCATTTAATCTGATGGAGGAAAGAAGGCAGAATTGAAAAAAAGAAAGAGACAAGACTTCAATGAGACAATGAAGGCATTTCATTTCAGCATATGAAACCACCATCATCATCAAAATCACGTCCATAATCATGAACATCAAGAGCAGCCACCCTCATTTATTGATTTGTCTTGTAACCATTTCTTATATTCATGTTAATTTACTTCAGCCATAGGAAATAATGATAGATTAATTTGGCTGAAGGAATTTTAAGAGTTATTTGCCTTTTCCTTTGTAATTCAGCAAGTGTCCCTCCTACCTATATATAGGACACGAAAATTATGAATAAAGGAAGACTATTTTGAGTGAAAAACTACACTATGTGTGTTTTTGAGCAATTGCTCGTTGGTTCTGGATTGGACCAATTTTGATCATATCAAGAATCCTTTCTTGTGGTGATCCTCAATCCCGTAGACTTATCACTTTCTTGGATTAGAAGGTGTGGCGTCCCTTTCTTTCCATTCCATTTCTTCATTTTATCCACAAACTCTGTTTGGGTCAAAATTCTGCCATTTGCCTATTTTAACCCAAATATCCATTTTCCAATCTGTTTAACATTTTGAATCACATTATCAAAGCAATTTCGTGAGTTTGAAGGAAAAATGACCATTTTTGCTTCCGACGGCTTCGTGGCACTCATCACAACATGAGACTATCAATTTAGTTCACATTCCAAGGAAGCAGAATAAATTTGCTGATTTTATGACTAAGAAGGGTGTCCATACCGCTTATTAAACTTACTAGAATCGTCCTCCAGATGATTTAGAATGTCTCGTTCTAAGAGACAAACTAGCTATACCCACGGGCACCATACTAATTAATTCTTATATTAGTATTTTCTCATTTACAAATATTCCAACATTAAGTTTTTTAATTCCTCTAACTTCAGCTGAAACTAATTGATAAAGCCGTCCATTCTGACTTTAGGTAATGGAAGATGAGTGAACTTTGTCAATATTGAGAAATTGGGAATTTGTGATAAGCTAGACATGATGGACAGCCGCCAGCTAATAAGAAAAAATTCTGGTAATATTCATTTTTCAACCACTTAAAGGAAAGAGGCCAACCAAACTATTGATCTAGGGAGACATTAATGATTGCTAAATAGACTATATGCAAATCAGTACCATTTCCACTTCCACTCCTAAAAATTGAATAAACTTAGCTGTAACATTTGATTTTTCAAAAGTCTTTAGCAAACATTTCCTAAAAAAAAAGTCTTAAGCAAATTTAATAAGACTGTCATTTAATTTTGACTCACCAACCTCCTTTATTTTTTAAATTGGAAAAAAACATCTTTAATTTTATTTTTTTACTCAAAATCTTGAAATTCAATATGAGATAATTATTTGAATAAATGGTCAATTTTGCCTCTAAAATTGTAGTGATGTTACCAATCTAGTCTCACATTATTAATATTCTAAAATGATCAGTGAAGTTGTAAAATGTTAATCAAATTTATTCTTCTTGATAGATCTGATGTCAATTGTATTATTATCACCCTCCATCTTTGTATTCATATTTTTATTATATTATAGAATTTCACTTTCGCTTAAAAAAAAATTGTATCATTGACATTATTCTCCTTCAGATGTATCCTCAATATATTTTTTTGGCTAAAGTTCCCTTTTCACCCCTTAAGTTTTAAAAAGTTGTGATTTTTCCCCTATAAAAAAAATAACAAAAGTGGTCCGCCATGTTTTGGGAAATATGCTCTTTTGACCCCATAACATAAGGGAAATATGATCTTTTGACCCCTTATCTTTTCAAAAAGTTGCGATTATGACCCCTTTTTTGGGACATGTGGCGTCTTCTCAGTAATTTTGGGACGAAAGGGTCCAAAATTGTAATTTTTTTAATAGGGGGCTAAAATCGCAACTTTTTTAAACTTAGGAGTCGAAAAGTGCAGTTTAGCCTTTTTTTTTTAAAGGAACCTCAATATTATTTTTGAATTTTTTTATTTATTTAAATTGCTAGAGTACATCAAAACAATACAATGATATATTCAACCTCGCTAAACAACACACAGGGATTTCTCTGTCAGAGAGGAGAAGAAAAAAAAACGAATTCTCCAAATTTTTTTGTCATAGAAGGGATAAACCCTAATCACAATCACACAAAAAACCTCGCTAAACACATAGACGATGAATATGTGAACAAATTCACAACATCTAAATTGGCAACATACAACAAATAATATGATAAAATTAAAATGACTGGAATACTCATGCCTTTGTATTTGCAACGTGGACATAATCAGTAATTGAGTGAAACTAATCTTTCATTAGGAATCAAACGAACAATGGCATACAAGACGACGAACAACACTGAGACGTAGAAATCACATAAAATCTTAAATCTATGTGAAAATAACTTAATCAGATTAAAATAGTGATGTTGAATGGTTTCGGTTTAAAAATTCACATAAAATCACCCATCAAGAAAGAAAATGAAAAAGAAAACATTGAGAGAGAAAACTAAGGTTGAATTGTTTAACTAGATGATTTGGTTCTAACTTGATTATTGTAGGGTTAACAGTGCTTTACCCCCTGTAATATATGTCATTTATGAGTTTATTTCCTGTATTTTTTTTATTCACCCCTGTAAAATATATATTTTTTGGAATACACCGTAAAAGGTCATTCAAAAACCATTTTACTTTGCAGAAATTTTTCATTTTTGAGTGACCTATTAGGGGATATTCCAAAAAAAAAAATTATGGCGGGTAAATAATAAAAAAATTTACAGGAGAAAAACCGAGAATGACCTATATTACAAGAGGGTAAAACACTGTAACCCATTATTTTATTGTTTTAGTATTCATCTCTTTTTTAGGAGACTCAAAATTTCTTGAATTGGGATAATTGTTCTGTCTCATCATAATGTTATTATAGTCTCTATAAACATCTCCAAAAAAATTATGTTAGACCATTTACAATGGTTTTTACATTCAACAAAACTCAACACCCACTTTTTCAATTCCCAACACTCCACATCATTTTTTCTCTCTTATTTAACACTCATTCAACTTTTACTCTCTCCAATGATTTGTCATTCAACACTTTACCCCACCACTTTTTATTTCTTATTCTTATTTAATTTTATGTTTTTAAAATTACAATCATCGATTATAATTAAATTAAAATAAAAAACACTTAACAAAATTTATTTAAATAATTTATTTTTAGGCACAGAGGATGGGTGGTTGAAAATTGATGCAAAACCAAAATTAGGCATGTTTTGAGGACGTTGGTTGGAAAATTGATTTGCATGTTGACAATTGTTGGGATTTTGGTAGCGAAATCGGTAATCAGAAGAATTCTGGGTGTTGAAATGATTATTATTGGGATCAATTTCATTAAAAAAAAGACTAAAACTTCAAAAGAAAAGCTAATAGAAAGCTAATAATAAGATTAAGATAGTGAAAAACTTGGTTTTTTTCCTGTGTCAAAATCAAATGAACCAAGTCTATATTTATAGACAAAAAAAATCATGAATTTTGGTAAAAAAAAAAAATAAAAAAAATTATTTGCAATGAAATAATTGAATTCAAATTATTAAGATGAGAAAAATCCAAGCAGCCAATCAAAATCTGTCAAATTTCCACTCATTATCCAATCAGCTTTCTCTCTCCGCGTCCATTGACTCTCACTCGCGCCTGTCGGCTCGTGCAGTTCATGCGCTGGCTTTGTCCAACGAAAATGCGACACGTGGCCAGACCAGGACCTAACTTTGATTTGCTTCATCACCTCTTTCATCCACATCATTTTTCTATCATTTTCAGCAGGCTCTTGCAATGGTTCAACATATTTAAAGTGGCTTTCAATAGATCCATTGCACATGGTCTTAGGAAATTCGGCAGAGTGCAACAAAGAGAGTCATCACATAAGAGAAATAAGGAATTTGGAATTGATGGAATGAAATTAATTGATTACTCGATGTAGAATACAATGTACTACTAGTAACTATTTTAGACTATTTTAATATATAAAAATTAATCATTTATTTCAATTTCACATATTTTAATGCTTCCCAAAAAGATCCACTAAATGTCTCTACCAAACAAACAGCAACAATAATACCGACCTGAATCTAGTACAACTAATTTCTAGATGCATCAAAAGAGAAGACACACTTAATGTGAAAAAGGTTGTTTCTAAATCATAATCATTACCACTAATAAAATGATGTTAATGTCAACATTCAATCTGTTTGACTTGTATACCAAACCATATTCATGTTCATCTACTGTTTCTTTTCCTCTCTCTTTATTACTCTTCACTGCAAAATATCTTCAGTTTCTAACTTACCAACCAAACAAAAAAAAAAACTTTAGTTTCTAGTTTCTACCTATTCTTGATGTGAGTTTCAAAAACCATAGCTTTTTTCTTCTTCAATGGACACACAAAATCTGATTATACATTTCATTCTTCTCATTTTCATTCCATTTTCATCATCTTCTTTCACTCCTACAGATAACTACCTTCTCAACTGTGGATCAAATGACAATGTTACCTTTTTCAACAGGCTTTTCATAGGTGATGATTCTACCAACCAAGGCTCAAATTTTCTCTCTGCAGAGAACTCAATTTCCTTAACCAACCAAAACCCATCTCCAAATTTGGCTACTTTGTATCATACTGCAAGAATTTTCACTAGCAAGGGAAGCTACAGATTCACCTTGAAACAAAATGGTACCTTCTTTGTTCGTTTTCATTTTTCATCTTTTAAGGCTCAAGGTTTTGATCTAAGGGATGCAAAGTTTAATGTCTTGGTTGGTGAGAAATTGGTTCTGAGTAATTTCAATCTCAAGTCTAGTAATGATACAATTATTAAAGAGTTCATTTTGAAATTTGAGTCAAATTTGCTTGAAATTGTGTTTAGACCTGTTAGTGATTCTGGTTTTGGTTTTGTCAATGGTATTGAAGTGTTTTCAGCTCCTGAAGATTATGTTGTAGAATATGGAGCTAGGTTTGTTGGTCCTTTTGGTGTTAGGGAATACAAGAATCTTTCTAATGTTTTAGAAACTATTCATAGGATTAATGTTGGAGGTGAAAAATTAACTCCTTTTAATGATACCCTTTGGAGAACATGGATTCCTGATAATGATTTTCTGGTTTTTAAGGATGCAGCTAAGGCTGTAGTGAGCACTCACACACCAGATTATCAGAACGGGGGCGCGACTAGAGAGATCGCGCCGGATAGTGTTTATATGACTGCTCAGGAGATGAATAGGGATCATAATTCCATTTTAGCTTCACAATTCAAGATAACATGGAATTTTTCAGTGGATTCAATTGGTGTTCGACATCTTGTTAGGCTGCATTTCTGCGATATTGTTAGTCCTTCTCTTAATTTGCTATACTTTGATGTGTATATCAATGGATATTCTGCGTATAAGGATGTTGATTTGTCGTCCCTTACATTCCATATGCTTGCATCTCCGGTTTATGTGGATTTTGTTGTTGATTCTGATGATTCGGGTGTTATTCAAATAAGTGTCGGCCCTTCTGATCTTAGTAGTTCAATGAGGATGAATGCGATACTTAATGGTGCAGAGATAATGAAGTTGTTGAATGCTACGGATTCACATGTTGCTCCCAGGAAGAAAAAGTTGTTGGTATTGGTTGGTTCAATTGTAGGAGGAATTGTTGTTTTACTTGTAGTTATAGCCGTTTTTCTAGTTTGTTGCAGACGCAGGAAGATAAAACCGAAACTAAGGACGGTGGGAAGTATTGGATGGACGCCTTTACGCATGTTTGAAGGGAGTTCTCTTAGTAGAATGTCAGAAGGGGCAGCTTATCCGTCTCCCAGTTCACGTGGATATTTAGGCTTGCAAATCTCTTTTTCTGATATACAATTAGCAACTAACAATTTTGATGAAAGTCTAGTTATAGGATCTGGTGGATTTGGTAAGGTTTACAAAGGAGTGTTAAGAGACAATGTAAAAGTTGCGGTCAAGAGAGGCATGCCTGGATCAAGACAAGGACTACCAGAATTCCAACGAGAAATATCGATTTTATCCAATATTCGACATCGCCATCTTGTTTCGTTAGTTGGATTTTGCGAAGAAAATTCGGAAATGATCCTTGTCTATGAGTATGTTGAAAAAGGTCCACTCAAAGATCATCTATATGGTTCAGAAGGACTTCAACCTTTGTCTTGGAAGCAGCGTCTCGAGATATGCATAGGTGCAGCTCGAGGTCTACACTATCTTCACACAGGTTTCACACGAGGAGTCATCCACCGCGACATTAAATCCACCAACATTTTGCTCGACGAAGATCATGTTGCTAAGGTTGCTGATTTCGGTCTTTCAAGATCCGGACCTTGTATCGATGAAACTCATGTGAGTACAAATGTGAAAGGTAGTTTTGGTTATCTTGATCCAGAGTATTTTCGAATGCAACAACTAACGGATAAATCAGATGTTTATTCGTTCGGAGTTGTGCTTTTCGAGGTTCTTTGTGTTAGACCTGCTGTTGATCCACAACTTGATAGGGAACAGGTGAATTTAGCAGAATGGGCTCTTAAATGGCAGAAGAAGGACATGTTGGAGCATATTATTGATCCTTATCTTGTTGGAAGGATCAAAGACAGGTCATTGAAGAAATTTGGCGAAACAGCCGAGAAATGTTTGGCCGAATACGGCATTGATAGGCCGTCAATGGGTGATGTATTGTGGAATTTGGAATATTCACTTCAGCTTCAAGAAAGAGGTCAAGAAGTGAATGTCATTACTAATGCAGAAGTGAATGTAACATCTACTATATAATTCCTTGAAATCCCAAAGTTTTTTCTCAACTAATGACTAGTGAAAGAAACTAGAGATAGGAACTCTCTTAGGCTATGTTTGGATATTTTAAAACAAGAAAAATGGAATAAATTAAAGCTTTCATTCTATTGTTTGTGTATTTTATAACAAAACTGAAAAAAGTTCTCATTCCATTCTTAATGATGTTGTGTTTCACATGGTAAAAGAATTGTATCAGGCAGTAAATGTGCTTTTATTAGATATTCTTTCATTATAAGTAGATTTTGTTTTTTCTTTTGCGGAAATTATGCCTCAACGAGCCATGACATGTACTTATGGGATGCAAAATGTTTGGATTAGCTCAAGATTGTTCTTAAACAAGATTTTTCTTCTTGATCATATTTTTAATTGTAGGATCATATATTTAGTGGTAGGATCATATATTTTTCTTAAAAAGTTAGAATGATGATTTAATCACATGTGAGATATTTTCAAAATATAAGTTTAGAAGGTTGGATTATTTGAATGTGCAAATATGGGATTGTGATCGAGTAGATTTGGCGAGGGTAAGTGATGACATGTCCTCTTACGTTATTTTTAGCATATTTTTCAGTCATATTAGCAACAATTTGGGTCAATAAAGAGGAGTTCTAGAGAAGTTGCTCATGGTTTCAGGGATATTTTGTAATGTTTTCGTATCGAGTCAAGTAATTCCAGTTCTTTCCTAAACGAAGCAATTCATAGGTGTTTTTGAAGTATTTTATTGTAAAATCATGTAATTCGGCAAATCAAGACACCTCATGAAAAATAGAAGTCATAAAATAAATATTCAAGAGGCCTTTGAAGACATTAGAAGTTAGGGAATTTTATCTCAAGTCCCAAGACCAATTCAGAAGAAGAAAACACTCAAAAAGACGAAGAAAAAGGAAAAACGACACCGAGGATTAAAGCCACGTCCGAGGCCCGTGCCACAGGCGCATGAACAGAGAGCAAAAGCTCGTTGTTTAGCTGTCACGTGCGGTTTGCATCCTCCGATGCGTGGGGCACGTGCGGTTGTGGGAAAAAACAACTAAATACTGTTTTTTCTATGCGAGTTTGTGGAAAAGCCTACTTTTTTCAACTTAAACCTATAACACCCTAAACTCTTAATCGGATAAATCATGCAAACAATACAACTATTCAAAGATTTTAGATGCTATATCTTCAATTTCATCCAATACATGCAAAAATAATTTTTCAAAACTCGCAGCGGAATAACATCATAACATCTCATCACCAAATAAAATCTCCTAACATAGTCACATCACATGTATCATAATACATCACCAAATAAATCTCAAATCGTAACACATCTCATAAAGACATGAAAAATAAACGACAAAAGACTGACACCCTAATCAGAGCCCTAGAACTAGACTCAAGCATAAAGGAAACGAGGTAGCTCCAAAGCTAATCCTCAAGCATACTCACAAGCAAAGGCAAAACAACTAATTTTGCAAGCCGTCTACCCAAGGTGTTATTATTATTATTATTATTTTCAATCAAACAAAAATCCAACTTTTAACCGTTAAACTTTCATCTAATCATTGTTTAAAAGTGAATCAAATACATAACTCCCTATCGGAACGATACTCTTTATTACTACTTCGGTAAACCGTGCACTTGCGGATTTACGACATCAATACAACCGTATCATAAACATCGTCACTAAATACAAAAGTATTCTAATCATTGTCACTGAATACGAAAGTATTCTAATCATCGGCACTTGATATAAATATCCTACTCAACAACTTATGAATGCATTAACATATGACTCAACAATGCATACGTTCACCCAACAACTCATCAAACATTAACATTTTCACTTTTCATACATGCGTTCATCATCAATAACATCATCACTTTGCATGTAAGAACCCATCATCATTAATAAATCATTATCATTAAAATCATCATAAACATCATCATATTCATCACCAAACATTCATCAAATCGTCATCACAAAAAAGAAAGTCCTTTGCTTCATAATTCACAATTCACATAACAACGGACAATTGTTTGCATCATGATAACCAACACAATACACATCCATCAAGCATTGATTCAATCCTATTCCATCATGTTATCATGTATACAAGTTCATTTGCAACTCATCAATTCATTTTCCGTCATTTAAACATAGTTAGTCTATTTTCAAAAAAACCATCTTTTTCAAATTATTCACAGAAAACAAGGCATCCATGTTCAAACACATCAACAAAGCATATCCATATATCACATATGATCACAACAGTTGATACATATCCACATCATAACTCAATTTCGATTATTTTCAAAATTGACTAAGTTTGTCTCATTTTTCTCATTTTTCAAAAAGTAATTCATTTTCAAACTAAGACTAAGTCCTAAGCTCACATACACCTTCCATAATCATTCTAAACTCATTGTAACAGAAAACAAATCATATCCCTATAATTTTTTTTTAGAAAAACAAGTTTTAGAAAATTCTTCGTTCTTGAACATTTTTCAACTAAGTTTGAATTTGATTCATCAAAACCATTTTAATCCAATCCAATTGATGTTCTAGTAGGTTTCTAAGTGAAAACAATAATCAAACACATCAAAAGAAGCATTTAAGGGTGTCCGGAACGAGCCCCAAATGCTCGGGATGCCCAAAATCATAGGTTCTGTCCTGGGCAACTCGCCATGGCAAGCTCCAGCTTGCTAGGCGAGCTACACCAGTCAGGGGAACCGATCCAATTTTTCCGAAAAAACCCCAATTTTGATCCCCTTTGACCCAAATTCGTTTCCCAAATGAAGATAATATTGCTTTAGTTATAGGTTTGTGTTTTGATGATGTCTAAATAGCTAGGTTTATTTGAAGACGTTTTTTTTTATGTTGTATAGATTTAGCTTAGAAACTTGTTAAAACACCTAGAAAACCATGTCTCATTGTGTCATGTGATCCCTTGATGTCTCGTGTGTTGTCATGTATAGGAAAATCCTTCCTTGAATTGCTTGATTCGATTCATGATTCATTGATTCATATCAAGCATTCTTTCGGTCCATTTTCCTTGTGTCACTCCTTTTGAATCGAGTCAAATTTTCATGAATAGCATTACAATGAATCGATTCACACTTTTCATGAATAATATCACATGAATTGATTCAAATTATGTTGAGTCGTATCATGAAAGCATCCAGACTTTGGTTGAATCGATTCATAATATTTTAAATCGTATCAATCTTCATCTGGAAACATTTGAATCGATTCAAAGGGTGTCTGATGCGTATCAATCTTCATAGTCTTTCTAATTATCATTTAGCTGTCTGAATCGATTCACACATTTAGTGAATCATGTTGGAA